>NC_142357.1:14245819-16645819 GCF_059441175.1 Urocampus carinirostris
TGAGAAACCAGTTGTTTGGTGTGACAGTAGTTTTACACAGCATAACAAGGACATTACTCTTTTCACAAGAATATAATATGTTCATTTTAAAGGGACACTGTGTGTTATTTAGCACCCTCTAGTAATAAAAATGGTTTGTAAAAAACAAAAAAGAAAAACATTGATTTGACCGATGATCAAAATACATGAACTATCATATAAACATGCATTTTTTTAAATACTATATGTTTTATTGATTTTACATAACATGAAGCTGAGTAAGACATAATTGATTAACCACCGTTTTGCTGCTACAGCTAGCCCCAAAACAGAAAACCTTGAAAGGCAGGAGAAGAAATAATTAGTGGTTCGGTCACTTGAGTCTCCGTTGTTCGTGTGGTCCCTTTTGATTTGTAGCTCTTGTTTTCAGTAGTACTACATAGTAAATCGTTTTACCCATTGTCCCTTTAAGGTAATACATGTAAACTTTAACAAGCAATTCATGGTAGATTTAAAGGAGATTATGTTATTATTTTCAGAATGTTTAAGCATACCATAAAACGGGCTCCAAATAATTCTGGTTCTAATCTTTACAAAATAATATAATGTTAAATCGTTAGGCTGGAATACATATTTTTAGAGGAATTTTACTTTTTTGCTAGAATGGAGAAAAACTAAATATTTAGATATTACAAGGTCAGCCCTTTGATATCAGGACCTACTTTAAACCATTGATTTACTTAATTTGAATAATGCTAAAGTAATGACATTTTCCATAATGTCCAATATATAAGAATCAAAATTAAATGTTGGTTAACTGCTTCCAATTCTTATCATAATAAAAAAACAACTTCCATCTGTGACGGACCATAAACCTGTAACCTTTAAGTGAGAATCCAATGACCAGCCTGTGGTGAGATTATACTGATTCACGTGACTGAAAAACAGATGCACCATCTGGCCATTAAGCAATAGGACGGTGTTAAATACGAGGCTGGTGCGCAAGGATGACAATCCAATCCTGCCCACTGAGCACCTCATCGTTTATGCTGACATCTGTCTGCAATGACGCACGACCGCAGCTCAATCCTGTGACCCTTTACACACGGTGACAAATAACTGCTACTGGAGTTTGGCACAAGTCAGTTATATTTTGGCCTCTTTTATTTTGGGACCACAGACACCAAACAGTTTTGCAAGTGTTTCCGGGATTCTCCCAATACATATCCTTAAAAACTAGTACTGTATTTTACGCGCTATAGGGCGCAGCGGATTATAAGGCGTATATTTTTCATGAAAAAGGCACACTTGACTATAGGCTGCATGAAATTGAGACTACAGTAAGAGCTACCATGTTTACTTGTGTAGGACAGTTGGGTTCTTTATACATTATAACCTCACATTGTTTTGCAATGGGAATCGAATCTGGGTCATGGCAGTGAGAACGCCAACACCCTTCCAATAGACCACAAGTGGTTAACCTCTTAGTATTCCTGTAAAATTCGCCTAAAATCTCAATTCAAGACGTACCCAAAGTAAATTTAATGCTTTTCTTGAACCATTTAGAGAATATGAACTGTTTTAGTCTTATTTGATAGGTCACACTCTGAAGTAGTTTCCCAAAATAAAATAGGATTTCCATGTGCGACTAACATTGAGTCATCTGAGTTGGAACACACAGCAACAAAAGGTTTTTATTCTCGCCTAAAAACAGGTGAAACATTAGCTTGTACTTTGTCAAATTTGATCACAATCTGCAAAACTAAACATTGTATTTCACACATTTTCCTAATGGTAGGCTTAAGCATTTCCAAAATTGGTCGATTGGAGATGACAAGAAAAGAGCCTTAGAAACTTTGCATTTGTTTAGTTTATTTTTTAGACATTGTAAAAGAGTTGTAAATGTTTGACTTCTCTTTCCAGAAGTCAATCAATGATTGTGCACACTTGGTCTGTAAAAATGAATCGCGATTACATTTGTGCAGGTTTACTTTCAGCTATGATAAAATACACACCAAAAATGTGTCCATATTTACTTTGGGAATTTCATTGGCTAATTGATGTTTCAATCAACATTAGAATCAGTCACAACTGGCTGAAAAGTTGAATTGGTCATGACCTTTTAAAAAAAAAAAAAATGGTGTCAATCAAAAGGTCAAAGGCTAACAGAAATATTGGTAATGGAGCTAAACAGATGGGTTACAACAAAGATCGTCAAACAATGCAGGAATGCTTTTAGGCGGAGTTTTTTAATCCATCAGCATTATCCAATAATCGATTCACTGGACTTTTGTGAATGTAACCACTCCATATTTGCGTGGAATCGTATTGTGAGTAGAGGTTCCCAGCACTTTTAGGTGGGATATCCCATTTTTATAGTTTTTGGGTATCTCGTTTCGGACTGATCATTATGGTTCTGTGATGAGTATATTTTGAAATCGTCATCATGTCTTGAATCCCAAGAGTTAAAGCTTTCCAATGACATGGCATGGCTTATTTCTGTAAGTGGTGACACTGTACAGACACTCATTTGTTTATCAGAAGTCTGACGTGTCAGAACGTTAAGGGCCTAAGGTTCAT
Organism: Urocampus carinirostris; assembly: GCF_059441175.1. Classification (NCBI taxonomy): domain Eukaryota; kingdom Metazoa; phylum Chordata; class Actinopteri; order Syngnathiformes; family Syngnathidae; genus Urocampus; species Urocampus carinirostris. Next base: position 14,248,379 of record NC_142357.1, read on the forward strand.
CATACCATTTTTACTCTCTGTGACAGAAACATTGATTGGATCAGTATTAAGATATGCGTTATAGTCAGGAAATAACAGTAATTTAAGAATCCATTTGTTGAAAGCCCTACTATCAAATAAACCACCCTTTCCCTTCCAACTATCTGTATTGCCAGACTTTAGGGTAAAGGGTGAGTTTAAATTTAAGACATCTAATCCGCGCACTCACCCTGGGCGAGAGTGTAGTAGGCGTGAATGCTGGAGGTGTTGGTGGTGATGCTGATCTCCTCGTCGCTGAGGGAACTCTCGATGTCCACAGTCAGGGCGCTGTAGATGTCCGTGTAGAGGTTATTCACCATGCCAGTTGGGAAGGTGACGTTCATGAGGCGACCCTCGCTGTCATAGCTGGTTAAGAGAAAAAAATGTGCAGGGTGTCAAGTAGCTGTTTTTAATTCAAATAAGCCACACTCTACTGTGTAGTTTGGCCTGTTCATATGATGGTGTGCTAAGTCTCTTAAGAGTACAGTGGACCCTTTACATACAAGCCTCTCGAGATTCACAAAACTCGAGATGTCTTTTCAGCAAATATCTTTCCTGGCATAAGAGAGAAAATCCAAGTTACAATGATTTCCAAACGCTACCATCAGAGACCACTCTAAGATGGCCCGCTACCAGCATTTTCCCAGCTAGGCATGTGCTTTTCCCAGTATAATACAATTGATTGCGCGCTTGTGTTGTTTTTGAGTTTTTTTCAAATCACATTGCATCTTCTTTTTTTTGGCCTTTGTGTGACCATCCCCGTGAGTCATAGAAAATACGATGAAGTGTTTTCTGAGGAAAAGATAAAATGATTTCAATTGAAATGAACATAACAAATAGGAGCATGGTGTTGGCGTGAGTAATCTATTGAAGCAGTATGATCGGTCATCTTCAAAGCTAAAAAACCGAACATAGGTGCGACTTTTCTCTCTAAATTAAAAACCAACATTCATGATGAGATGGAAAAACTTCTGATGTTGTAGATAATACGAAAATGAACCGGGAGGAGATACCGTCATGTAGAACATCTCTGAGAAGGCGCATTTTATTTTCTTAAAATACTCTTTTTCATCATAATACTATACTTTTTAATTACTATTTGAATTTGTATTAAGTGATCAGGAAGATGTGTTTGAGGCGGCAGTGGCTCAGGAGGTAGAGCACTCGTCTTGGGATCAAGAAATCGCAGTTCGAATCCCGGCTCCTCCGTGTTACATGTCGAGTGTCCTTGGGTAAGAACCCCTAATACCCCCAATAAGCAGGTTAGCGCCTAAAATGGCTGCATGGCCGCTATTGAGAAATGTGAAGCACAATGTAAAGCGCTTTGGGAAGTCTTGACTTAAAAAGCGCTATATAAATGCAGATCATTTCATTTCATGTGTTTTATAGCTATTTAGATAATAGATAACTTGGATCTTCGGAGGGCCGCAACAGATTTATTGGTTTTCAGTAACTGCTTTCAATGTGTTAAAGGTATGATAAATGGGATACGAGGGTACCTAGGATATGAGTTCCATCTGGGAACCGTACTTATTTTAACTTTTTTTTTAGGTTATAGCATGTATGTATCCAAATCTCCTAGTTATATGCAAAACGCTACTTTGAAAACCCAACCTAGCTTTCCAATTCATGCTTGAATCATCAACACAGCCTGCAGTATGATTGAATAGCTTGCTTGGCATCGGTGGCTGAATAAGACGTTCTAAGTACATTTTGCAGAAACTTTTTGGTCTGCAGAAGGAGCAGGCAAAACTTCTTGACAAATTGCAATTGAAAAACAAACTCATCTGCTTCATTTGAAGGTGACTTCATTTGCATAATTAAATAAGTCTGCGCAACTAGGGATCCTTCATTTATTCCCTCTAACTCAGCACGTAGACACATTTGTGCAAGCATAAATCAATTTACTCAATCTTAACACCCAAAATTTGAATCCCAACACTGATTTAAACCATCGTTCAATGCCCTGACACTTCCTTCAAAACCTAATTTAAAAAAATACTGAATAAAAACTGTCATTAATCATACTTTATAATATAATACACTAATAACAATATTTCACTGTACATAGAATACCAAGCTTGAAAAGCTGCTTTGAACACATCATATTAATTTAGTTATTCAGTTGTTTGATTAATCGATTAATCAGATTGATTTTAAAACAAAACAACACTTTAAAGAATAAATGTAAAAACAAAACTGTGTGATGCGATAGACTTGTGTCCTATTCCTACTGCCCGATGTCAGCTGTGATAGGCTCTGGCAACTATAGTGACAATAAGCAGTTTGGAAAATAAATGAATGCATGAATGAATGAATGAATGTACATGTAAAAACTAGCTGTAAATCTTTGCCACTTATGTATCACAAAGAAAATAACATTAAAGCTTTATTTTTTTTTCAGAGTAAAAGCAATGCTGCCCGAAAACCTATTTAAAAATGGATACTATTTATACAAAACTATTTATGAACATGCCTGATTCATAATTTTGCATTTTCAAGTTTCAGATTTTTCAGTCGTTTTAATAAACAAAAGAGTACATCAATAATATATATATATATATATATATATATATATATATATATATATATATATATATATAAAAACAAATTGATTTCTGGGGTACAAATGTTATTGTAATTCAATTATATTTAATTTACTTTAAATTCACAATGACAGTGACTTATGTGTAGCGAAATATTTTTGATTAAATTCAAAGATAACTCGTTATATGTCACTGGGAACACAAAAATCTACAAATATTTAAAGAATTTAGAGATTTTTGCAAAACAAACTTTTGCTTTGGTAAAAATTATAAAACCAAACCCTGAAATATCTGTCTTTGCCGATGCATACACTTTTTAATTGCATTTTTGTTACTTTATTTTTTTTTTTTTCAATGCATAATACTGTTGCAGGTATTAAAAGTATATTTTGGATTATGTCTTGAAAGTAAAATGCTTGTATCAACGTACTTATATCAGTCAATCGTCTGATAATATGCTATCTAAACCAGAGCGTAGTTTGGAAGAGACATGTCCCAACCAATATTGAAAAATCATTGTTTTGTCCCACCAATATGAAGTGATGACCTTGAAAAAAATGTGCTTTAATCCCCCACTGCCCCCAAAATCAAGTAAATGTTTTTGTCTTGTGGTATGCAGGAAACAGAGTAATCAACACAACCCAGACGATCATCAGCTGCTCTCTGCACAGTAAAGAAGACATCACACGAGACATATCACAACCAAGGACTTTACCGACCTCGGCCACCACCTCTTTAACGCGTTGATCTCAGGTAGGCGCTAGAGATACCTTAAAACACGGACAAACATGCTCAGAGATGGCTTTCTCCCAAGGAACACCATCACTCTAAACAAGCTCACAAAACTGAAAACATTTATCTTGAGACTTAATTTTTCATGTTGTCGTTGCTCCTAAATAATATTGCACTTAATTTCATTGTGCTATTGTTACAATGCACTATTTTGTCATTGCACTATGATTGTAACTTAGGCCAGCACTACATTGTAAATATTTGCCTATTTATCCAAACAGTCTTAACTTCGTTTCCCCTTTACACGTTTACCATTGAGTGCCCTGTCTAATCTCGTATCATACAATGTTTCACAACGTTGATACAAAAACAATTAAATGTAATTCTTCCCCACCAATATTATGTGATCACTTAAACAATGGGCTATGTCTCCACCAATGCCAAGACCCAACCTAAGTCCTTGATCTGAGCAATATTCAATACAAATACAATAAAAATACCCTTCAAAACCTGACTTGAAACTAAAACTTTGAGTTTTAAACTATTAGTGACACCCAATGGAGGTAACTTACTCATAAAAGGTGGTCCAGCCGATCTCTGAGGTCTTGGTGGCCAGGAGACCATTGTTTCCGTGGTAGGTGAGCAGCACCAGTTCCTGTCCCTGGGCAGTCAGCGTCCTGAGCCCACCGTTAGTCCCCATGGTGAGCCAGATCACTTGGTTGTCCGGGGCCACGATACGCACCGGTGTGCGGCTGGAGTCCCGGCGTATCCTCAACGTGTTCCCGTTACTGTCCGTCACCGCTGTGATGTCGTTTTCCGTGCTGTAGCTGAAGGTGTACTTGAAGTCTCCAGTGAGCAAGCTGGCCGTGTGCTGGTGCGTGCCGTTGCCGTCGAACATATAGAGCTCCTGTGCGTCCGGTGACGCCACCTCGTAGCCGTTGGAAACCTGTGTTGGCCCGTTGCGCATCACGGCCCGGATGCGGATGTTACCCAGGTCGGCCACGTAGAGGGTCCCGTCAGGTGCCGCCACCAGGGAGGACGGCGCATTGAGCCTGGCGTCTTTTGCGTAGCCGTCCCCTGCCTGGTAGCAGTCGCAGTTGGCGTCATTCTTGCAGTCACAGTCCGAGGGAATGCCGGCCAAGTGCGTGATCTCGCCATCAACGGAGACTTTGCGGATCCGGCTCATTTTCCTCTCATCAGTCTCGGCGATGTAGATTGTGCCTTGGTAGGAGATTGCAATGGAGGCGGCCGACTCCAGGAGGGTGAGCTGCGCTCGCTGGCCGCCGGACGAGAAACCGTGCTCGGGCGCTGAGAGCGGGCAGTGAATTGGGCGCCCGGCCGCGATGCTGACTACGCCATTGTCGGTGATGCGAAGGACGATATTGTTGTCCAGAACATACAGAGAGTTGTCCATTGGGCTCACCGCCAGGTCCGTAGGCCACTCCAAAATCACCTGAGATGACCAACAAATATTGTAAAAAAACAGACCCTAAAAGTAAATAATTTTGTTCAGCTGGGCAAGGCTTCTCTGTCGCTGACTTTTAAAAAAACATATATTTTTCACCAGTCATTGTTTTCCTTTGGCTCTCTGCCCCACTCTCTTAAAGTATCGCTCCAGATTATTAAGAATGTACTGCGGCTGTGTTTTTTGGCCCAATTTTCAGCCTGTGAAAATTAGGGATGGCCTTAAAATGTTCCTGTCAACTCCATCAATAATGGAAAAGTGGTTTATCTAACATCTGCAGATACAAAAATATAAAAGATGTAAATATTTATACAATCTTGTGTTTCTTGGATTTTGTTACTTAAACAGGCCTTAATTTGTTCTCATCGAGCACCTTTCCTCCTCTCAGGTCCTCACTAATAAAATGTAAAAATTTGGGGTTTAATGGTTGGGCGGGGCAGCACGGCGGGGCAGGCGCCACAGTTCTGAGGTCATGAGATCGAACCTTCCTGTGTGGAGTTTGCATGTTCTCCCCATGCTTGCGTGGGTTTCCTCCTGGCACTTTGTTTTCCTCCAATATTCTCAAAACATGGATTTCAGGTTAATTGGCCGGTCCAAATTGGCCCTAGGTGTGAGTGAGTGAGTGAGTGAGTTGTCCTTCTCTGTGTGCCCTGCAACTGGCTGGCAACCGGTTTAGGGTGTCCCCTGCCCACTGCCAGAGGATAGCTGGAATGGGCGGTGCAGATAATGAATAAATGAATGATTGGGCTTGGGGTGGGTCGAGCTTTCATATCCGCGGGCCTGGGTTGGGCTAGATTTTTTTAAGGCCGATCTTACCTCTAACTTCAAATTACTACCTTTTTCCTAGGTTTTGAACTATACAGTTTAAGGCATTATGCGGCCAATGTATAGATCAAGTAGAGCACATATGTTTAAAAGCATGGCCCGCGGCCCGGATGTGGCCAACGAAAAGGTTTTCTATGGCCCCTGAGATGAACTTGATTCATCATTGTATTATACACCAAAAATCAGTAATGTTATTTCTCCTAGTAAAAAGCGTTGTTTTGGGTTATTATTATTTAAATACAAAACCACATTGTGCCGTTTTCATTTTGTAATTGACATATTCACTGTTTGAAAATAAAATTCAAGGTATGTTATTAAAACCTTTCTCTTTATACAGCCTTGTGAATATCTCAAGTGGGCACTTGCGAAATATAATCAGGTGTTGCTTATGTATATAGAACAAAATAAAGGTAAAGAGAGTTTTTAAACTACAATCTTGCTTTTACTCTTTCTGCCAATCAATTTAAATTAAAGCTAACTATGCAATTGTGAGTTACAATTACATTAATATCATAATTATCATAATAGTATATCTGCATATGACAAAACAAGACCAGCAATCACAGTCAACGTGTCAAAACGATTGTCCCGGCAGTCCAAACGTGTCATTAAAACTGTCAGCATGCTGATGAAATGTGTTTGGTGATTAATAAAAACAATAACAACACCTACTGATAGGCAAGCTCTTTTTTTTTTCACTCTTGGATGCGTGACAAGCTGACGCGATGGCAATATTGGCTGTCAGCTAACAACTTTTCATTAATTGGCAGAGCGTGACCAGCTCCACTTTTGTCTGATGCCGTTTTTAGAGCGCCCACGCTGGCGTAGATTGCTTTCTCGTCATTCGTCATTAAAACGTTGAAAGCGGCCGGTAAACAAGGCCTTGCTCCAGTTTCTATTCATGAGACTCGTGCTGTCTGCACCATTTGGTTTGTATGCTTTTGACGGCTCTGTTTGCCAGGGGCGCATTCAAATTTGATGTTTTTACTTTTGACATCCATTTTTCGTAAGAATAGATGATGTAATTTTTGCCAAATCGTGCATGCGAATACAAACAAAACTCAAACAAACTGAAAAAAGGGCTTTGCAGTAGTAAAGGATAAAACCCTACACCAGCGGTCGGGGAACCTATGGCTTGCAGGCCATATATGGCTCTTTTGATGAGTGCATCTGACTCGGAGATGAAATAGTATATGAGGGGGGAGGTTGTATGTGCGTGTATTTTCCTAGAGCCAATTCTACCTATCTTCAAAGAGTGGGCAGGGGACACCCTGAACTGGTTGCCAGAGACATACAACTCACTCGCTCATTCACACCTGGGGACAATTTGGACTGTCCAGTTAAACTGACAGTTCTTAGGAATTTGGGAGGAAACCAAATTGCCCGGAGGAAACACACGCAGGCATGGGAACAACATGCAAACTCCGCACTGAGAGGCTGCGGTAGCTGGAATTGAACCCTGGACCTCCGCACCAACCATAATGTCGTGCCTCCAATTTCGTTTTAATTTTCTATAATGACAATAAACCCATTAACCGCAAAAACCGAGGCATCTCTGTATTTCTGTTTGGCGGGAGGGATTAATAGGACTGGCGGGCTGTATGTGGCCCATGGGCTGCAGATTGTTCACCTCTGCCCTACACCGGTTGTAAAAAATAACTTGTTCTTCTTGCCCAAAATGCAAGTGAGCTGCCATGACAAACACCACTTAATCAGAACTGGAACAACATTTGCTTTTTATTCTTGGAAACTATTTTTCAAAGGTTTAGCAAATGTCCAATTTAGGTAATAAATTAAATGATTGACAAAAAACATCCAAGGCATTAAAGTGTACTACCCCATACAATTAAAGCATGTTTATAAAAACAGTTGAAAAAGGAACATGGTAAATGGGAAATTCATGCGTTGGATCCTGGTGAGTCACAGTCCCCGTGACTGCAATGCAGACTAAAACCGCAAACTCCTACGAGCTGACGTCTGTTGTATTATTTTCAAACAAAAGATGTGGCGTGGTTTACCTTGTAACTTGGAAAAATATGTTAAGAATTATGACTAAGTCCTGAATGACTGACCAAAGAATCTCTGCGTCATTTGCACACAGCCAACTTCCCTTTCAGCATCTTGCCACTTTCGGCAGGTCAGGCCTATAGGAAAGCTGATAAAAGCCTTCATTTCTGCGCCTTAAAATCATTTTTCGGACTTTTCCATTTTATGCAATCCTCATCTGGAAAGCAGTAAAAAAAAAAAAAAAAAACTGCAGTACTTCAGTAGAAGGTATTGTTAGGATAGGACCTATTGTCCCGAGGTAGCTGGACCACTTTAGAATCATCTCATTGGAAAAAAGTGCCTTTTCCCCTTCATTTTTCACTTACTTGGGCGGCTTCATTACCATGGACGCTTCATTTCCACCAAACTTTAATTCTACCGCATTTCCCTTCAAAACCAAGCTCTACCTTAGTAATTACTTTTCTCGGCATAACATTGGCTTTGAGTGAGAATCTCCGGGCGACTGCAAACAGTTCACGGCCTCTCCTTCAAGCGCGACATTTTCCGCCTGATACTTTTTGTTTTCTTGCCTATGGTAGACTGATGACGCTTGTTTACTTGAGGAGCAAAGGAGTAAGGAGAAAGCTTTTCCAAGCCTCTTCCGCTCCTCGCTCCAAGTGGCTGATAATTGAGTTCCCTTGTCGTTCTCACTAATAATGTTGCTGCACACAGAAATGCACTTTCACACGAATATTTACGCATGTATAATTTAGACAATTTAAAATCATCCTCACAAATATAATCAGGACACATAGATGAATATGTAGATGACAGTCACAAAAATTGCATTATAACAGAAAAAAAGCTTAAACTACTCTTTATTAGACAAATGCTTGAGCCTGTAAAAATGTTAGCACTAGCACTCTGTTTAGAGATTCTTAACCGTTTTTGACCCATTCATTAAAAAAAAACAAAAAAACATGGTCATTGTGAAAAACAATGGATTTCTGGCACCAGTTCCACTTCTGTTTTAATTTAAAGCTTACCGTGAATTCCGGACTATAGAGCGCACCTGATTATAAGCCGCACCCACCATATTTTAAGAGGAAAATCGATTTTGTACATACACAAGCCGCACCTGTATATAGGCCGCATGCGCCCACATCAAAAACGTGACACAAACACAAAATTAATCCAAACCAAGTCCCGCGATTGAAACTAAATGTCCTTCACTAGAGTACACAGTCCAATAATCACAGCCAGCAAAATAAACGTGATATGACACACGTACTTAATATTTGATGCAGACCTCCAGAGTCTGGGTACCCGTTGATAGTGATCCAAGGAAAAAAAGTGTATATTTTCAAAGGTAAGGGTGGGAAAAATATATATCCACTATTGTCTGCCGCAACAACAAACAGGTCTCAACTTTACTCCACTTCCCGTCAGCCCGCGTTTGCTCCGCCCCTCTTTTTTAATTCGCCCGTGCAGAATAAGTGTCCCAAAAAAATACAAATAAATACATTACAAAAATATACAGTTGCAAATACATATTACACATATTTACAAAGAAAGACGGTACACCGAGAGAGTTTTCAAAGCTTTAATAATAATAATATAACTTTTATCCTAAACCGTGCCTTTGGCAGGTAGCAGCACGCTACTACCCACACGCTCGCATCACTATAAATGAGTCTGTTAAAGAAAAACATACCATGATTGTAAGACTCACGGTAAATCATTTTTAAATTCCTACATATAACTGATGATGACATCAAAGATTTCTTTCTGAGTATCGGAAAGAAACTTTTTTTCATTTTGACGTCATCCCACTCTCCCTTGTTGCAATACACGCCAGCAATACGCTCGCAATGTTCAATTTACGAGCGGCAGCTCTGTTTCCTACTATATCGGACTGCATGATTGCTTTTGGCCTGAAAGCTGCATCATGAGCCTTTCTTTATGCAATTTACATGATGAGGTTATATTTACGCTGAGAAGTTGCGGTCTTCCTCGGCGCATACATTCCACCGGTCTAAATCTTACCTTTTATACTACCAAAAAATTACAGAAATTGGCCGCATCACTGAATAAGCCGCAGGGTTGAAAGTTTGGGGAAAAAGTAGCGGCTTATAGTCCGGAATTTACGGTAATCATAATTGTGCCCAAATTTGCAGGACAACATTTTTTGTTTGTTTTATCATCTGTGGTCTCTGTGGCTTGGATGTTAATGCAGGTTTTTAATATTGGTCGAATATCATGTTTAACTTTGAATTTTTCCAACATTTAAACCTGTTTTTCAAATGTTATTATATTTGTGTTTTTTTTTTTTTTTTTTTTTTTGAGAAAACAAAAACTAAATAACACTTATTATTATGAACAATTTTCCACCATGTTACAACTTAATTTTTTCAAATATTCAACTAATATATAAACTCAGCAAAAAAAAGGAAAATAAGATTAGTTAATAAAATAACCTGTTGATATAAATGCATGTTAGTTACTCAGCTGAACACTGAAAGACAGCAAAGATACTCAGCAATGCCATATTTTTACTACACAAAATCATCAATATCCTGCAATACACTGGACAAGGTATTGTGGCAAACAGATAAAAAAAATACTGCTCCGGTCAATAATATTAGCAGGTAGCATTTTTTAAAGGTGTGGATCCATTGTTTGAGCGTTAAAAGTTAAAAAAAAAATTCTTCTAAGTATGTGTTACAATGTCCATTGAGTTCGAAGAGCCTTGATGCTTTATTTCCCACAGAGCCTACCTGCTTTTTTCTTCTTTTGGCAAAGTTGTTTGAGTCTGAACACACTATTGGATAGGATAAATGAGGGCTGGAGGGGAATGCAGGAGAGTGACGTCATTCTTGTCCCTGTGTTTTTTTTTTGTTCTTATTTGTTATTGTAGCATGAAAATATTAAAAGAAAGAAACACCCTGCTTCAAGTAGAGTCCAAACGCCAAACCAAACCCCCAAAAAGATTTTATTTGAGTGCTTATAAGATATTCACGTACTTGCTCACAGATAATGAACCATGAACGTAGGCTGAAATCATGACTATACCAGGAGAAGGCAGCAGGGAGGGACAAAGTTCCAAATTTCGCCCAGTTCTTATTTAAAAAAAAAAAAAAAAAAACAACAACTTTCGATTACTAATTTTATTTTGTCTGGGTCCACAAAATTCATTTCTATCTCGTGATATTGCTCATATCAGTGTATGTTTGTTTTTGTAACACACACAGAAAAGATAGATGCATTTTTACATGAAAATTCCGTCCATTTTGCGAATTTACAGTATGGATATTACAGTTCATGATTACTCACCTGATTTACATCCATGCTGTTGTCACAGGTTAGTGGCTTGGCAGAAGTCAAGTCGTTGGAGCCCAGGAAAGTAGAAATGATGCCGTTGCGGTCCACTTTGCGTATAGTGGTGCCGTCCACAAAGTAAATCAGGCCATTCTTGTCGACGGCGATGCCTGCAAGTCAGGTCAAGTGCGTTGACATAACAGGGTTGAAAGGCCACGAATCGGCTGGCACGAGTCAGTGGAGACGACGCGGCAGATTACATGTGTAGAGCTTGCCTTCCCATTATTCAGGTCACTGGCAAAAAGCACCGCCATCAATAATTCACAGGATGCTTTTCTGCTTTTAAATAATTTCTCATGCAGAAGTGGCAAAAGCTGTAGTCATAGCGTTGCGTACATACTGTATGTGCACTTGTCAGCCTGGCTAAAAAGCACTCCCTGTCGGGAAGGAGATTCTGAGTGCGTTTGGGAGATTTTGTCTTGGGTGAAAGCCGTAAAATGGAACGAAGCCCGTTTTGGTGTTCTTTATAAAGCTTGAGAATATTCATATTTAGCTTTGACTGGGGTACAGCAAACTGCCGCACTTCATCTAAATACACCGCTTATTCTCGGCCTTGATTTAAGAGTAAATTCATAAAGATGTACTACATCTGCACAGATGGTCACAAGGAAGACCACTAGCTGGCGCAACATCACAATAATTAACTATTTCACACGGTGAAAAATGAATAAACCTACGACTTCAACCTGAACCCGAAGCGCACTCAACAAAAATAATGCTTCTATCTGGTTTTGATCCTGCACATAAGCTACGCTAGTATGCTATAAATGTCCTCCTAATAATTATAATACTATTTATTGACATGTCATCGGCATACTGCTGGAAAATAATGTCAATGACTCTCTTGTGATGTCTGGTGTTAAAATGGTATCATACGGTGGCTAATACAAAATAATCAACTTGTTTCACTGGTAAACCTATTTTAACTCAGACCAAACAGGATTTTTACTTTGTGTTAATGGACAAATTTAAGCCCTTTTAAGCACTTTGAAAGCCAACTTTCTGATTTATCCAGTATCCGGCATCGTGGGCTCTTCACCTGTCCCCTTGGGCGTGACGCACAGGGATTGATGACACTTCACATGTCAACATTATACTAAATAATGACAGCTGTCGTTAGTCAAGAAGGAAGAAGAAATGCAATGGCAAAGTGAAGCCATTAAAGCAGGAGTGTCGGCGTCATTTTTAAGCAGACTTGATTTATTTTACGACATTTAATGTGTGGTTTATCGAGTAAACATGCCGGTGAACATCGCAACTATTTCAAGCATTTACAAGCACTTCAGCTAAAATTCAAGCACTTTTCAAACCTAAACCATTATTAAAATTCAAACATTTTCAATGATTTCAAGCAACCCTGCAAATATTATGTTTACATAAAACTTTTGGGGATTTTTTATTTCCAAAAGTGAAAGTCATTAAATGTACTTAACCTGCTTCAATTTTGAACTTATTTTAATTGGGTGCTGGAGAACAGTAAACTGTTGTAGCTCGTCCTAAAATTATTTTCAATAGGTTTAAGGGATTTTTTTTAGTGCCTCCTTGTCGTATGAAAAGAAACATTCATTTAGAAAAAAACTGCAACATCTATTTAAATAATGAGCAAAAAATACCTGTAACTATTAAATAAACATACATTTTTGAATACTTGTGGTGAAAAATTGTATTTATTTTATATAACACGAGGATCAACTAAAGGGAGCTGACGTGAATATCTGCCATTCTATTGCTAAGGGTACCACCAAAAAACAAAAACCTTGTGAAAGGTCCGGCGGAAAAAAACTGTGGTTTGTCTTCTTCTGTGTGGCTTGAGCACTTGTTCATGGTTGCACTACACAATACAGCAACATCTAGTGGTCAAATATCCAACTATGTCTCGTTATAGTCATGAAATGTATTGAAGCCATTAAAGATGTCCACCACCTATTGAAGGTTTAAAATGTGGCTTTTTCGACTTCTCGTATCTCGAGCAATATTTCTAGATTTATATTACAACATATTGTTATCCTCAATTTTTAGTTTATTTGCCAGAAATTTACAATTCTTATATTAGGAGTTCATGATAGTTGGCATCTATAGTGAAGCCGATACTTGTATCAACATCAATACATAGTACTATGTTAACATTTGAATTCGAGGACTTGCTTTCACTTGATTTCTTGGGACATTATGTTTATGTTGGAAGTCATATACGGTAATGCAGACATGTTGCATTTTGTTTTAACCTATAAATGGAGTTGAGCTCATTCTATTTGATCAGCCGTGATGTACTGTTTTACACAGTAACTCAGTAAGACTGAGGATGATCACAATTTGTACAGCCTGAATTAGGTCTTTAAAAATATTTTATAAGGTTGGGGCATTTTGTTCAACGACTCACTGGGAGAATTGGCCGCCTCATTTGACCGTGTGAGAGTCTCAGGCTGATGAAGAGTGTCACATCTGAGCAGAGTTCATCAAAATGTCTCGGAGAAAGATGGAAGGAGTGTGGAAAACACACATAGGGGAAAAAAAACCCATCTGCTCTTTCTTGCGCGGTCTTTGCTTCCACCCACTCCATCATTACAGACTTTGTTGCCCGGGCCGAAAAGGCGTCGGGAGCCGGCTGTGAGACGGCAAAAGCGGTCTTTATGTTAGGGCGTTTAATCTTGGCGAATGTCAAGAAAAAGCCAACAATCAGAGTGCAAACGGCGCACTTGGTCGCCTTAGAAAAACAGGTCATGATCTGTGAAAACTTTACGGGCAAGGATTGTTTAAAACAACATTTGAAAAGAGTAAAACAAGAACTAAAATCATCTTATATTTTCCAATCCTCTGAAAAGAAAAGTCCTCAAGTGTTTTAATTTTGAATGATTTATGATAATAGCGTCAAGCAAAATGGACAATCAGGGTAATCTTACATTGTGCCTAGCTGTCCGGGGTCGGGTGGATTTTTTTCTAAAAGGACATTTAAAGATTGCTATTATGAGCATACAGCAATGAAAACGAGACTGGGTTAAGATAATAATACGGGTTTTGAATGTGTCCTTTTCTTTTTATAATCATTTCATTACTGAGCAAATGCTAACAAGAAAACTGTTACTCAGTAGTGATGTGCAAAATGTTGCTGGGGTTGGCCTAAGGTGAAAACTAACCTAAATAAATCCTCTTAAACATTTTTATAGGCCTTTACTTGAGACAAATCATGTTTCACCTGCTCTTTCAAGCAGGGCCATGATTGGTCATTGTCTGAAGCTTGAACGTTTTTGACGTCATCTTAGCGTCAAGATCCATTCAAAATGGACACCCCCAGTGATGGATTTGGTAAAAAAATTGGACATCACTTCTTATTCCGTAATGTACAAAAACAAATACATGTATTGGGTTGACTATCAACGGATCTAGGCTAAAAACATGACACAGTGTACTAAAATACAGCATGTATTTAAAAAAACCTTTGGGTCCAGTGAGCGATGCCTCCGGGGCTTTGCTGCCGTCTCCGCAGTGGTTTTCGTCAAACGGTAAGCAGTGTTCTCCGGTTCCGGCTACCACCTCTGTGTTGGCCTGCAGGTCCTTCATCCCGAAGAGGCTTTTGGGTCGGTAGATCCGCCGCGAGTTGGTGTCTGACACGTACAGTTGGCCTGTGACTGGGTCTGTGGTCAGGTAGTAGCGATGTGCTGGGTTGTTGCTGCGTTCATCGGAAGGGCATATAATAATATGTGTAACTTATCGGAAATTAATTCTAATTTGACTTACAAGCCATCTTCTACAATACAAATGTATGGATAAGTATGTTGTGTAAATCCATGCTTGACTATATAAAAGGAAGGTTCAGGGCTCAGGATTTGGGTTGGGTTTTGGGTTAGGGTCTGTTATGTTGACTTTCCTTCATGTGTTAGCAAGCAGATGATTGCTAGTTGTCCCTTAACAATGGAAACCTGGCTATTGGAAGAACAACTTGGTAAATAGTTGTAAGGGTTTGTAGGTATGGATTGATGATATCAACAAAAGAAAAGCATGCTGTAACTATGCCGTGGCAATGACTAAAGACAATCTGAACACGCTGTGGTAGAACAACTAACAACCATTGTGTATTTTTACATGCAGGCAATAACCGATTGGAAACAGACTACTGTATTCATATTATGTAAAGCTCTGTAAGTACATACCGAAATCCGATCAAGGCTTTAGTCTGACTTTGAGTATTCCAATTGCAATTGTTAGGTTAGTCTTTTAATTTTCCTGTTACTCATGCATGTCGGGGCCATTCAACAGATCCTTTTGTTTGTGCGATTCACAGTTCCTGATTCTGGAATTGTATTATAGGGACGAATTTTACACACAAAATCCAGTTTACTCGCTAAGGTCGGTATAGGTTTGATTTCTTCTGTACATTTACGTGTTATCTTCTGCCCCCACAATGAAAAAGCTACAGTCTACCTAATTTGTTCTCAGTTTATGCTTGTACGTTTCTAAAATTGATTGTATTTCGAGCAAGTTTCCCCAACATAAAAGAACTGAAAACCAAATATTTTGTTCATGGCCTCCGAAAAGCATCAGATGAATGCAGCAAACGCACACGTTAACTAGGATGTGCTGATTCTGGCCGTAAGAGTTCTTAAGCGATCTCTAGTGGTAGTGTCTGGAAATTCTTGTAACTTGGACTTTATCTTGTATGTTTGGCAAGATTATTGCCTGAAAGACATCTCATATCTAAAATGTTCCCGTATCTCGAGTCGCTTGAATATCGAGGGGCCACCCTATAGTGAATGCAATAGTTGTATACATCCACATACTGGATAGTGTAAGTGTTTGCTTTTGGGAAAAAAAAAACGTTCCTTGTTAACAGACAGGACAGCAATGAAACCCACTTTTGAAGAGATAGCAAGCAAGCACAGAACTTGTTTTTTTTGGGTGAATGATATGATGGAAATCACCCTTTACCCAATACGAAGAGTTACTTGCAAAAACCATGTATATATGCGTAGTGTTGCTCCGACTTTGCAAATTAGGCATGTAAACGTTTTGTTTGGATTGCTCCAAGATTCTGAATCTGATCCTAGTTATTAAAACGGAGTCAGTTTTTTTGTCAGGGGCTGGAGTTTGACACTCAAGCAATGTTTTGTGTAACTCATCAAGTCAGTTCTAAGGGGATCAAAAAAAGGATCCATCAAATTTTAAAAGGAATATTTCTATGAAAATGCGGTTTTTAGAATAAAACGTTTGCCCCTTTGGGCTCCTTTCCTCGCTCATTTCAGGCTTGATTCTAATTTCTCGCCTCAGAATCTACATTTTCAGAAGCTTTTTCATCAGCCGTTGCAACCAAGAACCAGCTTTTTTTTAACTCTCTCCATCAGTGGTAATTAGCTGCTAATTGGCCTGCCGTAATTATACATGTGGTAATCACTGGAGTGGCAAAGGAACAGCAAAAAAAAAAAAAGGAGAGCTTTATTTATAAGAAGATGATGATCGTCATTGTGGTGTTGTAGTTGGTAATGAGCATGCACTACAAGGTAGGACCTACCTGTGTCTAAAGTCTTTATTTCTGCAAAGAAAAAGACAATAAATAAATAAATATAGGAACAATAGATGAGCTTTTTTTTTTTGCTGAAAAATAAATGTGATCATATATATACCTCTAAAATTAAATTACAGTTTGTAATTTACTGTAAACTAAATTTGGTTTGGGTCTTAAAGATCCAGTCTGTAATGTTTAACCACTAGATGGCCCTGTATTGTCTAATGTGAACAAAATCCAGTGCCACAGAGCACAGCGTAACATCAAGTTGCCAAACATGGCGACAACCTTAGGTAAGGATTCCCCATATATAAAAGAGATAAACATTTCTCGAGCTAAGATCTCATCTCATCTCATCTCATTAGCTGCACCGCTTATCCTCAGTAGGGTCGCGGGGGTGCTGGAGCCCATCCCAGCAATCATCAGGCAGTAGGCAGGGGACACCCTGAACTGGTTGCCAGCCAATCGCAGGGCACAATCCACCTGAAATGCATCTCGAGTTAAGATGTTTTATAAAAATTAAAATTGCTATGATAGTTCAGATATTTATACCTATTGTTCAAATCAATGTTTTATTCTGTTTTTGTAACACTAGGAGTCACTGAATATTACATACTATCACTTTAACCTTTAGGTTTTAATCAGTTTTATTATTTGACCAGCTTAAAAGCAGACCAGCTGTTCAAGACACGTGATGATCCGCAAATACTGGCAATATTAGCGGATTTGATTCCTTTATTAACAAATTGGGAAAGTACCCACAAAACATTTTACAATCGACCACATTTATTATTCTGGGTACACATTTATCTTATCTCCCCTCGTTGCATAAAGACAGGCGAGAATTTTATTGATAGTGAAAGTCACAGCAAAGTCACTTGTACTGTGTGAAATCTGTAAGACTGCTGCAATTACTCCAGCTCCAGCAACACAACACCTCATTCTCTCCCCTGAGCTGTTGTAAAACGGCTCCTCTGAGATATAATCCAATCGAGAAGCTGTTATAAAAAGCTGTGAAAGCACCTCATTTCCTCCATTTATGCGCGCTATTTTCTAGCGGGTACTTTGTGAAAAGCTCTTCAGGTGACTTCATTGGGCCGTGTTTACAATAACCAGACCGTTTTACATATCACCACTTTCCCTATTCAAGGATGGATGGTAGCCCTCGAGGAACATGCCAGTTTGGAGGCGATGGGCTCGCTACTAATCATGCAATAAGATAGGATGACCTTTCTAATTACAAGGGCAGAGAGGGAACTGATTTGTTTCTTGGGCTTTTCGTTTTCACATCTGCTTCAAAAACAAAAGTCCATCCAACCATTTTCTGTGCTCCTTATCTTCACAATGGTCGTGGGGACAAAATAACTATATATCTAATATTGTGTTTCACCAGCTAGATCTAGCTTGAGGTCAATGCCGTAGGAGCCAAGTACACATTAAATTGCTGATCCCATCAAGCTAATTGGTGTTTTTGTTTTTGAATTATTTCCATCTTTTTTTTTTTCTTCTGAGGATAAACATGACTGACTTACAATTGTGGTGAACATTAAGTTGTTTGCTTGCAATTGTAGTTATTAGTTGGGCACATGTAAATCATTATTTACAAATGTCCATCCTTGTGTATATGGGTCAATTTTCACTTGGAGTTTCCCAGCCATGCTCTCTGTTTCATAGATTTTTCCCCATCCTCATCTATTTCACAGTTGTAATATTTAGTGTCTCCTTGTGGTACAAAAAAACTTTTATTCAGTAAAGAAAATGATTTGAATACGAAGCGAAGAAACATAAACTATGTTAATGCTCTTAAAAGAATCATAGGCCGATACATTTGTATTGCTTTTACTTCTTGGTATTCCTGTCTAGAAGTTGCCGCCATGTCTGCGGTCTCGCTGCTATAGGTAGCCATTGCGACAGAATCTTGTTAAATGTTTTTATGAAAAAAAGATGAAGAAAAAAATGCGCGGAGCTCCCGATTTGTCAGCAACCTGGAGATACTGCCGCGAAGAAATGTTTTGGGTCCTCACTCAAAGCATTGAGTTGCCGCACCGGTCAGACTATTGTGTGTTCATGTTTTGAAGAAAGGATTATGCAACCTTTTTTTATTCAACTCATGTTTTAGCTTTGTTTTCTGACTGCTACTGCTAGCCATGTTTTTAGCTTTTTGTTTCCAGGTCCAACCTCTCTTGTCCTATTTTGTTGGTATATGTAGTTTGTTTGTGTTTTGGAAGAAAATATTACACAAGTTTATTTTATTGTTTTGTGTTACAAGAACATAATACCTTGGAAAATGTAATCTAGTAATTTTTACCTTCATATGACAATCGTTTCTGTGTAAGAAAGGGGGATAGATGTGGTGAGATGCATCGTGTTCTTAATTTTAGATATGATATACCCTCTGTATGCATCAAAAGGAGGTAAATTAAACAATACACTCATCACTACAAGAAAATAAAACATCAATGAGACTACAGCTTATAACTGAAACCTTTTTGTGAACAATGTGTTTATTTTTCGATCAAAATTTTGTTGGAAACCCAGTCAATGCAAAATGTTTACTTGACTAGATCCTGATTGTTTTGGCCACTTAAGACCCTTCAAAAATAAATGGCCAAAATAGTGATTGTTTTTTTCCCTCACAATGCCCCCCAAAAAAATGAAAAATGAAATTGTAAAATTGCCGTGAATATTTTTTGCTTATCTTATTTTTTGTTATTGCTGTAAAACTAACCACAAGGATCAAACTACTGGCTGGGCCAACTAAAGCTGAGAATATATCCTGTACTGACTGACTTCTTGCAGCTAAAGGGAGCATTTGGTTGGCATGCATTTTACAAATCATAACGTTTGATAGAAATGACCAAATGACTACTCAAAGATGTACGGTGGGCAGGATTAAATCTTCCAGCCAGGATACGCTCCAGAGGCTGTATGTTCGAAATGCCTACTCTTTACAGCAAATAATTAGTCGATAATAAGTTATTGGGTTACATTCCTGCAAAAACAAATCTTTAAAATCTCGGTACCAGTCAAGCCCTTTTCCTTACCTGAGCTCCATAATGCTGGTGACGTTGCCCGACGGGTAGATGCGTCGGATGTAATTAAAGTCGCCCACGTAAAGGCTGCCGTCAATGCCCCATGCCAAGGCAACAGGTGCCAGTAGCTTGTTGCCTAGCGCCTGTCCATTGCAGCTAGGGCATGAGATACTCCGCCTCCGCCCATTGCCCATAATGGTGGAGATGACGGGCGGTTGCAGTGAGATGAATTGGTTCTCACCGCTGCCTTTGTAAAGAATACCTGAAAAAGACAGATGAAAGGATTAGAGGAGTATCCAGTGTTTCCGGACAGCCAGGGTTTAATTGGTCCCGCTAGATGTCTCCGAAGTATTAAAACAAACTTAATCAGAATAACTTTGGGGTTTGTCATTATATAAATGATTGCAAACGCCATGGTGTGTATGTACTACATATGTCTGTCAGTCAGAGGGAATCTTTGTCAGTCAGCCCTTCCCCCCGTGCCACAGTGCACACTCGGTAGAGCAAATAAGCCCAGCACAAAAATGACTCCCACCTACTTTGTTTCAAATAACTCACTTTGGAATGGAGGAAACAACTGTGTCACCTTTTGGACAGTTCCCGGACGTACCAATTCATCATGTGCCATAATAAAATTTGATAACATGAAGTTTTGAATATTATTTTTTTTGTTAAAATAATGTTCTCACCGTACGCATTTATGTCAAGTGAAAGGACATTCTGAAGTCCAGAACATTACGCACATTTATTTGGCCTTCTAAGAAGTTAAATAATTTCAAACACCATCACCCGATACTGAGAGTAGCAGATATCTGTGTCCACACCCAAAGAGGCATGATCTGGTCAAGCGTCCCTGGTCCATACAAAAAGATTAGCTGATCCTTAGCTCGTCTTCTCTTTTTCTCCTACCTGATTGACTCATGGGACGTCGGCCGCATGGTGCGGCTGTGCGGGCCTGCACTGCGGCCTTGAGCTCAGGACGTGGGCCGTACATTGCAACCATTCGGAGTACAAGACCAAATATCTTCACAACGACAAGTAAGGGGCAGGCTTCTGATTAAACTTCATGTTTGCTGGTTCTTGGGAATGTGTTTTTTTCTGTAAAAAAGAATCTCCCCAAATTGACTAGCATTATAGCGGAAAATTTCTTTTTGTGCTAGTAACTCCCAGACTTTCAGCGGTCAAAAACTCCCATATTCTCCGGTGCCCCTCCTGTTTTTCTATCATTTATTCTCCGTGTTAAGAAATTGTGTGTGCTATTTTAAGCGGCCTGGTTCATTGATTCCATTTTCTTGAAATTAGCAATTTATATCAGAACGCAAAGCACTCAAAGTAATAACAAGTTATTTTTTTTATCAGTGTAGGGAATTATTGCATCCTTCAGAGGAAAAAAACGATTATGGTGGAGGACAAGCAACACCTAGAGGCAAATTTGGTTACTGATTGGAGTAAAGAATAATTTGTTCCAATCCTAACGAATTACACATTTAAAGCTAGAAAAATCCCTACACTCTCACTTGCAAAGATAACATTCGGTTGTTGCGGTGCACGTCCTGGCTTCCCAGCACTACAATGGTGACATTGACGAGTGTTGCGTTTTCCCCAAGTGAAACATTTTTCAACTCTCGGCGAACAGAATATAAGGTTTAGCGCCAAGCCTGCACTCACTGCATTTTCAAATGAGGTTAAAAACGCGGCCCTGCCATTGCAAACAATTACAACAAATTTGCTCAAAGCAGGAAAATGCTATGGTGGACACAGGCCCCAACTACTGCTCATAAGTTGCACATTACAATAACCTATAAACCCTCAACAGAGAACAGCATCCTTTCATAGCAGCAATCACAAAAGCAGCGGCACTTGTATTGAATACTGTAATTTACCAAATCACTGATTTAATTATTATATTTAATACAATTTAAGTCATTAAGATCAAATCACAAATATGAGGCCTTAAAATTGCAAAGCATTGGCATCGAAAACACACTAGTTATTGTTTGTGTATTTAAAAAACAAGGTTTTTTTTTCATGAAACTCCAGTCTCGTTTACCATGCTTTGTGGAGGTGACTTGTTTGCTGTGTCAATGCTTTTCATAACTAATGTATTAATGATTTATTCGTTTCCAAGTAAACACATTCATCAGAGATCTGGTTTCTTGATATTGCTTTAAAATTGCACCAGATCGATCTGTTTAAATTAAACCCTCGTGGCATGCAGGTACATATTAATGCATTTTTGTATTTTCAATCAAAGCAAGCGCATTGAAAAATAAACATATGGGAGCATGCATTTCCCACGGGTTGTGAGAACATGTGGATGTTCAAAATGGCATTGTGCTGTGATTTATATATTATAATATTTAGGAGCCAACCACATACCATGCACAAAGCGTGCCATGCAAATTATTTGGAAGTTTAGACATCCATTATAATTCATAATATTTGACTTATCATACATTTGGTGTATGTCAATGCATTTCCTTGGATTTTGGTATGTTTCTATTTAGTGCCCTGGAGTAAATTGTATGCAAAGAAAAAAAAAAGGTTGAGTGGCTCTAAAGTCCAAATATAATAATAATAATAATAATATTAATAATGATTTTGCCTGCAAACCACTGACTGCCGCCCCCATGACGTTGGTATTGCACACCGCGGTGCATCATGAATTTCTGCAAAGCAATGAAAAATATTGTTTGTGTTTTCTACCATGCTGTTACAAAATTGGAAATTAATTGCGTGTGTGCCCCTTAGCACAGCCAATGCACTCGTGATGGTGTTCACCCTGTGCTTCTTAAAAGATAAACAACTGATTGATTGGTGGGAAAGAAATCATCTAAATTATTCCTCTGGGAAAGGTAAACCGATCAAACACAATTTTGTTCGACTCTCAACTGTATTGGTCAGTGGTTTGCATTCAAGTAGATTGTGACATCTTTGTCAAAATGTATATATGGGGCCGATCATTAACCACCAACACTGACTTGGTAGGATGGAAAGGAAATACTCGGGCGATGAAGCACTGCAGTTGGTTATGGAGGGAAAAACTTAACTGAGGAAGAGTTTCCTCTGACAGCTTGGACTATTCTGATAACAATTTTGAACCTGATTGCTTGGCAGAAGGAGGACAAACAGAAAAGGTTTCTGACGATAACAAGTCGAACGACAATGTGGAAGGAAAAGACATGGAGGAGGATCTGGGTGACGAGAATGTGTAACAAGAAGACGCTGGGGGTCAAAACATTCGGCGACGAGGCTCTAATTAGGCCATATGGAATATTCACCTAGAAATTGTATCTATATGCATATACATCAGTTATTTTTTTTAATAGTCACTTTTAGTCAAGTCAATTCATGTTTATTTATATAGCCCTTAATCACTAAATCATGCATGGACTTGCTCCCTGATAACTTTCTGATATAATTTCCCCCTATGTTTCGGTCCGGAACCTTTGCTCTGAAAATGCTGGTCTACTAGGGATCCCAAGATCCAAGAAGAGGTCCACAGGTTCGAGAGTGTTCTCCATTCGGGCCCCGGTGCTGGGAATGATCTTCCCCCTGAGATTCGATCTGCAACCTCAGCTGAAATGTTTAAATCTAAACTTAGAACACACTTCCATTCTATAGCATAAGAATAACCTATATTTTATGTTGACAATATCTGTGTATTATTTGTTATTGCAACATCCATTGCAGCATGGTCATCCTAGAAGGGGGATTACCTCATGTGCGGCCCCTTTTCAAGGTTTCTTCATTTCCCTCATAATAATAATAATAATAATAATTTCCTTGTATTGTCATTCTGTGTAACAATGTACACAGAGTGTTGAGGTATTTGGGTTTTTTCTTGCCCTCATGTAGGTTTTTGATCAGGGGATGGTGTAATAATTGTCTGTGGTTTGCAATAATTTGTGAGACTTCTATTGTCTTAAGAGGTCGGGGGGAGGAATACATAACTGAAAAAAAATATATGTGAATGGATAGGTCACTGACCAATTTAAGGGGTTGCAAGTCAACAAATATTCATAAATGGCTGAATTATCACACTTCCAAATAATGTACACTGACATATATTGTGTTACCCAAAAAAACAAAAATTCATCCCACGAGGGTTAAAATGTACAACATTTTCATATGTTGGAGCATGTTCCTGGACCTCCCTAGACCGTCCAGCCACCAGGGTCTCACAAAATTCTATGAAAAACACTAATTCTCTCTTATCCACCAGCTTTATGCTCCTCTGTCGGTGATGTAAAGTTACATCATATTGTTGGGAAGATGATTTAAAACTCAATACAACTGGATTAACTGCGTGAGCATCACTAAGAAAGAGTCCAGCTAGCGTACATTCCACATGCATATTCTTCTGCTCACGTCTCTGAGATTGCGCAAAGTGTTTCATGTCAGCAGCGATTGCACGGGAAAAAAAAACAACATGTCAAGGCAAACACATGAGATGGACTTTTCCTTGACTTAGTTTGCAAACTTTGATGCTTCTTGAAAGAACTCGAGAGGGGAGAGGGAATCGCAGCACTCAATCTGTCAAGCCATCCACAACAGGAAGTTTGTGAAGTGAGTTAAAGCGGGCTGGTGAGACGAAACGGGCCTGGCTCGGAGCGCCGCTCCTGCCGGCACCGGCCCGCTTTTATCCAGGCATCCGTCTGCAAACGAGGCATCACACTCGTGCATGGCGGCGCCTGTGATCAACAGATAGACGCCGCACGTGTGATATGCAAATGAAGCCCACCAGCCCCCCGCAGCTACGTGTCAGGATTATAACGTTAAAGAGAATGTCGCAGCGTTGCACGCATGACAAAGTACCTCAGACTGAATTTAAAGAACAACAAGCATCTGTTTTGGTATACATGTTTTCACAATATTATACAGCCGCATAATCGCGTGGGTTTACTTTCCTATAGACAAGGCACACGGGACGTGTTAGGTTCATGTTTGACATGTGGAAGAGGCAATAAATGGAGCCTGACAAAAGTTATTTGTAATGACTGCCACAAAGACTGACTAGTGACTGAGTTGACAGAAGTGGTTGATGTGGAGTGCGGCATGCATTGATTAACACGTACACTGATCAATAACAAAGTGAAGACTGTGACAGAGCCCGCCAATCAACTGTGCTGTATCGCCTTGTAAACCCACCAATGACTGAGTGACAAAATTAGTCGTGAATGGTCCCATCAGTGACTACTGACAAGTGAACCATCAAGTGACTGTGAAAACCAATTTATCATCTTAAACAGGGGAACAGGTAAGACATGTGAAGATCCTTGGAGGAAATGAGATATATTAAAATATCAAATATAATAAAAATCTAAATTATTAAAAAATGAAACCCTACAAATAAAACAATTCAAAGGTACTTTAAGGTCATATATATATATATATATATATATATATATATATATATATATATATATATATATATATATATATATATATATATATATATATATATATATATGTATAATTTATGTGAAGATAGCCCTTAATTACAGTCTCAAACATGACAAAATCTCCTAATTTGAAACATATATGAGGGTAAGGAAAATCTAAAAAAAAAAAAAACGCAGCATGAGGAAAATTAAGAAACACGCACATGAGGTAATTCCTGTTCAAATTATTTCACCATACAACACCATATGTTTATCCTAAACTATTGTTCACGAGGGCTGAAAAAAGGAGTAAATGTGGTCATTCAGCGCAGACCTGTGAATTGTTTTGATCCGGCTCCGCTATTTGTTTGAAACAGCACGCATGTGCATCCATAATGCACCTTTGCCCTCAGTCATATTAATATTTATCCACTGTGTCGCCTGACTTTTCTCAATCCCCCCCTGCGCTGAATTATTCAGTCCTGCTTTTCTACATTTTGACATTTGAGATTTATGGCCCACGTGGGGTTTTTCCTTTTGGGCGCAGGAGCGGGGGAAAGGCAGCGGGGGTCACCGTTCAATATCCCTCCCGTCTCAGTCGGCACGAAGATGAATCCAAATATCAGTGATTGCCTCCACGGCCGCCTCCATATTGATCGCTTAACGTTGTAAACTTTGACTAATGTCTTCACCCTGCCGACATGCTCCGCAGATGCATTTTCAATTCCTCCCTGTCGTGAGTCATTCTTCATTTCTGTGCCTCTTCAAACATCTGCAGATAGAACCCTACACCCTCCTACTTCCCTCTGTATCTTCCTCCTCCTCTTCTTCCTCATATCATCTGTGTCATACTTGATAAGGCAAATTTCTGTTGTATGTTCTTTAGTCATGTCCTCCACCCATCTCCTCCCATCTGCGGCTTGTCAGCGTCGAGAATAACCGGAGATTTTGTCTATGGTGCCGTCTGCAAGAACTGAAAGAACTAACGAGAGGGCTGGTCTGTGACAGAGACGAAACTGTGGCAGAAAATGGCTAATCATTGGGTTATGTCCGAGATGAAAAAAAAATCCACAAGCAAGGAAAGCTTAGATTGAGTTTTCAGAATCGAGCTTAACCCAGGCACGCAGGTATCAAAGCAAGACCCAACCCGAGCCCGACCAATTAACTTGATTTGTAAGACCAGGCCTTAAGCAAACCCACAATTTAATATTTCATTCGTGTAAACCTGGTGGAGAGAGAGAGAGAGAGAGAGAGAGAGAGAGAGAGAGAGAGAGAGAGAGAGAGAGAGAGAGAGAGAGAGAGAGATACAAAGAAGAACACTGCTGGTTGGATAATTAAAAAGGCAGCAAGAGAGAAGCACGGCCCGAGCCGAACATAAAGATTGACATTTGATTCCTACACGGAAGTTTTTGTCTGGCTCGACCTTAAGATCTTACCTCTACAACCAATCAGCAGCGCTCCAACAATTGATTTTCGTCTCGTGAGCAGTTGACTCAACATCATTTTTCTAGGCCTCTTTGCTTGTACAAACATCGCCACCTGATATTCAAAGCGCTTCGGTGGGCGGCCTGTTAGGAAGACTATTTAGAACATCCCCCGCCCAAGCCATTACCACCATCCTTATGGTGGTGTCACCAAGGTGACATTGCCAAGGGCGCGCTAGTTAGTACGTCAGGTACGTCGGCTGGCCCGGCCGATCTGGTACCATTAATCATCCGTGAGACTGTGATGTCGAATTGAAAGCTTCTTTCTTTTTACATTAATGACATGACTCAAATTAGCCCTGGATCAAAAAAAGTGGATTCCAGCTGTAAAGACTTTGCCAGAATCAAAGAGTCCGCTAAGCAAAATGTTCTTGCGGATTGACACTTCTCAACCATGATCTAGATCACAGTAAAGCATTTGTCAAGGCTTATACCATTACTAATTGTGACATCTGACCAATCTCATGTGGCCCATGGTGTGAAAGTTAATCCTGAATGTAGAAGACCGACATGTATATTGACCAATAATAAACTGAAGACCAGCGGAGGAGAGTATGAACCAGCTGTACTCCACCTTAGACGTAGACCCTACTTAACGACAACGGTCCCTTTGACAGACAAATCAAAACTATTTTCTCACGTTACGCTTTGTTGACAGACATCATTTTAGTATACCTGGGCCAGAAATGACATGTCAAGCTTAAATATTTGTTTTTCTTCCCACCCTGTATACAACTACCACGGTGTGGTATGCTGGGTGTGTGGCAGTGGACAGAGAATACATACATGGAGTTATCAACACAGCTCAGAAAATCATTGGCTGTTCTCTGCCCTAGCCCCTCGCCCCTGCCACCATCTCTTTGACCTGTTGCCCTCAGGGAGCACTACAGGTCATCAATCTATATAGGGACTACCGGTATATTGCTTTAAATGGTATTGCACCTTTTTTTTTTCAAACTTACAACTTAGGCTATTTTAAAAGCAATACCTGATACATACTAACCTACACATCCTGACTTTATTTTCATTTCATTTTGTGTTGAATATGTGTTTGTCCTGAAGTACCATGACTAATCTTGTTGTAAATGACGTTCACTACGTTGTTATCAAGAACAAAAAGACAATTCTAACTTAATTGCAAGCTCTGCAGACACCATATTTATAAATCTTGTTGATACAATTCAGTTGTGTTTGAGGACAGAGTACTGTTACATATGCTGGACTGAAGCTCTTAAGGACTAGATTCTCAATCCTCTGCCTTTCCCTGCATTGGCTAAAATTGCGACTTATAGTTGCCGACTCAGTCTATGACTGCAGAATTGTGAGCTGTGATCAGTGCTGTATCAGACATCATTCACCCGAGGAGGGATGCTTAAATTTCCCCGTTATTATACCTGACTTTCACATTCAAAATTCTGTATGGACCGCCAAAGATTCCGTGCTACTTGTTGACTGGCCAAAGTATTTTTCATTTACTAAATGCACAGACATTTATTGATGTAGCCCAATCAATGATGGACAAAACATTCTCTTGATGATGCACCTATTCTTGCTCCAAAGCACGGATTCTATTTGTGGATTGGTTAATTGATCGAGTTTGCACTGTATTTTCACACATAAGGCAAATGAAAAGTGTTTCATTGAAGGGGCAAATCATCCGTTGTCTTTTCACGGCCAAGAAAATACAAGACCCCAATCCAAAAAGAGCATACACATTCCTAAACATTTTGGCATCCTACCGCCAGGAAGTTTTCTTCACCCAAAGCTCAGGCACGCAGCATTTATAAAAATATGTTTAAAGACATTTTTATGCAGGCAGCTGCAGCCCCCCCCGTCGTCAGCCCCAGAGCCTGTTGTGAACACATGCATAAGCCGAGCTCTCTTCCCTCCCAGCTCCAGCCCAAGATGTCGCACGTTTGATGAGCGCCGCCGAGCCGCCGCTAGCGACATCAAGCGTAATGCGTTGTGACCGAGCGTCCTTGAGGGAGACGAGGCAGAGCAACTTTCATCTACTCGCTAACAATGACAGTGAAAAGCTGAGGGGGCTCGCGGTACAGTTAAGGTTTTGTTCGCCGGCCTAGTATCAACAGCGCGGTCATTAGACTAGGGTTGCACTGGTGCGTACTGTAAACGGTGACAGATGTGTAAAAAAAGAGCCCTTTGCCAAAATGACCTCTGAGTTTCTCTAGCATTCTGAGCATTCTCCCTCAGACAAACTGTTACAGACCTGCAGCTAAGAAACAGTGTGTCTGTATTTATTGGAGATTAATGACACACCTCACATGTTTGCCATGTAGGTTGGCCTGTATGAGTCAGTACCATATGATCACTGCAAAGTTATGTAGCGCTAACCGTTACCGTCCTTAATAGGTGCTGTTTGGAATTTAAAACTCTTGTTATTTTCTCTTGCCATCGATTGGCTTAACGTCGTGATTTCAGGCTCAAGTATGTGCATACCTTTGATGTGCTTGAATATTTTTTTTAGGTTGGCATTTGGACTGTATTTGAAACAGACCTCCATCTATCCATCCATTATCTGCTACGCTTATTCTCAGTAGGGTCACGGGGGTGCCGGAGCCCGTCCCAGCTATCTTTGGGCAGTGGGCAGGGGACACCCTGAACTGGTTGTCACCCAGTCGCAGGGCTG
Source organism: Urocampus carinirostris (assembly GCF_059441175.1). Taxonomy (NCBI): domain Eukaryota; kingdom Metazoa; phylum Chordata; class Actinopteri; order Syngnathiformes; family Syngnathidae; genus Urocampus; species Urocampus carinirostris. The sequence goes on from NC_142357.1 coordinate 14,277,373, forward strand.
AAACAGACCTGTTCTTACTTTTACCATTTTCATTCTGCACTAACAAAAATTAAACTGTGAAGATGGGCATGAAATCACTGTCCACCCCTGGCCCCCTCTCCACTTTTCTGCTACATTTTCTGCAACTAAACGACCATTTTAACTGCACGTCAATCCAAAATAGAAGCAAAACGCCTTTCGTCATTTCAGCACAATAATACTGTGGTTGACATTTTGGGAACATCTGGGAGATTAACTGTATTTGGGATCAACCAAATTAAAATCCTCCAAAATTGAGAACATTGGAACCGATAAAATATCCCTTTAAAGACACTCTGCTGCACAAACAGGAATTAAAATTCCAGACATATATTCACATGCATCACATTGTCCCATCGTTTAATTACGCGGCTCACTATTTGGAGGTTCAATTAAAGTCCCAAGGTCGCATGTTTGCTGTCACGTTGTTAAAAATATAAAAAAATACACCGCTCTAACCTATTTCTCTTTGTTAGATGGTCTTGCAGTGGTGTTTCCATTCCCCCTCTTTTGCTTTTAATCTGACCGTGCATTCATTAAATCAATATAATTCGCTTAACAGAGGACGGATGGACAAATAGGTTGGGATGTCACCGAAATGGTGGTCTGGCACGGGACCCTCCGCCATTCTGCTAAAGATGACAGCGGACAGTCAAAACTCTGATTCCTGTTCCTTCCTTTTCCATGCGTGTTCCAGCCTGAGAAGTGAATCCCGCTATATTCTGAATAGAGTCTGCCTGTCGTTAAATTCTAATGAATCAGCCGTCTTGGTGAGTCCTCAGTAAAATGTTAGTAGCGGTGGGGGATGTGGAGCAATGACTTAAGAGAGGAAAAAAAAAGTGGGCTTCCCGGGAAGTTAAAAGAACATTACTTTGCATGCAATATACCTTTGGGGAATCTTTTAAGGGAGCCCAGTGAAGCGGTCTTCTAATTGCATTCGGGAAATGGTGCTTGTTTGTACCCTTTGATCACAAAAAAAGCAAAAACTTTCATCGAACTTGTTAGAAGCTACTCGTTGATCAAGGTGACCGGGCCAGTTTTCCACTTATCTTTTCAAACTTCTGTCTGCAGCTAGATTCATTGCCAACCAAGATAAGCTGAATTGACTCAATAAACAAAGATATGTAATAGAGGTGGGCAATACTGGGAATGAGTGTATTGATTCGATCCAAGTAAATACATTGTATAATCCTAGGATTCCCATACCGATGCTTTTTGCTTGGAAATTTCATGATATTGAATAGTTAAACCCTCGCCCTTTGACTTAGTTTAAAATTTCAATTTACACACCAAGAAGGTTTTAGGCACTAAAAGTGTTTCATTTTTTATTAAACAACCACATTGAAACCTTAAACAATATTTTTAAATAAATAGAAATATTTGTTTTAAAACCTTTTCAGAAAAATAGCCAAGAGATTGAAACCAAAAAAGCAGCCATGTGACAAAAGTACAAATACCGTTTAAAAATTTCAAGTCCAAGCTGCCCTTCCTATTTGTCTCTGTAATTTTTAGCTACTGGTAGGGTTGCCACATAGTTTTTATCCCTCTGTTTGGCAAGGTAGGGAGAGGTGCTAAAAGCATGGCTGTCAGTCACACACTCAGGCATAAACTTAGTGAGAGGCTGGGCGCACAGTGAGAGATAAAGAAGTGACACTGAGGGAATTGGCGGAGAATTAAGTATCAAATCCCAGGATAATAGTATCGTTCCGATCCAAGTACTTGCTTTATATCGATAATATCGATATTTGGATGGATCCGTCCCAAGTATGTAATCTTAATGATTGACGTGTCATGTCAGAAATGAGTGGAAGCAACTGGACCAAACGTGAAGCTACATCTTTTGATTGATTTCCAGTCAAACCGCAGAACAGCTGCTAACGCCAACAGGTTCAATTTGGACTTGTCGACTGATCTTGACTAACCAACCAAAGTGAGAGTCATTGAATTTCATCCGGGGCAGGTGATTGTTTGTCGTGTTTTATCACGAAAAAGAAAAAACAAACCCAATCCGAATTAGAGGTAAACAACTCGTCGATCAAATTGAAAGTAGTAAAGGGAATAAAATGCAAAGGGTACACACTAATCCAAGATATTAAGATGATCAGATAATAGGAATTGCTCTATTTATTTGGCTGGGTTTCCATGGATACTAGACTTGTGCCGGGGCCCCAAAGCTCAAGACTAAGCCGGGTAAACATTTCCAAGTATCCCAACAGTATTTTGCCTTCGCTAGCTTTAAAAGGTGTCACTCTTTGAAAACGCTTTCAAGCTCAGTTCTCTGTTTGAATTATGTGTGAACCAGCACTTACTCCTACTTTGTGACAGTGATGTGCGGTGAGGTTTGTGTCTTGTGAAGCAGAGTCGGATTTACAAACAACAAACATGACTTCACTTGACATGACATTATTTGAATACTAGAGCAAGAAAGCAATATTTTAACTTCATCATGGGAAATAAACATTTTATTGTCTTACCTTAATTTATAGATTAAGTCTATGTGCAGCTTTATTTGAATGAATGCAGTAATGTGGAAAAAAAAGAGTGAAAGAAACAAAAAAAATAATAACTGGATGGCTTGACTCGCTGTTAAGTTGCTAACAGTATCACTAATTATTTGGTTTGGGGCTGAGGTATGTAGCAAATCAGAATCATTAGTCTTACTATCGCCCTCTGCTATGGGGCAAGAGAACTGTGTTCCTTACTCTCTATCTGCAGACCCCTATGACAGTAATACATTACAAACTGCTCCATTTGAATTAAACCATCAATAGATAAATGATCCTCCATTATAAAAAAAAAAGGTCCATGCGATAAAAAGATACTCAAATGCTTGACTTGCTTGCTAATACTATCACTAATTATTTTTGGGGCTAAAGTGTGCGCCAAATCAGAGTACTTCTCACTGTCGCCCTTTGCCATGAGGCAAGATAATTGTGTGCCTCACTCTTCATCTGCAGACAGTCAACACAGTAATACGTTACATACTAATCGTCTTAATGTTATTGATAATAAAACGTAAAAAAAAAAATCAGCCGTTTTGAATAAATAAAATAAAAATTCCCAAATTGTCGTCAAATAAAACGTTAAGATGGCAGGTTAGACACAGCCACGGCTGCCCGCTCTGACATCACGTCAATGCTTTGAGAACACTTAGATCAGGGTATCTAGCATGGCGCCCTTTCAGGATAAATGAGGTTCCTGTGTAACTGCTCTGAAAACAGCTCACCAGTGCTGGGTAATTGTGATTTTCTAAAAAAGTTTTAGTGATTGACTGAGCTTATTTTACTCAATTTCCAATATTTAGTAATGCATACTAAACTGATAGCCCTTTGTGGTAATCAGTAACAAAAATAGCTCTAAGCTTGAAAAAGGTTGGGGGCCCCGGACTTAGATAAATGTGTATATATATTTTTTTTATATACATGATAAATTCACATTGCAGATTGTCAAGACCAGGGGTCTCCAATATTGCACCCTCAGGCTCCACATTGCCCAACTCAAAGCACCTCAATAGCTGGCGGACCGGTGATAAGTATAGTGTGTTTTATAGGAAATTTTATTTTTAACCGGCATGGAAAATTATCAACATGACCAATGTCTTTAAAAAATATTGTTTTATTGGTTGACTATGCTCAATTTAACCTTACTTCTAAATTGTAGACTCAGCAGGTTTAGTTTTGTTGACTCAGCATTTTTTCACAGAAAAAAAATATTCGACTTTCAGGCCATAACAGCATTCAATATCAACACCATATTTTACAGGCAGTCAAGCAAGTCACCCAAGATGTGAACAATGGCCAAAAGCTGACTCAGCTCTTTTAGTTTTGTTTTTTTAGCATTTTCCCAGGAAAACATTCCACTCTCCTAGGCCAGAACGACATTGAATATCCGCACATTTTTACAGGTAGTCATGAAAAATGTCAAAAAAGCTGACTTGGCATTTTTAGTTTTGCTGAATCAGTATTGTTTACAGAAAGAAGTTATACTCTACCAGCCAGAACCAGTTTCACCAGTATCACAATCTTTCACAAGCAATAATGTGGGTCACTCTAGAGACAAAATGCAAAATTCCAAAAATGAAAAAGAAAAACAACAACAACTCAGCACTTTTGGTTTTGATGACATAGCGGGTTTTTTTCCAATAAGATGTTGCCCTTTTCCAGGTCAGAACAACATGAATTTTCATTACGATGTCTTGCAGACAGAAGGGTTGACCTAAATTTTAAAAAAATGCATCCAAAAAGTCGATTGACCACTTTTGGTTTTGCAATTTTTTTCCAAAACAATAATCCAATCTCCTAGGCCAGAACGGCAATGAACATCACCACCATATTTTACAGGCATCCTAGGTAGGTTACCTCAGATGTGAAAAATGCCAAAAGGATATTTGACTCATCATTTTTGGTTTTGCTGACTCAGGAGCTTTTCCAGAAAGACATTCTCAGACCAGGACAAGTTAGGCCAGGATAATATTATTTTACAAATAAATCAGGGAGGTTACTCTTGCGGTGAATGACCCTGCCAAAAGTGAAAATGCCACCCAAAGATGATCTAATGGCGCACAGCCCTTCCAGTTTCGAACTTAAAGCCCGTAGCCCAAAGCAGTGACACCAAAAAAGTATATGATTCGTATCCTCTGGAATGTTTAATGTGCAACTACAACTGCATGTTATTTTACTCCAGACATTAAATTATTCCAAACCCCTAAACCCGATTTTTCATTAGACCATGGTGTCATCCCTAATCAAGTGGCCCTTCAATCGCATACCACACTGCTGGCTGAGCAGCCTGGGGTGGCAAACAAATTCGTAACCATAAGTCAGACCTTTGTGTTCCATTTAAATATGAGCCGTTAAAATAAGGCTCCATTAATGCTAGTGAACCTCGTTAACATAGTCCACCCCACCCCCAATAGATATATTGTGATAGATAATCACCGCTTCAAGAAGGATAAGGTAATATTTATGTAGTTTTTACAAGGTGAAGCGTTGCGTCAGTGCATAAAAACAGCGCTCCAAATAAAAATCAATGGCGTAAAAAAAAACTCTTGCGGCGCGTTTACAGTCCCTGTGAGAAGGTTGTTGCGCGGCTCTCCAAGGTCCTGAAGGTTGAAATAATTTGCGGGGTGAAATCGAGCGGAGAGGATGAAGTAGAGGAGATACCGAGTGCTACGGCATATTTGGAGATGTTTAATTACTTTGCCCACATTCATATTACACAAGTGATTTTCTCCATTCACTTTCCATTTGTTTTCAATTATTTCTGGATATTCTTCCAGGTAAACAACATTTCTTTTATTCATCCTTTTTGCCATAATGATTCTGCGTGCGTTGCCACGGTTACCAACGTGGCATCAGACGAAGGGGACATCTTAAGAGCTGTAAAATAAGGTGGCTAATGGCACCCGGTAGTTAATGCACCAGTGTTGGGTCGGGCAGGCCATGGCACAAATAGCATCGTCTTTAAGGTGAAGTGTTTTTCACAGAAGTCTGCAGGATGCTCTTAATACAATGCATAAGATAAACTTTTTCATTTTGCCTTGAAGTTTGTCCTCTCTAGATGTCGAGTCGACATGGATAGAAACAGTGTGTTCAGTCACATTGACAAAAAGTTTATATATCCAGGAGAAAGAGGACTAACCTTGCTCTTGTGTTAGGATTCATTTTTATTTAAATCTGGTTTAAAAAAAAGGATGGGATACGCACGAAAATGTTAGTTATCAGTTAAAATGCCCCCCATAAAAAACAAAAAAAAAACGGTACTTTTGGTTTTGCTGACTTAGCAAGACACCCTCCTCTTCCAGGCCAGAACAACATTAATTGTCATCACAATGTCTTGCAGACAAAAATGGAAACAGTGTGTTCAGTCACACTGACCAAAAGTTTATGAAGAGGACTAACCTTGCTCCTGTGTTAGGAATCATTTTACTTAATAACAAAATAACAGGAAAATGTTAGTTATCAGTTCATCAGTTACCAAAAAGTCCCACAAGGCCTGTAAAGCAATGTTGTAATACTGAAATATGTCAATGTAAATACTTAGTCGCGATTATATAATATCTTCACATATAACCACTTCATTTTTCTTAAGTCATAATTAAAGGTAAGTAACCTCAAGTGGCTTAAAGCACTAAGTTAGCTCTATTGCCTTACTTCTTTGAGTGGAATACACAATGAGAGACAAGAAACATAAATTTCAGCCCATAAGAAGATGTGATTAGCTTAAACGCATGGAAGATCACATTGCATTGCAAGTGGAGCTTTTGTCCCTGTTAACACAATACAGACCAATATTACAACAACCCCTGACCTGACACCTACATGAGGGCAAGGGAAAACTAAAAAAAAAAACTCTTACTATGAGAAATGCTTAGCTTATGAAATGAGAAGTTTGTCAAAATAAGAGCTGTAGATGAGCACTTCCTTCGAATGTTGTATTTACAGAATATTACGGGCATAAGTAAAACCTATTCCTCAACCCTAAGTAGAAAATAAAATAGATTGCACTCAAGTATGAGTTACATTTATCCAAAAGAAGAAGAATACGTATACAGATGCTAGTGTATGGTAAATAAGCTAGTTGTTGTACTAATAAGCTGCTAGTTATTTGACAAAATAAATTGTTTTCAGCAAAGCTTTGAATGAAAAGCAGAAGCATCGAGTTTGTGGCATAGGAGGAGGTAAAGCAAAGCTTGAGGGATTGAAATTAAGGTTTTCAATGGATGGTGTGTAATATTTGACCACTAAATGCTGTTGTTGAATCCATCGAGGCGCCTGAAGATAACCTGATGCTGTTGTTTAGTGAAACAAAAAAACAATGCTAAAAAGCACAAATAAGAAAACAAACTACAGAAATCAAAGTCACCAAACCGCAGCATTTTTTTTAATGATTTGTTGCCCATCCTCGAAGGATTTTGATTTTTGGGCGGCAGCAAGATGGTGGAGAATTATGTCAGCTCCCTTTAGGTGAGACTCATGTAAAATAAATGGAATTTTATTGATCTACGAATATTTTTGAAAATGTATGTTTATGTGACGGTTCTTGGATGTTCTTTTACCATGAGAAATAATAGGCACTGTCCCTTTAAAATTCATTTAATGGATTTTATAAAATTAGTATTTTTTTAATTTTGTTTAAATGGCAAATTAAATAAATCAATAATCGTAGAAAAAAGTCAGATTGGTTGTCTGTCAAGTACTTCCTCATTCAGCTTTTTGATTGTTGAATTTGTCTCCTTGTATACTGGTATATAGAAACATGACCTTGAAGGACCCATCAAGTTATTTTAGGAGAAGAGTTAGCATTTTACAATTTATCGAACCAAGCTATAAATCCTTTATTTTTTATTCAGAATGAATACCAATCTTGAGAATCTTGTGGAAATAATCACACCCTTTGTTACATTTTCAGACCTGTCACCTGCTGATTAGAAATTAATGCCTTTGTTAATATGCTGACTTAATGGGAACATCTCAGCGAGACTACCAGACAATCGTAACAAGAATCCAGGTTGATGTGTTTGTTAAAAAAAAAGTCGCACACATCCAAATGTCAACCCTTTCTGACGTAAAACACACAGCCATCGTCGCGGGGGTAATACAAAATGTCCCATCACCATGTCGGCGAATATTAGAGCGCTTTTGAAGCCGATCACGACAGTAATGAGCAAATGAATCAGTGCGCAAGTGAGCCGTGCCACCGTTCCAACTCACTCGACGCCATCATGAAGATGTGCCCTTTGATGAACATGCTGCTAATGACATTAATTCAATCTAATAGATGAGTTCTTTGCTCACTCATCTATCTGTGGCACGTTAATCAACAAGTACAATAAATGTAAAATCATCTGGCACGTGGTACATGCACCATCAGGTGCAAATGGATGGCCCTCCACCGAGCGTTAACGGGGTTGTTTGGGCATTTCGCCAGTGCGTTATAACTGGAGAAAGGCTGCTTGTAATCACTAGGAAAAATGCATCCTTTAAGGTTCATGGAGGTGCTTGGAAGGCTTGAATTGTGTTTGAGGAATGAAAAGTCCTTGAGTTGTTAATGAAGTACTTGTAAATGTTTGAAATTGGTGCTGTGTTTCTCAACAAGTCTAAATAAAAAATTACAGACATTACTGTCTGGTGGCATCGCTTTGCCATTGCATTTCTTCTTCTGCCTTAATTAACTGCAGCGGACATTAGTTTGTATAGCATTGTCCTATAAAGGGTTATCACGCCATAAGGGTCGCGCCCAAAAGGACAGGTGGCTATGACACCTAAACAGAGTACTATGAAATGTGTATCAGTGCAAGGATTACATATCAATTATGGACATTTATTATAGGCCATGCAGAAAAACTAAAGTAGTGCTTTTCCCAGTGATAAATTGTAATGGGAAGAACTTCCTGCAACTGAAAAGATAAACGACAGAACTTGTCATTTGTACCCAACAGCTACTGTATATGGGGAAAACAACAAATATATTCACGATTTAGTCAAGATCTAAGAATCATATTTATGCAAGATTAAAAATTGCAAGAATAAACTGCAGAGGTATTACAAAATACATGATTCACACATTTTTTTTTCTTTTAATGGTAGCGGAGAATATTGAAAAATTGGCTATGAAAGTTTTTGAAAAGTGCTTAACTATGGCCATGAAAAAGGTTTTATGAACCTTGACCCTTATTCTGAAGCAGTGTTAGGAGGACAAGTTAATAGGTATGAAGGGTTCACTGCTTCCACAGGTTGGTGCGTACGTTTTCTTCTATTTATTTTTATTTTTTTTTTACTTTGTGTCTATCCTAAAGCAGTTTAGGGGGGTCGGCTTCTATGCGAGTATATACGGTAATTTGTAAATAAATAATTACTTTCAAAGTAACTTACTAGTTTTGGGTTTCAGTCATGTTGGAGGTAACTGAATTACTTATTAAATTGAGTAACTAATAACTGTAACTATATACCTTTTTTCAGTAACATGGCCGACAGTAATTCTAAGACACGCAGTCTCCAATCTGGTTGTCCGAGGCTATTGGCGTTATATTTGCCAACGTGTCAAGGTCGCCTGTCGAGTCGTATCGACGGACAAAACGATGTCCGGTTTGCAGAGGAATGTTGACTTAACGTAATACAACTTTAATTTGGGCCTAATGAAAAAAAAATGGATGGTTATTTAATTGCTTGGTGCCTTTGAGACAAAATGGGGTGAGTGCACAACTTTAATTTGGTGGATTGTGTGGATTTAGTCTCAGGTGGTTTGCTGTTTAAACATGCGGACGTCACATCAGCTAACCGCACTGCTCAACACAGGACTGCATCTAAAGGAGTTTGGCACGTACAAGGTGGATATTTTCGGTTAGTTCAAACAAGTTCATATATATGAGTGTGCAGCTCTTTTATCACTAAGTCTCCAAGCACTGCCTTGTAAATATTTTTGCCTATTTACCCTAACATTTTCACTGTGTTCTTATCAATGACAATAAAGACAGCTCTGATTACTTTACTTATTACGGCAGCAATAAACATTTTTTTTGATTAATAGGTCATCACGTGGATTATTTTCATTTTGATCTATGATAATTACTCAGTCCACTATTATAGATACAATGCATTCATGATAAATCTGTTACAGGTTAGGTTTGTAAAATAAAATAATTTAATAAAATGATAAGAAACATCATGATAATTAGATAAGATACAGCAGCAAGCCAAGTAGGGAGAGAAGTGTGCCTGTCATACACTCAGGGATAAACTTAAAGAGTGGCTAAAGGCCCTGGGTGAGAGAGAAGGGCTGTTCTATCTACATAGGAAAGTGGTGCGTTGCGGAAATTGGTAGATGGGTGAAGTGTCAATCCCATGGCAATAGTATTGATCCGATTTAAGTACTTGATTATCGTCAATGATATTGATGTTCGGATCGATCTGCCTACTTTACTTAGCAGTAAGATGGCAGAAAATAATGTCAGCTTCTTCTTGGTGAGCCTCATGTTATGTAAAACAGTTACAAATTTATTGACCCAATTATTGAGCCAATCGCAGGGAACACAGGGACAGACAATTCGCTCGCTCATTCACACCTAGGGACAACTTGGACCGGCCAATCCACCTGAAATGCATGTCTTTGGAATGTGGGAGGAAACCGGAGTGCCCGGAGGAAACCCATGTAAGCACAGGGAGACCATACAAACTCCGCACAGTAAGTCCGGTAGCTGGATTTGAACCCACACAGGAGGTTCCCAAGACCTTAGAACTGTGCCGCACACGCGCTAACCACTGCGTCGCCGTGCTGCCCTAGATTCTATATGTTGTTGATAAATGTAGTTGTTGTTGCCCTTCTAATTTTAATATACACTCTAACTCTTAACTGTGATCGGTTAAAAAGCCCAGTTTGTTACTATGGGGGCTACACATTTTAATTGTAGCCAAATTATACTACTCTTTTGGTAGTAGTGAGAGTAACCCAAAATAAAAAAGACAATAATAGACCATCGCAATTATTATAACAAACATGAACACCTTTTCCTTTTGCAAGATCCTGTGCACTATGTGAATGACTGTATGTAATATTATTTTACTTTGTTTTCTGGACTATAAATCACACTTTTTTATGACATAGTTTTACCAGGGATGCGACTTATACTCCAATGAGCCTGATATGTGAAATGTATTCACACATTACCATTATATCATTTCACATGTTATTTTCACACTGAACCTCAAGAGGGTTCTCTAGGCCTGTGTTGATAAACTCAACATTGACCGCGACGTAGAGCGAGTTGGGCAAGTTGTTTACCTTTAAAGTGACACAGATGATACAGATTTTATTTGATTTAGTGATTTGGAGTGCAGCCAATAGTTTGGTAAGCATGAATAACTCTTAATATGTGCCAGGGACATACACTGTACACCGTACACAAGTAGAGCCCTTGGTATATGTTTGAATATACATTAGCAGTATGCTAAACTTCTGTCTCATACAAACTCTGAAGACAGTGCGATGTTAGTCCAAATGTTAACTGATTTGAAAAAGGAGTAAACCTAAGAACAGAGAAATGAGCGTTCTTAAAAATATATTGTTTTTCACATATTTTAGCATTGCAGCCTATCATAAAGAAATTAAAATACTCCTTTAAACATGTTATTGCACTTGTGCTCACATACTAAATGCATGCTTACTACTGATTTTTACAATCTGTCATCCATTTGCCTGATTTAGGGTTAGGGTTAGTGTTAGGGTTAGGTACTCTCAATCTACACGTTTCACAAACAGCTGTTGCACAAACACAAAATGCATCAAACATGACACCCAAAATACCGAACAAAGTATCAAAATTAACCAAATAAACATTGGGATTACATATGGTCAGAGGTAGGTAGAGTAGCCAAATATTGTACTAGTAAAAGTATTGTTACTTCAGAATAACATTACTCAAGTAGAAGTGAAAGTAGTCACACACTTATTTAAGTCAAAGTAAAAAAATACTTGGTAGAAACATTACTCACGTATTGAGTATCTGTAGCAATGTCGTGTTTATTATTATTTTTTTAAAACAACCAAACACATCATCAAATCATTAAAATCCATCCAATCCAAGAAAAATAGAATTAATTTAAATGAATATTAAAATGATCAACATAAATTCAAGTGCTTTCATAAACAATAAAATACAAATAGTATAAATCAAATAGATCAATTAGTCACGTGTATTTAAAGTCCAAACACTTATCTTAAGAGGCTCTGCAAGCAGAGCAACAAGCTAGCCCATGAACTCGAACAGAGGAGACATTGCATATTTTATCGGGTATTTGGCACAGTTTTTAGGGAGAACATGCTTTTGCTGTGAGGCCAGGGGTGTTCCTCCTCTTCTGTGTTTTCATAGTCGGAATTGTTAAGCCAAATTCTTGCTCTGTTTCATCCGTAAACAAAATTTCCCCTGCTGAAGTTAAATATGGTCATGAGACGAGGCTGCTACGTTTGATTGGTTAAACATGGTAGAATCTGCCGGCGGTCTACGTCAAAATAAATGCGCCTTAGCGGAGAGAGACGGACGTGTACTTATGTGGAGGGGATTTATTAAGTAAAGGAATAATAACTTCAATGTTGCCTAATGTAGCGGAATAAAAGTACAGTTTTTTTCTTCACAAATGTACATAAGTATGGGCAAACGTATAGGGATTGTAAAATACTCCTAGAAGTAGAAAACTTTCCAAAATGTACTCGAATAATTTTATCAGAGTAATTGTACAACCTCTGCATATGGACAATACTTCATATGGCAAAATATGTTTGCAGATGGATGAAACAGGCAGTGTTCCTTATCATGTGCTCCCACCTTCTGATTTGCACTCCCTTAACATAACATCCAAAGTGTCCTCAAGTGCCGGTAACAGCACACAACCTGTTCTCTGTTTTTTTTTTTTTAATCTTAAGTAGCCTGACACGTAATTTATTTGCTTTTGGATTTAATCAAATACATTTCCTTCAAATGAAACGTATACTACAGATGTGACTTGTGTTTTTCCTTTTTAAGTATGCATTACTTGGCTGTTGCGACTTATGCTCCAGAGCGGGCTTACAGCCTGTAAAATACGTTACATTGCTGCTAAAAGATTGACCAGTGTACGCATGTCAAATTCGTGAAAAATCTTGCGACTACCACACATCTGTTCAGATACAGAATCAAAAAATAGAATATTATATATTTGTATTGTAAAGCAGTATTTTAGTGTTTGATTTTTTTAAAAATAAAAATCCACAAACAAACCTTGAATGAAGCATTCTTACCATTCTGCACATCCAGGACATGATGCTTGTCCAGCATCCACCCTCCCATGTTGGCAGCGTCCACTTCGTAACCCTGCAGCACCGCCGTCCTCTTCTCCCAGTGCACAACATCCAGGCATGACTCGTACTCATAGCCCACCGACACTGAAAAACGGGAGGCAGAGATCGTGATTTACAGGAAAAGGCAGGTAGAGGTAGCGAGACCTACATGCAGACTTTACTCTTTTTATATACTTTCTTTCCCGTGGGTTGGGCAAGTTATTTTGATGTCAACATTAATATGTTTTGAGTATATTTGCCCTACTCTATTCGCCCACTTTATCATATACAGCAACAAAGCAAGAGATAGCACCCAACAATCATGAATTATTTAAAAACTGTCATGCTGGTTTTTCCATTGTAAAAAATGAGACTTTAAATATTTTGCATATGTTAATATCGTTGCCATATCACCCTAACATACACTCCTATCCGCATTGCTATGACCTTAAATCAAGCCACTGCAGAATATACAGGTTCTGCTGAATAGACTCAATGTGACTCTAATGCAGTGCTTTTCAACCAGTGTGCTGGAAAACACTAGTGTGCCATGAGACTGTCTAGTGTGCCGCAAGAAATTGGCCAACTTTGTATTTGCAAAAGTGCATGCCATTTATTTGTATTAGCTAAATAACTGCAACATTCATCAATATCATTAGGCGGCATCGTATATTTCGGCTCATGAAGTGTTACAGTGAAATATATCAAATGCAGTATTTTTGTTTTATTAAGCCGTTTAATATTGCACTAAAAAAATTATACAATGAATCACATAAACAAGAAATGTTGCACATATTTTTCCTGGTAATAATTACTTTCTTAATAAAACTTTTTTTTTTACAACAGGCAGATTATGTTCGCTTATTTGAAGTAATATTTGTTACATATTTTTCATATAAGATGAAAATATAGTAAAACCTAAAAACTGCTTAGAAATTAGTAAAATTCAAAATTACAGCAAAATATTAACTTGTTAGTCTTTATCAGGGGCGGGGGGTGCATTTGACTCTTGGTACTTTTTTTAAATGTTTTAACTGTCGTAGATGATGACATAGTGTTACATTAATTCTTCATGGTAGATTTTAGGAACCCTAAATAGGTGGGGTGATATGATCACTATTTTGTTTTACAAGTTATTTATACCTAAAACAAAACCAAAAAAATATGGTCCTGACTTTTTTTATGCTGTTAATATTTGTCTCCAAAATATTTTTGTGGAACGATGCAGAATGTACCTAAAAAAATATAAAGTAAATATTTAAAGTACCAAGACCTGTGTTATTAAAATACAACACAACATTCCAATTATTCTTGTAAAATCTCAGATATTTACCTTATAAAGCGCTCAAAAAGTTTTTTTTTTTCACACAAAATACAGAGATGACCCTTCCAAGCAATCATAACATCTGCAATCAAATGTTCCTGAAATTTTCTTTGTTTCTTTAAAGCTGGGGTCTCAAAGTCAATGCCCCAGGACCAACCATGAGCCATGGGATAATAGTTTAGGCCCCCGCCTTAATATGAAAGTTGGAAGGGACAATGTGTTATGTTAAGTACCTCCTGGTGGTAAAAATAAAATGATAAATAATATACCATTGATATAAAAAATAAGACTATTATATAAACGTGCATGTTCATTTGTTTTAGATAATATGAGGCCCACCGAGAGAGAGCTGGCATAAGTGTCTGCCATCTTGCTTCTCTGGGTGCTCCAAAAAAACCATGAACATTGCAATGGCTGTCCAAAAAATGAGAAGAAAAATGGGGCAGTTTGGTCACTTTGAGTCTCAGTAGTTAGGATTCTCCCTAGCACATTTTAGCACTCGTTTTTGTGGTCAAGTACTACACAGTGTCCCTTTAGATAAGTATAAACAACTTCATTTTTCTGAAGTTGAGTGCTCTTTATGTCAGATACAATCGATATCAGATACAGTAGACTTACCCTGCAAGTGGCATAAGGCGGCTCATTTTGATGAAAAGCACACACCTAAGAATCGTTTGAAATTAAGGAGAGGAAATGCCTTACGTGTCCTGTTTAACTGCCGCTCAACTGAATTAATTCAGAGGACGCATATAATTTATTTTGTGAAGAACCACTGAGCAAGTGCCCACACTTGTCAAGTTGCTGTGATTCAATCAAAATGTCATTTATACGAGTCTTGACTCTAGGGTTCTCTCTACATGCATATATATCTCAACACCTCGGATGTAAAAAGATCAGACATCTGGCGGGTTGATTCAGGGCTTTGACACCACCCACTAAATCATTTTGGGAGCGTTATAACAAACGCAGTAAAATAATCATAAAAAGAAGAGATCAAATCCATCAGAGCACTCACCGACGGCCTCGGCTAGGCCGTAGACCTTCTGGCCGTAAGCGTCGGTTTTATCCCAGATGAAGGTGTAGGACAAGTCGGGGAAGGCCGGGAAGGACTTTTGCAGCTGGCGACCCATGACGGCCACCATCAGGTGCACCTTCATTAGCCCGAAGGGAAGCTTATCCGGGGTTAGAAGAACTTTGAGGATGGGCTTGTAGCCGGATGCCCGAGAACTCAGGTAGACCAGGTTCAGGTCGCTTCCTGGGATGGCCACTTGCTCGTGGAGGACCTATGCAGCCCAGTAGCAACATTTTAGGATGCATATAAAGAGGCTTGCGGACAATATTTGTTTTATTAACTCATAGAGGAATCGCATATAGTTTATAAGCAGTATGTTTCAACTATCATGCTGCTGGAAATTGACCGGTTGTATCTAATTTGTGTTAACAAATGTCAAGTATATTTGTTTGATCAGCACAGTAACCAGCATTCTTCTGTATTAGTGCATTTCCACCGTTTATTATTTTAATAATGACCGTTTATTATTTTAATAATGATTAGCACCAAATGTGGTTTGGGTGAATTTTTTGTTGAATGAAACTGCAATCCAACTACCCATCCATCTACCATCCATTTAACCATCTAGCCAGCCATTCAACTTTTAATCCAACCATCTATCTAGTCATTCTTCCAACCATCTGTCCATTCATCTAACCAGCCATTCAACTAACCAACCGTCCATCCATCTAGCCATCGATCCAGCTATTCATCAATTCATCCATCCATCCATCCAGCTATTCATCAATTCATCCATCCATCCATTATCACAACCAGCCATTCAACCATACATTTAGCTATACAGCTATCCATTCATCCAGGCACATATCCAGCTATTCATCTATCCATCTATCCAGCTATTCATCAATTCATCCATCCATCCACCCATCATCCAGCTATCATTTCAACCAACCATCTAACCATTAATCCATCCACGCAGCCATCTATCCAATCATCTAGCCATCCATCCAACCATCAGTCCACCCATCTATTAGTCCAGCCATCCATTCTTACAACCAGCCATTCAACCATCCATCTAGCTTTACAACTATCCATCCAACTAGCCATGTATCTGTCCATCTATCCATCTAGCCATCATCCATCCATCCATCCATCCAATAAAACACAATAAAATTACATATAAATGACTACAAATATCTTTCCACTGACATACAATTGAACTTATTTGGGTTTTTATTTTTTTTATTTTTAAGGAAAACACATGCTCCAGTGTCTTTAATGCTTATAGTGTTCATCCATTTTAGATGGGGATACCTGAATTTTTTCAGTGACACAAATACCATATTTTTAATAACAAATACCAATTCCATGAATACATGCAATATAATTTGGGTTGACTGGTATTTTTAAAGAAACATCTTTAATTTTTCCTAGAAGGCACAGTCTGTATAATTTTGTGTTGTCCCTATAATATTGTATTTATGTAATGCCAATTTACCATTCTTAAGAGTAAAGGTTCCTGTTCGGGAAATGGCAACTATAAGGCAGCGGGTACTAGTAAGATTAGAACCTTCGTGTTAGCACCAAAATTGATACCTGACATTAAAACTTGCCACCCTTAATTTTAAATATACGTTTTCTTATTTCATTAGAAACATTGATTCATAATAAAACTTAAATAAAATAAAAAATATATATACTGTACTACAAAATTACAACATAATTTACAATGACCAACAGCTACCATAAATAAGGTTAACAACTTTCAATTATTAACGTATTATAGGAAGTCACAACAATTTAAAGGCACAAAACGTAAACATTTCGACAAGCCTCATTCATGGCTTGGCTCAAAAAAACTAAAAACGGTATTTGATATTTGTTTGAATTTCAGCTACCTGTGTCTCGGGTATGACGGGGCTGTCCTCAGGTGAGGTCTTGTACAAGGTGGACAGAGGCGTGGCCAGGACCAGCGGTTCAGGTCGGCTCAACCCCGTCAAGTAGCAGCCGGGGATGTCGTCATTATCCTCGCGCCGCATTACCACTGTGTCCATCACGTGGAAAACATTCCAAGGAATCCATTCAGTGCGGCGCACGGGCGGGAACGGCGGACGGTCGTACGTCAGGGTCAGCGATGCACCGCCGTTTGCCAGCAGGTCGAACCTGGAAAAATTGAGCAATTCGTAATTCTTATGATGTTGCATCACAATTTGAGGTAAATTAAAGAATACGCCTTAATGCCAGATTTACTGACCATTATGATTGATCAGTTTATTTTGCCTACTTTATTTTTTACTATTGGACATCTGCAAAGGAGATTGCATAGTAGGCCAAGGTTGTTCGTTAGGGAGCTGACATTTTTATCCACCATCTTGCTGCCACTGGTAATCAACAACCTCAAAAAAAGCTGGGCACAAAAAGGTAAAATGATGCATTTGGGTGACTTTGAAATTCTAGTTTCCCTTGTACTTAATAGAATAGAATAGAATAGAATAGAATAGAATAGAATAGAATAGAATAGAATAGAATAGAATAGAATAGAATATACCTTTATTATCATTGTTACAAAATGGGTTAAACATATTGTGACAACGAAATAGGACGTGGCACTCCAGATTCACATTTAACTGTAAGGACGAAAAAATAATTAAAAAAAAGATAAAAACTTTACACAATATTTACACAAGAAAGTGTGGGCATGTAGAGGCAGAAGATATTTACATTGGGTGTTTACTAACAGGGGATCGTATTAGTGCAATATGCAGTAGTGCAAAATAGGCAACATATGCAAAATAGGCAACATTATAGCATAAAATATTGGTTGCACTACACTATACAGTGACTTCTAGTGGTAAATAATAACACAGCGTCGCTTTGAAATCTAAACAGTATTTTGCACTATTTTTGCCAATTATCGAGTACTATTATTTTCATTTAACCTCAGAAATAGGTTAAAAATAAAGTCAAGTAAAATTAAAAAAAATAAAATGCTTATGTTTATTCAATAAATGAGCAAAAAGATGTGTACGTTTTTTTATGTGTGTATCTTTTTGTTCGTCCACAGGTACAACAAAATTGTTCAGCTCTGATAAACGTCCCGGGAATTTACTGTCAGCTCACATTTTTATACCGTGGCTTCAAGTCAGAAATTATTGGTCCATATTTTTTCTCGTTGTTATTGGAACGATAATTGTGCCATCACATTTGCCATTAATTATCAACCTGATAAATATTCTTTCGATAACTGTCGGGCATCCCTAGTAAATTGGGAAAATCTTAAAGGGACACTGAGTAGATTTCGCTATACTGTGTTGTGCAAGAAAAAACAAGTACTCTAAAGCACAAGGAAGAGTACAAGCTACAGAGAATAAAAGTGACCAAACTGCACTATTTTTCTTCTAATTTTTTAGCCTAGACTTTCACAGGGTTTGAGGGGGTAGTCCTAACAGCAAGATAGCAGACAATCATGTCAGTTCATGTTATCGAAGTAAATACAAATTCATTCACCCACAAGTATATAAAGTATGAATTTATATGATAGTACATGCATTTTTGCATACATTTTCACATAAAAATATTTTGTTCAGTGACTATTTTTCTACCAGTAGGAGGTCCTAAATATGGGGTTTCAAGCTTGTGACCCGCAGTCCAATTGCAGCCTTTATATAATAGTTTGAAGCACATTGTGTATCATTTGGCAACTAAATGCCACTTTGTTCTCTATTGCAATCGAAAAGGAGTGCTATGAAGCACAAGGAAGAAATGCAAACTACGGAGATCTAAATTTACTAAAATGCAACGTTTCCCATTTTTTTTCAAAATATTTTTGGGGTTTTGGGAGTATGTGTAGCAAAAAGACTACTATGTTAGTGAGGCTAATTTGTCAAATACATGTAAATTTGTCAGACTAAGTAACTAATTGATTGACACCAGCTCAGTGACCTTGGGGGTAGGGCGCCCGCCCCGAGACTGGGAGGTTGCTGGTTGAAGCCTCGGTCGGGTCATACCTATAGACTTATAACATTGGTACTCATTGCCTCCAGGAATTGGGGGGATTTGGTCACCTAATGACTCCCAACACATCATTTGGGTTGAGCGAGGGGGTTGGGGACCCCCCTCCTCTCTATTAATCTACCAGAAAGAGTTGTGAACGTGTTCTTGACTCTAGCCACCTCACACTCCGGTGTGTGTGTATATATATATATATATATATATATATATATATATATATATATATATATATATATATATATATATATATATATAGATAGATAGATAGATAGATAGATAGATAGATAGATAGATAGAGATAGAAAGAGAGAGAGAGAGAAAAATAAAATTAATAATTATCTAATTAAAACAACAACAACAACTAGGAGGTGCTAAAATACACTCAGTCACTTTAAGTGCTGCCCACAAGGATTACAGATTCATTTATTACTGATCGATTTGTTATTAAATTAACTCTTAATGATTTTATTTTCTAAATCTTATTTTATGTCGGACAGTTAAAAAAAACAGTATTTGAGAACAACGGAATGTTTTATAAGGGCTTTTTGAGGAAAACCTGATTCAGCCCAACCTCGGCCAAACTCTAGTTTCAGTAGCCCCAAAATAAATTACGTTTGAGACCCCGTTCTAAATATTACACAATGTACACAAGACAATGAACCCCGAATGCCCCCAATAAGCAGGTAGGCATGCCTTGCATGGCTGCTATTGGTGTGTGAGTGTATGTGAATGGGTAAGTGTGAAGTACATTGTAAAGTGCTTCGGTCATTGGTACTCATTGCCTCCCCGAATTGGGTCATTTGAAAAACACTATTTCAATGCTATAGAGCTTAAGATTAGTAAATAGATACAGGATTCTGGGGAATATTTTTTTTTACTGATTTTGAGCTGACATGTCTTTGTGTTAAACCGTCTAATGGAAAAAAATCCTAGTTACATGACTGAAATTATTTGGCTTTGCATTTATGTACTTTAATATTATTTAAACTACAGGACACGTTTGCGTCTTTGACTGAAAAGTGGACAAAACATGTCCGTCTGAAAGAAAATGTTCACCCCTTTTTGGCCCTTCACGCTTCGCCGCCGTGGGATGGTTTTAATGCATGTGTGTGTGTGTGTGTGTGTGTGTGTGTGTGTGTGTGTGTGTGTGTGTGTGTGTGTGTGTGTGTGTGTGTTTGGGAGTGGAGGGGATTAGACCAACTCTTCAGATATTCCACCCAGTAAGTCGCTTGACAAGGAGCGTGATAAATGCTTGTGGATGATCACACATGGGCAACCAACAGAGCCGTCCTGACAAAAAGGATAGAAAAAGAGGGTGAGAGGGATTCATGTACGGGTGTGTGAGTGTTTTCTTGCAAGTGTGAACTAGCCCCCCCTCTAGGACCCATCCAAGCCCCCATTTTCCTCTTGCCCAAAGTGGTAGGCAGTGGCAAAAGTGAAGGCGCTTTAGGTCAGCTGCACAGCTTGCCACTTGGCATACGTGCACGTCTGAAGTCATGCAATGTCACCACATGGGCACGTGCACCCGCAGATGCTCAGCGCACCCCCCGGGAACAACACCATTCATGCACACACATAGTCAAGGGAAGCACTTCAAAGTCTTTCATTTCCGAACCAGTAACTTTGACTTCGAGTAACGCCGAGCTAATTAAAGGGAGCAAAGTCACCAAAAAATGTTCTCTTTTCTTACCATCATGCCTGGTCAAACAAGACTAATGAATTGGGTTTGGAATTTTTATGAAGGGGATACTCTTGAGCAAACCATAGGATGTTTTTTTTACCATTGGTTTGATTGTGTGTCCTACGCGATGATATGCAGGGAGTCACATAAGGCTGTGTGTGAAATTGAAAATCTATAAAATATATATAATGCTTTTCCACTCCTCCATGACAACATGACAGAACTTAAGATATTATGCTTTTCCACTTTCTGCTTGAGGACGCCCCAAAGTTGTTCCAGTGGGTTCAGATCAGGAGACATGCTTGGCCATGTTATCCTCTTAGCCCTTTTACAAAAGCCTTGGTCATTTTGATCTTATAAGTGTGTATGGGGTCATTGTCAGGCTGCAACTCAATTTCTGGAGGGAGGGGATCATTCTCGGCTCCAATATTTCACAGTGCATGCTCGAGTTTGTCTTTCCCTTGATGAAATGCAAGTCCCTAATTCCAGTTGTACTCGTGCAGCCCCAAACCACGACCTTTCTCACACAATGCTTGACGTTAGGCACGACACAAACATGTTTGTCCTTCTCACCTGCCACACATGCTTCACACCATCTGAGCCAAATAAATTAATCTTTGTCTCTTCAGACCAGAAGACATCTCTCCAGTAAGCATTGGCCTTTGTGTGTATACCTAATTTAATTGTGTCAATGTGATGTTTCTTTCGTGATGTTTCATTAAACACTATCATGGAATCTCTGCAGAAACGTGAGGGGTGTACTCACTTTACAGTAGTGACATCCTGTAAATAATGAGGGTTTGCTTCTTCCCCAAAGCTATGTTCTTGACTACTGTTTCAAACTATAGTTGCAGAAGTTTTTTGTTTTATTTTTGTACTGAATGTTTTTACATTGTACTGCTTACTTAATTAACACTTTCATTTAATTTCCATTATATTGTGAGAATGGTAGGTACTGTATTTAAGTGGACATCTTGAGTTTTTTAGAGTCCAATATCCAGGTTCCAAGTGCAAGTGGCTCAGGAGGTAGAGCGCTCGTCTTGGGATCAAGAGATCGCAGTTAGAATCCCGGCTCCTCCATGTTACATGTCGAAGTGTCCTTGGGTAAGACACTGAACCCCTAATACCCCCAATAAGCAGGTTAGCACCTCACATGGCTGCACGGCCGCTATTGGGAAAATGTGATGCACAATGTAAAGCGCTTTGGGAAGTCTTGACTTGAAAAGCGCTATAGAAATGCAGATCATTTCATTTTTCATTTCAATTCCCCGGTTGTGTATAGTTTTTATTGTAGGAGTAAATACTTTATATTTTTAGGTAAAAACTTTACATTTTTCTATGAATTAGTCTTTATTTTTGCCAACTGGAGGGTAATTGTGTTGTAGCAGTACCATGATAACTAAGGTGATCCAGAATATTATTAATACAATTATTATGTTACATATTACTGTGCTGAGTGGATGCAGACGGAGGCACAGAGTTTTCGTGCCTCATAGCAGAGGGAGATGGTGAGACCAAGAATTATGATTTAAAGCACACCTCAGCCCCAAGCAAAAGAATATTTGATAGTATAAGCAGGCTAACAACAAGTCAAGCCATCCAGTATTTTTTTCTCGTTGCATCGACTTGTTTTCATAATGGAGAATTGCTGATTTATTGATGCTTTGATTGCTCAAATGCAAAATGAGGCATTCGTTTCTCATGCCTCATAGCAGAGGGCAATAGTGAGACCAATTATTCTGATTTGGCTCACACCTCAGCCCCGAAAAATACACATTTTTATAGTATTTGCAAGCTATCAGCTATTCATGTTTTTCTTGTTGCATATACTTCTTCTTAGCAGCTTCCGTCTCATCTGGTAAGAATCCCAATTATGGATTTATCCGTTAAAGATGTGTTGTGTTTGATCTTGCCTGAGGCAAATGTAAAATGATTTTGGTCACGCATACCATTGTCCAAAATGTCTCCATACAGTAAGTTAGGAAACTATGATCAAAGGTTTGGCAGTTAATCAAAGAAACTAGTGTTGAGTTGTTGTTTTATTTTTCCTATTTTTTTATATTCAATAATCATCCTAGCCATGACCAAACTTTGAAGAACATCCCAATAAAATGGTTTGGACAAACACAAGGCAATTAGTGCACCCATCTGTTTGAGAAACCTTTTGATTTTGGCTTTTTTTGTTCTGAATGAAAAAGAAGTTGGAGTTTTATC
This sequence comes from Urocampus carinirostris, assembly GCF_059441175.1. Taxonomy (NCBI): domain Eukaryota; kingdom Metazoa; phylum Chordata; class Actinopteri; order Syngnathiformes; family Syngnathidae; genus Urocampus; species Urocampus carinirostris. The sequence continues at coordinate 14,300,443 of NC_142357.1, forward strand.
GGCAGTCAAGGAAAAGAAAAAACACAAATAAAGGGTTCCACTTTATAGTTTTGAGTTTCAATATAAAAATACATTACTCAATGTCAAACCGTTTGGTCTATATTCATAATACATTAAAAAAAAAAAAATCAGGTCCAAAATTGTATATATTGTGAATCAGTGAAGCTAAAGGACAATTAAAGGATCCTCAGATGTATGCATTGTAATTAGTCCTGTTTGTTAAAATCATATTTTTAATTGAAAACTTCTCTTTCATTTCACAATTACTGTTTTCTCATTAGAATTATCATCTTTGTTTTACCTATTTTATTTTAAATGAGTTAGAATCGTAAGAATTGTCAATTGATAACAATATACTTTAAAATGAAAAAAAAATAGGATTACTGCAGCAGCATGGAAATTGTTCTCATTTAAAAAAGAGGGGTTATTGATTCTCCAAAAATGAGCTCAGATAAGAAACACTGAAGCTCTAAGGAATTTTGTTTTTTTTTTATAATTTCAATTATTATATTTGAGATATTTTATATGTGCCTCTAAAATAGTTATAAATAATGTAAAAAATGAAATTAGCGAATTCATATTGTTTTTGTCAGTGTGTGTGTTTTTAACCCCAGAGGATTCCAGTTCGTTATTTTGACTAATACGCACTGTTTACGTAGTCATCACTATTAGCAATAATGTTGCTATTCTTTGATAACCACACCCTTTAGGGCAGATCTGATTTTGTGACCTAGGGGATTTGAAAAAAAAAGAAAGGGCTCAAGGGAGGGCTTTTAGAACTTATTGGGAATTTGTCATTGTGAGGGTTTATTTTACGGTCTGCTCTTGTAATCTTTGCAAGTACTCTCCTTATTTTGAGTGTCTACTAAACTATAAACTTATCAGTATTTAATTAAGTGAGGAACTATTGTGGCAATAAGAGCCCAAACCCCCATCCATTGCTGTTCAAAGCTTATCTTAAAGTCGTCCTGAATAAATTGGCCTAAAAACGCAAAAGCGCTAACGTTTGCGGCGTCATTATGCATGTGACAACAACAGCAGAAGGTCAGAGCGTAGCGCGACGTGTTTAACGACACTGCGGGCAGATTGATTGTAGCCTCGCTGAAGCAATGCATTTTAAACAGGACTCTCCAACTACGCGCTCTCGCCCAACATGACATTTGCATCAGCAATTGTTGGCGCCGTGCTTCCCATTTGTTGTGAATTTCGGGATCCGTCCAATCCCCCAAGCACTGAGTATAAACACCGGCACGAGGCTAAAGGTCCCTGTTGTAGATGATTGCGCTTACATGCCATCTTGTCTGGTGATGGTGTAGCCGTATTCCGGGTAGCGCGGAAATGACACATTGACTCCGATCAGCGGCGTTCCATCTCCTGTGAGCACCTGACCACGGATGACTGATGCCAGGCTGCGTCGAGAGAAAAAAAAAGAACACACACATATTACTGTTTGAAAGAGATAACAGTTTCAGTGTGTCAAGCAACAGCAAAAAGAAATCGACGAGTACCGTATTTTTTGCCGTATTTTCCGGACTAATGGTGCACTGAAAAAACACGCTTTACATAGTAAAATCTCTCACTACACCTACTGTAAATTCCATCCCACTACTGTCAGGGCGCGGATACAGGACAATGAGATCTTTTTTTTTTTTTTTTTTGCACTATGTTGACTATTTTTGCACCAAATGCATATTGCACAAACCCTTATGATACCAACTGTATGTAACATTCTACAATTCATTCAACTCAATTCTTTGTGTAAATATTGTGTAGATTATAACTATAACCTTATCTTCTTGGTCTCTTTACCTCACTGTGAATGTGTGAAAATGGAGTGTCATGCCCAATTTCATTGTCACAATATGTTAACCCATTTTGTAACAATGACAATAAAGGTATATTCTATTCTATTCTAAAATGGCCCGCTTCAGGAAAAGCCTGATTCCCTCCCACTGATCCATCCAGTCAGTTTTCCCTCATTGTCCCACTGTCATATACAGTGAATAAAATCAGTATTTGAACACCCTTCTAGGAATAAGCCTGAAACTACACAACAGGAGTTGGTCCATGACCTGAAAAGAGCTGGGACCACCATTTCCTAGGCTGGTGTAGATACACTGAGATGGCATGGTTTGAAATAATGCAAGGCACGAAAGGTTCCCCTGCTTAAACCAGCGTTTTAAGCTTGCATATGACCATTTGAATGATACGGAGGAGTCATGAGAGAAGTTTTGTGGTCAGATGAGACTGAAATAGAACTTTTTGGCCAGAATTACACTAAGTGTGTTTGAGGGAACAAGAAAGAAGAGTAGAATCCGAAGAACGCCATCCCTACTGTGAAGCATGGGCGTCCTTTGGGGGTGTTTTTATGCACATGGGACAGGACGAGTGCACTGCATCACAGAGAGGATGACTGGGGCCGTGCATTGTGAGATTTTGGGGGACAACCTCCTTCCCTCAGTCATGGGATTAAAGATGAATCTTGGCTGGGTCTTTCAACACGACAACGAACCGAAGCACACAGCCAGGAAAACCAAGGAGTGGCTCGATAAAAAGTATATCAGGGTTCTAGTATGGCTCAGCCAGTCTCCAGACCTGAACCCAATCAAAAATCCTTGGAAGGAGCTCAAACTCCGTGTTTCTCAGCGACAGCCCAGAAACCCGACTGATCTAGAGAAGATCTGTGTGGAGGAGTGGGTCAAAATCTGTCATGCAGTGTGTGCAAACCTGGTGAAAAACTAAAGGAAATGTTTGACCTCAGTAAAAGCAAACAAAGGCTACCGTACCAAATATTAAATTCATTTCCTCACGTATTCAAATACTTATTTGCAGCTGTATCACACATATAAGTTGTTAAAGAATCATGCATTATGATTTCTGGATTTTTATTTTTGGTTTATCTCTCTCACAGTGGACATGCACCTACGATGAAAATTTTAGACCCCCCCATGATTTCTAAGTGGGAGAAATAGCAAAATAGCAGGGTGTTAAAATACTTATATTCTTCACAGATTGTAGATATACATAGATAGACATATAGAGATAAAGATAAATACAAAGGTGGATAGATAGGTAGTTAGGATTATTAGTAATCAAAATGAAAATTAGGTGTGATATGGATGCATGTTCCTGTTACTCGGCTGACCACAAAAATGCTAAACAATGGCTTCCTTTTTTTGCAGGGACAAAATTGCGCAATTTCCAATGGCACAGTAGACGAGGTCTCATGGCACACTACTTGAATAACACTGCACCATGCTACATTTTAGACGGCTAAAAAAATGAATTTAAAAAAAAAAAAACAAGCGCTCTGCTGCACAAGCCTGACGGACACGTGAATAAAAGATCCATCAAAGACAGGTGCCCTGAAGTGGACTTTTGCATGATTTAACCTTGCTGCTGCAATTTTAGCTTTTTTTCCAAGACATTTTAACACCACATTTAATTTATTCAGCGCCTCTCGAGCGAGGAGAGGAATCGGAAACAGGCTCCCTCTTGCATTCATCACGAGGAGAGGAAGAAAGGCGTGTTATCTCCAGGTCATTATGGAGCAGAGGCAGGATTGATCAACGGCTGTGAGAGCACGTGCATCACTTATTTAGGCAAGCTCAGGCAATGGGGCCACTTAAGAGCTCCAGGCTGAGCATCTCTATTTGTCTTTAGGATGCAAGACAAACAATACCACTGCAAATATAGTCGGCGACAGATGCTGACGCGCCCAAAAAAATGAAGCTTCTGTAAGATGTTTTTTGAGGGGCTTTGAGAAACAGATGCTGGATAATTTACAGAAGAACGTTTTAAGTTCATAAATAGCATGTCTTACATACTTATTGTATGTGATGATATATATATATATATATATATATATATATATATATATATATATATATATATATATATGTATATATATATATATATATATATATATATATATATATATATATATATATATATATATATATATATATATATATATATATATATATATATATATATATATATATATATGTATATATATATATATATATATATATATATACATATATATTAATTGATACTGTATATGTTTTTAACTATTACGATACTATTTTGATTATAATTATTTCAATATTTTATTTCATTTTCCAAAGTTTAAGTAAATCTAAAGCAGTGAGCAAACTATACCTCATCATCAATATTCTTTCGGCCAGCAAAACGAAAATAATAAAAATACAATGATAATATGTATAAAATGTTGGAAAATAATATTAATAATAACAATAATAATAACAATAATTTTGTTGATGAAAATTTGTTGATTTTGTGTCACTTTTGTCCCCAGTGTCCCCAACATTCAAATAGCTAGGTGAAGCTTTCTTTTCTTGCAATTTCAATTCACGTTTTCATTTTATTTATCAAAATATTTATCAAATTTAAGGAAGAAACACTTCTGGGTTACTTGTATTGCATTTTGAGTTTTTGAATTTAGTGCTTTGAAATTGATTTTGGATGTATTACTTTGCTTTAACACCAAGCGTTTCAAAACCGATTTCATGTCGTGCTTTATTTATATGGATAAGTAAAAGAAATAACATGTTAATGCATATTGTTGCTGCTGTATAAAATACTTACCTCCATATCTTTTGTCAGTTTTTTTGGATCTTTGCCTGCATGTAATGTGATAAATACCAAACATATTTTTTTAAGTGCCACAAAATAGAGCTAGGCCCACAGTATCCTTTTCCCTCATATATTGCCAGGGATTTGAGACTGTATTGTAAGATCGAAAAAAATAAAATCAATCATTTATTTCTTCCCTGCAAATTATTTCTCACTTAATGCAGCCCCGTCTCAAAACGTTTGCCCACCTCTGATCTAAAGGAACAACATATTCTAAATGTATTTTCATGTATTTATATTTGTTTTCATGTTTGTTTTATTTTAATTATTGTTTCGATGTTAACATGTTAACCGAACAGTTTTATGTTATGCGAGCTTGCCTTGCTGGGCTAGATAAGAAATTCTTCAATCATCATGTGTTTTTAGCATATAAGTCCAGTTACACTGACAAAAAGTGTAAACCCTGTGCACTAATCTCAGACTTAAGCAGGTTTAATGTATGTCTGTTTAGGAGATGAGTACAGACACTATTTGGGTATTTTTAAGAGTAATTAAATAACTCACAGGAAATACGGTATCACTCGCCACAAAATGGGCATCTGTCAATAATGGGCAGGTGTACCGATTGATTTGCCTACCTTTGTTGATTTGATTTTCTTAATGCACTTGAGTAAACTAATGTGGGCAGCTGCAAGAGTACTAAAAAGTGCATTTGGGGAAAAAATGGCACCACGGTACTTTAATGTAGCGCACTTTGCGCTTTATCATCTAGCATTCAGCGAGCCTCAATTAAAGTAACAACACAATTACCGACTCACAGACTAGCCGCTTTATTGAATTTGTGCAAAACTTTGTTCAATTTGCGTGAGGCAATGAACAAAATTAGCCACATTAGCTAACTCTAAGGAACGGACAAAAGCGAGAACGGCGCCTTTTTCATCAGCGCACGGGGAGCATTTCCATCGACGTTTGAAGTAATCCTTATGTAAATAGCTCGCTTACTGGAAATATAGAAGCAGGCAATAACCAGCGCCTAGGATGGCGAAGTAATCCTTATCCTCATTGTCTTCAGCTTACTGTCATGTTGGTGTCTAGCATCAGCGTTGGTGCTTGTGCTCAAAATATTCATTAGATTCTCTTTTCGCTTTCTCGAGGCTTGAAGGAAAGCCCGGCGTTTTACAAGTTGAGCATACGGTTAATTAAATGTCACTGTATCACGCCAATGCAATACAGCATTTATTCATTAAATCCTTCTTCTTTAGGCCTCCTCCCTTTAGCATTTATCTCCAAGCAATTGGGCAAAATGATTTAATGTGTTGGTAAACAGTGCACTATCATCTCCGTAGCATTGTTACATAAGTGTATTAGCATGTCCTTAGTGTTTAGGTCTAGTGTAATATATTATGTTAAATAGGCTAAATGAAAGACTTGCAATTAATGCGGCATGTTTATCTTTGGGCTTTGGAATTATCCATCCATCTATTATCTGCATTGCTTATCCTCAGTAGGGTCGTGGGGGTGCTGGAGCCCATCCTTCCTTGGCAGTGCACAGTGGGCAGGGGAGTCCCTGAACCAGTAGCCAGCCAGTTGCACGGCGCACAGAGACTGACAACACACTTGCTCGTTTACACCTGGGGGCACTTTGGACCGGCCAATCGACCAGACATGCATGTTTTTGGAAAGCAGGAGGAAACCGGAGTGCCCGGAGGAAATCTCACACAACCACGGGGAGAACATGCAAACGCCGCACAGGAAGGCTGGTAGCTGGATTTGATCCCATGACCTCAAAACTGTGCCGCAGACGAGCTAACCACTCAGCCGCCGGAATTAGTCATACAGAAATAATTGAAATAATATCTGCCTGGCAAATTTGCTTGTGGCTTATATATCATTTTAGCTTCCTGCATTTGGCATTTAATAATAATGATAATAATAATAATAATAATAATTAAAACGTGTGTCTGGGGTAAGTAATTATCCATCCATTATCTGCACCGCTTATCCGCAGTAGAGTCGCGGGGGTGCTGGAGCCCATCCCAGCCATCTTCGGGCAGTTGGCAGGGGACACAATGAACTGGTTGCCATCCAGTCGCAAGGCACACAGACAGACAACTCACTCGCTCATTCACACCTTGGTACAATTTGGACTGGCCATTTAAATGAATGTGGGAGGAAACCGGAGTGCCCGGAGAAAACCCACGCAGGCACGGGGAGAACATGCAAACTCCACACGAGGAGGCTCTGGTAGCTGGACTTAAACCCTGAACCTTCGCACTGTGGGGATGCGCGCAAACTTGATTATATTAGAATAAAACCTTGAAATATATTGAAGTTGATAACCTAATTGGAACAGTTCAATAAAACTAACTAACCAACTAATAAATAAAAAATAAATAAATACACCAATCCTATGTAGCAAAATCTAAAAAAATATATTAAATGGTTACAATCATTCAGTGATACAATTCTTACTTAATTTACTTGAAAATTTGGGGATTTTCTTTTTCAAAATCAACAAATTTTCACGTTTTATCATAAATATTATGAATACAATGGGAATGCAACTTGTTACTGTGCTGAGCATCTGCAGAGTGAGAAATACAATTCTCCTGCTTGATGGCAAAGGGCGACAGTGCGATCTATGATTCGGATTTGACGAACACCTCATCCCCAAACAATAGAATTAGTGATAGTATTAGCAAGCGATCAACAAGTGCAGCCATCCAGTATTTTTTTTTTTCTCGTTGCATAGACTTTTTTTTCTAATGGAGGATTAGCTAGCTATTGATATTTTAATTCCAAGGGAGAAGCGCTTAGACTTTATTTATAAGTTGAGAGAGTAAGATACTTTCTCAATATAAATATTGCATTATTGTCTTGCCAATCAAATAATGAATGTCAATGCTTGGGAACGTTAATTATTTGTAAATCTGACTGCGTTTCACAAGACACGAACCTCACCACACATCACTGTAAACAAAATAGTAGGCCTAAAATATAAGACACTTTCTGTATAAAACACTGTAAAAACTCAAACAAAATTGTTACATTTTTGTAACACATTAAATCAAATTGTGGGACTGGCAGATTAACACGTATTTAGTCAGAGTAAATATATGTTACGTGTGGATGTTCCATGTAAACATTTGCATATTGAGCAAATACACTGCATTTTGTGTTATTTGAACGGATACTTTTAATGTTTTAATGTGGATCAACCCAGCATGCGAATAAATGGGACGATCATGATTCTTGCTAAGCTGTGTTACATGCTACGCTACATGCTACGCTGTATGTGACGAGAGGACAAATAAAACAATATAAAAACAAATAGAAAACATGTTCAGGTGTGTTTAAAAATATATAAAGTTGTATTTTTTTTTTATTTGTTGTTGTGTCAAGCACTTCAGAGCCTTTACACAGTATTTATACTGTCCCTTTTCCCTGGTGTGTTTGCTTTGACATTTTATGCTGCCTTTTATTTGTCAGCCGCCTGCCACTAAACTACCAAATTTCTTTCTTCCACTTCCCTAAAATGGAAGATGACATACTCCTGTCAAGACTAAATGCTTTTAAGACTCTAAAGTAACTCAAAAATTGCAACGTCAGAGAAAATGAAACAAATCAAGAGATTGTAACAGCTATCATAGGCAAGTTTGTCACTGAGCTGGATCATATAACGTGTTGTTGCTGACCTGCTGTTGAAGGGGTTTGAACCGGGTAGCACGTGACTCCCGCTGGGCCCCATGAGGAAGGCAACACGCTCAAAGAAGCTCCTGGAAGCGGGCTGGCCACCCAAATTTTGGCCTTGTGAGGCGGCGCTGATCGGATCCATTGAGCCTTTGCAGTAAGTCTGACCCTGGCATGAGATCTGAGCGCAGCAGTCTGGGTCCATGCAGTCCATCAACCCATCTGGGAAACCGAAGGAAGCAAACATGAGTTTTAGTGTTATGGTTGTGCGTCAGCAACTACAAATTTTTCCTACTGCCCGTTTTTGAATTAACATCTGGGTCACGGGATGAGATGGGTAAAAACAAGCGCTAGAGTGAGCAGTTTGAGCTTTGAATTACACAAAAATATATGTAAAAAAAAAAGAATATTTTTGTTTTTAATTAAGTTAACAAGTGCACTTTCAAAACGGCTGCTAATTATTTATATAAAAAAGGGGCAGAACATACATTTAAGGGGAAAATTCCCAAGGCACCAGCTTCACACCGGTTCTTCGTCCAACCTGAATCCTTCAGGTGGTTTAATATGAATATAGGGACTGGTTTATGACAGATACATAGACCTTTGATCGTGAATAAAACTAGAAGTAAATGATTACTTTATTTTCCTTACTTTTAGCGGCACTGGATTATAAGGCACAACTCCCCAAAAATTATTTTTTCATACACAATGAGTTCCGGACTTTGTGGCGCTTGGAAATAAAACTACACTAAGTCCAAGGGTCGCTTAAAAAAAAAATGGACCATGCAACGGGAATCGAACCTGGATTGCAGCGGAGCACACAACAGATTTGGGCAACCTGACCACTAAGGATACAGCTTGTACATAAAAAGGCATGAGGTTTTACCTCTTCACACTATTTTTAGTCACAGTACCAAACTGTAGATGTTATTATTGGGCCGAGCCGCAATGTTATTGCCAGACGATACAGAAAAGGTTGGGAATCACTGAAATACAGCATTGTATTGCTGACTCGCAAAGTCTTTACGAAACGCAGGATATTCTGAAATTAATAAAGAGAGAGGCACTGTGGGAAGTAATTCAGTCATTCTTAACTATATAAAGAGAAAGGCATTGTTGGAAGTAATTTGGTCAACCTGAAAGAGATAGATAAATGCATGACCGTATATATTCGAAAAGTTAGATTGAGGATAAAGTGTAAACACATTTTTATACTGATTTCTATTCACTTCTTGTTTTCTCATTTATCTGGCACCAACTCAATATAGTGTGATAATAAAATAATGTCCAATGCATTTTTATATGTTGTCTGTGTCCCCAGTGGTCGCTAGAATGTGGCACTTTCCCTACCATGATCCATGTTCGATTCCAGTCGCATCCAATGCTATGCAATTGTCAACAACGATCCATGTCCCAATCGGCCTAGTGGTAAGGATTGCGTGCTTGAACCATTGGTATCCGGTTTGATCCCTGTTGCCACCATTGAAATGCAGTGGTCAGCAATAAAATGTATTCACTGATTGATAAATGAACAAATATGGTAACACATTCTAATTTTGGCTACAGTCACTTTGAACTGTGTTTCATCTTATTTTTATATCATTGCCTTAACTCATCTTGCGTTAATCTTGTATTTTTATCTTTTTAATATATGCAATATTATTTTATGTATACATGTATATAGTTTCTTAGTTCTATTACAACAACTGGAAACTGTGGACAGCAAAGTAAGAATTTAATTGTGTAGGGAATCAAGGTTCTTTACTGTGCATATGGCAATAAACACTTTTTGAATTTGATTATGCTTATAAGGCGCGCATTCCAGTGTCTGGCCAATTTGGGGCTTTCGCGTGGGCATTATAGAAAATACGGTACATTTAAATATATGAATAATCAGAAGGTGCATTGAATACAGTGCCTAGCAAAAGTATTATACCAGTGTCTGAAATAACGTCTGCTCGGACGCCCGGGGCATGCATCTTTTACGTCGGGCGTACAACTTACAAAACATCTCTTCCAGGGTGGCCGACAACTTTTTCGAGAAAAAAAAAAGTCCAAATGTTAATTCGGTTTGGGCATTTCAGGACTTCGGTTTGTTTGGCAATTTGCATACTCGTCAGCCAATGAGAAGCCTACATCAAATAACTTGCATCCAGACTTTCCTGAGCGTTTTAAGGTCCTCCATTTGCATATTATTGTTCCAAAGTAGACGCACAGAGAACGCAAGAAAAATGGATGTGGTTAGGAATCAAGCCAAAAGTCCCAAAATAAATATTCAAAAGAAGCTAACAAAATTGATGACGCTACAAAACGTAAACGTACATTAAAAGCATCGTCGAAAGATTAGTTCACGTGGCTTTTATAAGACGTCGCAACGCAAACATTGCGTGAATGAAGATGAGTAAATACAGGTACATACTGATGGCAGATAGAAAACTGTGATGTCATATACATGCATGTAATAAGTAGATTTATAATAAACTTAATTTTAAAGTGTTGTTCTGTTATATGTTCTGATTACCAATCCTTAACAATGTTTTTTTTGCGATTAGTTGTCCTATTGTGTTTCAAGTTGGGAAAAATGGGGCAGGCAACTTTATGGCTGGTGTCTGGTAACTTTTTGTCATGAGTTTCAGACACTGATTATGTTCAAATGGGGTCTATATTTTGTTGAATACAGTTGATTTATTATTGTCTCCCATATTGATAATTATTGGACAATATTTTGAGTATTTTATTTTTCCAAAAGTTATTGGGAAGCCAATACATTTACAAGGCATTCTATACCACTATATTTTATTTTAGCTGTGAGTCAAATTGTCAGTCAGTACGGTGGTTGTTGTTGTTTTTTTTTGTTTTTGTTTTTTCATCCCCCAAAGCTTCTTTAATGTCAAACGGCATCATAGTCACCACAAAAGTAAACTAAGCCAATCCAGAGGCCATCTGGGAAAGAGAAAAGCAGGACAGCATCTCCGTTCGGCGTCAAGCTCCGGTGCTCTTGCGACCTCTCACATGAACCGGGCATCATTAAAATGACAGCCCACATTGAATTATTTAACAATCACCCCATTCGACCTCCAAACTTGTTGATGAGATGTGCTGGGAATGTCGCCTTCATGTCAATGATGCTACTTTTCAATATGATCCAACTGTTGAATATTTGGAGATGTGAAAATGCGGAAATATGCCACGGTAACGAGGCAGTGTTTTTCCTCTTCTTCAGATGCCTTACTTGGTTGTTTGGTTGACTTTTTTTTCTAGTTGATGCTTTTTGTGTGTGGCTTAATGGTTTGAAATAGAAAATCAATTTAGTTTTTTTTAGTCTGTATTGTTATAGAATTTGATTTTTGAAGTGATTTCAAATTTTCTTTGAATAATTGTGTATATATGCCCTTTTTTGAACATACTTTAGGTTGAATGGAGTCATCATTGCACATTTTTAAACTGTTTTCTTGAAAAATAAAAACATTATTCTTACTTCTGCAAATTTTTTGGAAAGCTTATTTTAAAAAGTAAACCTGTAGAAACACTTAATGTTGAGCTTCCTTTCTTAGACATAGTCACAGTATTGCGATACAATTAGTGTTTATTAGGGGGACAGTGTGTATTAGTTAGGGCCTCTTAGTGGTAAAAAACAAAATCTATTAAAAAGGTAAAAGTCAAGTCAATTAATGTTTATTTGTATAGCCCTTAATCACACAGAGTCTCAAAGGGTTGCACAGACCACAGATTATTGCAAACCACAGACTATTATGACACCATCCCCTGATCTAAAACCTACATGAGGGCAAATAATACACAGATATTGTCAACATGAAATATAGGTTATTCATATGCTATGGAATAGAAGTGTGTTTTAAGCTTAGATTTAAACATTTCCACTGAGGTTGCAGATAGTATCTCAGGAGGAAGAGCATTCCACAGCACCGGGGCCCGAATGAAGAACGCTCTCAAACCTGCGAATCTCTTCTTGGCTCTTGGGATCACTAGTAGACCACCATATTGATTTAAATAATAACCATGACCTCACGTATGTTAAAGAGCTTGTATAGTATATTTTTTGAAATACTTTCTGTCTTGTTTAATGTTATTGACACACAGGTAAAGATGTGTTTATTGTCAGAATACACTGTACAAATCAATGTTTCTGACATTGTAAAACGTGTCTTATGAGATAAGCTATAATGCTTTTTTATATGTCATTTGTAAGTGTCAGCGCTCTCACCATCATGACCCTGGTTTATATCCCGTTCCGTTCAATGTATTGAGATTCGGGACAGAGATGATTATTAACTGATCAATCGCTCAATTACAGAATTAGAATGAAAAGCCTCGATTAATAATGCAGAGTCCACCATATTTTATGGTATACAACGCGCACCGCATTGTAAGGCAGACTTAGACATTTTTTGGCCAAATTTGGGGTCTTATAGTCAGGAAAATAATCTACAGAAAAATGAAACAAAACAGCAATCTGCTCCCACCAACTGATGTGGATAAATGTTACAGTTACCCAGCTGCTCTCTGAAAGTAAAGTACTATACTGAAAAATAGCAGGGTTTTTAGAAAGATACAGTCGGGCAATTTCCCACGGCACAGTAGTGTGGCCCGGCAAACTGCTTGAAAACACATTTTCACTAGGTTTTGTCAGGGTTAAATTGGGTTGGACTCAAATTCATGTTGTAGGTACCAAGTTGTTTTGAACCAGTTCACCACCTTACCTCCCTCGTTGTCCTTGCCGTCCGAACAGAGCGTTTCCGTAGCGACATCGCATCCCAGACCGCGCCATCCCAACTGACAGATGCAATGCCAGACATTCTGATCCAGGACGCATCGCCCGTTGTTGTTGCACAGGCCAGGGCAGCCGTCTGTCAACACATCATGTAGCAATGTCACGCATGAGCTTGTAGGTAGGAAAAGGGAGATTTGGAGAAAAGACAGCGGGCAGAGGAGCAAACACAGAGTGTGCAAGACGTCTGACAGGACTTGGAATGTGGGAGAAGGTTCTGTCGATTCACATGAGCGCCTCGCTGTGATAAAAGTGTCTCGGTGACTCTTAATTAGAGCGGGACCAGGACCCGTGTTGGAGCTTTGAGGTGGTTTGTAAAGCTGATAGTGCTGATAGTGGAATGAGGTTTCTGTGGGTCAAACTGCATGTCACAGAGAAGCTACAGACAATTGCTGTACGCTCGAATGGGACCCAATACAAAAAAAAAATGATACTGGGGAGGAAAAGGATATTGTACTCTTTCTGACCACATTACCAAAACTAGATTCATTTTATAGAAACTATATAGATGAATAGATAGAAGAAGTGAAACATCAATTGATTTATTCACATCTACTCCATTATCAGATCTTACGCCAGTTTTATAAAACAAAAGAAAAAAACAAAATATTTGAAAAGCTTTTGGGTTACAGATAACTTATGTCCTCTGAATTTCCTGCTAGTCAACAGATAATATTCGCCAGGTACCTTTGTATTGAATTTAAATCAAACATTTGCAGATGTGGAAACCTAAATTCAATAAGATCCCTCTTTTTTATCATTTTATTCTGTTTTTAATGTTGGACAACTGCAAAAGGGATTGCATGCCAGTTTATCAGTTTGACTATTATGCCTCTATGTCGTTGGTTGCTTTGACTATCATGCTCCTTTCACATTGTTGCCTCTTGTAACCTAGGAGATTTTAATAAGAAGGGCTCAGGGAAGGTCTATGAGAACAGATTTGGAATTTGGCACTGCTGGGTTTTTATTTATTTTTTAGTCCTCTCCTGTTCTTTTTGCAGGTGCTCTCCATATTTGCAGTGTCTATCAGACCAAAACCTTATCCGTATTTAAATAAGGGAGGGAGTATTGCGGCAGTAGGAGCCCAAAAACCCATCATTTCCAGCTCAACGTTCAAGATTAATTGATGTATTCTCTAAGCTGGAAACGTATCACATCTGTTTTTTTGTAGGAATTACTTCCAGATCCTTGAGCATTTTTCTCATTTTAGAGGTGGATGTTTTTTTTGTACACCAAACACTTGCTTATTTTTCAAAATGATGTTAAACAGATTTGCATTTTATCTGACACGGTATAGAGTAAAGTAGTAACATATATATGAATTCTACTAAGGTAACTTCAACACGTGTGGTGTGTTAGAATACAGGAATTGAAATGAATCAATGTTTAGCTTATCTAATAATATACCGTATTTTCTGGACCATAAGGCGCTTCCAAATACCAAAAAAATGCCAGAAATTTGCAAGTTTGGCCTGGAAGCCGGATAATTTGGTAACTAAAATCAGATATGCATAGAAATGACCAAATACTACTTAATATAGTAATATTTTATGAATGAATCTATTGTATTTTAGGAAAGAAGCTATTTAATAATTCATCATTATATTTTATGTCTATAAAATCAATTTCAATAATTTTCTTGTGTTTTTGAATTTTGATCAAACCTTAGCCATTACAGCAGTTTTTATTTCATGTGTTTTTAATCAGGTGTGCCTTATGGTACAGAAAATGTAGTTATTTTAGAATAATGGATAGTAAACATTTAAATAAAGATTAGGTGTGGAGCGCTGTTAAAACATATGTGAAAAAGCCCATTTAATGCCACATTTTGAAAACAGTCTATGTATTGTATCCCAATAGCCAATGTATAAATTACAAATTAACTCAAAGGAACCATTTTTTTTTTCATCTTTCAACAAATACTGGAATGTTTACGCTCATGTGAAGAAACAGTCACAATAACAAAGGGGGCAAGGAGGCCTCAAATGTCAACTAAGAATCATAATAAAGGAAAGAAGGGAGAGGGAAGCGTCGGCATCCTAAGCGTCTACATGTACAGAGAAGGACAGAGCACAGGCCTCAACACAAGGCCCAAACAAACCACAGCAGCTCCACCGGGTGAGACAGGGAAAGAGGGACGAGGAAACCGTGGAGTCTACTGCTTCAAGACGGACAGGGTATGACGGGACATATCAGGGGGAAAAAGGGAGCAGGGGAGAGACATCATGGTCAACTTGGACATAGGACAGGTGTGTCAACGTCGTGCTAGGGGGGAAGACAAAGAGCAGGGGGGAAGGGAAGTGATTGTTTGTGACAATCTCCAAGGGGAGGGTTCAGTTTACCTTTATATCCTATCTTGACCGCTCCTATTACACAACCCAGGAGAGGGAAACATTTAGGGAAAAAAGGGAACAGAAGTGACTTAGCTAAAACTGATAAAAAGAAAAAAAAAACAATGTTCTTAGTACTTGACAGTTGTTTCTCTGTAATGCATGTATAAAACCCTCAAGCACCAAAACTCGTATTCTACAGTAGGTTAAGCCGGAAGGCTGGCGCTAGCTGGATTCGCATAATAAAGAATCATATGTTCAACAATAAGCAAGGTGGAGTCAACCGTAAGGGTAAAGGGGATGAGGATTAGGCAGATTAAAGGACGAATGGTTGGGTAGGGGGTTGATAGTTTAAGGAAGATAGTTGGGATTAAAGGATTAGAGCAATGTTTAAAATTGGTGTCCTGCGATTTGCCGGTGACTGGGTCAGGGTACGTTAGGATTCTCGGCCAAGGTGCTGGGATGGAAATCACTTTTTTGGGTGCGTCATTTGCAACGGACATGCAGAGGGTGGAATGCTGGCTTAAGCTAAAATACATAACAGGAGGAGGGGAAATCACTATTCTGGGGATCATTTAGCAATGATATGAAATTGAACTGACCAGTAACATTCAAGCTACAAGACTGCTATAATATATTACCAATAAAGGTGTGTATGCCTTGCTTCACGACTTCCACAAATCACTTTTTTGACTCTAGAACAGTTCCTATTCTGGTATGGAGGCACACAGTGACTCTCCCAGAAGCTTCCAGTTCTAAATTTAGCCATTGACTTGGGCAATTATTTGTAAGACAAAGCTTAGAGATTCTGAGAATAAAAGGCATATGCGAATATCCAGTCCAGTTTTGCTCTCTAATTTGCCTAGTCAGCAACGATCACTAGTGATTACCTTTAGCTAAATCCACTTTATGTTACAACGTTACATCTCTTCACTTTTTGACTTGCTTATGTTCACCATACGAAGCTCTTGTTTACTTCCACGATTAAAAGAAAGGTTGGACTGATGTGGAAGACAAGGGTTTGAAGGTAAAGTTAGAAAAATCCTTACATATTTAGTTTTAAGAGGACTACTTTGGATATGGACTAGGTTGGGGTTTAGTTTAGTTGGGAGTTGAATCCATGGATGGGTTAGAAATCGGGGTCCGGGTTTGAGATATGGTGTGACTAGAAACAATCTGGTAGGTCTGCTGCTCCAAAGCAAAGCACCAAAGCTTATCTGATCTCTTGTAATTAAATCTGTGGGTCCTGAAAGCCAACGCGAAACATGAGTGGCAGAAAGTATTCGGTATGTTATAGGCAAAAAAAAGGTGGATCTAACAATTGGCATGATGAGGTTATTCTCAAGCAAATGAATGTGTTTTATTTGCTTTTCTTTTTCTTTTTTTACCTGACACTCTGGAGTCCAGGGCTTTACATGGGTGCCGAAAGGAGATCAGAGGAAGACAAAGAGGAAGGTAGATAGTAACACATAAAAAGACAATTACTATAAGACCATGTCCACATGAGCTCTTAAATGTGTATACACAAACAAATTGCATATTTTCAGGTGCATATGATCCAATCCATTTTTTATGATAAAAATATCATGGTCCATATGGAAATATATTTGCAGATTTTTCAAATGCATGGACAAGAAACAGACGGTACTTTAAACCCCCTACATTTACAAAAAAATGTTTTGAAGAATTTCCACAGACAAAAAAAAAAAACATTTTTTAAACATTTAATCCATCCCAAGGAGGATGCACCTGTTCCTACGAAAATCTGCATACATGAAAAATAGAAATGCCAGAAAACTCTGTTTATGATGAATTTTTAGAGCGCTCGTATTTACTTTTTATTATGCGAGCTTTTGAGGACACCTGCAAACTTCTGAAATGTTCACTGATATTTGATGATTTCCATAACTCCTTCGTATAAACCAGGTGAGTAGGTTTTTTTTAAGTTGTAATAAAAAAACACAAACTTTTTTTAGTACGCCTGCTGCAAAACCTTGTTTTTCCCAAAATACTCTTGCCTAAAAAGCTTATCACGTTTGATAAAGGATGAAACTTTTATCCAACAGTGCACACTTGGACTCCATTAATCTACCTTGTATGTATCCTGACATTCATTTATCATTTCTGTTTAACTTGTTTGTCTTGGAGCGTCATGTCTAATCTTGTTGCAAACAATATTCTCTAGGTTATCCATAACAATAAAAGCTATTATTTTCTATCATTTAAAAAGAAATAAAAGACAATGAAATAATATTTTGAGTTTTAATGTTCAAATATAGTAAAACTCGAAAATAGTATTTTCTGTCATTTTTAATAGATTACCCCACTGACACTACACTCATTCTGTTTCATTCTAGGAATACATTTAACAAGTGAAATACAATCATCAGAGCTTTTAAACATTTCAACATTTTGGAATCATATTTATAGCTTTTAAAAGTGCATTTTTAAGTCAAAAGTAGTTATTAGACAATGTTATCACTAAACAACAAGTTATCAATAACAGTGTCCACAAATCTGGTGTGAATATAACTTTAATATTTGTAATTATCAACGTATTAGTAAACATTTACTTTTAAATACAAAAAAAAAACATTGCTTCTTTTTTTTTAATTTTAATAGAAAGTTGATATTTAGCCATTTTCTTTAATCTGGCATAGTACAAAGAGGAATACTCTTAGTGTTATATCAACCTGAAAAAACTGGCAAGTGCCTAATAAATGGTGTCATTTTCTTTTAGATAAACTGACTTACTGTAAGTGCCCAGATGGCACACACAGACCATAAATTGTCAATAAAAAAATGAGCATTTTATTTTCATAGTATTTACATTTAAAAATTGACTGTTTCATAATTTGAAATAAACTGGCGTTACTTACACAGGACCTTACCAATGTGTAATCAGTAGTAAATGTAATATTTGGCAGCACTGAATTATGGTAACTTTATTCTAAACAATACCAAATGGCAATGATCAATAAGAGACCAAAACAATTAAAAAATAAAAACATTCATGTGGACATAGCATACTTTGGAGCAACAAGACAAGACATAAATAAACAGTTTTGAAAGCCCAAGAAAAGAGTCATATATAAACCCGAGTCATCTTTGTGGTTTTTGGGTGGGTAGAGTAATTAAACATGTAATTTAAGTTTTGAAAAAAGAAATCTACACTGTTAATTAAAGTGGCGAGTGATTAAGAAGAAGAATCCCAGATGCTGGCCATTAGCAGCCGAACGAAGAACCGCCTCACTCGAAAAACGTTAGCTAAAATATTAATTATGAATGTTCTCCATCTGCTTTGGTTTGGCACTAATGGGCTCGCACAAAGAAAAACAGAGCTTCTCTTGATATTCGAACCTCTTTGTTTGCCTTGTCACCTTCAAACAGTGCTTGGCTCAAAGCGGATCCACGCGGCGTCATTACGCGGGATACTGGAAAAGCTTGTTTGGCGCTACCTCGGCACTGACTCCGGTTAAAAAAAGAAACTCAGACTGCAGTGTGCCTTCTTATATGACGGGATTATGGATACTTTGTCAAAGAAGAGCTGAGGACGTCGTTCATGAGAGCTCTGGCCAGGCAAAATGTGATTAAAAGGCACTTTATGGACAAATAAAGCCCTGAGAAAAGTAGTTGTCAATTGAAACAGGAGCACGGGGAACGTTTAAGGAAGTTATACTGAAGACTTTAAGGCTGCCCCGATTCAATTTAGGAGTGCTTGTCAATTGAACATGATGCAGAAAACTGCTATCTGCTATTGTCAATTTAGTTAGGCCAATTTTATGTTTGCAATAAGTACAGTAAAATAAACAGATTGATGTCTGTTTTTAAGAAAATAAAATACATGAACCAAAAGTGTTGGGGCAAGGATGTCAAACTCAGTTTGGTTCTGGGATTCAGACTTTCTGTCCTCAGCCAATTTTGCACTGTTTACATCATTATCACTATCATCAAATCTTGTTGCTAGTCTTTAATTTCCACACCCTGCTTTTGTAATTCAGCAGAATAAATAAAAAGAAAGAGGCTTAAGGAAGGGCTTTTAGAACAGGTTGGACTTTTTTATCTGAGGTTCTCCTTGCATGTTCAAAATCTTGTTGTATTTGTTTCCTTATTTTGCGTGTCTTCTAAACAATACATGAAACAGTCTTTCTTGGGGAAAGTCATTCCAAAGTTGTTTTCTTTATGACAATAAAACCCTGTATGTGCCGATTAATATAACGCAAAATTCTTATTAACTTATTCTTGTTAATACGACTTTTAGATCAAGCATTAGAAAGTAATATCAATCTCAATTAATCAATACATCAATCAATCTGTAAAAACTAGTTTTCTCTTGTTGACTCAAAACAACATCCCTGTTCAGTCCTGACTGCTCATTCAATATATGTGAGTTCATTTGCAGCAAATATGAAAAGGAACAATTATGTTTTTCTTTCTTAAAACAGAAAAAATAGCAATACAATGTTTGTCCATAATGTTAAAGTTGGGCTTCTCTTTTTGTTTTCCGTATAAAATACATGCTATTCAACCATGCTTGCCAACTCCGGACATTGACAGCATCTGATTTTTTTATATGGTTTTTCTGTAAGATTGAATTTATTGATTAATTTTCCCACCACTTAAGTTGTAAGTGTTCTTTCGTAAATTCAGCACAAGAGACTGCACCAAATTCAAAGATGCCTGTTAAGAATTGAATTTGGGCTACTAACCACGTGGGTAATTTGGGACTGACACCCTTGGCTGCAGAACGACAATAGCGCCAAGTTGCTGCACACACCTGATGCTGTTTCCAGCGGCGCCGTTTTATGTTTTGCTGTGAGTTATTTACATCACGTGTTTAGATCTTGTGACAATTCAAGATAGCGATTACAAAGACAAGCACAAAAGCCAAAAGAAAAACGCTAATAAGGCTGGGTGGTGTAGAATATGAGCTCTATATTTCTAGACGACAGTGCCAGAGCAACCATACTGTGAAGAATAGTGCCAGATTGCAACATGGACGTATTTTTTTGTGAGTTTATTAGTGGTTGCCGCGGTAATGGACTAAATTGCATTCGCATGTTATCATTCCTCAAGAAGTAAAGGATATATACCTTCCAATGCTGTTAAATTTAGATGTATAAATTGAGGACTTGATTCGTGGGTGAAAAGGTTGAAATATAATGAGTACATTGTAAAGATTAAATAAGCTACTGTCGAACCTCACAGGTTTGTTCCTACTGTGTATGATATGAATGAGTCTTGCAAAACCGAGGACTATTTCATCTTGAGAAGTTTCATGAATGTTTCCAGATG
Organism: Urocampus carinirostris; assembly: GCF_059441175.1. NCBI lineage: Eukaryota > Metazoa > Chordata > Actinopteri > Syngnathiformes > Syngnathidae > Urocampus > Urocampus carinirostris. Next base: position 14,321,146 of record NC_142357.1, read on the forward strand.
ACACAGTGGTGTTTTGTGTTTAGATAGTACTGTGGAAAAGGCCAGCTCTCCATTTTCATCGTTGTTGCCACGAAATAAAATCAGAACAAGCAACCCCTAAATTAAAGACTTAAGTGTTTGAAATATCGCAAAAAAGTAACGCCACGGAGTCAAATATGTATGTTAACCATGCAAAAAGCCAATCAGAAATAAAGAAAAAAAATAGCAGCATAAAAAAGCCATTCTTTGTTAATTTGATGACAAATTTGTGTGAGTCCAGAGTTGCTGGATCATTTGTTTCCTAGGTGATGCACTGGAAAGCTGAGACGGGGCCGCGGGTGGCCTCTCGGCGGTTGAGCATTTGACGCTACATTTCGAGGTTCTGGCGGCAGACTACAGGTCAACGGGAGGGAGTGCCACCTCCAATGTCATTATCCTCATTAGCGGCAACTGAAGTGCTGCTATTTCATGGAAAATGATATTCCGAAGAGGCCCTGACTCGCTGCCCGCCCTTGACTCACTAATTCCAGAGTTCCACTTCACTAGTGGGAAAACGTATTTGATAGACAAATAATTAAGTGTTCAAGGTGAGATGGGGAAAAAAATGCTTTGCAAGAATAATTTTGAATAAGAGAATCTACCGCTTTGAATGTTTAAATTCATAGAGGCTTTGTATATATTTTTATTGGGGATTTATTACAGCTTGTACAGAACAAAATATTCATGGGGAAATCAATGTTGTAATTTGTTGGGAATATAAATAAACTTTAGCCTCAGTTTGCTATCTTGTTGGAAAAAAACAAACTTTAGCTATGTTTTATTCCCATGTTGTTTGTTATTTTGACTTTTTTGCACTATTATGTCATTGTTATTGTCCAATAATTGTCACAGTTGCCATGGTGCCCAATTGGCCCCGCCGATGTGGCGCCAGCTGCAGCTTGTTGACAGATTGGCTCCCTGTCAGTATTTAAACTCTGTCAGTCCCCTTTGGTCAGTCCGTCTGCGAATCTCCATTTTTACACGGCAAGCCCTTTTTCGCCTGTCCCGTTTTTTTTTTCCTGTTTGTCTCCCGCTACGATCTGTTTTGATCTCAACCGCGTCTTCTCTCCCGTCGCGAATTATGACCTGTTTTGATTTCGACCAAATCTGTTCTCCCATCCTTAATAACGATCCGTTTTTGATCTCGACCACATCTACTCTCCTCTCTTGGTTTTCGACTTCTTTCTGATCCCGACCACGTTTTTGCTCTTCTATCCCGGCCACTGACCCGTTTTTCCGTTCCCAACACCGCCATCGCTCGCCACGGAGACTACAATTATGGGATCTTGAGGGTTTATGTACAGTTCTATCTTGTTCCCCTTGCAAGAGTCTACTACATAATAAACCTATAAATAACTCAGGGTACTGTACTTACCACTTTATTAATATGAAATCATTTTTGTACCTAATTGTAAACAAACCTTTGCTAAGTAATTGAAAACCAAAAGTACATTTTACTCAATTGTCAGGATCTGAAGTGTAATTTACACCAATGTTGGGAATGTAAGTGTTTTATCTAATGTGTACACATTTTATGGGCCTGTTTAGTTTAAATAAATTACAAGAATATTTTTTAACGGATATTTAACCAGATTTGAGGTTTAAATTCTGCATGGAATTGTTGACAACACATTAGGTACGTCAGATGAGGCTAATTGAAAAAAAATAAAATACTGCTGTGATGACAGATTGCTTGGTCATTTATAAGCACTGGTTTTCTCATCTTACTTTATGTTTAACTTTTATTTTCTCAAATAAAAAAAATCAATTTTTCTATTTCAGCTCTCCCATTTTACAGTTTTTAAACTAAGTTTTTATTAGAATGAGATTATTAATTCATTTTTCTGACATGTTGTGTTTGGGTCTCCAGTAAACATGTCAAAGTTATACAATGTAATAACTGATGTGTTTCAGGGGCCATAATATGTAATTACTATAGGAATGTATGGGAATGGATGCATATAATGTTTGTTAAGAGGTTGTAATAACTAGATACAAGGACATTTCTTTCTTTCAGTGGTCGGGACTGAGTTTAAAATTGTTTTTTAATTCAATTGAAGCAATCAAATTATCATGACAAGCTCTGAATATGAGATGTAAACAACTCTACTTCCCATACAGACCAACACTGCTTTACGCGTTAGACTGCTGCTTTTCGCCCCTTCATAATACCTATAGCTTTAAAAAAAATGAAAAAAAATCGACGTATTTTTTCTGCTTTCCAAAAAAACCCAAAAAACAAGAGTCGAGACTAATGATTTAGTTAACGGCTGCTATATTATAAAGTGAGCACAAGTCCCTGACAATGAATCAATCGCTCCTACGATCACATTAGATTTTGGTACACGTTTGCCACTTACACTTTTAAACAAGCACATATTTTTATTTTTTTTATTATTATTTTTATTTTTTAATAGAGCGTACGGTAAAATCTACTTCTTTTTAATGTTAAAAGAAGCGATCGAAGATAGGTCGTGCAGGATTTTTTTGGGGGGTAATACTGAACCCACTGACAATCCCATTTCAAGGTTCCCCATGTTGCCTCTGCACAAAAGGTGACGTTCTGTCAGGTTGCATGTATGGTTTGCTTACCAATGGTACAGTGTTCGCCCGTCCATCCCTGGTGGCAGTCGCACTTGCCCTCGCGACACACGCCGTGGTCGATGCAGCGCGGATGACAGTCCCTCTGCTCACATTCAGCGCCAGCCCAGCCTTCCTCGCAATGGCACATGCCACCTAGGCACGAACCGTGGGTGCCACAGTCCACCGCACACACCTCTGGGGGCAGAACCACAAAAACTATTAAGTTCATAACTGAGTACACACTCAAAAGAAGGAGAGAAGATACAAAAGTATTTTGAATTTGCAAGGGGAACAGGAGAGGAGTGTTCAGAAACCATCAGATAAGAAAATTCCAACCATTTAAAAAGTCCTGACCCCACGCCATCTTTTTATTAAAGGTAGTGTAAGGTCCAGCCTGAAACTCAGCTCTACTACTGTAGAAATCATAACCAGCAGACGACATATTTTTATTTTAACTATCTAATGGATGCCAGATAGATAGGTGAGGAGCCTTTTTTCAGCATGACGCAACACGCAAGTATTTCTTATCTAAAACAAAGCCTTGTCTTATACTGCATAGTCTTATACACATAGGTAGGGGTCAGGGAGTTTGACTCAGCCTCACACTTGCGCCAATGTGAGATTCAATAGTCTGAAATCTATTGAATATCTGAGAGGCCAAATCTAGAAATGGGGTGCATCCTTTGACTTGCCCTTAAATGTTTAAAGCTAAACATTTTCTCTGTTAAGTATGGTTGAAACCGTGTCCAAATGAGTTCAAAGAGTAATCTTTTTACAGTAATATTTCTTCTATGTTTTTGTCAAAGTGCCTATGTGCTTTTGTATTACTTTTAGAATGGCTGTTTGGTGCAGAACACAGGAGAAAGGAGAAATAGAGGACAGGGGGTGTTTTTTTGTTTCTATTTGTTTGAGTATGGTGGATTATTCATCATTTGCTCTACATTTGCTTAAAATGTAATGTGTTTTGAAACATTACACACTAGTATAAACAAAGAGCATAATGTCAATTTCTTGGCTATCAAGGTAAAAATGGTAGCTTTGTACAGTTTTGCAGTTTGTTTGCTATCATCAAGATATTTAAGAAAACAGTAGAAAAAAATAATTCATGCCCAGGTCAAATTAAATGCTAGGGTGACCGAGCATTTTCTGTTGCTGTCCAAATACTCTGGATTCAGCTCCCAGTTGAGTTGTGTCTTATGTTTGACGTGAGCCCCTTTAAATCCATGCTAAAAACCCACATCTTCAGAATGGATTTAAATACTCAGTAGTTCCATCTTCCTCCACGCTTGCGAGAAATGGATTCCCCCAGCAAAACTGGAGAATAAAATCCAGACCTTGGAGCTGAGATGCTACAGAAAACTTCCAGGCATCAGCTACTTAGCCAAATTGACAAACGAGACGGTGCGAAACCCGTTCAGAGGGCACGTTGGACCCTATGAAAGACTGTAGTCAATTGTGCACGGACGGAAACTTCAGCGGTATAGTCATGTCATAAGGTCATCAGGACCGGCCTAGATAATTCTCCAGGGCACAGTCAGGGGGGCTGGACAGAAAGAGAAAGACCGAAAAAGAACTTGGCGAAAAACATTAAGGGAAAAAGCTTTCCAGAGTTGCATCCTCATTAATTAATCCATGAACCATGGACTGTGAGTTTGAAGAAACTTTAATTGTATTTTACCTTATTTGATACTCTTGAATTTATTGTTTTTATTCATTTCTATTTTTTGTTTGGTTTTAACTTATTGTTTTTCTGTTATCACTGTAAAGCCATTTGGTTCACTGAAAGGATTGTTGTAAAGGGCTGTATTTAGAAAAAGAAAGTTATTGCTATAAGCACTACCTAACAAAACATGTATCCCCGTGCATTATTACTTTTGATGCACACACTAATGGCACCCAGCAAAGATTCCGAAAAAAAAAAAAAAGTGATTTCATAACAAGAATAACATCTACCTTCTTTTTACAAGATATAGCCATTAAATGCTCCTTGCTTAATTCCAACTGGCCTTGTAACTCCGTATTAATCCTGCCACTTGCCTGAACGTATCCAAAATCCAATAACAGTTTGGTTGGCCAATCCAGTCTCCCTGTTGCATTTATTACGATACAAATCCCCTGTATGGTGTCATTTTCATGCTATCGCATCCCTGTCCTACGTTCCAGTTTTATAGGTATTTAATATCTCTGTCAACTTGCACGTACTTGCACGAGCATCATGAAGGAAATTATGACACAAGCTGCCTCGAGTAAAACATAAATTAAATTTGTGCAGCTCTTTTAAACTTCTTATGTTATATAAAGCAAATCAGCCCAAAGGGGTATGTAGATCATAGAACAGCAACATGATTGACCAATAGCGACATTAATGTAAAGAATACATAATATTGCGATTTTTTTTCTTGTAAGGTACTGTATTTGATCGACGTTATGATTTGTCAGCGCTCGCCAACTCCCTAGGAGCTCATGGACGAGGTAAGTATTAGTTTCAGGAGCGAGCAGCAGCAAGTCAACTGCAGGAGAGAGAGTGGGAAAGGTGAGAGGAGAGAGAGTGGGAAAGGTGAGATGGCACAACATTCATTTGGACAGGTAACTTAAAATTAGTTTTACCTGGTTATATCAGTATCAGAAATTATTTTCCCCCCATTTTATTAACACTCCACTTATTGAAACATGAATATTTTGTTTGTTTGTTTGTTTGTACATGATTCAATTGTTTGTTTGTTTGTACATGATTCAAATTGAATCTTTTCTTCCGGCGCCGTCACGAATGGCAGCCACTCTAGCAGCTCCCGTGTTATTTTCGATTGTTCTCGATTGTTCTCAGCTCAGGGATGCTGCTGGAAATGTGAATTTCCCTTCGGGGATGAACAAAGTATCTATCTATCTATCTATCTATCTATCTATCTATCTAATAGTCAAAATAACAAAAAGCAGTGCACAATAACAGTCAAAACAACAAACAACCGTGAGCCAAAATATCAAACAACTTTTTGCAATTATAATCAAAATAGTGAACGATCCTGGCATCCTCAGCAAACTTCTTTACAGGTGTCCGATAGTAAAAACAAATAAATTATTTACTTATTATTCCCACCTTTTCATGTCACAGAAACAAACAATTTCCCCACGAATCGCGGAACATTTATATCATAAATGTACAAGACGAGTATTTTTCCTGCCATGTTTTCCCTCTAAAAACTAAGAAGTCAGGTTAGTGTGCAAAAAAATATTGGTTTTGGGAAACCTTTGGTTTGTGGTATGTTATTTTCAAATCATAAATATTTTGTCAGGGTCGTTCTGCCTTCAAGGTAAGAAAACAGAATCAGGGAGAAAAAATGCTATGTAGATGAAATGATTTTACATTTACACTCTGTGATACATAAACATCAAACATCAGTATCAAAGCTTCCTAGATGTAACCAGACATCCAAACATATTAGAAAAGCAGACTACAGACATATGTATCTGTTAAAAAGAAAGAAAGATTACACTCAAAGTAAGCGCTCATATGTGCTTTCAAGTCGTTATCCTAACAGGGTAGGATAATAGAAATGAGTACGTAAGATGTGGCTTATCCTTGTGTTGCGCAAGAGATGTCATTATTTGAGATATGACATGCAAGACAGTCTAAATGGTGGCATGCTATTTAGTGATCCGGCGATTAATTTCACTGCCTCATATGACAAGCTCATTTTTAATCAAGACGTTAAGGACACGCTTTGTTTGATAGCGGCTACTTTCGGTAGCATAACATGCAGAACAGCACTACCGAATGTTCTGGCTTGTAATGAAGATGCAGTTGCTTTCTTATAGCCTTTATAAGTAGCATGTGATACTATTGTGACAACATTTCGAGAACATAAATGTATTTAAGTTGATCACCAAATCCTTTTAAATCCATCTCTAATTACATTCAGCCAAGCTATGTTTGAACGTCAGTATTGGACTTACAACTTAGCCCTTTGTTTGGATTAGAATTGTCTTTATTGTCATTGTCAACAGCATAGGTAAATGTGGCACTCCAGAATAAAACATTCAATAAAAAGACTATGTAAATAGCCAATAAGAAATAGCTGGATGGCTTGACGGCTTGTTGTTAGCTTGCTAATACAATCACTATTCATATTTTGTCAGCAATAGCCTATAAGAAATTGCTGGATGGCTTGACGGCTTGCTGTTAGCTTGCTAATACAATCACTATTCATATTTTGTCGGCATGAGTTGAGCTCCAAATCAGAATCCTTGGTCCCACTATTTCCCTCTACCATGAGGCAAGAGTATTGTGTGCCTCACTCTGCCTCTGTAGACGACCAGCGTAGTACTGTATACTATTTGTATTATTGATATTCATGTGATGCCAATTCATCGACTTTGAAAAGGGAAAATGCAATAATTGTGAAGTTAAATGAGAACAAACTCACATGGAAAAAAATCTAACCATTTAATATATTTTCAATTTTATGTTTCCATGATTACAGGTGAGGCTGTGCCTCACCTGCCTCGCCTGACTGTATGTCACCGGCGTGAAGCCATGTAATTCGAATACTTGGGAGTACTTGTAGTAGAAATAATATACAAGAATAAGACAAAATACATGTGGAAAATCCAATATATTGTACAAAATGGGGGGTTGACATGTGTAAGATCCCGAGGTCAAACGAATAATTTTTCCAGGATGGTTGATGCAGATTTGGGGTGCAAAAATCCTTTGTTTACCTAGACATTTTTCTAAGACTGTAGTGTGTTCTCGCAATCTCAAGTGGATCCAAAAAAGGTACACAAAGCTGCAAACAATTCACACTTGAAATTACAAAGCCTGTTTTTGCATTCCGGCATGTGTATGTTGTTCACACAAATCCACTTGAACAACTTTCGCATTAGGTGAAAAAAATATAAAAAGATACCCAGTTTTTGCTATCATTGATCTCAATATAACTACAAAGTATATTCAATAGAGCTTATGGGTTGTTGTAGCAGTTTGTCACACTTTTTCAAGCATGTCACATTTTGGCTTCAATTGAGAGATGCTTGTGATTATGCCCTCTGCCTCCTACTTCCACTGTAGAATATTAAAAGCACCTCTTCGGGGACAGTCATCAAATTGGCAAAAGGTTCTTCCTTCGCAAAGAATCCATGTAATCAATTTTTCATTAGCGCCAAAGTGTTTATCTGCTTTGAACACGCCAGAGCAACGCGGAGGTTTGCGGGGCGGTCGATCACAGCCACCGCGTTTGTTAATTAAAGTTTATTTAATTGAATGAAGAACCGCAGCATTAATTGACCGGCTTGTGGAAATGCCCGACCGACCCCGGTAGGTTGGTGCACCTCTTACATTTGGGGACCAGGAGACCTGCTATTGACAATTTCGGGAACCTGACTCAGAATGGGGGGGACATGAAAGGAAAAAAGTGTTTTTGATCTACTAGATTGTATTTTCTGTTGAAGAGCTGCACGATATGAAAACGCAAGACTGTTGATGAAAAATCTCTAATACATTCAAGGAGTGAATTTGATTGTGGTGGTGTCGATCATTGAAAAACGGTGACTTATTGTGTGCAGTTCATGCATATTAACTTCATTAAATAACCAAGTTGTGAGTGTTTGTTGGTATATATTATTACATATATTTTATGGAGAATTGCATTATTTTCATAACAAATGCTAGGTCCAAATTAAAATGAAGTATTTTGTTAAAAAAAAAAAACAACTTTTGATGAATATATTTGTTTGTGTGTATACACAGACAGACAGACAGACAGACAGACATAGACAGACAGACACAGAAAGAGACAGAGACAGAGAGAGAGAGAGAGAGGCAGACAGACAGAGAGAGACAAAGAGAGGGAGAGAGAGAGAAAGAGAGAGACTATTTTGAACATTATTTCAAATTAAAACTGTGAAAATTGAATACATTACAGGTCTGTCTCAGAAAATTAGAATATTGTGATAAAGTTCTTTATTTTCTGTAATGCAATTAAAAAAACAAAAATGTCATACATTCTGGATTCATTACACATCAACTGAACTATTTCAAGCCTTTTATTATTTGAATATTGCTAATTTTGGCTTACAGCTGAAAAAAACTCAAAAATCCTATCTCAAAATATTAGAATACTTCCTCAGACCAAGTAAAAAAATAATTTTATAACAGCAAAACTAAATCAAACATTTGAAAATGTCCATTGATGCACTCAGTACTTGGTTGGGAATCCTTTTGCACGGATTACTGCATCAATCCGGCGTGGCATGGAGGCAATCAGCCTGTGGCATTGCTGAGGTGTTATTGATGCCCAGGATGCTTCGATAGCGGCCTTCAGCTCATTTGCATTTGTAGGTCTGGTATCTTTCATCTTCTTCTTAACTATGCCCCACAAATTCTCGATGGGGTTCAGGTCAGGGGAATTAGCAGGCCAATCAAGGACAGTGATGCCATGGTCAGTGCACCAGTTACTGAAGGTTTTGGCACTGTGGGCAGGTGCCAGATCATGCTGGAAAATTAAATCCTCATCTCCATAGAGCTTTTCAGCAGATGGAAGCATGTAGTGCTCTAAAATCTCTTGGTACACAGTTGCATTTACTCTGGACTTGATGAAACACAGTGGACCAACACCAGCAGCTGACATGGCTCCCCAAACCATTGCTGACTGTGGGAACTTCACACTGGATATCAAGCAACTTGGATTTTGCTCTTCTCCAGCCTTTCTCCAGACTCTGGCGCCTTGACTTCCAAATGAAATGCAAAACTTGCTTTTGTCTGAAAAGAGGACTTTGGACCACTCTGCAACTGTCCAGTGCTTCTTCTCCATAGCCCAAGTCAGACGCTTCTTCCGTTGTCTTGAGTTCAGAAGTGGCTTGACCATGGGAATACGGCTATTGTAGCCCATTTCCCGGACACGTCTGTGAACTGTGGCTTTTGATACCTGGACTCCAGCTTCAGCCCACTGTCTTTGAAGCTCCCTCAAATTCTGGAAGCGGCTCTTCTTCACAATTTTGTTAAGGCTGCGGTCATCTCTCTTGGTTGTGCAGCGTTTCCGGCCACATTTTTCCCTTCCAACAGACTTTTTGTGGATATGCTTTGAAACTGCACTCTGTGAACAGCCTGCTCTTTGAGAAATTTCTTTTTGTGTCTTACCCTCCTGATGGAGGGTATCAATGATGGTCCTCTGGACAGCAGTCAGATCAGCAGTCTTCCCCATTCTTGTGATTTAGTTTACTGAACCAAGCTGAGTGTTTTTAAGGCTCAGGAAACCCTCGCAAGGTGTTTCGAGTTAATTAGATGATTCAGGTGATTAGTTGAATAGCCTACTTGTATACTTTTTCATGATATTCTAATATTTTGAGATAAGATTTTTGAGTTTTCTTAAGCTGTAAGCCAAAATCAGCAATATTCAAATAATAAAAGGCTTGAAATAGTTCAGTTGATGTGTAATGAATCCAGAATGTATGACATTTTTGTTTTTTTAATTGCATTACAGAAAATAAATAACTTTATCACATTATTCTAATTTTCTGAGACAGTCCTGTATAATTGGGGTACCTATTTGGCTTTCCAAATGGTCAGTGTATTTAAACTTAAGAGGCAATTTGTTTTTTACATTGCATATTGGTTAGTAATCCGAAATAAAATAATACATGTTCAAAGTATGTTTATTGGTTTAACAACTGCCTTTTTTATTTCAATGCATTGTAGGGTGTTCAATTGTATGAAAACAGAGACAAAATAGGGTTACACAGTGGATGAGTGGTTAGCGCGGCAACCCATGGTGCAGAGGTCCAGTGTTAGAGTCCATCTACCTGTGACTGTGTGGATTTCCCCCGGGCACTCCCGTTTCATGCTATATTCCAAAAACCTGCACAGCAGCTCAATTGGGTAATTGGCGGTTCCAAATTATTCCTGGGTATAAGTAAGCATGTGATTTGGTTGTATGTCTTTATGTGCCCTGCTGACAACCATTTCAGGGTGGCCACTGCCCACTGCCTGAAGATGGCTGGGATGGGATTCAGCACCCCCGTGACCCTAGTGAGGATAAGTGGTGGAGAGAATGGATGGAAGTATAGTCACAAAATACATGTTTCTACTTCATGGATTTTGTCTATAATGTGTTCATAAACAAGGGATCGGTGTACTGAAATCAAACTCCATCACAATGCAATCTTCTTCCAAACAAATAAGACCTACACTGTATTACAGAAAATAATTCAGAGATTAAGAGAAATGCTCAAAAAATGCTGATGAAAAAAAGCAGGTCGGTATTAATCAGTCTGACGTACCAGATGTTTGGGTTTGGCCTCTGCAGTACCAGGCTATCAACTTATGCTCAAAAGTAATCCCCCATGATAAATTAACAGTCTCGGATGGGAAATAAATGCTTGCTTCTTTTAGCAGGATGAAAATAAAATGAATTGGACTTTTTTCAGGGAGTGAGTAAGGCTGTATAAATCTTTGTATCATATTTCCCAATGAGATACATAGATGACACCTAGAGAAAGAACATATGCCGCGTCCCGCAAGATTAATGCACGTTGTCGGCAAAGCATTGTTAACATATGTTGGCCCCGTTATAGCAAGCACGGTGTGCCACAAGTGTCACAACTTTGCACCCACTTTAAGTAGTTCCGACAATGAGTAAAATGAAGTTTCATTATATATTTTATTTCTCTATGTAATTTAATCAAGGTTGTGAAAACAAAGCGAAGTGTGTCATCAGGAATTCATAAAGCCGGGGCCTGGCTCACATTAATCAATTCCTCGACTTTTAATCATTGAAAGGACAGACAAGACGGAAGAAATAATTTGATTTAGCTGTCTTTGCTGTTCAAAGTCTTTTCATGTCTGGCTTTCAAGGGGGGGGGTTGATTCATTTTTGTTTGTTTAATAATTTGAAAAGTTGAGCAGGATATAGAAGTGCGAGGAATGCGAATTTTAGGCAAAATACATATGGGTCACACTTTTTTCAAATTAATTCCAAGTGGTCTAAACATTAATAACGGCAGTCCTAATGAAGGGCATATTTATGTGACACCAGTTCCTGACGAGAGAGAAGCTATTGGGTCCCGGAACATTTGCAATAACAACTTGTTGTCACAGTGAGACACCTTCTGTTTCTAAATACAGATCCTACGCAGTAGAATGTTGGAATGTGGTGTACATTTTGGCGTTCAACTGCTTAGCTAACACTATATTTGTGTTAAAGTTGGCGTCAGTTCAACACAGAAAAACGGTTCCACAATGGAAAACATTGCTGCACTATGAGTGGGGTCGAGTTTAGATATTTATTACAGTTTTAGTGTTGGGAAAAAGTGCTATTAGGTTGTGCAAAAATATATAGAATGTACGTATAGGGCATTGTCAGTCATCCTTCCACCAACGCCAGTTGTCCTGTGGACGAGCTGAGTACCAATGTTAGGCCCACAAGATAACAAGATGTCTTGTATTTTTACGACTATAAGGTGCACTGGGTTATCAGGCGCACCCCCCCATAAATACTTTTTTGTCCTATATTTTCCATACATAAGGCGCACTGGACTATAAGGCACTATAAAGGACCATAAAGCTCACCAAAGTCATATTGCAGTCATCACGTTCAAAATAATACGCAACCATGGTCCTCTTACATCCGTGAGTGTCGTAAATTCAACCGTGGAAAATATTTACACACTCCAAATCACGCAATAATGCAGACAAATAAAAGAAAACATATGCCGAGAAGCATCTGCATCAATGGACGTTGCTTGTTGCTAGCTGTCTGTTTAGCCCCATATTTCCTGATTACAAATACAGACTACAGTAGTCAAACATGTGATTCACATCTTTTTTGGCCAATTGCAGGCTTTGTTTTTCCCCGCTTTAGCCTTTGCGAGCCTGTAAATGCTAAAAAGGACCCGTCTCCTCTACCTCCGAATAACTTTAGCCAATAGTGACCGATTCAAATGATGATTGACACATTGGTTAGGAAATGAAACACCAGTATATACATCCCAGCATACACCGCAGACTACTTCACCTATGGGGGAAGATCTAGTCGGCTTAGTTGCGAGACCTTGCGTCTCAATATTTCTCCATATATAAGGCGCGCTGTATTATAAGGCGCATGGTCAGCTTTTGAAAAAATAAAAATAAATAAAGGCTTTTAGGTGCGCCTTATCGTCGTGAAAACACGGTAATCCAAAATCAAACAAATTTTTGAAACCTTGGGCGATGACAGCAAGATCCATTAAACTAATTCAATCTAAAAATGCCACTGAGTGCTAAGGTATTTCTGTTTTTGTTGGTTTTTTTTTTGTGGGTTTTGAAGATGCAATACAAAACTCGATCTTTTATACAGCGGATGTAATTTTACATCACATAACCATTAAGCAAATCAAAGTGCTACGTTCCTAGTACAATAGTTTCTCCCCAAATTGTATAAAAAGGTGGTGTAATTTATTATCAAGTCTGTTAATTAAGGCTGAGGCATCTGTTGTTGTTTTGTGGCGGCATCAAAGGGAACCTAAACAAATTAAGCTAATGTGTTGCCAGTTGATTTGACTGTGCAGCGTTGAATGGCGAAATACCAAAGCAATACAAATGCATCACAAGGTAATTAGCTGCCCTTTGATGCTATAAAGCAAAGAGAAGAAAAAATAACCTTCAGCATTTTTAATATTAAGATATGTTTTTGGGGGGCCTGGAGAGGGATGGTTGCCACTAGGCTGTACTTTGACCAAGACACACCACAAGAAATGGTGCCCCTAGGACCCTAATGGTTAAGGGATCTAACCAACCAACCACAGTAGACCACTGGCTTACGGTGTCCCTAGCTCACGATATTTTCAGTTTACGATATTTGTGAGTTACGATGTGGTATACAATATTTTTTTCGGCCTCCCGGTTACGGTATTTTCCTCGCCCTGCGGCATGGAAAACATATTTTTAAAGTAACCAAAAACTTGCTAAATCAAATCTTTGTGTATATGACTTGCAATTGTCTGTCTGCTATTGTGACGCTATTCTGCTATTGTTTTTTTTTTTTTACGGTTTCATGAAAATGCTGAAATGCTATTGGCTGAACTCCCATATTTATTTATTTATACAGTTATTATGTCTAATAATATTGAGTTCTTCACTTTTTTTTTGATAATTTCAGTCATTTCTAACTTAGTCACTTATTTAGCCGTAATTAATGCAATTCACGATTATTCATTCATCAGTTGTTCAGTTATTCGTGTCTGCAATGTTTCAAGTGGTGTTTTTAGTTTGCAGTTAGGAGAAGGCTTTAGATATTGTCAGATCTTTCCAGACCCGGTCTAGACAAAGGGCTGTTGTGAACAATGGATTTTTCGAATTCCTCTTTTTTTAAATTTTTGTCATATTATACCCCTTTGGTATAAAATACATTGTCATCCGCTTTGTCTGCTCACTTTTGGAACCATGCATTCTTGTTCTGAACCTCATATTAACAAGAATAGTTGAATAAAATCTCATCTTCATTTGTTTTACCTATATCACAATTCGGAAGAAATATTATCCCTCAACAGCACATATGTCAAATTTAAGGCCCGTGGGATGGACGTGTCCCTCAGATGATCTTCATTGTTGTATCATACACCAGGAAGTCTCCTTGAAGTAAGTGTTGTTTTCACACTCATTGTATTGAAATATAATTATATTCTAAAAATATTTTAGACTGACTGATTGATAGAATATTGTAATTATTATTGTTTTTTTTAAAATTGCAATAAATTCAGCCCAATTTGCTAAAGTAGAAGCTTTTGACAACTCATGGTGACTGATTTTTTTATGTTTATGTTATTTAAAGCCACAGTGTGTAATATTTGACCACTAGATGGCAATGTATTGTTTAATAAAAAAAAAAAAAAAAAAACAGTGCCACAGTGCACAGCATAGCAGCAAGTTGCCAAACACGGCAGCGACCTCAGGTAGAGATTCCACTAAGAAATATAAATACAAATTTTTTGACCTATGATTTGTCATTACAAAATCACATTGGTATGATAGTTCAGGTATTTTTGTCTTAGTATTTAATTCAATATTTTTTGTACCACAAGGGGGCACTAAATTATATTCTTTAATGTTATGTGTACTTTAATATCAAGGGAATTGGTCTTTTGATCCTGTTTGATACTCGAGGTTACCGAATGAGCCATGAGAAAATAATGTTTTGTTTATTTGATATATTGGGATATACTTGTTAAGTTTGAGCGCTTAGCGTGTATCCACGGTAAAGTCCTTAAGTCAAGGTTTTAAACCCAGCTATCAGATTTCATGTGTGGATTTTGCATGTTCTCCCCGTGGTTGCGTGAGTTTCCTCTAGGCACTTTGGTTTCCTCCCACATTTCCAAAAACTCGCATGTTTGGTAAATTGGCTGGTCCAAATTGTCCGTAGGTGTAAAGTATGTTGTATGTCTCTGTCTGCCCTGCTGGCAACCAGTTTAGAGTGTCCCCTGCCCACTGCCTAAGGACAGCTGGGATGGGCTCCACCCCTTACCCCACTTAGAATAAGCGGTGCAGATAATGGATGGATTGTTACGAGTTCATAGATTTAATAAGGTTCACAAAACTGTTTTTGTCATTTTAAAAATGTTTAACATTACATTAGTCCTACCCCTGGCTTGTAGCCAAATGTTTTATTCGGCCCTCTGTCCAATTCCTTTACCTGGGGAACCAGGGGTTTTGGGACAAATTACCATAGGTTTAGATACTGCACTTACAGAAAATGTCACCTTCCAATCCCCTCTTCAGAAAGGATTAATGTCTTATCCCCAGAGCCTACTGTATCACTAGCATGAGCATGTTTGTCTTAAATTTAGCTTCCAAACCCAGTTTTACTTTGTAAATGACCTTTGTGCAAATAACCATGTGTACAGAAAGTGTGTTGTGGTTCAAGTGGTTCTGACCTATGGAGCAGTCAGCGCCGGTCCAGTTGTCCTCGCAAACGCAGGCCCCTGAGTCGGTGTTGAAAGTGCCGTGACTGGAGCACTGCTCCGGACAAGTGCTCTTGAGGATTTCGCAGCTGAGTCCGCCCCAGCCCGGGTTGCAATGGCACTCGCCGTGATGACAAGTGCCATGTCCCGAGCACTTTGGGTCCACACAATCCACTGAGAACACACAATCAGTGCTGTTACTTTAACACTTTTTGTTAGTTGCGTTCAAGACTTTTTTCAACTTGAAGTGAACTGCCACATGCCGCTGAAGAGTTCTTTCAATCTCACCATCAGTTCCCGCTATATACTAACGCTCAAACGACTTGACCTTTTTTTGTACTGCCAGTCTTATGACATTCCATTAAAATCGTTCAGAAAAAGAGCATAATTAGCGCCCTGATGAAATATTCTCTAACGGTAATACACTACTTTGCACAGAAGATGAGTGTGAGGTCTGCATTACTGAAAATTGCAGATTCTTCCTATAGAGGTCTAAAAATCGGTAATTTACAACTGTGAATTGACTGCAGTGCGAACAAAATGTACGTTAAGTTCATTGAGTATCCGGTCCGTACCACAAAGTGACTGGAGAGTAATTTACCTGTGTTAAAATGACCATAAAATAATCCCCCTGAGGTAATGAATACGAGCAGAAAGTATCGTATTTTTTAGTCTACAAGGCATAGCCAAAACCCCCGAATTGGCCAGAAATGTAAGCATCATGAACATTGCATCTCAAATGTGAAATTTAAAATTATTTTCAATGTTAGTGCAATCATTGATGACTCAATTAATTTTATCACTGACTACATTGCATAGCAGGGGTATCAACGGGGATCAAACTGGAACGTATGGTAACAGCACCGATTCTTAACCACCACGACACTAAGGTTACGGATAGTTGTTCACAATTGCATAGTTTTGAATTCAACAGAAATTAAACCCAGAGTGTGGCATGGATTACACTGGTCACCATCCACTGGATCCCTACAGATACAGATGGCATATAAAAAGGCATTAGGCATGATCTCATTATCAAGCTAATTTTACTCAAGGTACCAGATATTTGAGAGTAGAGAGAAAGTTGTTTCCTTTTTTTTCAGCTCAAACTAAGCATTGTAAGTGATCAACGTAAGTATGACTGAATTACTCCCCACAATGTTGTACTCTTCACTCAGTTCAGAACAACCTAATTACTTCCCAGAATACCAGAATCTCATGCGTCTCACAAAGACAAGTTGGCTGTACCACGGATTGGTTTCATTTTTGACACTATTCTCTCTGCCTTATCAAACAATGAAATTAACAATTTGGAACCGTGACTGAAAATAGTGGGATGATGAGTTAAGACCAAATGCCTTTTCACTAGTTTTCCACGCCCTTGGGGTTAAAATTATTGCTTAGACTTAGAGTATTGTGACCAGGACAGAACATAATCCACGCTGGCATCTGGATTATATTAAAATTGCATTCAATGGTATGCACTTCTATGGAATTGTTTGCAATTTTCATCAGCGATATTAATTCTGACTGTGAATAGCCCATTTTTTTTGTTTTCGTACAAGCCTAGCCTCTACAATAGTATTAAATTCATGCGCTATATAGTCTGATGAGCCTTACAAATGAAAACAAATACATTACAAAAAAATTGGGGTGGCGGTTTATAGTACGGCTTATAAAATGTATTATTGTCACCAGATTTTGCCGCCAGCACAAGTCATTTAGAAATCAGATCAACATATTTTGCCCTTTAAGTTCCTCCAAATATAATGGCTTGGTTGAGTAAACCTGCTCTTTCAACAAAGAACAGAGAAAAAAGTTGCCAGGCTCAAGTAAGGACTTGTGGTCGGCCTTTCTATGAACCACAACGACCCATTCATCTTCTAGGATATTAGGCTTTTAGCCATTAGACATTCACAAACAAAACTATTAAAGAGTGGAAGAACTCCATGTTACATAAATATAAAGTATTTAATATTGTCCGACACACCAATTCAGCAAATGGTGTGTGTATTGTAACTAAACATGTATGGTATTTGTCTTGTAGGACAATATATGTGGTTGCATTGAATGTTTTTGGATTAGGGATATATTTGACTGATCATTGCGGAAATACCGTCACGTACCACCAAAGTACATACAAGCATGTCACACCAGTCCTCATTTATAACACAGAGCCAAATTTAGAATTATTTTCCTGTTTTCTATTTAAAAACGTGTGTTTGCGATATACTTGAATAACTACGGTATTTTTAAATGGGGCGTTACTTTTCAATCACTCTGTACAGGAAATAGTGATAACCGTGTTATGAACGTAACACAATCCCTTGCTGTATCATAGTTTAATTATTGCTGTTTCCCTACTTCACAGATTTTCATTGTGCATTGTGTTCTGCATTTTGTGTGGCTAAACAGAGAAATATTCCTTCTATTGACAACAAAGTTCGATCTCTCCCTCCGCTTAACTTTCTCCACATGAGGGTCTTTGGTGCTCCGTGTGGCCCTTTGGTGCATTTTCAAAAATGTTTTAAAACAAAAAAAAAAGGTTTCTGACCTAAATGAAAGGTAAATGGAGTTTTCCATAACCATGACAGCAAGGTATCAAAAAAAGGTAAAGCGGATCAGATATTCAATCCGTACCGTTGTTGGTTTAGGAAAAGAGATTAACCGTGGTTAAGGCTCAAAATTTAGATCGTTTTTATGAAAAGAAATACTAACTTTGACATTGACAAAAATGTGTAGTCTTTGATTTGAAATGCATGTATTATGTTTAAATGCACTCTAAGTTGCTAAAATATGTTGACAAAGAGAGGCGAGTACTTTCATCCAGTTGATATGTTTATTCATCCAGATGTACACTAATAGGCTCTCTGTCAGCCTACTCCTTAGCAGGCCCTGCGGCACTCACCGGCAAACCACAAGAGCCAATATAAAAGTCCTTTCCATTTTCCCTTCAAAGGCAAACCTTGGTTTATTCAGTTGTTTTCGTGCATGCGAGGTCGCTAACCCGTGCATGTAAATCTGAGCCCATAATTGCCTCTGACCGGCTCGCCAGTCAATACCTTTAAATGCAGCCAAGCGGATCGGCCCTGAGAGAAAGAAAAGAAGCCCCTAGTAAATGACGGCATTGATTGATTGATCGGAACGGTCTACGGGAAAATTCGCCGATGTCTGAGTCTATTACCTGCCCGGCTTAATTTATTAAAAAGGGTGTCCGAAACAACATACGAAGCGTTTTATGCTCGGCCGACTTGAAAACTGGTGTCTATGGGAGCAGCGCTTTCCAAACTTCACAACACTCATCTCAAAATAAATGTCGGTTTTTCTTATCCATCAAATGGACTGTGATCACTATTACATACATTACGCCAGGGGTGAGCAAACCACAGCCCGCAGGCCACATGAATCCTGTCAGGTTTTTTTTTATCCCGGCCCATCCAATCAAAATGACAAAATACTATAATATGTGTAACAGTCACACCACAGGGTTACTACAGTTTAAGGCAAGTTAAATTCAAGATGTTATGATGTTTTTAATGCAATTTGAAATGAAATTCAAGACCAAATCTACCCCCTAAATCCCCCTCCCCTCACAATTGAAACGCTAAAAAAATTATCATCAAATGTACAATTTTCAATGGTCCAAAGTAAATTTATGTGTCTGAATTTGCTATGTGTATTGTGGGTAGACCTAAGAAATGCATCTGCTCTGAAAGGCCTGATTGAAACCACATCCCCGTTTTGATAGTTCCGTTATTGAAGTCACGCCATGTTGCCAGTAAATCGGTAAAGACAATTGATAAATATCACAAAATCTTTTTAAAAGAAATCTTATAAATGTGTTCACATATTGAGGACTTTTGAAAATTGGATTTAAGCCGTTTTGATGCCACTTAATGCCTTATTTTTAGAATAATGAATTCAATGTCTTTTAAGAATTTTCGAGAATCCTCGGGAACCCTGAAGCAGTACTACTAATTGCATTTTTGTTTTCGGGGGTACCCTAGTAGCAAACCCCACAAATATGTCAACCTCATGCAATGTAAAATAAATGCAAAATTCTCTGTTTCAAAAATATACTCGTTTATAATATACTTTGTGTATTTTGGCTCATTGTTTGAATCCATTTTTTGTTTTTGTTTTTTTAATGAATTATGTTTTTTCTCTCTCTCAGGGGTCAGCAAGACACAGCCCATGGGACACATGCGTCCACCAAGCTTTTTAATCCGGCCCGCCAAACAAATGTGGTCAAAATATAATAGTATATATACTTTAAATGTCAAAAATGTACTACTAATTGAAATGTTGTGCCACTCTTATTCCTGGTGTCCATTATGCTCAAGGCCAATGTGCAAATAGCTGGCTATACATGCTATTCTTGATCTTTTTCATCAAGATATTCATTAAATATCATGCAAGAATAACAATTTTGAGCTAGCTTTATCTTTTATATTGAGTTTTTCAAATGTTGTGCTTGAAACAGGGAGCTAATATATTACTTTGCTTTGAACCCGAATGTTTCAAAACAAGTTAGATGAAATGGTCCATTTATAAACAAATGCAAGATGACATATAACATATTAACATAAATGTCTACATACATGCATAAAGATGATGAATATTGGATAAGCCTGCTTTATTATTTTTTCCTCTCGTATCGCTGAGGCATCATTTTGCTTTTAATATTGGACACTTGCAAAGGCGATTGTATACGATGCCAGTTCATTATTCTTACTATTACTGTGCCATGTTGTTTGTGGTATTGACCATTATGAACTGTTTACATCATTGTCACTAACTGCCAACCATGTTGCTGTTCTTTGATATCCACATCCTTTAGGAGTTATCTGATTTTTTAACCTAAGAGATTCAATAAAAATAAAGGGCTCAGGGGAGGGCTTTTCAAACAGGTTGGAATTTCTTATCTTGAGGCTTGCAAGTTTGTAGTCTCTTCTTATTTTGAGTGTCTACTAAACTTCATCAGGCCATCACAAATATCCAATTAATCAATCGTTTGTCTCCTTGTAACCCAGACCCTCACCTGTTTTGTTTTGACTCAATGCGGCCCGCGACTCAAAATGTTGTATGCATTCAATTTTTTTGCGGGTGTAGATAAGGCATTGAGCATTCAAAACGTACAAATAGGTGCAATCCATCCAAAATGTGCATATTTTAAGACAAAACTATATTACCTTGTTCGCAGTTATTTCCTCTCCAGCCGGTGTTGCACACGCAGTTTCCTGCCACGCAGACCCCGTGGCCCCCACACTGAGGGTCGACGCATTGGCCCGAGGCTACGTCACATTCTGTACCTTTCCAGCCACTGTAGCACTGACAGCGCCCCCTAGTGTACTGCCCATTTCCGCTGCACAGGACAGGACAGGCAGCTGGGAGGGATTGAAGAATAAGTTCTTTGAGTCTTACCTGAGTCAAATGTATACACAACTTATGTCAAAGTCAAGACCCGCGAGCCAAATCTTACCTGCAGAAATGTTTATTTTCTGGACGATAACTATAATACTGTTTTGTACAGAGATGCGGATAATATGTGCATTTTTTTTCCCGTTTTTAGCACTATTTTACTTTTGTTGCTGCTGTGTTTTTTATTTTGCTATTCCACTTGTGTTGTTCTATTTTTGTGTCTATTCCCTAAAACTTTGAAAACTCTTTATGTGTTCCGCATTTCTTTGTAAATATCTTGTGTTTTAACATGGGCAAGTCCGGCTTATACCCAGGTATTGGTTATGTATTGCTTATGTATGAACTCAATGTTTTTTTGTTTTGTTTTGTTTCAAAAAATGTATTTGGTACAGCTTACAGTGAGAAGCAGCTTGTAGTCAGGATAACTCAGTCAGTACTTCTTGTTGAAAGTAAGTTTTTGGTTGATAGAGGTTTGCACTTTACTGCATTGGCAACCAGTTCAGGGTGTTCCCTGGCCAATGCGGTGCAGATAATGGATGGATGGATAGATGGATGGATGTATTTCAATGCAATTTATTTTGAAAAGAGAATTTCAGTTGAATTAGGATAAAGAATTGCTATTTTTTTCCCTTGAAGGAAATTTAGCAATCTTTTGCTCAAATGTAAATAGAGTCTACCTGAATAATACCTGCTTCTTTCATGTAATGTTCACGTTATGGATATTTTTTTTCAAAATAAATGTTTTTTGCCTGTTGAAAATTAAAGAGTTATAAAAGAGTCAAAAGAATAGATTTATTTATCTGATCATATTGAAATATGTTTGTCAGGTTTACAAGTAGGTTCAACTAGGTTCACGCGACTATTTGCATCATTTTAAAATCGTTCAACATTTGATCAAGCTGGCCCTGCTACAAATTCTCTTTTCACTTTATTGAGCATATGTCTCATGCAACTCTCGGACCGCCAGCAACCTCCTGTGAAGGGTGGTCATGTTTATATTTACCCACAAAATACAACTGAACAGTTTTGGCAAGGCCATCTCAAGGACAGGGTATAAGAAGCAGCATTACTCTCAACCATATAAACTTTCATGAAGGCAAATTTACAATTAAGAAAGAAAATATTGAAATCAGGGGGTCAGCTAATATATGCATATTTGGTTATGGGTCATCAGTAGCAAATGGCAGAAAGCGTATGGGGAGGGGCTGTGACAGAACAACAAACCAGCGGTAAATCAACCGGACAAACGCGGGCACAGAATTATCAGTAGATGTGCGAACGATTTTGGTCTTTGTAAAATGTTTGCAATACATCATGCTTGGTGAAAAAAAAATAGCTTGGGCAGTACCCAGAATTCAAGAAGCAGATCAAGTGGCCTTACTCTCTGAGGCAAAATGGATATGGAGTGTCTGTAGTGTTCATTTGCAAGCTTCTAAGGTTGCACTAGCCAATTTTTACTTTATCATGTGGCCATTTAAAGCAGTATTAGGGCTCAGCTTTCAAGTTATATGGTAATTTGTAACTAGATAGTGACTTTCAAAACTACTCTTTACGGGCAACTGAATTACTTTTTAAAAAAAAGTAACTAGTAACTTTAACAAATTACTTTTTTTTCAGTATCTTACCTAAAGCTGGATATACATTCCTTCAGACTTATTTAGGTTCTGACATAATATTTTGTTTCTTCTTGTTTGAAATAAAAAGTTTTTTGGGGTTGTTTTGTACGATACGCTCAACTTATAGGGATATGTTAAAAGATTTTTTTTTTTTCATTTAACAAGTATCTTAGTTTACTTAAAAAAGGATGAATTTGAGTAGTTTAAAGTATTAATCAGTTTGACATTACGGATGTGAGGGTCTGGTCTATGTATTTGACAGATTTTTATATATTGTTATATTCTATATATTGTTGAGTACACTGGTGCGCACACACATTCCCACACTTAAAAGATAGATAATTACCTCTGGAACAGTACGGCCCAATGAATCCCGGGAAGCAGTGACAGGAGCCCGCCACGCACTCGCCGTTCCCATAGCAGTTGTGTGCGCACTCGCTGACAGACTCTGCGGGAAGTCATACTATTAATAACGCATCACGCCACTGTCACCCTGCTGCAAATCTGGGCGAGATGGCTTTTAAAGTAACTTTTTGACAAGTGCACATTTCATCAGCAGGCTGTGCCCCACTCAAGCCCAAGTGCCCCCCTACAAGGCATCCCCTTATTTGTGTAAGGCAACGTGCATCCATTCCACCAAGGTTTAAGCCTCCATAACGTATCTACTGGCACCCGTCAAAGAAAAGATACAAAAGGCATTTTAAATTAGAGCAAATAATTCAATTTTCCTCAACATGTTTTTCCTGGCCTTCTTACTTCTTACTTCCTTCTTTATTATTCAGCATCTGCTCCTTTTTTATCCTGTTATCACGGCCCAACGGCCTGATCATCAATCCATGTGAAGAAATCTCTCGAATGTTCTAAGTCCTTTGACTTGAAGTTAATCTGACACATCCTACAGGGAAAGAATCGGTTGTGCTTGCTTGACAGCCTCCCAAATGGCCGTCATTTTGATAAGTTTGAAGACGGCAAACTTTTGATTTTCGGGGAGGTTATTCTTTTGGATTGTATTGGAGGTTCCTTATAGCTAGAGGTGGACCTCAGCAATTTCTACCAGGTTCGTCAATACTTTCATATTTGGCAGTACCGAATCGATGAAAGTCATCCCCCTGAAGGAAATAAAAGAAAAAAATGTAATCTCCAACCTTTTTCTAAAGCCTACAAGTTGTTTGACTCCATGAATCAATGCCCATGCATGGCCTTTATTATTGCTCGGCAGCCGATGATCAGCGATTCTCCAAAGAACAAGCCTTTCTGCCTGCAAGGTTGCACAAAAAAGGCTGAAAGATCGACTTGTTTGTGAGGCGGGAGGAATTGTTCTTCTCCTTGTCTTAATCTAGTTGGCTTGTGTTTTGTCACGCAGGTGAAGCTGGAAAAGCCACGTTCGCCAGAAAAACCTGGAGTAAACAGGGAGGATTTTGGTCGTGTTCTTTTGCATGTTGGGAGGTTAATGAGACTTGGAATGTGCTTATGAAATACAGCTCAAAAATAACGCTTTTTTTAGGGAACCGGCACGGCACTTTAGTTTGTTTTTGTTGCTTTGATCCACATTTAACTAATTTTTATGGAGCATAATGCAAAAAATGACTTGAACAAAAAGGGGGAAATTAAACTAAATACAATTAAAAAAAAAGAATTAAATAAGATGAACTAAAAAAGAAAAAAAAAAAAACTAGAAATTAAAAGAAATAGGAAAAACAAGAAAAATCACGAAAACTAAGCACAAAATGATGAATTTAAAATGTATCTAAAAAAATCCGTTATTCTAAAAAAAAAAAAAAGATGCAGCGAGGCTTTTAACTAAGACAAGAAGGTTTGATCACATTACCCTTATTTTAGCTAACCTGCATTGGCTCCCTGTTAGCTTAAGATGTGATTTTAAGGTTCTGTTGGTATTATAGAAAATCATGCATGGACTCGCTCCCTCAGATCTTTCAGATTTATTTTTCCCATATCTTTCGGTCTGCGGCCTTCGCTCTGAAGATGCTGGTCTACTAGTGATCCCAAAATCCAAGAAGAGATCCGCAGGTTTGAGAGCTTTCTCCATTTGGGGCCCGGTGCTGTGGAATACGCTGCCCTCCGAGATTCGATCTGCAATCTTTTGAATCTAGGTTTAAAACACACATTTTATAGCTTATAAATGACCTATATTTGTGTATTGTTTGTTGATGCTACATCCATTGCAATCTGGTCATCTTTATGATTTTATTTTGATTTTACTGTATACTTTAATATCTTTATATGTTAGTTTTGATTTAGTTTTTTGTTAATGTTATTGCTGCCAGGGCATGCTCCTTTGCCGTCAAGATTTTTTCATTCTCCCTTTTCTCATGCTGAGGTTTTTGGGTTTTTCCTTGCCCTCGTGTAGGTTTTAGATCACGGGATGGTGTAATAACAGTATGTAGTTTGCAATAGACTGTGTTCTGTGCACCTCTTCTAGACTCCTTGTGATTAAGGGATGTACAAATAAAAATAACTTGACTTGACATGTATTTTTTCACTCTAGGGGAATTTTTGACTACTAGTAATTAATTAAACCTTTCTATGATAAGCAACTTTAAAGTCAAGCAACTCAAGCGAATCTGTGAGAAAAAAAACATCACACAACAAAATGTAAACATTGACTTTTCAGTGCAACTACAAATTCACAATAAGATACAAAAGTAAACTTTATGTTCCAGGGCAAAAGCTAATTGAAAAAAACACATTATCCCTGAAAAACACAGGAAACATCAATTGCATTATTTACAGATCTACAAAAAAAGAAAAATAGAAAACAATTCCAACCATTTATATACTGAACGAATCTAAGGTAAACAAAAAGAAACCATGGGAAAAAAATATTTATTGACCAAACACAAGAGATAAAAAGAGAGAAAGGAATCCGATTTTGATTTGTGGGGAACTGGGTCCTGTTATTCCCTTTCAAGATCCGGCTCATAAAGCCATTACGTAGACAAACGACAAACTACTACCATTCAGAGAAAACCTAGATAGCATATTTAGTTAATCTTTTAAATGTATTAAAAAAATAACAATGTAAAACATATTCAAATATTTTGTTGTTTTTGAGGGTTCCTACCTTGGATGATGGTGTTGTAGGACACAGTTTCTACGCTGCGCCCATCGTTGTAGAAAGCCAGATGCCAAACTCCGGTGTCTAAGTACTGAATGAAACCCGCCTGGTGGACCACCACCTGGTGCTCAAGGCGAGCTCCCCTCTCTGGCTCGCTGGGGGCCCGGTGTTCGTTGGCGATAAGACGGCTGCCATCCAGGAGCTCCACAAAGTCATACTGCGGAAAAACACACATGGCCGATTCAGGCATGGTCTAAAGATAATCCCAAATTTAAAAACATGCAGAACCTAAGGAAATAGTACATATATTTTGCATAATATATTTTGCACAATATATACATATTCGTTTACATATACATTTCATCAGTGTAATACAATAACTTTACCGAAATAAAGCATTTTGAAAACAACCTGTCTCGCCTTTGTCTTCCTGGAATGTGACGTCAAGTGAATAATACCGGCACCTTAACAAGCCAGTCACCATATTGGTTCACGTGTTAATTAGTTGAAGAGGTTATGAGTGTTTTAAGCCATGTTTTGATAGTTTTTGTGGAGAATGTGTTGTGTGCAAAAAGAACACATGGAGAGGTAACGGGGGCTAAACACAACTAATCAACGGAAGGCGGCTATGACTTCAGCAAAAACACGCGATGCTAACCAACCAAAAAACTATAGTGAGCAACCCAACTAATCGGGACCCAACAACGAATAACGGCTACAGCGACAAACGCAAAGCCGGGCGGGAAAAACACCAAAGGACACTGCAAAATCAGCGCTAACGCCAGGTGAGCTGGCCAAACAACACACTGCCCAGCCAAGATTTGACACTAGGGATAAAAGAGAACAGGAAGCCCTCTGAAGCCCCAAAGCTAGCCAGACAATATTATACCAACCACCACACATGCGACGGAAATTACAAAAGAAAAGCCACAAAACAAAACATTCACATGCACCAAGTGACAGGGTAAACAAAGTTCAAATTTCTCCAAGCAGAAATGAACAATTGTTTCGGAGCTGCCTTAGATGTTGTGTTGATGAGATTCACCATTTTGAAAGTCTTCTCTCCCTTCAACGACTTCACACCTCTAGAGGAAACAATCCAGATCAATTAACTTTGAGACTAAATATCCTGTGTCCCCTGGCGCGTGGAATATCCACCTGGAATCTATGTGCATAATTGTAGAGAGGAACGCGGAATACCTTTAAATACAAGACTAGATAATTTTAATGTTGTATCCAGACTTAATACTGTATGTAATGTCATTCACTAGAAAAACATGAAAATTATTGTTTTGACAACACAAGTATTATTTGTGATTGCAACATCCTTTGCTGTCTGGTAATCCTGGAAGGGGGATACCACACGTGCGGTCCCTTCTCAAGGTTTTTTTCATTTTCCTCATGTTGAGGTTTTTGCGTTTTTCCTTGCCCCCATGTTGGTTCCAGATCAGGGGATAGTGTAATAATAGTCTGAAAAAATAGTCTGTGTAATAACCTGTGAAGCCCTTTGAGACTCTTTGTGATTAAGGGCTATACAAATAAAACTGACTTGACTTGACTTGTCAAGTGAGAATCACAGCACATAACCGGCGCGAACCGCATGGAAAATTTAGCTCTGACACATTTGGCAGACGTGCCCCTGCACACCCAAAGCCGTTCTCAGCCGCACTGTTTTCAGCTCTACATCAAGTTGTTTACGTCACGTGTGTTTGGATCACGTGACTTTTAAAACAGCGACTGCCACAGTGTCAGATAGCGATTAAGAAGACAAGCATATATTTACTACTGCTCCGGAAGAAAACACATAAGAGGGCTGCATCGCGTTAAATGCAAGTCACACCATACTGTGGAGAACAGTGCCAGATCGCAACACAGACGTCTCTTTTTGTGTTGTTGTCATCAGTGGGTGCCACTTCAATGAACCAAAATGCATCCGCTTGTCATTGTTCTTTGAGGATTAAAGGAAAGTCGAAATGATTGGTGCCACTTTGTTTTCCCCAAAAAAGTTCCCGCACACACCTGACGGCAGAAGTGAAATGCCAATCGCAACTGCTGTCGCACGTAGTTGGCTTTTTGACTGTTAGGGCACTTGTGAGGTTAAAATGCCTCACATCTCATGAACACAATGAGGTAACCGTCAATAAACAACTTACTCTAATAATACACGTCTACTGTTGGTATATTCTAAGCAGCCAATAGCTCATTTTTGTGAAGGCTACATATTTGTTATGGAATAATCCATGCAAAATATCTACCGATTGTATGCAGCTTTGACATGCTGTTTGAACATAACTTAAGAGAATGATTGTTTTCACTCTATATATCATTTGTTAGGCCTCATAAAGCTTTAATATGACACTTTTTATAGGCCGTTTACAAGGATTTTCCCACGTTTAACACAGCCGCCTCCAGCTTTGTCGGCCTGCCTTCAGCAACCGGGATTGACAATGTTCACTCAAGAAAGCACAGCCTTGTTTATTGGCGGCAGCTCCGTAGATTAACTGCACTCTGTGTGTGGTGTCACAGTGTGAGCAAAAAGAATGAAGCAACTCTTGACCTACAAATTAGCTCATGTGATTGAACAACTTTGTTATTCCAAAATTTTTTTTCAGGTGTGAGCAAAAAAGACCAACATCAACAATGTGAAACAAAACTATTAAACACAATCAAATGTTTTTAATAATAACAGTCACCCATATCAACAATCAAATATGAAAATGAATAAATAAAAATTGTGAGTATCCACTAAAATGAGAGAAGCAGTAGCCTCGTTGTTCCCAGGGTGATAGAGGAAGGCAAAAATAATATGTGCCGCCTCGTCGATGTTAGCTCCCCCTTTTTGACAGAAAGCAGCGTAAAACAATCCACAGTGGCGCCTATGGATTCAATATGCCATTCTAGCACTGTCCCTACTGTCAAAAAAAACATTATTAGTATAAAATATTGGGAACTGGTGGAAAATTCTCATAGGCTCATAAAGGCATTGAAATTATATTTTTCCAGTACAGGTATATTTTGCTGCCTTTAATTGATACTGTTGTTCTTTATTGTGGGTTTTAGTAGTTTATAATTTCTTTTGGACCAGTGTTTTTTTTTAAGTCAAGTCAAGTCATGTTTTTTGCATAGCCCTTAATCGCAAAGAGTCTCAAAGGGCTGCACAGACCAAAGATTATTGCAAACCACAGACTATTATTACACCATCCCGTGATCTAAAACCTCCACAAGGGCAAGGAAAAACTCAAAAACCTCAACATGAGGAAAATGAAGAAACCTTGACTGCACATGAGGTAATCCCACTTTTAGGATGACCAGGCTGCAATGGATGTTGCAATAACAAATGATACAGATATATTGTCAACATAAAATATAGGTTATTCATATGCTATAGAATAGAAGTGTGTTTTAAGCATAGTTTTAAACAGATCTAATGAGGTTGCAGATCGAATCTCAGGGGGAAGGGCATTCCACAGAATGGAGAACGCTCTCGAACCTGCGGATCTCTTCTTGGCTCTTGGGATCACTAGTAGACCAGCATTTTTAGAGCGAAGGCTCCGGACCGGAACATTGGGCGAAATTAAATCAGAATGATATGCAGGTTAGCTAAAATCGGGGTGATGTGATCAAACTTTGTGTTATAGTTGCTGCAGTGTTTTGTACCAGCTGAAGGCCCCTGATTTTGGACTTCGGGAGACGGAAAAAAAAAATCCAGAAATCACAAAGCATGATTTATTTAACAATTGATTTTAGTGATATAGCTGCAGATACGTATTTAAACACCTGAGAAAATGAATGTTAGAATTTGGTACAGTAGCCTTTGATTGCTATTACATAGGTCAAATGTTTCCTGTAGTCTTTCACCAGGTTTGCACACACTGCAGGAGGGATCCTATCCCACTCCTCCAACACAGATCTTCTCCAGATCATTTAGGTTTTGGGCTGTCGCTAAGAAACACTGAGTTTGAGCTCCCTCCAATGATTTTCGATTGGGTTCAGGTCTGGAGACTTGCTGGGCCATGCTATAACCTTGATATGCTTCTTACGGAGCCACTCCTTGGTTTCCCTGGCTTGGTGCTTGGGGTCGTTGTCGCGTTGGAAGACCCAGGAGGTTTTTCCCCCAAATATCACAGTACACAGCCCCCAATAATCCTCTCTGTAATGCAGTGCACTAGCCCTGTCCCACGTGCAGAAAAACACCCTCAAAGCACCCCCATGCTTCAGAGTAGGGATGGTATTCTTCGGCTTGTACTCTTCATTCTTCTTTCTCCAAACACACTTAGATGAATTATGACTAAAGAGTTCTATTTTGGTCTCATCCACTCCGATTGAGATTGACCGTCATGTTCAGCTTCTTCCATTGTCTAATGATTGCTCCAACAGTGGACCATTTTTCACCAAGCTGCCTGGCAATTGCTCTGTAGCCCTTTCCAGCCTTGTGGAGGTGTGCTATTTTGTCTCTGGTGTTTTTAGACAGCTCTTTGGCCTTTGCCATGTTACAAGTTAGTCTTACTGATTGTAGGGGGTGGACAGGTGTCTTTATGCAGCTAACGACCTCAAACAGGTGCACTGATTCAGGATGCTCCATGGAGTGCAAGTGGACTTCTTCTTGCTTGAAATGGCCTCTATACACCCATGTAGATATTGCAGTAAAAAAACAAAAACAAAAAACAAACATAAAATAGTCCATCTATCTATATACCTTGGTCATATCCCTCAAGAGGGGTGACCGACAGCAAGACAAACACATACAATAACAAAGAAAATAAAAGGGAAGGAAAAAAACAAGAAAAAAACACACACAAACATTTTTGGACCATGGCCAACCCAATTGCCCAAACACCCAAACAAGTTAGGACCTCAGTACCTAAGTTGGTCATGCTTTCGTCCCTCCAGATGAAATGGGACACCAGAAAGCGGCCATGTCACTTGGGTCAGGGTGACACAACACACTCTTTTGTTCAACAGCAGGGCCAGACAGCTTTCACTGGTTTACCCCTGCTGCATCATACGGGTGCCCAGCCCATCCTCAAGAACGCGTCCACAATCACACTATCCTTTCACTACACCTCTCCACTCCTTCCTATCACCAACAAGAGCTCCAGCTTCCATTATATTTAGACCTCTTGCTTGCAGTGTACTCAAAATACCATGCATCCACGTCGATCGCGGCCTTCCTCTTGGTCTCCTTCTATTTACCTCGCTCCTCATCCATCCTCTCCATGTGTCCAAACCAACTGAGTACTCTCTTATCAACACGCTTGCTCAGTTCCACGACTACTCCAGTTCTGTCTCTCACAATTTCTAATATTAACAATGTATGTGGAGTAATTCTGATTAGTTTAATATTTTCCTATTGAAAAAAAACTGTGCTTTTCTTTAAAAAATGAGAAAATTTCTAAGTGACCCCAAAACTTTTAAACGGTTGTAGATCCATGTTAGTTTATATGTATTATTTATTTTCTGACCAGCTCCTTATTTTTTCAACCAAGCAGGGGTCTAAACGTACCTAACAACAAAATATGGACCTACAAGACAAACAAGGCGTAATTCCCGCCTGGCAAAATAATTGAAGAGGTGCATCCGCTCTCACAGCATCCGCTGAACAGCTGGACCTCATTTGGACCCAAACTGTGCAGCATGGAAGAAAACAAACCATACCCTAGACAGGCTAATGGCTATAGCCAAACACAACAGATGCAGACAAGAGGATTCCCCAGAATAAGACATAGCGAGCTGCACACGGAACAAGCGGGTATAGGGTTTGGAACGGGAAACTGAAGGGAAGCGACTAATGCATACAAATCATATTTAAAGCATTGTAACTAACAATGTTAAGATTAACAATACCAGAGAAAATAACAACGAAGGCTGACTTGAGATATTGACATCTCTCTCCTGAAGATGTTTCATCGTAAAGGATGGACAGTAGGGACACCTGTTTAGTAAAAAAAATGGATTCAACAGATTCCTGGACAAATTACATCAGCGCTACGGTTCCACTCAAAAAAAAAAAAACAACAACACAAAAACATTGCCTTTCACAAGGAAAGTTCATGCGGTCGGAATTAATCCTCAGAGTGCAATAACTGGATGGAAATTGCCTAGCACTGGAAGCTAATTTCTGACAGTATTATTAACCATGTATGAGATTGGGAAACAAGAAATGAGTCCTTATTAGGACTTGTTTTATAAGAGCCATGCAATCCATACTTTCGAGACTGGCCAACAAGGTCAAAATTGAGAAACTTTGGGGAATAAGGGAAGGAATTTAGTTAAAAAAACGTGTTAGTGTGCTTAGTATTAAATATGCAGGAAGGTCATTGTAGGGTTAATTCACAATTTCGCCTTTATTGAAAGTGATACAAAAATAAATAAAAGAAAGAAAAAAGGACAATAAAGGGAAACTAAGATATAAGACACAAATTTAAATTTGAAAAAGAAAAATAACAAAAGGACAAAACTAAAATAAATAAAAAATTAAGAAGGTAAAAAATAAAATCGAGAAAAAAAGGAAAACAAAATGACCATAACCATACAAATGAGTAAAAAAGAAAATAAAAAAGATGGGAAAAATGGAAAAAAGACACAAATCTAAAATTAAGAAAAAAAAAGAAAAATGAGGAAAAAAAATATAAAGAAAGGGAGAAATTTCATGTTTTTCTTTTTTCTTGTCTCTCTTTAACTACTCTCTTTTCTTGTTTTTTTGTTTCTCTCTATTTTCCTCTTTTTGCTTTATTTTTTATTTTGGTTTTCATGTTTTGCCTCTTTTTCTTATTGTGTGTTTTTTTTCCTTTCTTCTTTCAATGCCTCATGTCACACTAGTGTGCTGGGTTTGAAAAACACTGCACTAAGGTGCGAAAAACACTTACCAAGTAAACCAAAGCCATAATCCAGTGCTAATTTTGAGGCTATAAACTGCTATCACTCACACTACAGCTTTAACTTTGATTCCGGAATCCAAACCACAGCACAATACACAAATAAAGTACACTGAACAGCAACACTACAAGTAAGATCAGGCCTAGAAAATCCAGCCTGACCTGATCCGGTCTGCGGGTATAATAGCCCAAACCGGCCCGATTGACTTGATTTGAGCGACCGGGGCCAAAGTAATCTCGAATTGCGCATTTCGGCTGAAGTGCAGCACCGAGGTGCAGATTCGGGTTTACTTCAGGCTCGGTTCCTAAAATCAAGTGTGCACTTCAGCCCCAAAGTACGCGCAATGCCTAAGTGCGAACCAAAGTGTGTTACCAGTGTCTGAAATAACGTGTGCCCGGACCACCAGGAGTGCATCTTTTATGTCGGGCGTACAACTTACACAACGTCTCTGCCCGCGTGGCCGACAACTTTTTCAAAAAAAACGAAAGATTTTTTTTTTCAAATCAAACTTTTGCTTTATTCAGATTTCGAAGTCTTCGTTCGGTTAGGAAATTTTGGTTCGTTTGGCAATTTGCATACCTGGCAGACAATCAGAAGCCTCCATCAAAAAACTGTCTTTTCTCAGGTTATAAGGTCAACGCACAAAGAACACAAGAAAATGGATAATTGGTTAGGAATTAAACCTCAGCTCCAGAAGAAAGATAGATAGATAGATAGATAGATAGATACTTTATTCATCCCCTAAGGGAAATTCACATTTCCAGCAGCATCCCTGAGCTGAGAACAGTACAATAATAAAGCCAAAAGAATACAATATACAAATACCCAGTGTGACGTGCAAATGCCCACTGTAGCGTGTTATATAGAGTAACTAAATAGTGCTACACAGAATACATATTGCAGTAAGATTCGGTAAATTCCAATGTAGGTGGTGTGGTTTGATGTGGGCCTTTACTCTGCCGGGTGGAGTTAAAGAGCCTCATGGCATGAGGAAGAAAATATCTCTTCAGTCTGTCCGTAGTACAAGACAGTGACAGCAGTCTGTCGCTGAAACTGCTCTTCTGTCTGGAGATAATGCTGTGTAGTGGATGCGATGGATTGTCCATGATTGACCTCAGCTTTTTCAGTGCTCGTCTCTCAGCTACTGTTGTTAGGCTGTCCAGCTCTTTGCCCACAACAGAGCTCGCTTTCCTAGCCAGTTTATTGAGACGAGAGGCATCCTTCTTCTTGATGCTGCCTCCCCAACACGCTGCCGCATAGAAGAGGGCGCTTGCCACTACTGTCTCATAGAATATTTTCAGGAGCTTTTTGCAGATGTTGAAGGAGGCCAGCCTTCTGAGGAAGTAAAGTCGGCTTTGCCCTTTCCTACATAGAGCTTCTGTGTTGGCAGACCAGTCCAGTTTGTTGTCCAGCTGCACACCCAGGTATTTGTAGGTCTGGACAAATTCTACACATTCTCTCTTGATGGTTACAGGAACCAGGTGAGTTCTGGTTCTCCTGAAGTCCACCACCATCTCTCTGGTCTTGGTGGTGTTTAGGTGCAGGTGGTTTGCGTCGCTCCATCGGACAAAGTCCTGAATCAATTTCCTGTACTCCTCCTCCTGCCCGTTTCTGATACATCCCACGATCGCAGTGTCGTCGGCAAACTTTTGCACATGGCAGGACTCAGAGTTGTACTTAAAGTCCGATGTATATAGAGTGAATAGGAACGGAGAGAGAACGGTCCCCTGCGGAGATCCTGTGCTGCTAACCACAGTGTCCGATGTACAGCCCCCCTGTTTCACATACTGGGGTCTGCCTGTCAGGTAGTCAGTAATCCATTCTACAAGGTGTGAGCTAACTCCCATCTCTGTCAGTTTCCTACTCAGTAGCAGAGGCTGTATGGTATTGAAGGCACTGGAGAAGTCCAAAAATGTAATCCTCACAGCCCCCTTCGCCCTATCCAGGTGAGAGAGGGATCGGTGTAACATGTATACTATAGCATCCTCCACTCCCACCTTCTCCTGGTAAGCAAATTGCAGTGGGTCGATGGCGTGACGGACCTGTAGCCTCAGGTGGTGCAGCAGCAGCCGCTCCATGGTCATCATCACATGTGATGTCAGGGCGACCGGCCTGAAGTCGTTGAGTTCCTCAGGTCTTGATTTCTTTGGGACTGGGATGATGCAGGATGTTTTCCACAGCTGAGGGACCCTCCCCTGTTCAAGGCTCAGGTTGAAGATGCGCTGTAGAGGGTCTCCCAGCTCAGACGCACAGGCTTTCAGCAGTCGGGGGGATACTCCATCCGGACCAGCTGCCTTGCTGGTTCGTAGCCTTCTCAGCTCTCCACACACCTGGGCTGAAGTTATTTTTAGTGGGGGGATGTCTTCCATGCTAGTGTCCAGAGGGGGAGGGGGAAGGACAGCTGCATTACTCAGGGGTGAGGATGAGGCGGAGTGGTCAAACCTGTTGAAAAAGTTGTTCAACTGGTTGACTCGCCCCACATCTATATCCACAGCCACACCCTGCTTGGTGCTGCAGCCAGTAATTGTTTTCATCCCTTCCCACACCTCCTTCATGTTGTTGTTCTGCAGCTTTTTCTCCAACTTCCTCCTGTACTACTCCTTCCCTTTCCGGAGCTGGACTTTGAGCTCCTTCTGTACTCGTTTTAGCACCTGATGATCACCATTTTTAGAGGCCCTCTTCTTTTGGTTCAGAAGGCACTTGATGTCGCTCGTGATCCAGGGCTTGTTGTTGGCATAGCAGCGTACAGTCTTTATAGGAACAACATTGTCCATGCAGAACTTAATGTAGTCAGTAGTGCAGTTTGCCATCTCCTCAATGTCCCCACTGCTGGACCCTATTAGGACATCCCAGTCCGTACATCCAAAGCAGTCTCTCAGAGCCTGCTCTGCCTCGGTGGACCATTTTCTAAATTAGCGTGCGGTTGTTGGTAGCCTCCTCACTTTTTGTTTGTACTGTGGTTTAAGCAGAATGAGGTTGTGGTCTCCTTTTCCAAGGGCAGGCAGTGGTTTAGCGCTGTATGCATTTTTATATTCGCATACAGAAGGTCAATAGTCCTATTTCCCCTGGTCTTGCAGTTCACATACTGGACGAAAGAGGGCAGTGTCTTATCAAGAGTCACGTGGTTGAAGTCCCCAGAGATTAACATTGCAGCCTCCGGGTGTTGTGTTTGAAGTTTTGCCACCGCGGAGTGGATGACGTCACACGCTACTTCCGCATCGGCGCGCGGTGGGATGTAAACAATGACAGCAATGGCGTGTCCGAACTCTCTGGGCATGTAATAGGGACGAAGACTTACAGCCAAAAGTTCGACATCACGGCAGCAGATAAAAAGCTTTGTTTTTACATGCCCGGGGTTACACCACCTCGTGTTCACGTAGATAGCCAGTCCCCCTCCTTTGCGCTTCCCACTGACTTTTGTCCCTCTGTCAGCCCGAACAGCGCAGAAGCCGTTTAGCGCGATGTTAGCGTCCGTGATGCTAGGCGTAAGCCACGTTTCCGTAAAGCAAAGCAAGCTGCACTCCCTGTATGCTTTGATGTCTTTCACAAGCACAGCCAGTTCGTCGATCTTATTCGGTAGGGAGTTGACATTCCCCATGATTATGGACGGTACCGTGGGCTTATATCGCCACTTCGCCGCTAGCCGCTTAGCCTTTACCTTAGCACCGGCTCTGCAACCCCGGTAGGGTCGCCTCACCTCGTTAGGTAAAAGGGGGACCGTGCCGGCTCGAGAGTTCTTCAGGTCGAGGAGTAGGTTTCTTGAATATACGTATTTTTGCGAGTTGAAACCCATATCCATAGGATAGAAAGTAATCCAAGTGTTGCAAGGCACTGATAAAGTAAGCATAAATAAATAAATAAATAAATAAATCACAAAAGTAGCGAAAATAACACGGGAGCTGCTGGAGTGGCTGCCATTCGTGACGGCGCCGGAATTCATGACGCTACAAAACGTAAATGTACATTAAAAGCATAGTGGAAAGAGGAGTTCAGGTGCTTCATAGCAGACGACGCAACGCAAACATTGCATGCATGAAGATGAGTAAATACAGGTACATACTGATGGGAGATGGAAAACAGCGATGTCATATACAATATTTTAAGTAGATGTAAAATACACTTAATCAGTCCATAATACTTTGCAACCATATATATATTTTTTTGCGATTAGTCGTCTTATTGCTTTTCAAATTGTACAAAATGGGGCAGGCAACTTAATGGCTGGGCAGGCAACTTTTCAGAGTTGTCTGCCATGGTGTATTTGCGTTTTTGCAAGCTTTCGGAATGTTAAGGGGGTAGTAAGTTTGACTGAACTATCTGACTGTTTTGTCGACGTTCCCATTGTAGCGCTTTATAATCCGGCGCGTCTTATGTATGTCAAAAATAGGACCAAAAACTATTTTTTCGGGATGCGCCCTAGAACCCGGTGCGCCTTATAGTGCGGAAAATACGGTACTTGGCCAAAAATAATTGCACTGACCCGACTTAATAACTGACATTTTTGACAGGTTTGGTTTCGGGCCAAAGGCCTTAGCTTTAATCAATACCGTAACACTCTCAACCTATATCCTCCCTCTCCTCAAACCCCTTCTCTAATAAAGTACACCGAAATACTGTAAAACCATTCGTGTTAACTTGTAAAAGTTGAATCTTTTACCGCAAACCGCAGTGTTCATACATCAAAGTCACACCGCGCAGCATTTTTATTTAAATCCCTGAATCACAAACTTTACAACAACCAGCAAGAACAAGCACCCCGTTGGCACCATTAAAAAATAAAAAATAAAAGTTTCAAATGTGCTGATATGCCTCTTGGCAAAAAAAATGAATATGCATTCAAAGATAAGGCGATAAGAAAATACATTAAAAAATGATTGATTTCTTAGGAAAGAGTACTAAAACTAAGGTAATCTCTTTCTTATGCTGGCTTTTGCATCACATAGATGAAACTTAGCGTTTGAATGTAAAAGAAGGGCAGTGAGGTGAGTAAGGACAGGTAGCAGGGTTGCTGTTATTAACCTGGCGGAAGTTGGCTTCTTTGTGCAAGGGGGGAAACAATAATAGAGTGCCATCCCACATAGCTTAGACACTTCCAGTTGAGTGCATCCATCCCGATGAGGTTCCTCAAACCCCTTTTAAGCTCATCTAGGAGCAACAATAGTGGAGACACATTAGGTGCAGGGAGTCAAAGGACAAACATAGGCTTTACATTGAGTGACCTGCTACAAATTCTCCAGGCAAAAAAAAGCCCAACTAAAGTCCATTTCCCGCCCCACTCTAGTTTGTTTTCTTTGTGCGGTTGCAGACAGGGACTCAATAGCATGAGGACAGGGTCTATATTTGACAAGCGGCGTAAAAGCGGTTCCTCGTAAATGTTGTCTCCCTTTTGCTGGCGGTGAATGGGACGCTCGATATCGTCGGCCGGGCTTTTTCATGCTCAGTTGAGTAAAGGCATCGATCTGTGGCCGAATGCAGCTCCGAGCCCGCCGCGATTGACATGCCGTCCGGCGTTGACACAAAAGGGGTCGTCTTGTTAATTACTCCGCTTTCCTTTTTGATTTTCCGGTTTATTTATCTTTAAAAGCTTTTTCCATTGCGTTAAAAGTGCAGTCAGACTCACATGTGAGAACAAGTAAAGCTCTCCTCTGCATTTGGGTTGAACATCAGTTGTATCCCTCAATGTTGAACCCCTAACTATGTCATTTGGATTGTGATGAGTTTTTCCAGTCGGGATCATGTCTACTTTTATCAAATATATATCCAAGGCAGTGTTCTTCAATCGGTGTGCAGAGACAGACTAGCGTGCCGTGAGACCTTGTGTTGTGTGCTACAAGGAACTTGAACAATTTTATCCTTGTGAAAAAAGCATGTCATTATTCAGTATTTTTGCTCTCTTCCAGTAATCAACCAAGAAACCGTACCATTTATTCATATCAGTTGGTGGCAGTTGAAACAAATTATATACCAAATATTTCCCTGTATAACATGCACACCCTTAATCTGTATAATTGTTGCTTCACTTTTTCTCAACTCAAACTGGATCACAGTAGTGAAATATTTAAATCTTAACCACTGTTCCACTCGTAGAGAAGATGACATACAGGTATGTCTTGATGTCTATGCTAAGCATTGTATGTGACAAATCTATTGTCATTGTTATGTGTGAAATGCAGCATGGAATTAAGAATTGTCTCTGGTACCGTGACTAAATGAAATAAAACCTACAGCCATTTCATATGGAATCGACACCACTGATGGAGCATTGGTTAAGATTCAACGCTCTCACTGCTGGGATGCAGGTTCAATTCCTGTTGCTTTTACTGTTTTGTGTTTGGGGTCAGCAATATTATCTTCAGATTGATCAATTTTCTTCTGCGCTTCTTCTATAGTATTTTTCTATAATGAATCTGCATAATTACATAATCAAAAAAACAATGACTTGAGTGTGACATATGAAAACATGTTCTTTTCTATCTAATCATGCATTTTGGGCCGAGTGCAGTGTATTTCCATAGCAATTTAGAAACTACCACACTATTTTACACATTTGTCTGGGCCTCTCCTTTCACCCAAAGCACACTAATGTTGTTTTGTAAACCGATACACTTAAGCTCCATACTCCTAACTCTTAAATGGCATGAACCTAACCGAGACTATCTTTCAAATACCCTCCACCCCATCTAAGATTTTGCTTGGTATTCTTCCTTTAAGACCTTAAAAATGCAATACATCTCACCTGCGTGACCAATACAACTCTCCTCCCCTGCACTCAAGGGAAGTGCTTTTCTTCACCAGGACGCAATGTCAACAAGGTGAGAGTGAGAGCTTTTTTTTTTCAGGTCAAGAATTTACCAATGTCATTCAGGATACACATCAAAAAGATTTTGGAAACACTTCTTTGGGCGATTGAAACATGTTCAAAGTAAAAAAGACTGAAGATAAAGAAAAATCAAGTGGCTGGGTCAAAAGTGACTTTTCTAAAACATGTTTATAAAGTGTGTGAATATAAACAACATCGATTGGGTTAAGGCTCAGTACAATATACACATCTAGGGAAGCAAAGGGTATTTACTTGAGAGAAAGGTAAATACTACCACAAACGTCAGTTATTGACTGAATGTTTGTTCTTTTGAAAAATGTAAAAATGTTGCTTCGTGTTGCGTTAGGAATTGGCAATACTATCAGTTGTGAGCAGGTCAATTTTGACCTATGGTCTAACTCAGTCCTGACCACCAAAAAGGAAGAAGTAATTCTCAATATACTGTATTTAGTACCATACCCTAACAGACAATGTAGAAATCTTTAACCAAATATTCTCGTTGAAATTTGATTCTATGGCACTTGAGACACATCAGATAGCAGGTAGTTGCCTTGCATGGCTGACGCTGCTATCGGTTATTTAGTGTGTAAAAGGGAAAAACTGTGAAGCACATTGTAAAGCGCTTTGGGAGGTCTTCATTGACTTGAAAAGCGCTATATCAATGCAGAACATTTACATTTATATTTACATCAGTTATTAGATTTTATAACCTTGAAACCTGAGAAAAAGACTTTGACCCTTTTACTCTTTAACTCACTTTCTTATCCATTACTTTTTACCATTTCAAAAACCTGAAGACCACATGAAATCCAACTCAATGGCACGCAGGCCAAATGTAGCCCACCACATCATTTTATGTGGCCTGTGACATGATGCTAAGAGAGACAAAAGAGAAATATGAGCTGTATCACATCAAACAATAACTTGCAGTTTTGAATATGTCCACTGGATGTTGCCAAATCTAGTCACCACTCGCAAAGCACCGACTAGCTGTATTGCTGACTACCAATAATCAGCCAGAGACCATTGAGGAAACCCATACAGGTGTTGTTTTAAATAAAAGCCAAGGACATGCTGTTTAAGGGAATTCCAAAAATACATAATTGAATATTTTAATTCAACCCAAGTACCTCCAAAAACGATAGCATTTTTAAAACTATATTTTTCTAAATAAAGGACAGAATAGGCATGCATAGGATAAAAACACCAGATAAAAGAAATAAATGTAATAAACAAAACAAAAATGTGAACAACAGCGTAAGAAATACGAAATGGTTAAGTAGATTTGATTCCTAGCAACGCTCTTGCCCACTCTCGCTGCTCATCTTTGGTTCGACTTGCGGCATGGCGGCAGTGTCTGCGGAGGCTGCACTGTATTACGGAGAGAGTATATTATACAGTGGTATGTTGAACAACTATTTTACCACCCAATATAATTAATTTGTTCTAATCAACATATATTAGTCCTAATTTTAGCTGCATTGAATGAAACGCAAGAATGATCAAGTTATTGTTGCTAAAGTTTAATGTGATGTTCAGAGATAAGAAGTGACACTCATTGTTAGATGGTCTAAAATCACATTAAGTGAAATGAAAAAAAAAAAATAACCAGCTATACACTCTGGGTGCTCGGCACCCCCAAAACTCTGCCCGTTACATTGCCACTTACCTTAGCAAATTCGCCCAACAATAGCACTTATGAAATTAACAGAGTGAATGGCGGCACACTATGCTGTGCTGAGTGCAGGGCTGGCCATTGAACTGCAGTTTTGATGCCTCGGTTGAATTTAGAAATGGAGTAACCCATAACCCTGACCACCCACCATAGTAAACATCAACAGC
This sequence comes from Urocampus carinirostris, assembly GCF_059441175.1. Taxonomy (NCBI): domain Eukaryota; kingdom Metazoa; phylum Chordata; class Actinopteri; order Syngnathiformes; family Syngnathidae; genus Urocampus; species Urocampus carinirostris. Next base: position 14,362,322 of record NC_142357.1, read on the forward strand.
ACCCGAGTAAAAGCTAAACTCCTCACCTGCGTGTGAGATGGCGCAAGACCCTTGCGCCCGTATACACCAATCAGAGCGTTCTTCTGCACGGTGATGTTGAATTTGAGGAAACGTGGCTTGTCTACCCTGACCTGGGAACGCCAGAAAACGCCAGGTGGAACATTTTGCCCAGCGCTCTTTCCGACATCCACGGGGCCCGTGTCCACAGAGTTGTTTTCCAAGTTGAGAACACTTGTCCTTCCTGTCAGGCACAAACACAAATTTGCTATAAGTACGGCAGGACTTTGCGGCATGCAGTCTTAACTTCAGGTTAGGAGTCTGAGATCTGCAGTTTACTACTCTGTGGTCGTGTAAGCAACATGTACGTTTCCTTGGTTAGAGTAAAGGTAGTACGATCCTTCAATTCTGTTCCTTGAATTACATTGACTAGTCTAGGGGTGGCCAACCCGGTCCTCAAAAGCAATTAGCAAGCCGTTTGGGAGCTTGATAATGACCCAGGTGATTAGAATCACCAGTAATTGGGCAGAGAAACTCCAAAAACATGCAGGACATACGGCTCTTGAGGACCGGGTTGGCCACACGTGAACTAGTTGCTCAACTCGAATTTGTGAATTGGTGAGACAGTCGGGATGAATCAATATGGGTAAAAGGAGAAAGGAAAGAAAATGCCTGAGTTTAGCTACCCTTTAACACTAATGATGCCCAGTTTTTGGCAGGCGGGCCAGGGGGGCTGTTATTGCCGGCGGTGTAAATGAAAAGAAGGCCAGCATGGATTTGTTTCACTGCACACAGCGGTCCAAGATTCTTTCCAAATACTACAAATTGTCAGCACGCAGAAATAATTGCGGTGGCCGTTGCAAAATCAGGACAGGTTTTCCAGATTCCAACATGTTGCGTAGATGTCATGTTACTGCCACAACAGCAAACACAGCCCATACAAGATAAGGTTGTTAGCTCCCACGGCTAGAAATACCATCACGCAACAGTTGGTGCACTATCGTGTTTGAAAGGATGCGTTTTCATGAGCAACAAATATGTAGCATCGACAACTACATGAGTACTGACTTAAACACACTGTTGAATTACAAAAAAAGAGCAACCTTTCTGAAAAAAAAGAACAGAACGTTTTCTGAGAATAGCGAGACCTGGAGGGTTTTGATGAACATTAGAACCCGCAGACCTTGCCATTCCTTGTTCCTAAAAAAACAACAGCACTTCAACATCGAAGGGAATTTATGTATGGGATTTATTTATTAATCACCTTTTATACATATAAATCATGTATGTAATTATTATTCAAGTAATAATGTTTATGTTTATGTAGTCACCATTTTAACTCGATCCATTTTCCTTTTATTGCCATTTACCTCAAATCTCTTTTTAAGATCTCATTTTTCCCCAATAGAAAGACCTGAATGGTAGATCCACGATATTGTTTGGCCATGTTTTTTGTATCACCTGTGTTCAGTGTGTCTTGTGATTTTTGTTACTACCACAAAAACCTATGTTTTTAAATTAATTAGTAGGAAACAGCATAAACAGTCACTGCACAACATTTTGGTTATCTATGGGCCTACGCAATGTACACATTTGTATATCATCTATACAGAATTTCATACTATACAACATAATACTGAAATGAAAAGTCTGTTCATATGCACATACAACAGAATGCATGCAAGGGGTCAAGAAAGGCAGAGCCACATATGTAAGGCTCACTGTCCATTTTGTTCCGCCGAGCTCAATCCTTGTAAGTCAGACTATCTCTCAGACTCAGGTGCTTTGCCTGCCCCCATATCTCAGCAGCCATCTTGTGTCTACAGTAGACAAGGGCTATGGTGTGTACTCATGCTACCCTTTCACCTGATCTCTCCTTCCTGTTCAGTCCATTGGTACCATCCCAATTGTTTTGGAGAGGGACAATATTTCCTTTTATTGTGAATTAGGGCATAATGTTGCCTTTTTTACCCAGAATGATGTGTCCTAAGAAAGTAAGTCATAAGGGGAAGAAAAAGCGGAAGGAAAAGCGGAGGGACGTGAGAACAAACACTGAGTCAAAAAAGTGGATTATTGAGGAATATAGACATGGTGTATAAGGAGGGTTGGGTAGGGTTACTTTAACTTGATTACGTTCAATTACTTTTGGATTACTCCAATACCAAATATGCTAATAAAAGACAAAATACATTAAATATGAATAAAATGACTACATTTTGTACAGGCTTGGGGAGTAACGGAATACATGGAATGGTAAAAATGATGCCGGCAAGCTGTTTGGATTTATTTTCGTTTTGTTTCTGTCGCATATTATGTTAGTTTTGCCAGAGATCAAAGAGATTAAAGCCAGGAGAGAAAGCTTACCACGTGTTGTGAGTCATAATTGTATTCATATTTAGTTTCTTATGTCTTTTATTAGCATATTTGCTATTGGAGTAATCCAAAAGTAATTGAACGTAATCAAGTTAAAGTAACCCTACCCAACCCTGTGTATAAGTGCCTGACATCGAAGCACTGCTTTAAGGTACAGTCCATTTTTAAAAGTGATTTAATTGAATTGATTTTTTTTAATTTTTTTTTTTGAGTTACCGGTTTATTAATCTTTGTTTTTTTTTTACACATCCAATCAATTATCAGTGTTGAGGTGCACAATTCATTAATATTTGGGGTACCGGTACAATTTATTTTTTAGGATTATATGCGGATATATACAGTAAACCTTTCGTGTAAACAGTGGTGCATGGTTTCTCTATATCAGGGGTCTCAAACTCTAGCACGGGAGACAATTGTGGCCCCCACCTTGATAGTTTGAGGCCCCCGCCTTAATATGAAAATCTAATGGAAATGCTGCCCACACAGATTATAGCTTAATTTAGGACTGGTTTATTGATATGTGTAAATATTATTGAACTTTTTTTTCTAAATCTTATTTGGTGTAAAATGAAAAAAAAATAATATTTGAGAGGAGTGGCATGTTTTCGATTTAGTCCCATCCCACCCATAGCTCTGGCAGGCCTAAAATCATTTGAGTCTGAGACCCCTGCTTTACGGTATAATTTAACGTTAACTTCCAGTCAATACTGCGTTTATTTCTTGTCACTTGCCAGGTTTTCTTTATTTCCAAAAAGATGCTGACCTGCGGCCATCCCATGTTGTTTTGTGGATCAATATTTACAGGATGTCCAAGGAGCCATGCCACGTAAAGGATGATTTTTGCTGGTTCTTTGAGTTTCACAAACAGCTTTGTTCTTCCTAAGCTTTCCTGAGCAGAGGATGTGCTGCAATGTTGTGTGTTCTCCAGGCAGTTACACTAAATTAATTTCTTTGTAATACTGCCATTTGTTTACTCCTAAATGACACTATTGCTTCATGATCGGAATGTACTGGTTACATCGCGGCGTACGCAAACATATTGAGCAGTGATTTAGGTTGTGTGTATGTGCTGTTGTGTGTTTGCAGACACAACTCCAGTTGCACCAGTGTTTGCCTTTAATGAAGCCATTGGCTGTCACTTTAACTCCAGTCAGATGCGAGACTGGGAGCCAATTGTAACCTCTGGGGAAAACAACGGCTGGCTATTGATCGGCCTTTAAAGAGTGCACAAGCTTCCCCACGCAGTTTTCATTAACAGTGCTTATGAGGATTTAAAAGTAGCTGGTGTTCAACGAACCAGTGTTAAGCATTCTTTTACATTTTCAAAGAAAATCACTGGTGTTATTGTTTGTTTTTTGTGTAGGCAGAAAGTGTTAAAGGTTAAGCAACAGGGCCGCCCACTTGCCATTGAATATAGAATGTTTGCACATTACAATCAGGCGGTGTGATGCTGAGATAATATTCACAATGCATGGAGGACCAAAACAAATATGATATTAAGTTTTTTTTTTTTTTCCAAGAAGCAAATTCAAGGCAACCTCTTCTGCAGTACTGTACCAAACACTTTTTTACATTCATCACCTGAAGTTTGAATTTAAATTGTGAAACGGTCTAAAGGAACATTCCCCATAATTGAAGGATGGTTGATCTAAGGCATAGAAAACCAAAAACCCAAGAATAATTCCAAATGAGAAAACGTTTTAAGTCATTATCCCTACACAGTGAACAACTTATGTTGTGCAGACAAAAATGAGATTTGGACAGGAATATGAAATACCATGACACATCACTTGATCGCTGTGTTAAAATTAGAGCCCTATTTTTGTTGTAATACGAATGTACACAAATATAAAATTTGCCTCACACGCATATTATAAAGACATGTGTCTTTTTAATTGAAAAAAAAAATAAATACTGTGGAAGGCATGTGCTCCCCCCTCTACTCCTCTTCAGTAAGTGCAGAGAAGAGAGAAAAACAATTATTGTAAGTAATTATTGTTATTTCAAGGAGGCCACTCTTAACTCAAAAGAGCATACCATGCAAGCTGCTTTTATATCACCTTCCCAAAAATATTCTCATTGGTGACAGACGATGAGATCTCTAATGAAAACTGATACGTTTATTTGTTTATTGTTGTGGAAACTTATAATAAAGAGCGAAGACATCAGTGAATTTTGAGCTTGCACGAAGAACAGGAGAGGACTCTACACAATCCTTTACAATGCCAAATTCCAAATCATTTCTAGTAGCCCTTCCCTGAGCCCTTTGTTTGATAAAATCTCCTGGCTTAGAAAAAGCAGATACCCGTAACAGGTGTGGAAATCACAGAACAGCAACATTATTAGTCGATAGTAACAATGATGCAAACAGTGTATAATAGTCAAAATAACGAGCTAGCGTCTCCTTTTCAGGTGTTGAATATTAAAAACCGAAACAAGCAGAATAAACTAGAGGAAATTATTTGCTGCCAAGGACGGTTAAATATATGCAATGCCACGGTACTAGATGACCATCTTCGCATGCCAGCAAGAAGCATATTTTTATTGTTTGAGTTATCAAACCTCCTTATTGAAAGTATTAATCATTTTCAAAATGAATTACTTTTCATGGGAAGGTTTGAAAGTGACTAAGAAATTGAATATTTTGGCATTGTAATTTGTACGATCTAAACTCTAATTGCAAAGCTTGGTAAATATTTTGGAGGGCTTCAATCACACTTTTTTTATTCTATTGTAGGTTTACTGCAGTTACCTTTTAATGAGTTTTTTTATTTGTATTTTGACAGCTTAATTTTGGATGGAGATGCAGCAGAGCATAACAAAAATTTAATTACAAATTATTTAGAGACAATTGGCCCATTAGAAAGATGTCGTCCTGTGCTGTTATTAAAGACTATAACTCATACTAAAACATGCATGCATAAAAGACAAGACAATCAATCAGGGTATTTTTTTTCTCACCGTCGGCGGCGAGTGCAGTGACAGTGCTGGACGACGTGGGACCGGCCCTTCTAACTCCGCCATTTTCGAACGCTGGCTGGCTGTCCAACTCCTGCAGCTGCCAATTAAGGCCAAAAAGATGCATGGCTAAAAAGTAGACATAAAAACAATGGTATTAGAAGTGAATTAACCTCGAAAAATTATACCTGTGTTGGGAGTAACGCGTCACACATGAATGTGTTCCTGGAAAGTAATTGCTTTTCTTCGTAACAAGTGTTGTAACGCATTATTAATACATTGTGTAATCAACTGCCATTATAACCTGTTGTGCTACTTTTTAAAAACAGTTCATGAGTTGTCATGCCCTCTGAGACCTAACCATTGCACCTTCACACACACTACACAAAATCCGCCATCAACACAAAGGTAATGGCACTTGGGATCATGTGTGGACACTTCTTAAGGTTTCTTCATTTTCTTCATGCTAAGGTTTTTGAGTTTTTCCTTGCCCTCATGTGGGTTTTAGATCAGGGGATGATGTATTAATAGTCTGGAGTTTGCAATAGTCCGTGCTCTGTGAAGCCCTTTGAGACCCCTTGTGATTAAGTGTTATACATATACACATGACTTGACTTGACTTAATCACACCAACAGTACATTTCCTAAGAAGGAAAAACTGAATACAGTTACGGTGACGCTGTCTTAAATACGGGACTACGAAGGTGCTGAATTACTCCCTACTGATATTTTGATACTATCCCTACCATATGTACTTGCATCTATACAGTTTTAATATAAAATACTTTAGTCAGGGGGTCAGTTTAGATTGCTCAATTTTCGTTGCGTGTCTCCAGTGGTAAATGATAGGCAGGGCATGGAGAGGGGCGTGGCTTATACATGAACAAATAATTCAATTCAGTAAAATGTGAGCACAGAATTGATTTTAAAAAGTGTGCAGAAATTTGGTCTTTTTATTTGTAGGTTTTTGTTTTTTTTTTTTTTTTTTTTTTTTATGAAATAGACGATGCCTGGGGAAAAAGGAAAATGTCTTGGACATTACCCAGAAATGGAGAAGGGAATCTTTGAGTCGCTTGAAGCCCAGCAACAAAATGGACAAACATTTATTTGCAAGCTCTCAAGATTCCACAAGCCAATAAATATAAGAGGCTCACTGTATCCACAGATTGGTGTACACGTTTCGTTGTATTTCTTTTATTATGTGGCTATTCTTAATTGGCTTTAGGGGGTCGACCTCAAGTGAATACTTACTGTAATTTTTAGAGTAACACACTATTTTTGGGTGTCAGTAATCAGGGAAGTAGCCGCCTGAGTGATTATTATACAGGCAGTGATAAGAATTGCAGAGTAACTGTCGGGGAAATTATAGTTTGATTATAGTTTGAATTTGCCTTTTAATGATTTTATCCTCAAATGTACCTTAACAAAGCCAAAGACTATATCCAGGTGCTGTTTGTAGTCTCACAACAATCATATCCTCCTGGGGCCCGCTAACTATTAATCGAGACGGCCTTCACTTTGGTGCTGGGAAGTCTGGTCACAAGCTTGCGTCCCTTCTACACTCCCTAGGTTTCACAGTCAATGTATTGTACTTTTGTGTTACAAAGTTTCTTTTTTTATACTGCTCACATGCCATCTAGTGTCCAGCATTATTCGCTTCATTTAAACATGTGATTTTTGTTTAAACTGATCAGATGTGTTCTTTTAAGCCCATGTTTTCATTAAATGAGCCTGTAGCCATGGGGTGTGTGATTCCTGCCTGAGCCGATCTTGGAAGCATACTTAGGGGAAAGCTCAGGTGGGACGCCCCTCCGATGGAAGGGCTATCAAAAATCTAATCTTTCACTCAGAGTGGGTTCCTTTCTTTATCTTAATACAATCTCAAGTTTTAACCTGGGCAGTAACTACTTTGATTATGCAGTTATGTAAGAATTGCTATTTGTATGTACTTAAGTTTAGTCATTTTTAATGGCCTTTTACTTCCTAGGAGGCATGGATCAGGACAAAAATCCAGTGAATTGACGTATCTCTAAGCATATTAATCTGACCCGAAACAAAAATAGTAAAAACATAATGAGAATACATTGATTGGTAAATATAGTATATACTATTATAGTATATGGGCAGCACGGCGGCGCAGTGGTTAGCGCTTGTGCGGCACAGTTCATGTCATGGGAACCTGTCGTGGGTTCAAATCCAGCTCCAGACTTTCTGTGCGGAGTTTGTATGTTCTCCCCGTGCTTGCGTGGGTTTCCTCCGGGCACTCCAGTTTCCTCCCACATTCCAAAAACATGCATTTCAGGTGAATTGGCCGGTCCAAATTGTCCCTAGGTGTGAATGAGCGAATGAGTTGTCTGTCCCTGTGTGCCCTGCGATTGGCTGGCAACCAGTTCAGGGTGTCCCCTGCCCACTGCCCGATGATTGCTGGGATGGGCTCCAGCCCCCGCGACCCTACTGAGGATAAGCGGTACGGCTAATGAGATTAGATGAGATGAGATGAGATATTATAGTATATACTATTATTTTTTTGTCTTGGTGCCACCCTTGTCCCCAGTGTCCCTTTCCTTACAGGAAAAAAAAAAACTTTCCAAAACATTGTTCTACTCTTTGGACATGAGAGCACGAGATAATACTAATTACTGACACTTCTCGAGTTGAGAATTCTTTATGACTTTAGATTATTTGCTAACCTGCTTCCATTAATTATTGTTAAACAATGTTTTCTTAAAGCTCCAATTTGTAGTGTTTGACCACTAGATGGCAACGTGGTGCGGGCATGGGTCAGTGCCACAGAGCACAGCGTGGCGGCAGGATGCTGGAAAAACATGGTGGTGACATAAGTGGGGATCCCACTGTGTTTAAGAAATACAAATTTCTTGACACATGATTTTTTTTAATAAAAAGTAATATTGGTATAATAGTTCATGTATTTTCACCTAGTATTCAACATATTTTTTTTAATGAATGGCCATTTTTTGTACCACTAAGTGGCATTATTTATTACACACTGTCCATCTACAGTGCTTTACAAAAAGGTTGAGAAGTATAGTATTAGTTACCTGTGCGGAGTTTGCATGTTCTCCCAGTGCCTGCGTGGATTTCTTCCAATGTCCTCCCACATTCCAAAAACATGCATGTCAGGTCAATTGGCCGGTCCAAATTGTCCCGAGATGATAATGAGCGAGTGAATTTGAGGTAGCTGTGCGCCCTTCCACTGACTATCAACCGGTTCAGGGTGTCCCCTGCCTACGGCCTGAAGATGGCTGGGATGGGCTCCAGCACCCACACGACCCTAGTGAGGATAAGCAGCATGAATGATGGATAGATGGTACTATCCACTAACAGTAGCAGTGCTAATGCTAGCAGCTGACTCACCTAGCTAGCTTCATTATCATTCACTGCGCTTGAGCCGCCTTGAAATATTAGCAAAAGGTGCTGCATGATACTATTCAGTGCCATTATATTTTGTTTAGAGGTTAGACAAATAGACTTCTAAAGAACTTAACAATAATTGTGTTGGGCGGTTGCAAGACACTAGTCTACCATCCTTCCTTGAATTGTTTAACAACTCATGCTTTGAGACTGGGAGGTCGCTGGTTCGCGCCTCGGCCGAGTCATACCTAAGACTTATAACATTGGTAAAATGGCAGCGCCCTCTGTTGGCTGCGGCTGCATCGGCTCGCTACAACGGGTCAGGTGTATCGACATTTCGTTCTTACAAAGAATGACAATACAAAGGAAATTATTATTATTATTATTATTATTTTACTAGAAACAATGTTTTTCCTTCCATCTGTCTTAACTGAAATGACAGAAACAAATAGTTACTTAAAGTTTAATTATCAAAGTAATTTTTTCTTGCCTCTGTTAGTTTGATTAAATGTATGAAGAATTTTGTTCCTGAGCTGTTCAGTGTGCTAAATACTTTGATATCAATATTGATGCAAATCGGCACAATACATCCATACACTGGTCCTAAAGTGAATGTTATAGTGTCTCCTACAGAGTATATTTGCCTCCTCAAGGTGCATACAGAACAATGTTTTACAAAATAGGGGATTTGTTCTACGTTGTATGTGTGTATATGCGTTTTGGGGCGAGGTGACACTGATAGTGGCAGTTTCAATCAAGGCGCGCAGGAGTCCTGTTGCTTTAGAACATTTCCTCGCAGTTGGCATGGCAGCGTCTGCACATTAACACTGTGATGGTTTTATCAGAACCCCAGAGGCACAAGTAGTGAGGTTGGTAATGTTTCCTTTTAAATAAAACATTTGGTTTGGGGTACTTTCCGCACCTGTATTTAGCATTCTCTGGTTCCAATCCATTGGATTTGTAAGCAATTTGGTTTATATTGCAAATGTCCTCTACCCTGTTTGATCCCAAGGTCGTTATCATAAAGAAGGCTTGGTAAGAGTGATAAAAAAAAAGTAAATAAAAACAGTACAACAAAAGCTATATCCTACTTTACCAGGTGTGATGTATTCCAGACTAGTCAAGTCATGTTTATTTGTATAGCCCTTGATCACAAAGAGTCTCAAAGGGCTGCACAGCCCACAGACTACTGCAAACTAGGTTATACTAATACCCCATGCCCTGATCTAAAACCTACATGAGGGCAAGGAAAAACTCAAAAACCTCAACATGAGGAAAATAAAGAAACCTTGAGAAGGGACCGCACATGAGGTCATTTCCCTTCAAAGGATGGCTAGGCTGCAATGGATATTGCATTAACAAATAACAAAAATAAAATGTAAAATAATTAAAGAATAATGTAAAATAAAAAATGAAAAATAAGAAAAGGATTTCTTAAGTATGCAATAGGTGTAGTTTTAACAAACAATACAATTATAAATAAAATATATCATATTTAAATCATAATATAGAATAAAAATAAATAACAAAAAGGATGACCAGGTTCAATGGATGTAGCATTAACAAACAACATACAGACATTGTCAACATGAAATGTAGGTCATTCATAAGCTATAAAATATAAGTGTGTTTTAAGTCATGTTAAAAAAAATTCTACTAAATAAAACTCACCATAACTTACGGGACTGCTGGTTAAGTGATTTTCTATATCTAGGCCTTACAGGGTTAAAGAGAAATGCAATAATACAAAACCAAGAAATCCCACATTGTGTCAGATTTCAGCTTCCTTTCTAGGCTGCTATCTAGCTCTTTTAAAGCTTTCTTTCTGGCTATTTGGTTTGTTTTTTTCTCTTTTAGGTAGCACTCTAACTCTTTTAGCTTTTTACCAAATTACTATTCTGGCAAACTATCAAGCTACTTTTTAGCTATGTAGCAAGCCACCTAACGAAGTTGCTGTTTAAGAACTTCATATAAAACCGGGTGCCCTTTACGCTAATTGATAACAGAAAGTAGCTCTCAGCTACAAAAAGGTCGAGGACCCCTGCTCTAAAACTTATCAAAACTTAATCAGTGGGTGGATAAAAAATCAAAGATTGTCATTAAAAGTGGGCCAGCAGCATAATAAAAAGTGAGGAAAATAAAAACGACGTGGGCCAGTGTTACATAATAAAACCACCAACTGGCTTTGACATCACTATCTTTCCTCTTCCAGCACAGGCAAAACCTTTTTATTTCTGAGAGGGGGAAAAGGGGGGGAAGCATTTAAAAAGAAATAGAGAAGAGCGGCACCAATCTCCTCCTTCAAAGACCACTAGACAACAAGAAAATGCTGAGGGAGCGTCTTGATTCCCAGGCCATTTGATGAGCGGGAAAAAAAAAGTTCTCTTTTCCCAGACGCCTGTGTAGATGGATATCGACTTGCAGTGAACAACTTGAGAGGTTGAGGGGGGCCGGAGAGGATATCAAATGTAGGGCGCACCAGACGAGAGTGAAAACTGCTATGGAAAGTCTATAAATCATTCCTTTGTTAAAGAATGTTGGCTATGGATAACTTTTCAAATATGCACCGTGAGACAAAAAACAGTCCTACTAAATATTCCTAATGCGGTTTAGATTAATTCCTGGAAGTATCTTTGTTTTATTTTCTTGTATAACGCGCATTTTAGGTAAAGTAATCATGAGATTAAAAGAAGAACTGTTGTGGTGAGCAAGCTTGCCGAGAGCGTTGATGAAAATGTTCTGAGATGGTTTGGACATATGGAAAGAATTGATGAATGCCGGTTGACTAAAAGAATATGTAGCGGAGAATTGGTAGGAAATGTAATAAGAGGAAGGCCCAAACATGGTTGGATGGATGAGGTGGAACATACTCTGGATGTGAGGTTGGTTAATTTAATGGACGGATGAGTGTGTACTAGGGATATATGTGAATGGTGAAGGTAAGTTAAGAATGACTGATGCACATGATGCGGAGGGGCTAAACCAGTGTATGCTGTCGAGCCTCTCTGCTGATGAAAGATTGCATGGCACAGCAACTCACTTCTTGCTGTGTTGTGTGCTTAATGTTCGGTGTCAGATTGGAAAGAGCGTTGGGGAATGAATGGTTGGTGATTGTCATTGTGTTATTGACTCTAACCACCTCCTACTAGGGGGCTATGACTTTGGTATATAGATATAGACAGATAAGTAACACGATTTTTTGTGTGTGTGTGTGTGTTACACAGGCTTTGCAGTAGTATATTACCATATTTGTGCTATAATCAATCAATCAAAAAATACCACTGACCATTATCGCGAATAATCTGATGCAACGGGAATCAAACCCAGGTTGCTGTGGCGAGAGAGTCAAATCCTAACCCCTAGAGAACCAGTTGTATTGATGACATATTAAAAGCCCTTCATATTTATTTCATTGTCACACTACCCTTATTCACAGTACCAGAGACAAATGAAGGACAAAATTCTGGCAATAAGAAAAAGGGATGTGCATTATCCACGAGTGTCTGTTTTACACAAATAAATATGAGCAACAATAAATGGAATAAATTGTATTACATGTACAATGTCACCAACTATACTTACTGTGTATTTTTTGTGTGTTTTCAATTTGGTTCATTGGGTTTAAAGTACTGTTTTGTCCTTTGTATGGTTACCATGTTAACTGATCCCACCTTGAGAATAACTCTATTACCGTAAGCTCAATATCGGCTTGCTTAAGTTTGGATGTTTCTTGGACAGGACTTTGAGTTTAGAGTCAGACCTCCACTTTGATATAGAGATGCCAGGAAGAGATGTCTGCACATCTTGATTTACAGAAACCCACAAAGTAGTGTCTGCTGAGACAGAGCCATGTGAGGCAGTCCTTCGATAGAGCTTTCACTTCAAATTTTGGGGGGATTTAAAGTAAAAAGATTACAGAAAAATGGTAAAAATAAATGTATTGTGGGTAAAAAACTACAGTATATTGTTTATTGTTAGCATTTACCCATGGATAGCATTACTGATGGTACTTCATTCTAAAAGATGCATATAGTATTTGTTGTTACAGATACTGTATTTCTTTGGTATTCCAGTTTGAATTCACTTTCATTCGTTGGTAAATCTGATTATTTTTCACTGATTGATACTGTTAGTCACTCCACATGAGTTTGTTTTACGCTACCCTTTCAAAGCTACATTGGCACCATGTTAACATAATTTAACATAATTTCATAGTATGGATAGACAAAATGTTATTTTTAACTTCTTTATTTTTGCCCTTCACACCTCCATCTGGTATTAATTTTAAACATGGAAGACTTGAACCGAGTCTCTCATGTCAGGTCATCCACATATAACCATACTTTGCCTCACGGGTCAGCGATCTCATGTATCGCTATCCAATGTTTGTGCCAATTGGCTCTTTAATCAGATTCTCCCCCCTCGAGCATTTTTCTTCCACCTGGCTCCCATTCTCCACTTACCTCGTGAATATCCCGTCATTTTCATAAATTATTCCGGCAACCTTGGCCTGTCGCAATGAATATTTATGGCTCGCTGCTAAAAAATCCCCTTTCACGCTTAAAACTGACATTTTATCTATTACGTTAGGAGCGCAGCCCATGGTACACCTTTGCAGGCCGTAAAATGGAGGAAAGGTTGAAAATCTACATTAGTTACATGTTAGTTTGAACCGGGGGTTACAAAAAAAATCGTCACACGAGGTTAAAAAAAGGTGAAACGCTTCCGTGCACACTGAAGCCCGTGTGAGGGGAAATTAAAATATTCACATGTCATGCTTCGTCCAGGCCGCCGTGATAATCGTTCATGATGGCAGAACGAGCGATGAGGCCCATCTGGAGTCTGCTTGTGCCAAAAACGTCTCTGTGCAGCCAGGACTTATACTCGAAAATTGGAACATAAATATGTGGATGGATGCATGTTATGGGACCGTTATTGCCAGTATAGTAATCTCTTGTTTTTCGTGGGGGTTGCGTTCCAAAAACGACCCACGATAGTCTAAATCCGTGAAGTAGAAACCTTTATATTTATTTATTTATGGAATACTCTATTATCCAATGAAACCAAAGAACAAACCCTACTTACAGGCATTTACATTACTGTTAATTTAAAAACTGTATTTTTTTTTTACAGATATTGTATTTGCGTAAAAAGCATAACATAACACATAATTCTCACCCTTAATTTGTGATTAAAAATCGCTATCAAATTTGATTTAACATTTTTTTTAGCTCGAACGTGGTGGTTAGATGCAATGAGAATTGAACCCAGGTCACAGTAACTAGAATCTAAATTTTTAACCACTGAACCACCTGCTAATTACAAAATGCATTATGTGTTATCTCTTTAGTACCATGAAACAATCTTTATTGTGCTTTCCACGTGTTACAATGACAATAAATTATTTTCTATTCTATCTTGTAAGCATTGTAAGTAAAGTTATAATCTGGCCTAAACAAATCCAGCCCTACCCGACCCGACCCGGCCCATGGGTATTAAAGCATGACTCAGCCTGAGCCCGACAAATGTATTTCACTTTTTGAGCCGAGCCTGAACCAATCATCAATTTTTGTATTTCATTTGTGAGGAGTTGGAAGGAGGAAAGGGTGTTTTCAGCCGACGCCACCACTCGTCCCCTCGGGCTTCACTGCGCAAGAGCGATACAGAGTCCATTGCACGGATCCTCCACAAAGAGAAAAAAAAAACGAAGAACAATGATGGGTTTATCATTAAATCACAAATTCATGGAAGATGATTTGTTTATTTTGGAACTCATGGAACAACCATAATGGCATGGCATACAACTAGATTTCAATAACTTGTTGCACAACGTCACCATTGCCTTAAACAAGCAGTGGTGCTCATTCTTAAAGTGAAAGCTTCCTTTAATGGTAGTAAACAATACTTATATTAAATCACACCAAAGGTTGGATAATTTATTTTTATTCTTTTAAAAGCCCGCAAAAAATTCACTGTGAGCTCGGGCCTAAGTGATAAATGCATTGTGATGGTACCATGTGAAATGCACAACGGAATTAACATTCATCGTTGGTACCATGACTAAATATGTGTGATGAGATAGGAACAAATACTTTTCTGTATGTTAATGTTCTGCATTTATATAGCGCTTTTCAAGTCTATGAAGACCTCCAAAAGCACTTTACAATGTACTTCACACTTATGTTAATCATCTCATTTGTGGCCAATGGTTAGAGTTTTGCACTGTCACTGCTGCAGCGTGGGTTTGAATCCCGATGCAACAATTTTTTTGCGATAATACGGTAAAACCTCATATATAATGTGCACCTAAACTTTGAGTTTTTTTTAGCTATTTTACTTTTATTTACTTCTTTTAAATTACAAGTTTAAAACAATCTTGTTTCTATATTGCAAAATTGACAACTATTGGGGGGCAGCGGGTTTTGTTGATATGATGGCTTTTAGAAAAACTAAAAACTGAAAAAGTTTTGCACATTTTGTCAAGTTGTTTCACGTACATATATAACTTACACAACGTCGTTATTAAATAGAACAGAATATACCTTTATTGTCATTGTTACAAAACGGGTTGAACATATTGTGACAACGAAATCGGACGTGGCACTCTAGTTTCACATTTAAGAGGAGGATAAAAGAAAACAAAGAAGATAAAGGAACAAAGAAGATAAGGTTATATTTTACACAATATAAATAAACACAGAAGATAAAGGTTAAAATTTACACAATATTTTCCCAAGAAATGGGGGCATGTAGGATGTTACGTACAGTTTTGGGATCGTATTAGTGCAAGGTGTTCACCCACACACAGATAATTGGCACTGGAAATCTTTGTATATACCAGTTCGGTGGCCTTGGGGGTAGGGCGTCCGTCCCAAGACTGGGAGGTTGCTGGTTCGAGCCGGGTCATATAATGAGCATGCAGAGTGTAATGAACATCCACAAAGTAGCAAAACCGTGAAAAGTAAACCACAAAACATTAAGGGATAACTCTACTTTGTTATCTAAATGTTCAAACACAACTCAGCTCATTCTCTTGCTGTTTGGATTAAAACTAAATGCAACTAGAATTCATTATCTTAAATATCCTGAATTCCTGTCTTAACTAATACCTTTCTTTAACGGGTTTTTAGTGGAAACGCATCATTAGGAACAAATGACTCCAAAAAAATCTGTCGTTCCCCAGTAGGCGATAGACAAATAAAACATCAACAAACCTATGAATTTAATGAGATTAGCTCATAAACAGCAGCAGGCTTAATGCCAATAAAGCCACATTTAGAACAGATACAGATGTTGTACATTTACCGCTAACAATTCACTCCCCTGAAAATAGGCTTTAGTATGTCATTGCCCCTGCCTGGCCATATTTTAACTCCAATCCCCCTAAGGTACATGAAAACTAAAACAACGCTTTGGAGGAATTCCTTGGAGGGAAAGAAGGTTTATTATTGTGGTCAAGACGCTAAGGGTTGTAACAGGTTAGCTATATAAATATAGAAAATCAGACAAAACCACACAGTTTAAAGCTTTAGGCAATCGATGTTTGCAATAAAGTAAAGTTAAACGGTAAACGACCTTTTGGGGTTTTCTTTTTTAGTATCAATCACCATGGATTTTTATTTAAGGCTCAGCGTGTATTTTTTAGTGCCTCATAGTGGTAATAAAATATCATTAAAAACACAATATTGTTTTAATAATAAACACATAGACCCAAACTATCATAGATATATATGCATTTTTTTAAATACTCGTTGGTCGAGAAAATTGCAACTATTTCGTCCAACAGGATCCTCACCTAAGGGAAGTTGATGTTTGTCGGTCATCTTGGTGTTACGGGTACCCAAAAATCCCAAAATGCCTCGGCACATTTCTTTAAAGTAAAATAGTTTTCGGGTCACTTTGAGTCTCTGGTTTTTATTTTTTTTTATGCTTTTGATCTCTTGTTTTCAGTTGCACTACATCATATAGTGACATATGGTGATGAAATAATACACACTGTCTCTTTAAGAGCATGAGTGGTTTTGGTTTTAACAATGTATTTAACAAGATATCAACTTTCCAATCACATTTTTTTTGAGTAAATATAAAAAACTCTGATTGCATGTATTGTCTCGTGTGTGTATAGAGTACAACCCCTAGCAAAATATATGTCATGTCCAGTCTTGGGCAAGCCCTCACTCAGACATTTCATTCTATAGAAAAACCCCAATTTGCAACCATGACACAATCATAAGGTCAATCCAAAGTGCAAAATATTCAGAAACACTAAAATAAATTAAGAAAAAAAACATTGCATTGGTCACGAGTGCAGGGAAATAAATATGGAATAACTCAATTCTGAGGAACTAAATATAGAATCAGGGCATTTTCAGTAGAAAATGAGGAAATACCCAGTAAATTTCCGTTCCTTAATTGGGCACCAGGCTTAGTTCAAGCAGTTAAAAACAGTACAGTTATTATGCCTTGAGGGGGGCTCCTGGACTTAGTGGATTGGCAAGAATAATGGCTCCTACAAGAGATATGTCTTATGAGACCAAATACAGGATCGTCAAACTTCTTGAAGAAGACAACTCTAATCGTATGGTTGCCAAAGATGTGGGCTGTTCACAGTCAGTTTTATTGAATGCTTGGATCAAATTCAAACAGAATGGGAAGGTTGTTAAAAGTCAAGCGTACTGGTGGGCCAAGAAAGACATGTAGATGTCAAGACAAACAACTAAAGGCCATTTGTCTTGAAAACAGAAAATGCACAACAATACAAATGAAGAGGAAATGGGAGGAAGTTGGAGTCAATGTATGTGATATAACTGTGCAAAATCGCCCAAAGGAAATGGGATTTTCATATAGGAAAGCTAAGAGGAAACCAATGTTGACACTTAAACAGAAAACAACAAGTCTGCAAGGAGCAGAGGAGAGGCAAAACTGGACTGTGGATGACTAGATTCAGGTTATCTTTGCTGATGAGTCACGAGTCTGCATTGGACAAGGTGATGATGGTGGAACTTTTGTTTGGTGTCGTTACGGTGAGATTTACAAAGAAAACTGCCTAAAGAAAACATCAAAATTCCCACAGTCCTTAATGATGGGAGATGGCTGTGGTCAAATCTACAATAATTGTAAAAGTTTACATTGATATTTTACATAGCTTTTTTATCCCTTCAACTAAAAAATATTCCAAGATTACAACGCATCATGCCACAGAACAAATTCTGTCAAAGCCTTCTTTGGAGGAATATGCATCCAGTCAGTGGCCTGCAAATAGAACAAATCTCAACCCAATTTAAATCTGATAGTTTTGTGTGGTTTTGGTTTGTTTTTAACCTATTTTTATTTATTAATTAATTTGTTTGTTTTCATGTCATGGTAGGTGGGGGGATTTTCTAAGGGTTATTGTTCTATCTTCTTTATTCATTATCCATTATCCGCTATCGGTCAGTTCATAATACGCTACAAAGCCTAGGAGCCGGGACTCTTACTCTCAGCCAAAAGGCCAAGCTAAGGTCCTAGCCCTAAAGCCTTGCTGCGATCATTGCGAATGCACCGTTCCCGGAGGTACTGCAATACCGGGCCGATGCGTGGAGTGGACAGAGAAAGCTCTTATTCCATCTCCGGATTGCAAAAATCAATGATCATGGCTGCGATTGTACACAATCTTAGAACACGTGCTGACATTCTTACGATTACAGCTTTTACTTCCTGGTTCAAAGTCGATTCATCTAGATTCTCAGAGGGAAATTATGGTATAAATGTGCCTTTTAAACTACATTCTATCCAATATATACTTTTACGTTTATACATCTATAGTGCTCAATAAGTGTGTGGTTTTACGATTTCGCAAACTCCTTCCGGTTTAGGAGAGTAGGTTTCCCAAGCTAAAGGAACTTTGTCTCTACAGCCTGAAGGCTACTAGTAACCTCACTATCTGTTATCAAACAGATGCACAGAGCTCCTTTCTGCTAACCCATAAAAACCAAGTACAAGAGCATAAGCTTCCCAAGCCCAAAGAACTTTGTCTCTACATTTTGGAGGTCACTGGTAATTTTCTCAAGACTCCTATCTATTTTAAAACAATGAATGAACTGCTGTGATGTATCATTTTACTCGCACGCCATCTAGCAACCAACATTATACACTGCATTTAAATTTGTGATTCCTTTAAAACAATCAGAATGCACTTACGTGCACGTGTTTTATCCTATCCTCCAATTAGAAATGGTGAAACGGTACAGGAAAGAGGCTCATGCTTCAGTATGTGGGATTATTTCATAGCAATCCAAGAACGCAATTTTGCCTAGTTTCAATGTGCTTGCGTTTCTTTATTAAACAAGTTTGATTGTAAGTCAAAAGTCTCTTATTTCATCCGGACATCGTTTTGATCCTGACAGTAAGGACCACAGTGTTTACACTGGCATATACTACTGCGTAAGGGGCTGTATATTCTACACACTCCTAAAGTTGAAAATCAACAGTTTTAAACTGCAATTCGATTATTACAGCCACCCACCACAATAACATGAGAAAACATTAAAAAGATAAATAAACAAAAGATAAACAATGTCAATGTCACCCCTAAAGAAGCTAATAACGGTGATAAAAGTTTTCAAAATATAAAAGACTTTGCAGCACGTTTCTGAGAAGATACCATCTGCATATTTTCCAGTTTAAGAGGTTATTTCGCAAGCGTAAGCAAGATATAAGTGAAGGTCAATTTATCAAAAATCAACAATTTTGTCAGGTACATGTTGATGGATGCAGGTGTCAGCCAGGCTTTATTATATAAAGATGACACGCGCGTTTCAGGTCTCGCTACCCTTGCTGCCCAAGGGGATTACTGAGCAGATGGAAACTTTGCTCAGGAAGGGCCTTGTTCTGGCCCGGTTTAAAGACAGTGAAAAAGTTGCAGGTAGAAATGATAAAAAGGGCTAAAGTAGTCAACCATGTGTCATTTTTTTAATTGACAAATGCTAGCAGTCCAAACCCAAATAACTGTTGTTTTTTATTTATTTATAAAACATGTACACACATTCAATATTGTTTTGTCTTTTGGCCTAACTTTTTCCATAATCTTCCCTAATAATAAAATATATCCAAGGTCCTGTACATTCACGAAAATAACAACATTAATGACTGAGTGTTTTATATTTGGGTTCTGACTTTGTCAAATATTAATTAATGAAGTGACAAATAAAGTTAACACCGAACACCCGAAGGAGCAACCGGCACTGTTTCATCCTTTAAAGGACAGTGGATGTTATTCAGAGCCTCCTAGTGGTTTTATACATAAAAAAAACGATTTTGATTTAAGTAATGAGCAAAAACAACAAACTATCATATATACAGTATGTGCATTTTTTAACACTTGTAGGTGAAGAAATGTATATATATATATATATATATATATATATATATATATATATATATATATATATATATATATATATATATATATATATATATATATATATATATATATATATATATATATATATATATATATATATATATATATATATATATATATATATATATATATATATATATATATATATATATATATACATATATATATATATATATATATATATATATATTTACATGATATGGAGCTGACTCTAGAGGAAACTTACATAATTGTCTGCCATCTTACTGCTGCAGGTTCCCAAAAAACACAAAGTTCTTGCAAAAGGCAAAATAATTAGAAGAAAAATGGTGCTTGTTAGTCACTTTAAATTCTCGTAGCTTGTATTCTTCAATATTCTACTTAGCAGTTGCTTTCGGTTGCACCACATAACACAGCAACATCTAGTGGTTAAATAATACACGTCGACCAATTAAAGATCCAATACTTTACCACATTACAAGTAAGATCCTTTTTGGTGTTAGAGAGGTGTTTCCCATTAAAATAGAAACATATATTTAAAGGAGTATTGAATAGTATTTAGGACATCGAAGTTACTACTTTAAAAAAAACAATGTTGATTTAAATACTAAGCAAAAATACATGAAACCTCATAAAAACATGCATTTTTTTTTTAAAATACTCAGGTCGAAGAATGTGCTTGACTACTGCAATTCCCTTCTCTAAGTTCTACCTCAAAGGCTCCTCCTTAAGCTTCAGCTGGTCCAGAACTCTGCTGCCCACATTATCACGAAAACCCGTTCTCGCCATCACACCCCTGTCCTTCAGCAACTCCACTGCCTCCCCATCAACCAAACAATTTACAAAATCCTTCTTTACAAATACAAGGCCCTCCAGAACCTTGCCCCTCCCTACCTCTCTGACCTCCTGTACATTGCCAAACCATCCTGCACGCTCAGATATTTCTCCTCCATCCATCTCACTGTACCCGCTGGCCGTTTCAGCCCTATAGGGACCACAGCTTTCAGCCGCTCTGCTCCCCCCAGCTCTGGAACTCATTACCACCTAACCTGTGGAATTCTGCCACCCTGTTCACCTCCAAATCCGGACTCAAAACCCACCTTTTTAGAAATATGACTTGACTTGACTTATTTTTTTTCATTCATACGTATTTGCTTAACATACTGTCCCTATTTTTGACTTTGTTTTTATTTGATATTTATTACTTGTTTGTTTTGCTCTTGCTCTATTGATGTTTGATATTCTGTGTACAGCCTCCTTGGGCACTTTAAAGTAAAATATAATATCATTATCATTTATGTATTTATTTTACATAACATTAGCCTCACATAGAGGTAAATGCTGGGTGAATACATGAAAAATAAAATGGTGTTGTTCACTTTTGACTTTTTTTCCACTACACAACACAGCGATTTATGGTGGTCAAATGATACAAACTAAATGTAAATGGTCTGCATTTATGTAGCGCTTTTCAAGTCAATAAAGTCCTCCCAAAGCGCTTTACAATGTGCTTCAAACTTTTCCCTTTTACGCACGAACTAACCGATAGTAGCGTCAGCCATGCAAGGCAACTACATGCTATTAGGGGACATTAGGGATTCAGAGTCTTGACCAAAGACACTTCAACATACAACATGGAGAAGCGGGGAATTGAACCTGCGACATCTTGATTACCTCCTGATCTAATGCCGTCCGAAACTGACCTTTTGCGGGCAGCTGACCTTTGTAAATATGAAAAAATCAGCTACATTTCGGATATTTTACTTGTTTCACCTGTTCAATTGCTCACGTATTTCTTATTTTGTATCAGATATGGTAGAATTTCTTTTCCCATTTTGGAAACTATTTACATTATTCAATTAAAGTAAAATAGATTACAACATTTCTTCATTTCAAGTTTCATTTCTGTTTTGTTTTCATTACAAAAACTATTTCTTTAGGCTTTTTTTAAAATAATATTACATTTACAGCAACCCCTGGGCATAAGATGAACACTGTCTCTCTAAGATTTGTAACTTTAACATGCAACGGGTAAGAGAAGGTTTAGTGCAAAAGATGTGTTCCCCATCAAGGTATCTTTAACATAGGTTCTTGGGTACAAAGGCATTTGATTCATTTTACGACGTCTGCAGTTTCCAGCCCCCACCCCAAAAGAAATAAAAAATAAATAACCATAGTCATATATAGATTAACAGCGACGCCAGACACGCTCTCTGGAGGCAGCGTGTCTGCGGTGTTCCATTTCACAGAATGACACGTCTAAAGATTGTCTAATGCTACCGGGAGATAATGGAGTGGCTTGTTTCTCCCGCTCGAGCTGAAAAAGGAAGGAAGGAGGCGTGTGGTTGTCTGCAGCTTCCATTTTCCATTTGGTTTTGAATGTGCTAATTACGACGCGCTAATTATCTCTTTAAATCATTGGAATTGTTTGCATGGTTTCCGTTGGTGAAAGAAACACTTTGGAACAGACTTGTTCCCTGGCTTCAACTTTGTTGCCTTTTCCGGGCTCTCGTGGCCCCGTAAAACAGGCGGGGGCCCCGCCAGGTGTCTCATTGACAGTGACTAACTGTCAGACGGAGCGCAGGCGACTTGTTCATCTGGCAGTGCCGGAAGAACAAATTGAGGTGATCGCTAATAAAAAAATTGGAGAAGATAAAGTGACAACTACACGAGGAGGAAGAAAAGTTCTTATAGTACACAATTTTACAAAGTCAACCAGGTTATATTACAGTCAAAATTAAGTGGAAATGAAAAGCAATGAAGCACATTCAGTATCTACAACAGTTTAAGGCAGTGACGTGCGGTGAGCGTTGTGTCTGGTGAGTCAGATTTACAAATCATTGACGCTACATCATATCCATTTTTTGTTTGGCAGAGTAATAAAGCAATATATAGACTGCAGCACAGGAAAAAAAACGTTTTATTGTCTTGATTAATGAAATAAACCCAAGTGGTTCTAATGAATATTCAAAATGGAAATAAAAATGGAAATAAAAACATCTCTCTGGCTTTGGAGGTCGATGGTTTGTGCCTCGCCTGAGTCATGCCTAAGACGTACAACATTGGTATTTGTTGTATCCTTGCTTGGCACTTAGCATTAGAGGTTGGATTTTGGGGGGTCAAGATTGTGAGTGTGTTTTTGACTCTAGCCACCTCCTACTCGGGGAATATGGCTCCAGTACATAGATACATAAAAAGTCTAGGCAACAAGAAAATAAATACTGGATGACTTGGCTTGTTATATGTTTGTTGATAATAACACGTACTTCTTTGTTTTGGGTTGAGATGGCAGCCATATTAGAAAAGTTGGTCTCACTATCGCCCTCTGCCATGAGGCAAGCAAATTTAGTACTTCACTCTGCAACAGAAAATGCTGAGCGCAGTAAGACGTTAAATACATTTTATCAATAATATTCATCATAGAATGTGGAAATTCAGCTATCCTAAAATTGTTAAGTTAAATAAAAAGAACGTTGACACTGATTAAATATAACGATTTATATTTGTAAATCTATATTTCAATAATGACGGGTGACTGACAACCATATTGTGAGTTTTTTTTTAAATTGTATTTTATATTATCAGAACACAGTTTATATTGCAAAAGAAGTATTCATCACAGTGCGTTACGCTGGTGCTAATGCGAATGTAGCTAGCTGTAGCATTAGTAAAGCTCATTAATGTGCCCCTAATAGTAATGCGTAACTGACTTGGCTTACGTTAGCGGCTGCATTAAATAGCCACATTAGATCTGCAAATCCTCGTTTTAACTAGCCTGACCTTATTCAACCTCATCCTCACCTCATTAGCCGTACCGCTTATCCTCATTAGGGTCGCGGGGGGGCTGGAGCCCATCCCAGCCATCTCCGGTCAGTGGGCAGGGGACACCCTGAACTGGTTGCCAGCCAATAGCAGGGCACACAGGGACAGACAACTCATTCGCTCATTCACACCTAGGGACAATTTTGGACCGGCCAATTCACCTGAAATGCATGTTTTTGGAACGTGAGAGGAAACCGGAGTGCCCAGAGGAAACCCACGCAAGCACGGGGAGAACATACAAACTCTGCACAGGAAGTCTGGAGCTGGATTTGAACCCACGACAGGTTCCCATGACATGAACTGTGCCGCACAAGCGCTAACCACTGCGCCGCCGTGCTGCCACCTTATTCAACATTTGTCGGCATAATTGCTACTGTCATTTATTAGTCTAATTAACTCATATTATTAGTTTTCCATTGTATTATTAGGCATGATCTTAGTAATCAAGCACTAACAGGAATGTAAACATTTCTTTAGTGTTTTCTTAGTCAGTCATTGAAGTAGATGGCACAAATCTCCGTTGTTGGAAGCTAGTCGTCATTGGGAGCGTAGACGTTGGCACTGTGGTTACTTGGTATGTCTTTTTATCGTGCTATGCAAATCTTCGACATTAGGTAACCATGACAGTGTTGGGCAAGCTGCATTTGCATGCATTCACATATTTTAGACTGGGATAGAAAAAATATGGCAACATATCATAGTATCTATCAGAAAACAGTACCTATACAGTTCCACAGTGCATACTGTATATTGTAACACATTATTTATTACCATGCATTTCATTGCTGCTAATACAAAAGTGTCTAGCTTCCCTGATGTCCCCGCTAGCATCGTTGAAGCTCCTTCGTGTAAGCAGACAGTATACAATTGTATCAAGCGCTACTAGTACTAATGCGCCGCCGATGCGGATAATGTTAGCTGCTGGATAAAGTAGCAACCTTATCTGTGTTGATCCTGTTTTAAACAAGCAAAATCGTATTTAACATTTGTCGGCAGAAAGGCTACTGTAGTTTTTTAGTCTCTCATTGCATTATCAGGCAAACATCTTTCACGTTAGAAACTACTTGCTAACAGGAGTGTAAACATTTCTATAGTGGTTCATTTGTCGGTCATTGTAATAGATGCCACAAATCTCCAAAGTTACCAACTAGTAGTTATGAGGAGCGTAAACATTGCCACGTTGGGTTAATTAGTCTGTCACTGTATTATACTGTGCAAATCTCAGATGTTAGCAGCTAGCTGCTAACAGGGCAAAAACAATGACATTGTTGGGCGAGTTGCAAGATGCTTTCGCATGCAGTCTGACACTTAAACCTCAGATAAAAAGAAAACGTTGTTACAATATAATAGGTTACGTATATATCTTGAATCACAATCAATCATGTTATTATATGAAAAAAATATATCCTATTTTGTCAAGCAGACTATTGAAGCCCCGGTATGTAAGATTTGACCACTAGATGGCACTGTTGTCTAATGCGAGTGGAAATCAGTCTCACAGCAAGCAGCAAGACGGAAGACAAACACAGTGGCGACCTTTGGTAGGGATTCATTCTACTATGTAAAAGAGATACAACTTTCTTAACCTATTATTTTATTATAACAATTCAAATTGGTGTGGTAGTTCAGTTATTTTTGCCTAGTATTCAAGTCAAAGATTTTAAGAAAACACAAAAAATGACACTGTCCGCTTAAAAACATTGCACGACCAAGTCCCATTGTATACTGCATGACAAACGAAAAATATTCCCGCATCACTGCTAGTTTAAAGCCCTGATGAAGACAGTAAAGGTTAAGAATGTCAGGTATCATTGATACACCTTAAACTGCTTCAGTAAAGTATCAATAAAAAGGCAATATCCAACAAAATTTCAAGTTTGTAGCATTTCCCAGGATGTGCCAAAAAGACTAGCTTTAGATTTCAAACACACAAAGGTTCATAATTAATGCAGCAGCTAGATTTTCTTTTGTAGGGCAGCGTCAGAACCGCTTCTATTGTATTGTGTCATTAGCTTTCAGGATATGAAAGAGAATAATTAAACAATTATGTTGCAAAAATAAGTATCAGATTGTCTTCCCTTTCCGTAAATATTGACACTCGTAGTATTGGATATTTTTGTATTCTTATACATGTCAGGGAACATGGGCCAAAATCTCACAATTGATATTGCAACATTATATGTAATGAGTTCCCGCGGTATTCTTTAATCCTGTTGGGATTTTGCCATGGCCAAATAATGCTAAGTAGAACAAAAAATGAGAGTCCATTACACAGTTGGGCAATATATTTTACCTGTTCGGTCAATCGGGACCACATGTCATTTAACTGTGATTTTGTTGGTTTTATTTCCCTTTTCTGCCCGTAATATTTGTTCCCAAGAAAGTGAGTAATAAGGGTATAGAAAACGATTAAAAATGGTGTACAGGGGTCTGCCATAAAGCTGCTGATGGAAGGTGTAATAAATGGTTTAAAATATATTATTATTTTAAGATTTTTACCAGTATATTAATCTGTATTAACTGCATAATTGAATAATTATCAACTGTAGGTACACACTTCATTAATATTTTGAATTTATTATATTATGTGTCTATTTTAAAGCAGTTTTAGGGGGTCGCTTATATGCGAGGTAGGCTTTTATGCGATTATTTCCGGTAGTTGATATATTTTTGGTTGTGCAGATCGTTTTGTTTTATTGAAAGAAAAAAAGGTTATTATACAATCAAATTGAATATATAAGTGACCATATTTTCTTGATTCCCGTCGCAGCCTGTCATTAGGGTGGAATGGTGGGTCATGAAATCAGACCTGTTGATAACCACTGCTTTAAGTCACTCTCTTTAATCCAGAGAGAGATCCGATTCAGATATATTTCATTGTCATTCTTGTACACATGTATACAGAACGAAATGTCAATACATCTGACCCGCACAGTTTCCTTAAATATACAGATATAAATATGTAGTATTGAGTTGGAGTATTGAAAAGGGATTTTATGTACAACAGTGCAAAAAAAATAAAAAAAAATTGTTGAGTGAAACACGCAAGTGGGGGGTCATATAATGTACAAAAAAAATATTGCTATATTCAGGCACATGCACAAATTGCTAAAATTGAAATTTCAAACACATTTTAGAGGACATAGGACAATCAGTGATAAGTTCTTATTCTTGTGAGCAGTGATTTTGCCCATGTGGTTTAGTGTGTGTGGGAGCGTGTGAGACAATACAGATCATAATGCCAATGGGTATTGTTTTTTTTTACAGAGTGCTTTGTAACTGCGGGAGGAGAACATGCAGACTGTGCATAGGCATTATTAGTCTTTTAATGGCAATTAAATGGCAGATAGGCTGCATTTATGAAGAGCAAACCTGTTTTGCTTAAGGGGAACATTTGATTTTTAAAACAGACAGATGGGCCAGGTCAATTAAAGAAGGGGCAAAATAGTTCACATGAAAGTAATTCTTCAATGGATAGGTACTATTGTTTACTGGTAATGCGATAATTACAAAATTCATTATACATCCTGAAATCGTTATCATGAAATGTGTATGTGTTTTATGTAAATTTAAATAAATGTAAATGGTCTGCATTAATATATCCCTTTTCAAGTCAATGAAGACCTCCCAAAATGCTTTACAATGTGTTTCACACTTCCCCTTTTACACACACTAACTAACCGATAGCAGCGTCAGCCATGCAAGGATACTACCCGCTTATCGGGGCATTAGGGATTCAGTGTCTTGCTCAAGGAAATTTCGACATATAACACGAAGGAGCGGGAATCGAAACTGACCATTTTTGATCCCAAGACGAGCGCTTTACCCCCTGAGCTCAATATACATATTTAAATATGTAAATTAATACTTATTTGATACTCTCCTTTTTAAAAAATAATTTTCTAAAAACGTATTTGATGCAAAACCTTTGAGTAGCACGCACAACATTATGATATTTAATAAAATCACAGAGTTCGTTTTTTGATGATTAACTACAATAATGACGCATGCCAACTTAAAGAGACAGATCTTTTCTTCCTCATGCCATGAGGCTCTTTAACTCCACCCGGCGGAGTAAAGGCCCACATTAAACCACACTCCCTACATTGCATATTACCGTACTTTTATTGCAGTGTGTATTTTATGTAGCACTATTTAAATACTCTACTGTGGGTATTAGCACGTCACATTGGGTATTTGTATATTGTATTCCTTTTGCTTAATTATTGTATTGTTCTCAGCAAAGGGATGCTGCTGGAAATGTGAATTTCCCTGCGGGGATGAACAAAGTATCTATCTATCTATCTATCTACCTATCTATCTATCTATCTATCTATCTATCTATCTATCTATCTATCTATCTATCTATCTATCTATCTATCTATCTATCTATCTATCTATCTATCTATCTATCTATCTATCTATCTATCTATCTATCTATCTATCTATCTATCTATCTATCTATCTATCTATCTATCTATCTATCTATCTATCTATCTATCTATCTATCTATCTATCTATCTATCTATCTATCTATCTATCTATCTATCTATCTATCTATCTATCTATCTATCTATCTATCTATCTATCTATCCATCCATCCATCCATCTATCTATCTATCTATCTATCTATCTATCTATCTATCTATCTATCTATCTATCTATCTATCTATCTATCTATATATATATATATATATATATATATATATATATATATATA
This sequence comes from Urocampus carinirostris, assembly GCF_059441175.1. Classification (NCBI taxonomy): domain Eukaryota; kingdom Metazoa; phylum Chordata; class Actinopteri; order Syngnathiformes; family Syngnathidae; genus Urocampus; species Urocampus carinirostris. The sequence goes on from NC_142357.1 coordinate 14,390,944, forward strand.
TATATATATATATATATATACATATATATATATATATATATATATATATATATCCTAGTGATTAGAAAACTTAATTAAAAAAACAATACTTTAAAATGAAACATAGAAACATGCTTATTTTAAATTTGCAAACAATCTGTTCATTATTTGGTTGCTTAATCAAGTCAAGTCTAGTCCCATCAAAGGATAGCACACGTTACAAATACACCATCCCGTGATCTTACATCAACATGCGGGCAAAGAAGAACTCAAAAACCTCCACATGAAGAAAATAAGAAACCTTGAGAAGGGGCCTCACAAGTGGTAAACCCCCTTCCAAGATGGTCAGAGTGCAATACATTTTGCATTGGGTAACAATACACAAAACAAAGTGAGAATCAATAAAAGAAAACATAGGTAATATGTGGAAATTTGTCCAGAAAGTGCATGACAGCAACATTGCCTCGAGCTTGTGAAATTGTCCAAAAATCGACAAATACAAATAATTTACATTTCCATTCTAATACTGTTTTCTAAAACAGGATACATGAATTATACCAAGATGTATTGGTGTACAATGTTTAAGATTTGGGAAAAAAAAAAAAATAAAAAAAAAAAAATTGTGACTTATAAACTTTTCAAAATTGCCAATTATCGTGCTAACCAAATTCATACACGCCAACAAACACATCAAATGGTGCCATCTTTTGTCTCTTAAAGGGACATTGTGTATTATTTAGCGTCTCACACTGGTAAAAAAAAAAACAACAACAAATGAATCCATTTAAAGAACTGAAAATAGACTTTTTCAGCCTTGCTGGATTTTCATAAAGAAAAGATTTCCATCTGCCGCAGGGATGTCGAACTTTTGGACTAGCGTGACGTCATCCACTTCGCTACAAGCACCCCTAGGGCATCATGTTAATCTGTTAATAAACAACGGGTAGACTGCTGAAAGTGTGAATTTCCCTACGGGGATGAATAAAGTATCTATCTATGAACATGCACACTTTTAAACTACTCATACATAATTGTCCACCATCTTGCCACACAACAAAACTCCAAAAGTTTGTTCAAAATAATGCGCAGTACACTGGTTTATTTTGTTCACTTTGAGTTGCAGTTTGTACGGCATTTCATGTTTAAAAATTACACAATGTCCCTTTAAGTGGTTCATCTTTCAAGTTGAATTAAATTGAATACAAACCACATGTATGCAGTATGCGAACCCAAAATACTTCATTTTAACTCTGAAGTACTGACCTGTACATACTGTTTTTGCACATACATGTCGAGACCAAAAAAGCAACATTGAAAATGATACTAGTTTTGTACTACAATTTGGGATTAAAGAGACAGTGTTTACTATTTGAAAACTCGATGACGCTGTGTAGTTTAGTGCAACTAAAAATGAGTGCTAAAGGCAATACAAACTACAGAGACTGAAAGTGTTCAAAAACCACAGCTTTTCTCTTCTCATTATACTCTAGTCTTTTCGAGGTATGTTTTGTACCTGCAGCAGCAAAACGTCAGACAATTAAGCCAGCTAACTCTAAGTGAGGCTCATTTTATGTTCGATAATTTCACATTTCTCGCCCTACGAGCAATTTATGCGCGAATAATAGTGTATATTTTTTGTTTGCTTATTATTTAAAAGAATGTCGTTTTTTTCTGAATGAAAAAAGGTTTCTTTTTACCACCACGGAGTACTAGATAATACACACCGTCCCTTTAAAGAAGACTGAAAAGACAAATTGAGTAACTGTATTAATTTTGTATTAAATGGAATGCAAAAACAGCTTGTAATCTCAAACCTACTTTAGGGACAATTATGTTCTTGATGCAGCAAATTGCATTTGAGAGCCTAATGTTTTATAAATATAACAGACTTTCATTACAGTGCAATTATAAACTAATGTTATTTAGCATTTTTGGGAAGTAAATGCTGCCTTTCCTCAAAATAGAGACTCAGTAAAATATGTGTATCTAAAAAAACGATTATTTATAAGTCCTAAATTGCCTATTAACGATTGGGCCAATTTTGTACTTCTTTGAAGAGGACCTAATTGACTTCCCTTGATTATGTGTGTAGTCTCTCCAGGAAATCTCCTTAATTGTCTCTTTTGGCTGGAGTCGCAACCAATGCAGTTTTACAGTGTCAATCATAAGCATTCGTTAAAGGTACACAATAGTCAATATCAATAGTTGCCCACTAGATCCCGCTGTACTGTGTAGTGCAACCGGAAATGAGCACTACAACGCACAGGGAAGAATACAAACTACGGAGACTCAAAATGACCAAACCGTACGTTTGTCTTCTGATTTTTTTGCCCAGCTTTTTTACAATGTTATTGTTTTTTTTGGGCTACCCTTAGCAGCATGATGGTGGAAAATAAGTTTAGCTCCATCTATGTTCGCCTCCTCTTAAGAATAATAAGTATTTAAATAAAATGCACATTTATGTGCTAGTTCATGTATGTTTGCTTAATATTCAAATCAATCTGGTTTTATCCTTAATTAAAGATTTTTTTTTACCACTAGGAGGCAATAAATAATACAAACTCCCCCCGTAATACTGTGGACACAAATATAGCAATGCTCGCCTTCTTGGTGTGAGTCATGCCCTGTGTGTGTAAGGACACGGATGACTATCTTTAATGATAGGTGCAAATTATGCTCAGTAAAAGGGATGATTAACTCGTCAGGCAATCGATTATTTTTTTTTTTTCTCTGCTTTGCACCGCCAGCAAAATCCCTAAGTCACATTTCTTTCATGGCCCAAAATAGCTCCCAATTATTTTATTTTATGTTTTTTTTTTAATGCACCACCTTTATTTCAATAGTTACATCACAGAACAGGAACCAGATTCCAGCAGCTGTTAACCGATACTTGAAAACCAAATTTAAACCAATAATACCTTTGACAGAAATACACCCCAAAAATTTCTTGCCACGATAGTTTGGCAAGTAGCATTTGGAATTTAGAGCTTCTTGCCAAAAGGAGCGGATTGGCATAGCGTGTAATTGGTCAGAGCGCTAATTGCAGTGATTCATTAAAAATTCACATTTGACAACTTTCAGCTATATAATAACATATGTTGTTCACCTAACGTTTAAAACAAAAATGAAATTGAAAGGTAAATATTTTCTCCATTAAGTATGTGTTAGAAATGCTCAACTGAGTTTAAAGAGCCCTTATGCTTTGTTTTCCATTGCGCCTATTTGCTTTTATCGTACTTTTATCAGGCCTGTTTGGGGCGGAACAACCCCCCATAAAGATGAAAAAAGAACAGTATATTTAAGCGCGTTAAGCGGAGAACATGCAAGCTCCACACGGGGGGGCAGCGGTAGCTGGACTCGAACCCTAAACCTTTGCACCGTGGGGCTGCGCGCTAAGCACCCAGCCGCCGTGCCGCCCTAAACCTACACATGGCACTATGAAATATGTATTAGTGCAAGGATTATGTGAGAATCATGGATATCTATTATGGGCCACACAAAAGATTAAGGTAGCGTTTTCTAGAGGTAAATTGTAATCGAAAAAACTTACTTTAACTGAAAATGTAAGCTATATATATATACATATAATATTAATTTTTACCCAACACCTATATGGGGAGAGATCTGTCTCACATATTATTACGCATGTGTTGTTCAGATCCACAAATTCTATTCAATAAAAAAAAACATTGATATGAATCCTCAGTACAAGTACAAGAACAATCATACAAATATTAATTTAAATTTCTATTAAAACAATTGTAGGTCGAGAAGTTTGTTTTCCTTTTATATAGTGCAATCCCTACCTAAAAATCTCCTACCATGTTTGTTTGGCATTTTGCTGCTATACAGTGCTCCTGACACTAGTTTTTGTCCGCATTAGACAATACAGTAGCATCTAGTGGTCAAATATTACACACTGGGGTTTTGAAAGGTGTTTAAATTTTGAAATAAGAAAGGTGTACGAACCCTGGATCCCATTCTATTTGGATTCTGTTTTATTTGCATGTATGTTTTCAGTATCGTTTTCATTTTCCTCAGATTTTTTTTTCTCCAGAGAAGGACATGAGTTTAATTATGGAGAGCACTGTTTAAATACCATATCCAACAGAGCTCTGACAGTAATTGGTGAGTTGATAGCATGTGTTGGCACTGACCTATGCAGTAGCAGAGGATGACTGACAGCAGTACGGCTACAGCCACGGCGATCAGAGCCGTGCACTTCCAGGAGCAGTGCTTGGGCGACTTTTTGAACTTGAAGGCACCACGGGACAAGCTTCCGCGGGGTAGCGGGCGTGCCGGTGTGGAGTATAGAGTTCCTGTTGCCATAGTGTAGCCTGGGGCAGCTGCGCCGAAGAATGGTGTGCTTCCCGTTCCCGTCTTAAACAGGAAATGTCTGTCAGATAAGAAGATAGGTAGTTATTACCATTGGTATTTAGAATAGAATAGACTTCATTGCCATTGATAACAACGTAGTGAACACTGTATGCAACGAGATTACACATGGAACTGTAAGGTTCGCCCTCAGCCCTGTATTTTTATCCGAAAAGAAAGAAATAGGAACCAGACTGTATTTTCTTGCTTGACTATTTATTGGACCCCAGATAGATGTACACAGCTGTGGAGTCTTTTTCAGCATGACTCGGAAGAAGTCTATCTGTCTGTCTTATCTAAAAAAGTGCCTAGGCCTATGCTGACCTAGCCGCCCATCCACTCAGCCTCACCTTTTGTGCCATTATAAGTCTCTATTGTCCTAACTCGCTTAAAATGGATACTGTGTGCAAGAGTGTTTTAGAATAGGAATACGCCCAAGCAAAGATTAAGTCACAACCCTAATAATACCTGAGAGATATAATCTATCAGCACTGCGGGATCAACAATATCAACACATAATAGAGACAGAAAAGTGTAAAATGAGATATTCATAAATGTTTCCAAGGTAATGCTTGGAACTGGCCTAAGCAATACGTGCAATTACTTCGTAATAATAGTGCAATATAAAAAAGTACCGAAAATCTTATTTCCAAGGTTATATATTTTTTAGGTCGTACAATTTCGTTTGGAGTGGTACTGGGTCTGGGGAAAGAACTGACCCTGAGCCCGTTAAGGACCTGTCGCGCTTACCAGGGGGCAACAGGTCAAATAAGTTGTGGCCAGGGTAGGAAGAGTCCTTCATTATATTGTTGGTTCTGTTGCAGTATCGCAAGCTGCTAATGAAATGAATGTCCTCCAGACAGGGCAGAAAGCACCAAATGATTTTCTTGGCTGTGTTGATAACTCGCGGTACGGTCTTACTGTTTGCCTAATTAAGCCTAATGGTCAACCAGTACCGTAAATAACAAAAAAAGTATTATAAAAATGTGTGGTGAAAATGTGCTACAAGATCTTCATGTGGCGTATATATTTTCACTCGAGTTTGAATTGACTTTGTTTGGGTGATTATCCTCTGTGTATTATCTATCTTACAGTTAAATGCTGCAAAAATGTGTTTGATTCATATGCTCTGGCTTCCATCTATTCACCTGAGTTTGCAAACATCATTCATATATAATAGAACGTCTTCAATACATTCAAAACCAAACTATTCAATGATTCATAGATCAGCAGAAGAAATTATACACTATATTTATTACCTGAAAGGGAGCATTTACTAAGACGAACACCAGGTGCAGCATTTAACATGAATATTGTGATATATTTCGTAGCTACATTTTAAACCAACATTACACGCAATACCTTTGATGCAAGAGATCAAAATATCAATATATCGGCTTAGCTTTGAAACTTGCCCAACTTGGCCAAAATTTTTAAGAAAAATTTGGCTCCGCTTTCGATTGAACGTCATGTTTTGAAAGTCCCGCTTCAAGCTGAGAGAGCGTTCAGGCATCCAAGCACTTGTCCCTACTACAAGGAACATTTTCGCTACTTACGATTATCTGAAAATGGAAAGTGCCAAGTAGGAGCATCAAGGGGGATGTTGACAGCGATGTAAAGGGTATTAGTTTTTGCAATTGACTTTATACTACATTACAAAGATTCACATCTTGGACGAAAAATGTGTTTATACTAAGGTATTATCATTATTTTTATCAGTATTATATACATCTGCATGTTTAAGAATAGATTGCTGATTATAAACATGCTTTTTTGGAAAAAAAAAAGGCATTTACTTTATTCACCATTATTTTTTAAGTGAAAAGGTAAATTCAGACCTGGACAAAATCAGACCAACCTTGAATTGGTTGGAGTTCGTAAGCTAAGGAAACACTGAAATAAAAATACACCTAAAAAATAATTTTAGTCAAATGTCTTTGTTTTGTTATATAATAATAATAATAATTTCCTTGTATTGTCATTCTGTGTAACAATGTACACAGAACGAAATGTCGATTGCACCTGACCCGTTGTAGCGAGCCGATGCAGCCGCAGCCAACAGAGGGCGCCGCCGACCACTTTTTAAGTCTTAGGAATGACTCGGCCGGGGCGCGAACCCGAACCTCCCAGTCTCAAAGCGGGCGCCTTACCATCTAGGCTACTGAGCTGGTATATAATGTAATGAAATTGGTAGTTAAAATCAGTTTCTCAGCCGGCCAATTTTATATCATTTCATACTGTACCTTTTTCAGCAAGACAATGAAAAATAGTTTGATTTACTTGTTAGTATCTATTTTTTGTACAGTTATTTATCATTTTATATTTTTCATTTTTAGCTAGTCAGTGTAAAATCAAAGTTTTGTTTTATTTCAATTTTTTAGAACACTTCCAATATTGTTCATCCACGAGTATTTGATATAAACAGTGTAATTCTGGACCTTGATGTATGTCTAGACCTATCAGGACTATATAAATACCAAACAGTATTAGCTTGCACAGACTAATATTTGAATTACAATTAGAATCATATTTATCGTCATTAATAACCACGTACCGGGGGTCCAACTACTCACATACATGGGCAACGCACCAGAATTTGATGTACCACACCAATAGCTGCAAAAACACAAAACAATGGGCATTGTTGTTTCCAACAATGTATGCGACATTTTTGTTTATCAAATCTATTTTTACGTTTCTTGTCGGATTAATTGACAATAATAATTGTTAGATTTCTTCTTGAATACTTTAATGACTAACTGATTTGCATGTTTGGTCCTCCAAAAGAAATCACTCATTATTCGGGGGAAATCGAGGTAAAATAAAACAAATACAAAAACAAACAAACAGAACCAAATTCCTCAAAGCTGCCGGTTTGTGTTCTTTCAAAGTTGGCAAATAGTGGTTCTTTTTTGAATGTGTGCGCTTTGAAACAGTGCGCTGAAAAACAGCATGAGACAAACATTAATTTTCATGAATAATGTTTGCGGTGCCCACTGGCTGCGCCACATTTAAATATTGTCATAAATATCGATAGTTCCGAAAAAAACATAGACCTCTGTCTCATCGAAGCCATAATCCGCAGGGCTAGGTCACATAAAAACATAAAATGAATAAAAATAAGCAATAAGTTGTAAATTCAATGGACTCCCGCCTTGCCCGCTTGACCTTTTATTACCAGGCCTGTGCTAATAACCTATTATACCTGTGCTAATTAAGAGGCTTTAATCAAAGGCTTTACGCCGCCATCTTCTTATTAGCTTTTAAACCCCAAGTGAAAAGCCTTTAAGTAAATGAATTAAGCCTACTTGCCACTCTTGCCACCGCATTTAGATTAATACCCCCATTGGTTGAAGGGTTCAGTGCCTGCACCTGCTGACCCTGCAGTCTATTCTCTCCTGATATGAACATTCGTGGAGAATACCTGGCAATTTGATATCAACTATTTCTCATTTTGCGCAGGCCCTCTTCAAATGCTTACAGGATGCCTTTGATTATATCTTGTTCACCATTTTCAGGTTATCCCACAACTTCCTTCGTCTGAAGTTTTTTTAGTTAAGTAGAATGTTAAAATAAGGAGAAAATACATCAATACATCTTGAACTTGCAAGGTGAACAGGAGAAGACTATCACAAAAAACACTACCCATCTATCTATCTACACTGGTCAAATCCCTCGAGAGGGGTGACCGACAGCAAGACAAACACATACAAGAAAATAAAAAGGGAAAAAGGAGCAAAAAAAAACCCACACACACAAAATTTTTGGACCATGGCCAACCCAAATGCCCTAACAGCCGAACAGGTTAAGCACCTTGGCACCCAAGTTGGTCATGCTTTCATCCCTCCAGATGAAACAGGACACAAAAAGCAGCCATGTCACTCGCGTCAGGGTGACACAACACACTCTTCTGTTCATCAGCAGGGCCGTACAGCTTTCGCTGGTTTACCCCTGCCGCATCATACGGGTGCCCTGCCCATCCCTTAGAACACGTCAAAACAGCCCACTATCCTTTTACAACACCTCTCCACTCATTCCTATCACCAACAAGAGCTCTTGCTTCCACAATATTTAGACCTCTTGCCTGCAGTGCACTCATAATACCATCCATCCACGTCAATCACGGCCTTCCTCTTGGTCTCCTTCCATTTACTTCTGCTCGGTAGATCCTCTTCAACATTCGCTCCTCATCCATCCTCTCCATGTGGCCAAACTTACTCTCATATCTACACGCTTGCTCAGTTCCACGACTACTCCAGTTTTGTTTCTCACAATTTCATTTCTCAATCCATCCAATCTTGTCACTCCTAACATACTCTTCAAACACTTCATCTCAAAAACATTTAATTTTCTTCTGACATCTGCGTTCAGGCTCCAAGTCTCTGCACCATACAACACAGTCGGCAGAATCTCACTCTCATACAGCCCCCTCTTAACATCCATACTCATACTCTTGTTGCTCATCACTCTCCTCAGAGCACCCGGAACCTTGCTTCCTTGATTCACTCTGTGCAATACCTCGCACTCCATTCCACCAACTGCAGCCACATCACAACCCAAGTACCTAAAGCTTTCAACTTCTTCCAGAACCTATTCATGCAATCTTATTTCTAATGCCATGCACACTCCATCACATAAACACTTCATCACCTTCCTCTTCCCAACATTCACACATAACTTACGCCTATCACACACTCTTCCAAACTCCATTACCATCCTTCTCAATGGTTCCTCAGAAAAACACAAAAACCACACACGATCCAAATTTGAATCTGTTCTATAGGGTCCTCCCCTGAGCCCTCACTTTTTAGTAAATCATGTAGATTACAGAAAGCCAATCCACCCTAAAGTGTGGAAATAAAAAAAAAAACATTTGACATTATTGGCCAATAGGGCACACTATATAAAATAAAAACAAATGGTGAGGAATAATGGTGAACACAAAACCTGGCATTCTATGCAGTCTCAGAAACAAGCAGAGATAACTTCTCAGGTTTGTTTAAGGCTTTTTGAGGATAGGTCTAATGTGTCATAAAAATTGGTGATGAAAAATGAAGAAAATAAGGTATGAGTCATGATTGTGACCATTGTTGACTCACTTTGTTGACTCACAGCTGGGGATTGTGGGGTACTGTCTACATGTATGTGTACTGTCTACATGTGTGTTTTAGTGTAGTCTGTGCCAGCATAGTGTTTTTGTGTTTTATTTTTTATTTTGGAGACACCGAGGCTCAGAAAAATGTAATTACAATTCTCTGTTTTTGCTACAAGTGACAATAAAACTGACTTTGACTATTTGAATGTCGAAACAGAATGACACAAGATGTAATACCAGTTTATTATTAACTTTTTTCTTAACTCATCACACTCAAATTGCCCTTTAAAACTGCTGAACACAAAATACAAGTTACAGATCTGGGCTCAAAATTTAATACATCCATCCATCCATCCATTATCTGTACCCCTTATCCTCAGTAGGGTCACGGGGAATTTAATACATTATAGTATTTAATCAATCTCTATTGACTGACCAAATCTAGTAGGGGAGCAAAAATATGTATGTGTTTAGTAGTTTACCTCGATTTCCCCTGAATAATGAGTGATTGACCTACCCTTTTTTTGCTGTACTTTCTGGTTTAACAACTTTACTTTTTTATTTTTCATGCTGACTTAAAGCAACTTGCAGTGGTCGTTGAAAGAGAAGGATGTGTTGTCATGGAAACACATAGTTCAAACACACCCCCAAAACAATAAGTTTCTCATAAAGGTTTTCAGGTACAAATCTGACAAAAAATCTAATCTCATAGAGTTTAGAGCAACCAATTAGCAGAAAATACACTTTAAATCTAATCCAATTAAAATCCATGCCACTCTCAATTACATAAAATGGACACATTGACGACAGTGGCCATGTCGTATCCTTATACAATCCCCTTGCCTGATTTCGCCTTTCTTTTTAATCAATCGGCGCCAACCTGATTGTGGGTGAGTGGGGCCAAATCTCATAGCATTGTGATTTAGTGTCCTTTTTGTCTTTTTAATAATCTGAGGTCCCAAAAAAGTAAGTGATAAGGGGAAGCACAAGATCAAGTTGAAGAATGGAAATGATTGCGAAATACAAAGACGAAAAAGAGTCTGCCATCGAAGCCCTGCTTAGAGGTTTAGTAAATTATTTCAACTTGTTTTATTCAGAGTTCTTGCACCTTTTTCATGGCCAATTTCAAGCACTTTTTATGGATTTTCAAAGCCAATTTGTACATTTCTCCTGTAACATTAATAGAAAAAAATCCAATGTGAGAAATTTTGAAATGTATTTTGCACATCCACAAATATACTTGCGATCTAGATTTGCGATTTTTAATCTTGCATATGTATTTTTCGAGACATGATATTTAGATGTTGAGTAAATCGTGACTATATTTGCAAACAATATGTGCTTAAATTTTTAGTTACGGGAAGTTTTTCCTATTGCAATTCACTACTGGTAAATGCTACCTTATTTTTTTGCATTGCTTATAGTAAACGCTAATAACTGATACAAAATCCTTGGACTAATACACTGTTTACAGTGCCCTGTCTAGGTGTAGCAGCCCGTAGGGGGCTGTGATGTTTCATAAGACAACGCAATACAAACTAAATCAGTTCCCGTTAATTATGAAGACATAAATCAAATGGCAAAGTGAAGCCAGCATAGAGCTTCGGCATCGTGAAACATAGTTTAACCAAAGAACTGTGGACGTAATCTTCAAAACGTTCCTAGATATGTAGATGTTTTTTTTTTCAGTTTTCGTGATTTTCAAGTAGCTCGTTTGTTGTAAAAGTGCGAGCACCCTTGCACTGTATACATATTGTGATCAATAGCGGAACGCAGAGAACAAATGCCACACTTTGAACCCGTCTGGGGAAGTTTGGCCCCGCCCCTCCCTATTCGTCGCAAGCTGTCGACACACAGATGGAAGCGGAATTCTATGTAAAGGCTAGTGTGCATCACTCCCGGAATGACAATGTTTTAGAAAAGCAAAGAAGAAGGTGTTTGTTCCCATTAATGTTAGCTGTATTGGAGTGCTTTGCAAAGAAAAGTACTCTTATAATTTTGTGGTGCATTAAGTCAACTGGATTTTCCGCACGATTAGGCGCACCGGAGTAAGAGCACACCCACACCCCCACACTAAAGCAAAGACTTTTGTCATGTTTTTTTAATATCAAAGTCACACCAGACTCTAAGGCACATGCAATTGAGACTACATTAAGAGATATTGTGTGTATTCGTGTATAACCAATTCTATATACACTTTTGGTACATACAGTAATCATGCAATGAGTGCTCAGTCAAAAAGTGTCCTCTACCAAAATCATAAAACATGTGCAAGACATTGCGAAAAATCAAACCCGAGTAGTGGCAGTGAGAGTCCCAACTTTACCACAAGATTACCTGTGGTATGGATAAAATACAAAAAAAAAAACAATTAGAACTTATCACATTATAACACTTTTTTTACAGTGTCAGCAACACTTATTTGCATAGTACAATCTGATAAGGTAAATGTGTTAGAAACATATAGGTATCATCATATTGTTCATGTATGTACATATATGTAACTAGTTTTCTGCACGACAGGGCCCACCCCCAAAACATAGTATTTTGTCATACCTTTTTTTATACATTGGGCGCACAGGACTATATGGCATGTAAAACTACAGAAAGTGCTAGCATGTTTATGGGCTCTTTATACACTTGAACACATAATAGTGCAATGATTAATAGGTCGAGAAGGATCATTGATCAAAACGGGGGCGATACTTTACCACTACAACCCTAGTAATAAGTAAACAGGCTTTCAAAACCATACCAATACCAAACAAATTGTCGGTGCCAGAAACACTGATCTGCATAGTGCAGTGTGACAGGCCTTTCCAATTACTCACCTTTGCGTAAATAACCTCTTGGTTCAATATGTATATGCATGTAAAAGAGCTCGTAGTATTATAGTAACTTGTTGAAATCCTTTCTGTTTTCTCCATTCTCTAACATCCGTTGGTGAAGAAGTGGGGAGACTGCTTAACCTATCAGAATTCATTATGCAAATCAGTCATCCTGACACCATAAGTTTGTTACATGTACTACTGCTGGTATAACGGTAATGTGTCGGCGTGCTCAGAGCCACTACTCAGGTTCGATTCCTGTTGTATAAAATGTTTTGCAATTTCGGAGAGCTATGCTTACTGTATGCATTTCCAATCATGCCCACTATATTATTCTGTGGTATGTAATGAGTAGATGGTTATAAGGCACGCTTTCTGGCCAAGGTTTTTGTGTGCTATATAGTCTGGAAAATAGGGTAATCTCATCACCAAATAATGGTGGGGGGCATTTTCTGATTGTTGTTACGAAGATTCTATTACAGGTTTCCAACCTGTGATAAGACTCATTGGAGTGCAATTTTGGCCTCAGCACACTGATAGCTAGTTATCAACTGTGGTGTTGGCTTCTAATGCTAATCTTTATCTAGATTCCTGTTATTTCTATTTTTTTTTCAGGGCCAGCCACAGACACTCATTAAAGCTGCCACCATTCTGTTTCAACTGATACCAACCAACTTTTAAAATACAAAGGTAATAGAAATGCTGAGCTGCTCATTAAATTGACTTACTTAAAAAACAATCCTAAAAAAGTCTCCCAAAATGAACGCCAAAGAAAATCCGCAATTGAAGAATTTCACAAAACCTGTATCACAATGTAGCCAAGCATCTCTTTTGGAGGCAAATTTATGTCTTTTTGCTGGCTTGTCTTGTCTGTTTTTTTGTGTTTTGTCATTTTGTCTTGCAATGGCACATTGTACGCTTGTATTGTGCTGGTGTGCTTAGTGTTCGTTGTTGTTTTTCTCCCTTTGTTTCCACATTATCATTCTGTAGAAGTGTTCAGTTATTTTGACATTTTCCCTTCCTCTCATACCTCCTGCATCCACATATTTGTATACACAACAAATACATACTTTGATCATTTCAAGCATCAGTTTTGATTTTCAGATATAATAAAATTAATTAAAAAGAAGAATAAATATTGTTAAAATGAACCATGAGCCAATAACTATATAGATTTGACAGACAGACAGACAGACAGACAGACAGGCAGACAGACGGATACGTACATAGATACATAGATGTATACAAAAAAATACATAGATATATATTTTATCATGTTTTCTTTCTTTCATTGATGCAATTTTTTGTCCATATTTTACTCTTGGGTTCATATTGTATATGTTACCGGAGTTTTTCTATTAAGAGTTTGTGCTGTTTTTCTGTATTTTGACCTTGAAACTCTCAATCGATCCATCTGAATAAGTCATGCGCGGGTGTGGTAATTGGTAGGGATAGGGTTTTGTGATCTAATAGTGTCATGATTTGAAAGAAGAGAAAATGTTTGAAAAACAAACAAAATGAGTTGAAATATTAGCAAATTCATCACGTAGCAACACAAAATGAGTAGTGAATGTGCATTGCAATTTACAGGAGTCGTTGCAGCTCACTTTGTCAACAAAGCATGAAACACGAATGAGCACTATTTGGCTGCTTCAGCCCAGGGCCATACTATATGATATATGGAAGAAAAAATGAGGCAGTTCATGAAGTGGATTATGCCTCGCACATGAATAAGTCAATGCTGTCAACGTGTATGTCAACCCTGACATTAAATGTGTTAAATGGGGGGGTATGCTTTTGTGTTTACAGTACTATTGCAAGAAATTTACTTTACTTGCTTGCTTTCAATTCACTACCTGTGATAAAATGAAGTTTCAATACAATCAAAAAGCCAAAAAATGTTATCGCCATTCAACCGTTACCACATTTGCCTGCATCTAACGCATATTTAGTACTTTAAAATGCAATACTGTGTCCCCATGCACCCTTTTAGCCTACTGTCTTCTTGCTGTTCAGGGAATCGACGCCATCCTGATCGTCTTTGGGAGGGACCACATCTCATTTTATTATGATTATTGCGCTTTGTTACCTTTTTTATCCATAACAGTAGGACCCAATGAAGTTTGTAATAAGGGGAAAAAAGTGGAACACAGTGACCAAAATGATAAGAGTAAAATAATGCAATGATTGTGAAATGCAGAAATGGTGAACGTCTGCATTGAGGTGGTGTATAAAGTTACGGTAAAATTGTTTTATTCTTATACTTTCTACCGGTATACTGTTTTTTTAATTTGTATATTTATCATGATAACACTAAAAATAAGGAGGGAAGACATCAATACATTTTGAACTTACGACAAGAAAAGCAGAGGATCCTAACCACCAATATAAAATTCCAACCTGTTCTAAAACCCCTCCCCTGCGCCCTTGGTTTTTGTTAAATATCCCGATTTACAAAAGCAGATCCGTCCAGGAGGGCGTGGGAATCAATGAGCAAATGTATTAGATGATCATGACACTGATGTAAATAGGACAAATAATGAAAAACAGTGAACTATAATAGTCAAAATAAAGAACTGACATCCTACGACATTTCATTTTCATAGACATTTAAATAATTGTTGTTGTTAAGATGCATGTTGTATTATATTTTATGATATAATTATTTTGGTACATATTTCTTTTAGTATGTGGCTATTTTAAGGAGTTTTATGGGGTCTGCTATGCAATGTATGCAATGTAGACTTATATGAGATCATATAGGGTAAACATTTTGTTTTGAGAAAATCAAAACTTGGAATATTTACCAGTTAAAATACAAAACACATACCCCATAAAAAGCATATTTTAATATGAAGAAAAATAAGAACATTTTAGGAACAAATACTTTTGGTGTATGCAGTAGGTTGCCAATCAATGTCTGTACTTTTGACACCAGAGCTTTGCATGTTGTTTTCCTTTTTTGGGGGGCTTACTTCTTTAGCACGCATCATGAAAAGACAATACTGTCGTACACAAGGAACCAACTCTGCTGCTGCGTAATTGATTAGCACAAGCTTGACCCAACACGACACGTCGCTATGCTAATCCGTCCGACAGAAAAGGGAGAGGCACAGCCGCGAAAACTGATGAATGGTCCCAAGTCAAACGGACTGGGACCTGCACGCTTGTCCATCGCATTGGGACTACCATGGTTGCAAAGAAGGCCGGCGGCGCTTTGCGGCCGCTACGGCTTGTCATTGATGTGACATTTGAAACCGGTCACAAAAGAACAAACAAGCGTGTGGGTGGATTTGTCCATGGCTAAGCTGCACAAGAAGAACACTAAACAATTACAATTGAACTTGCTTGAACGGGTAATCCAGCCTCAAACACTAGTCCTTAGAGTTGTAAAAAAAACGCAAAAAAAATCGTAATGCTTTAATGTGTCTTTATTTTGTCAGGGGGAAATAATGTCCGAAGCCTATAAGGATCATCAAATTATTCAATTGATATGTACTGTATTTTGCGCACTATAAGGTGCACTGAATTTTAAGGCACCCCCCCAAAAAAGGCTTGATATATATCATTAATACATAAGGCGCACCAGACTATAAGGTGCATGGGATTGACACTACAGTAAGAGCTACTATGTCTATGGGCTCTTTATACACTTACTGCATAAAAGAGGACAATGATTAATTCATAATAAACTATAATAATTTATTTGGTTGCGTTCCGGACAATTGTCCGTTAGTTGAATTTAATCGTAAGTTGCTTCAGTGCTTTATATTGTAAGGAATGTATGTTTATGGTTTATATACAGTAAGTATGTTTAAGGCATGTATAAGTAACCTGTATTGTTTTGTACTAAAATAAACATTTCATAAGTCAAGTCAAGTCAAGTTACATTTATTTATATAGCCCTTAATCACAAAAATGTCTCAAAGGACTGCACAGGAATACAATTACACAATTACCTGATCCCAAACCAACACGCGGGCAAAGAACAACTCAAAACCTCAGCGTGAAGAAAAAGAGAAACCTTGAGAAGGGACCCCACAAGTGTCAATCTCCCTTTCATAAAATAATATGCTCTACAAACATAAATAAAGTTGAGTTTAACTTACTTTTGGAAGTTTCACTTCAAAAGGTCCTCCTCCGTGGCAAAAAGTGTCGGAAAAAAAGTGTTCCGGACATTTTCTCAAACGCTTTCTTATTCCACTTTCGTTTCAAAGGAAACGACTTGCGTCTTCCTCACACTTTACACCAACCATATTGAATGGATGCACGAGATATTAAACAACAAAAACCTCATAGTTCTTAGTGCGCTAGCGTTACAGTACACGTTGTTACGTTTACACGAAACAGGAAGTATAAACCGGATTTCTTCTTCGGTGTGGATGCTGGGTGACCTCTCAGACTACCACACAGCGGAAAGAAGCACCACAGCACTATCCTCTACTTTGAAAAAGGTGGACATAATATAAAAATCGAACTTACAGCAATGTCCGTATATTTTTCGAAATCCTAAAAAAAAATTTGTGTCTACCATTTTGCGTAAGTCGAGTGTTCATAAGTAGGAGAGCATATTCCCAGGCGGTCTCCCATCCTAGTATTAACCAGCCCTGCTCCTGCTTAGTTTCCCAGAGTCAGGCATTGTCAAGGTGGTATGGCCTTGACCAGGTCATGGTCGTTAACAAGTCAACAAGCAGTGTTGAGGGGGTTTGGGGTTTTTAAGGGTTATTGTTCTATCTTCGTTATTCATTATCCATTATCCGTTATCGGTCAGTTCATAATACGCTACAAAGCCTAGGAGCCGGGACACTTACTCTGAATATTATCACAAAACATTGTTTTCAACAGGAATTTAGTTGGTCTACAAAGAGTTATTCGAACTTGTCTCATTATCACACAATTTTTGCTCACGGTGCCAAAAAGATTGATTTGCACTGTGCATTCTTATAGGTCTCTTCATTTGTACACAAGTATTTCGCCAGCCTCTCTGTATTCAAAACAGTTTGTATAGTATTCGGTTGAAATTGCAGTGTTATTATTACTGGTTACCTGACTTGTTTACCTGACTGCCCATTTTGCACATCTGGTTAGCTGCTCCTCTTGCACTCTTTGCACTACTGTAAAATACTATACATAGCCATAATTATTTTATATATTATTAGTACTCAATACTCCAACTCAATACAACATTTTATTTATATCTGTACATTCAAGGAAACTGTGCGGGTCAGATGTATCGACATTTCGTTCTGTATACACGTGTACTAGAATGACAATAAAGTAGATCTGATCTGAATCTGAATCTGAAAATATTTTCCTCTTTCTGTTACTGTCTTTTGCAAAACAATATTGACACAAAGGTGCTACTTTTGATTGTCATTTTCTCCTAAATAATAGTTGATTTTGTAAAAATGTCACAAAATACTGCAAACAAGAATGATACTCTGTTTACCAGGTGGCGCTGCTGAGGTGTAGGAAGGAATGTGCATGCTATGTGTAACACTGCACCTCTTCCTGCAGCTCACCCAGCCAAATAGCTCTGGGTGTGTTGGGGTTTTTACAGTTTGTTCTGTGGGTTTTCGTGATCAAATGTCTCAATATTTAACATAAATTGTTAAATGAGAATGTTTTAGCGATTAACAGCCAAAATGGGGTTAGGTCCACCTTTTTTAGATCGATCCAATACGCAACTGTGTTTGTTTGCTTACATCGTTCATACTTAAAAGCAGAACGCGTCTCGAGGTTCCTCAACAACAACGACCTCCCACATGGAAGCGCAGTCCATTCCGACACCCTCTCGATCAATTCCACACTGGCGACATTGTCAACGCCTCTTGCCTTGCACGCATGAATGCTTCGACGGAACAACTGGGAACAACCTTCAGATGTTATTCAAGCCAAGAAAAGAGAAGCTTGTGATGCACTCACTGCATGTGGTGTACACACACGATAGTGGACACTTTGAAAGGAGACTTAGAAAATGAAATGTACAATAGATCTAATGCATTGATTTGAGGTCTAGAAAGGTCAGAGCAAAAAGAATGCTATAATTAAAAAGACGGTATATATTTTCCTTTATCTTTTTAAATAAAAAACAAAGAAAATAAGTTATGTGTTTAACCATTACCTTTTTGAAACAGAAGTTGAATTTTGAAAACTTTAATTGAAACTCTAATCTTGAAACCAAATTCAAAACACCTAACCATGCTTTTAATCGCTAACTTAGACCTAAAATGTGCATTTTGTTCTAATGATATTTCTAACAAAAAGTTAAAGTTGAAACCCAAAACTGTGACATGGCGTTGTAATTGAATATCATACTTGAAACATGTATTCAAGACCCTAGTGCCACTTAAAAGGTGGGGTGCGCAGTATTAGGAGTCCTTAAAAAATAAAAATAAAAAAGCACAGCTGAGTTCAAAGAGCCTATATATACAGGACTGTCTCAGAAAATTAGAATATTGTGATAAAGTTCTTTTTTTTCTGTAATGCAATTAAAAAAACAAAAATGTCAAACATTCTGGATTCATTACATATCAACTGAACTATTTCAAGCCTTTTATTATTTGAATATTGCTGATTTTGGCTTACAGCTGAAAAAAACTCAAAAATCCTATCTCAAAATATTAGAATATCATGAAAAAGTATACAAGTAGGCTATTCAACTAATCACCTGAATCATCTAATTAACTCGAAACACCTTGCGAGGGTTTCCTGAGCCTTAAAAACACTCAGCTTGGTTCAGTAGTATATATATATATATATATATATATATGATATTTATACATATATTTGATGTATTTCATTGTAATTGTAATTGTAATTGTGAATTGCTTTGGGGATTTTGTCAATTGTTTGTGGTGCGGGGTAATGTTCACTGTATTTTCATTTTGTGTTTCACTTTTACAGTTTTGGATTAAAGTGAAGCTTGGACGCTAATCTTGACTCAGGGCTTTTTTCTAAAAGGAGTATAGATTCAGCTAATTTTTTTACGACACACAAAAAAGGGAAAGCAGAAATAAAAGCTGTATCTAAATCCTTATTTGTGGATTTAATCCCTATCTTAAAACTATACACAATGTCCATACAGTAAGTATTACTTTAAAACTCAGTTATTTGAAACTCAAACTCTAAATCTGGTGTAAAACATAGACTCTGGTTTTAAATCTTAATACTGTTTTCAAAACGTAGCCAGGCTTTAACTGAATGTTTTTTTCCAGCAGATGAATGTGGGCAATGTTTTTAAAACTTTTATCTAATTTAAAACCTTTTACAAACAATGCAAGTATGAAAGTTCACTGAATATTTGAGGTAGGGTCTTACCAAGAAATTAGAAACATGAACCGTCCTTCGCCATTCCCCTGTGAAAACATGCTGTCGTTCATTTAAAAGAAAAATGGATTTTGTGGCCTCACAGCGAGCCCATAAAAACCAAAAACTGCTCGTATCGTCATCGCAAAGTAATCAGGCAAGACAACTGCTGAGTTTGCCAAAAGGCTGCAGGTCGGACCATCACTTTTTTTTTAGTAGCGCGGAAAGTGGGATGTGGGGACAGACAGATAACATTTAAAGATAAAATGGATTGGCCGGCCCGTTTGAGGGAAGTTCAACAACTTCCAGGCTTGTTAAACCAGAAAAATCTTGTGAATTTTTTGCTAAGTGCGGGATTGCTTCCCAATTTTATTAAACACGATTTGGACCTACAGAAGACATCATGGTGCAGTTTCAGTCAGCTAGATTTAAACTATAGCACTCCCCTATAAGGTATAAAGAAACATTCAATTTAATGAATAAAAACTGGATAAAATTTAACCTCTCTGTGTGTGATTTTCTGACTTAATTTCAGTCTATTGGTCTAACTATCAAAGTGATTTCAAGCCACGATAAGGTTTTGATCTTCTATTCTGGTTCCATCAGATGGTTTATTTGGTAAAATTGAATGCAGTTATGATTCAAAGGGAGGTTTTAGTTTATGTTAGAGTTTCACAGGGTCAGGGAACAACTGTGGATTTTTAAAATGAACATAAAACCAAGATAGGGGGTTCAAGTTTACTGGTATGTTTCAGTCAGGGCTTTGGGTTTGAAGAAGTGGCAGCAATTGAAAGCAGGAGTTATGAGTACAATTTAAAATATTTACATGCCAATCTCATGTTTAATTGTAAATACTTTTAAACCTTTAAATTTCAATTTGAAACAATTGATTCAAGCATACTACCGTATTTTCACGACTAAAGGGCGCACTGTGTTAAAAGGCATATCCATAGCTGATTCCATTTCTGTATTCAACACATAGACAGGGCGCACAACATGATAGGGTACGGGTGCCCTCTGTTGCATCTGCATTGCACATACAAGTATACAAGTGCGCATATTTAAAAATACTTAGTGAGCAAAACTGAGTTTGGTTTTGGTTTATTTAAGAGTTGATGACAAACTCGAATAAAAACTTGTCAGAGTTCGTTTTTCAGCTTGATTCATTCACATTCAATTATCTTGCGGTTGCTCAATTTTCATGTTCTCCTGCGTAGAGTAGACATCAACACACCATGGCAGAGAAAACACGGAAAACACTCAATGGAGGGAAAGTGAGGTTTTGGGTTTGATTGATATTTTGGGGTACAACTCTGTTCAGCCTCTGGTAACACAACAACTTTTCAAATTGCTAAGTACCATAGCCTCCATGAGTACTTCTGCAAACAATAGACGTGTTGCGTGTGATGTCACATGACAATCACACAGGAGACACATAAAAGTCACAATAAATTGTATACAAGTCATTTTTAGTTGGAAATTTGAAAAATCTCACAAAAACATCGGATTTTAGCCAAATATCGGAATTGAGTATTAAGCCTGAACCAATTTACCATGCTATACAAACTCAACACTGCCCTCTAGCAGTGTATATGAAAGCGTTTGGTTTGCTTTGGTTTTAATAATTATAATTTTTGATTATGCCTTAGAGATTCTATTTTTTTTTTTAGACATACTCAAAAATTTATGGCGGGCCGTATCCAGCCCGGGAGTCTTATGTTTCACATGCGTGCGTAAGCATTCTATTAGGAATAATAAGAAATATGAAAAAGGAAAAAAATAGGGTTTCAAATTTGGGTTTCGAACTATTGTTGGAGTTAGGAAAGCCTTGATATGTTCAGTGATTAAAAAAAGATGCCAAGGTTTCAAATGATCATCTGAAACTGGACTTAGGATTTCATCATAGTGTCAGTTGGGTTTTGAGTCTAGGGTCACATCATACAATAACCTTCAACTTTATATGTGAAGCAATACATGCGATCCTGTCGCCACTTCCAGTCTCATCCCAATAGCCATAAATCTCCATCAAACGAGCCCACATCGATTGGTTGGCAGCAAGAATAGGACAACCCTGGTGGGGTCTGAAAGGAAGACCTCCTGCACAGCATTAACAAAAAGCTCATGTTGCAAAGCACTTTGCATCACATTGCATCAATTAAGACTAATGAATGAAGCATTGGTCTAAATGTGTTAATTGGACACAATGGAAAGCAGCTCGATATTGTTAGACTAATCGATTCAAAGGTGGAACTGCACTGTGATCCCAATGTGTTTGGACACTTAACCGGGAATGAAGTGCCTTTCCCCCTGCCCCTTCCCAGCAATTAAAACCGTATTTGGTTTCTAACCTGGTCTAAAAGTAACTACACTTACAAGTCTCAAATTATTCACCAGAGCACCAATCTTGAACCTAATTTTCAGGCTCTAACCTTTTTCAAAAACATCTCACTGGTCATAATCCTTTTTTCAAATCCCCTTTAACCAAGTGGTCCCCAACGACCAGTCAGGCAATAGACATGTACCAGGATGTGAGTGATTTAGTATCGGCCCGTACATAACAAAGTTCCATTCTTTTTTTTTTTACTCATTATTGATTTAATGGCATGCTACATGGCACCGAACTTGAACCAGGGGCTTAAAGGCTGTGCATTTAATTTAAAGTCAGAACGGTCCGCACAAGCAGGCACAGTAACCTGTTGAGTGGTGTGAATCAAATTGAATTTCTGAGCCTCAGTGACAAACACGATGGAGAATGTTCAACTGCAGAACACTACAACATATTGCAAAGATAGTAAACGAACTAGTGACAGTGGAGGAGCTTTTCACGATGAAGGAAAGATTCATTGCAGTTCAAGGATGCATAGAAATCCTACGTAGAAAACACGACACTCAGTCCACAGAAACCACTTAAGACTAACAGACTTCACAAGGGCCAGGTATTTTGTGAGTTTTTATTCTGGATTTTTGGCACAGTTTCCTGTGTCATTTGATGCTGGTGCGATGCTATGAAACCCTGAACATGGATAGGAAATCAATAATTCACAATTTCAGATAATGCTTCAACCTGTTTTTAAGGTTTTGCATTTAGAACAAAGTCAATGTGTTTGTCTGGTTTTTCTTATTAGCTTCTTTTGAGTTTTAACCAATGACAGTTTTTACAATTTAAGGTTTCAGTTGGAGCTTCAAAAGATGCAATAGAAGGGATTAAAGTTAGGTTGCAGTTAGGGTTCTAATCATTGGCTAAACCTTGTCCATCCATCCATTATCTGCACCGCTTATCCTCAGTAGGGTCGCAGGGGCGCTGGAGCCCATCGCAGCTATCTTCGGGCAGTGGGCAGGGGACACCCTGAATTGGTTGCCAGCAAGTCGCAGGGCACACAGAGACAGACAATTCACTCGCTCATTCACACCTAGGGACAATTTGGACCGGCCAATTAATCTGACATGCATGATTTTGGAATGTGGGAGGAAACCGGGGTGCCCGGGGGAATCTCACGCAAGAACAAGGAGAACATGCAAACTCCACACAGGAAGGTTCGATCTCATGACTTCAGAACTGTGCCACACCTGCGCTAACCACTGTGCTGCCATGCTGCCAGCGGTACCTTGTGTTTGAAGCAAATTGTCCATGAATTATGGAATAAAAGGCCTTCGATGTATTTATACAAGCATCTCCTTCCAGTGTAAGAAAAACAAATTAAAAAGGTGTTCATGTTTTTCAATTACATTTTCTCAAAGGTTTAAAACCACAGTTGTCAATAGTTGAAATGTATTTGTGGATTAGGTTTCAAGCCAAAGGTTTAAACCAACCTTTGAATTCTGACTTTGGAACATTTTACTATCCAACTTTTAAGCTTTTAGATCTTAAAATCAAGTTTGAAACTTGAATTTGAAGCCCAAACCGAGTGTTTAAAAAGATTCTAAAAACTCTCATCTAGCATTGAAGCCTTAATTTTAATTTCAAGCATTTATAACAGGCTGAAAACCAATGATTGAAGACTAACTCAAGTTGGCACTACTTACACACATTTAAACATTTTAATCCGCCAATTTAGGTCTCTCCCTTAAATATCTTTCAAACATTAAAGTTCTTCCCTAAGTCTGTGGAAACTAACTTATTTTTTGTTCTATTTTCTACACAATCCCAGAAGAGTTTTCTCACTTCAGGACAGAATTGACAAAGACAAGTGGGAGCAACAGTCGCTCCTTTCGGACAACAATGGGAAATGGAAGAAAATAAAAGTAAACAATACTTTAGTAGCGCTCGTAAAAAGTCGAAAACAAGCTGGCACAGTGAATAAAATGATGCTCCAGCGCATGATTTGAAGATTAAAGTGTCTGTTTTACAACCTGCACTCCATCACACTTTTATAGTGTCGCAAATGTACTGTATTTCTAACAGTGTTATTGGTGTGAAGTTACGCGCTTTGACCTCCTTCCAGTGACACCTCCATGTTGACTTGAAGCGGCTGGGTCACTTCCATTCGCAGTGTTATTGATGTTTTATAGGAAATCCTTTAAAGTTAGTGGTGCCAAATTAGAGAACCTATTGAAGGTCAACTCTGTCATGCATCCATGCGAGTGAATTAACCAGAATGCAAAAAATGGACTGGAAAATGTACCTATGTAAACAAAAGTCATTTATCAGTACTCACATTCACAATCTTGAAGCCGTGCATGTCGTAAGAAGTGTTATAATATTGAAATGTGTCACTAAATTTAGAGTTTGCATGAGTTCTTCATTTATAATTCTTTTTAAATTTTCAGTCATCTATAACTTGCGGAAGCTTACATGTGCTGCACACCACAATGCCTGAAATATTATGTTAAATAAAAATCTCATCAAGTCCAGGGTCCACATGGTAGAAGAAAAAAAAAACACTCTTACAGGGGCCGGACTAGTAAATTAAAGGCATAAAAAGTGTGCCTAAAGTATAGGGCGATGGATCTACCAGAGACGCCCCAAAAACTTTGATTATGATACCTGTCTGTTAACTGAATATGCGGGCAAAACATATTTCCTTTTTACAGGACAAGAACAATCCTCCCTGACATTAAACTTGTTGCCCACCGGCACTAATGAAAGGGATGGTGTAGAACCAGAGGTGGGTATTAAAAGAGTAGATTTACCCCGTTACATTTACTTGAGTAAGTTTTGTTTTTCTAGGAGTATTTTTAAATGCCTCTACTTTTACTTTAATTTGTGAAAAAAACGATACTTTTACTTTGCTACATTAGGCAAGATTAAGGTTTCTTTGTTACTTAATAAATCCCCTTCAACGTAAGTACGTGTCTGTCTGACTCCGCTCAGGCGCATTTATTTTGATGCAGAACTCTGCCAGGCTCAACCACACTTAACCAATCAAACGTAGCAGCCTCGTCACGTGACCATATTCAACTTCAGCAGGTGAAAACTTTTTTATGGATGAAACAGATCGAAAACGTCGCTTAGCAATACCGATTATGAAAACACAGAAGAGAAGAAGCAGCATTGGCCTCACATCAAGAGCATGTTCCCCCTACAAACGGTTACAAATACCCGCTAAAATATGCAATGTCTTCTTTGTTTGAGTTCATGGGCTAGCTTGTTTTTCTACTTGCAGAGCCTTTAACAAAAAAAGTACTGGGGCTTTAAATGTGCTACATGTGCCTAATGTATTCATTTGATTTATACTATTTTCATTGTATTTTTTACTAAAGCACTTGAATTTACGTTGATCATTTAAATATTTTAAACTAAAAGTATTTTTTTTGTTGATTGGATAGACTTTGATGATTTAATAATCGGATTGGTTGTTTTAAAAAAATCAATGAATACGACGTTGCTACAGTTACTCAGTATTTGAGTACTTTTTTACTTTTACTTAAGTAAGTATTTGGATGACTACTTTTACTTCTACTTGAGTGATATTATTCTTAAGTAACAGCACATTTACTGAATTAAAATATTTGGCTTCTCTACCCACCCCTGAGTAGAACTAGCAGAGTTCTTATATCACTTGTTTTCATTACGATTTATTTCTGCAAATAATTTATTTTAAAATTCCACAGTGGCAAATTGCATATGTGCGTATTGTATGACAGGTTTATACATCCCTGCTTTAAGCATGAATTATTTTAGCTTCATCCATTTACATACTTGTATTTCTGTTATTGATCGATATTTTAATGGATTAATCACTTAAAAGCAATCAAGTACTTTCTGCTTCAACGTATCTCAATTAGCATTTGACAGGGTACTTAATCTTTGCTTGATTATTCCCCGCATCCTTTGCACAGCTGTCATTGTTTGGTACGCTACAGCACTAAATCAAGTACATAAAGGCTGTAGATTTTTGAGTCGCATATTTGTCGTGGTTGCGTGTCACAGCAGCAACAGTCTAAATCCATGTACGAGAGAAAAAAAATGCCTCTTTAACTCATTCAATGCTTAAGTTTTTCTTAAAGTGAGAGGGCTGGTAGGCCCGCTATTTTTTTGCTATTTTGATTCATTTTTGAAGGTCTACAGAAAATTTGGTTTGATATCCATATCAGAATAGGCAGTGTTGAGCATGTTACTATTTATAGTTACAAACTACTCCTTCCAAAAAGTAATTGAGTTAGTAACTGAGTTACTCGACAGTAAAATAAACTAGCTACCAGGAAAGTAACTATTTCTGTTATTAAAAAAAAGGTTTAATGTAAAATACTTTGACATTTTCTGAGCATTATTTTAGTCAAGTAAATAGAAGAAAAAAGGCAGGTATTTGTGTTATAGAACCTTATAATATTAAATTAAAAAATAAGCAGTAAACAATAAAATAAAATGACCCTCAGCAGTAAAACAAGATAAAATCAAAAGTGTTCACAATTTAATTATTTGCACCAGTTTCATGTTGTTGTTGTTTTTGTTTTTTTTTAATAACTTAAATGATCATGTTGTCTGAATTGACAGTATACACTTTTTCTTACCATTTGTGGAGGAGGTAATAAAGTGATCCCTCACTATAACACAGTTTACTACTTTTCATGGTGTCGCTACCTAGTGGATTTGAATTGTGCATTGTTTTCTGTATTCTGATTGGCTTAACAGTCTTCTGACTCATTACAACTTGATGGTACGGTAGTTGGTATTCAGAAAAAAAACAAAAAACGTTTATACTAGGGGTAGGACAATATACTTTGGTCACAATTCGATTGCATCAAGATACTAAGGTGCCAATTCGATATATATCACAATTCTCAACAATTGTGATTCTACAAATATTGCAATTGGATACAACTTAAATCATACTCCTCTGGGACAATAAACCATGAATGATTTCCAAACAATGCATATCAAGTCTGTCAGTCAGTCTGTAAGTGGACATTTATTTCAACTAAGACATTGAGAAAATGGTCCTTTAATGATTCTAGATACAATCAACACTGTAAGATATTAAAATCAAATAATGAAGGAAATAATGAAAACTTTATTTAAAGCATTAGAAAATAAAAACAGGACAAAAACAATGACTCAACAGCAAAAATAATGTTAAAATAACATGTTCGAAAAGGGGTAGTAAGAAGCAGACCCTTATTTTTCCTACCCCTTTATCTTCCTTATTAATTATATTTCACAGATAGCTACGTTTTGTGTCTAGATATAACATATCTCATAGATATACTTATTACTACATAAGTTGGATATCAATAACTATAATAATAACAGTAGTCACATATGTAATCAGCGTCTATTAACGTTATAATAATACTAGTCACACAATATCATTGAGACACCAAAGACAATAACAATAATAATAAGTAAGCAAAAATAAAATGTATGATGTAAAAATAGTAACAATAACAACAAGGTTAACTATAGTTGTAAACCATCATTTGCAACGCAATATTTCCAATTTTTAGTATCCCTCATACCCCATTTTCTTCATCTCTGTATTCTGCCAGTAATGTTTTTTTGTTCATTTGGGATGTTTTCCGGCTCTATGTTTTTGTTGACCTTAAATATCAGTTGGGAAGTGAAAAACTTTACTAAATCATCCAATTTTGATAATTTTGACTGCAGGAATAAAATATTAGTATGATCTCGATATCCTACCCTGGGTATAGTTCTAATTGCACATTTTTGGAGGATCAAAAGAGCTGTAGTGAATTTTTGTAACGATTGCACCAGACTTCTGCACAATAGAGCCTCTAAAACAAAATAAAAATTGTAAGATATAAAGTTCAAAAAAGGTCCTTCAAATCCAACATATTTTTTTTCCATTTCCCTATTCTGCAGGTAAACATCGCTGTCTGAGGTGATGCTTAAGGTATTGAAATACAACATTTGTGCAAAAACTGCACACAAAAGGAAACATCTGATCAGTGAGCTTTGAAATTAAATTGCTTAAAATTCAAGTTTTACAGAACTCTAATATGCGGACAAACACGAACTATCATTTTCCACTTCCGTTTACTTTCCCACATTTTCACGTACCGAATATGGTTTCACAAAAAAAGATTCCGGGGAGAAAAGTCGATTTTAATAGTTGCCAAAAACAAAATCCCGGTGTATACATTAATCTATTAGTTGTTCCACCCCTTGTTTATACAGGACTTTTATTTGTGAAACAAATGCTTGAGACTGTAAACGTGGTTTGTTCTTTGGTTTCAGTGCTTAATATATTAGTATTTAATCTGATGATAACTGCAAAAAATAAGGGTTTCTTAAGTTTTTAGTTTTTGTCTATCACGTGTTCTTTTTAGAACTCAACCCATGCAAAAAAACAAGGGCTTACTAAGCAAACATTCATTGTGATTTATATTGTTTTCTGTAGTTTTGGATTCTACTATATTTTTAACCTGTTTTTAATACAGTTTCAATCCATATATGTTAAAAAAATGCATGTACTGTACTTAAAATTGGTGAATACTATCTGCCAAGAAATAAAATTATTTTGACTGTGTTTTCACTGTTATATCTTTGTAAAAAAAGTAACTAACATCAGCAAAATGATAAATATTTTTAAAATATTTGATTTGTTATCTTATTTTTTCCAGTAGAATCAAAACTAAATATGTTATCAAATATACTGTACGACATCATTAAGAGATAAGTAGTATATAAAAAGAAAACTGTTGCCACCTACTAAAATAAACAAATGTCACATATATTAAGCAATATCATCTGGCAGGCTAGACAAGGTTTCACGACACACTGGTTGAAAAACACGGTATTGAGCTATCACTACAAAGTTTTTCATTATTAATATTATAATTTTTATTATCATTATGTCGTTTTATGTTTTAAATTCCCTCCTCTGTGAGTGTTCCATATGTTCAAAGCACCCCCAGGCAACATTTGCCACTGGGAGTGTCACATGGTTTTACCCACTTCAGTTTATGGCCTATATATTAGGTATTTCTAGCTTGATCAAGGGTAACACTTTTGGTGTTGATCACTTTCACCAAAAGCTCCTAGATTATCCTGAGACCAAGCTCTGTGAAGGCAGGTGTGAATCACACTGAGTCAGGCGCAAGACGAGAGAGCTTGTTAAAAGGCAACTCCTGCAGGGCTTCAACCAAGTGTGAACAGCACATCACAATCAACAACCCCATACAATAAAAGTCCCTGCCCTTTAAAAAAAACATATTTTCCCCCAAAAATACTATACCTTTAAATCATAGAAGAAATGTCATTATTTAATGTCAAACCATTGGAGCCCACCCCAGGTGACTCCAGGCAGCGGGCAGGGAACACCTTTAATTGGCCGCCAACCAATGCAATGCTCATAGAAACTTTCGAACACTCCGATCACCCTGCAATGCATGTTTTTGGGGGATGTTCAAAAGCAGATGTTGGCAAGCCAAAATATTGAAAGAGCAATATTGGAACATTTTAAGAATATTTGTGTTTGCCCTCTTACAGAAACCATATAATTCTCCGTTGGCAACCACTTTTGAAAAAGCGGTAGGGAGCACCAAAGAGCCACTAGGGAGCGCCACAGAGCTGCGTGCAACTCCAGAGGCACTTGTATTTGACCCCTCTTCTAGAACATGAGTGGCCCTCCAGCTTTTTTATCTAGTCAGCTAGGCAAAAATGTAAATAAATATGCTAATATCTATAGCATACTCAATAAAATGTATATGAATTTGGTCTCCCGTGTTCCTTCCTGTAAACTGTGCTCAATGCCAATGTGAAAATAGGTGGCTATATTTTCCTAAACCCTTATTCTTTTTAATAATATCTCAAAAGATGTTTATCAGATTTCATGCAAAAACCCTTTTGAGCTCGCCCTATTGCATATAGAGCTTTTCAAATTCATATTCAGTGCTTAAAAGAGGGGCTTAAATGACTTTAGTTCTGAATGTTTCAAAACCAATTTGATGAAATATGAACAAGTATAGGAAAATATCCAACATGTGTGGATGTGTAAATACAGATGCCTCTATGCATTCGTAAATACAAATAAGTAAAATTGGATAAGCCTACATTGTCTTTTTCCCTCACAAATTACTGAGGTATCGGAACCAAGACTCTTGCTAATTTTAATATTGGACGCCTGCAAAGGAGATTTCATAAGATACCAGTTGTTTATTTTAAACAATTATTGTGCACTGATGTTGTTATGTTGGTTATTAAATAAATGGCATTATTGGATAATTGTGTTGCTGTTCTTTGATCCCAAACCTTGTAGGGCTCATTTGCTTTTGGGTTCAGGGGAGGTCCTCTAGAAAGGGTTGGACTTTCTTATCTGAAGGTTTCTCTCCCTGTCATCCTTATAAGTTCAAAATCCATTCATGTTTTCTCTTCTAATTTTGTATGTCTGTCTGTCGGTCGGTCGGTCCGTCCGTCCGTCCGTCCGTCCGTCATCTATCTATCCTGATTATATCTCTTGAGGGGGGTGACCGACAGCAAGACAAACACGTACACAAAAACAAAGAAAAAAAAAAGGAAAAAGTAGCAAAAAGACAAAAAATTTGACCATGGCCAACCCAAATGCCCAAACACCCAAACAAATTAGACACCTCGGCACCCAGTTTGATCATGCTTTCGTCCCTCCAGATGAAACGGGACACAAGAAAGTGGCCATGCCACTCGGGTCAGGGTGACACAACACACTTTTCAGTTCAAGATCAGGGCCTGGCAGCTTTCACTGGTTTACCCCTGCCATTTCATACAGGTACCCTGCCCATCCTTCAGAACATGTCCAAACATCCCATTATCATTTCTCAATACCTCTCCACTCATTCCTATCACCAAGAAGAGCTCTAGCTTCCACTACATTTAGACCTCTTTCCTCCAGTGCACTCATAACACCACCCATCCATGTCAATCGCGGCCTTCCTCTTGGTCTCCTTACATTTACTTCTGCTCTGTAGATCCTCTTCAACATTCGCTCCACATCCATCCTCTCCATGTGTCCAAACCAACCAAGTACTCTCTCAACCACACACTTGTCCAGTTCTGCTACTACTCCAGGTCTGTCACTCATGATTTCATTTCTCAATCTATCCAATCTTACTCTTAACTCTTAACATAATCCTCAAACACTCCATCTCAAAAACACTAAATATCCTTCTCAAATCTGCATTCAGTTTCTGCACCACACAACACAGTCGGCACAATCACACTCTCATACAGTCGTCTCTTAACATCCATTCTCATACTCTTGTTGCTCCTCACTCTCCTCAGAGCACCCGAAATTTTGCTTCCATGATTCACTCTGTGCAATACCTCTCACTCTAATCCAACTGCAGCCACATCACAACCCAAGTACCTAAAGCGTTCAACTTCTTCCAGAACCTGTCCATTCAACCTTATTTCCAACACCATACCCACTCAATCATGTGAGCACTTCATCACCTTCCTCTTCCCAACATTCACACATAACTTGTGCCCATCACACACTCGTCCAAACTCTATTACCAACCTTATCAATTTTTCCCCACCGAAATACCCAGAAAAAAAAAAAAACTTGGGCAAAGAAAAAACATACAAACTTAACTCAAGTAAGCCATTTGCTGGAGTTCACACCCCCAAATGATATATTTCCTTAATATGGCATCTGTCCATTAATATTTATAGTAATTATCATTTAATAAAGACTAAGACACTTCACAGGGGATACATTATTCATTCATTCACTCACACATTCATGGCAGTAAGGTGCATATGTAACCACAGCTGCCCTCGGACAAATTCACAGGAGTGTGGCTGCTAGTTTGCACCTCCAACCACCCCTAACTATTTGCACCTTTCACACACCAGTTTGACGGTCACTGGAAGTAAAGTGTCAGCGCAGTTTTGCATAAAAACATGTGATCAGAAGGGAGATGGAATCGAACAGTGAGCGTTGGGTCAGTAAACCACCCGCTCTGCTCGCTGAACTATGGCCACCATTTTATTTTGGAGAATGGAGCAGAAACTGGCACAAGCTATCATCACAATTAGTTATATTTAAAAAAAAGGTTGGTATTAGGGGTGGGCATTCTGAGACAAATATCGATATTATTGATACCAGGGGTGTACTTGGATCGGATCAATACTATTCTTCTTCCTTGGGGAGTCAAAGACTGGGTATGAGACACAATCAAAAACTATTTTGCGTTATGGGCTTTATTTTCAAAAATTATTGTGCAATTGAAGGCAATTTAGTTGTCTTGTTGAGATTGTTATACAATATTAAGATTTTTGATAAATTGCTTGTTTTACTGGTGAAGTTTTACTGTCTTTTCTTATGTTCTGAAACAGTTGTCGTCGGAGACCTAGTGTTACACAGTTTTTTGATTGTATTATTTACACTTTTCACATTTGACCTCATTTTTAAAACATTGCGCAAGGAAAGGTGTTTAAATTGTCTTGTTGACATTGTAATATATATATATATTATATATATATATATATATATAAGAATATGTAAACTGTGGAAAGGAAGGTGTTTCAGTTGTCGTATTAACATTGCCATACAGTATTCATACTTTTGTTCTATTGCTAATTTTTTCTGGGTTTGATTATCTTGAATTAAGTTATAATGGAATGTTTTACCTGTAATGGATTAAAATATGTGTGCAGTGTTTATCGTAGCTTTAAACTAACTCAAAGGGAAGGAGTTTGATTATTCCAGTACATTGGTGAGTGACCAGGACCTGTATTGGATCGGTATCAATTGACACATTGGCATGGTGGGTGGGTGGTTAGCGCGCATCCCCAAGGTGCAAAGGTATAGGGTTCAAGTCCAGCTACCGCAACCTTCCCTTGTGGGGTTTGCATTTCTCCCCGTGCCTCTGTAGGTTTCCTCCGGGCACTCTGGTTTCCTCCCACATTCCAAAAACATGCATGCCAGGTTAATTGGTCTCTTCTAATTGTCCCAAGGTGTGAATGAACGAGTAAGTTGTCTGTGTCTGTGTGCCCTGCGACTGGCTGGCAACCAGTTCGGGGTGTCCCATGCCCACTGAGCGAAAATAACTAGGAGGGGCTCCAGCACCCCGCCACCCTACTGAGGATAAGTGGTGCAGATAAAGGATGGATGGATGTATTAACTTAGATTGAATCAATACCAACATTCCCAGTATTGCCCACCCATAGCTGTTATGGGCGATTAGAACCCCAAATTTGAAAAAAAAAAAAAAAGAATCTTGTCTTGCTTTCACCCCTAACTTAAATCCCTCAACCCAGCTTTGAAAACCTCATTTGAAATTCTGAACCTTGTAATGCAAACAAGACTTCTTAGTCCAAAGTCCTGCTGAGTATAATTGTCAAGCTAACAGAATAATTAATAGGACAGCGCTGCTGCTCCTCCACAGATTATCACTACAGGACATGTTATCCTAACCCACGGTGGGATATTAACGTAACCACGGCAACTGAGTGTGCACGGAAACGGTGCATGCCGGGAGGTAGGGCGCTCCACTTACCGGCTCTCCAGGGCCACATTGCTGCCCAGCACCCAGCTGTCCTGCAGCTGGACGCATTCCGCCGTGCTCTGCAAATCAGCCGCCAGGCCGGCAGCGGGCGGTGGGCTCGCGGCCCTCTGATTGGCCAGCGAGCCTCGACTCAGGGACGTGATGGAGGGATGCTGCTTGTGGGGCGGAGGCGGGGGTGCCGGCGGCAGGGGGGGTGGACCCTGTGGACTGGACAGATGGTCGCCTGGAGGGACATATGTAAGACTTCAATCAAAACATTCATTTTCTATTCAGTTATGTGACTAAATGAACCTTAATTAACGACCCTAATCTAAAATTGATAAGAATAAATCTTTAACCTTCGGCTGATCCTCAAAATTGAACCCCAGCCCTGACTAGAAAGCCTAAAAAAAAAAGTTCTTGTACTGATACCGTATTGCGTAAAATGTACGCTTATTTGTTCCCAAAAAAGAACTTGGGTGCGGGTTATACACAATGTTTCACAGTAGTACATTAACGTATTGGAGCAGCGATTCATCAGTCGAAAATGATATCTTACCAAATTTGCGTAAAATTTGATATAACAGGATTCTAATACAAACTACGGCAGTCAAAAGGGCCAGTTGATAACAACCATACAACTAGGGTTACATATGGCATGGTGAAGGCCTTATTATTTAATCTAATTATGACACATTTTTTACCTTACATGGTGGCCATGATGAAAATATTTTAGTGACAGAGTAAACTACGAACACGATACCAAAATAAAATTTACAAAGTATTGACTCCGTGTTTTTCAAAATCAGACTCAGTGACAAAAAATGATTTTAATCATGGCCCCATATATTCAGCAATGTGGTACCGTGAGTAAATGAGATTAAAACATACCCCTTTTCCAGTCTCATCTGTAACCCACGTGGTTCAGTAATTAAAAATCAGCACTTTCACCAACAAGATCCAGGTTCGAATCCCGT
This sequence comes from Urocampus carinirostris, assembly GCF_059441175.1. Lineage (NCBI taxonomy): Eukaryota > Metazoa > Chordata > Actinopteri > Syngnathiformes > Syngnathidae > Urocampus > Urocampus carinirostris. Next base: position 14,425,371 of record NC_142357.1, read on the forward strand.
TGTGTTAGTTCAAAAACAATGATTGTGACATAAAAAGTTTAATTTGAGCTCAGAAAAGGTGAAACCAAATTATTAACCAATATTTCATCAAAAGTTAGGGATGTGTCTTATACACAAGTGCGCTTTATACTCAGATACATATGATACTTCGAAACCTCAAAGGGGACGTCAATCAAGCTTTTATCAAATGGCTAGATTTAGAAGCAAGTAGTTTAACAAGTGATCTTTTCTCTTAGTTGAAAATCTATTTCTAAACTTAAATTTTTGTATAAAAACTATTTTATATTCACATTAATTAATTGAAACTATAAATAAGGATGAAACCGATCATTCAAAACCAAAACATTTTATTGAAATATTAAACGAAAAGATAAACTTGCTTGTAATCTCTTAGCAGGGCTTTAGGATCTACATATAAATCAAACTGCCTTTAAACTGTATTTGTCTATCAACACCTTAATTAAGACCTAACCATACCTGTAAACCGTATTCAATGCATTTCTGCAATCTAATCTTGAAACCCACATTTTAAATGATGAAATATTATCTGAAACTGAGACGTGAATAGTTTAGTACACCCCTCGAAGTAAGCAGAGAAGACACAGATCAATTTTAAACTTGCAAGAAGAACAGGAAAGGATTTTACAACAAACATCTATCATGTCTTGAACAGTTGAAAAATGTTTGAAGCCTAAATCCAGATTTAAAATCGTACTTTAAAACCCTAATCCTGATTTTGAAATCTTATGTTTACGTTCCGAACCAATCAATTTACTTTGCTGCCTTGAGCAAACAACATTATCAAACTGGCACAGCGCATACACAGATGGACAAAACGTGTTGTAAATGTCCATCCCGAACAGTAAAATTAAGCCAAGAGAAAGGAATTAAAGTGAGATGAGACGCAAGAAAGGCAAAAAAAACTTGGACTTCACTGAGAGTCGGCTCTTCTCAAACAGAAGGTCAGTTAGCGAGGCATCTGGTCCTTTTATGGCCGCTTAACGCCGTGCTTCACGTTTGATTACTGCCGAGGAAGACTCTCAGATAACTAATGACCAGAACCAGGCATTAGCTCTGACTCGGGAAGAACAGGTTTTCCAATTTCGCACAAAGATTTGGAATTGGCCCTCCGGAACAGCGTTCAGTGATGATCTATCCATCTCAGCCCATTTAAGCAATGGGAAAAAAAACAAACAATGCTGACGAGTCAGATTTGCTCCAATGAGCCACAAAAAGGAAGAGGGTCATATTCCGATTACAGCCATCTGGTGAATAATCTGTGTATCACAGTTTTATTCCTTTCGTATTGTACACATTCAAGATACATTTTCATCAGAGAGGAACAAATAAAGTGTAAAAATGTTTCCTTTCCTTTGTTTAGGTTTTACATTAGGAGATGTTGTAATGGTGGTCTGTGCAGCCTTTTGAGAGTTTTTGTGATTAAGGGCAATACAAACGAGTTTGACTTGAGTTTATTAGCCTTGATTTTGCAAAGTTTACTTGCGGTATTGATTTTTTGTTATAGTCAGTTATTGTAGTGCTGGTAAACGTTCATGTTCCAAGATAGCCATTAAGAGCTTTTCAGTAGAAACTCAGAGATATGGCGTTTCCAGTTATCTTAATGGAAGGGTCTTTAATGGATGTGCCATGTTTGTCCCTGCAAAGGCGTCATTTGCAAAAAAAAGTAAATGTGTGGAAACTAAATGTTCAAATGTTCAAATTTCTTCTGCTTTGGGGTCAAAATATATAGTATTTCATAGCATAGCACTGGTGCCGTGCAGTGAGGTTCCTGTCTGGTAAAGGCATGGTCACACCTTGGTCACAGCCTTTCACGGGCGTATCGCAGCTGAATCACGGCCAGAAGTTTCTGCCTGTGAAGTAGACGCGGTGGAAAATGTGCAAAATTGGCTAAACCCGCTGTTTACCCGTGGTATGCCCGCGGAACAGATGCCGGCGACTGTTCCACGTCCTTATCGCGGGTAACCGCGGCTGCATCGCGTTTGACCGTGCTTACACGCGGCACACACGCTAATGCACGTGAATACACCGCGATACAGGCGCAGAACAAACGTGCTATGACCGTGCTCCACCCGCGATTACCCGCTAAAATTTCGCGTCCTACCCGCGTGTAACCACGTCTTGGCCGCGGCCGTAGCACGTCCTAGCACGTTTGTACCGCGTCTTTACCTCGTGTGTACCACGTGTGCCGCCCAGGTTACCTGTGGTCTAAAGTTTTGAGCAGCGCAAAACTTTTTCGCGCGGCCAACCGCGTGTGGATTTCTTACCGCGCGTAAAGCACTGCTGTATCTCGTCTGTATCGTGATCTCAAAGCGTCCAACAGCGTCTGCTTCACGGGCAGATATTTCTGCCCGTGATTCAGCCTCGATACGCCCGTGAAAGGCTGTGTGACCGGGCCTTAAGGCAGTCAGATTTACAAATAAATGAACCTACATCTTATTCATCATATGTTTAGCCGAGCAAGAAAACACTATATAAACTGTAGCATATAAGAAAAAAAAAATATTGTCTCACCTTAAATAATAAACAAAGTTTATGCGCTGCCCCCTTGTAAATACAAGCATCAATAGAAAAGTAATCCTCCATTATGATAAAATTCCGCGCAACGAGACAAAAAAAAATGTTCTGGATGGCTTGACTTACTGTTAGCTTGCAAATTCTATTTCTAATTATATTGGTTGGAGCTGAATTGAGCACTAAATCTAAATACTTGGTGTCACTCTTGCCCTTTGCCACGAAAGTAGATAATCACATGCCTCAAATTATATCTGCTGATGCTCAGGACAGTAAAACATTCTAAACTATGTATTGATAATATTCATAATTTAATGTGAAAATTCTGAGATTTTGAAAGAAGAATCTCAAAATTGAAGATTTAATGAGACAAAATTGACCTGAAAAGAAAAGAGAGATGACAGGTCAGAGCCAAAGGCTTATAAGAGACCCAACCAAAAACTTCTGAGTATTTTTAACCACCAATACAATGTGTAACAACTGAGAAAAATAAACATTTTCAGGGACAGGATGGGGGTTAACCAAAAGTGTGAGTTACAAAGGCCCGGCAAGACCAAGTGAAAGCGCATGCACAGCCGCCCACTTCCATCATGTGCTTTTTTGCAGCTCAGGTGAGGCAAGCTGTTTTGTTTTGACCATAGGGTTGCTAGCAGCAGTGGCTGTCAAGACTGTGTGGACATTTAGTTTGTGGAGTATATCACTGGTCGCATTTAGGATACTGTATTCAAGTTGGAGATGTCTGTCTTTGTGTCTTCTTAGGAGGGCTGATTAACCATGCTCAGCCCTGACACCCACCGGAGCCAGCGCACCCACGATTTGGTATCAAATTCCGATCGCACTTAGGTCAGTCTGTTTACTTCTACAATAACAAAAAAAATATATTCTATATATTTAAAATTTTATATTTCTGTGATGACAGGTGAGTTATTGCCTCCCCAGACTGTACCTGCAGTCAAATAGTAGATACTCAGATTAAAAAAACTGCAAAAAAATTGTCATGAACCGGAACTGGATCAGGACCCAAGTGCGTGACGTTTCTCACACAACCCTTTTATTTAACGGGAAATGGGGAGTAATGCACGTTAGGCAGCAGTCTGGCGTGGAATAATGGGAAGCCAGAGGCCGACGAGATTGATACCAACGCCCGAGCAGATATCGGACAGAAGGGGTCGATACCAGACAGGGCGGGACAGGACAGACAGGATTGATATCAAAACAGGATATTGAAATTAAACAGGACAAACTAGACGGGAACAAAACTGGAAACCGATATTAAACAGGATAAAATAAACGGGAACAATACCGTTAGAAAATACCAACAGGAAACAGGACCGAGTCAAACCCACGTCTTGCGAGGCAGAGGTTAGTTGGCGGACTGACAAAGGAAGAGTGAGAGCACTTAGCTTAAATAGACAGAAAGCCAATCTGTCAACGAGCCACAGCTGGCACCACACGGGTGGGGCCAATTGGGCACCATGGGAACCGTGACAAAAATATCATATTTCTCAGTTTGTTCAATCTTGTTTTGCTCGGGTTAGTATTTCAAATTGCACTTGAATTGCTGAGTTAAGGTTGAAACAATGTTTCTTAGATGAATTCATGTCTCAGAATGGTGTATATATCTCATCTCATTTCATTAGCTACACCGCTTATCATCAATAGGGTCGCAGGGGTGCTGGAGCCCATCCCAGCAATCATCGGGCAGTGGGCAGGGGACACTCTGAACTGGTTGCCAGCCAATTGCAGGGCTGGTGTATATATGTTTTTTTTTTTATTTCATTTTATTTTTTTCTTAAGTGGGGTTATGGTCACGCAATCTATATCTGTCTGTGATCAAACTAGGTTGTCGATAACTAATCTCTTACATAAAGCCAAAAGCTGGCTATGAAAAGGAATGACGCAGCCAAGCTCAAGTATGTTTGCTCCTACCGGTAGGAAGCACACAAGACCTCGATAATGAACATGAGACGCCCCACTCATCTTCCCAAGCCAGACCGAGTCCTATTAGAAAAGTGCTAAGCAGGCTAATAGAAATGTGGATCAGTGTCAGCTGTTGCTTCACCTCTGGGCCTGCAGCGAATCTTTTTTTCTACTTCTTTTCTTAATATGAAGTCACAGATTTTCCATCGGTAAGTACTCAGGCACAAACTTGATGTAAGAGAGTGGAAAGCAAAACGAAAGGTTGGGGGATGCATTTCATAAGGGAGAAATCCTATCCAGAGCCCAAGTGCTACGTTAAAAGAGAATTGGGTTGAGATTTTTAGGTAGATATGAATGGAACCAATTGATAAACTATCTGAAATTGATTTCAACGGCCATGAAATAAATTTAAACATCAGGAGATACGTTAGAAAATAGATTTTCAATAAATGGATTTTTTTTTATTTGGGTTCCGTTACTCATTTAGAAATTCTCCCAAAAATATATAGTGTTTTAATCAGTCTTTGAATAAATGTGTTTAGTTAGGAGAAATATCCAATCACATCGAATAGACAATTTCCAGTTAATTTCAATTAGTTTTGATCTTATTTTACTAAACATGTAAATACTGTTGGAAATCCCTACTCTACATTTTGTAAAGGGTTTAATTGCATTGTTCAGAGCTGCAAGGACAAACACAAATAAAAAAATATATATTCAAATAAAACTGGTGGGCAGATGGATCCAAATATCGATATTGATACTAAGCCAGTACTTAGATCGGATCGGTACTATGGTCACTCCGATCTTCCACCAATTTCTCAAAATGCCAATTCTCTTCACAGAGTGTATGATACAAATACAAACAAAGCTGGTCTCCAAGAACCACCTTGTAAATATTTTAACTTAGTTGTCATGACATTCTTTTTGTCTTATACTGGACTGTCTCAGAAAATTAGAATATTGTGATAAAGTTCTTTATTTTCTGTAATGCAATTAAAAAAACAAAAATGTCATACATTCTGGATTCATTACACATCAACTGAACTATTTCAAGCCTTTTATTATTTTAATATTGCTGAATTTGGCTTACAGCTTAAGAAAACTCAAAAATCCTATCTCAAAATATTAGAATATCATGAAAAAGTATACAAGTAGGCTATTCAACTAATCACCTGAATCATCTAATTAACTCGAAACACCTTGCGAGGGTTTCCTGAGCCTTAAAAACACTCAGCTTGGTTCAGTAAACTAAATCACTGCTGATCTGACTGCTGTCCAGAGGACCATCATTGATACCCTCCATCAGGAGGGTAAGACACAAAAAGAAATTTCTCAAAGAGCAGGCTGTTCACAGAGTGCAGTTTCAAAGCATATCCACAAAAAGTCTGTTGGAAGGGAAAAATGTGGCCGGAAACGCTGCACAACCAAGAGAGATGACCGCAGCCTTAACAAAATTGTGAAGAAGAGCCGCTTCCAGAATTTGAGGGAGCTTCAAAGACAGTGGGCTGAAGCTGGAGTCCAGGTATCAAAAGCCACAGTTCACAGACGTGTCCGGGAAATGGGCTACAATAGCCCTATTCCCATGGTCAAGCCACTTCTGAACTCAAGACAACGGAAGAAGCGTCTGACTTGGGCTATGGAGAAGAAGCACTGGACAGTTGCAGAGTGGTCCAAAGTCCTCTTTTCAGACGAAAGCAAGTTTTGCATTTCATTTGGAAGTCAAGGCGCCAGAGTCTGGAGAAAGGCTGGAGAAGAGCAAAATCCAAGTTGCTTGAAATCCAGTGTGAAGTTCCCACAGTCAGCAATGGTTTGGGGAGCCATGTCAGCTGCTGGTGTTGGTCCACTGTGTTTCATCAAGTCCAGAGTAAATGCAACTGTGTACCAAGAGATTTTAGAGCACTAGATGCTTCCATCTGCTGAAAAGCTCTATGGAGATGAGTATTTCATTTTCCAGCATGATCTGGCACCTGCCCACAGTGCCAAAACCACCAGTAACTGGTGCACTGTCCATGGCATCACTGTCCTTGATTGGCCTGCTAATTCCCCTGACCTGAACCCCATCGAGAATTTGTGGGGTATAGTTAAGAAGAAGATGAAAGACACCAGACCTACAAATGCAAATGAGCTGAAGGCCGCTATCGAAGCATCCTGGGCATCAATAACACCTCAGCAATGCCACAGGCTGATTGCCTCCATGCCACGCCGGATTGATGCAGTAATCCGTGCAAAAGGATTCCCAACCAAGTACTGAGTGCATCAATGGACATTTTCAAATGTTTGATTTAGTTTTGCTGTTATAAAATTATTTATTTTACTTGGTCTGAGGAAGTATTCTAATATTTTGAGATAGGATTTTTGAGTTTTTTTCAGCTGTAAGCCAAAATTAGCAATATTCAAATAATAAAAGGCTTGAAATAGTTCAGTTGATGTGTAATGAATCCAGAATGTATGACATTTTTGTTTTTTTAATTGCATTACAGAAAATAAAGAACTTTATCACAATATTCTAATTTTCTGAGACAGTCAGTATATTTGTCTTCTAAGTCTGTTTATCTTGGAGTACCACAACAAATTTTGTTGAAAACAATATTCAGTACATTGTAGTCACTGACAATAAAAGAAAATTCGAATTCCACTGACTGGAAAGTATTTTGGTTGTCTTTCTGATGTTGTTAAACAGCATTTGCATTTTTGTTACATTGCTGCTTTTTTGTTCTTATTCTCTGGATTTTCTTTTCTGAAAGAGTTGTAATGGAAATACTTTATTTTTATTTTTTCAAAGTTTGCAATAAAATAAAACACCTCTAGTACCGAAGATCGATCATTGTGCTATGTTTCGTAATTGAAAACTCAAGGAGTTTGGGGTTCAATAATTCAATGATCATGGAATTTCCATGAAAATGTATTGGTATTCGATTGGTATGTGTGTAATTGGACCGTATCAATACCAAAATTCCCAGTATCACCCACCCTTACTTAAAATGGTAGAAAATATCTTAATATCAAAAGCGCAACAAAATGTTTAAACAGAAATAATATAATTTTTTCGTATTTTTAATAAGGGTTTAAAACCTCGGTCTAGGCTTCAAATTAGTTTTTAAGGCGATGGAGGAAAAAAATTGTAATTATTTTTAGGCTTCTAAAACAAGAGATGGGGCTTTGCAAACCTGTAAGGATTTAAATTCAGGGTTTATTTCTACAATTGTAGCGCATCAAATTTGAATTTCAACCCTTATTTAGTCTTCCAAACAGGGGAAAAGCCTTGTATTGGGTTTTATAAATGTGTTCGCTCAAATAAGGTTGCAATTCCTAAATCCTATAAAGAATAGTGTTTTTTAGAGGGTTAATCAAATTTAAGGTTTCCCACATGAGTTGAGGCGTTATGTAAAGATTTCAAAGCAAGTGTAAAATATTAAATTTGGGTCAGTGTTTCAAATTAAGTTTTAAACCTGGGTAGGGTTTCAAACTAGGGCCATGTGTTTATCCAATTCATAACTAAGATAAGGCGTTTCAAGATGCAATACGACATTTTAGTTTCAAATAATATTTTGGGCTGTAATTGAAGGTCCAATTTTCAAGGTTGTTTTTTGAGTGTCTTGTAGCAATTGCGTTAAAGCACAGAGAAGAGAGCGGAGATGATGGAATCACAGTTTCTCACCAAGAGCCTAACCACTACAATGATGAAGAGAATTACATTGAAACATCAAGGGAAATATGCCTGGAAGACTTCACTGACAACAATAGGAAAAAAGAAAATGACTTAAACATGAGATATTTAGGAAACAAATGCCATTTTTTTAGCCACAACAGTTTTGAGGCAAAGTCATTAGCTAGGGCTATAAAAGAGATACATTTGCAAGGCAGGAAATGTATCAAAAAGACAATGCAAAGCACAGCTCTTTGGCTTCGAATAATGTCACTGTTTTAATAGCAACACTAGTATTGTAAAAAATATCACCCACCATGTGAATCAATAATATTTTTGTATAAGGATGTAGGCTGAGTTGGGTTAAAAAATATATAAGGTTACAAGATTTTTTGGGGTGAAAAAAAGCTCACCAACAGACACACCTACCACAGGAACTAAACCTCACAAGATATGTATCTCAAGATACTGCTGTAAGAGGAATTTCTTAGGACTCAGTACAAAAATAAGTTGGCAGTTAAATGCTGGACAATCAGCGTTTGCATGCGCCCTTTCAAGTGCAGGTTCAGTGGCTGGGAAGACAGATGAATCGCATAAGCTCTGAAATAGCATCAAACCCGAGAGGCCGCCAGTAAGCCACATATCAAAAAAGTAGGGATCAGAAAGAAGCTTTTTTTCTAAAGATTCTTCCAGATGAATACATCATGCCGGAGCTGCAATGAACAGCTAATTAGCTTACTTGATTCTGTTTGCATGTGAATTAAAAGCATTGGTAAGAAACTTTATTTGTTCTCTTGAGTGGCGGGATATTGGTCAATCAATTACTTGTTTCATAGTTCAGATTACATTTACAATAGCAAAATAATAATAGTTTGGTTGGCTAAATTGGTAGTAAGTAGGTTAGTCATAATAATTATCACGGATGCCATACAGAAACATTGTACATTTAAAAAAATGACCGTTTACCACACAGTGCATACTGTACAGTGGCAGTCAGGTAGAAAGTTATGATTTTGGCCAATCAGCTAATAGTTTGGCCAGATGGTAGATAAAATGGGACCCCTAATACCCCCGATAAGTAGGTAGTTAGTTGCCTTGCATGCTAGAAACTGCTATCTGTGTGTAACTGTGAAGCATATTGTAAAGCACTTCAGGAGGTCTTCATTAACTTGAAAAGCGCTAAATAAATGCAAACCATAGACATATACCATACAATCAAGACAAGCCGTGCCACATTTCAATGTTCACATTTCAATATTCCAACAGGAGGTAAAACTTTGTGTAGATTAATGTGTTGGCTCGCAAACTTATTCACCCTAATATAACCTTGCACATCAATCTTTTTTTTTCATTTTTGATGTGACAAAAATTGTCCCACCTTTGTTGCGATCAGTCATCAGCTTCACTACAGCAAAGAAAGAACCTCCGACGAATACTCAGATCAAGATTCCCCGAGAGTGGTAAGTGAATGGAGCATCAGAACTGTCTCAGACAACCCCTCCGTCATTGTGTCATTCACATTTTGCAACAATGGTGCCACTTTTTGACAGCCGGGCCTATTGGGTTCCAGTGACATTCATTTTTAAATGAGCATTAATTCAAGCATTGAGAGTCCTTGCATATAACAGGGTATAATGTTCCGGCACAAAAGTCGCTTTGCAGCCATTAAGCCGAACGCTCGTCGTGAAAGACTTTATGCTCATTGTGCAAGTACCGAAAAAGGTCCAGTGCCATTTTGCTCTCCATTAAGAGACTGATGCCGCCTCTAATGGAACTGAAAGGCCATTTGCTGTGACTGGCTCGGCCTTCGGCAAACACAAAATGGTGTGTGCATACAATTCCCGCTACTATTTAATCTTTGTATGCGCTCAACATGATCCCTGAAAGAAAACTCGCTCGGGATGCCTGAAAGCGCATGATAAAAAGCCCTTTTAGAATTTGGTTTAAATGTAGTGAATAATGGATGACTTCCAGGATTAAACACTTTTGGGGAAGGTAGGTTCCTTATCTGCAGTGTGTTCAATCAATAAAGCTTCACATCTTATTTCCTCATAAGCAGTGACCCCTGTGGTTTAGCCACTGTTCTATCTCGGTATTCAGGTCAGTTTGTGGATCTTCTGGCAATTAAGAAGGCCAGTTGGTTCTATTTAGTTCACTCATTTTGGACAGGAAAACTAGGGAGATTGTTTCCACATAGCTGACTAAAATGTTGGTACCGGGTTCGTACACCTTTTTCATAATCAAATTCAAGCACTTTTTAAGGACCTTCAACACAAATGTTTATTCCTCCGGTACCATTAAAAGAAGAAATCCATTGTGAATCATGTATTTTGCAGATCCACAATGATATCAGTGATTTACCTATGCCATTTTTATTCCTGCATGTACATTGTTCAAGACATATGATTTTTAGATTTTAAGTCTATTTCGAGTATATTTGTGGATCTGAACTATAGGTGTGTAAATATTTTTGAGCGAAATATCTCCCCATATACGTATGGGGTAAAATGACGGTAATTGCAGGGCGTTCTTTGGGTAACAATTTACCACTGGGAAATTCTACCTTATTTTTTGCATGGCCCATAACAAATGTTTATAATTGATACATAATGCCTGCATATACGTATTTCATATTACCCTGTTTAGGTGTAGCATGCACTTCGGTGTGACCCATAGTGGGCGATGAAGCTTTGTAGGAAAATGCCGTACCGAGTAAATCAGATGTCGTTAACCACGAGGGAAGAAGAAGTGCAATGGCAAAGTGAAGCCACTAGAGAGCGGTCTGTGTCGTTTTTAAGTAGACATGTTGTAAAACAAGGAAACTAAAGCAAGCATTTACAAACACCTCACCCTAAATTCAGCACTACATTTCCAGCAATATCAAGGAATTTAATCACCCGTACAAACCCTGTAGGTAGATGCAATATGTTCATAGGTAAACTGGTATTTGAATGTAGGGATTCCGTATAGACCAAATTCAATCACATTTGGACGTTTCCATTCTAACATGGCAATATAAATGAAACAGTGGGGAAGGTGAGGCTCGTGGGTCAACCTATTTTTGTCCGAGGTAGACCATTTTCACTGCAAAATGCCCAGGGGAAATAAATAGGGTATTTTAAATCATACTCCTCCTCAATGCTTTTTTAAGCCGCGTCTCAGCATAGCAGTGGGCGGGGCAGCGTGAACCAAAATTTCAAAGATTACATAACACTTGCACCATAGAAAAAACTCTCTGAGCTATTCATCATCAGACATTTGAATTCCAGACATTCATTGCAAATGCACGCCTGGTAAATACAAGTTCTGAATGCGAAAACCGCCGTGCGACTGCAGATGGCACATGATCTCACAGATGATGACAGCTTAGAGTCTCCCTTCTGACAGTTTGCCGCCACCATCACTGCGAACGCACTTGTCTACCATTTCTGTTGCTGACAAAAAAAGCTTAGTTAATATTTATCCTTTGGTGCTACTTTTTGTTTTGTCTGAGCCGGACAGGTAACTCGTTACAGTTCAAAGTTATTTTTGGTCTGATGCTTTTTCCAATATCGATCTGATTACACTTTTCCTTAGGATATGTCTGTGTGATGATTTAGAGAAGCCATAAATCATCTTGATTCAGTAGTAATAAATAAGTCTAGATTGGACCGATACTCTGACACTCTGATTATCATAAAAGAGCTGTATCATGGAGCTGATACTGAAACTGGATATCGGTGTGCAGCATCTCTTCGGTCAAATAACGCTTTTGTTATACAACCCATATAGTGAACCCACACCCTTTGTCACCCTATGTCATTCTTAAGATTGTACGAAATACATCATCAGTCCTAGCTTATTGGAAAATAGACAAAGTGGTGACTGTTCAGAGGTTTGGGGTCACCCTGTCAATTTTCTATGGAAAAGTCACGCTTTCGTTTATCACATCAGTTGTCCAACGTATGTGTTCTTTTGCCCATTTTTATACTTTCCTTTTGATGGCAAGTTTCAGATATGCCTTTTTCTTCGCCACGTTACTGTAGATGTTGACACTGGTGTTTTGCGGGTTCTATTAAAGCAAGCTGCTACTTGGGGCATTTATTTATCAAATGTACTTGCTATCTTGCCATTACTCTTTCGATTCTTGCTAGAGCCTGTTTGAGCTGATTTTTTAAGGAAGTGGTGCACACCATTGTAGGAGATCTTCAGCTTCTTGGCAATTTCTCGCTTGGGATAGCCCTAATTTCTTAGAACGAGAATAGACTGTCGAGTTTCACATGGAATTTATCTTTTTTTCTATCTATGTTGATGGACAGATACTGTTAGCACAGCTAAACTCTTCATAGCTGTGCTAACAGCATTAGAGAAGGGTTTCCTCATCATCCATTAGCCTTCTAACACAATTAGCAAACGCAATCTACTATTAGAACACTGGGGTGCCGGTTTGGAAATGGGCTTCTACAAACAAATGTTAGAGATAAGATCTTGGTCACGATCCCGCAGTTTTTTTTTCTTCTTTGTGGAGGATCTGCACAGCATGAATGCTGTTCGGCCCACTTTTACTTTTACCTTTAAGCTGCCTTCACGCTACACTTTAAGGTGGTGCGTACTGCCATAGCGCGCCCAAAGTTCAGCTTTGGGTTCACTTCGGGCCCAGTCGCTCAAATCAAGGTAATCGGTCAGGCTCGCGTAGGGTCAGGCTGAATTTCTTGGGACGGATCTTGCCTTTAACCTATGTAGATATCGGACTAAAATCAGATATTTGCAGTTAAGATAGTCATTTACCACCTAAATATCGTATGGGGTGAATTTTGGGAGTAGTTTCATGTTATCATCACTGAAAGAATGCAGACTTTTCCTTTAAAAAATTTACAATTTTAAGCGACCCCAACCTTTGGAACTGTAGTGTATGTCAAGAAAGAAAAAGCAGGGACAAAAAAGACTACATAAAGGATCAATAAATTGCAAAGAAAACAAATCGTAGACTGAAAGTAGGAAGCAAATATCATAGACTTAACATGAATGAGTATGCCACAACTAACCATAACAACAGAATTGTGAAACACAACTAACTGAAAACGACAAAAAAAAGAACATAACACTAACAAAGTGCTTGGAAGACAAAGTACAGCTGGAGAAGGCATGAGTGGCAGACGGACATTTGGGACGAGGTTGATGAGGACAGGTGGAAAGGAAAAGCTTAACAAGCAATACAAAAGACAAGACAGCATGAAAACAACCAAAACAAGACTGAAGCAAAAAACACAAAACATGACCTACATTTTTAGAATTGGCGGCGCTGACATTTTTGCTACAGAATTCTTTAGTACTTTAGAGACAACCCGTTTACAAATAAATATTTGAATTTGGTATGTATCGTTCTTCTGCCCTGTCGTAAAAAATATAGAGTGGTCTTTAGCCTCATTTACAGTTCAACATGTCAATTGTTTTGGAAGAGAAAGTGCAAACATTAGAAACACTGAGACTGTGGTGAAGCACTACAGAAGCACGGTGTTAAACTCTGTGAAAATTCCCTAATTTGTTTTTACTTTGGACAGTTATTGTCTGTAAGTAAGAAACAGAATGAGATGGCTTTTTGGATATCCTGTTTTTATTTATAGTAGTATTTTGTAAACATTTATGTACTTTTGTGTGACTAGGTATTAGCCTGTGTTAGCTTAGCACAAAATGTTTCTTCGTAGGAAGCAAGCTAACGGCACTTTTTATGTATTCTTGGTGCAGTTTTACAATGACCGTGTAAGGGTAATGGTCGAGGCCACCTTAATAAACCGCAGTCAAAAGCAGAGTAGTCTGGTTATTCAGGACGTCGTTCGCTAGCCGTGTTGTTCGGCCAAATCGTTGAAACTTGGGAGTGAGTGTATAACAATCATGAAGAAACTAGAAGTCAGACGCCAAAAAAGCTAGAATAAAACTATCAAGACAAATTGGCAAACCCCCTGATTGTTATTCTTCATTATTTGAGACCCATTTATTTAATATTTATGATGAGGGCTCCTACGGCATTTGTTTCTGTGAGAATCACCCTTGGGCTGACTTTTCCTTTTGTTACTATGCTAGTTTGTGAGGATGAACATTGTTGCATTTTTGGGAGGAATTACGGAAAGTGGAAAACATTCAAATCAGCTCTGATTGCCTTAGATTGCTAAGGCTCAATGAAGTACAAAATATTATCTGTGGGTCCATAAAACAAGCAGTTATGATGCTGAGAGTCTGTTCGTTTTTTCTTTCTTTTCTTACATTATTTTTTTTTCCTGGTTTACCCTGTTTGGAATCATAAAATGACTCATTATTGTTTGTTTTAAAGAAAGAATAAAATACAGGGCAAAACAAGCAATAAGTAGACTCAATCATTTCCAAGATACCAACAGTAGACCTTAATACAGTAAGTACCTGTAATGATTTTATGAGTTGATGGTTGTCCTCCCAAGCAACCGTGAAATAAAAGTCAATGACATCATAAATAACAGAGTAAATGTTGGCAATCACGTTAGTTTAAAGTACTTATAAAAACAATAACCTGCCATTGCTGCATGGTCATTACATCTCAACAGCACTAAAATGACTAATGATTAAAAACAGAGGAAAAAAGGTGTAGATGAGTAGTTGTTTGTCTTCAAAGTCAAAGTTTTGGCAAGAAATGAATGATCAGAACGGGCAAGTGGGTTTGCTTGAGCTCTACGGGCCTTGAGAAGAGCCACTCACTAGATAACCACAGCCGGCGGATCAAACATCTGAAATGTGATCTCATTAAATTAAGTACACACTAAAAACACAGAGACAGTTCAGTTTGCATCGGATAAAGTGAGCCAACAAGATTACCCGCAGCTCAAAACGAGGATGCAAAAAAGAATACTACAACTTTATAGAGACCTTTAAACTTTGAAATAATAATGATGCTTTCAGTAAACATTACCCTGCAAATTGCATGTTTTCAAAAAATGTTCTTTTAAACTTCAAGAAGTGTCAATAATTCACTATCAATTCAATTATCAGTAAAGAAAAATTCAAAAAGAATGATAATGTTAATTTATACATTTATATGATCACGAAACATATGCAAATAAGATTGGTGTAGATTAACAGTGTCTAAAACATTCAAGTAGCAAATGACTACGGTTCAGGAAAATTGATTAATTTAGGTCTATTAAACAATGCACTGTGGTTGTTTTTTAAAACATCACATTATACCTAAAACAATTTAAGTCTTTCTTTAAAAAAAGTGGTAAACTCTTTTTCATTTAATACTTTTAACAAATAAATTGTTGTTTTTACGCAACATAAATGGCTACAAACGTATTCAATGAAAGATGTTTCAAATGGGAAGAGCCAGTGTAAGCCAACTTTTGCCATTCTTACTCATTTTTAAAGGCCTATAGAAAATTTAGTTCTGTAGCGATATTGCGATTTCAAAATAAAGCTTCAATCCTAATCTTTCCTTCGAAAAAAAAAAAAACGATGTTTGTAGCTTTTACCATTGATTAGTAAACAACTATTGAACATTCTGTGGTATGCTGAGAGCACAGCAACGGACAGAAAAAACATACAGAAGGTAATCGACACGACCCAAAGAGCATCGGCTGCTCTCTGTCCAATCTAAAAGACATTGGCGGCCTGCGATACTGTAGCTGAGCCCTTAACATTATAAAAGACAATTACCATTCCTGCCACCACCCCTTTGACCTGATGCCTGCTGGTAGGTGCTATAATTTCCTCGAAACTAGGACAAACTGGCTCAGAGACAGTTTCTTCCCTAGGAACATCACAACCCTAAATGGATAAACACAACTGTGAAAACTTATCTTGCGACAATTTTGGGTTTATTTCTCTTGTTGTTTGTTGTTGTTGAATGAAACTGAAGGGAAAAAAAGCACTATGTTGACATGGTTTTATTTGTATGCCTATTCATCCTGATAGTCTTTTATCTTATTCTCTTTAAAGTACATTTTCCATGCATTACCCTGGAGTGCCATGTCTAATTGCAATGTTTCACAACGTTGATCAATTACAATACAGGCAATTTTAATCAAAATGCATGTTTTTTTTTTCTAAATACTCCTAAGTCCAATTTGTTTAAACTATTTTATCTAAAACGAGTCCCACCCAAAGGGAGCTGGTATAATTGGCTGCCATGTTTCTAGGTGTACCAGAAAACAAGAAAACCTTGCAAAAGGCTAGGGGGAGAAAAGAACAATAATGCAGTTTGGTCACTTTAAGACTTTGTAGTGTACATTCCTCCTTGTGCTTTTTAGCACTTGTTTTCAGTGGAATGACATAATACAGTGACATCTAGTGGTCAAATGTTCCACATTGGCCCTATATGTTGATAAAAAAACAATGCAGTGTAGTTTTAAAACAAAATTAAGTAAATCACAAAATATAAAACATAACACTTGATTTTGCAGTCATTAAAAGGTAGTAAATTATTTATTTAAAATGTTAAACAAATGAACAGTCATTTTTACACAGCATATTTGAGGCATTTAGGGATTCACTGATTTACTTTATAGCATTTGTGCATAGACGTGTTCAAAAAATATTAAATTATTCAATATACACTTCTTTGTACAGCATATAATCTTATGCTTTTACATTTTCCAACACTAATAAACATTCAGCTAAGTTCATTGCAGTCAGTAACCAATAATGCAATGTGGTTTAATATAAAAAATATTCAGAACAATAAGGCAATTAACCATTTTAACACACTTGCTGAGTGTATTACAGCAGATAAATAAACTATTTATTGTGCTGCAGTATAGTGAATGCATCACAATCATTAATTATTAATGTGTTGTTATTCAAGCTGATGAACGGCAATGAAAAAACGTGCATTTTGGTGCCTTTATATTGCAAGCCCCCTCTTCCCCCCCTGTCAATGCCTGCATGATATTTTTGCTGAGTGACTTCTAAAACTCCCGTTTCCTTGCCATTGTATTTCTCCCCCCACCCAAGTTAAAAAAAAAAAAAAAAAAACTAAAGTATTCAGAGTTGGAAGAAGAAGTGGACACAGCAGGCAGCGTGGAAAACCCTCTGCTATCCAAAGCTTTTTCCTGTGGGGTCAGAGCTATAAATTGATAGCCGACAGTTGCAATACACTTGGCAGCTGAGTAGAGGGAAGCCAGCGAAAAATAATAATAGCGCCAATCGTTGGTTTACTCTTAAACCGCTGCGCTCGCTGTGTGTGTGTGTGTGTGTGTGTGTGTGTGTGTGTGTGTGTGTGTGTGTGTGTGTGTGTGTGTGTGTGTGAATATCACACAATGAAGGCAATATTGCCATACAAAAACACACACCAAAGCCTCGCTGCACGACTGGCGTAGGGGAAGAGCCGGCACTGAGTCCTTGGAGGGCGTAGCGTACGTGCAATCATGGACACGATGCGGCCCACGGCGCTTGCTCGGGGTCACTGCTTGAGTGGCCAATGCAGACGTAAAGATACACAAACAAACCGCTCGAGTTATTGCCGCAACCGATGGCCTCCAGAAAGATAAAGTTGCTTTCATGTGGAGAGCCTGGTTTCATTCCACGATGCCTTGGTCTGCACGCAAGTGATTCATGGACAGGGCGAAATTGATGCTCAAACATCTGCTTGGAATAAAACCGACAACACTTCTTCCAGAGAGTGATTGACAACCACCGGGCCACGGACATGTACCATGTTGCACATAGAGAAAAATATGTTTCATTATGTTTTACCAAGGGTGGCGCGGCGGCTGAGTGGTTACCGGGTCCGTGGAACAGTTCAGTGGTCCTGGGATCAAATAAACTACAAGCCTTCCTATGTGGAGTTTGAAGGTTCTCCCCGTGCTTATGTGGGTTTCCTTAAGGCACTCCAGTTTCCTCCCAATTGTCAGGTTAATGGCTGGTTCAAATTGTCCCTAGGTGTGAATAAGCGAGTGAGTTGTATGTCTCTGTGTGCCCTGCGACTGGCTGGCAACTAGTTCATGGTGTCCCCTGCCCACTGCCCAAAGATAGCTGGGATCGGCTCCAGCACCCCCTGCGACTCAGGATTAGTGGTGCAGAAATGGATAAATGGATGTTTCACCTATTGTTGTTTTACTCACACTGCTACGTTACGGATTGAATTTGAACCTGGGCTTTGATGTGGTATGTTTGAATTAAAATCAGTGTGGTTCATACAGGTTTGTTTACAGCACAATAGACCACCCCACAAGCCGGTCCCTAAAGAAAAACACCTTAACATGTTAGTGAGTGCGTGAGGCGGCGGTGAGATTTGCTCGGCCGACATTGATTTTTAGCAGCGTGGTGTTGTTGTCAAGGAAGCATCCCCTATGCACACTTCTGCTTTCTTGCAGTTGGTCTCTATGGGTAACAAACAGATGAAAGCTAGAATGGAGGCTTGGAGGTGCTTGTTGTGGAGTTTTTATTGTGCCAATCAGCTTGTCGTCTTAAGTACACTGATGCAAAGCCGTGTCCAAAAATTACAACACACACATACATTTTTTTTTTAGAAAAATCGAAGCTGTTAGATGATGGTGAGTAAGTTTATACAGCTCGAGGGCATTTTATGCCTTGCTTTACAAGAAACCTTCATGTCGGGGTCTTGTAGTACAAGTATAGGTTCAAGTGAACGGCTACCGACTAATGGTTACAATTCTCTGGACTGTTGTATTGGAAGCCTTGGCTGGTGGCGCCTTTTTTATTTTTTATTTTAATTATTTTTTATTAATTTCAATTAAAGAAAACTGCAGACTCTATTGGTAGTACATGATACGATCAATCATCCCACCAAACCACTTCTTTTTTTGGGGCAGTTCTGGTCACCTCTGCCCTTCCCTTTTGTTTACTCATGATAGCGCATGGCTCTGCCGGTCTTTTTTAGTGTTTATTTCTGCCAATGTGGCCGCTGGCATTGATATATGGATTGGCATAGGCTAGCATTTCATGGTTTACTGAAGTAATGCTATGATTAGCTTAATTATTCTCAACTGTGCTGATTTGTCGACAAAATGTTGGTTGTCAAAAACACAATTAATATACATCATTAAAGGGACATTGTGTTTTGTTTAGCGCTTCCTTGTAGTTAAAAAAAAAAAAAAAGAAAAACGGTTAGCTTTTTAAGGATACCTCAAACGTTGCACCCACCTTTAAACATTTGTAAGTCAAGAAATGTATTTTTATTTAACATAACATAGGGCACACCTAGAGGGAGTAAACATGATTGTGCTTTGGGTACCCCAAAAACCAGAATTCTAGTGAAGGTCTGGATATATATATATATATATTACAGTGAAACCTCGGTTCTCGACCATAATCCGCTCCAGAACCCTGTTCGAAGACCGATTTGTTCGATCACCGAATATATATATATATATATATATATATATATATATATATATATATATATATATATATATATATATATATATATATATATATATATATATATATATATATATATATATATGTGTGTGTGTGTGTGTGTGTTTGAGTGTGTGTGCGTGTGTCGATCAGACTAATCCATACTAATTTACCATCATAATGATTGATGTGTAGTGCATGTTGTATCTAGAATATAGTATAATGCATGCTTGTGTATTTTTAAGAGAAAATGTAAGGGTATTCATGTTAAATATATGATCAAAATTAAATCTAATGCTAGGATCTGACACACCACTTACCCCCATAGGGTGTGGAGTAATATACCTGAGCCCAAACTACACGCACTCTAATAATCCAAATACTTTATATTCATTGCTCAGACAGCACACTGGGTCAGGTTGTTGTCTTTCACTTAGGTTGTCATTTATATGTGTCTTCCACTTGCATGTCAAGTTTGTTTTGTTTTTTTCTTTAAGTTTTCTGATTTTAAATGTGTGTTAAATGTTTGTTGAACAATTGTTTTTTACTTTGCTACTTGGCATTTCCATTTCCAGCTTGGTCTTTGCCTCTTTTATATCGTCAGGTTGGATTGTGTTTGCACATGATATGTGTTTTTTCAACCATTGTTGGTTTGTTTTTGGTTATGTTATTAAATACCAATATTATTTTGAGCTCCTGTGCTTCAGTTTCTGCTTTACTTCCCTTGGGTCCACCCCACAACCTAACATCAAACTTGTTTTCAATTTACCCGGTAAATTGATTTGTTTTATTGAATGAATAATATGAGATATTACATTGAAAGAAAAATACCTAGGCCTAATATATAACATAGCATCTAGGTAGACGAGTCATATATGACAGGGCTCAGCAACCTTTTCGGTGTAGAGTGCCACTTTCAAATTTCCTTGTACATCAGTGTGCCACACCAAGATCAATGACTTGCACAACATTGTTCTAATATCCAACAGAGCTGTCATTTTACACCAGTTCAAATATACAACATGGATATACATTTTAATCATATAACTCATTTTTTTCAACCCTTTTTCAACCAAGGTACATTTTTATTTATAAAAAAAAGTTCAGAGGCACACTGTCCGTCGAAAATGTTTGAAAATGAAATGATGTCAAATGTTTCACTGTACTACCTCATAGGCAGATAATTAGTATATAGAAAGAAGAAAATTATACTTAATATAATAAAGAATAATGTGCTTTATGTTTTTATTTTCGCCAGTGCAATCTCCAACCGCTTTGTTAAACAAATTTATTAAAAGTTAATAAATTTACTGTTCTACTTCAAGAGCAGATAATTAGTGCATACAAAATTATATAAAAATCTACTGCCACCTACTGATATGGATGATTATTACAGTTCCTCATCTGAAGATAGCAAAGATACTGAATAATGGCCTGATTTTTAGGAAAGATAAAATTGGGCAAATTCCAGCGGCACACTAGACAAAGTCTCACGGCACACTAGTGTGCCCCAGCACACTGGTTGAAAAACACTGGTATAACTGACCAATGTATCTTCCACCATTCTTGTTCATCAATCAACTAAAAAATGAATGTTGAATAACAAGTGGAAATGCCTGTAGCCATTCATGACGTCAACATTTTGCCACAATAATTAACCAGAATCAACCATTCTTCATTTACAATGAACTACAATCAAAAAACAAGTGCTATGGACAGCTACCATACCATTCATCAATGATATCTTGTTGAAGAAAATATCAAAACTTGAAATAACAGCACCAAAGCAGAAGGCACGCGCGCGCATGCGCGCGCACACACACGCGTGCGCACACGCATACACGCACACACACACACACGCATACACACGCACACACACACACACACACGTTTCTTTAAAATATTCGCCATCAGTAAATCGTTTTCCGTGTTTTGCAATGTGATAGGTTGCTTCAGTGATGGTGTTTTTAGCAGTGACAAAGGTTTTCAGCGTCTGTGTTTGTTTGCCGTACCTGGACACTGCACATTTTAATGCCTCCACCTTGTCAGACTTATTCTTGAATTCATGTTCATGTCTCGTAATGGCGTTTAACACTTGCCGTGCGAGGTACAACGCTCTCAAGGCATAATGCACAAAACAGCACGGTCATTTTTTGCACAAAGCCTCATTCGTCTGTCCACGCTGGCTGGAAAAAACGAGATGTTTTCGCTCGAGGAGCCGTCAAGATTCGTTGATTTATCGCGCGCATGTTTCGATGGCTGGGTTAAAACACGGAGCAATCCTCTGCGAGGTGCCGCGCAAACACACGCTCACACACGAAGCAGAGGAGAAAAGGCACTAACCTAAAGCCTCTAAAAAACACGGGGCACAACTGAAAATGTTCATTATTATTTTACTGTGCGCTCGCATGCCACTGGTTAATCCCTCGTGTGCCACTGCTGGCGTGTTATAGGTTGCCAACCCCTGATATATGACATACACCAGAAGCCATATCTGAATCACTCCAACCATTCCATTGCTTGTATGGACTCTTGGTATAATTTGGTTTCGTCATATGTCAAGGTAGTTTTATGAAGCTTTGGAACATGATCTGTCATTTCTGGCTCGTTGGAAAACAATGGGGATGCATTATCATTATAAAAACTTTCCTCATCAACTTTTATCAGCATCCTTATCAAAGCCATTTAGCAGTAGTAATGAATGCATTTGCAACATTCCATTAGCCCAAATGATCTTTTGGTTCTCTGTGCCATCATTTGTACTAGTAAATAATGCATTTTGGGGGAGGTTTTGTTTCTCTTTTCTTTTTTTTTTTTTTTTGCAACTAACTGATGACCCCACAGTTCGAGAATTTGGCGCATTGCAAAAGATTTATAGCTGAACTCCTGACCCGCCGGGTAGTTTCTCCTAATGTACATGTATGAGCATGTAGCGTGCAAGCGGCAGTAATAACGCCGCTGTGATCAAATTCCCGCAGTGTAATCGTTTTCATGGATATTTATCCTTTTTTTTTTAAATATAAAACCCCCACCGGGTATTTTTATGTTGCTTGTTGAGAGAGAAGAGAAAGCAATTGTCTGCGGATGCTCGCACATCCGTCACTTGATGGAGCGCCTGCTCATAAACGCTACAAAAGAGATATAACGATAAATTGTGGAGCATCGTTAAAGTCGCGTATTGAAGACACAAAAAAAGTTTAGGCAGATCCACGGGCAGTTGGATTGAAGTAGCTGATGATAACTCAAAGGAACTTTAATGTACAGTAGAAAAAGTACATGTTTCTGCTGTGAGCCAGTCGATGACACTGTAAGGATTCAGAATCTTGAGGTAGTGCTTACATTCAAGAAAAACATATGTATCTTAAAATCCAAGTATTATCCTTATATTATCAGAATAGTGATCTTTTTGTGTGTGAGAATTACCACAAACTGCTGATGTTATTGGTAAATTTTGCAAGTTGACTGCTGATCTTATTACATGAAAGATGTGGTATTGAAATGAGTATAAATTATGAATATCAATTATCACATTATTGCTGCATTTATTTGGTGTTAAGCATGATCTGGTAATGTTACAGTTTACAAGGAAAAAAAGATGGAAAAACAAACAAAAACCCAAAACTACTAACCCCTGGCTAATGTTGAAATATAATGTATACAGTAGTCGTGATTCTTTGAGTTCTTTGTCAAGTCAAGTCATTTTTATTCGTAAAGCCCTTAATCACAAAGAGTCCAAAAGGGCTGCACGGACCTCAGATTATTGCAAACCACAGAATATTATTACACCATCCCCTGATCTAAAACCTACATGAGGGCAAATAATACACAGATATTGTCAACATAAAATATATGTTATTCATGTGCTATAGAATAGAAGTGTGTCTTAAACTTAGATTAAAACATTTCCACTGAGGTTGCAGATCGAATCTCAGGAGGAAGAGCATTCCACAGCACTGGGGCCCGAATGGAGAACGCTCTCGAACCTGCGGATCTCTTCTTGGGTCTTGGGATCACTCGTAGACCAGCATTTTCTGAGTGAAGGCTCTGGACCAGAACATAAAGGGAAATTAAATCTGAAAGATCCGAGCGACCAAGTCCATGCATGATTTTATATAATACCAACAGAGCCTTAAAATCACATCTTGAGCTAACAGGGAGCCAAGGCAGGTTAGCTAAAATCGCGGTAATGTAATCAAAATTTCCTGTCTTAGTCAAAAGCCTCGCTGCAACATTTTGTACCAGCTGAAAGCTCTTGGATTTGGACTTTGGGAGACGGCAGAGTAGTGCAT
This sequence comes from Urocampus carinirostris, assembly GCF_059441175.1. Lineage (NCBI taxonomy): Eukaryota > Metazoa > Chordata > Actinopteri > Syngnathiformes > Syngnathidae > Urocampus > Urocampus carinirostris. Next base: position 14,449,083 of record NC_142357.1, read on the forward strand.
TACAGTAATAGAGACGGGAGGTAACAAACGCATGAATTATAATCTCTGAGACAGCATAGGTCTAATTTTAGCAATGTTGCTTAAAACCCTTTTATTATTTTAGTCATTTTCAACTTGTTCACTCTTTTAGTGTTGATTAATGCACTTCATGATTTTCCATGCATTTGAATGTAATAATTTACGCCTTGATATGATTACTTGTCTTCTAAAAATATCCATTCATTAAGTTCTTATTCAGTCTCTACATTGTTTTAAGGGGTCTTTTTCGAGTGGGGTTTTTATGTTGCAGTTGGGAGATGGTTTTGAGTTTTATCTGTATTTGCCAGCCCCCTTCTAGACAAAGGGTTGTTGTAAAGTAGGGATTTTTTCACTCCCTATCGAGTTTTGTCTATACCCAGAATAAAAGTAACCATTTTGACAACTTCTTGTGAATCCAATAAGCCATTTTGATATTGGCGGAAATAATCAATGAATAAGAAGTGGTATTTTAAAACTGTGAAGGATTTACACAAAATGTGTGTTTTTTTTTTTACATGTATAAAAGCTGTGGCTCAATGTTTTTATCAGAAGGCTGCTTGTTTAAATCATGTAGGGGTCACAAACAGAGATTTTTCTTTTTTTCTTTCTCCATGTGTTTATTTACATTCTGCTTGTGCAACAGGTAAAATAAGTACTGAAGCTGTGTTGAGCAGTTTGGTTTTTGTGACAGCCTGTGTTGTTATGATTTGTAAGAAACAAGGATCAACAATTACTTCAGCTGGTATAAAATGCTGCAGCGAGGCTTTTAACTAAGAAAAGAAAGTTTGATCACATTACCCCGATTTTAGCTAGCCTGCATTGGCTCCCTGTTAGCTTAAGATGTGATTTTAAGGTTCTGTTGGTATTATACAAAATCATGCATGGACTTGCTCCCTCATATCTTTCAGATTGAATTTCCCCCTTTGTTCCTGTCCGGAGCTTTCGCTCTGAAAATGCTGGTCTACTAGAGATCCCAAGAGCCAAGATGAGATCCGCAGGTTCGAGGACGTTCTCCATCCGGTCCTGGGTGCTGTAGAATGCTCTTCCCCCTGAGATTCGATCTGCAAAATCAGTGGAAATGTTTAAATCCAAGCTTAAAACACACTTCTACTCTATAGCATATGAATAACCTATATTTTATGTTGATAATATGTGTATTATTTGCCCTCATGTAGGTTTTAGATGAGGGGATGGTGTCATAATAGTCTTTAATAATAGTTTGCAATAGTCTTTGATCCGTGCAGTCCTCTGAGACCCTTTGTGATTAAGGGCTATACAAATAAACATGACATGACACATTACAATAACTTTAAGATTCTGGATGCAATTTTATTGGAAGTTAAATTATTAGTATTATTGGTTTGCCTATGTATTACTTGTTTTTGTATTGCTATAACTTTAAGGGACTCTCGAAGGGTATAACAGGAGAGGAAGTCCGGGAGGGGGAGAAAAAGGAGGAAAACGACTAGTGGAACCTAATCTGGGGTTTTGAAAAACAAGTGTCCAAAACAAAGATGAAAGGGACTCATGTGCGTCATTACAAGGGGGTAATATTTTATCAAAACTGAGTATTCCAGGCACATATGAGTCATAGGACAATGGCTTCTAGTATTTACAAGTGCATCGTAAAAATGGCTGACAACTACTTTTATACTAGGAATTAGGGCCATGCTGAAAACCAAACTTTAAAGGTAGTGGAACAATCCATACTTCACACCAGCCTTTTGTCAAGTCTAGACTGGGTCTGGAAAGTACTGATCGACCTCTAGACCTTATTCTAACTCTAAACTTACAAAACTGCTTGAAACAAGAGTGAATAGCAACAGAATAATTTTATCAAGATGTAAAGGATTTTATTCCAATAAATCTAGGAACCAAGCTCTAACCTACAAACCAATCAATTGATGTATTAAAATATAGGAAAGAAAATTTAGAGAATTACCTAGGCTTCAACCCATTCCTCCTTTTCAATACCTTTTTTTTACTCACCAGCTTACACTAACTTATCAACCCCAGCAACCTTATGACTTTAAACTACCGTAAATTCCGGACTATAAGCCGCTACTTTTTTTCCCAAACGTTCAACCCTGCGGCTTATTCAGTGATGCGGCCAATTTATGTAATTTTTCTAACAGCCGCCAGCGGCGCTCGAGTACAAAAACTAAGATTTAGACCGGTGGAATATATGCGCCGAGGAAGCCTACAACAACATACCCTCATCATGCAAATTGCAAAAACAAAGGCACATGACGCAGCTTTTAATCGAGCAGTCCGATAAAGCAGGAGACAGAGCTACTGCACGTAAATTCTACTTTGCGAGCGTGTTGCTGGCATGTTTTTGAATAAGGGAGCGTGGGACGACTTCTATATGACAAAGTCTCTTTTCACTACTGGGCAAGACAACTTAGAAAACGTCGTTATAAGGAGGAAGATGAGGACGGTGTGCCGTGGTCATTACAAAAACGGTATGTTTTCTTAACAGACCCGTCTACTGTTTTGCGAGCGTGTTCCAAGTAGCGTTTTGCTACCCCTCACAGGCACGGTTTGGGATGAAAGTTATAATATTATTATTAAGGCTTTGAAAACGCTCTCGGTGTACCGTCTTTCTTTGTAAATATGTGTAACCATGTATAATATGTATTTGCAACTGTATATTTTTGTAATGTATTTATTTTAGAAATTCTGCACGAGCAAATGAGAAAGAAGGGGCGGGGCAAACCCGGGCTGACAGGAAGTGGAGTTAAGGTGAGACGTGTTTGTGGACGCGACCTACAATAGTGGATATATATTTTTCCCACTCTTACTTTTGGAAATATAGACTTTTTTTCCTTGGATTACTTTCAATGGGCACCCAGACTCTGCAGGTCTGCATCAAACCTTAAATATCGGTATCATTTTCCGTTCACTTTGCCGGCTCTGATTTTTGGACTGTGTTGAGTATAGGTTAATTTTGTGTTTGTGTTGCATTTTCTCAATGTGGGCGCATGCGGCTAACATACAGGTGCGGCCTGTGTATGTACAAAATCGGTTATCCTCCCGAAATGTGGTGGGTGCGGCTTATAATCAGGTGCGCTCTACAGTCCGGAACTTACTGTATGTAGATGCCTAAACTCAAAAGTGGTGGTGCCTTTAACAGGGAGGGTAATTAAATCCTCCCATACTTCCCAACGAGGAACATCATATCGTGCAAAATAGAAATTTCACCTCCTACTGTTAAAAAAAAAAAAAACGCGCGCAGCCTGAAAACAAGCCCTGAGCAGCAGGCGCGTGCGGCAAACATGTCTCTAGCCCAAAAGACAGCGCCCACCCTTCAGGTTGCCTCTAATCGTGTTGGCTCGGCCCACAATTAGATAACAGAGGCGCACGGCTCTTCAGACAGACACCAAAGCTTACTAAATGTGAACGCGGGCGCGTCGGCGTTCACGCCCGGGTGACTCATTTCACACTGCAATACATCCATCAGAATTAGGATCATGAGAAGGCTGAGATGACTGACAACTGAGAAGCCAAATAGAGAGAGAGGCAGCATATGGCCGGGCGTGAGCATCAATTGTCGGCAGCTGCCTGCACTAAGTTCCTTGGCCAGTATTAATATTGTATGAGAGCGCCGTGTGCACTATACGCTTGGATTAGACATGTTGCTACAGCAGCGCCGCCACACTTGTGCCTGGGATCAGCTTTCGGACGGAATGCACATAGGAATTCCAGCTGTTTGCATACGCTTGCTTTATTATTATTCCCTTGTCTATGGTTCACAGCCCATCCTGCACATGATAATGAGAGCCAATACAAGAAAACTCTGACTTAACAAGTCAGGTAAAGTAGTAATGTCCGCTTTTCATCAGGCTTAAACTGTTGAGGTGAGAAGTCTTTGGCATTTACATGTTGACGATCCGTCAAATTAAGTCAGTTGCCGTAGTTGTAGTCTCGACTTACTTTATGAAAGATGTATGTGATTGTTCAAAGTAACAGCTTTTTGATCCACTCACCTACCTGAATCTCACTATTTACATCCTACTTGCGGAATTCCTACTTCCTAACTTTCTTTACCATAAACTTCTGAAACAACCATTGTACAGTAAACACTTTACATACCGGAAATTCAAGACTACAGAGTGCACCTGATTTAAAGTCGCATACGCACATTTAAGGACAAAACTCAAATGTGTTTGTGTACAAATCGCATCGAATTTTAAGTCACAGGCTTGAACAGTCATAAAAATGAATTCGTTCACGTCCATCAATTGCACTTTAAAGAAAACTAAAAAGGGAAATGTCTAGTATAGAGAAGTAACACAATGTGCCTTGATTAAGACACATGTTTGCAGACTGTGTCCTCAACTGTCAATCTTATTCATCTAGCTCAGCAGTCAATATTATTGAAATTGGCATTAGCATATATGTAGCTGTGTGACAAAAACTTTCTCAAAACAAAACTATAAGTACTGCACTGACTAATATTCAAATTCCGTTAAAATCACAACTGCCTGTTCACATGCTGAGCCATACGACTGCTCTTAAGCTCTCCCATCCCTTACGCACATGATAAAGTGATAGGACGGACAACGAGTATTGCAACTACTACATACAAAAACATTATTTTAAGTAAATGCTTGCAATATTTTCAACAAGTAGTTTCGGCTTATTGCTTCTTTTAAAGTGGCAACAGGTGACTAGTTATCTGTATATTTTTCCTATCTGGCTGAAAACTGTGACTTAATTTTGGGCTGTGATCAGTCTGATAGTTGTTAGTAATTATCACAAAACCTTTATGAGTTCGTAAAAAGTGTCGAGATGTCAGGCCCCGAACGTGCACCGCAGCTGGGAATATCTTTGAAAAGGCTCGGCGTGCGTCCAAAGTTGCCGGCGACCCCCCTCGAAACCATCAATCATGCAAAAAAATAAATAATAAAATAAGCTGCATTATATCGTAAGCCACAGTGTTTTCAGTGTGGAAAAAAAGTCGTGGGTTGTAGTCTCAAAATCATAGTACAGTCATTTGTTTCTGGATTGAGCCCTGTACTGACTCACTAACCTAGGGATTATTGATCAGCAGTTCAGCTATTCTATTTCCCATTACACTGATCAACTTTAAACCAACCAACACAGTCATACAATAGTCCTAACAACCTACTTAATAGTCTGCACACCTACAATTTGTGTGGTAACGTGTTTTCTACATTGCGAGAGGGAGTAAGCCTCATCATGTTGCACCTCCAGGTACACCTAATCACCATCACCATCAATCTGCCATGCCGGACACAATCTGATAGCACAGTTAATCACGCTAGGGCACTCTGTATTGCACGCTTACACACTCAACAGACACGGACACACACGCACTGTTTACCATTGAATTATGTTAATCCCCCTTCATAATATTATCATTCTACTGGGGCGAGATAAGATCCGCTTCATTTACAACAATAAGAGAAAAGAAGAAAATGACCTTAATAGGTCATCAATATTTTTTTAAGGCACAGTGAATTTTGACCTTGTCTAAATGTTTATTCAAGGCTGTGTCAACATTTTAATCCCTGTGATTTAGTAAGAAACTATAGGAGCTTTTACATATTCATACGGCTACCTATATCGATTAAGTGTCGTCTTCCGGCCAAAGGGAGAGGGGTGAAGTCTTGCAAACAAAAATATCTCCCTAAATGCCTACAAGAAATTCTGATGATTACTTTTGTAGCAAGTTTAAAAGAGGTTGAACATTTGGCAAACTCACTTACCGGTACTTCCAAAATAGACGCAAAAAAACAATTGAATTGCTGATTTGTGTCTTGCTGCAAAGAACGCAAACCCACCTGTAAATGATCCCCACTTAAAATGTTGATAAATGACTAGGTTAATGGTCCTCCTATATCCAATATATCGACCTAAAAACTTACTGACATTCAACATGCAAGACTACTGGATTTTCTGGACTATGCTTGGGGTTGTCCATCGATACGATGATGACCATCTTCTTTTAATTGTGAGTCTGCTGATGTTTGAAGAGTCCGATCCTGGATCCACAGATGCGGTTACAGACAGAGCATGTGAAGGGGGTGCTGGGGGGAGCAGGGGTGGCCTGGCGAGCATGTCTCTTTGCACGCTTTGCTGCACGGTGTTGCATGCGCTGTTCCTCCATGTAATCCACTCCATGTGAGCAGTGGGAGCGCCAGAGGTCTCGGCAGGAAGCAAGTTCCTCCAGTGAGGAGGGGTTTATCCGACATCTCTTCAGGATGTTCTTCATTTGGTCTTTGAACCGCTTCTTCTGCCCACCAGCACTGCGTTGGCCTAGATGTAACTGACCATAGAGGATACGGCGTGGCAGTCTGTGGCTGGGCATTCGAACAACATGCCCCAGCCACCTAAGTTGGCGTTGGGCCATAATGGATTCCATGCTGCAGCTGCCTGCCCTCTCCAACACCTCTGTGTGCGGCACTCTGTCCCTCCATGTGATGCCAAGGATCTTCTGAAGACATCTTACATGGAAGGTCTCGAGGCTCTTCAGATGGCGGCTGTAGATAGTCCATGCCTCACATCCATACAGTAATGTCGTGATACATACAGCTCTGTAGACCAGCATTTTGGTGTGGAGTCTAAGGTTGTTGTTTTGAAAGACCCTTATCCTTAGTCGACCGAAAGATGCTGATGCTTGCTTGAGGCGGCTCTGGATCTCATCATCCAATGAGCAGGTGTCAGACACTATGCTCCCCAGATATTTGAAGGTGGGCACCATGAGCAGGTGTTGCCCTGCTGCTGTGAGGGTTATTGGGTTTGGTAAGAGGTCAGCACTGGACTGACAGAGTACCTCTGTCTTCTGGGTGTTGATCGTCAGTCCCATTCTGGTGTATGCAGTTACAGCTGCCGAGAGAATGTTTTGCAGAGCCTCCGGTGTATGGGCAACCAGGGCACAGTCATCAGCATACTGTAGCTCAATGATGGTCTCTGAAGTCAGTTTGGTAGTTGCCTGTAGCCTCCTGATGTTAAACAGGTTACCATCAGCCCTGAAGTTGATGGTAACTCCAGCCTGCTCCTCCATCCTTCTACGTAGCAGTGTTGTAACACAGACGAGGAAGATGTTGAAGAGAACTGGAGCCAGCACACAGCCTTGCCTCACTCCAGTTTCGACGCCAAAGGGCTCTGAGCTGTGTCTTCCAACTACCACTCTGGCCGTCATCCCTGAATGGAACTGTGCAAGAATGGTGAGAAACTTGGGTGGACACCCAAATCTCTTCAGGACTTGCCACAGTAGGTCCCTGTTCACTGTGTCAAATGCCTTTGAAAGATCGACAAAGGCGATGAACAAGTCCTTGTGCTGCTCCCGGCATTTCTCTTGGAGCTGACGTGTCACAAAGATCATGTCGACTGTTCCCCTGTCCTTTCGAAAACCACACTGTGACTCTGGGATGACGCGTTCCGATATTTTGGAGATGAGTCTGCGGAGCATGACCTTGGCAAGGACCTTTCCAGCAGTGGCCAGCAAAGAGATACCCCTACTGTTGGAGCAGATGGATTTATCTCCTTTATTCTTAAAGATGGTCACAATGTTCGCATCTTTCCACAGTTGCGGGACACACTCTCGTCTCCACACCTCTGAAATATATTGAAACAGTGTCTGTGTACAGAGGTAGCCTCCTACCTTGAGAAGTTCAGCTGGGATGTTGTCAGGTCCAGGGGATTTATTGTTTTTCAGGGTTTTGACTGCATGCAGGATTTCATTGAAAGTTGGCGGGAGGTCGAGGTCTGGCAATGTAGGATGTTCAGGGAGCTCTGAAAGGACAGTTGGGTCCACTGGGGTGGGCTGGTTGAGCAGGGTGTTGAAATGCTCAGCCCACCGCTCCACTATCATAGCCTGATCCTTGATTAGAGATGTTCCATCAGCAGATCTAACAGGTGCCAGTGAGCAGTGTCTGGGGCCATAGATGGTTTTTACTGCATCATAGAAACTGTGCATATCGCTTCTATCAGCGTGAGACTGGATTTCATTGGCTTTTGAGATCCACCACTCATTTTGCAGTTTTCTGAGAGTTCTCTGGGCCTCGGAACGAAGGGCTTGCCATAGCTTTTTATGGAATTGAGATTGTGGGTTGTTCAGGGTGGCTCTGTGTGCCTTGTGCTTTCTGTCCAGGAGGGTTGAGATCTCTCCGGCATTCTGGTCAAACCAGTCCTGGTGTTTTTTAGTTTTAAAACCAACGGTTTGGGCTGCAGTGTCAAAGAGGGTGGTAGATATATAGGTCCACTTCTCATCCATCCCAGCCTCTGACATGACCAGCTGCTCAATGTTTGCCAGCCTCTCAGCTAGAGAGCAACGGAAGTTGTCAAGGGTGTCGCTACTGGAGAGTTTGGCACAGTTGAGTGTCTTCCTCTTTGAACCACCATGACGTGCTAGGGGCCGGACATGCATTCTGACCTTTGTCAGAATCATGCGGTGGTCGGTCCAACAGTCTGCCCCACGCATAGCTCTTGTAATTAGCACGTCCTTCAGGTCAGCCCTCCTCACGATCGCGTAGTCAATCAGATACCAGTGTTTGGACCTGGGATGCATCCAGGATGCCTTATATTTATTCTTTTGTTGGAAGATGGTGTTTGTGATGGTAAGGTTATGTTCCGCGCACAGACTAAGAAGTCTCATGCCATTGGAATTAACTTTTCCAATGCCATGGGCACCAATCACACCATCCCAGTTTTGCAAGTTCTTTCCGACTCTTGCATTGAAATCACCAAGCAGCATGATTTTGTCATTCCTCGGGATGTGACTGAGGATGTCATCGAGTGCCTGGTAGAAGCGATCCTTCTCTTCATCATTCGATGGCAGTGTTGGTGCATAGGCACTAACTAATGTGACATGTCTGCATTTTGCAAGTGGGATGCGAAGAGTCATTAGTCTTTCACTGACACCCACTGGTGACTCTGTGAGCTTCAGCAGTAGGGTGTTCTTAATTGCAAAACCAACTCCGTGAAGATGGTGTCCGCCCATGGGGTATCCCTTCCAAAAGAATGTATAACCCTCCCCCTCTTCATTGAGTGAGCCTTCCTCAAGGAGTCTGGTCTCGCTGAGCGCTGCCACATCCACATTATATCGCTTCAGCTCGTTGGCAATGAGTGCTGTTCTGCGCTGTGGTCTGTCCAGACTGGTATCCAGGAGTGTCCTTATGTTCCATGCTGCAATTCTAAATGCTATTGTTTTTCGACCGCATAGTGGAATGTCCCGACAGGCGCGGTTTCCTGTCCGGGTACTGTGCTGAGTGGGCAATCTTTAGGCCACCTTTTCTAGGCCTTTCCCCAATTGGGGTGAGCAGTGCGGCCACTAAATAGTGCTGCTCAGACGCACAGGGGTCTGCCGGAAACAGCTGCCACTCAATCCCAGCTGCTAACGACCCTTGCCCTGTGCCGCTGACGTGCAGAGGTCCAGCTAAGAGCTTCCAGCTCATTCAAACCTGCTCCCGTCACTGGTTACTCCATCGCCGCCAGACTTTTGTGGTCGGGGACTCAGGTAAAAGAAGATACCTGCGCAATGATGGTTTTTAAAGTGGCGTAAGGGGTGCGCTTTCCCCAACGCCACTATCTTGATTGTAGAGAAGATGGATCCAGTGGCAAGGGAGACCCTAGACGACCGGCATCTTCCCACAACTGCAGGCGGCTGCCGGAATCCAGGTCTGTGGGAAACCGCCTCAAAGCGTGCCGCCACCAGCTTTTGGGATCACTCTTAGTCTGGACTCTACCCTTCGACCTGTTCGGCTTGGGTAACCCTGCCAGGAGTACGAGACTCCCGCCGACATAGCTCTAGGGGTCATTGAGACGCACAAAGTGCCCCACCACGATAAGGTGGTGATCCGTCTGGACTATACGTCGCACCTAAAAACCCCAAATAAGCCAGAAATGTGAAAGTGTGCCTTCTAACCCGGTGCGCCTCATATAGTAAAATGTTCGTGGATAAAATTGGAAATGCATACAGTATTGTTTTGTGTGGGTTACAATACAAGGTTTTATTGTATACTCACATATTGGTGCAATGATTTTTACCAAAAAGCATCGCTGACCAAAATCTAAAAACATTAAATTGCAAGGCAAGTCCAATTCATCATCAGATACACCAAAAAGTCACTCTCCTCGTTGTACTTTTTGTTTTCTTTTATATCTTTTGGGGAAACTTTCTTGTTCTCCATTCTCAAACATTTCTCTGGCACTGTAAAAAAGTGTGAGAATGAGATCGGATCCAATTTTTTGTTGTATGTGACCTGTATCACTGGTGGTCCAGTGGTTTGGTTTTTTGATCTTTTTGCATACAATGTATTGTAATTTTGGTCAGCATTATTTTTTACTGATTAATTAAATCAGTAATACATCATATACTGTAAGCGTATGAAGGTGCCGTTACCGTCAAGCACTTTCTGGACATTTTTTTGCCATGTTATCTATTTTTTGACTGATGTTTACTATGTGTTGTGTATTGTTACCCAATGCTAAATTTATTGCACCCTGGTCATCCTGGAAGGTGAATGACCACTTGTGAGGCCCCCTTCATAAGGTTTCTTGTTTTCCTCATCCTGAGGTCTTTCAGTTTTTCTTGCCTGCATGTTGGTTTCAGATCAGGGGAGATGGTGTAATTGTAGCCTGTGCAGTTCTTTAAGCGTTTTTGTGATCAAGGGCTATACAAATAAATGTTACTTGACTTAACTCGAAATGCGCAACAGTTATACATTGTTACATATAGTAGCTCTTACTGTAGTTTTGATTACATGCCCCTATTAGTCCATAGCCTAGATGGTAAGGCGCCCGCTCTGAGACTGGGAGGTCGCTGGTTCGCGCCTCGGCCGAGTCATACCTAAGACTTATAATATTGGTAAAAATGGCGGCGCCCTCTGTTGGCTGCGGCTGCATCGGCTCGCTACAACGGGTCAGGTGCATCAACATTTCGTTCTGTGTACATTGTTACAAAGAATGACAATACAAAGGAAATTATTATTATTATTATTATTATTGTGACTTATATAGGAATACTATATTACAAAAGGCTATTTTTTTGGGGTTCGCCTTAAGGTACGAAAAAACAGTTTTCCAACTGTCTTTTCACGTGCCTTCTATGTACCATTCCACATACCCCTTAACATACTAAAATCTGTCTTTTTCCATAATGGCTCAAGAATATTTTATGAAAGTAATAAGTAAGAAGCTTGTTATTACATCTAAAACTGAAAGTTGCAACCCCAAAAGGATGTTTTCTTCCCGTTCGTTTGGCCGAAAAGTACACGTACCCTTCCCTCATATCATTCAATTTATCTAGGATGAATTTGACTTAAATTGGTGAGCATTTTAAACAAAATTGCCTTTCCATCTTTAACTCAAGAGTCAAACGAGGACAATTAAAATGCAAAAACAGTGGAATGATAATACGATATATTTTTTTTTAAATAAGGAGATGATTTATTGAATACTGAAAATGTTTGTGAAATATTGAAATAACGAATTATGAAGAAATATTTTAAATATATATTTTACAAATAGCCATGAGTAATTTAATTGATGAGACAATTAGTGAGGCATTCATTTATTTCTAGAATCTTTCAATTACCAAACGTATTCAATTAGTTAATTCATGACACATTTATTTTGCTTTAATATCTTATTTTGCCACTTTTAGTCTTCCGTGAGAAAAAAAAATCCGTAAGTATCCATATGACAGCAGCATTTTCGCCATGGAGACAGGAAATAAATGCTGCAGGGAAATCAAAATATTCACGCGAGGCTTGTTAAGTGAATTAAACGGAGTTAGCATGTTTAAGCCTCTCATGTACGACAATACTAGGGCTTCCTGAGACACAGTGGAAGAAGAAATTAAGGCTGAAGAAGAAATTGAGGACACATGCAAGACATCGGATACGCTGAATGGATTTACATGAACAAAGTCGTTTATGAAAGGAGTAACCTCACATATTTAGCAAAAACTAACCGAAATAAGAGCAAATGCAGTTTGGGATGGTATGACAAAACCCGAATATTGGCAATATTTTGACCTTAAACCCAACATTCCCTGCATGCTAATATTCATGCCTTCCGTGTAGTCAGTTCCAAAGCCAACAATGTGTGTTTATGTCAGGCCCTGTAATACCTGGCACATCTGTAAAGGCATTAGGTAGGGTACGGATCCCAATTGGAGCTAATTAGTCTGCTATCCAGGTAACGTATTATTCTTGGACATCCCTGCTAATTTCAAGACAATGCAGATCCAATTGAAAATAACTTGTTGCCTTCTGCTACGCAATGCTAAGAGTTTATAGAATGGGGTTTGTTAAGAGTTTATTGTTCATTGCTAAAATACTAGGGGAGGAGATCAAACATGTAAAAAAAAAGGAAATAAAAGATGAAATTGCAAATCCCTTGGCAAATGTACTTTCAGCCCTGGAATTTAAACCTGTAAGGTCCAGCATGAGATGCCACTCGGTACAGTAGGACATTTTGCCAGTACACAACATATTCTTATTGTCAGGTGTTTAGTCAGATAAGATCGGGTCGCCTGCAGGGATTAGCGTTGGACTTTTTTTTCCATCAGAGTAATGTGTTAAAAACGTGTGGCGGATCGAGCAATTTAAATGCTAAGCCCTAAGAAGATTGGGGACCGGGTAGGCTAAACACATACAGATAAACAAATGAAGCAGGCTTTTAGTACTCGGGGTGAGATGAAAGCAAATACGGGGTAACCCTCGGGTTTTTGCTATGCCGTCTTTTAAAATGTCAAGGTGAGAGCTTCAGTAGTTTGGAAAAGGAGATAAACGACAACTACTGGACTATGCATTTTCTTCAAACAAACCCTACATATCACCCACTTATCAATCAGATACCTACCTACCTTACAATTGCCTACTTATTCACCTTCTACGTAGTTATATACAGGCCAGACTAACTGCTACCCACTAATCTACCCACCTGCATGTTCACTTTTTGTTGGTGTGAAGTAAAAATGTGTTTTTATGTTCATTTGAAAAATACACTAACTTCAATTTTAAGTTTACAGTAAGTATTCAGGTATCATTAACAGTCTCTTGATGTCATACCTGTAAGACTCCGCCAATTGTTCCCCTGTTTGCAATCACCCTTGTTAAGCGAAAAGAAACCTTACTAACACACGCACCATGTAGAAGACGGTAACAATATTAGCAATCTACAATGACATTGTCGTTAAGACAACCTGGATAAGAGCCCAATTGGGGCAGGATAAAATTGGTCTTTAAAAAAATATATTCCCGTTCGAAAATTGTTATATGGCTTACATGATGTGAAATGATCAAAAATGTAAAAACTACGGGTAAAACGTAGAAGTTGACAGTTAGGTGATCTCCCTGACTCCTTCTTGAAACCGCCCCCCTACCCCAGCAACACGCACTCACTTGTTACGGCAAATATAATGAACTTGCATTTTGTTTTGTTAATATCATCTTCTTTGTCTCATTACCGTATTTTTATGTATATTACAGTTTGAATGTCTTTCTACTGATCATAAATATGTATTTTATGGCTATTTAAGTAAAGTCAAGTCACATTTATTTGTATAGCCCTTAATCACAAAGAGTCTCAAAGGGCTGCACAGACCACGGATTATTGCAAACCACAGACTATTATGACACCATTCCCTGATCTAAAACCTACATGAGGGCAAATAATACAAGGATATTGTCAACATAAAATATAGGTTATTCATATGCTATAGAATAGAAGTGTGTTTAAAGCTTAGATTTAAACACTTCCACTGATTTTGCAGATCGAATCTCAGGGGAAAGAGCATTCCACAGCAACAAGGCTCGAATGGAGAACGCTCTCGAACCTGCGGATCCCTTCTTGGCTCTTGGGATCATTTGTATGCTTTCGGGTGCACGGGAGAGTATTTGTTTTTAATTATTTCATATTGAGAGTATTTGGTCATTACGGAAGCAATTTGAGCTACGAACATGTTCCTGGAAAGAATAATGCTCGTAAGAAGATAAACCACTCTACTTTGTTACGGAGGATCTGAAAAGTACCAGACAAAGCAGTAGGAACCTCGCAACAACTCTGGTTCGACACAGCTGCTGCTGCTCATGGCAGCCGGTCACGAAGCATTCGCGCAAGCCACAGCGGTGCTTGAATTATGAAGTGGCCCGACTCACGCCGGGACGTGACATTACTCTTAGGGAGTGGCATAATGATCATTATCAATCTCTTCATTGTCGAGACAAAAAAGATCGTGTGGGGGCAGTCAGCCTTTGGGGCTGGTGGTGCGATTGTGGGAGCAGTTTACTGAAGACCGTCGAGAGAGCCTTGTTCTACCGTGGCGATGCATTAATCACGGCAGTGGGACGCGCTCTGTGTCCAAGACGAAAGCTGTCTGAGTAAACACTTGAGCTAATAGAGATGACACTGTTGTTCCAAGCCAGACGGAGGGTTGCATGCTATAGCAGCAAACAGTTGGCCTCTTTACGCGGATGATGTAATGTTTTTACGAGTCATTTACTGTTGGAAATATTGCCCAGTCACTGGCCCACTGAACACAAAGGATAAACTAAGACTTTGTGAGGGAGAAAGTAATTCAGTTTATGAGGAATGTATCATCAAAATGACCCAAATATCAGAAACCAAAAAGTCAGAAGAGAATTAACCTAGTGGTGTTTCCTCGATGCTTAACCCACTCCTACAGCTTAAAAATAAGAGAAAAAAAAAACACCCAAACATAGATGCCAACAAGTCGGTATCCATTTTAACTAAAGCAGCATGAGGTTATTTTGACTCGTGTCACGTCACAGTTAGGGGAAAAGTTCAGAAAGGCTTGGTTGTGATTTGGTGAACTCCACATAGGTCATGAAATAAGGCTTATTTCTCTCGGTGTACATAACTACCAGGTGTTTCTGATTACTAAGGTGAGATAACTTGAACCGAGTTCTTGGTAGGCAGGTGACCGAGCTTAAGTTCATTCAAGTCATTTCAACAATTCAACCGAATCCTCTCTGTTTTACTCACTCATATGTGGTCTGATTTCAGTCAGTGGACTAAAAAAACAAGGCAACCAAATAAATGAAATAAATGGTGTTTTATCTCTGCTGATTCTACTAAATAGAGTTGGCGTTTCAACTCAAGGGGCATTTCCTTCTGCAGTTTGCAGCTTAACAAATCTTAATGTCACAATGTGATACAATCAACTTTTCAAATTGTAAAAGTAAAGAAATGAAACAACAACATGGAAACTACTTCATGCTGGTCAGCTGGTGCCAATCGTTTTTGATTAAGTTTAAAGCATTTTCAGTATTAGCATCTCAAATGTGTTGTCATAATCATCTATGTACTGGTAGTGCCGGTCTGACAGGAGAAGAATAAGAACTCAGGGATCTACAAAATTGCCTGGACAAAGCATCAGCCCAGTATGGGATGGGAAACAGCAAAAGTAATGATCGACAACGCCGAAGGTATCACCACAAATATCACATTCAACCACCAAAAGCACGTCTTCAAATTAGAACATATTGGAGCCTTCACATCAGAAGTGGGTTCAGAATCAGAAATCATGGCCAGGATAACTGAAACCACAGCCACACTTACAAGGGACAAGAACGCAACAGTGGAATCAAATATCAGGCTTATGCAATTGCTGGTTCCTTCCATCTCTCTTTACACTTGTGAGACATGGACTGTCACAGCAAAGCTGGAAAGGAAAATCCACACCATAGAGATGCAAAAACGTATATGCATTAGACCGTTAGAGGGCATTTCGGGCCCTACGAAAAACTGTTATCAAAGGTTTGCAAGCAAAAATTGCAGTGGTATGTTCACATCACAAGATTATCAGGACTGACCAAGATCATTCTCCAGGGCACAGTCTCAGAGGGAAAAATGAGAGGGAGACAGAAAAAGAACTGGGCAGACAACATCAAGGATTGGACTGGTGCCAACTTTTGCTTCGACCCAAACGCAGGCCAGGAACGGTTGACAGTGGAGATAGCTGTCTGGAGTTTCATCCAGAGAGGTTCCCAGACGTCTTGGGTGATTAAAGGGGTCTGTGAAATGCATATTTAATTTTTTAAGATCCACATCTGTACTATAAGAAGAAGAAATACATCTGATATATTCGGTTTGTTATATATGTTATATATATATATATATATATATATATATATATATATATATATATATATATATATATATATATATATAAAACTTAAAAAAAAATCTTTTTCACAAACACAATAATTTAGGGAAAAATAAGGGATTATATTTGGATTGTTCTTTTATATGTTTCAGCTCTATTCTAGTGGAAAAGGGTGGTTAGCAAGCTTACTCAATTATATCGCCCGGTATATTATAATCCTCTGACTACTCACTGATTCAAACTTTTCTTCCTTCAATAATCTCCCTTTTAACATTGAACTAAATTTATCTTGCTTCCAAACTAGAAAACCTAAAATGATCTCATCAGACTCCTTGTATGACCATTTATTGTGAAGTGTCAACTATTCAGATTATTATAAGCACAATGACTTACTTCTTAAAAGCAACAGCCACGGCTTTGTTTACAACTTCAAACACTACCATTTTCAAATGACTGTGCAACCAGTTTTCGTATTCTATAACTGACCTGGAATTCCGGTCAGAAAAGCATGACTGCCATTTTTAATCAACTGTGCAGTGACCGAACGCTGCGCACTGATCTGACGGACTACAATATTCGATGGTTGTGATGATAGCCCGTCGGCCAGGATGAACAAATGTCAATGTAATTGACAAGGTTCCTATTCTTTGAGGTTTGAAAAAGAAAACAAAGACACACAATAGCAAGTCTTAGACGTGGAGTCTGTGCTGATGTCCCGATGGCCTTTTGACAGTCATCAGCACGGCAGTGACGATCACACAATGACGTTTGATAACCTCCGTTCAAGGTTAATTTCCGGATTTGTCCATTCGCCAATTTTGGCCCCAGAGCTCCCTACTTCTTTTTAATAGGAGACACTTTTTTCCCTTTTAATTCTAATGCGGGTTTTTGGCGCTGATATCCTCCCCTAGCAGGAGAGTAGGGGGGGAAAAACGGCCATTATTTTATCATCAAGCGAGCTCGACAAAGAGTTTTAGGGATCGAGTCAGTGGTGGTCAACGTGCTTAAAACTATAATACCGCATCTGATATGCACCATAAAACATCTGGATGAAGGGCTCCCGACATGTGCAGTCTAAATATAGTACCGAGAGGGTGGGGGCAAAGGGGAAAACTCTGACACAATCATTTCATCCATTAACTCCGTCAATCTAAGTCATTTTGAGTCAGCGTTGATATTTTAGTCAAAGTATAGACGAAAATGTAAAAGTTAGAAGAGAATCTCAACTTAAATGCCCTCCTGTCAATAAAACAAAGTATAAATAACAACTTGTAAAATTAGTAAAATCATTTTCTTGCTTTGTTTGAGTATTATTTGAAACTGAATTTGATAATGTTTTTATACAATAAGACAAGTAATCCCATAAAATATTGCTAGATAACTGTGTACACTTCTAAATTTACTAGTTTTTAATCATGTTTAGTTTGTTATTTTGACTAGTATGCACTGTTTACATGTTTGTAACTATTGGTCAATAATGTTGCTGTTCTTTGATTTTCACACCCTCTAAGGCCTATCTGCTTTTTGTAACCAAGGAGATTAAAAAAGGGGTCTAAGAGGAGGCCTTAACAATAGATTAGAATGTTCTTATATTTAGGATTCTTGTCCAGTCCTTTCCTCTTCTCTTTGCACGTTCAAAATCCATTGTATCCTTGATTTGAGTTCCTATTAAACTATAAACTTTTCACGCAACGGTCGTGAATTCAATGAAATTATTTGAGTCCGAGTAGAAAATTCCGATGAAAATTCTATTTTTGAATACTACTTAGGGAACAAAACACTTGTTGTTACAAGCTTCAGAAGGCAGCCATTTTGAAATGTGCTGTCAGAAGAAAACAAAACCACTGTTGCCGTTACCTCAGGGTAGATCTAATTAGAGCTCATACGTTTTGAAAGCGAGCCATAATTAGTTTGAATTTCTTGGTTTGCCTCCCATGATAAAATCCCTCCCACCATTTATATGCAGGGTTTGTACAGCTTAAGGCAAGTTGAATTCAAGACTTTTTAAGACTTTTGACATCATATTTAAGACCAAGTCAACAAAAACCCCACGATTGAAACACACACACACACACACACACACACACACACACACACACACACACACACACACACACACAAAAACCATTAAGTATAGGCAATTTAAAATAAATGTTTATTTAAAAAAAACGTTTTAATCACAATTTTGTCCAGTTGAAAACATTCCATCTGAAAAACTTTTTGAAGTTTTAGACATTGGGGAAAAAAAAAAGATGTCTACAGTTCTACATGGATCCTTAGTCAAAACTGGGAGGTAATAACTAATTCCGTAGACATTTTTTTGTCATGGCTTGGTCCCTGCTGTCGCTTTTTTCCAGCGTGTTCCAATCCCCTTTTTTTTCCTCTCCCAAAGTGTTTCCAATTTGACAATCAGCCACCTCTGCTAAAGATACATCGGGCTCCCACCTCACTTTGCTTAACCGTTTTGATTCCTGAAGACTCTCACTCACCAAAATAACAAGCTTCACCACTCACAACTTTCTCCTGTAATTCTCTCCACCTTCCAGTTCCTCCACTTCAAGACCTGCTACTCCAACTGTCTTCTTAAAGGTAGTCCCAAGAGTTCTTTTCAAGATTCTCGCCAACCCAAGATCCCCTCTCAATATTGCCTCACAAGATCTCCTCTGCTATCCTGGTCCCACACCCTCTTCTCACTGGTAAAAATTATTGTCGTTGCTGTTTGAATAAACGTCCCCCTTGTAGTGGTTAGACCACATCCTTTATTTCCTGCGTTTGGGTCTGTCCGACACTTCTTGACATCATCTGCTACATTCATTAAGCATTTGTTCTCATAATGCCTGAAAAAATGACTTTACCAGTGTAAATTGTTTTTGAAAAAACACAACAATGCTATATTTATGACTAATTTTGAGTGTAGCATCATAAAATCACGAACTTTGTACTCCCTGGATGTGGATATTTATCAATATTAGCCCTTTGTGTTTACATTTCTAAGATGGCTCCTCCTTGTTATATGTCGAAGTGTCCTTGGGCAAGACACTGAATCCCTAAAGCCCCCAATAAGCAGGTCGGCGCCTTGCATGGCTGCTATTGGAGTGTGAGTGTGAGTGGGTAAGTGTAAAGCTCATTGTAAAGCGCTTTGGGAAGTCTTCATTGACTTGAAAAGTGCTATATAAATGCAGACCATTTACCATTTACTATTTACTTTCGAAAATTGGATTGAAGAAATTTCAATACCAATAAAGGCCTTATTTTTGGAATTATGATTTTAATGCCTTTTAAGACATTTCATAGATCCACAGGAGCCCTGAACATCTGTGTATATCAACTTTTTCTTATTAAAGTTATACATTTTTTGACCATTTTGAAACATATCAATAAAACTACTTCACACAGTCATACACAAACAAGTTCCACTAAATCCTGACTTGACAGACAGACAACAAAATGCAGAATATTGATTTTGGCGGCCGCTTTTCAAGAAGAACTGATTACACCCGCATTTAGCTTTCCACTTATGTCGGCATCATTTGTTGAGAAATCCTTGGCCTCTGTGTCGCAACCACCTTCGCTCCTTCCAAAATGGTTGCCGGAAAGAGAAGCCCTTCATCCCCCGATGTAAGGCCACTTAAATAGATAGACGTTCATTAACATAGCCCCCTCCTGTCCAAGAACACAAGATCATTTTGAAAAGGGGGGAGCATTCTGTAAAGAGGTGAGATCGGGCCTAAAAATCCGGCCCGACCCGGCTCGCCGGAATTGAACCCTGATCCTGTCAAAAAAAAACTTGATTTGATGCACTTAATGGGAAGCACTCCCAATTTTTCATAATTTATTTGTGAGGACTTTTTTAATTATGGTGAGAAGAACGAGGGCTTTTCTCTCGCTGAGTTTTTGTTTTTATTCTATCCACCTCCATTAGTTGTTGAGTTACCGCAGGGGTCAGGAACCCATGGCTCGTAGGCCATATATAACTCTTCATGAGTACCTCTGGCTTGGAAATAAAATGGAACCTGCGCTATTATTTACTCTACTGTTAAATACGATGAAATGAAATGAAATTATCTGCATTTATATAGCGCTTTTCAAGTCAATGACTTCCCAAAGCGCTTTACAGTGTGCTTCACATTTCCCATAAGCGGCCGTGATCTGTGCAGCCATGTAAGGCGCTAACCTGCTTATTGGGGGTATTGGGGGTTCAGTGTCTTACCCAAGGACACTTCGGCATGTAACACGGATAAGCCGGGATTCGAACTGGGATCCCTTAATCCTAAAACGATCGCTCTACCTCCTGAGCTACTGCCGCCCCAAAAGACAATGCTGTCTTTGTCATGTGCAAAACCGGGACAACTCTGGGTTTATATTTTGGTTTGAGCCAGTATATATAGGGCAGAGTTCTAACCACAGTTTGCAGTCACGGTGTCACACCAACATAACCCCGTTTGACTGCATGTCTCTGAGGAATCCCTTGAATTGAGGTTCATGAAACAATGTATATTCACTGTTGAGACACTTGATGATAAAAAAACGTAAACACCCCAAAACAAAAAAAGAGAAAAAACACCAAAAAATGAAATAAAATATTTTTAAAAAGAAAAGGGGAAAAATATAAAGAAATGAAAAGAAAAAACATCAGAAAAAGGGAAAAAAAGGAGAAAAAAAGGAAAAAAAGGGGAACATGAAAAAAGAAACAAAAAGAAGTAAATATGATATGGAAAAATAACAGAAATATACTTTAAATGAGAAAAATGTATTTTTGTTGTTGTCTTTGTTTATCTTTTTGTGTGAAAATAAAATAAAGAAGAAAAAAGAGGTTTCAAGAGTAGCATTGGCAGCAAGATGACGGCCAATCATGCCAGCTACCTCCTAAGCTAGGATCATCTTCTGTGTCAAATAAATGCAATTTCTTGAAGGCCGTGTATTTAAAAAGATGCATATTTATATGATAGTTCAGATATTTTTGCCTATTATTTAAATCAATGTTGTTTTAGATTTTCCAAAATAAGTTCTTTAATCACCAGGAGGCGCTAAATATGACACACTGTCCCTTTAAGAACATGACATTATTTTTTATGAGTCGTAAAGAACAAGGACAAGAATTTTGCTAAAGTGAAAGAAGAGGTTATTCGGGCACTTTCAGTTGCAAGCGCTGACGAAACGGAGTAAGTGCTCTGTCTGACTTTGAGCTCCTCTTGAGTGGAGGATGATGGCAGCAGGGAGTTTTTTTGCTAACGGAAGGATTTCAGCGAGCGGCAGTGTATTCATTATTTAGATGTCAGTGGCTGCTAACACTAAAATAGCGCTTTATGTAAACCTAAAAAATATGTGACATGGGTATCACAACACCAGGCATATTATCCAATCCTATTTATAGCATTATGAATGGCAGAAATGTTTACACATCCATTCAACAAATTCAGGAGATTTATTTAGAAAGGTGTATAAACCAAACCCGAGAATAACACTTGAGGAGATTCATTGGAGGAAAAAATAAATATAATATACAACCAAAAATATGTTATTTATCTAGAGACTATTTAATAGGTCACAGTCGAAGCAGGTCAAAACACTGGAGAAACCAATCATTCGTTTCTGCTAGTTAGGTGTTAAATCTTGACATAATGAATGTTTGAGTGCCAGAATCAGAAAAAAAAACCTAAGTGATTGTAAATAAAAGACTTATATGTAAGTATATATGATACATAGTAGACCTCTAAAGATTACTCAAAAGTATTTTTACTTCTCCAAAATGATTCCAAACCTAAAATAAATTGATATATTTGTTTGTTGTCCGTCATTTGGATTTCTTGATTTATTTTAGCTAACATCATTGTGCGTATCCACAGTAATGCTCTTCTATTGATGAGAAATATCAACACATAGTTTACAAGGAAGCAAACATGTCATGTGATCAGCATGTTTGTTGTTAAACTATGTTATTTTAAGTGTAGTTCGATTTTTACTTTACTGCTAGCGTCTAACCAAAGTGATATCAGGCAAGAGTACCTGTTAGTAAAATTTGGCACGGGCTAAACAATATATTTTTACCCATAAATTCATTTGTTGAGGGACAATAAGGGGTCAACTATCCACCCATCCATTATCTGCACGGCTTATCCTCAGTAGGGCCGCGGGGGTGCTGGAGCCCATCCCAGCTATATTCGGGCAGTGGGCAGGGGACACCCTGAACTGGTTGCCAGCCAGTTGCAGCGCAGGGGTCAACTATTCTATCTGTAATGATTAAAGTAAAACTCTCAGTAAGTACACAAAACTTAAACAGGGTTTCTTTTAACTTAAGGCAAGTTATATTCCAGACTTTTTAATGTCTTTTGAAATGAAATTCAAGACTTAGCTGACCCAAAAAAATACAATTGAAACACACAAAACAAAACGTATTTCTTCCACATAATACATCGTGCCTCATCTAGCCATGTTGAAAGATCGTCAGCCAGAAACTTTAAATGTACACTTTTACATTGTTTTGTGTGTATTGTGAGTAGACTTAAAACAGGCGTCTGCTCTGAGAGGCCCGACTGTAACCACATCACTGTTTTGATAGTTCTGTTACTGTGATCAAGCGACATTGCCGCCAAAGTAAATTGGTGAATTATTAAAAAAGGCAATTGATAAATGTTACTAAATCTTTTAACATTAAACAAACATAAATCCTATCAATGTGTTTCGATTTTTAGACTTTCAAAAATTGGAATCAAGAAATGTTTACGCCAATTAAGGCTTTATTTTTAGAATAATGAATTCCATGATGATTAAGAATTTCCAAGAATCTGCGGGAACCCTGTAAAAGAGCAGTTTGCACACCTTTGTATTGAAGATAATCACCTGCAGATTCACGCATTAATCACTAACCAATTAACTCGGGCGTGCTTACTTACGCATTCCATCTCATTAATTCCAAAATCTGCTAGTGACAAATGATCTCATTTCACCGACCTTCAAGCACTTTACGTAGTTGCCAGAAAAGTGAAAAAAAAAAAAAAACGAGTGAAATGATATATTAAAATGTGCTCATGTCATGTGTCACAGTCCTACAGTCATACGCTTAGATACTAGCTCAAATTGTGACAATTCGTTCCTCTTTCCAAATGTGCCGGCCCCCACCATTTATGAAATAGGGACCCAGCTGCAGGTAAATTGCAAAATGCGGGAACAAATTAATAAGTTCAACTGCATAGAGAAAAATAATGTTTGTAAACATGATGCACAAGTGGTGCATTCAATAAAGAGGTTTTGGGGGTCTGGAAAATCTATAACTCATTTTTTCTATGAGATTATTGTTTTTGGCAGGTACTTTCATTTCCTCAGTATGAGTTCTTACTCGAAAAATTTGAAGAAAATATTTGATGTATGTATCTTAAAAATAACGATACTGCAATCAAGTGCCCAAAAAAAATAACCATTAGAAAGCAGAAGTGGCTATGATCAGCTTTGTCCACACATGGAGGGAGCCCCCGACTTACTCGTCTTGCTTCCTGGATCCATGAATTGAAGTGTGTAGGTGGACCCGCATTGCGAGTAGAGGCATAATGAAACAGATATATGTACGGACAAGTTAACGCAAGCTTTTTCTTTGGCCTAATAGGGCAGAGAGGGATGACATTTTGTGCAGCGCCATGGTGACAGATATTGTGTCTCATCACGTCCCCAGAAACAGGCACTCAGAAGTTCTTGCAAGGTCCAGGAATCCATTATGCCTAAGTTCAGTTTCCTTGCAATAATAATATTATGTAAGAAAGATCCTTATTGTTTAGATATTGGAGGTGTCACAAATGCAAAAAAAAAACAAAACAGTGAAGTGAAATTTCGGATTAGAATGCATTCTTTAAAAATAAGCATGTTTTTTCTCGAGTTTACTTGGAAACAAGTATTTTCAAGAAACTTAGCAATGTTTAACTGTTTTTGACCATACAATGGTATAAGCTTTCTTTTAATATGCCCTATGCCTATGTAGCTACAAAACTGAATTTACTGTACCCCTTTAAAAATGAGTCAAAATGGCAAAAAATGGCTGCCACTGGCTCTTGCCATTTGAGAGAAACGTCTGGCATTGATAGAGTTTATAAAAAAGTGTGCCTTGGCTTAAAAAAGGTTGGCAAACACTGCAGTAAAGAATCCACTGGTTTCCATTTTTTTATCTTTTCTGCCCTTGTGACTTTGTTTCCTCCATTAGGAAATGATTACATGTGGTCACCTGATGATCCAAGAAGATCCATCCAACTACAGTGTTAGGTGACCCGCATGCACACAAGCACAATTCCTGACAAATGGGAGGGTGCTATGGCTGATATTTATGGGTCGCCATGACCCGCTGGCCCTGTGTTTTGGTCACATGCTACGCTCTGTAAAAATGTGGTTAAAGGTTAAATCCAGAAACTGTGTACTCCATTTTCTTGTCAGCAAAACTCACTAGGATAAAAAAGAATGTACTGAAGCACAAAATATTTCCCCTTTTCTTTGTATGTTAGTCATACACAAATAGCAGCACAGCCATTTTAGAATTAGAATTATTCTTATTGTTATTGAGAATACTCGGTAAACATTGTATCCAGCAAGATTAGACTTGGCACTCCAGGATAAACACATACAGTAGTTAAGATTTAAAAGCTGAAAATATGATAAAAAGAATGTTAGGATAGTGTTAATATTAAACTTTATCAGACAATGAAAATAAGGAGATAGGACATGAATGGATTTAGAAATTGCAAGGAGGACCAGGAGAGAAGCCTTCAGATAAGAAAATTCCATCCCCGTCCAAAAGCCCTGCCCTTAGCTCTCTCTTTTTTATTAAATCTTCAAGGTTACAAAAAACAAGGGGGTGTGGAAATCATAGAACAGCAACATGATTGGCCGGGTGATAGCAACGATGTCATAGTCAAAACAACGAACATCCGTGTACCATAAGTTAAAAGAAGAAATTGGCATCATATGAAGTGTATTTTGCATTTGTCAAAAAAGAAACACAAAATATCAATACACTGTACATTGAGCAGAGTTTAAAATGCATTGTCAAAGTGTTTTAACTCCTACGCTGTTTTTACAACAATGTACATAAGGAACAGAATAACACAGTTGGTTTAAAAAAAAAATGGTTATGACCATCCCACCCTGATAAACCGGGTCAGGCCTGATTAGTACTTGGATGGGAATACCAGCTTCTGTAAATCAGTCATGTGGCACACGTTCTGCTGCGACAGCAATGACTGTACCCTCCACCCCCTGTTGGGGTAGTGCACTCTTCTGATGTTTAATTGACAATGATTATTTGACTGCGTAGGCATATATTTACAAGGTAGTGCTTGAAGATTGGCCTAAGGGCTTCTTCAGGGGATATTGTGTATGATGGAATGCCTCATAGCGGTAAAACAAACAAAAACATAACTTGTTAAAGAAATAATGTTGATTTGAATAATAAGCAAAACTATCATATAATTTACATGACATACGGCTAAACTAGAGGGAGCTGACATGATTGTCCTCCATCTTGGTGCTAAGGGTACTCCCAAAAGCTAAAAAACTTATAAAAGACTGGACAGATGAAGAAAAATGGTGTGGTTTGATCACCTTACATTTCCGTAGCTCTATTATTCCTTATACGTTGTAGCACTGGTGTCCTGTTGCACTACACACTACAGCAATAAGTAGAGGTAAAATAATACAAAGTTTCCCTTTAAAAGCTTGAGAATTGTATTTCTTACTACCAAAGCTCACAAATTCAGCAAATCTAGAAAACATATTTGATTCAAGTTGCATTCTATTAAAGCCAAAGAGCTGAAGTTTTGCTGGAGGCATACATTAGCCAAGTAAAATTAGCTACCTGATAAATGAACATGAAGGATCCTCGAGCGATATGTGATAACTCACCGCTATAAACTGCCAAGAATGGCCAAAGGCCTCTTTTTACTTGTGCCAGAGGCGACAGCGACGACTTCAAGGTGATGCACCGCGCCTGCTTTTGCTTTGTACTCGATAATACTTCACACATAGGAAACAAGATAGAAAAAAGCTGAGAAACATTAAAAGACAAAAGCTTTAAATAACCTATCCGTATTGGGCAGACTGAAGGATATGTAGGGCATAGGGTTCAAACAATCACCACTTTGAGGCCCCTGCCTAAATATGAAAATTAAAGAGACAGTGTGTATGACTTGACTACTAGATGCCGCTGTGTTGTTCCGCACAACCCAAAATGAGTGTGAAAATCCCATTATTGAACAAGAACCACGGAGACCTAAAATGACCATACTACGGCCATACTACCCTGAACACGCCCGATCTCGTTTGATCTCAGAATCGAGGGTCGGCCCTGGTTAGTACTTGGATGGGAGACCAGGAGGTAAAGCGCTCGTCTTTGGATTAAGAGGTCGTAGGTTTAATTCCCGGCTCTATTCTGTCCTTGGGCAAGACACGAAATCCTAATGCCCCCAATTGGCAGGTAGTTGCCTCGCTGACGCTGCTATTGGCATGTAAGTGTGTGTGAATGGGTTAGTGTGAAGCGCTTTGGAAGGTCTTCAGTGACCTAAGAGCATATACAACTATTTATATTTACATTTACCATAAAGCACTATTGGGAAAACCCAATTTGGCCCAACATCACCCACAAACTAGCTCTGGCGGCCCCCGAGTAAATTGAGATTAGGACCCCTAATGTAAAATATGTAGAATACTATAATCCACCCCACTTTACAAAAAAAAATCACATCTAAATTTTAAGTAAACAATTGTCCTTTTAACTTACATCAGCGATCATCAGAACATAACAGAAAGAAAACTGCAACGCGTAATTTCATTAGCTCGCAGCAGTGTGCAGGTGGTGGCTACCAAAAACGGAGTCCGTGGTTTTGCATGCTATTGTATTAAATTCCCGCTTGAGTGCACTCATGTCCCACGACGATCTGCGAGACACGATTGTCTAACGAGCTTAAGTCATAATTTCAAGATATTACATTCATATCACCAAACTAACTTTAATTGGGTTTTTAGAGTGCACGTGGGTGTGAAATTACCCACATCTAAGACGTTTTTTTTTTTTTACATTTCAAATTTTTCAATTAATGCTGTCGAGTCAGATTCCACATGTACAAGAGAGTCGCACCTGAAAGCTTCAATTGTCTTTCCGGGGGAAAAGTAATTAAAATCTGATTAGCAGTCATAACAGAGAACGAGAATGATGAAAAGTCTTTATAATGAGATAGAAAAATGAAATATACTCCAATTAGAGAGAGCGATGTTAGGATTGAACAGAACGGGACAGGCTCTAACGTCATTAGAAGACGGAATTATACTTTCCACCCTGAAACCATTCAGTTTTATTCAATCCGAAGGCAGCTTTTTTTTACTCCACAATTGCGATTTTCTTTTCTTCATATTTTCAAATAGAAATTTTACAGGCTGATGCACACAAATTGGGGATTTAGCGTTCATGATTTATGGATTCATAGCTGGTCTGTGAGTCAGTGTTTGACCTTTTTATTAGTAGTGGCAAATCGAATCAACATCGTGTAGACCTCAAAATGCCTTGGAAATTGATGAATAGTGTATGTACCAATAGGGAAAACATACAGTATTACCTCATTTTTATCTGCTCACTGACCACCCCTGTTTCGGAGAAATAGGAACTATACGTATATATATATATATATATATATATATATATATATATATATATATACATATATATATATATATATATATATACATATATATATATATATATATATATACATATATATATATATACATATATATATATATATATATATATTGATGTGCTTTCAATCCTCCGCGCATTTAAATCAAAAATTGGGCTGCGAGGCTAGACGGGTAAAACAACTGCTGGAGTAGGGCAGTTCTGTTGACATATTTAATAAAAATAAAAAAGGTTACATTTTAGGATTATGAATTAAAAACATATCTTAGTCTGTCCTTCACAAAAAGCCGTTAAAAAACGGGTGACTTTTTTTTTTTTTTTAATAGGAAATGGCTGTGGTTTGAAAAGATCCAACCCTTGGGTGAGTGAAAAATTCTCCAAATTAAGTCTTCATTCCTGTCCTCTTCAGATTGGGTTTTGCAGGTGGCTTTATAAGTGCCAGAGACTCAAGGCCTCACCCAGACAGCCAAACAGATGTATCTTGGACCAATGTAGAGACTGTATAACAACCAAACTAGGGCTGCAACAGTTACTTAACAATTGATGAATCAGTCAATTAGTCGATGATCGGATTTCTAAAAAAATCACATTATTTTAATCTTTACTCAAAGTTTTGGACGAAAAAAAAAATGCAAGTAACAACAGGGTATTCTATAATACAAAACAATAGAAATAATTAAAAGCTTAACGATAAACAGTAAAAGCCAGACTCTTGTGAAAGATCTAAACAGTCACCAGTTGATTACTTACATTGATTTTGTTATTGTCCCTAAATGACTTTTGCATTGCAAATTTTACAAACATAAAGTCTTTGGTCTCCCAAAAAACAAAGACCCACCCATTGCCCTTTTCAGAGTCCCGCAACTGTCGCTTCAATCTAAACCATCACAAACCATCATTTATTTTTCCAGTCTACTTGCGAGGAAACGTATCTTCCTTAAGTGGACACTTACATCTCCTACGAACCTCAAAAGATGGTTTCAGGAAATACTGCAAAATTTGAAGCTTGAGAAAATCAAATTTGCCCCTAAAGGCTCCCTACAGGCATTCCAAGACTGATTGGAATAAATAAGATAAGGGGGGAATTCATAAACTCATGTACTACATATGTACATTTCAAGATTTGAGGGTATGTATTTTTTATATATACATAAAATCTTGTCCGCAGTTTTCCTCACTCAGGAATTACTCGCTAATAGTGGCTCATGTGTAATGGGTAATTTCCCCGGGACATTAACTTTTTTTTGTGCCCCCTTTGGTGAAAATGCTATAACTCATATTCGAATCGGATGCAACAATTGCATCCAACAATATATATTGTAAATCTATACTTCTGGAGAAACAAATAGCACACACAAAGCAGCAATGGAGATCATGTTGAAGCAATAACAATGAATCAATAAAATCATTCTTTATTAATGTCTAAACTAACCGTATTTTACTAAGTATAAGGCGCAATTACTTTTTTTTAACAAAAAATAACTCACGGTTTGGGTGTTATAAACGCGGGCTAAGGTGACAAGCTTAGATTTATGAGTATATTTGTTTTTTTTTACGCAATGATTTGTCTGTCGAAGATATCCCCTAACGCTACGGTTCTTGATTGATTTTTGTACTTTTACAGATGGCCTTGAACTTGTCATGATCAAGCAAACAATGCATACATATATACAGTACATATATTTGTTTGGAACAAAAGATTTTCCTCATCGGGGAACACATTCAATGCCTGATTCAGAACAAAGGATCTTGTATAATTCCTTTTTTTGTGGGTGGAAAATAACGTTAATGTTTGATAATTGTTTGAGGATTTGCCTGTACAATCGGAGCATGAGGGCCTTGTTTATTGCTGCTTGAACTCGAGTTGTGTTCTCTTAGATTGCTCTTTTTCGCATAATGAGATACTTCACTCACCATTTTTTTTTCTTTTAAGGATAGATTAAACACCAGTTATTTAAACGTGTTCGATTATGTATTGGCCATGGTTAACATTTGCCAATTTGTTATTTTTGTTTTATATGTCTCATCTCATCTCATCAGCTGCACCGCTTATCCCCAGTAGGGTCACGGGGGTGCTGGAGCCCATTCCAGCAATCATCGGGCAGTGGGCAGGGGACACCCTGAACTGGTTGCCAGCCAATCGCAGGGCTTGTTTTATATATTTAGCACTAAAATCGTTAACTCATTCAATGCCATCATGTATAATTTAAGTAGGTTTTCAGAAGTGCTTCCTTGAATGTAAAATCATTTTTTCTTGTTTTATCAAAAAAAAAAAGAAAAAATATATCATAAAGTGTTTGGTGCTGCTCATCACTAAATATTAAGACTATAGGAATAATTTCAGTATATATTAAAAAAAAAATCACCATTAGATGGCAGGAGTGGCTTTGATCAGAGCTTTGTCGACAAATTGAAGAAGCCCAACTTCATAATGTTGCTTCCTGTATCCAGTGAACAAGTCTGTGTGTGCGGGTGTGTTTGTGTGTGTGTGTGTGTGTGTGTGTAGGCGGACTTGTATGGTGAGCAGGCATAGTCAAGCAGTGTTTAGTTATCGGTTGTTTTTCTAATAAGTTTTATTCGAAGCAAGTATTTTCAAGAAACTTAGCAATGTTCAACTCTTGTATACCAAACAATGGTAAAAACCAGAAACATACTTTTTTTAAATAAAAATGAGGGTTCAAGCTTTCTTCTGTTATGCCTTCTGCCTATATAGGTACAAAACTACAATTCCTGTAGGCTTTCAAAAATGAGCTCAAATGGCAAAAATTGGCTTTTACCAGCTCTCCCGATTTGAGAAAAAGGTCTGACATTGAATGAGTCAAATAGCATTTCTGTTCTTTTCAATATGATAAAAACAACGATATGGGTCAAATGCAGTCAAATAACACATTTTTGAAAATTGTGATTCAGGTGACAATGAAACCTGACTACCAGCCAAAGATATGAGGACAAAATTCAACGTTCTACTAATGTGTGTGATAATGGGAAGAGGGAATGGTCATGCAGAAGATACAAACCTGGTTAAAAGACAGGAATTTCAGGATTGCCTAGCATCTGTCTAATCAAAATAATTGGTTTCAATGATACCTCACCATATTTACACTACCCTGGTATTGCAGTGTATACACTTCTGATCAAAGAACGCCTGTGTAGCCCACTTGCTAATTCCCATTAATGTGCCATGGATAGTCTCTTTGATAACAGCAGGGTTGGGATTGCACTCTAAAATAAATAGCATGAATAACCAAGCTAACATCTTCTCTTTTTTTCGAAAGTAACTCAACTCCAAACATGCAGCTTACAATGTGGACGTGATTTTTTTAGAATATCTTAAAGAGATGGGTAACAAGTTTTCTATCACTCGAGGATTTTAAATCAAAACTGCCACGCTCTATAGAAGTGAACTGAGCAACTTGAAATAATTACCAAAGTGGGGTTTTTGGGGTTTTTAAGGGTTATTGTTCTATCTTCGTTATTCATTATCCATTATCCGTTATCGGTCAGTTCATAATACGCTACAAAGCCTAGGAGCCGGGACACTTACTCTTAGCCAAAAGGCCAAGCTAAGGTCCTAGCCCTAAAGCCTTGCTGCGATCATTGCGAATGCACCGTTCCCGGAGGTACTGCAATACCGGGCCGATGCGTGGAGCGGACAGAGCAAGCTCCTATTCCATCAAAGTATGCAATGGGTACTGTATGTCTAATATGTATGCAACATTGTTCTTTTCAGTTATTCATAATAAACAGCACCTTTTATCAGAGGTGCGCTGAAGCTAAAATTTAACTGTCTGAAGCATGTGTCAAACTCATTGACCGAGGGCCAAATGTGGCCCATAAAACCAATTGATGTGGTTTGAAATACCTTAAATAGTGTCAAAAAATCATTCATGAATGCTTCGAAAAATAACTACGTTTCCCTCACAGCCATTTAACTACAAGTGACGGAGCACGGTCACTATACTGCAGTGTTACTACATGTATGCCAATGAGTGGAATGGAGGGATAAATTATCCCCAAAAATGTCCAAGATTGATATTTTGATTTATGTAGTTTGTAATATATTACATATGTGTAGTGACGTTAATTCCAACGCAAATGTACTGTGTGCAATGATATTTTCCATTCCAGTAGTTATATTTATTTTACTTACCATTACTTTTTCATGTAGTTACATTCATAAGTTACTTTAGGCTCTTTGCGGACAGCCGTTTTTTTGCAAATGTGGCCCTAGGTGAAAATAAGTTTGACATCCATTGTCTAAACCTAAGTGTCCCCTAATTCAGTCACTCACAGTCAGATATACAATTTGTAACCATTAAAATAAAGTTCCTTGACAGTCGTGAACCTCAGTGCAACGCCGCAAACATCAAACACAATCAGAAATTTCAACGATATAGCCCAAAACAAACCTTAAACAGAAATATTTATTGACATTTATTGATAAGGTTATAGTTTAGGTGACACTCAAAAAAGGAGTGAGCTCATCAATTATTTTTGAACTTGCAAGGAGAACAGAAGAAGACTGTACAAAAACCCTCAAATAGAAGAATTCCAACCTGTTCTAAAAGGTTATGCCCCGAGCCCTTTATTTTTATTAAAATCTCCTAAATTACAAAAAGCTTATCAGTCGAAAGGGGTGTGGATATTAAAACAAACAGCAATACCATTGAACAACAGTGACGGAGACATCAACAGTGAATACTAGTTAAAACAACAAAAAACAGCGAGTCAAAATGGTGAAAAACTGTGAGTAATAGTCGTAAAAATAACAAGAAACGCTGGCATGCTCAGCAAACCTATTTGAAGATGTTCGATAGTAAAAACAATTGATTATTTACTTATTACTCCCCTTTTTTTGTGTCACAGAAACAAAGAAATTTTAAGGATGTAGGGCAATTACAGACTACTGTTTTAGTATTCTTTTTTAATGTAAGCAGGTCCCTTTGGAGTCCCCTTATTTTACTTACGTCTTCCTGTGGCGCCATTCTTTTGTCAGTGTTACATTTGGATTGATAAGGTGAGGACGTCTTCATTCGTTGTCTATGTCAAATATTATTTTAACATTCTGGGAT
This sequence comes from Urocampus carinirostris, assembly GCF_059441175.1. Taxonomy (NCBI): domain Eukaryota; kingdom Metazoa; phylum Chordata; class Actinopteri; order Syngnathiformes; family Syngnathidae; genus Urocampus; species Urocampus carinirostris. The sequence continues at coordinate 14,481,943 of NC_142357.1, forward strand.
TGAAATTTATGTTAATCATTTTGTGCTAAAATATGTGTATACGTTTTGTTGTGTAAATTTAGAACGTTGAATGTTTTATTATTGTTAATTATTATTTGTCAAAAATGTAGGGAGTATTTTTTTGGGACTGATAAGGAATTCAAAGTGAACGTCTCAACCACATCTCGACATCTGTGCTGGTTCCCTCCACACCAGCTTCAACAACCAAAAAAAACAACACCAACTTTCCAAGTGTGTATGCGGCCAGTTCAGCAAAGATGGGGTACAAGTAGTGTTACTCTCCGTAAAACAGAATAACAAACATAAATGATTTATCATAATACAGCACTTTCACAATCACATACAGACACTTGACAAAATACCTCAATTACAGACGCTGCCCTACTTATAAACAAGATTCTGGACGATCGTTAGTAAGTCACATTTTTTAGGAAGTTGCTTCAGTGCTACATTTTGTATGTTTAAGGTTTGTATCAGTAACCTGTATTGTTCTGGTCTTAAAAATAAATATTTCATAGAATAATGTGCTCTATAAAGATAAATAAAGTGAATTTTAACTTACTTTTACTTACACTTATACACTTACTTACTCCGTGGTAGAAAGTGGTCGAAAAAGAGCGACCCAATTATTTTCCCAACCGCATCAAGCTTTCTTATTCCACTTTCGTTTCAAAAGAAACAACTCTCCTCTTCCTTACACTTTCCATCAACCATATTGAATGGATTTAGAGATATTACACAATAAAAATATCAAATTTCTAAGCGTGCTAGAAATTCAGTACAATATACACACAAACTAGGAAGCGGATTTATTCTTCGGGCTGGATGCTGGGTGACATCTTACAGTGTCACACGCAGGTAGCGGCGGACAAAAGCACTACAATACTGTCGTCTACTCGGAAAAAGGTGCACACAACACAAAATCTAACTTACAGCAATGTCCGGATATTTTTCGACATCCTGAAAAAGGTGTTCGTATCCACTGTTTTGCGTAATTTGAATGGTTGTAAGTAGGGGAGTGTCTGTACAGTCTTCTGTTATCCTTACGAGTTCAAAATTCATTGATGACTTCTCTCCTTATTTTGAGTGTCACCTAAACTATAACTTTATCAATAAAGATCATTTAACATTACAATTTAATGAAGGTTTGTCATGGGCTATATAATGGAAATTGCAAATTGTGTTTTATGTTTGTGGTATTTTTCGATATCCCGAAAAAAATGTTCCTATCTACTGTTTTTCGTAAGTCGAATGGGCGTAAGTAGGGGAGCATCTGGACATGGTCACTTTTTGCCAACTATGGCCTTGTGCAACCGGGACAAACAGGATGACCCAAAATAATACGCAAGATAAAAAATGAGTACTGCATGCTCGATGACACATAAAGCATGTTTAATATGGATCCCACTGCTCCTCTTGTTAGTTATTACAACACCTTGCATAACTGCGAAATAAAAAAATCCACAGTGGAATATCCCACGGTGTAAATTGCCACATGTGCAATGGAGAATGTGTATTATTTGATAGCTCTTTAGCCACTTATTCATGATAACCACTATCTTGTACAATGCAAAAATACATAACCCCTAGTTAATGGTTCATTTACAAAGGGCTGTCTAAAATGATAGTGACATCCCGTCAACTCTTTATGATGTCTCCCGTCAACGATGTGATTGCAGCGGTGCCAAATGTCGCAGAGAACCTTGACTAGTGTGGAGTAAAGCTTTATACTACTCAGCAATTCATTTTTTCTCCCTCTCGCTCTCTCGATTCTGTGCACAGCAACCTAATTTTTCAATGTAATTACAAGTGACACGTATAACAGCGGCTGGATCACGATAGACCAGCATAACTCGCTCCCAACCCCCTCTAACTGTAGACTGCGGAAGTAGCCAACCTAGGAAAGTGCTCCACAGTAAGCTGGAGAGCAGTAAAAATGGAACCGTTTTTAAATAACAGAGCAATAAAACAAATAATGCACAGTATTTATAGGAAGCATAAGGGAACGTGGTCGAACAGAAGTAATTAGCTGCACAATGTGTGACTGCTCAGCATGTGGGCCTCACAATTCTCAGAGCCTGATGTTTGATTCCCCCATCCGGAATTTCAATGTTTAATTTAAACGTTTCGAATGTTTCCTCCCTGTGGTGAGTCAAATGTTATCTTAAGTGTGAAAGCGTCATGTTACAGTTGACAACAGAACGATTGTCCAAAAATAGTTTATTGACACCTGCCTTATAGTGATGATGTGACTCTTATTCATAATAGTCATAACCATTTAAGAATGTTATTTAATGGGACAATGTGTATTAATGAGCGACTCCTAGTTGTAAAAAAAAAACTTTTATCTATCAATATGTTCTTGTAATAATGATCATAAATACATGCTGATCATACAAATGTTCATTTTCTTTAATACAGTAGGTGTATCAATAGATAGGTAAGCTTTCATTATGAAAAGTTCATGCAACAAGAAAAATACTGGACGGCTTGACTTGCTGTAAACTTGAAAATGCTATCACTTATTATATAATTTGAAGCAGAGGGAGCGACATATCAGAAACTTTGGTCTCACGATTGCCTTCTGCCTTGAAGCAAGAGTATTGCATGCCTCACTGTGCATCTGCAGACGCTCGGCTAATTACCGTAATACGTTGAAGAATAACATTCACAATATATGAAAATTCAGCGGAAAAAAAAATCCCGAAATGTTAAAGGTAAATGAGAAAAATCTTTAGCACTGAATAAACATAAACATTTCATTTAGGTTTGATTTCATATTTTCATGGTAACTGTCGTACGTCATTTGTGTGACCAAATTCTCAAAATGGTTATTGGAAGATCACAAACAGAAAGAAAATGCTCCAGGAAATATAATTATACAATTGGAAAACTTTCCTTTTCTATACAATTATTCAACACCTCCCAGTGGTTAAAAACGTGTAAAAATGTTTTTATTAAAAAAAAAAGCAAAAATACAAACTATCATATAAATGTGCATTTTGTTTTTTAAAATACTCGTATGTATTAAAAAAATTATTCATTTTACATAACATGAGGGTCATCTAGAAGGAGAATACTGAACAAAAAACCTTGTGAAAGGCTAAAACAAATAAAACAATGAAATATATATACGTCTTCTATCTATCTATCTATCTATCTATCTATCTATCTATCTATCTATCTATCTATCTATCTATCTATCTATCTATCTATCTATCTATCTATCTATCTATCTATCTACCTTGGTCATATCCCTCAAGAGGGGTAACCGACAGCAAGACAAACACATACAATAACAAAGAAAATAAAAGGGGGAAAAAAATAGCAAAAAACACACACAAACATTTTTGGACCATGGCCAACCCAATTGCCCAAACACCCAAACAAGATAGGCACCTCGGCACCTAAGTTGGTCATGCTTGCGTCCCTTCAGATGAAATGGGACACCAGAAAGCGGCCATGTCACTCGGTTTAGGGTGACACAACACACTCTTTTGTTCAACAGCATGGTCCGACAGCTTTCACTGGTTTACCCCTGCCACATCATACGGGTGCCCAGCCCATCCTTAAGAACGCGTCCACAATCCCAATATATTTTCACAACACCTCTCCACTCCTTCCTATCATCAACAAGAGCTCGAGCTTCCATTATTATTAGACTTATTTCCTGCAGTGCACGCATAACACCATCCATCCACGTCAATCGAGGCCTTCCTCTTGGTCTCCTTCCATTGACTTCTGCTCTGTAGATCCTTTTCGACAATCGCTCCTCATCCATCCTCTCCATGTGTCCAAACCAACCGAGTACTCTCTTATCTTATCTTCATTAGAACACAAAATAGGCATGTATTGCACATCTCATAGTTAGGGCAGACAAGTGGGAGCTTGATGTTGAAGGCATCTGGCTCAAGCTCCCATGTATTGTCTTATTATGCACGGATCACTTAGCTATGGGTGATCCTGCTGCTTGGGGGCGGCCTCCCACTAGCAGCACGTTCAAAGATACTCTGTATGATGGACAACACACACCACATAACAGGCAGTTTTCACCATGAGCACCAAAGAGAATTATTGTCATTATAATAGATACTCTTATATAGTATGCTGAAAATCTTTGGTGACAGCAATGATGATGCTGACAATGATGGTAAAGTGACTGTGCCACCACAGATGTAAATATGTATTTTTATAGTAATAATAATAATAATAATAATTTCCTTGTATTGTCATTCTGTGTAACAATGTACACAGAACGAAATGTCGATTGCACCTGACCCGTTGTAGCGAGCCGATGCAGCCGCAGCCAACAGAGGGCGCCGCCGACCACTTTTTAAGTCTTAGGAATGACTCGGCCGGGGCGCGAACCACCGTGTTGCATGAGAGCTCTAGCTGTTAGACACAATTATTTAGTTTTTAATTCATTTAGTCAAGGGGTATGATTAAATAAGGATGTGCTTCTTCCTATTCATTTTTGGACAAGTATGTTAACAGTGTTTTTGTTTTGGTCTTTGACTGGTTTTGTTTTTAGCATTTTCAGAAAAAAAAGTTTCATTCATCTAGTCAAAAGCAGGGCAAATAAATGAGAAGAAAATTAGTGCGTTTAAGTCGCCTTCAGCTTCCCCAGTTTGTTTTCTTCCTTGCGCTTCCTAGCACTCAGTTTCATACAATACAGTAACATCTAGGGGTCAAATATCAATAAGTGTCCGTTCGAAAAATGTATTTCAATGTACATGGATATATTTCACTCCGTTAGTTAAAGTGAAAATGAATTAATGTGGAGTCTTTTGGTACCAAACGTCACTATTTACAATCTACTCCATTTCCACTGGCCTGCACTCAGCATGCTCCAATTACTCTTTGTCTTGGTGGCCATTGGTGTGCTAAGCACTTCAATCCGTCTCTGTCTTGCAGGCGCGTGACGTCAATGCCACACCATTCATCAAAGTCTACCGAAAAAGCAACACCTCAGACTGCTTGTTTGCATACATTAGCCACAGACGCTATGTCACATTTTCTGCCCAGAGGGTATATCAAAATGGCGACTGCAATCAAAGCTTCATAATTCAATATCCAGGCTTTCTTATGGGCACTTGGGCTGCAACTAACGACTATTTCAATAGTCAGCTAGTCATCAAATATTCTAAAGATTTGTCGAATACAAATCTATTTTGTTCTTAAATTTAACAAAAATACCTGATCCAAAACAAATTAGGCACAGAGATCACTCAGTAGAGAAATAAATCCATTAAAAAAAAACAAAAAAAAACTGCCATTCATATCTTAGGGACAGGCAAATAAGTCTATAACTAAAACCAAGTGGAGATTTTTTATACCAGTAAACCAAGAACATGCTCATTGGCTGCACTACAACATTGAATAAAACTAATATGCACGTTTTTTGAAGTATATTCAGTGGTCAACTGCAAAGTCTGTAACAGTATAACATCATATCAAAGTGTTTTAAACAACTGACATTTGACATTTTAATGTTTGTTCTTCGGCCTTCATCCATTACATTTTTAATGCATTTGTCGGGCAACGCTCAAGCTCTCTTTTATAGCAAAATACATTTGTTTTAAATGTAAAATGCATGTCATCAAAGTTGTTTTTGCTTGACTGTTACTTGAATCTTACAAAGGCAAGTCAGACTTTGTTTCATTCATATGTCTGACGTGCTCCCTTTAAATGTAAGTGTGTCACCGAGCTACTGCAATGATACGCAAGGTCTGCTTTACAAACTTTTGTAGTCTTTATATTCAGGATAAATTGCTCCCAAACGTTAAAAGTTTTTTGTACGTGCACTTGATGTTGACGCCTCCGTTTCTGTATATTGTTGTTTTTGCTCGAGAAAGATACGCATGAACGACTCTCAGTAGAGATTACATTCATGTAGACATGCCTTACTCTGGTGTTTTTATTATCGATATTCGTCGACATTGTTGACTGTTCGTTGCCTCCCTAATTTTTACTTGGCCAAAAATGGATGCTTCAAACCAAATAGGGTCCTAGATGACTTGACTCGTATGTTCAAATAGACTTCCAAAAGTCGGGATACAATCTTTGGAAATGATGTTTGGGGCTGATTGCACACTCTGTTTTGAAGATTTTGAGTGTTGGGGAAATTGAGGACCACAAAAGGCAAAACATGTATTTGAAAAAAAAAATGCCCATGGCATGTGGATAATCATTAGAACTCCGACCTCCATGAACACCAGACAACTTCTGGTTTCATCAGCATAAAGACTGACATAGTAAATGCAGAAATTCAAACACAGCTTCAGCTACACATAAATGCATACATTTATGGAGCAGTGTAAAACACAGTCTTGTTATGATCATTAAGTATTCAACAACTGTGCAGATCAAAAGAATAAGCAGATTTTGGGTCATTTTGGCACACTGAATTAGCTGGATTCTTATCTGGGACAATGATAAAGTGTGGACTCTAAAAATGTGGCTTTGCTGAAAAATTGGTGAGAAAATGGGACTTAAAAACACACCCTTTTTACTCAACCATGTCTGGGAAGAAGCCAACAGATTAAATTGGGTAAAATGACTAATGAGCCTCTAGTTGTACTTTTGGGCCGGAATGCATAGTGGTATATTTTGCAGAAAAAAAAAAAAATATATATATCGCCATGAACATCACATCCCCACTACAAACGCTGTCAGTGCCATTGTCTTGCTGCTTTCCTTCAGATACTGCAAAGCTGGTCAAATCTGATTATCATATGGACACAAGGAGGGAAAGTCAATGTTTTCAAACCAAAACTCTGAGGCACCAAAATATTTGAAAGCCCAAGAGCGTCTGATACCGTTTCAAAACACTCTAACCCACAAGATGTTATAATTCAAAATTCCATAGTGTCCAAAATTCAAAATTGACAAAGAACTTCCCTCGGGCCAATTTTGACCCAATCCAATATATTGAAAACAAAATATGACTGTTTACTTAGGGTCATATATTGTATTGTTGCTCACCATAACTCATACAATTTCACATCTTCCCTTTCTTTGGGGAGGTAATTTAACTGGTATGCAAATCAGTTAAGCAAACCCCTCCAGCAAAGCTGAAAAATCTGAAGCTATATGTGGATTTAGAAAACAAATGAGCAATTTGGATTTATTGTGGTCAAACAGTACAAACCATCTACCAATACATTCACAAGTAAACAATTAAATTCAATTCTTGGGAAGGGTTAAATTGTTGACTTTGAGTCATCATCAGGGCCTAAATTCACAATGAAACCCTAAATCAGTTAACAAACTTTAATAGAACATTAACCAATACAGTGTTTGCGTGGTTCAAGTAGAGGGTCAATTCTAGGTCAACAATTCGGTATACAATTTCAAAAACAACAAAATAATAATGTGCCTACTATGCTTATTCCCAGGGCTCTAATAAACAGATGAAATAATTTCCTTCTTAGTATATGGAAGTCTTGCAGTTTTTGGAAACCGCAGACTTCCTCCAATGTTGCACAAAACAATTTTCTAATGCACCAGCAGAAATAACCCGCAAAGGGTTATACTGTTTAGAAAAGACCAGGGGTGTCAAATGGACAGAGGGCCAAATTAAAAAACTGGCCACAAGCCAAGGGCCAGACTGATAAAATATTGAACCTTTTTATAATTACAAATATAGTCTAATGAGGCTAATTGAACTTTCTTAAAACCCAACATATACAAAACTATGTGATGAGATAAATAAACCATTATTTTCCTATGGTTGAGTCAATAATCTTGGATTTCAAACAGGCACTAAAGACCCATAATATAATCCCAAACAAAAGAAGCTGGTATCATTCAGACACTATCAGGCCCTTGGTTTCAATTTCATCAAAAGTGGTCTAAATTTAATTTAAAGAGAAAAACAATACAGTAGTCATTTTCTATAATTTACAGTCAAAATATTTTTCAAAATGTAATTGGATTGAATAAAACAAAAAGCAAAAATCTATCAGCAAAAAAAACAACCCTTTGTTCAAGAAGAAGTAACATGCAGTGAAAATCAAAAACATATGTTTTTTCTGTAGTAAATTCATCTCAGGGGTTATAGAAAACCTTCTTACAGGCCACATCCAGCCCACTGGTCTTGACTTTGACATATGTGCGCTAAACAAATCCCAAAATACACCGGGCACAAACCACCTGTGCAGGTTTACAGGGTTCCGAAAACACTTAAGAAACCATAACTCCTTGGCAATACCATTACCTATGTCAGACCTCCACCAAGTCTCCACAACTGTACCAACAAAAAATTGCAATCTTGTAACCTTTTTGATCCAACCTGAGTGCTAATTGGCCAAATCACACACAATACCGCCAACAATCAACCACAATGACAGCATGACCCTCATTGGTGGAGGTAACGCCATGAGGGAGTGCACATGTGGAGACACAACAGTCTGCAGTCTCATTGACCAGCCCCCACCCCTCCCCCAGCTCAAACACACACACACCTTAAAGACACGCATGTGCACACACATTGAAACATAATAATTGTATGCATTGTCCACAATGCGCACCACAAGAACTGTAACACATTTTCAACCCGGAGCTCGTCTCGGGCAGGCTGCAACAAAGAAGTTGTTACCTCGTGTGTGGATTCCCTGACTGGAGACTGAAAGCTGCACTTGTTAGGCGGCGGTGCAGCTCTGCATCGCCTGCCAGGCAGCCAGCAGTACTTCCCGATCAAACCCTTCCTCCTCCTCCTCTTCTTCTTTTATCTGGCAAACATGCCTGAAGCCCCTTGTCCCCCCTCAAAAAAGGATGGATGCAGCCGTTCAGAGTCGGAGCGGGAAGTCGCACGGTGTGTTGCGGTAGTTAGTAGCCGAGTCGCTGCTGTCTGCCGCACTCTCTTCTCCACTACCAGCCTCCTCCTTCCTCCTCTTCTTGCTCTCTTTTAACTCACCCTATCATGGGCTATCCCCTCCACCACAACGCCGTACCGCTCCCCCTCCTGCAATCATCACCGACACCCCTCCTCCGCCTCATAGACGGGAGTGTTTTTGCACCATTCTATCACAGACCACGTTATGCCATCTGGCTGGATGGAGCATCCAGACAAAAAAGGATGAAACACACACGAAACAATCCACTCAGCAACTTGTGAGTTTTGGGATTGACGGAGGGGATGCGTCCCCACCAATATGATGCAATCATTTTTTTCCCCCCCACCAATATTGTGTGATTTCCAATGCCATGACCAAACATATGCCCTTGGTAATCAGATCAATTTGTTTCAACTCAGGTTGTGTTTTAAGTGCAGTGGTCGGAACCACTGGGCCTCGGACCGGTACCAGCTCGTGGGTCCTGTGATACTGGACTGCACAGAAAGAAATAAAAATGTTCTTATACTTTGCATTTATTGCTTTGTGTATACACACTTTCTTAACCTAAATAACTTCTTACCTGAGGCTGTACAGTAATAATTTACTTTATTTATTCAATAACAGATTGCTGACAGATACCCCCTACCACTTTTGCTCAGCGTTGGATGCAACGGAAATCAAACCCCGGTTGTGGCGGTGACAACGCTGAATTCTAACCACTAGACCTTTAGGGTTGTAGAACACATAGGAAAAGGCATTCAATTTTGATCTCATCGTCGCACTATTTTTACGGAGCCAAGTTGTCCATCGTTTTAATGGAGCATTATGGGAACATGTTAAGCCAAAACATTTGCTTTCGGATAACAAATAAACTCAAAACAACCCACGTTTGACGATAAGATAAGGTATTGTTATTGATATTCAGGATAGGTCTCATTATGAAAGATAATGTTAATACTGTTCGACGTAGTAACCGTTTAATGCTCGTCACTTTTGTTGTTGTTCTTGTTATATCAACCCACTTGGAGGATCACAAAAACAGATAAAATGTAATAACAGTCAGTAAACATGATGGCAACATTAGTGCTGGAACTTGGATCTTATGAAATCCTTCTTTCATCAAGATCATTCTAGATTGTTTGGTCAACTTTAAAACTCTATAGTCATTTATTCAATCAATATTTATCACTGTCTTAGTTCATTTGTTTGTTATTAGGGTGAGGATTTTGGCAGCCCCTTGTTGATCAGCTCATGTTTTTTCAACGCTTTTGTGTACAAGAAAAAAAACTATTCATAATGGCCATCAGCTATCACAGACCGTCTCTATTTTCATCCAACAGCTGGTGTTCACTGTAAACCTCATGGAATGGACCTCATAAAAAGTTGGATTTAACTCGTGGAAAACCGTCAAGAGCTACACGAGTTGACAATTAATGGCTCCTTTCAAAGTTTTGGCAAGGAAATAAAGCCACAAAATGTAAACCCCACAAAGTCGGTTTGACATTTTTTTGCAAACTAAGCACTACTGGTAACCTTTTATATAACATTAAACTTTATTTGAAGTATCTGCTATTCAAATGTATAACAAAAAAAGTTTGCCATTCCAGTTGAATGTTAAAAACTTTATACAAGGACAATAATTAAAAACGCATTTAATCTACACTTCTGTGCTTCCAAGCAATGAAAAAGCAGAGGTTCAAAGTGCTTCTTTTTGACATTTTTCCGGCACAAGGAACAACAAGCGTGGACTCAATTAAACGATTAAACTGATGCTATTGTTAGAAAGCAGGGTATCTGCGTCGGTCCCTCCGACAACACCTGAGATGATACTGATTTCAATCCTTTGGGGAATAATGAATGGCCTCATTACAATTCCCAACTGGTATTCCTTTGCGAGGACCTACACATTACAACTGGACACGGTCCCATGGGTAAGCTAATGCGTTTTTTCACATGACAGTGACACTAAACATTCCCACATCCGCCTCAGTCTTGCTTTTTTATAAGTTTATGGGTTTATTTTGGAGTAGTAACTCAAGAGGTTTGCTGCTGGCTGGATAACCAAAGAGCCAAAAATAAACAATGTTCTCATTTGGCGTCCTTTAAAAAAAAAAAAAAAAAAAAGACATTATTCCTTAACGTGGAATGTCAGAACAACTACACAAGCTTCAAAGGCTAGCTGGTAACAAGGGAATCAAAATCCTACCTTTACAATGAGGTCCATTTAAACATGTCTTGTCTGCCTGTGTTTCAATAAAGTTGTGGTCTGAGTTGTACTCATACGTAAAACAGCTTGACAAACCTACATTATGTATGCACATTTTTTTTTCATTGTTCAGTTTTTCTAAAAGCCATCAAGAAAACGCCCTGGGACCCACAAAGGCACCAAAAGGCAGGGTGAGATGCTTTCTATCACCAACACTTTTTGACTTTTCGGCCCACTAAATTTGCTCTGGAGACCCATGTGGGCCTTTCTAGTGGCTCCTCGGCTCTTTTTCCAAATTGTTCGATAACGGAATGATATTCGGTTTCTGTAGGAAAGAACAGGATACACTCTAAAAGTTTTCTGAACGGTACCAGGCCGTGGGTCCTGTGATACTGGACTGAACAGAAAGAAATGAAAATTGCCTTATATTTTCCATTCATTGTATTGTGTTTGTGTATACATACTTTCTTAACCTAAATAACTTTTTACATGAGGCTGTGCAGTAATATATTACTTTATTTATTCAATAACAGATTGCTGACAGATACAGCCTACCACTTTTGCTCAGCGTTGGATGCAACGGAAATCAAACCCGGACCGCGAAAGTGACAACGTTGGATCCTAACCACTAGACCATTAGGATTGGAGAACACATAGGAAAAGGCATTCAATTTTTTTCTCATCATCGCGCAATTTTTACGGAGCCAAATTGTACATCGTTGTAAGGGAGCATCATGGGAACGACTTAAGCCAAAACATTTGCTTGCCGATAGAAAATAAACTCAAAACAACCCAAGTTTGATGATAAAATAAGGTGACTTTATTGATATTCAGGAAATGGTAGACCCATAGGTCTCATTATAAAAAGTAATGTTAATCATGTTTGACGTAGTAACCGTTTTAATGCTCGTAACTTTTGTTGTTGTTCTTGTTATATCAACCCACTTGGAGGATCACAATTGTTCGATAATAAAATGATATTCGGTTTCTATAGGACAAAACAGGAAACAATCTAAAAGTTATCCAATGAACATAGATACAGTATGTGTTTCTTTTCTTAATTTTTTTGTGGCTACAGACATTTTCTTTTAGATCCAATACAGCTTCTTTTTGGGTTGCCGACTGAAATGTATCCATAATATACACATAATGACGACAAAGTATCATGTAAAGTGAAATCGTGTCCCGAAGCAATACAGTTATGCAATGCAAAGGAAACATTATTTTTTTAATTCTAATTTGACCATACAGGAGTTGTTTGTAAACACACACAAAACCTCAATAAAGTACAGTACTTCTATTTGTTAAACCCTTGAGTCTTATTTAAAGTTTTAAATAAATACGTGAAGATATTTACTTCAAGGGTTCTGACTATTGCTGGACGTTTTTGGAACACTAACCCTCCGGAAATCGAGGATTTACTATATTTGTTTGAATTTACGTTAAACTCTGAAAGAATAAGATTTGACCTAATCTTGAGAATTAAGTCATTAGACAATGTATTAATGTTAACTTTTGTGAGGTCCTACAAAATGCCCCGTTTTGAATGCCCTGACGTAGAGTTACACCCACAAAAAGTGCAATTGTACACATGGTTATAACCACAACAACCACGTCAATGATTTTATATTTCCTAAGCTAGTAATGCTCAGCATTAAAGGCTTACAATAGTGGCGAATAGGGCCTAATATTTGACAGCCTTTCATGCTTTAACATGGATGTTGCACAAAATGTTTTTTAAAAAAAATCCAGTTTAACAATGATGGATTCAAATGAACAAAGGTAATTATAAAGAGAAGTGCGGTCACATACGGAAGGTTTATAATCTCCTACATAAATAGTATCATACTTAGAGATTGAATTAAATTGTAAAAATATGTTCTTACTTGGGGCAGCACGGCAGCGCAGTGGTAAGTACATGAGCGGCACAGTTTTGAGGTAATGAGATCCAAACTTCCTGTGCGGAGTTTGCATGTTCTCCCTGTGCTTGTGTGGGTTTCCTCCGGGTACTCCGGTTTCCTCCCACATTCCAAAAACATGCATGTTAGGTTAATTGGCTGGTCCGAATTGTCCCTAGGTGTGAATAAGCGAGTGCGTTGTCTGTCTCTGTGTGCTCTGCGACTGGCTGGTAACCAGTTCAGGGTGTCCCCTGCCCACTGCCCGAAGATAGCTGGGATGGGCTCCAGCACCCCCGCGACCTTACTGCGGATAAGCGGTGCAGATAATGGATGGATGGATGTTCTCACTTGTAGGAAGCTTATCAAGTCATAAATGTTATAAAGATTAATGGTTTGATGAAGGGTGGGCACACTTTTTGACCGGGAGGGAAAAAATATATATACATTTGATTTTTTTGTATTTGTCGACTCAAATTGAATACCTCCACAATTCATGAAGGAAATCGATAATGTAGGTCTATCCAATTTTTTTCAAATGCATCTTTAATAAATCAACATAAAGATATTTCTGTGCATATACATGTTTTACTTGATATAATATTTCCTTATAAATAGACTATGTCATTAAATTGGTTTTAATATATTCGAATTTAAAGCAGATAAATACAATATATCCCTTTTTAAGCAGTAAATTTGATAGCAAGCAGTGACAAACTCCAAATACAAGAGGTTTTTTGTCTCAGAAGTCAAATGGAGTCTGATAGGTATCTTGATAAATAGAATTAACACATTCAAAATGGCCAGGAAAGAAAAATGTAGGTAGTTATTTTCACGATGACCTCGAGCAATGTTCAAAGCAAGGTGGGAACAAGAATAGTACCAAAAACAATTTCATTAGTGATACTTTTCACCATTATACCAGTATATATATATATATATATATATATATATATATATATATATATATATATATATGTTTTATTTCTTTGGAGCCCATCCTAGCCATATCCGGGTAGTGGGCAGGGGACACCCTGAACTGGTTGCCAGCCAATCGCAGGGCACACGGGGACAGACAACTCACTCGCTCATTCACACCTAGGGACAATTTGGACCGGCCAATTCACCTGAAATGCATGTTTTTGGAATGTGGGAGGAAACCGGAGTGTACGGAGGAAACCCACGCAAGCACGGGGAGAACATACAAACTCCGCACAGGAAGTCTGGAGCTGAATTCGAACCCACGCAAGAGGTTCCCATGACATGAACTGTGCCGCACATGCGCTAACCACTGCGTCGCCGTAGTGCCTATATATATACATATATATATATATATACATATATATATATATATATTATATAATTATTCTATAATATCATTGTTACAATTTTGTCAAAGAACTGCACCCGTGGATTACGGCTTCTTTGATTGCCCGTTCCTACTTCTTTGCTAAAAGGGTGACTTCAATTAAGTTGAATGTGCGTTTTAATTTGCAGTAATACAACCTAAGGCCTTCATTGACCAAATGGTTTTGGCACAAACATAACATAATAAAAGCAAGAGTTGTAGCATCTATGTTGTTTATAATAATCATTGTTTAATAGTTCTTCAGTGCAAAACTGAAATAAATTTTCTTACTTTAACTCAAATGAGTTTAGAATTAATTCCATTTGATTATATTTTATTAATTAGAGTGCATCCAATTCTGTCATAATTTATTCTTGAATATTTACCTCCAAGAAGCTGATTTAATGAACAAAATATTACAACACTTTGATTCCCAACAAAATAACCTTTTTCTAATTATTTTTCTGCACAATTAAAAGTAACTCAATTCGATAGCACGGCATACGGTACAACATCTGGACAAGTGATATATTTTCAAAAGCCAGATGAGCTGTATGTCACGGAGTGGCGTGGTGGCGTGGAAGGGGACCGGACCAGAACGGAGGCAGGAGGCATGAAGGGAGAACTCAAATGCGTTGACGATCCATAGGTTTTATTTAATAAAATAAAAGTCGCCCAATACTCCGAGGCAAAACAGAACAATACAGAGTTCCTCCGGCACGAACTCAACAGGACAAGGCATAACAGACTAAAACAGGACAAGGCATAACAGACCGGGATTGTGAAGAATGAGTATTAATGAACCCGCAACCGCAGAGCCCACCATGCAGTCTTAAATACAGATCCACCATTAGTGGAACTGCTTTCAGCTGTTGCCCAGGGGGCGGGGCAGACTGGTCACCAAGGCGACCGTGACAGAGCCCCCCTCTTAAGGGACAGCTCCCGAGGTCCCAAAAAAGAAAAAAATTACAACCTCACGCCCCGGAATGGTTCGACGCTCACGATTGGGGCAACCCCGCTCCCTCCTCCAAACACGCAGGAACGGGGAGAGGCAGGCGCCATCTGCGTCGGGCGGATCGGAATCGGCACTCGGCAGGGGGGGTCCGGCGGGCAAGTCAGGTCAGGCCGATGCAGAAGAGTCGCACTCAGGTCAGGCCGATGCAGAAGAGTCGCACTCAGGTCAGGCCGATGCAGAAGAGTCAGACTCAGGGGGGAACAGATTCAGAAGAGTCAGACTCAGGGGGGAACAGATTCAGAAGAGTCAGACTCAGGGGGGAACAGATTCAGAAGAGTCAGACTCAGGGGGGAACAGATTCAGAAGAGTCAGACTCAGGGGGGAACAGATTCAGAAGAGTCAGACTCAGGGGGGAACAGATTCAGAAGAGTCAGACTCAGGGGGGAACAGATTCAGAACAGACAAGACAGGACAGGAAAGACTGAACAAAATCAGTACAGGGAGAGTCAAGGCAGGCATGGGAGTCGAACAGGCAGGCATGGGAGTCGAACAGGCAGGCATGGGAGTCGAACAGGCAGGCATGGGAGTCGAACAGGCAGGCATGGGAGTCGAACAGGCAGGCATGGGAGTCGAACAGGCAGGCATGGGAGTCGAACAGGCAGGCATGGGAGTCGAACAGGCAGGCATGGGAGTCGAACAGGCAGGCATGGGAGTCGAACAGGCAGGCTTGGGAGACGAACAGGCAGGCTTGGGAGTCGGAGTCGGGCTGGCACGCAGGGGAGACGGAATAGCAGGCAATCGGCACGGGAGTCGGGCAGGCAGGCATGAGAGTCGAACAGGCAGGCGTCAATTCCTCCCGTGAGTCGATTCGAGGCACAGCAAGGGCCACGACGGGCGGGGCCGTGGTTCGAACGAGCAGGGAAGGCCAACTCAGTAGGCGCCTGCCGAACTGCGCTCTCCAGCTCTCCCAAGTCGCGCTGGGATCGTTCGCTGAGTTCTATTTGTTGGCGGGTTCATTCTGTCACGGAGTGGCGTGGTGGCGTGGAAGGGGACCGGACCAGAACGGAGGCAGGAGGCATGAAGGGAGAACTCAAATGCGTTGACGATCCATAGGTTTTATTTAATAAAATAAAAGTCGCCCAATACTCCGAGGCAAAACAGAACAATACAGAGTTCCTCCGGCACGAACTCAACAGGACAAGGCATAACAGACTAAAACAGGACAAGGCATAACAGACCGGGATTGTGAAGAATGAGTATTAATGAACCCGCAACCGCAGAGCCCACCATGCAGTCTTAAATACAGATCCACCATTAGTGGAACTGCTTTCAGCTGTTGCCCAGGGGGCGGGGCAGACTGGTCACCAAGGCGACCGTGACACTGTACACAAAACAAATGAGCCATTATTCCCATTATCCTCCTTTATAACCTTAATTTTTGAAGAGGAAGAAAATCTCACACAAAAAAAAAAAAAAAACAACAGACTTTTCTCAAGAAATGTTTCCTACTGACACGTTATGTCACAATCATTTTGCAGCCTGTTAGCCATGGTATGGAAACTAAGAGATGTGGAACACATTAGGTTTAATACAATGGCCAAGAACACACAGACCAATATGATTTTTCTCATTTGCATTTTGAAAAAAATATATGCAGATATTTTTTTTAAATTTCGATTTAAATAGATAAATCAAATTGGTTGTGAAGTGTTCGGCATTAAAGAAAAATAATTTATTAGGTCCCTGTTTTGATCACTGTATTTGGTATTTAGTTTTGTCAATTGTAGTATTACTGTAGGATTCGTGTACTACTAGTATAGAATTGTTATAGTTTTACTATAGTATATTTGTAGAATTATTCAGTAGTATTTCTTTTTTATTTTTACAGTGTATTTATAGTATATTTTTATAGCACAACAATATTATTTTGTAACATTTCTGTAGTGGATTTTTGTAGTTTTCCTTTAGTTGTTTAGTATTACCGTTATGTTTTTGAAGTGGTTTTCGATAGTGGTAACAGTGCAATAGTATTTTGTGGTAATCCTGTTGTAGAATTTGTGTACTATTTTATCGTAATTCTGAAGTAATATTTTTGAATATTTAAAAAAAGTATTTTTGTAGTATTGTAGTATTTTTAGACCACGTATAGTGTTTATATTTACATTTTTGATTTGCTTTGTAGTGTTTATTTTGTATTGTAGTATCAATCCAGTAGTATTATGGTAGTAATTCTGTAGTTGTATTTTTGTATCATAATATCATTGTCGTATTTTTAACATAAAGTATTAAAAACATTTTTGTCGCACTACTAAAATATTTTTGTAGCATTTCCATAGTTGATTTTTCTAAGTTTTCTGTCATATTTTTGTAAAATTTCTGTAGTATTTTGCCATATTACCCGATTTCTTATATTTATGTTAAATGAAAAAAAGTTTCAAATAATAATAATAATAATAATAATAATAATAATGATAACGCAAAACTTGCTTTTTACATATGAAACGGATTGAATATTTTTAGGGTGTGTCTTAGAATCTGGGAAATAGGGCACTTGAAGTTATTTTGGTTGTTCTGCTTTTTTGCTCGTTTTTTAATGTGATTATTATCCACTATCTCAGATACACGGCACAATCTTTGCATTCAATTAGAGAAGTTTATTTATTTACTCTGTATTTGATTTGTGAATTGCAATTAGGGTGGGATGGTAGTCCTCATGTCTGACCAGTTGAGAAACACTGCTTCGAGCAACGGCTTGTGGACCGCCGATGAACCGCTGGTTCACTGTGCAATGTAATTAGACGAGCATGAAGTATCCGCGACGAATAGAAGGGCAGCTGTGTAAAGACCTGAATTGTCCTGGGAATAGATCACATGACACGTCAACCTGCCTTTTCACGGACAGTCCGTCATGGCAGGATTACCCCTGCCGTCCCCTCGTGGAACCCAATCCACCTTCAGCCAAGGAGTTTCCTTTTCACTAAAGTGAAGAGGGGGAGAAAAATAGAGAAGAATGGCAACAAGTAAAGAATATTGGAAGCGGGCCAGTACGTCCCTCGCATAATGTGCTTAATGTTGCGGACTAAAAGGAGGAAAGCAGAACGGCGATTCATCCAGAATGACGCGTTGCGAAAAGGCGGCTGGAACTGATTGGGACCGACGACTGTCTTTTTTTATTTTATCCATCTGGCCTTTAGAATATGGATTATGGCGATGCAGCGAGCAGGCATGGGCTCGGCGGGGGGTTCGGGACGGGGTGCCCAGCATCGACGGGGCTCCCCACTGGGACCCCTGGGTGAGAGGACGCCGAGAACCCTCGACTCCCCCTGCCGTTTCTGCGGGCCGGCTCAACGCAAAAGCCGCTTTTTTCTTCTTGTGCCGGGATGGGCATACGTCGGGCGTGTGAAAGAAAACGTGCAAGAAAAGGCAGTGAAAAAGGCAGCTCAGCAGGGGGTTGGCATGGAAAAAGAGGAACGGGGGTTGGGGGTTTAGGGGGCTAATCGGGGTGCAGGAACAGAAGAAGCTGGGATGTGTCAGAGCCAGCGTTTCTTTGATCAACTGTGGAGGAAAATCAGTATGCAGTGTTACCTTGACTCCAAAATAAATGAAACAGTTCCCAACATTTAATGGGTTAAGGTACATTTTCGACATGAGCGATATTTTGCCCCCGAAAAAAAAAGTAAGAAGCTGCATTGGTACTGTCAATTATGCCAATGCACATCATCTGAGGTGTATTCTATTCAAAAGTGTAGGTTTGGTTGGGACACAACATTTCAAAGTGATAACGTAATATTGTTTTGAACGAAGCAAAGATTGCTTGTTATTGTTGAAGACACGTCCCCTCTGTCCATGCCAAAACAACGCCGTTTATTCGATTTACACTTGGGAGCTGCAGAACCCATTATGGCCGCCACGGGGCATGAGAAACCCCACAAAAGCAGACCACGCGAAAGCAGATGTTCATCAATTGTGTTGGCATTTATTGGGGGTGCCTTGACACAATACTAGCTAACAACACTCATTGAAGCCTATAGTACAACTTGGTTCGTTTTCCCAAAAATTGGTGTGGCCGTTTCAGAGCCAAAGTCACACACAAACACACACAAAGACACATACAAATTGGGATTTATAAAGCAGTTTTAGATTTAAATGAGATTAACATTAGATTGTGGCTAGAGGAATGTTTTTAGGGCACACCTTTTTCATGAAGAAATACTGTAAATGTCGTCTGTCTTTATCTGATCCGTGTTGTTTTTTGCAGTGCAATTTTGAAACACTTTATCAAACAAAATAAGGTGTTAAATATTATACATGTAATAAGTGTATAAAAGGGGGAAAACAGTAATCTGCTGCCACCTACTATCATGCATGAATAATACCGTTAATTTGCAATTCATTGGAAGAAATCAAAGATAATTGACAATGGCATGCTTTTTTGTTTTTCTTTTGCAAAAAAAATTGGGCGATTTCCAAGGGTACACTGGTTGAACAACAATGAACAAGCCAAACAGCTTACCTATTCAAAATATAGTCATCGAAATTATTTTGCAACAATTTTAAAAATAACTATATGATCAAGCCCATTACTACACTGAGTGTAATAGTTCATATTAGTATAGTGAATAATTTCACTAAGTGAACTATTTAATATTAATATAGTGAATTATTTCAATAAGTAAAAAATATCCAATTTATTTTACAAAAACACCGATGATTCAGATTATGCCACAATGCCAGTGCAGATTCATGTTAATATTTACCGTCTTCACCCTGATGATAATGCATTTGATCTATTTACGGGGTTAACAAAAACGACACTATTAAGGTCTTTACCCTACCGCAGGAAGAAATCTCTTGATTTCAATGTATCTATTAAATCTCTGCCAAAAATGACACATGGAGCTCCCCTACTATAGTCATCAGTGGCTCATTTAAACTACACACATGCACATCCACGCAGTTTGTGTCCATCTACTAATATCTCAAGGGTGCAGCCGAGCAAGTATCAACGGGATTTTCCCATTGGCTTTCTTTGTGGCCCTTGAAACAGCAGTTAATAAAAATAATGTGCTTACATTAAATTTGGCTACTATTATTAAACGACATGCCGATTTGATGCAGTTTCCTCCATTAAGATAAAAACCTGTTTGGAAAACGTAGTAGTCTAATATTAAGTATTTTTCTTTTAGTTAAACATGAAAAGCAAATGTTTAGGAATTAGCAAATTAGTCTCAAACAATAATAAATACATATGTGTGTGAGTGCTTGTGTGTTTGTTTTCTTATGTGGCTTATAGGCTCTGAAACGGCTGAAACCAATTTTCGTGAAAAGTTACACAGTAGTATTTTCTTCCTCTCAAAGTGTCTTTAGCATGTGGTCATATTGCTCCTTTGCTGTTACAGGTACCCAAAAAGACAAATACCTCCCGAAAGGCTGGGCAAAAAAAAAGAAAACAATTGCTCGGCTTGGTCATTTTAAGTCTCCGTAGATTGTATCCTTCCTTGTGCTAGTTAGCACTTGATTTTGGTTGCACGATACAATACAGTGACATATAGTGGTAAAATAATATACACTCCTCCAAGAGTACAGCGTAGCAGCAATATGCCAGACAAACAGGACGGTCACTTCTAGGTAGGGATTTGACTATTTGAAATAAATGCAAATGTCTCGAACTATGTTTTTTTTTTTAACAAAGTTAACATTGGTATCATGGCAGAAATACATGAATCGATTTGTCTGTTTTTTTACTGGATGAAAGTTTTTTGGGGATCACAGGGAGCATGTAAACATCATAAAAAAACAAATTGGATAGGCTTACATTTCCATTTTCCCTCATGTATTGCCAAGCTATTGGATTCAAGACTCAGTATATACAATTAAACACATCAGTCAGCCATATTTTTTGTCATGGCCCCCATGTAAAATGGGTTAACCTACAGTATTTTGCAGATTAAAAGTCGCGGTTTTCTTTTTACAATTTGGCCTGGAGTGCAATTTATACTCCAGTGAGACTTATATGTGAAATTATTGACATCATTGAGTTTTACAATTGTATTACCAGTACATTTATCATTTCACATGTTATTTTCACACTAAACCTCAAAAGCCAGCTATAGGCCTGTGTTGATCATTTCAACCTTGCCCTGTTGTGGGCTGGGGGATTTTTTAAAGCAGAAGGAGGAAGCCGAGGCATCGATGACCTACCAGGAGTTGTTTACTTGTAAAAATGAGTATAACTATTTAATTGGATTAAGTAATTTGGACTGAAGCTGATAGTTTGGTAAACATGTTTTTTTATGGTAGAGTTATCTAAATAACCCTTAATACTTTACTTTATTTCTGACATATTCAAGTGCGTCAAATATATGCACGTTCATGTAAAATAGTATATAGTATGTAGTATATTGTAGACTTACTTATTCAGCCTGTTGTTCTCTATTTAATTTGTATTATAAATTGCCTTTTAAGATGACATGTGGGTTTTTGGTGTTGGATTTTGTCAATTATTTTTCCCACGAAAGTAAAACTTATACTCCTGTGTGACTTATGTTTTTTTACTTCTTAATGATGCATTTTTGGGCTGGTGCGACTCATATTCCAGAGCAACATATTGTCTTAAAAATTTGGTAATGCCTGCGACTCAAAGTTTGCCAACCCATGCGTATGTTTTTCCTTTGATTAAATAGTATATGTATTTTATTTTTATATTTGTTTTAAATGGGCTCTCTTACTGCAGGTTATACATATTTTAATAACTTTAGAAACAAACAGTGGACTTCTTTCATAAACCTAGTCATGAGTGTTTAAAAGATACTTAACACTCCTTTTTAATAACTTGAAACAGATTTTCACACACATCCATTTTCAGAACATTTAAACTTATCCTACTTTTCTGCAAGATGATTAAAGTGACCTTGCTTTTTATAATTTAAAAGTATTATGATGTCCTCATATGGCACAGCATCTGGAAGTGACTTCAAAAGCCATTTAAAAACAGCCTTTGATGTTTCAACATGTAACCATTCCAAAACGTAAAATTCAATCTGGAAATGTACAGAGAAGTGTGAATAACATGTTCGCTATGTCGTGACTTATTTAACATACAATCAAATCGTTCTGATGTCATACGAATGCCGGTTAAGCCCCACCATGGGGAACATATGAGCTTGATATCTGGGGATTGCTGCGATATGCTTTTGATGTACTCTGTGTTCTAGTTCTCCGTTTTCTTGCCTTGACAACAGAATTGCTCAAAATTAGCTTTGTGAAGACATTGCAAATTCCAGTTTGATACCACTTTGATACCCTTCTCATCATTTTATGTAGCTTAAAATGTCTGAGCTTTTAACAATAAGGCTGAGTAGAGTGTTTTTGACCGAAAACTACATTTCCCACAATGTATGTTGTCTACAATACCTGTGAAGTGTAGGTTCTGGGCCATTTAACACCAAAACATCAGTATTGATGAGTGGAATTGAAAAATAAATAATCTTTTAAAACGACCAAGAAGATTTGGTATACAGCGATACATCAATGTGTATGCTTTTATCAGTAATTGCTCACATTTCGAGCGAATTTTCCCAATAATAAAGAACTGAAAACTGATTAATTTGTTCCCTGTCTTCCAAAAGCATCGAACTTAACCATACATGTCTTTAAAACACATCTTCCTGAAAATTAAAGCACATTTAAGAAGTACATTAACATAAAAGTACAGTAATTGTATAAATAAGATGATAATAAAATGACTTTAAAGCCCCAGTCTCTTCTGGTAATGTCTGTAAAGTCTCGTCACTTGGATTTTCTCTTACATGTCAGGCAACCTTTTTGCTCCTAAGACATCTTGTATCCCAAATGTATCATAGCTTGAGTAGCTCGTATGTAGAAGTTTCTATCCATCCACCCAATTACTGCACTTTTTATCGTCAGTAGGGTTGCAGGGGTGCTAAAGCCCATCCCAGCTATCTTCGGGCAGTGGGCAGAGGACTCCCTGAACTGGTTGCTGCAGTGAGCAGGGAACACCCTGAACTGGTTGCCGTGACGGCCGGTAGCTTGAATTAAACTTTAGAGGTGTCACTGTATTAACTTAGTATCAATGTATTTTAGTAGTTACATGTATTTTACATACCAATTACAATTAGTTGTATTCATAAATTACCTCTGGCCCTTTGAGGACAGCCATTAAGCTGAATTTACCCTTAGAGAACATGAGTTTGACATATCTGCCTTAGAGAATGCTTACTGATAAATTTCAAGACATTGTCTTAAAAGTCCAAGAAATGTAACCAAGACACAGATAAAACGTTTAGAAGATTTTTTTTCTCAATCACAAGACTTCCATTAGCATGGTGACTCTGAATTGGATTTGAGAAGGCGTTGCAATTTCAAGTGTAATACCACTTGACCCACATCACTCAAAATTGTGGCCCACTCCCCGTCACACCCCGTCCCACCAAAACCAAAACAAACAGATGACAGTTTATGAGGTTCTGGAATAAAAAACGACTTAAGCAGGTTTTAATCTTTCTGGGGAGCTGCTGATGCCGTGTCATTTTTCCGGTGCATCATAAAGCAGTAATTCAATAGCTCATTTATTTCACTTAGGTCTGACTGGGGGTCTCGGCTACGAAATTAATTTCGCACGGAGGCCTACCTCTGACATGACTGATGAGCGGCACGAAAGGTTTCAGGTTTTGCCATTAAGAGCGCTAAAAAGCGTATTTTGTTTCGCCAATCGGTGTCATTAAGGCCTGCTTGTAAAAATCGAAATTACAAAGTAGTGAAGGTGGCGTGGCGACCCGCTCACATTTGGATGGAGCTAGTAGAAATGATCTTTTGTCAAAGATGTAGTAATAGATTATATTACCTCAAAAGATTTTATAGTGGGATTGTAAGGTTGCCGTGATGAAATTAGCTACCTTGTACTACATTACCCTTATGAATTTTACTACCGTAATCTGTAAAAGACATAAAAATTTTGAAGATCATCATTTGAATCCGGGAAAAAAAAAATATTTAGTTAGTTTTTTTGTATCTCCCAGTAAATACTATAATCCGAGAATTTAAAAGAGAAACGTGTCAAAAGTGTGATTTGACCAAAAACTACATTACCCACAATGCCTGTTGACTATATTATCTGCAAAGTGATGGCTCAGTGCGACTATGCAGAATATTGGTATTGATAAGTGAAATTAAGAAATAAATTATCAGAAAAATGTCCTTCTTCATACAACATTAAATCGTTTCCGGTTCGTGGTCGTATCTCGGGTGAATTTACTGAATAAATTAAAACCAACAAATTCGTTCCTGTCCTCCCAAAAGTATACAAGATTTTGTCTCGCATGTTGGGCAAAGTTTTTGCTCGAATGAGATTTTGTAGAGGTAGATGTATCAGAGCATTATAACATATTACATATGCGTAGTGACTTTTAATACATTTAGAGTTACTTTACATGATGGAGTTATATGTATTTTACATACCAATTTCATTCGGTTACATTTATAAATAATATCTGGCTCTTTGAGGACAGCCATTAAGCTGAAGTGGCCCTACGCAAAAACAAGCATTGATTCTTAACTAAGCTGACTTCAGAACCCACCATTCCTCCCTAATGATAAGCTGTGACCCAAATCAAGAACAAATATATACTTCTCAAATTCATCTAATGAAAGTATTATGCAGATTAAAGCAGAGATAGTAAAATATGTGTAACTATTTTTTTTAAACAAAATGGCCAGGTATACCAAAATGAGTGCAAGTATATACACTTGCATATAAGCCTACAACTGGTGTAAATAGCCACCTACTACAATGGATTCAAACGCATGGATTGACTGAAAAGGTAGAAGAGATTGAGCAGGGCTTTATCATCATCTACGATTAAGGAGTGCATGGTAGGCGCTACAGGTCCCTCAAATATAGGGAAAACAGGCTCAGAGACAGCTTCTTTCCCCAGGGCCATAACCAACCAAAGTAAAAGCACAAAATTGTGAAATTATCTTGTAACTTGTCTTTTGTTGTTGTTGTTGCCAAATAAAAATGTGAAAATACATATTATTGCATGAAACTGTGAAGATATATACCTTTTGAAATTTTGCTACGGGTATTTTAAATTGCAGCTTAATGGCTTTGCACTTATTTTGAATTGTAACGGTGCACTATTATTTTTATTGCATTATGATAACTCAGGCTAATTTTCCAAGTACTGCATTGTCATTATTTTTTTTTGCCAATTTATCCAGAAAGTGTTTTAGCTTTTTTTCTCTTCAAAGTCTTTCTTGCATGTTTTACCCTGAGGTGCCATGTCTAATCTCATTGCAAGCAATGTATTACAACGTTGATATCAATGACACTAAACACAATTCAAGTCAGTATTTTGCCAAGACAAATGCCCGCGACCCACTTAAAACATTTCACAGACCCACTTCTGGGGTCCAAACCAGAAGTTAGTTCAGTTCAGTTCAGTTCAGTTCAGAAAATGTATTGTCATTGTCAAAGAACAGCGAAACTTCGTCTGGAGCATCCAGAAAGAAAATGCAAAGATCCGTATGGATTCCAAATAAACAGATACAATCTAATACCCATAGATAACATAATATCCACATTAAAAGTACAAGTGCAGACAAAAACTCAATTAAGAAACACTTCTCTAAAAATTCCTTAGTGATAAATTTCAAGACACTGTCCCAATATTTCAAGTAATTTGCACCAGACACAGAAGAAAAGTTTTGTACATTTTTTATGGGCAACCGAACATTTTTCCCCGCAAAGTTCACAATCACAAGACTGCCAGTGGCATGGCGACACGGTAAAACTCAGCTGAATTTACTGGAAATTGCCTTTTGTCACTGGCGCAATAATAGAATCCGGTAAATCAAGAGAAAAGTGCGCTAGTGCTGTAGTGTCACCATCAATAATAGATGGCAAACAAGTCATCCGGATGGAACCTTAGGCCTTCCCCTTTTGAGGAGTTCTTAGTGCCATAGCGGCGGGTGTGAATAATGTATTGTATAGGGTCGGGAAGGTTACTTCAAAAATGTAATTGATAGTTACTAGTTACGGGCTGAAAAAATGTAATCAGTAACGTACAGATGCTCCTCTACTTATGACCATTTGACTTAGGAAAAAGGGTAGATACAGACATGTTTTTCGGTACGTCGAAAAATATCCGGACATTGCTGTAAGTTAGATTTTGTGCACCCTTTTCCGAGTACAGGACAGTACTGTAGTACTTCTTTCCGCCGCGTAGCACTGTGAGAGTTCACCCAGCATTCACCCCAAAGAAGAAATACGGCTGCTACTTCCTAGTTCGTGTGTAAACATACTAAGTATCACTAGCACGCTAAGAACTTTGCTGCTTTTATTGTGTAATATCTCATGCATCCGTTCAATATGGTTGGTTTAAAGTGTAAAGAATAGGCAAGCCATTTCTTTTTAAACAAAAGTGGAATAAGAAAGCTCGATGCGGTTGAGAAAATGGTCGGAGCGCTTTTTTTTCGGCCACTTTTTCACTACGGAGGAGGACCTCTTAAACATCTCCCAAAGTAAGTTAAACTCAACTTTATTTATCTTTATAGAGCATATTATTTTATTGAATGTTTTTTTTAGTACAAAACAATACAAGTTGCTCATACAAACCTTAAACATACGTATATAAACCTTAAACATACATTCCATACAAAATATAGCACTGAAGCAACTTACAAATTTAACTCATGAACGATTGTTCGTAAGTAGGGCAGCCTCTGTAATACGAAAACCATAATATTGAGGTAATGTAACTTGACTACTTCCAAATACTTTGGGATTAATCCACTACCAAACATTATAAAAATAACATTTTTAAATTTAGTTTGAGATAAATGAACAATGTAACCTTGGAAAATATTTGGAGAAAACCAAGGTCACTTAGTTACCTGTAGTCTGACCAAAAAGTGCTTCCATTTTAACCACTTAGTATAGTTATTACACAGAAAAAAAACATTTATCTTTCACATGGCAGACACGATATGCTCTGTTTTAGCTCACTTTAAGAGCACATTAGGAACAAAATATTGTTCTAAACACGCCAATTCTTCACTACCGTATTTTCCAGTCTATAAGTCTATCCTGAGTTCAAGTGGCACTAGCCAAAATATGCATATTTAAGAAAGAAAAAACATGTATAAATTGCTCTTCTAGTCCCATTTTTAGGGGAAATTTATTTGATTAAATCCAACACCAAAATCATACATGTCATCTCGAAGGGCCCTTTAAAATTCAAATAAAACAAAGTGAACAGAGGTTACATGTACTGGACTGTCTCAGAAAATTAGAATATTGTGATAAAGTTCTATATTTTCTGTAATGCAATTAAAAAAACAAAAATGTCATACATTCTGGATTCATTACACATCAACTGAACTATTTCAAGCCTTTTATTATTTTAATATTGCTGAATTTGGCTTACAGCTTAAGAAAACTCAAAAATCCTATCTCAAAATATTAGAATATCATGAAAAAGTATACAAGTAGGCTATTCAACTAATCACCTGAATCATCTAATTAACTCGAAACACCTTGCGAGGGTTTCCTGAGCCTTAAAAAACACTCAGCTTGGTTCAGTAAACTAAATCACTGCTGATCTGACTGCTGTCCAGAGGACCATCATTGATACCCTCCATCAAGAGGGTAAGACACAAAAAGAAATTTCTCAAAGAGCAGGCTGTTCACAGAGTGCAGTTTCAAAGCATATCCACAAAAAGTCTGTTTGAAGGGAAAAATGTGGCCGGAAACGCTGCACAACCAAGAGAGATGACCGCAGCCTTAACAAAATTGTGAAGAAGAGCCGCTTCCAGAATTTGAGGGAGCTTCAAAGACAGTGGGCTAAAGCTGGAGTCCAGGTATCAAAAGCCACAGTTCACAGACGTGTCCGGGAAATGGGCTACAATAGCCGTATTCCCATGGTCAAGCCACTTCTGAACTCAAGACAACGGAAAAAGCGTCTGACTTGGGCTATGGAGAAGAAGCACTGGACAGTTGCAGAGTGGTCCAAAGTCCTCTTTTCAGACGAAAGCAAGTTTTGCATTTCATTTGGAAGTCAAGGCGCCAGAGTCTGGAGAAAGGCTGGAGAAGAGCAAAATCCAAGTTGCTTGAAATCCAGTGTGAAGTTCCCACAGTCAGCAATGGTTTGGGGAGCCATGTCAGCTGCTGGTGTTGGTCCACTGTGTTTCATCAAGTCCGGAGTAAATGCAACTGTGTACCAAGAGATTTTAGAGCACTACATGCTTCCATCTGCTGAAAAGCTCTATGGAGATGAGTATTTCATTTTCCAGCATGATCTGGCACCTGCCCACAGTGCCAAAACCACCAGTAACTGGTGCACTGACCATGGCATCACTGTCCTTGATTGGCCTGCTAATTCCCCTGACCTGAACCCCATCGAGAATTTGTGGGGTATAGTTAAGAAGAAGATGAAAGACACCAGACCTACAAATGCAAATGAGCTGAAGGCCGCTATCGAAGCATCCTGGGCATCAATAACACCTCAGCAATGCCACAGGCTGATTGCCTCCATGCCACGCCGGATTGATGCAGTAATCCGTGCAAAAGGATTCCCAACCAAGTACTGAGTGCATCAAATGTTTGATTTAGTTTTGCTGTTATAAAATTATTATTTTTACTTGGTCTGAGGAAGTATTCTAATATTTTGAGATAGGATTTTTGAGTTTTTTTCAGCTGTAAGCCAAAATCAGCACTATTCAAATAATAAAAGGCTTAAAATAGTTCAGTTGATGTGTAATGAATCCAGAATGTATGACATTTTTGTTTTTTTAATTGCATTACAGAAAATAAAGAACTTTATCACATTATTCTAATTTTCTGAGACAGTCCAGTATGTGCATACGTTAGACACGCTTGTAAGTAAGATAACTCTAGCATAAAGAATATGCTTACCAAACGATTAGCTTCATTCCAAATCACTGAATTCAGTTGAATCTTAATCCTCTGTGTCACCTTTACCAGTAAACAACTCCTGGTAGGTTATTGATGCGCTGGCTTCTTCCCTCCGCTCTTACGTTGCAGTTAAGGTTGAAAACAAAGGCCTAGAGTTCCCTCTTGTGGCTTAGCGTAAAAATACGAGTAAAGTGATATACACGGACGGTAATAAAAATAGAAAACTCAATGATATAGTAATGTTTTAATAAATTCACTGATTAGTTTCACCGAAAGTAAAAGTCGCACCTCTCGACAAACTATAATAAAAAAAAGTTGCGTCCTATAGTCAGAAAAATACGGTATATTTCCAACAAACTCCGGAATGTCTTTTATCAATGTTCAAGTTTTCCTTGTTTTAATTTCTTGACAATATTCATATTTACTAGGCTAAATCAACATTCTCACAATATAACAATAGAGTGATTGTGTACCGATTTTGAATATCAAGCTACTGCAAAACACAATAAGAGGACACTCAATCTTTTTACTTAATGTCCTTGAATGCATCTGGTCTGAAATTTTTAATTGCATTGCTGATATGATTGACAATGGGTTTGACATATTTTTGAACGACATTGTGTTTGGAATATTTGACCCTGCGAAAATTAAATCAAAGCCAAAATAAACATCTATTTTAAAATGATCCTTTTAGCTAAATTTTACATTAATGAGTGCAAATTCACACCGGGAACATTTTCTTTCGTCACTCTTCAATGTGAAATAAAAAAAATTGTTTTGGTCCATGAAGCTCCCCCCCAACTAAAGGCCATCTTTAGGCGAGACACTGATAGGTGCGTAGTTTCTATGCATGGATGACACTGCTATTGGAGTGTGAGTGTGTGTGTGAATGGGTAAGTGTGAAGCAGATTGTAAAATGCTTCAGGGGGTCTTCAGAGGCTTGAAAAGAGCAATAAACAGTAAAAGCAGACTATTTACCATTTACTAGTGCCACAACTGCGCTGCACTTATGAAACTGCAGGCTCACGCCAATTCAATAGTAAAAGATGAGTGAAGAGACGAAAAAAATATAGACAAAAACAAAATTGTTTTTACCTGCAACAGAGCGTGACGATCTGCGCAACAGATATATATATTACTATGATGTGTGTTCTTGTCCCGTGTACCTGTCATTTCTCTGTGTTGAAATTATGATATTCACAATGAGTTTACTGGCGCATTGTGTACATGGTAATATTCTTCTAAGTCAA
This sequence comes from Urocampus carinirostris, assembly GCF_059441175.1. NCBI lineage: Eukaryota > Metazoa > Chordata > Actinopteri > Syngnathiformes > Syngnathidae > Urocampus > Urocampus carinirostris. The sequence goes on from NC_142357.1 coordinate 14,512,367, forward strand.
ATTTCAATCCTGCAAATAAATCCCTATTTTAACACAATGTACCTGTAATTTGATTATTATTATTTTTTTTGTAATGGAATACAATTAGATTTATTTGGAACCCTAATCACGCGATGCCATTGCATGTATTCCGTTACTCCCCAACCCTGACTACGTGAGCCCACGGCGGTCCCACTTGAGCCCACTGGGGCCCCAGTAATCCCTAGTGGTGATTGGCTACACCTCCAGGGCTAAAGAAGGAGATAATGCATGCCGATTTAGCCGCAGTGGTCAAAACTTGATGTATGCTGCCAGTGAACCTTTGTTTAACTGTCGTGCTGGGCACAGTGGCGCGGAGCTGTCGTTTGAATACTTATGACTTATTTTTTATTCTTATTCGGAAATATGCTTCTTTTTCATTTCTGACAAAGCAGTCAAGTTGACTGACAGCAATGCTGTTTAGCAGTTTGGACTAGCAGCAGGAGTAAAGCCATTAAATACACCCCCAGAGGCATTGAAATGTGCAAAAGAACATGAATCTATTTTTAAAATTTACTGTGAAACAATTTTGTATAAAATATTCCATAACTATGATAATAAAATTGATAGAAAACATAATAAAATATAAAAAAAATAAACATACTTTTATTAAAAAAAAAAAAAAAAAAAAAAAAAAAAAAACAATACACTCAGAGTCGAGTTTGGAGCATAAATATCAAAAAAGCTTTAAAAAATCATGAAGATAACTTTGTAATAAAAATTTACAGAAAAATCTAGAAATTAATTTGAAACTATACAAAAAACATACAAAAATAAGGGAAAAACATGAAAACTAAATTGCAATTGTAAACTTCAAACATATTCAATTAAATAATGTATGGAAAATAAAAACCTAAATTTGTTTTTGCACAAATTCAATAATACAAAATATTTACAATAAAATTGATGGAAAACATTTAAAAACATGATATTTAATTGAGAAAACAAGAAATAAATTTTATGTCCTATTTGGAAATTACATTTAAAAAAAGAAATATAAAATAAATCGAAATAAAATCCAGGAACTTGAAAAACAAAACAAAGGATACAAAAAAGAAGTGTAAATGGCGTAATTTAAAGCAAACTAAGTTGCAAATGTAAACTTCAAAATTAATTGCTTGATGAAGAATCGAAAATAAAATCTTAATGTTTTTTCACAATTGAAGACAATAAAGACAAAATTATACTTTCAATCAAACTACAAACAAAATACGGTGGGATAGGGGAATATATGAATTTTGTATTATTAGAGCTCTTCTAGTTATTTTTTAGTTATGAAGTGACGTGTTGGCGTTCTTTTTTATGCTGCTTTCTCACAAAATTGCAAACCAAGCTTGTAAAATGAACTTTAGGCCAATAAATCCTGACCCGCAAAGAAGTACTTCCCACTATACCAGCAAAATCTGGCCGTGTCCTCACCAGAAAAGCCGCGAGGGCCCCAGCGCGGTCCTCATTGAGTAAATTGTAGATGTTACTTCTTTGCAGCAGGTGGCTGCTTGACAACTCAATGAAAAATGTGTCTGGTTGAGGCAGTACTCCTTAAAACCCCCTTGTTTCCCCGGATTTTCCACGAATATCCCGATGCACGGATTCAAGGGGATACTGCTGACACCTGCCACTTTGTGTAATAGAGAGCTAACCTTTATGTAATCTGAACAAAAACACATTTTTCATAAACCACTCTCCATTATGGGTAATTCCACCAAACTATCCCCTGCTGTCCTCATTTTATTTTTGTTGTTTTCGATCCCCTGCGAATGAGATTTTCACGTATTGGCTGTGATAAATGGTTAATCACGTTTCTGTTTTGTTTTCCTCTCATGTTTTTATTTCATTTTGTTTCCCCTGCTTGTAATTTATCAGATGATATTATAGCAGACAACAGTTGATAACCAAGTATTTCTACACAATTACTTTTCTCAGCAATGAGTACTGTAACGCGTAGTTAATACAATTTTATAATTCTAATGTCGTGACTACTCGTTGCATTACTTCATTACTCCGCTACTTTAAAGATGCAACTCATTAATTAAAATGTCAAAGTCAGGACGCTGCGGGCTTCTTTAATCCACGAGGAACGATGACAAGCGAATGCAACTTGTTCCATTACCACAGAAACCACAAATGACAATAAAACTGAAGGACATGTTTGTGCGACGTAGACCTCATTCTTGTTACTTTTTTTTATTTTATTTTTTTGCAAACATGTGCTAGGCTTTAGAATCACCATCTTGAATGGCCTGATGTTTGGAAAACATGCAACCTTGGTAACTACAGGGTTTGGCAGCGCAGCTCAAAACGTCAACTCTCCACCACACCCACAACCCCATTCCCCATTCCTCCTACCTAATGAGTTCACCCTAAACAGCTGTGTCATGGTTGGGAGCAAACCCCTACCCAAATAAACAGCCTGGAGAGGAATGGGCTCCACCGGGTTGTACTTGCTTGAAACACACCACAGGAATTAGTGCCCCGAATACCCAGATGATTAAGGGATCCGTAAACAGTGAATAAGATAGTAACGACATTGTTATAACCTAAGTTGTTATTATAGAAATGCCCTGTTATTGCAACATCTGTTGCAACCCCGTCATCCTGGAAGGGGGATTACCGGTCCCTTCTCAAAGTTTCTTAATTTTACTCTTATTGAGGTTTTTGAGTTTTTTCCTTGCCCTTATGTAGGTTATAGATCAGGGGACGGTGTAATAATAGTCTGTAGTTTGCAATGATTTATGGTCAGTGCAGCCCTTTGAGACTCCTTATGATTAAGGGAGATACAAGTAAACATGACTTGACTTGACTTGATTGTGCAAAAGGTAAGAGCTCTATTAACTCAGTTAAGCATTAAAACATACGTAATAGAGTAAATATTTAACTATCAACTTTTCTAAGGAAAGCCTGTGGCTCTAAATCCAGTGCGGTTCGTACAAAGATAAAATATAGATGTGTTCTTTGCGCACGCAGCTTTCAATCAAGTGCACTGTAAATTTATACTTACCTACGCAATAAAACTGAATACAGTTTTGGTGACACCATCCAAACCACAAAATACCAAAATTCTCAATTTTTCCTCATGTACATATTCCCCCTATTCTAATCACTCACATCTTAGCCAAACTCACAAATATAAAGTAAAATACGCATACCAGGGAGTCAGTTTATATGCTCATATTTGGTTGTGTGTGGTACCAGTAACAAATGGTAGGCAGGAACTGGGGAGGGGGGTTTGACTTATACAGGAGAAAAAACTGCCGGGAAATAAATGGGGCAAATGTGAGCACAGAATGTATGGTAAAAGTGTGCAGAATTTTGGTCTCGTTATTTGTTAGAATATTTTGGCAATACCATACCTGGAGGGAGAAGAACATTTTTACGACAGTATTTTGAAATGTAGCAAGAGATTTTCAAGTGGTTTGAAGCACAGAAACAAAATGGATATGGAGTGTCTCGGCTAAGTGCTTGTTTGCAAATTCTCAAGATTTCACAAGCCAGGAATTATCAAGCATTCACTGCTTCCAAAGGTTGGTGTGCATGTTTTATTCCATTTCTTTCATTATGTGGCTTTTTAAAAACAGTTTTTGTATATACTATGATATATAACTAGATCATTATTTTAAGAGTAACGTGTTACTTTTTGGTGTCAGTAATCCAGGGAGAGCAATTCCCCGTCCCCAAATAATGGCCTGAAGAGGGAAAGGTGCTGCCAGACTGTACTTGCCCAAGATACACGACAGCAAAAGGTGCGCCTACAACCATGATGGTTAATCCGGGCAGTGGAAGCATTTGTTTTTAACTGAAGTAACTCACAACTGTAATTAACTATTTTTTTCAGGAATGCGCACAACACAGGTGAATGACTTGGATGGACTATCATAGAGCACATTTTGTTGTGCCCAAGACCCCTGGCTCTAATTCTTTAAAGCCAGACTCAAATGTTAAGCCACAGTAAGAAAAACACCCTGCAGTCTCCCACTTCCACCCCTTCGGTGCCCTTCTCAGCGCTGATCCAGGCTGAAGCAAAGTCATTGCTGTCTCTGCCGCGGCCGCTAATGATGATTAGCCACAATCTAGGCTATCGAACGCATATCGGTCAAGCTAGCACGCACACTCAAAAACGGGAACGGTAGCCCACTGTCCTCCTGACGCATACCGAGCAGATTGATTGTGTTTCCTGCAGGGGATTTAGGTCTGATCTTTGATGTGTGCGCAGTAATAATGTGGACGTCGGCGTGAAATGCAAAGCAACTCACTGTGAGTTCAAAGGAGCGTCTTAAAAAAATGTTTTTTGAAAAGCATTCGGCGCTATAAAGAATGGCAGAATGTCATCCAACATAAAGGATTGCCTGGAGAAAACAAAGCAATGACTGATGCTATTGTGCTTCAAGGAACAACAATAGCAGAAGCTCCATGGTCTAAAGGGATTGCATTCGCACAAAGAACTGGATGGCTTGTAGCTCGGAAGATTCTTCAATACAAAAGCGAAGATCAAAGGTGGTTTATTTTAGAAATTCTTATTAATTTAAAACAGTTTCAAGTTCAACGTTTACTACAATTTACAAAGAAATGATTCGATCTTTAACACGTCCTGTTCAATTAGTAATCCACAGGCCTCATATGGCTCAGAAATAACCCAAGGACGGCCTAAGAAATTATTTGCATTCAAGGAAACATTGTGGTTCCCAATACCTCACAAATTCTTAAAAGGCTTGGCACAGTGATGCAACACTTTCTTGCAGCATTGACAGAGTTAAAAATTATTTTGCTATAATCACATGAGATTGTCGACTGTAACAGGTGATAAGTGGTAGATATTTTTTTTTTCCATAAACCTTTTACTCAGTGCATCACATGTCCCTTCTACTTTAGAAAGAATTTAAAGTCTTTCTAGGGGTTCCAACTTGGGATTTGCCATTCACATTATGGTTTTAAAACCGGTCTAGGGTCTCCAGTTACAGTTTTAAAATAGGGTTTGGCTATAATATTGGGGTTTTAAGCCTTTCTTGGGTTTACACTTCAGGTTCCAAATAAGGGTTTGGGGTTTTAAGTCTAGGGTTTTCAGGTATGGTTTCCAACTAGGGTTTGGCCCTGATATGTTGTTATTTTATTTTATTTCGGGACAATTAACTTTCAAATGGATTAGCCCAGTATTGAATATAATTTTTGGTACTGGGGTCCTGCATTTGAATAAACAGCTAAGATTGCTGAAACTACGTGCCATAGAGCTGTCACCAATCTTGCACTCCATCTTATGTGACTATCGGGACGGCATCCATTTTCACAGCCTGAAAAACCTGTATAATCATCCCAGTTCCACAAAAGCCTACCCATCTGACTTAAATCACCACAGACCAATTGCACTGACTTCGATTATTATGAAGTGCCTGGAAAAACACATTCTTCACTCTTTCCTCTCTGTGGTTGGATCTCTGCTAGATCCATTCCAGTTTACCTATAAAGCCTGGCAGGGAACAGGGGATGCCGTAGCATGTCTTCCCCACCCACTCTTGCAACATCTCGAGTCACCTGGCAGCTTAACAACGATCATGTTCATGGACTTTACCTCAGCATTTAAAAAAATACGCCAACAGATGATGAGAAAGCATGATTCCTTTAATTTGTACATGTCCTTTATTCCCTGGGTCCATAACATCCTCAAAAACCGACCATAGGCTGTTAAAGTTGGTTGAGTCACCTCATCCCATCATATGCAGCAAGACTGGAACCCCACAAGGGTGGTTACTCAACCCCCTTCTGTTCACCCTCTACACCAATGGCTGGACAAGCCCCACCCGATACTACAAATTTAGAATATTCTGACGACACTGTCATTATTGCACTCCCCCAAGGACAATAACTAACTTACTTCACCAAGTGGTGTGCTGACAACTTCCTTGATCTAAGTGTAGAAAAGACAAAGGAATTACTTATCCACAACAAACAGCATTCTCGGGATCTGGTAGTTACTACTACACACAATATAACACTTGAACGTATCACTCACTTCAAATATTTGAGACACATGACAATAAACCCACTTTTGAACAACATGTGACTGATGTCCATAAGGACTTCCAAAAAAGACTCCACATCCTTCGAAAAATCCGTGCTCTCTCCGTCACTCCACATCTTTTACTGTTCTATACAAGTATCACTTAACCCATTGTTCTCTACTTCTCCCCGTTATTCCAATATGCTCTCCATTACCAACAGAAAGAAACTCACTTAGATTACCCGTACAGTCACCAGAATCATTATTCTTCCTATCACAGACCTCTCACACCTCAACAAGAAAGCCATCGCACGTATGGCCACGACCATTAATAGAGACTAGGATTATCCATTATCCAGTCACATCTGCCCTCGGGCCGCAGGTAAAGAACTCAGAGGTGGAATGGAAGCAGGTAGGTTTCAGTAAAAGTGTTGTCCCGTCTGCTATTGCTGTACTTAACTGTTTATCTAGTGGGTCTGTGAAAACGAAATTACCCTTGGGGGACAATAAAGATCTATCCATCTATCGATCAACATTAATCTATTATTTTTGGCTTAAATTGTGAAGATCGAGGATCTTTCGGTGACTAGGCGGCAAATTTCATATTTGGGAAATTTTGGAATGGTCATTCTACCAAAGTGTACTAAAAATATTACATTTTCATATTTGGTTTGGATTAGACATTTTTTGTGACATTTTAGATATATGTTTAGTGGGTGTTTGATATTGGGAAAAACAGTCAAAAAGGAATGTACTATAAAGCAGTGTTTTTACAATAAGTGTGGCGTAAGTTCTTGACCAATATGTCACTGAAAATTTACAAAATGTATCCGTGCATAAAAGGCATGCCATTGTTCAGAATCATCATTTCTTTCCAATGATCAAGTAACTGTAATATTCACCCATAACAATAGGTAGCAACAGATTACTGTTTTTTTTTTTTTTGCTTTTTACACATTCATTTTCTGCTCATGACAGAGTAAAGGTATATTTATCATCTTAAATGATTTATTTTGTCTGATAAGGCAGTTTATGTCACGGGACCGGACCAGAACGAAGGCAGGAGGCAGGAAGGATGAACTCATTCACGTTAACGATCAGTACTTTTATTTAGCAAAATAAAAGTTGTCCAACACTCAGGGACAAAACAAAACAAAAACAGGCTTACAGGCAAACAGGAACTCAGACTAGGAATACTAACAAAACAGGCTTTAACTCAGAACGTGCAAACACAGGTTTCCTCAAGGACAAACAGAACAGATTAATGCAGAACAGAAAACGCAATGAACTAGCAACCCGCAATACCCACAACCTGCCCTTAAGAAGCCCACACGCAAATTAGACGATCTGCTCCAGCCGGTGCCCAGGGGGCGGGGCCAGCCGGTCGCCACGGCGACCATACTGGACATGACAGTTTAAGACTGTACTGCAAAAATAAATAAAAAAAATAAATCATATAAAGTAAAAAAATTGCACCTGATTTTGCTGACTTTCTTTATTTTTTCTTATTTTATATAAAACAATAAAATAAAATAAAATTTGGAAATAGTAAAAAAAAAAAAAAAACTTCTTCCACTGGAGGATGTTTTTCCGCGTGACCGTAGTGAGAATAAGTGGCACAGAAAATTGATGGATGGATTTATGGATGCAAGATTTTTTTTTTTTTTTATTGTAAGTATTATAGTTATAATATATTTTGGAAATTAAAATAAATATATAGTTAAATTTGAAAAACAGATACAATTATATATAAATATATATATATATATATATATGTATATATATATATATATATATATATATATATATATATATATATATATATATGTATATATATATATATATATATATATATATATGTATATATATATATATATATATATATATATATATATATATATATATATATATATATACATATACACATATATATATCGTAAATCCATATAAATCCAAAATTAGAAAAAAATTATAAACCAAAATGAATAAGCGGTGTTATCCTGAGCCCAGGTGACCGCAACGATAAGAAAACAGTTATAACTGTCAATTTAAGCAAAATGATAATGTGACCATTACAAAAACACAAGAAAGTGGTTTTAAACAGTTTTGACGGTTTGGATTTTTTTTCATTGAAAATAGTGTGCCTTGGCTCAAAAAAGGCTGATATACATGACTATAAGGCAAGGAGCAACTATTGCGTTTGGCTTACAAAGTACATTGTAACAGCAATGGCAGCCCATGAATTACTCAAATAATATATTCAAACAGAATGGGGGTCGATATGACTTGTTTTTCCAGATGCTTCCCTACTTACGAACATTCGAGTTATGAACAACGGTACATACGAACATTTTTTGGGACGTTGAAAAATATCCGGTCATTACTGTGTTAAGTTAGACTTTGTATTGTGTGCACCTTCATCCGAGTAGAGGACAGTACTGTAGTGCTTCTTTCCGTCGCGTGGCGCTGTGAGAGGTCACCCACCATCCACTCCGAAGAAGAAATCCAGCTTCTACTTCCTGGTTTGTGTGTGTACACACTGCACTGTATCTCTAGCACGCTAAGAACTTTGAGGTTTTTATTGTTTAATATCTCGTGCATCCATTCGATATGGTTGGTGTAAAGCTTAAAGAAGAGGCGAGCCATTTCTTTTGAAATGAAAGTGGAATTAGAAAGCTTGATGAGAAAATAGTAGGATCGACTTTTTTATGTCCAGTTTTTACCATGGAGCTGACGTCGTGTAAATCTTCCAACTTTTTTTTTATCTTTATAGTCAAGTGAAGTCATGTTTATTTGTGTAGCCTTAATCACAAGGAGTATGAAAGGGCTTCACAGAATACAGAATGTCAACGCTTAATGTGTAGCTTTGTTTTTCAGTACTATGCTTTATCATTCAGCCTGCTTTGTAACGTTATAGAGCATATTATTTTTATGATTATTATTATTGATTTTTTAGTTTGAAAACAATACAGATTACTTAGACAACCCTTAAACATACTCATATAAACCTTGAACATACATTCCATATGAAATATAGCACTGGAGCAACTTACGAACAAATTCAACTTAGGAACGATCGTCCGGAACCTGTCTCGTCCATAAGCAGGGCAGTGTCTGTATCTTTTATGTAGTTTAAAAAAACCTTGGTTAGAAATGTGATTAAGCGAGAAAGGGTAATCTGATTTTAAGGGCTCTATAATCTCAGACAATTACTAAATTGACGTTTAGGTATCCTCGTGATGTTTAGTTGATTTCATCATTGTGCAAGCAGAATGACATTCTGTTGAATGGATGGACAGGAGTAATTGAGGACATGGAAAGACTTCTCACCCTCTTAAAAAAACAGCATTCTTGCATCTGCCTCCACAAGTTAAGAAACACCCCAAAAAGTTATCAAATAGGCTGGGTAGAAAAAATAGACCCAGACTGTTTGGAGGGAAGTGAGAAAATGTCAAACTGTGACGTAAGCTTTTTTGTAGGCAGCGCGGTTTTAAATATAGTGCGTCTTGCAGAGTTTTGAAGGAGGAATCCTCTCTCATTTTTAATGAAGTCCCAAAAGTCATACTTGCGCTTTTTTTGTGTTTGTTGTTTTTATGGGCAAATACTAAGAAGTCGCTGTTGAAGCCAAACATAGACGAGCGTCTGCAGTAAAGCAGAAAAGCGTATGAACTGCCTCCCCAAAAAATAACAGATTTTGTTAATGTAGCTCTTGATTTATAAAAAGGGTTGTGGGTGTTAATGGATTGTGTTGTTTCTATTGTTTTTCTTTAATATACTGTATATTAACAGGTACTGTTACACAGGGTAGTGTGGTGAGGTTCGTGTCTGGTGAGGTAGAGTCAGATTTACAAATAAATGAAGTAGCCTATTCATCATTTGATCAGCAGAGGAAGAGACCCATGTCCTATAAACTGTAGCATTGAGAACACGTTCTATTGTCTTACTTTATTTTATTGTTGAAGTATATGCACTGCTCCTTTTGAATAAAAACATCACTGGACAGGTACTCCGCCTTATTGAAAAAAAGTCCATGCAATGAGAAAAACATTACTGGATGGCTTGACTTTTTGTTAGCTTGCTAATGCAATGCTAATGCTTACTCTATTGTTTGAAGTGTGTGCCCAATCATAATCATCTAAACCCTAGTTGTCTAGTGGTTAAGAAACAGCGCTTTCATCATTGTTATCCAGGGTTCGAATCCTGATGCATCCACCGATCCATTATCTGCATCGCTTTATCCTCAGTAGGGTCGCAGTGGTGCTGGAGCCCATCCCAGCTATCTTCGTGCAGTGGGCAAGACAGCCTGAACCGGATGCCAGCCAGTAGCAGGGCACACAGACAGGCAACTCACTCGCTCATTCACACCTAGGGACAATTCGGACCGGCGAATTCACCTGACAAGCATGTTTTTGGAATGTGGGAGGAAAGCGAAGTGCCAGGAGGAAACCCACGCAAGCACGGGGAGAACATGCAAACTCCACACAGGAAGGTTTGTTCTCATGACCTCACAAATGTGATGCACACGCGCTAACCACTGCGCCGCCATTCTGCCTGATGCATCGAATGTTGTGCAAATGTGGTTAGTGACATTTTCCGACCAATTAATCATTACTCGAATACAATAATGGACAAAAACTATGTGTTTGATGAGCAACCACACTTTTACATTTTTTATGGGTAGAAAAGCAATGTGTGTTACAAACAAATAATGACAGTAGATTGTTATAAAAAACTTCAAACTGTTTTATTTTAATTATTACTTTTTTTCAGACATATGACCAATGGTATGAGGATTTCCTTACAGACCGAGCAATTTAACACCAAACAGGACAGGCCGATGAGAAATTCGAAACCGGGATCAGTAAAGAAGGCCTGTTAACCACTAAGCCCACCATGCTGGCTCAAAATGACATCTCCTTCACTTAAAATGCACAACCACTTATGACTGCAAATCGAAAAGCATGAAATATTTAAAAGCGGGCTCAAAGATGACCACTCGTCATCAGCGACATAATCTGGGATTGAGCTAACGTATGCCCAATTTGTGCCGGATAGTTTTCCCCGGCCAGTATTGATCAGGCCCTGAAGGCTTCCTTCCTGCCGTCCGTGAGAGGTGAGGCGGGAGCGTCTGCCAGAAAAGTAGAGGTCACTCAGATAAATTGGCCAGGTTGGCTTTTAGCAGCTTCAGGGTCAGAACCCATTCATCTTATTAGACCGCCTGGATCCTTTTAGCGCCGCCTTTGCGCTGGGATTAGACCGAAGGGGGACACGAGGGTTGGGTTGGGCATTGGATGACAAAACATTTGGCAAATAGGTTACAGCATCTAGCATTTATTGTCTTCCTTTTTTTACTATCTCGCCACACCGCTGCCTTCATGGAAAGAAATTTGAGCGAACCTGACCAATTACAGCCCCCCAAAAACAACAGCATCCTGTAATTGAGTGCTCGTTTACGACGCAGTAACACTAAAAGAAAAACGTGTTGCTATGGAAACAGTAATAGCAACCTCTTAGTCCAAACCCTTTATTTGCGACCTGGATTTTCAAAGTTTTTTTCAAATGCAATCAAATTTGGGCATTCGGAAGTGGATTAGATGACTCGAGTGTCACAATTGAGTTCCTGATTACCACCTCACAAACACTTTTGACTTGTAATGCTACTCGTTCCACTGCGCAGAACGAAATTGGTTGCATGTTTTCGAGATTGTTTTAAAGGGACGGTGTGCATTATTTAACACCTCTTGATGTAAGAAAATACAAACAAATTTCATTTATTAAAAGAAAACCAAACATACTTAAGCTATCATAGTCAAGTCAAGTCAAGTCATGTTTATTTGTATAGCCCTTAATCACAAGGAGTCTCAAAGGGCTGCACGGACCACAGATTATTGCAAACCACAGACTGTTATCACACCATCCCCTGATATGAAACCTACATAAGGGGAAGGAAAAACTCAAAAACCTCAAAATGAGGAAAATGAAAAACTTGTAGAAGGGACCGCACATGAGGTAATCCCCCTTCCAGGATGACCAGGCTGCAATGGAGTTGCAATAACAAATAATGCACAGATATTGTCAACATAAAGTATAGGTTATTCATAAACTATAGAATAGAAGTGTGTTTGAAGCCTATATCCAAAATGTTCCACTGAGTTTTCAGATCATACAATCATACATTGTTTTTGAATACTCGTTGGTCAGAAAATGTTGTATTTATTTTACATAGCATGAGCCTCACGTTGCCAGAACTGATATTATGTATATCTTGCTGCTACGGTGACCTTTTACAAAAAAATAAATAACTAAAGAACTTGCAAAAGAAAATTGATGCCATTCCGTCGCTTTTAGTTTCCATAGTTTCTCTACATTTTCGGTTGCGACAGACAATACAGCAACATCTGGTGGTCTATTTTAAGCACTTTGGTTACCATGATGTAAGAAAAGTTAAAAACGTTTTGTTGTGTTAATCTTTCTGTAATTTCTAGAACAGTGTATTATTATTTTTTTTTTACAAACACATTTTTGTCACAGTACATAATATGGGATGGAAATAATAAATATGAATATCATTTTTTTAAAAATCTGTTAAAAATTAGATGGATAGAAGGACCTCAGAACTGTGATGTGGACGTGCTAATTACTCAGCCGCCGTGCTGCCTTTTGGGATGCATTCGTATTAATTCAAATTAGTAAAGTTTATTTTTCCCCCCCCTCCAGTAAATAATTGAACTGTTATTTTTCTAAAAAGGGTACTTAAGTGTTAATTGTACTGCAATGGATACAAATATTCCACATTACTCAGTCATTGTCGGATTACTAATGACTTTAAATAACATGCTATGATAAGTCCATTCACCCTTGCAAACCGGCAACCCTTTTTTCCCCTTAGTGTTTGCCGGCAAAAAGTGAGGGAATTAACGATTCCGTTTCATGTCGTGTTTGTTGGTGTTGGCTTATGTTTGACGGAGATAAAAAGCCTCGAATCCGAGAGGCCACGCTGAGATAAGAAGCTTTAAAAAAACAGAAAGGGAATATGTTTTTTTTCTCCCTGTTGTTTGAGGATGAATCAGTTTACACGGTGCAACAATATCATCAATCTCCAATCCATATCTGCAAAGTGCTCTGCTTTGCATCAGCGACTGGGCCCATCGACTCATCAGAGCCCCGGATACCCGATCCCCGCCTCTATAAAGTGACCACACACTCTCAGGATGCTTTACACTGGGCACGTGTCCAGAGAGAGCTGGATGACATTCATTTTTAATAAGGACCAGAATATCCTCCCAAACTGGCCTCATGAGATGCCCCACACAGTGTTCCATTTCCTTAAATTACAATGTATTTGGCTGCTTTCCCCAAATTGCATGATGATAATCAGAATTAGTAAAGAATTAGTTTTAGACATGCAAACATTTCAATTTTCAGGGTCAAATCAACATGTCTCATTTTCTTTTTTCCTGTGTAAAAAAAAAGTTCTTTCGATTGATTTTGAACGTTGATGCTCAATAATTTAGATTCTAAAAAATGTTTTTGTCAAGACCAGAACATGAGGAGGACCCAGATGCGTAACATTACTCACACGTTTATTGAGAAATAGAGGAAAAACCAGCGGCAGCGATCCGGTGCTCGCTGGACGAGGGAAGCAAGCCGCTCAGGGATCGGAGCGTGTTTGGAATGCGGAAGTGGACATTCTGGAGCGGGAGATCGTAGCGTGGTCAAACAAGAAAAAACGGGTCGTCAGCCCGGACGGGAGATCGGAACGTGGTCGGGGTCAAAAAATGGGTTATAGCCAGAGACAAATGGGGAAATCAGGAACAGACGAGTGGGATACGGGTGACAAAAACGGGACCGACGGGAGTCAGAGTCAAAATGCTTGCCTTGTGTAAAAAGAGGTTCGCTGACGGACTGACAAAGGGCGAGTGAAAGCACTGAGCTTAAATAAGAGGGGGAACCAATCAGGTTACCAGCGGCAGCTGGCACCAAACGAGCGGACACAGGTCAGTGCAATGAGTAATCATGACAGCTTTTACAGCCAGTTAATTTTATTCTTAATGTATATTTTTTGAAGGGACTTTGTGTATGCTTAGCACTTCCTACTAGTAAAAAAAAATCCATGCATTAAACAATATTGATTTAACTGAAAAGCAAAAATAACCAAAACAATTATATAAATGTGCAATTTTTAAAATACTTGCAGGTTGAGAAAAGTGTATTTCTTTGACACGACGTTCATCTAAAGCAGTGGTCTCAAACGTGTGTTCAAGCTAGGAGCTTCTTTTTGTTAGGGCCAAGGTCACCCAGTTTGATATGCATTTCTGAAATAACATATCATCATGTTATGCTATGTTGTTGCTATGTTATTGCCAGGTTATTTATTGGAAGTAGGGATGAACAGACTCAGTCAACCACTAAAAAAATCATTTAAATGGAAAATCACAATGGCCCAATACTGGTAAACTATTTTCAGAACAGCTTCGCGGGCACCTCAGCTGTCCTCACCAAGGAGACCCCTCACTTACAAGGAGCTGACATGATTGTCTGCCATCTTGCTGCTACAGGTACCCCAAAAACTCAAAAAGGCTGGTAAAAAAAAAAAAAATGAAAATGGTGTTGGCCCCTTTGAGTCTTCTGAGTTTCTGGTTGCACTACACAATACAGCGACATCTAGCGGTCAGATTATACACAGTGTTCCTTAAAACATGTTGCAAAGTGAATCTTTAACTGCAAAATAAATGTTTGAAAGACAAACCACTTTCAAAAAACAGTTCAAACAATAAAAAAGAACGTTTTACAGTGAACCCAGTGTACTTTTAATTTGTGTTAGCTTCCAAAATTTTGGACAAAACAGTTTTGAAAAATCTGAGAATAGATTTATGTTATGATTCATCTCATGCTGCGTAGTCGTATTTGCTTGAGTGCATTTTGCATTGCTCTTAGTCATAGAAGTGTGAAAAGCATCTTGCTATATGGAAAGCAAATCTATTTCCATTGTTTTTTTAATTTTAGGTCTTCATTAAAGGGACACTGTAATTTGTTACCATTACATTATGCTAAATTGTTTGAAGGATTACCAACTGTAGAGACTAACAGTGATCCACCCCTAACCGTACCCTTTTGCATCTCATTTCCTTACCTAAACCTTCACAAGGTTTTTGGGGTACCCTTAGTAACAATATAGCACATGATCATGTCTGCAATGTAGTGAACATTGTAGGATAGGATTAGAAAGGGCAATCGAGGATAAACACACAATAAAGACTTGAAAGATAAAAACAAGATTTAAAAAAATATAACGAAAAATAGGTAAAAGTATGTACAACAAAGTGCTTGGAGACTCGCCCAAGTTATAACAATAGTGCTCTGAAATTCTGCTGCACAAAAATTCCCAAATAAGTCCATCAGAAATGGATTCCCATATTTCTAAACACTGAAACTGGCAAAATATATATTTTTCACATTCCTGACCGCTTATTTAAGAAACTGTTTCTGATCCCTTTAGTCCTTGTTTTAAGGGACCTGTAGCGCCTACATGAGTGCAGCTTTGTTAGGTTTGTCTATTGTCTAAGTGCCTTTTGGCCCTGGGTGACATATTTTCAACTTTCATTGCAAACAATCCCATAATTATGCTTAAAATGATGATGAAAATAAAACTTAAAATGAGCATAAATTATCTGTGAATGTAACAAAAACAATCAATTAAGCTTTGAATTTTTACCGTTTTTCCTGTAAAATAAAATTATTAAAATTAGCAAAATTATGTAAAATATTTTAATTTTTTGGCATTAAATATTAAACAACTTCATCAAACGAAAAACATGTATCTGTATTACCTCACGAATGGATATTTATTGTATAATTTAAAAAATACATATTAATACTCTGCCATCTACTGCTATGGATGAATGTTCCGGGTACTAAACGGGCCAATGGAAGAACGCAAAGATACTGAAAAATTCCTGCATGACACTGGTTGAACACTGGTTGAAAAACACAGTATTACACCATAAATATAAACAATGCATACATGTCCCCCGCGCACGCTTAACTCAGGGTAACAATTTTCGCTTTCAACAATGGAGCGTGTTCAGCATATTGGGCTTTGCCTTGGCAGCGTTTGCTGCTTCTTCCTGCTTCTGCCAAGGAGAAAGGAGTCGCAAGCGCGGGATACGGGTAATCTTCTTCCCTCTCTCGGTGGCGTAATGAGTTTGACAATGAAAATGACACTGTGTCCTCCCCGGACCTCGCCATGTGATCAATCATAACAATGGCTCACCATTTCCTCCTCAGGAAACTGACCTTTCTCTGGTAAGGAAAAGTGTGTATGTGTGTGTGACATCATCACCTTGTTTCCAATAATGCCGAGCCACTGTGATGTCCTTTGGTGTGGAGGTTCCTTTTATCCCCCAGAAAAGACGAAAACACGAAAATATGAACGTGACCCGTTTTTGGGTCGCGGCAAAGTTGTCACTAGTCCATATTGTAAAGTTGTCGGCCCAGTTCCTTTTCGGTCTTCCTCTCCTTCCGCCCCCTTGGATGTGCCCTGAAGAAAAATCTTGCCCAGGCCTGATGATTTTGTGATGTGACCTTTCTACAGCAGTTTTTCGTTTGCGCACAGATGACAAGGGTTCTTTCCAGGTTCCAATGTGTCTTCAGATGTTGCACACAGTTTTATTTGTCACATGGGCTATGTAACTGATCCCTCAACGTTTCCTGTAGCATCGTTTGTCCCTGGCCTTGATTTTGCCTTCCAGTTTTGCTGTGAGAGTCCATGTCTCACAAGTTCTTGTCCCTTCAGATGGATTTAAGTCTGGAGAGTGCGCTACAGTTCGAGCTATCTGTCTTCTGATATGACATCTCCAAGATATTCAAATTTGGTAATAGGTTCAAGCTCTTGGTGATTGGTGGTGATGTTTGTGTTGATCATTACTTTTGTTTTTTCTGTGCTGATTTTCATACCATACTGGGTTGTTGCTTTGTCCAGGCAATTGACCAGATCTATGAGTTCCTGTTATTCTCCTGCCAATTAGGCAATATCATCAGCAAAAGGGTTGTTAGTAACGTTGTGTCCCCAAAACCTGACTGTACCTTCATGTTGGTCCAGAACTTTGGTCATGATCTTTTCCAGGAAGATGTTGGATAAAGAATGAAGCCTTGTCACACTGATTGTTGTTTAAAACCACACTGTTGGCATTAGTTAACATCTGCTTATTGGTCTGAACTAGTTTCTGGCCCATGTTGTACTTCCGCATGGTGGCCCAGTAAGCGGCTTGCCATACTCTGTCAAATGCCTTCTTGAAATCCAAAAAATACGTGAAAAAGGTTTATTTAGTCTTGTTGAAACTTCTCACATAGGATGCACAGATTAAAAATATGTTCCGTGGAATAAAAGCAAAAACAAGTCTTAAGAGAATGCGCCTCTTTACTGAATATTAATATTTACATGGGTGGTGGGCTCCCCAGTGCTCTGTGTTGGTGAAGCCTGTAGGCTAATACAAATCAAGCATGCCATATCCCGCTGACCTCTGCCGCCTCTACGGCTTTTGGGAGGCCAAAAGAGCCCCCATCTTCTCTCTCCGGCATTATAACTTCTATTCCTGAGAGCCCTTATGGCGGCGGAAGCCCCCACTGCTTAAATAAAACAGGAGCACTGCATCACGAAATACGGTGCCATCAAAATTTTCTTCAGCCGCAAACGTCCCATGTCGCCAATAATACGGCCCCTCTCTCGGGCGTGTTTTTATGGGGATTTTTTTTTCTTTCCAGACCATTCTTAGTTGTGGTTTTACGCCCCGAGCAGATGTAAACGCTCGTTTAATGGGATTGAAGGAAAAATGAAAGCCTGGTCAAAATGTGCCGCAGAGAGAAAGAAAATAATTAAATATTTGTTAGCAAATGGTCATTTTTATGTCATTTTTATTGGATGTTTATGCAGATAATGTCATGCAGTGAAGCCCTTTTATTTGCAAACAGAAGACTAAATAAAAACGACGTGTCAAACAATGAAACGCAGAATCAAATTAATTTAATGTCATCGCCGAACACAGAGCTGCGGCAATTTCCACGTTATTGTGTGTAAATGAGCTTGATCAATTGACATTTGTAATTCATAACATAAAGAGCTTTCGTTTGTTTCATGACAAGAACAACTTTTTGGAATTTTTTTTGTGACGTGGATCTAAAATACAACACAGTTATGTATGTTCTTGGTCGATCCGCTATGCTTTGTTGAATTATTTTTTTGATTAATTTTTTTCCTTGGTGAGATCTTAGATTCAAATAACAACCGCAAAAATAAATTAAAAATAACATGTGACAATGCAAATTATTTCTTGTGGCGTTTGGGTATATTGAAATGAATTGTCTTTATTGTCATTGATAACAACATAGTGAAGTTTGTTTGCAATAAGGTAAGACATAACACACCACAATAAACAATTAATAAAGGCTTGAAAGAGAAAATACTTGTCACGACCAGAACCGAATCAGGACCTAAATGGATAGCGTTAACCGCAAGTTTATTGATAGAAAGAGAAAGGCTGTGCCTGCGATCCGATGTTAGCTGGACGCGGGAAGCAAGCCATTCACACAATCGGATCATGATCCGAATACGGAATTGGATCTTCCGGATCGGGAGATGGCGGTGTCAAGGACAGAAAAAACGGGCCTATAGCCGGGACAGGAGAGCAGAAATGTGGTCAGCATAAAAAACAGGTCGTAACCCGGAGACAAACGGGGAGATAAGGAAAGGGCGGGTGGAAAAATGGGTGCAAAAAGCGGGACAAACGGGAGTTCGAGTCAAAATGCTTGCCTAGTAGAAACAGAGGTTTGCTGACAGACTTACAACAGGTGAGTGAAAGGACTGGGCTTAAAAAGAACAGGGAACCAATCAGGTAGCCCGCAGCGGCTGGCGCCAAACGAGCAGGCACAGGTGATCCAAATCAGTCATCATGACAAGGATGCCCGGATAAATAGAAAAACATATTTACAAGGTAGTACTTAATTTCATTTAGTGCAATTTGAACCCACTTCATTAAACTAAAAAAAATGGTAATGTACTACCTCAATATAAAATAATTACTATATAAAAATAGAAATAAATAATAATGTGCAATGGCACTGAAAAATTCAAGTCAAGTCATGTTTATTTGTTTAGCCCTTAAGGGTGTGTATTCTTTATTAACGCTACATCCATTGCAACCTAATGAAATTAAACCTGGTCATCTTTATTTTATTTTTTATTTCATATTATACTTTAATTATTTCATATTCTATTTTTATTCTTATTGTTTGTTAATGCAACATCCATTGCCGCCTGGTCATCCTGGAAGGTGGATTACCTCATGTGCGGTCCATTCTCAAAGTTTCTTCTTTTTTTTTCATGCTGAGGTTGTACAGTTTTTCCTTGCCCTCCTGTAGGTTTTAGATCAGGGTATGGTGTTATAATAGTCTGTAGTTTGCAATGGTGCAGCCCTTTGAGACTCCTTGTGCCGTATTTTCTGCGCTATAAGGCACACCTAAAACCCTTCAATTTTTTCAAAAGCTAACCATGCGCCTCAAATATTGTGAGCCCTATATTTGGATCAATAGAGTCGCAACGGGTTTCAAGTACGGTAAGCAGCCGCAGACTAGATTTTCTCCCATAGAAGAGGTAATGTGCGGTGCATGCTGGGATATATACCTGCGTTTCATTTTCTAATTAATATGTCAATCATTATTTGACTTGGTCGCTATTGGTTAAAGTTATTTTGAGGTAAAGGAGACGGGTCCATTTGCGGCCTCATATAAGTTAAAGCGTGTTGTGGATCGTAGAACAAAGCCTACAATTGGCCCAAAAAGATGTGAATATACGTTAGGTTGGTCTACGGCCTAGAGAAAA
Source organism: Urocampus carinirostris (assembly GCF_059441175.1). Taxonomy (NCBI): domain Eukaryota; kingdom Metazoa; phylum Chordata; class Actinopteri; order Syngnathiformes; family Syngnathidae; genus Urocampus; species Urocampus carinirostris. Next base: position 14,532,250 of record NC_142357.1, read on the forward strand.
TAAATGTATGAGTCTGTTTATTTGTTAACAGGAGTTATGGAGCTAAACAGACAGCCAGCAACATGCAAGGTACATCGATGCAGAGATGCTTTTCAGCGAATTTTGTTTTTTAATTTGTCGTCGGCATTATCACGTGTTTTAGAGTACGTAAATATTTTACACTGTTGGATTCACTACACTCTCACAGATGTAAGAAGACCATGGTTGCGTATATGTCATCGAATGTGATGGCTGCACGACGACATCTTTGGTGAGATCCTCCGGCTTTCTAACTTTCGGGTATCTTCTTTCAGACTGATTATGATGTTTATGGTATGTGTATATATTTAAATGGTAAGCATATCTTGAAACCCAAAAATTTAAGCTTTCCGAAGTTATGCGGCATGATGTTTTTCAGTGACTGGTGACATAGTAAAGAGTCTGTTGTGTCTGAGACTCATATTTGCTTCTCAACAGTCGTTAAGGAGTTAATAAAGTTTAACTGACGTTTATGACTGTTTTGTTGATGTTGTCCGCAGTACCATCTAATGGACGCATAATGTACAGTAACCCCAGCCTCCATTGTAGCGCGCTATGGAAGAAAAATGTATGACGGAAGACTTTTTTGGGGTTCGCGTTACGATCCGATGCGGCTTGTAATGCAGAAAATACAGGATATGAATTTAACCAACAAAACGTGTGCTCACTGGTCTTATTGTGAAATTAACTTATAAAAATGAAAATATTTCAATTGTGGGTGCAGATAGAAATAATCTAGGCAGCCTACGACCGCGTCATCTTCTTCTGTAGACATCTTTTTGGATGTAGTTCAAAGACTTTTTTTCTTGGCAGCAAATCAGAATAAAACACGGAGGACCCCGCGCGGATTTAGGAGCGATCACGTCCCACCGGACACAAAGCTCTGCCCTTTTTTCCTCATTGTTCATCTTTCCAGCTGCAAATTCTGCTCCTTTAACCTTTTTGCAGCTATTCCAGACCGTCTGTGGGAGCAGGATTTTGATAAACTGTGCTATTGTTCCAGATGGCAGAGACGCTCACTTTGATGGAAACATCAAACATCAACTTGAACCTTTTAAAGACAGTAGAATCGGATCCAGAGTCATAAAGGCGAAGGAGTCAGGTGTAAGAAATTGCCCAAAGTTAAGTGTTTAATCACACTTTGTGAACTAATTGGGATGTCCCAACTAAAAAACACAGTTAAATCACGCTACTGAGACAGCCCTGGCTAAAGTAAACAATGCCCCCGTCACGTATTTATTTGCGCCCTAACTCCGGAAAAAAAAATAAAATAAAATAAATGTTGATCTTTGGTCCAGCTCATCGTCATGATTTGTTCTCAAACACTGCTTTAAACCTTGACCAATGTAATATCAGCCATAGTGACTCGGTCAAAAATGTAGGTGTTATATTCGATTCTAATCTGCCGTTTCAGTTTTATGTGAACAATATTACTAGAAGAGCTTTCTTCCACATCCGTAATATTGTGAAGATTTGCCTGATGCTGATGCAATCAGATGCTGAGATTATAATTAGTGACTTTATTTCTTATCGGTTTGATTACTGTAATACATTTCTTTCTGGTCTCCCGATGTCTAGCATCAAAAGTTTTAAGCTGGTTCAAAATGCACCTCCAAGACTATTGACTAAAACAAGAAAGTTTGACCATGTAAGCCTTCTTGCTCTGGCTCCCAGTCTTCTTAAGATGTTACTTGAAGGTTCTGTTAGTAACATACAGATGTTTGCAGTGACATGCCCTCTCTTATCTTTCTGATTTGATCACCCCTTATATTCCCTCACGGAGCTTCCACGTTGAAAGTGCTAGTCTACAAGAGCAAAGAAGAAATCTGCAGACTCGAGTGCGTTCTCCCTCCAGGCCCCGGTGCTGTGGGATAAGAGCTGCCACCGCAATGGAAGATTTTAAATCTAGACCTAAAACCCACGTCCACTCAATAGATTATATTTGATGCCCACCCCAAATTTACCTTTTCTGTCTGCTGTCGGCTGCCTTGCTGATAGTGAAAAGAGGGAGAAGGACGGATTGGGATAAGTCAGCGGACCAGCACATGGACCTGAAGCAAGTCAACATCAACCAGAGATGCGAGGCTGCTTCATTGGTGTCATGGTCTTTTTGGACAATTTTAAAGGCTCAAGGTGTTATTGTGGTCGTGTACTTTTAGAACAGTTTTATAGGGCATGAGGCGTTGGTCTGTCATGCACTTTCTGGACAAATGTTTGCATCCTAACCATGTTTTTCTTATTGATGTTCACTGTGTTTTGCTACCCACTGAGACTTGATTGCACACTGGTCATCCTGGCAAGGGGTTTACCACTTGTGAGGTCCCTTATTTTCCTCATGTTGAGGTTTTTAACTTTTTCCTTGTCCAAATGTTGTATATAAAAAATGTTAGGACAAATGGTGTAATTCTAACCTGTGCAGTACTTTTATACATTTTGTGATTAAGGGACATACAAATAAATGTGACTTCACTCGACTTAAAATGTTTTAAGCATGAAATAAAAAAAAAAAGGCTTCACTTTTCTCAGTTTTGTTTTTGGCTTAATAATCTATTAGGTTCTAGGACAACGCAGAAGACTAATATTTATATATCTTGCCAGTTGCATTGTAAAATGGGGACAGATATTATTATTGTTTTGATTATTTGATCATTTTAATTGCTGTCAAATGTTATAGCACTGTTTTATTACATCTTCAATCTCCAAGGACTACCTGGTTAATATGTTTGCCTATTTATCCTGAAATTATTTTATCCATTTTTCTCCTTTATTACATATTTTTCCTGGAGTGAGATGTCTAATCTCATTGCAAACAATGTTTTCTACGATGTCAACAATGACAATAGACACAATTTCAAATTTAAACCTAATATATATACCTATAATTTCTGATTGAAATAATGCAAGCTTAAAATTGTAAGGATATGTTTTTCTTCCATCAAAAAAAAAGACTTACTGAATAAGTACGAGTTGAATTTGCATGACCCATATAATGCAAATCTGTCAAACTATATTTCATTTATAAAATATGCATGGTTGGTTCATTAATTAACAGTATTATCATCGTTTATTGGAATAAAAACATACTGTAAATTATTTATCACAGTTGGTATTCATTTTAATAAGCAATTTGTCACACCCTCTGTTGTACCCTCCTTGCCCACCTGGGTGTGATTGAAAAAAAGAGGAAAATAAGGTGGTTATATTTTAAGAAGGAGTTTCAGCTCCTCAGTTTCATTTCAGCTACTAAAGGCAGCAATAATATAGGTCATTTTTCGTATTGGATAAAAATGTACAACTGTGGGTCATATATTTTGGTCTGTCTACATGTATTGTTGCACTGTTTCTTGAAAAACAATCATTGTGCATGCTAATTATTGTTGTTGTAAGTAAACAAAATTTTGATATACCATCATGTAAAGTTTTAATCATTACTGCATGGCATTATATTTACACGTAAACAAGCACAAATGAAGTTATTTTGCTCATTTGATTACAGAACCAAGTGGAATGTTTGATATTTGTAAAAATAAAATGATTATATGAAATAAATAAATGAATCAGGTAAAAAATATTTCGTTTAATGAAAAATATTTTTGTGTGTTCTGGTGTGAATCTTCCCCTTATTTAAATTCAAAGCCCAAGTCTCTTTGGAATCAGAAGTGTGACTGTGAAGTCAAAAAAAAATCCCACTTGGGGTACAAGGGTGGACAACATGAATGAGCAGACATGTCCAAAATGTCTGTTTGAGGCTACTAAATCACAACGGTGCATACAGATATGTAGTCGAAATGCAGAGCACAAAAGGTCAGCACCTGTGGTCATAAAAACGAGAAGCAACCCAGAGTCCCTGGACGACTGAGGAAGGGGATAGTCAAAGGAAGTGAACACGAGACCAAATAAATGGCTTAGCGCCAAGCCGGTCTTGTGGGGACGCCGTCTGCATGAGGAGACAGCAAAGAACATCCGCACACAGCAAGGCCAGATGGCCCCAAAAGTCTTTACGAATTCATATCCGTTTTCCTCAGTTCCAGAAAAAGACAGAAACATTGAGGTTTTGTAGTAGTGTAGTCCTCAATACAAATATTCGTTCCTTGAGTGCAGAGTACTAATGTACAAAAATAATACCAAGTACAGTGGTACGTACCTCTTCATATGAGCTTAAATGTTCCAGGATCGTGTTCGTAGCTCGAATTCCTCGTGCAACAAGCCCATTTTCCCAATATGAAATAATCAAAAACAAATTGGCCCAACATCCCAAAAGTATCAACGTGAACCCAAAATTCTATTATACAGATCGTCCTGATCACTGAAAACCAATTCAAATAGTAATTAAACATGGTAGAAGACAACAACGTCATCATAAATTGCTAATATTGTCGAAGTTTTATTCTTAGGTTGTCTTGCTGTGACTGTGAGTGAAGAGGTGCCGCGCTGTGTTTGTAAGATTTGTTATCGTTTAATAAGGATGATTTAAAATCATCAATAAGGAGAGGAATTGGTCGACAGGTATGAGTTTGAATATCTCTTCATAATACGTAAGTTGAAGTAACTTTAAATGATTGTACACGCTAACATTTTCACTGCATGATTTTTCATTATTTTTTGCCTTTAGTACTTTGCTCGTGGAAACTGGACGAGCCAATGCTGAAGCGAGCAGTCACAAGCGGTGAGCGGTCTCTAGTGGTAGCCCCTGGGACTGCTCAAGAACCTGATTTTCCTTCGTATAGGGAGCAAGATTTTTGTTGCAGGTATTACCCGTATACCTAAATTCTTGTGTTTAGAGGTGCTCGTATAACGAGGTGCCACTGTATATGTGTTCTCCTAAATGAAGTAAAGAAACATTGGATTCAATGAATACTTCAATGTCCTTCTAGATGTAATGAGTGCGCCTTAGCCACTAGGAAGGCACTAATTAACCGTTACATATACAGTATCCCCTTACTATAACGCAGTGTAATTTTCACTGTATTGCTACTTCATAGATTTGCATTGTGTTCTGCGTTCTGATTGGCTAAAAAAATCTCCTCGCTTGTTATTATACAATGGTACAGGTATTTATAAAAACAAGACATAAAAAAAATATTATGGCTTACTTTTATTTGGAAAACCAATGCTTAAGCCTCTAAAAAAGGGGATTGTTCTTCTGCGTCAGTGTATCATAGAGCATTTAATTGTTAAATAATTGTAAAAAATAATAAAGGCTTCTACTTCAAGGATTCACCATTACTGTAGTTAGCACAATAATTCATTTTTTTCTTTTTACGAAGAAAGGATAATATAGTCCTCTGTATGATGTATTGTTTGCAAAAAAACAATACATCATAAACATATTTAACCCCCAAAAAATGATAGCAAGTATTGCATTGATACAAATTTCTTTCTGGTATATGGTCACTCTGCATCTTCTCAGCACAATTACAGTATATGTTACATAATTGTTGTGTCAAAACCAGAACGGAATCAGGACCCAATTGCGTAACGTTTACCACGGAAAGAAAGAGTAAGGGCTGGGCCCACGACCCGATGTTCGCTGGACGAAGGAGGCAAGTCGTTCTAGCACTCGGATTGTGATCCGAATACGGAAGTGGATCTTCCGTAGCGAGCGATGGCGGTGTCAGGGACAGAAAAACAGGTCAGTAGCCGGGACAGGGAGAGCAAAATCGTGGTCGGGATCAAAAATGGGCCGTAAGCCGGGACGGAGGGAGCAGACGTGGTCGGGATCAAAACAAGTCGTAGCCGGAGACAAACGGGAGCAAAAACGTGACAGGCGGGAGTCAGGGTCAAAAAATGCTTGCCTTGTATAAACAGAGGTTCGCAGATGGACTGACCACCGGTGAGAGACAGGACCGGCCTTGAAAAGGGACAGCGAGCGAATCACATAGCCCGCAGTGGCTGGCGCCAAATGAGCGGGCACAGGTGAAATTAAAGAGTAATCATGAGATGTTGCTTATTGTTTTAATAATATTCACTCTTAAATGCAAATATTAGCAATCATGAAAAAAGAAGAATCAAAAAATTCTGAGTTGAATGAGAAAAAACTTTAACAATAAATAAATATAACCATTTAATATATATTTTTATCATATTTTTCCGTAATGACAGAGCATGTCACTGATAGACACAAAACATTAAATAAGTTAATTGAACGTTTTACTGATTTACGTTATTATTTGGAATAGAATAAAAGGACTGTTAAATCCAAAGCATTAATACAATTTCCAGCAGGATAGAAGAATCTCTCAGTGAATGTTCTGAACTCCTTTACCCTTTGGTATTTGCACAGATGCTTAGAAAGTAATAATGTTTCATGGTGAAACTTAGTGTGCACACTAGAACATCTCACGAAGATCCATAGGAGGTCATTAATAAATAAGAACGGCTTTGCACACAATCACAGGATGTAATTATGAGTGACACAACCACCTACATACTAATCGCCCCCTCCGATGATTATCAACCAGCTCCGTTGTTATTTTTTTTTTTTTTTTTAGCTTGAGCTATAAATAATGATGAAAGGAAGTATGGCGTTTTCTCTAGAGGTTGGTAGGTCGCACTCCCCTGTCAAGTTAACACCCTCCCCTCTTTGGGTGATTGACAACCTCACAGTCATCGTGATGGTGACAACCCGCAACCGCCATCGTCATCCCCCCATTTTTTTTACTCTTTAGGCCCCCATCCCTCAGCGGATTTCAACATTGAAGCTCGGTGAGGTGACAGGAAATAGATGTTGCGCTGCCTTTACGCTACTTTTATCGGGCAGTCGCGTCTCTGACAAGAACGCGCGTTGACAGATGAACTTAGGGGCCACGTATATTTTTGCTCACTTGCACAAAAAGACCGGTGGCAATCAATTTGGAATCCATCCTTGTTGGCTTGACTCGTAAGTGGAAAAATGTTGCACTAAAAACCTTGACAACAGCCCGACAAATTGGGTTTGAAGGGTTTCACTGAGTTACAGAAAAGAATAAAGAAATAACCATTACTGGCCCTAAAGGGGGATTTAGATTATTTGACATTGACTTGTCACTGTTTTGTGTTGTGCAACTGAAAACGAGTGCTTGAAAAAGATTGGGTAGAATACAAACTACCGTAATTCAAATTGACAAAATCATACTATTTTTCTTATTGTTTGCAAGGTGGCTAGCAATTATGTCAGCCGCCTCTACGTTAGGATATTTTATGAAATATAAATGTAAATTTCCTAACCTACGACAACTTAAAAAACAAATTATTTTACATGATAGTTAGTGTATGTTGGCTTGCTATCAATATTTTTTTTTGTCTTTTATTTATTTATTATTAATGAGGTTTTAAATTAAAGTATTAGTATAAGTAATAGTATTAAATAGTTTCATGATGTGATAAGAGAGGTCTCCAGATTCTAAAGATATTTTTTTTGTATTTCATTGAAATTGCTAACTGTTTGTGTTATTTTTCCCTGATTATTTGTGAGGTAAGGTGACTCACTGTATTTTTTTTTTATGTTTTAGTTTTACTCTGTTTTGGAATAAAGCGGAGCTTGGACGCCAATATTATTCTAAGAGGAGTTGGCTGCTGCTAAATTGTGTAGTACATACACATTATAATTCTCAAACACTACAACAGAAATCTGCAATAAGTCCTTCAATGTTCTTCTTAATCTAACAAAAGCGCAAATAAGATAAATTTCAGGTGTAATTAGAAAATCTTTTTTTTAACAACTACCCAAATGTTTATCTCACTGAGCCACCATTCAGTCATTAGTGCAATTGAAACCATTTCAGCAATAATTAGTTGAAGATGCTATCGTTTGGATTTCAAAATATGAGAGGCCCAAAAAAGGACAAAAATAGGGAAGTTTAAAATAAAAATCAGACAAAAAATAGGGTTAATTTACAATTAAGATGCCAATTTATACGGCAAGACGCTCCATGGTCTAATCAGATGATCCACTCTGCGGGGGGACTGAGGAAAACGGCATGATGGGTAAAAATGTTCCGCTAACATGTAAGCACCGTTTGTAGCTCGCACTTGGCTGCCAAGCCTGTCTTGACAACATTTCAGTGTTGTCAGCAACATTTGCCAAGAACAGAAATTGTTTTGAAATAAAAATAATAATCTGTGCCGCCATTCTCATCATTCCACGGCCTGTTTTCCCCGTTTACAATTTGTTGATTGATAGAGCATATTTAAAATGGAGCTAATAGCATTGTGTTTGTATTTTTTGTTCTAACGAATGAGACTTTTTCAACAATACCAGGAATCCTTCTTTACCACTGGGGTTACAATCCAAAATGAACCCTTGAGAGGGGAAATCTTTGAAGTAGAAACCTTAATTGTTTTATAATAGTTATATAATGAAATATGCAATTATACTGTACATTGAAACCAAAGAGCAACCCCTTTTTATAGGGCCAAGCATATGTTTCTTGAATACAGGGTATTGTATACTGTACCCGAAAACATTAATTTCTGTATTTTCTACCAATACATACTGTCTTGGGAACCGTCTAGCCCAAGGGTCTCCAATATGGTGCCCCGAGTTGACTGAATGTATTCAACCTTAGTCTCAAGAATTAATCTGGTGATAACCAGTGTTGGGCACGTTCATTTTTAAAAAGTAATTAAATATAGTGACTAACTACTTGTTCCAAAAAGTAACTGAGTTTGTTACCGAGTTACTTTATTTTAAAAGTAACTAAGTACCAGGGAAAGTAACTATGTCTGCTTCCTTAAAAAGAGGTTGTATGTCAATGAATTTGAAATTTCCTGAGCAGTATTTGAATCAGTTAGAGAAGAACAGACATAGAACCTTGTGATAGAACCTTGTAATATTTATTGCACCTCACCAACAACAGCTTTATCCTACACTTGAAGTCCAACAAAAAGAAACAGTAAACAATATTAAGAAATAACAATCAGCAGTAAGCAATATAAAACAGGTTTAAAAATTGAATCCAACTCGAATGGTCAGGTGTAGAGATGGGAATTTCGACTCGACCTTTTTAGCTTGTCTTACTAAAAAGAGCTCGGTATTTGGCTCCTAAATGGCTCTTTATGTTGTTTTTGTTATTTTATCCATATCTTGCCATGTATTGTGTATTATTATGAATGAATTAATTTGGGGGAAAATAAAGCAAACTTAACACTTACATTATTACACTGAAAACACAGAAAACATAAATTAAAATATTTTTAAAGTCTACAAATAAGAAGATAAAATACTAATCAATTTTAACCCTTTTCTTTACTCAATGAATTCAAAGTCAACGGAACAGAATCGCTAGAAAACTGCATTTCCACCAATCACAAGAGAAACATAGCGTCTCGAAGGGACCTCACAACTGTGCCGCACACGCTCTAACCACTGCTCCGCTATGCTGCCCAACACTGGTAATCATATAGTTAAAATATATTAATATCATGGTAGTTGTTCTTTTAAAAACGAATGTCACACTAGGTAGTCTTTGTCCTATTTAGTAACAAAAAGTATCTCTCACCTTAGAAAAGTTGGAGACCCCCAGGTCTTGCCGATCAGAATGCGCAACACAATATATGATGAAAATCCGTGAAGCAGCAAGACTTCTGAACTGCGTTATAGCAAGGGAATTGATATAATCTGATTGCACTGCAATTTGGAAACTTAAAATGAACATTGCGTAGAAAATTAATTAATTAATATTTTTTAGGTAAGCATTTTAAAGTTTTAATTAATGGGTACAAAATGCCACTTTTTAAATTAACTTTATCTTTTAACAACCTTTATTTTTTTTCACAATTATATACGTAATGATGAAAATATTCTCTCTTTCAAGAGACATTGTGAATCATTGAGTGCCTTCCAGTGGTAAAGTAAACTTCATTATTTCAAGAAATATTAGTTTAAAACTAAGCAAAAATACATAAAGCATATGGATGTGTTTTTATTATTTTTTTTTTTTTCTTGCAGATAAATCTATCGGTTCCCATCGTGCAGTGGTTAGCACATTCGTCTAACACACGAAAGATCCCCAGGTGGAAACATATTTTGTCCTGTAGAGGGATGGGCGCAACCAGGCTGTACTTGCCCAAGCCACACCATATGAAATGGTTCCCCCTAACCCTAACCCTAAACCTAGGGGTTAAGAGATCCATCTGACAAACATACCAGATCAATTATATCCAATTTACATAACATTAGGCTCACCTAAAAAAACTGGAGTCTGTGTTGCTGCTACGAATACTACCAAAGACCAAATACATGAAAGGCTTGGCAAATAAATGAGAAGAAAAATTGTGTGGTTTGGCCAATTTAGGTTTCTGTAATTTGTATTCTTTTTTATGCTTTTTAGCACTCGTTACCAGTTGCACTAAACAATACTGTGACAGCTTGTGGTCAAATATTACACACTGTCCCTTTAACAATTATCAGGACTAAACAAATAATTCTCAACTAAAATTAATTTTAGCAACAAAGAATTAACATGTTAACCACTCAAAGGCAGAAGAGTTATTGTGTGCAGTATAATTTAATCATAACTGTGCATTACTAATTGTTTCCACCATATTGTCCAACATATAGAGCGCACGTTCAAATTTCTGGCCAATTTGAGTTTTTTAGGTGCACCTTATAGTCCAGAAAATACTGTAAATCAACTTATTATATTAGCATAAAAGGTGGTGTCAGAAACTTCAACATATTTTACTTGCAGCCTCTGTCAAGCAACTTGTATGGCATGAGCCCGTATGTGTCTCTCTTAATTTCCCTTCGGGGATGAATAAAGTATCTATCTATCTATCTATCTATCTAAATGTGCTGGAATAAAATAATTTTTCATCATGATTGGGGTTTGGGTTGGCATTTGCACTGTATTTGAAACAGTCCTTTTCTTGCTCTCTCTGTTTTCATACCAGAATAAAAGTAAACCTCGAGCACGTGCATGAAATCACTCTCCTCCCCCCATTCCCCTGCCTGCTTTCCTCTCTAGCCTAAAGCACTTAGTGGCTGGAACATGAATGAAAAAAGTAAGATAAAAGCACATAAGCACTGTGAAAAAAAAAAATTTAAAGACACTTTGAACTCAGCAGGAAACGCATAATGAATGGAGGAAATATCCATCATTTTTTTAAGAACACCCAAAACTAGGCACCCTACCTTTAAGACTGTGTAAATGGTTTATGTAATTTCAGTACCCTGCATTGTTTCGAAGAAAAAGGCCTTCTTTTTCTTTGAAATAATATTCAAATGTATTCAATAGAATCCAGCATTTGTCAGCTATTTTCCATCATTTTAGCAACTTAATACAGCCTTGCCAATAATGATAGCAATACATGTTCCCACATTTAGTGTACAAAGAATAACAGCAGTAAAAGACTGGCATCCTAGATTCAGTCGCCTATTAGCAAGTGATGAAAGCATCCCAAGAGCCGAGTTTGGGACTCATCCTCAAAACAAACATCCCAGATGGTCAGACTTGTCCATAGAAACAACAATCTGATGTTATTTATTCCCTCTCTGCCATGTTTGAATCATAAACACAGGGTGGGGTGGGGAGAGGGGCGCTTGGAATCAGAAGGCCGATTCCTGTTGTCAGAAGACGGGAAAGTGAAACGCCATTTTGACAGATGGCGTGTCACCTCGCGTCAGCGTGTTGTCCCATGCTTGTGATGTTTCTAATGTTAGCAGCAAGTTTACGCAAAAAGCAAAGTGAACCGCGGGGAAGTGCACTCACATAAACATGTTGACGACTTGGCTTGGTGTTGCTCTGCACTTTTTGGGTAAATGGTGTACAAACCTATTCATAGCAAACAGTAGGGTTGGACGATATTGCCAAGAAATAAAACCTTGACTCAAGCAATCAGTACGACTTGTTGAAGAATGATATTTGTTTCTATCAGTCTGAAAACTATTTTGTTAAGTACGCTAAATAGATCAAACGTATTATTTTACATTATTTGGGAAATACTGTTTCTTTATCTAAGTACTCAGTGTTTTTTTTTTTTACCTTTTGGAGTGATGTGGCCTTGTAAAATATTTGTTCGTCTGGGGATATTAACAAAAAATATATCGTATGTAAAATAACTATATATATATATATATATATATATATATATATATATATATATATATATATATATATATATATATATATATATATATATATATATATATATATATATATATATATATATATATATATATATATATATATATATATATATATATATATATATATATATATATATATATATATATATATATATATATATATATATATATATATATATATATATATAGTTGACCATTGGTTAAGTATGTCTTCGCTATTTTATGGTTCTTGCTCTTTGATAATACAATATTGGTCAGGGTACGTAGTTTGAGGAGTCCTTAAAAAGTTTAAAATGAAATATGTTCCTAAAGTGGTCGGCGGCGCCCTCTCTTGGCTGCGGCTGCATCGGGTCAGATGCAATCGACATTTCGTTCTGTGTACATTGTTACACAGAATGACAATACAAGGAAATTATTATTATTATTATTATTATTATTAGATGTGTGTCAACAATGCTAAACTGAGATCAAAGAGCCTTTGGTTTTTTCACCGCGCTTATCTGCTTTTATCTTATTTTATCCTTGAGCGCATTAGGTTTAATTAAAAGAGGCAGGGAAATGGGAGCGAGTAGAGTGATTCTGTGTGGTAATGGTTTTATTTTGTTCCAGGTTGAAAATGGTGAAAGTAAAAAAAAAAGGACTGTTTCAAATACAGTCCAAATACCAACCAAACCCCCCAAAAAGGTGAACAAAGACGAGTTTATCCGAGCACATCTAAGATGGACATCTGCCTGCACGTTCCATACAAGCAGCTCGACAGAAGCTGCAATGATGATTTCAGCCGGAAGATGGCATCAGCAAGTAGAATATTTTGAAGTTACAGACACCACTTTTAAGTGTTTTCTCAAAACACAAGAGAAGACACATTCCTATAATTAATGTCAGCTAAATAACCATGTTCGTTCTTAAGAACATCAGCATAGCTGCTAACATAGAGAAAGGTTTGTAAACTTTAGCAATTAGCACGATTTGGTTTCGACAGCTGATACCATTGAAGATATAATAGTTTTCCTCGAATTATTTATTTAGGTGTGTTTGTCTAAAGAAAACTGTGTTCTTCGTAATAAACAAAATCTTCTGGTGATGGACGATAGTGATGTGTCCTTGGCAAACTCAATGGCTCTATGAGCTGGCTCCTTTTCCTACTTCGACTTTATTTGTTTTGTCTACTCATTGTCTATTTATGTATCTTATAATAAATCTTTTTTTCTATTAAGAAATGCAAAGTCCTTTACCCAACCAAGTGCCTCCGAGCCTTTAATATGTCACAAAAGCAACATCTCATCTCATCTCATTAGCCGTACCGCTTATCCTCATTAGGGTCGCGGGGGGCCTGGAGCCCATCCCAGCCATCTCCGGGCAGTGGGCAGGGGACACCCTGAACTGGTTGCCAGCCAGTCGCAGGGCACACAGGGACAGACAGCTCATTCGCTCATTCACACCTAGGGACAATTTATACCGGCCAATTCACCTGAAATGCATGTTTTTGGAACGCGGGAGGTAACATCATCGCCACAAAACTTGTTTTACAACAGAAATAATAAAAGTGTGACTTGTACAATGTGATACTCAAAAATTCAGAACAAAATAGTATTCCCCCTGTGATTAAGGATCTAGTATCAGTGTTGTTACAAGTTGCTGCCATTCAATGCAAAAGTCTGGCTCATCTCTAAAGAGCTGGATCGCTCTACACTGAAAAACAACGGCTATCAGATGATAAAGGTACTGTACTTAAATCAGATCGATAGGCTTCTCCAGCTACTGATAACCATTTAAAACCAGTGCCGACTCTTTTATCTGAGGAAGCAAACCCCTACCCCAGCTAGTGGTTTAAAGAAAACAAATCATTATTTTAATGACTTTTTTTTACTACTGCGAGGCATTAAATAAGGAACAGTGTGTATAATTTGACCACTAAATGACACTGTATAGTGCACCCAAAAACAAATGCTAAAAGAACAAGGTATAATACAAACTACAAAGACAAAAAGTCACCAAAACTCACCATTTTACTTCTCATTTTTTTGCACAGCCCTTTTGAAGTTTTCGGTTGCCCATAGCAGCAAGATGGCGGACAAGCATTTCAGTTCCTTCTAGGTTAGGCTCGTGTTGTGTAAAATAAATGCCAATTTCTCGACACACAAGTATTTAAGATACAAACATGTTATATAACAGTTTGTTTTTTCTATCATATTAAAGTTGTTTTTTGGGGTCTATTTTTTTTTAATATGATTATGTTGTTTTATTTTTTTTCTACTAGGCGGCGCAAAATAATAGACACTGTCTCAAAAACAGAGCTAACAGCCATACTGTAGCTTGTGCAAAAAAAACAGCTACACATAACTAAATGCCACAACTAACTATTTGGCTTATTTAACTCTGTTTTGATACAACCAGTAGTATTTCAAATTAAACTATAGATTGTCTATTCCAATTCACCAAACTTTCAAATTAATTCGTTTTGAAAAGACAAATTAATTGAATTCATTTGTTTAACTGCCCAGCCTGAGCCAGCACTATAAACACTGTCTAAAACAAGGGATTTTAACTTGAGAATTAAATTTAATATGTTCTGTGGACTTTAAACTATGATATATTGATTCCTAAATTATCTTTTCCCACTCTGATGTGTGACAATTCCCCACTGCAGACTGCAAATGTGCAGGTGTCAATTTATTATTGTATTATATTTATTTGGGATTTTCCCATAGTTTCCCCTCAAGCATCAATCTACTGAGACACATAGAAGACAAAAGGCCAACTAACTAACTGAACATTTGACAAATTATTTTACAGTTTTCAGTCATTCCTTTTGCGTGGCCACTCCATGAAATCAACAAAAATGATTACTATGTATAGATTAATAGCAATGCATTTATTATTGTAAACCACCCTACGGATAATTTATGTAAGAAATGGATCCTTACTTGCGAGTAAAACGCACAATAACATCGACCAGCAACTCAGGCTACACTTGCTCATGTTGAATTTGTGACTAGAGAGCAGTAGTTATGCAAGAGATAATTTTTTTGCATACCAATATTTTATGATTGATTCGATTGTCGTTCATCGAAGTACACTCCACGCACTCCCGGTAGTAGATAAGAAACAACATTTCACTCCTCATTAGAATTCGAGTCAAGCGAGTGGTGGCCGTGTTTCTGTTTTGTGCACTTGTACATGTTTTATGAGCAGGGGCAATATTGATTGCCAAGTATTCGCAAACTAAAAGGTCCACTGGATTAACATTTATATCACAACACAGGCAAGGCGACCAAAGTAATGGAATATTAGTGCATTAAAAATGCATGGAGGCCGAGGTGTATGCGGGACAAGGTAGGCGACAGGTTTGTACAGTAATAATTCTGTCTATGCGTCCATAGAACCCGGCACTAAACCTTTTTGCCTACACACTTTAGTACCCCGACACCAAACATACCTACATAATGTAATCCATGTAAATCTTATAGGCATTGCAACTGATGTTGTTAGTCCAACATCTCTTTTATAGTTATTCTAAGCAAATGTTAGTACACAAATATCACAGAAAAATCAGAAACACATGTTTGAAACACATGATATCCTCTAAAATATCTTCAATGAAATAGGGTGGGGTAAGGGTGGAAACATATGTTACCGAGGAGTGGGATTGACACCACCAGGATGAACTTGCTCAAGACACACCAGGGGAAATGGTGCCCCTATGACCCTCAAGGTTAAGGGATCCAACCAACCAACCATGCTAGGAACACGACAGCAGATAGAGAGTCATCACCACAGCCCAGAAAATCATTGACTGCACTCTGACCAGTCTGGATGACATTATCAGCTTGAGAGTCAATGACATTATAACGGACTCCTCTCATGCCGTCCACCACCTTTTTGACCTGCTGCCCTCAGGCAGGCGCCATATGTCTCTTTCAACAAGGTCTAAAAGGCTTAGAAAGAGTTCCTACCCTAAAACACACCACCGTAAAAGGCTCAAAAAATGTACTGTATCTGGCCTATGCATAGAAAAATTGGTATTTATATCTTATTTCTTGAATTATTTTAGAAATATGTCGCTGCTTAATGCCATGGCATTACTTTTAATCTTACTTTTAATTGCAGTATTGTCTAATACACTCACAATTTAGGCCAATCTCCAAGCATGACTTTGTAAACATTCTTGCCTATTTCTAGTGCATTATTTATTTATTTTTATCTTATTTTTGTCTTTTTAGTCTTTATTACATATTTTTCCTGGATAGCCTGTCCAATCTCATACATAATGTTGACTATGTTGTTATCAATGACAAACAAAAGTTTATTAATGAAACTTTGAAATGATTTGAATAAATTAATGCAATGTGTTTGAAATATAATGCATTCAATACAATATTTTGTGTTTATTTGAGCTTTTTGTCAAAAATATAGCAAAATTATATTACTTAAGGATTCCCGTGCTACTTTCAGTTCCTGTCTAGTTAATAAAGACTTAGGCTATGGTCACATGACGGTTCCATGTCAAATCTGTCTCCATATATGTTGAAGGATCAACAAGGCAGCCTGTAAGTTACTAAAGGTGTTTATTCGATGTTTAAGCGAATATATTTCGTATAAGTTCTGACAGATGCAAAGTTTATACACTTTTGTTTGGCAAGCATATTGAATCAATGCACTGCATTGTATTGTTGCAGTTTTCACCATCCGCAGAAGGAAATGAAAGCCTCAATAACACGCTCCCTGGGGTCCTGGTCCTTCTTTAGGGTTTAATACGGTGTCATATGGATGAGGCTACAACAATAAAGACAATTTAAATTCTAGAACGGCAAACTGTAAACAATTTGATAGAGATGGATCTTTAAGAGGCGGGGCCTGGTAGGGCGTTATGTTCTCTCCGTGAATCTGCCTGCAACTGTGTATGAATTTGCTATTTAGTTGCTCAGCATGCTATTGTGTTTGTTATCGGAAATGGTGACTCTCTTTTCCCTTATGCTATGAAATTACAAGTAGACAATATTCTATATACACAACAAATATGTAAAAAAATCATACATATCAGCACACACATGAAAGGATTGGCTGACAGAGATTTGCAATTCTATCTGGGTGAGTATATAAAGCCCCAGAAAAACATATTTTTGCGTTGGGATGTGTGAAACTTGTTTCCAATTTGTTTGGCCTCCGTCTTTGACTTCGACCGATGAATAGCCCAGAGTGTCAGCACAGATGTGTTGGAGGCCTTGAAACTTAAAAACTCATCTCCAACTCCAAATTTTTGTGATTGATTTCATGAATAAAGAAATAATCTTTACAATGACCTTTCACCTTTTCAACAATTATGACATAGAAATTGACTTTTGGTGCATTTAGAGCTTTTGAATAGGCTTTCCGAGGAGAGACTAACTTTCAGTTCATGCTCAGCAATCTCTGATGAGGGACATGGAACCGAAATACTTCAGTAGAAAATCATTGAAAAACAGCTATCACTTAAAAAAAGAAAATTCTACATAGAATGTCAACTTTCTGATGTTGATTTTCCATACTTTATATTGAAAAATGCTCACATTCAGATTTGAAATGTGGTGGAGGTGAACATTTATGAACATTATTCATAATTTTTAATAGAAAATCTGAAATGATTCTCATCATAATTATATAAGATATAATGATTGGGTAAATCCAATACTACATGTTTTAAAATTAGTATGAGTACTCTTAATTTTTGAGCAATCACAAGATACCAACACCAGTAATACATTAAATCACCCTGGTGGCGCCCATCTCTCTCCAGGCAGTCGTAGGGTTTTTTTCTCCCACATGAAACAGATAATAATGGTTTTGATTGTTACGAGTAGCCAAATGATCTTCCTACTATGCCTCAGATACAGCAGTCCTATCATCTGGTTGCCATTGTTTTTAAGTGTAAAGCGTAATCTCGCTCATCAGAGATGAGCTATACCTCGGCATTTACAGGCAGAGGCATGGGACAATACTGATACTAAATCCCAAGTCACTGAGAAAAAACCCTTGTCCCCAAGTATCACATCATGCAATACGCATCCCATCACTTGTGACAGTTTTTTGTTTATATTTTTGTTGAAAAACAAACTTTGTGGCAACTGCATTACATGATTTGCTTTTGTGACATACTAGAGGCTCCAAAGATATTTGTCGCGTAAAATGTGTTTTGTTTCGCATAGTTTTTTATCTATATTCAAACTATTTATGTGTGCGTTGTTCAATTCAACTTGGGACTTTTATGAATTACCATGAATTAAATGGAATTTTAGGGGGAAGAATTATGATAGGATTTAAAGATATTTCTTTAAAGACATTTTTAGAGGAAATTGAATTTGACTAGCCCTGCGACTAGCTGGAAACCAGTTCAGGGTGTCCCATGCCCACTGCCCGAAATCAGCTGGGATGGGCTCCAGCACCCCCACGGAGGATAAGGATGGATGGATGGATGGATGAATCTGACTACTTTTGTCGTGATTTATGTCCAAGGCTTAGTATGAGTCCCAAAAAATTGTATCCATCAATTAAAACAGAAAAACGTGAAATATAAAGGTAGTTACGAAAAAGAACTCGGGATGTCGAAAAATACTTGGACATTGCTGTAAGTTAGATCTTGTATTGTGCACCTTTTTCTAAGTACAGGACAGTACTGTGGTACTTCCTTCCGCCGCTACCAGCTTGTGACGCTGAAAGAGCTCACCCAGCATCCAACCGAAGAAGAAGTCCGGCTTCCTCTTCCTAGTTTGTGTGTAACTATACTGTATCTCCAGCGCTTTGACATTTTTATTGTTTAATATCACGTGCATCAATTCAATATGGTTGATGTAAAGTGTAAAGAAGAGGCAAGCCGTTTCATTTAAAATGAAAGTGGAATATGAAAGCTTAATGTGGTTGAGAAAATGGTTGGATCACTTTTTTTGGGCCACTTTTTACCACATAGGAGGAAGTCGCCTAACTCTCCAAGTTCATCTTCCAAATGTAAGTTAAACTCAACTTTCTTTATTTTCATAGAGCTTATTATTTTATAAAAAATGTTTATTTTTTAGTACAAAACAATACAGGTTACTTATATAAGCCTTAAACATAATGATACAAACCTCAAACATATAAAATACAGCATTGAAGCAACTTACAAACAAGTTCAACTTATGAACGATCGTCTAGAAAATATCTTGTTCGTAAGTAGAGCAGCGTCTGTAATATTACTGGCAAATGACTAAGTGAACTAACTACCTATAAGCAAGCAAATGAAGGACTGAACACGTGAATGAACAAAGACGCTGAACCACAAATGATCAATAAAGCCAGAAAGTGACTTATTAATTAACCAACAAAACAGAACTGGCAAACTACAGAGTACAGAATGTGAAACAGCCACCTCAGTGATGTGCGAACATAAAAAACAATTTGGATGCAGACTGTCCAAACCAGTACTGGTCCACACAAAAGGTAAAAGTAACTGCAGTTAATAGTCACCAATCATGGATTGGGGAAAAAAATAACACGCAGGAAAAAAACACACAAAAGTAAAAAGCCTCAGTGAGTACGTCTGCGACAGCACTTTGGTTCCTCCATTAAGGAAATGACTTGTCTCAAATGTCAAACGCATTTTTTAGTTCTTCAAAAAATGGACACATTTACAATTGAGTTCTATGTAATTGTGTCTAATTATTTCAACTGCCTGCCATTCTTTCATATCTTCATCTACGTGAGATAATTACAGAGTGGATCTTTAATGGCGACGGCTTCCGTGGAGGGTGTAACACACTGCACTTAACGTTTACCAGCTGTTTAACGGCCCAAAGGACATTTAAAATGTTTGCATTACAGCATCATTTTAATGTAGGAAACTGACTTCAGGCATTGAAGGAAAAGGTTCCGTACTTATTTGAGTTCAACGTGCACTTTTCTGTACCCCAAAAATAACTCAAAATGTGGGTGCGTGTTGAACACAAGTTTTATTGTTGTAGATTACCTTATTTAGTGATGATTGATGACTGGAAAAATGTCACTGGCCACATTTCCACTACATTTGATGCAACGGTATTTGAACCCAGGTCACGATTGTGAGGGCTCTTATTCTTAACCGCTGACTAGATGACACATAAAATGCTTTAGCTTTTAGCTCTGTCATGAATACTGATGTGAGTCACCTGTGCCCACTCCTTTGGCGCCAACTGCCTCTGACGCTGATTGGCTCCCTGTTCCTATTTGAACCCACTCCTTTCTGGTATCCGTCTGAGAAACTCAGTTTACTCTAGGCAAGCTTTTCGACCATTACTCACTCCTGTTTTTGCTCCCGTCTGTTTCCCGGGTTCGACCCGTTTTTTTGGTCTTTACCACGTTTTTTTGCTCTCCTGACCCGTTTTTTCCATTCCTGACACCGCCATCCCCTGCCACGTAAGTGCCGCTTCCATGTTCAGAGCGACCTACTTCCCGCGACCAGCGATCACCGGATCGTGTGTGCAATCCTTTCCTTTCTTCCCAGTGGAACTGGGAGAGGCGTAACGCAAGTAGGTCCTGTCTCCGTTCTGGTCCTGACAAGCTCATTATTACAATGTTTTTACTCACGGCAAGTTGACAAGAACAACAGTCTATTAAATTAACAGTGAAACAACCTAAGAATATTTCAAACATACCTCTTCATAATGTGCGTGAGGTATCAGAGGTATACTGTTATATTTGAGTTTTTCTAGAGGGATCTGTAAGCCTTTGATCTATCATTTTAACACACAACTAGTTTGTATAAAAACAAAATTATACAAAATGCAAATTGCTTTATTGGAAAAAGAGCCTTTAATCCATCACAAAAGCAGAGGGCCTAACGTTATCGCCACAAAGTTTGTTTTTCAAGTCAAGTCAAGTCTTGTTTATTTGTATAGCCCTTAATCACAAAGAGACTCAAAGGGCTGCACAGATCACAGATTATTGCAAACCGCAGACTCTTATTACACCATTCCCTTATCTAAAACATACATGAGGGCAAGGAAAAACTCAAAATCCTAAACACGAGGAAAATTAAGAAACCTTGAGAAGGGACCGCAAATTAAATAATCCCCCTTCCAGGATGACCAGGCTGCAATGGATGTTGCAATAACAAGAAATACACAGATATTGTCAACATAAAATATAGGTTATTTGTATGCTATAGAATAGAAGTGTGTTTTACGCTTAGATTTAAACAAAAGAATGAAAGCCACAAGTGATGCACTGGGTATTGTACGGTTTACCAGCTCGGTGGCCTAGATGGTAGGGCGCCCGCTCCGAGACTGGGAGGTTGCTGGTTCAAGCCTCGGCCGAGTCATACATAAGACTTACAACATTGGTACTCATTGCCTCCTTGCTTGGCGCTCGGCATTAAGGGTTGGAATTGGGGAGTTTGGTCACCTAATGACTCCCAACAAAGCAGTTGGGTTTTAAATGGCGGCGCCCTGTTTGGCTCGTTACAGTTTAACTGTACGGGTCAGATGTATCGACATTTCGTTCTCTGTGCATGGTTACAAAGAATGACAATAAAAGTCAATTCTATTCTTCTATTCTATCTAATAGTGTTTTGATACTCATTCTTTTGGAAAAAAATATGTTTCCCCAGTATCAGTATTGTCACACGGTGCGGCACGCCTATGCCAAAGACCAGCTCATATCTGAAGATGATAGGTGCTGTATCAGAGTTAGATCCGGATCCTTCTCCTGCTGCTGGTATTCATGGAAACCAGTACTATCTGTCTCATGTGGGGGAGCAAACCCCTCTCCAAAAATAGCCTAGAGAGGGATGGACGCCGCTAGGCTGTACTTGCCCATAACATACCACAGGGAGTGGTGCTCTATGAGTGGTTAAAGAAAGCATGAACTGTTTGGTCCATGATTAAAATCATTTATTGATAACGTTGACTATGAACACAACACCAAACTAAAATGTATAACATATTCCTATAATTTCTTTCAAAGTCCGATTGAGTGTCGAAATATGATTTAAAAAATGGCCCCACGTGTTTAGCAATGTGGTAGCGTTAAAAAGCGTAACGATGAGTTAAATGCCTTTTCCTGTGTTATTTTTAACGCTCGTGGTCTAGTGGCAAGAATCGCTGCTCCAACCGCCATGATCCGGGTTCGAATCCCTTTGCAATGCCTCTCGCGAGAATGCTTGTGACCACCAATTCTCACTTTGAGCTGAGAAAAAGTGAAACAAAACTTTACACTGATTTTTCATTAAAATGTAGGGTTGCACTTTGTACACGAGGGTGTGTCATAAACCAGTAAATCCTTTATATGGAGATGCAATATGAACAAAGTTTAAAACGCATACATGAAAAAAGTCAGAAAAGATTATTTGCAAAATTTTGGGTGAAGCGTTTTGGTTTCCTATATTTCCCCTGGGGAATGAAATGTATAAATGTCTCTGCCCCTATTTTGTCATCATTGAATATTTTTTTTTAGAGTTTTTCAAACTTTAAACGTAGGTATCCAACTTAAGTTGTGTTTTATTTAACAGACGGAAGTCGCCTCATGTCCCAATGTTAGGTCCATCACCTTCCTTTTTTTTAGGGGAAACAATGAGACAGGAGACATGAGGAGATGTAATGAGCTCAAGAATTCCAACGCTGAATGTTGATGAAATGTCCCATTCTTCCCTGTTCAACAAAAGGTAATAGTTTTCCTCAGGCAAAAGTTAAGGGGCAGGAGTAATATTTTCCCAAAGATAACAAAGCTTTCGGCGGTCGGGTAGTCCTGTGGGCCAGGGTTAATGTTTAATGGTGAACTTTGCAAAGAAGTTACAGTAAATTTACGACTGTTTTTTTTTGTATGAGAATGATGGTAAAACACCTCAGTCTTTGCATTTGTAAATTCCTACAGCCATTGCCTCTATCTCATGTATGCCCAGAATATTCTGTAAATAAAACCTTCAAGAGAACGTCACATCCTTTTTTCAGACTTTTTTTTTAAACCTACCTCCCTGTTACAAACACATGGAGAAAGATAAGCTATTCCTCAACAGTGTGCACCGATTATTATTATTTCTAATTGGCAGAAAAGACTTCATGCACAAATACGACAACTGATTACTCTGCAAATGTCGTTGAATGTTGTTTGATGACCTATAATTATAAAGGTGAAATTCTGCATGAATATCTATTTTTTTTAAAATGACTAATTGAGCTAAGCAGATCAGTTTTGAAAAAAAAATCAGGATTGGTGATCGGCCAATACAACAGGCAACGTTAATTTCTACCTAAACCCATTCAACAGAAATTAATCAAAACATTTAAGTTCGATTAGTCTATCAATTAAGTACAGTCAGTGCGATAACATTTTGATTAAAATCAAAGGAAATAGTGAGGATTCATCCAATTTCAAACCTTTGGTGAAAGAACACTGAAAAACAAAATGCTAGAATGGAAGTTGGATTTTCAGGTTTGTCTTTGTAAACAATAAACAACTGCTACTTGTTATCGCTACATACTGCTGCTTTTCCACACGGCGGCCCTTATACCTCTAAATACATTTCCTAGTAATAGATATTACTACTGTATGTTATTGTTGTGTGTGCTGCTATGTATTTGAGTTAACTAAGTATCTGCCCATTGTAATAAAGACAAAGAGCCTTTCACAATTCATAAACCATTTTCTGAAATCAATCAAGCAACATGCACAAAAAAAGGGAAACTAAAGCCACTTTTCCCCCAAAGAGCTCCTGGCTAGCCGGAGACAGCAAGGGCTTGTACAGGAACAGTCCTCTGGCCCACCCTGAGACTCTTTTATGACATTATAGTTACAATTTCAACATAGTTGTTGTGTGTTTCTCCCTTTTATCAAGCATATTGCAAACGTGAGAATAGAGGAGAATTGAAGGTATCTGTTTTTTGTATTGGGTTTGTGTCAATGGCGAAGAACGATGTTCACTGTTACTGACATGCACTTTGGTTAATTTTCCTGACGATGGCGACTTCTGCTTTAAAATAAGTCGATTGTTTGATGCTTTCGTAAAGGTGTGTGTGCTGTATGATCTTCCATGAGTTTAACATGTAAAACTGCATAGGGAACATTAAAAAAACTGAAAATGGAATAGCTTTACCGACCAATCGGCTTGAACTTGATTTATCTACCCCTATCTTTTTGTAGAATGTAATAGAAGTGAATTGTCTTTATTGTTGTGAAATATTGTATGCAACAAGATAAGAATGGTAAAAATAGGTAATAAAGAATTTGAAGAGAAAAAAAAAGACTATAAATAGGCAACAAAGAATAATTCCATTGTAATAACAAAATGTGCTTAAATTATGATTATGTTCTGTGTTTTGGTTACTTTAGTGGAGATTTGTTATTTGAGGTCTTGAAAATAGGATGCCACAAAGAGTTATTGGTTAGTCAAAAAGAACACTTTGAGCTTATATTGTTGAGAAATACTTGTCAAGTCAATTCATGTTTATTTGTATAGCCCTTAATCACAAGGAGTCTCACAGGGCTGCACAGACTACAAATTAATAAACACTGCAGACTATTATAACACCATCCCCTGATCTAAAACCTCCATGAGGAAAAGGAAAAACTCAAAAACCTCAACATGAGGGAAATGAAGAAACATTAATAAGGCACTTCCACAGCTTTGTCGGATTATTGTTTTTCTCTATACCTCGCCCATGTCTCTCCTAAATACTCATCGCTGTTTTGCAATTTTCTTTTCAGTAAATTCAGTATTTTATTGCACTTCCATCATTGTTCTATCAACGTGTGGGTATAGAATAGAATAGAATAGAATAGAATAGAATAGAATACACCTTTTCACTAGGATAGAATAGAATAGAATAGAATAGAATAGAATAGAATAGAATATACCTGTATTGTCATTGTTACAAAATGGGTTAACATATTGTGACAACGAAATTAGGCATGACACTCCAGTATCACAGATTCACAGTGAGGTAAAAAAGCCAAGAAGATAAAGGAAAAGAGAAGATAAGGTTTTAAAACAAGGAGGATAAGGTCGTAGTTATAATTTACACAATATTTACGCAAGAAATGTCGGCATGTAGGATGTTACATACAGTTTGGTATTGTAATACAGTTGGTATCGTAAGGGTTTGTGCAATTATGCACTTGGTGCAAAAATAGTCATCATAGTTCAAAAAATAGTCAACATGAGCATTTGGTGCAAAAAATAGTCATCATAGTGCAAAAAAAAATGGTCAACATTGTATATTAACGTATTTCCTCTTTCAGGTTTTGTTCAGTTAGAGTTACTTGTTCTAACATAACCAGCATTGTCTTCCTTTCATGTTATTCTTTGATTACAGCTAGTTAGTGTTCCTGTATTATATTTCATGTTCTAATCATAATGGTACTTTTGTTCTTCTATCCACGTGTTGGAATGTTTCTTGTGTCGCCCATATGTCATGTTTTATTGGGACATTGTTCTATCTACACATAATTATTCCCTGCGTCCGCTTCGTGTATTTTCAGTTAGAACTAGTGGGATTTCCAATAAGTCCCGTGTTGTCTTCCTTTCATGATTTGTTCAGAGAGTTAGTTTGCATTCCTACATACCCTGCATCTTCTTGTTTTGATGTAGTGTTATTCGGATCTAGTTAGTGTTTCAACATTACGTAGAAGGGATGCGTGGTGGAGTCTGTGTCAAAAGAGCTTTGAATTTTTTGATTCTTGAAGATTATAGTGTTGTTTATCTTCTGTAGACTATCCCAAACAGATTCCTTTCCTCCAAATAAACCATTTTACAAATCATATATTGTCTTTACATTTATGGGATCTGCTTCTCCGACCATGCCGAAACTTGCCAGTGTGACATCCTGCTGCAGGTTCAGCCAATCGACAAGATTTTCTACCGAACTCCATTCAACCATGTAGCAGTATCAGTAAGTGGGTTCTTGGGAGAGGCTCCAGTAGCAAGGCCGTGAACCCTCTTTAAATATTAATAATAACAATATTAATAACAAAAAAAATAACAGTGAGCTTCAATTTTGCACCAATGCAGCATCTCACCATGATCACATTTGCACTTCAAACCATCTCATCAAGCGCGGTAGCTTGTGCGCGCGCCTACTCAGCCTCACAACAATTCACTCCCTCTCCTCGCCACCCAAACCCCCCAGCTGCCGACAGACCCTCTCCCCTCACCGCCCCCCCAACAAAGCCATCTTTGATTACATGCTCGCTGCAGGGTGAACCTTATCCAGCGTTTCTCTTTAATACGGAGAAAACCAACCAAGTGACGCCGTTGGAATGGCACCCTGGTTTGTTTTACCTCCCGCCTCTTAGCAATCAGGCAGAAAGACCCTGCCCACCCAGCCAATAGCTGTGCCCTAATCACTTGATCAACATCCAGGGCTGCAACGATTAGTAGACAAAAATCAATATTAGAAATAGTTGACAACGGAATTTCTTGTCGACTATTGTGGCCAAACATGTTTTCCCAACAAACCTTAGATCCTTTCCTCTCTAAAGTTTGGGAGCATTTTAGCCGGTGAAATAAAGGCGTCCCAAGTTTGCAAGGCAAACATTGCACATCATGGCAGCAGCCAGGTAAACACAAACATTTAAAAAGCAGGTAGGGTAGTTAAGCGAGTCCAACTTGCCTCTATAAGAATCAAGTAGCATTCAAGCCGCATGTTTTGATGACACGCATTGTACATTTTATAAGCGTATATTTCGCCATAAGAGAGCTTGAGCGTTATGCCAGAGTGTGCCTGACAAACGTATTTGGAATAAATGCATGCAGTCCAAAGCAAAACTCTAAAACTCATTTGTTGAAAATCTTTAAGTGCTTATGTTACAAACTCAACAGTTTACCACTCAATGTACTTCACAAAATGTACATAATATTTGTTTTAGTTACTGTTCTATCACTGCTAATGAGCCTAATTTTTATTTAAAGAAATATTTTTAAAAAAATGTCACCACTTTAAAATGTGTTGTTTACCTGTCTGCCCCTAAAAAAAGGACAAACATTTGTTTGATTATGGATTTAAGTATCTAATGACTGAGTGTCATGATTGCCGATTGAGCGCAGCTGCGACGGCTTAATTGGTGCCAAAAGCCCAGACAGCTGATTGGCTGATACTCTCTTTTTAAACCCCTGGCTTCCAAGAGGAAGCCGTCAGATTGTTATGCGAACTGTTGCCTCCAGCTCAGTCAGCCTTTTCGTCCGACTCCGTTCCTGCCCTTCTTTTTTCTGCCTGATCTTTGTTGCCAACCTGTTTCTGGACTTTATTTCGCCCCTTTCTGCCTGCCTGTTACCTGCCTGCCTCCTGCTACCGACTTCGCTTACGAACTCGACACCGCCTTTGATCTCCAGTCCCGGCCAATGACTTGCTATTCCCGCCGGTCTCGGATCCTCCTCGCCAGACAAAGAAGTGCCACTTCCGCACCGCTCGCTCCTTTTGTCCGTCAGCCATCCGATCGTGGAAGCAAGCCTTACTCTCCCTCTTTATCAATAAAAACTGAGAAAACAAGCGCTATTGGGTCCTGTGTCCGTTTCTGGACTGTGACACTGAGCATCGTGCCTAATTGGTTTTAGATTAAGTCAAGTCATTATAGTGCAGTTTTGTATGAATCCGCAGTATGTTCAATTAAAGATGAATTTTCATTGTAACAATTTTTGTTGTGTTCATTATGATTTATGACATAATAGAATCAACCTAATACTACATTTAAGAAGAAAATAATAATTATCCAATGGTCGACGATTAAAATAGTTGTTAGTTGACATAGGACGAGACAGACGGGATCGATACCGGATACTGGAGACTAGAGCAAGATACCGGACAAGACAAGCCAGACGGTATCGATACCAGATACTGGAGACTGGAGCCAGATATCGGACAAAATACAAGCCTTGCAAGTGCAGAGGTTCGTTGCCTGACTGACAAGGAGTGAATGAGAGCACTGAGTTTAAATAGGAGGGGAGCCAATCAGGCAAGGAGTAACAGGTGGCTCAAAACAAGCGGGCCCTAGTGAGGGCAATGGGCAATCGTGACACAACGTCAGAACGAAATTCAATGTACTTTTATCTGCATTGAATTAACATGCTTAGTAATGCATAAATCACATGATACAACGAATCAATTAGGAAATTTACTTTTAACAATCAATTTTATCATTGTTGCAGCCCTAAGGCCAAGTTGCTGATGTTATAGCTGGCACTTTGCAGGAAAAATAAATGTCTGGTCTGACAAGTTATGTGAAGGTACCCGTTTACCCATAAGACAGTCAACAAGAAATACAACCAAGTTTTCCTATGAATTGAGTCTAAAATGACTGTTCCTTCAGAACAGACTCTCACATATGGCTACAATTTGGGTGTCTGCCCTACTTGGCCTGGATAACAATGTTTGTCACCTCATAGTCGACAGTTACTTTGCCCTGGAGGTAACCATGGCAGGGAGATGAAAAAAACGACACCTTATACCTTTCACTTTCATTTGAACAGCCAATGATATATCAAAACACATCTGTTGGACCCATCCATTATGGCCGACTGTTGGCATGCGTGTGTCGTCACACAAAAACTTTAAGCATCACAGATTCTACTCACACGTCTCATTGTCGGACTTGTCCATTTCTGTGTCGGTGAGTGTGAGCGCCGAGTTAGAGCGACTTGAGAGACAGGAGTTGAGGTCCCCCTTGGCCCAAAGGGCAATGGTGCGTTCGGGGGACGAGGGTTCGCGTCCCTCGGAGGTGACGGATGGCCCCCGGCCGTAGGTGCCAAGGGGGTGGGACAGGCCCGTCTCGGGGCAAAGCGCCAGACCTCGTCGAGGCTCGCATATGCCCAGCTGCCTCAGTGAAAACGTCTGCCCTGCGGAAGGCAAACAGTAAGAGTTGATAAAATGAGCAAAAACAAAGCCATGCAATTGGGAGACAGCGTAAGGTGAGGGGAGGAAATATGGTAGAGGACATGAGTGGATGCCTTTTGCTTTGACATATTCAATCTTAAAGGTTTAGTGGTTGGGATCTGGTGCTCTCCCCGCCGTGATCCGGGTTTGATTCCTGTTGCATCCAAAGCTGAGCAAACGGGGTCAGCGGTTTTGGTAAAACTAATCAATCATCGCTTAAATACAGTAATACACAACAGTAATCATGTATAATGCGCACCCAAACTAGTAGTTTTTTGGGGATTTAAAAAAAATATGTGTATACACTAATAAATATGGTATTCGCAAAAAATTAAGGCAACCTTTTTTGTTGTTGTGGGTGGCTCGGTACAAAATGACCAACCAAAAGACCAGTGGTTTCTGACCACTGATTTAAATCACCTATCACTTTAAAAACACTAACAATATAGCTGTTATCTTTCTTTTGTAATGACTGTTTTATGTGCTTATGCTTATTATTACCAATTTGTGTTGTGATAAACATTTCATGAACAGCATTTAGTTTAACCAAGTAATAAAATGTTTATAGCAATTGTTAGACAATGAAATGCATCTCATAGTACTACATAAAAACATCCAATGTACAATATGAAAAAAAAACCTTTCCCAATTGCCAACATCAGAGAGCGTTGAATACACACACACAAACACACTAAGTCAAAATCCGTAAAGTAGAAACTTTTATTTTTTGTTTTAATTATTATACAATTAGGTACTCCATTACACTTTAAACCAAAGAACAAACATTTTTGATAGGCCCAAACATTAATTTAACAAATAAATAGAGTATTATGTATCTGTAAACATGTATTTATTTATTTATCTATATTTTTACCAATACAAATTCTCTTAGCGACTGTTTAACCAATCAGAATGCACAACAGGATGCATGATAAAAATCAGGAGAGAACATTTAAGGGGCCGGTCACACAGCCGTTTGCGGCTGAATCACGGCTAAAATTTTGCGTTTTTTTTTTGCCCGTGGTTGCCCGGGATGGAAAATGCGCAAATTTGGCCAACCCGCTGTTCATCTGTGGTATGGCCGGAAAAAAGACGCCGGCGACTGTTCCGCTTCCTCATCGCGTCATTTCTGCGTCATTTTCTCGTGTGGACCACGGGTATAAAAGGGGGGGGGGGGGGGGGGGGGGTTAGGGGAGATTGTTCTATCTTCTTTATTCATTATCCATTATCGATCAGTTCATAATACGCTACAAAGCTCAGGAGCCGGGACTCTTACTCTCAACCAAAAGGCTAAGCTAAGGTCCCAGAATTAAAGTTTTGCTGCGAATGCACCGAAAGATTTATTCGAAATGAAGAGAAACTACGCTGACGGGGATCCATGTTCACCCCCTTGACGTCACGAGCACAAATGACGTGTGCTCGGCATTCGCGCTGTTTATACGCGGAGAAAGGCGTTTGACTGTCACACGCGTAACACGCTAATTTCACGTAATAACACCGCGATACAGGCGCAGAACATGCTATTACCATGCTCCACCCACGATTACCCGCTGAAATTTCCCGTCCTACCCATGTGTAAGCACGCCCTGGCCGCGGCCAGAGCACGTCGTTCCGCGTCATTTCTGCGTCATTACCTCGTGTTGCGGCACGCGGTTTAACACGTGCTCAAACTTTTGAGCAGCTCAAAAGTTTTGAACGCGGCCAACCACGTGAAAATTTCCGACCGCGAGTAAAGCACTGCTCTATCTCGTCTATATGGCGGTCTCAGAACGTTCAACAGCGCTCAACAGCATCTGCTTCACGGCCAGAAATTTCTGGCCGTGGTTCAGCCTCAGTACGCTCGTGAAAGGCTGTGTGCCCGCACTCTGAAGACTTGAGCAGCGCCAAATAATTTCGCGCTGCCACCCGCGCGCGAATTTCCGACTGCGTGTTAAGCACCGCTGTATCTCGTCTGAATGGCGATCTTAATGCGTCCAATGGCGTCCGCCTCAAAGGCAGAAATTTCTGGCCGTGATTCAGCCGCAAATGTCTGTGTGACCGGCCCCTAAGGTGAACCGTATCATAGCGAGGGATAAAAAATATGATTTTTTTTTCAAATATTATTTTGTGTCGTACCTTAATCAGAAAGCAGTGACAAAATGTCACAAATGAAAGTCTGCAATCGAGGTTATCTGAAATACCTGAAGTATTAAGGCAGGGACGTCAAACTCAGATTGGCTCTGGGGCTAGATCCAGACTTTCTGTTCTCAGGCAGGCTGGTTCAGAAAGGGAAGGTCAACAAATTTTTACCTGTGTTTTTCAGTACTTTATCATTTAGCCTACATTAGTGACTTAGCCGACACATTTTAATCACGGATGACAACGGATCTTTTCTAACACTCCACATTTATCCACAAGCAATGGGGAATAATGATTTCTGTGTTTGATATTGAATTGCTGACATGTTTAATTTAACGGTTGAATGATTGCAGTTTTACACCTGAACCAACTCGCTACACTATACAAACCATCCACGGCCGGAGAGAGCATTTGGTTTGAATATATTTGTAAATATTTTGCTAGAAATGACCGGGAGACTCGCTTCTTACTTTGACATACTCTGAAATGTATGGTGGGCCGGAATAAATCATGCAAGTGGTTGGATTCACCCTGCGGGCGATATCTTTGACATGCCTGTATTAAGGAAACCATGTGTTACCAAAATATTGTACATTCATTTTGTTTCTTAACGGATTTAAAATGTAATCTATAAAAGCTTATAGAATTCCTTTTTTTTAATTACATTGCTACGTTTTCAAGTCTCTAGCTTAGAGCATTTTCTATGTGAGTGATGAAGAAGGTTCTTTCATGGTCAGCTTTGAGGACATGAAAGTCTTTAAGATCAGGCAGAGGATATTCAAATGTCACCGCGATATCATGTGTGTTAATCAAAACATGCAAACACAATATCTAGCATTTGACGTGAGACAGCATACAATCGAAAGCAGTTGGTTTGACAAAAAGAAAGAACAACAACTTGGCCACTTGGAATCATCAAACGTTCATTAACCAGTGGGAGATGTTCCAGAATATTACATTACTTTCCTACTAATTGCAAGTTTGTGAGAGGGAAGACTTTCGCCGAATTAAATACACTCAAGCATTTTTTTTAGTATCAGAAATTGGGCCTGGGCTTGTTAAAAAGACAATTAAAACACTTTACCCCAATTATTTCTTGTGCAGTTTGAGGTTGCCAAGCTTTCTAGGGATTCCATTTTTGTAGTAATCGGGTCAGCTCAAGGAGCTTTTTTTAGTGATTCCTCGAAATTGTTATAATCAGCCAAAAATGACTGCCTTGAACTCAGACTACCCGGTTTTTGTTAAAGTCTTAACATGTTTCAAAAAGCGCATTTTTGTGGTATCTGTTTTTGTTATTGTATTTTATGGTTCAATGTTGAAGTTAGCAGGGAGATTTTTGAACAATAAATGCTGCTCTTATTGGAAATGTACACAAGCAGTATGAAGTTAACAAAGGTATCCATCAAATGTATATGTCTTTTTTTAATTATCTCTAGTTTTTAAATGGTAAATAATAAGACTCCCAAGACTCCCTGCTTCAAGTTATTTACATCAGGGGTCGTTAGGTCTTGTGACCATTCAGGACGGCGATTACAAAGAAAAGCACATATTTAGTACTACGCCGAAAGAAAACGAGAAAGAGGACCGCTTCGCGGAAAATGTGATATTTTCGAGACCACAGCGCCAGGGCAACCAAACTGAGGAGAATAGTGCCAGATTGTAACAGGGACGTTGAAATCGTCTTTTTGTTGTCATTGGCGAAATGCATTTGCTTGTTATCGTTCCCCGAGGATTATAGGAAACTTCAGCAACTTGACATTCTTGCCAATGATACAGATAGACAACTGTAGCGTTTTGGATGTATAACTTCCGCTGCTGTTCGATTCAGATTACAGGAAAGATTTTAAGCCCGGGTTGGGTTGGGGCTAAAATGTCAATCATGACATAAGTCTTTATGACTTTTATCGTTTTTCTTTATCTCTCTGCCTCTTTCTCTCTTAAAATGCCATGCTAAATTGTTAAGAATGTACTGCTGCTGTGGTTTACAGCCAGATTTTCAACCAGTCAAAATGACAGACGGCCTCAAAGTTTTCCCGTCAACTCTATAACAAAAATCAGTCAAGGATGGAAAATTTTCAGATTGTGTGAAACTCTGCAGAAACCGAACTATAAAAGTTGTAAATGTTTATAAAGTCTTGTTAACTAAAATTTTGTTAAAGAAAGCCTTTTATTTGTTATCATAATTCACCTCTCCTCCTGCCAAGTGTTTACAAATAAAATGTGAAATTTCAGGTTTGCTTAGGGCACTGTCCTGAAAATTACGTTTATTGGTCAAGCTCGGGCTGGGTCGGGCTTTTATACCCGCCGACCTCGGTCGGGTCGAGGTGAATTCGTTCTTAGGCCTGATCTAGAATCTGATTCAGCTGTATAAATTGAACACTTGACTCGTGGGTGAAAAAGCTGAAATATCGTAAGAATGTTGCAGATATTCAAGAACTACTTTTAAACCTCTCAATTTTGCTCCTGTTATGCTTCATATAAGTAAAGTCGCCAAAAGCATTGACTAATTTCTCCTCCTAAAAAGTGTAATAAATATTTCCAGAAGTCACTGCGGTGTTTTGTATTTAAAGAACATGCATTATGGAAAAGAGCAGCTCGCCATTTCCCTCGGTGATGCTACGAGGCAGGAATACGCATGGTGTGTCTCTGACCTGGCCTGCTGTACTCGGTGCTCTCCTGGCGCCCCGTGTCTTTGACACGGCCCCCAAAAAGCATTCGTGCCGGGTCATGCTCAAAGGCCTTCAGCGTCTCACTGGAGCTGTAGGACTTTTGTGTTGGTACGCGGCAGGAAGGCGCGGTGGCGTCGCAGGCCGAATCCTGGCGCTCGTAACGACACTCGCGTTCGAGATCTCCGCCTCGCTCGCGATGCTCTCGCTGGCTCTTGGAGAGCGAGCAAAACGGCCGCTGCTCCCTCACCCGTTCCATGCTGCCCGCATGCCGTCACCTACAGTTTGATTTTTGACACTTGTCACCAGACCTGCTTGCAACGGTCCCCACGCGGTGGTGAGCTGCTTCCTCACTCCATTAGACCCACCTGGAAGGAGACAGTAAGGAAAAGAGCACAGTGAAGCTTATCTAGTTCTTAATATTGTGCAAAACCCTTGAACGTAAAGCTTTAATTATGTCAAAAAATAACATTAAAACCTTTATACACTGATCATCTATCAGTTACCCATTTGGTAACATGATCTGCCTGCCTAGCATCCCATTTACTTTCTGAAAACAACAAATATATTAACTCTACTAGACTATGCTATACTAGATGCCTTAAAATAATTTAAGTAAAACATATGCCTGGTTTTACATATTCTCCTTCCATGATGTCGCCATCAAACGGGATTTTGAGTGCATTAGTATTTGCTGAGAGCAAAGCACAAGACAGGATTTATAAAAAATAAATACTAACAGGTTATGCATCAGGCCATTGCGCTAGAGTTGCCGTTTTGGAGCCCCTTTGTCTTGTGACATATGGTAACTTCTTTCCAGTCCATTAAGCTTTAAGAAGATTTTTGTTCATTTTTTTACTTAAACAACATAGATGCTGGGTCAGGGAAAACAAACTCAGTTTGGCTATAAGGCAGGTTCTAGACGTCCTGTTCTCAAATTGTTTGCCTTTTTCAGTATTATGCTACTGTATATCAGCAGTTGGGTGATTGCAATGGGCACCTAAACCAACTCAGGACCCAACGCAAACTCAACATTTCCATTGACCGGAGACACCATTTGGTTTGCATGTATTTAAAAAAAATCAACTTTTAATGGAAATCACTAAGAGACATGATTCTTTTTTTGTCACTCATAATGTAATGGAAGACCGGATTGAATCCAAAATGTGGCCTGTGGGCAATATGTTTGACATGCGTGTGCTGGATTAATTTACCAATTTATTTGGGAATTGTCTTGCTGCCAAATGTTAGTGCACTATTTTTAATTGCACTACTTTACAATAGAATAGAATAAAATTTACCTTTATTGTCATTCTTTGTAACCATGCACACAGAAAGAAATGTCGATACAACTGACCCGCACAGTTAAACTGTAGCGAGCCGATGCAGCCGCAGCCAAACAGGACGCCGCCATTTTAGACCCAACTGCTGTCTTAGGAGTCATTAGGTGGCGAAAGCCCGCAATTCTAACTCTTAATGCCGAGCGCCAAGCAGGGAGGCAATGAGTACCAATGTTGTAAGTCTTCGGTATGACTCAGCCGAGGCTTGAACCAGCGACCTCACAGTCTCGGAGCGGGCGCCCTACCATCCAGGCTACCGAGCTAATGCATTAATATTGGCGCTGTGGTCTCGAAAATATGGGGCTCACATTTAATGCACAATTTTTGTATGCAGTTACAACTCCAATCAACCTTTTTATTATGTTTTGCCTATTTTTCCCAACATTCTTTTTATCTTATTTTTCTCTTAAGTCTTTATTTGGTATCTATCCTGGATTGCCTAATTTAATCTTGTTCCCAACAATCATTAAATAAAGACAATTCTAATTATAATTTATTTTCCAATTTCTTATTTGAAGTTTGATTGACCAGTTATATGATGTTGTTGTATTTTTTTAACTATTCATCAAATATTGTGATGGATTTCAATTCTTGTTACGTCATGTATGAAACTTATTAGACATCTATCATAGTTTCACTTTACAGACCTTCCCAAAAAGGAGTTGCATAGAGATTAAAAAAAAACCTAATAATAATTAAAAGGAAAATAAGAATTTGATAGTGTCGTATTAT
The DNA here is from genome assembly GCF_059441175.1 of Urocampus carinirostris. Lineage (NCBI taxonomy): Eukaryota > Metazoa > Chordata > Actinopteri > Syngnathiformes > Syngnathidae > Urocampus > Urocampus carinirostris. The sequence goes on from NC_142357.1 coordinate 14,568,038, forward strand.
AATACTCTCCCATCTTGGCAACGAGAGAGTACTGGCTTTACTTTGCATAATTCACAAAATTCCAAAATTAGACTACTTAAACAAACTCTAGTGCTTGACCTAAAATATTTTCAGTACTTCTATTTTCATACGTATCTGTTTATTCTCTTTTAAGTTTAAGTTTTAAGTTCCGTTCTTCTGTTGTATTCAGTGCACATCTGTTTCTATCCATCAAAAACATGCAGCATATAATTGTGACAGTTTATAACCACTGGTGGGTTTTTTAGTCTACAAGCAAAGCCAAGTCTTGTTAATGTGATTTTAAAACTATCTAAGTGATCTTATTTTAATTCATATCAAGTCACTTTGCAGGAAAATTTTATTAGAGATATAATGTATTAAATTGCCAATATTGTTCCATCTTCTGTTTATCGGGAAATTTGTTTTTTTCTTTGAACTTGAAGCAATTCAGAACTTTTGAAGGGCACTACATGTTTTGAATGAGCGTGCTTTTAGTACATGTAGAAACATCTGTTAATTAACTGTTAGCACCATTTTTTTTCTTAATCCGATGATGGCATTGATATCATTATTTTCATAATGTATTCTTCGTTGTCATGGCCAGCAAACATTTTCTTATAGCACTGCGATCTTTAGGAACTAAATATTAGAAAATACACTATTTCCTTTTTGTTCTAAGGGAAAGAGGATGATTCATGGTTGGGACCCACCTTAAATTCAATTATAAAATTATATTGTTTATTACTTTAAGAGCTGTATTTGTCTTCCGTCCAAGCGCAATCAACAAGTTCAAGGGGAAAAAACATATAACAATAACATGCTAAGGCCTGCAATTAGTAGGTAGTAAAAACAAGATGCCATAAAATGGATTTTAAACGGCATGGTAAGTGGAATACAAACGCAATTTATGTTGTCTGACTGAATATGTATTATGAAAAATTCACTCCAAGCAGACGTTACACATACGAAAAGACAATCCCAAAAAAAACACTAACCAAGACTTGTTAACACACTTAGCTGTTATATCATGACAAACATTGTATGTTCTTTTTGTTGACATGACATGGCGGCAACAGACCAAGGATAGCATTTGCTAGTGTACCACAACAATATTACCAATCTACAAAACATTGTCGTCTGCTACCAGTGACTGTGATCATCTGAATGAGAGCCGAAATTAGCGAGAAAGGATTGGGCAGACAAAAATGTTGTTGTTTTTTTTAAATGTATTTCTTTATTTTTCCTGTACAAATGGTTTTAAAATATGGGGGAAACATATAAGTTGACAGTTATGATTATCTATAGGGTGCCAAAGGTAAATTCTTAACCCTAAGATTGCGTCCGATCCCGACCTAGGTCGGGTCTAAAATAACAATCATTAAGTTTGGGTCAGGCAGGAATTCTCTCTCAGTGACTTTTTAGACTTTTTTACTAACCTCCAGTCATTATTATTTTTTCTCTCTGCCTCTCTCTATTAAAGTGCTGCACTAGATTCTAAAAAAACAGACTGCTTATATGGTTTGTGGCCTAATTTTCAATTATTTAAAATAAAAGGACTGCATTAAAATGTCCCCATCAACTTTTTTTAAATATCCGCTAATAATGGAAATTGATGGTTAACTTCTGTAGAAAAATAAATTAAAAGATGTACACGTTTCATACAGTCTTGTTTAACTTAAATTTCGTGACAAAAAAAGGCTTTAATGTGCTATTAAAATCACCTGCCCTCCTCTGGAGTCCTCACTAATAAAATATAAAATTTGGGGTTTATTCAGGCTCAGTCCCGCTAATCAAGTAAAACGGTCGGGCTCGTGCTTGGTCGGTCTTTAATACCCACAGGCCTGGGTCGGGCGGGATTTTATAGGCCCAATCTGATGCCTAATTAGATTAAAAAAAAAAAAAACAATCAGAAATAAAGAGAAAAAACCCCAGCTAAAAAGAGGCCTCCACAAAAGAAATGGACGAAAGGGAACGTGAATGAGACTAATCCACGGGATAAGAAAGAATCTTGATGGAATGCGAAGCCCGGGTGTGTTAGAACTGTTTTATTACAGTCTTCCCACACTTGCACACAAGCTCACATATTACACACACTTTCATTTCTCCCTTGGCTGTGCTATGAGAGCAGGCTACGGACTCTAGTTTTGCCCCCAAAATGAGCTCCACTTGGTTTCACTTCAAGCATGGACGCTTCCCAATGACACAGCGGTAGCTCGGACAACTCCGGCGTCGACGGGGCCCCTGGGTAACGTCCGCACAAACCGCAATGACACCAACTGAAAACCAAATGAATACTACCCGTGTCTCATTCGACCAAATCCTAACACGCACAGACTTAAGTAGTTGTATTTGTGTCCTAACCCGCAAGAAGCCCTTGAGTGACCATGCGTATAAAATACACAAACTCCCAGCATGCTTTGCTCCACGCAAACGAGCCGCGCGGGAAAACTCCCCGCTGCTTTTGCCTCGCAGCAAAAAGGTCAACGGAGCTCTCAGGAGATGACTATTGTGCGTCCGTCCGTACGAACCAAAAAAAAAGACAATGTACTCGTGTGACCTAAGATTAAAGCTCCACAAACTTTTTTGATGCCGCAGCAAGATGAACTTAAAAGATAGAGCATCGCTGTCGTTACTATGGTTACATGGGAAGACTAATACAGAGCTGTTTAGACGTGACCTCAGGCCAATTTTCACATTTCCTTTCATTTTAGCATAACAGTATTTTTATATTTTTGAATCATCCAATGTAATGTTTTTTTCTGAATTGTATAAAAAAAAAATTCAGCTTTGGAAAAAAAAACTTGATTGTGAAATGTAATAAGTTTAAACTCATGTAGACACTCAAAATAAGGAAAGATTTAATTATGGGATTTTAAATTTGCAAGTAGGACAGGGAGAGAAACCTTGAGCCAAGAAAGTCCAACCCGTCCTAAAGGGCCCTACATAAAACATAACAATGTTTTTTGTCATCTTATCACAAAGGACCAACATTATAAGTTTATAGTTCGGCAGGCACTCAACATAAAGATGACCTAAATCAATTGTGAACTTGCAAAGAGAACAAGAGGACTTTACCTAAAAAAAGCTGTAAAAATGCAAATTCCAAACAATTCTAAAGGTCCTCCCCTGAGCCTTTCCTTTTTATTCCACGTCGTAGATTACAAAACCAGATCTACCGAAGGGGATGTGAAAATAAAGAACGATAATGTGATTGACCAATAGCGAGAATAATGTAATGGTCAAAACAACAACAACAGTATGCAATAATAGTCAAAATAACAAACTGGCATAATCTGAAATCTCCCTCGCAGATGTCCAATTTTAAGAATAATCTTATCAACATTCAATATTATTTTTTTCTAACAGTCATTAATTGTTCTCGTTATGGAATTGTTTCGATAAAAAAGGTTACATAGCCTAATTTTGACATTACAGTATCACTGGGTGAGTGATGGGCTTTATAAGTCAAGGGCCACTTTGTTTAAAATTTTGGTTAAAGTGCCAGGAGGAAAAAAAAAATATTATATGTTTTGTATACACCAATGCAGTTTTGCGGGATGTTGGACTTTTATAATGGGCATCAACAAAGAATGCATTTAAATTTTATCAAGGAGTGTGGGCCTTTTTTTTAGAATTTGAGGAATGGAACAGACCAAATCTGTAATAATAGGGCGCAGTAATTCACCAAAGTAATGGACGCCAACCGCCATTACCTCGAAGTAGAACAATACATTCTTGCATCAGATACTTTGGCAATACAATTGGAAGGGGATAATGTGGGCCTATCTCAATATGTGGGGCATTTTTTTTGCACAGTCTACTCACCAAAAAAAAAGACCAAAAAAGTGGAAACAAGTCTTTTTTTAGAATTGTGGCAACGTTATGCGTTTATGAATAAAAAAAACATATAAACGTATACTAGTAAATAAAAATCCTGATAGGTCAAAGTATTCACACCCCTGCGCAAAGTGTTTTATTTTATTTATTTATTTTTTATTTGTGTATTTGCATTTATTTGGTTCTGAAAATGGGCAACATTTTTGTCTTATTATCATTATTATCAATTATGTATAACCTTTTCCAATTATTTCTATTTTATTAAAGCGCCCCCGAAATGAGCTCCACTTGGTTACCTAACATGAGGCATTATCTTTTACAAATGGTTACAAAAATATTAGTTACCTTAAGCGTTTGGTCATATTTTTTTCTTAAACCAGTCTGGCACTTAAAAAGATTTCAAAGCTTTTTTAAACTGATCTGAAATTTCACGTTTTTAAACATGTTCGTCTGTTTGCTTGAGTTTCCATCAACTATTTGTTTGGCTCTGGCAGTATTAGGGAAAAAAACAAATTTACTTTTAGCAGTCATTTATTGTTGCTAGGATATCGGATCTTTTTATATTTTTGCTTTTAAAAAAAACATTGTTGTATTTTTAATCAAGAACATTATTACAACATGTTCTTCTTTAGAAAGGAGAAGTTTGTTTGTTTTTGGCTTTTTGCTTGGGCACTAAAACACATCAACCACTAATTAACAAGATAAAACAATGAAATAGCTTCACGAAAACAGCTGTACAATCCAATGATATAAAACATAAACATGTGCTGAGTGTAGGCTGAAGTTTAAGCTTTGAACGGCTCGCCGTAATAAAAAATTAAAGTAGTTTATAATTTGGCAGAATTTTTCTTTAAAGCACAGTTTAAAAAGAAGTGAAAGTTAAATGAAAATCATAAACAGAAACAAACTATTTTACTTGAAATTGTTAAAATTTAATAGGTAGCCAAAATATGAAAATAAATGAACGCATAAATAGATCACATGATACCTAAATATGTAAAAAATTGAATTTATTCATATATCCATGCATTTTGTTATTGATTTTGGAAGTTGTTTTCTCATTTATTGTTTTATATATTTTATTGTGTATTTTGTCTAGAAAATTGTATTATTTATTTCTAAATATGGCAGGATCGGTCCTCCATGTAAAGTGAGGCTTTGAATATTAAATGCATTTGTGGAGTACATATAATAAAAAGCACACATAACTGTCAACCTTAGCCAATTGCTCCCTTTATTAATGGTTCCAATTACCCTCTTAAGGGATAATAAACCCTACAAACAACGTAACAAACAACCTATTTACTTACAGCAAGACAGACTAGGTAGACTAAAAACAAAGATAGTTTGTGTAAGCAACAAAAAAAAATCCTTTCATAACATTTCTTAGTTTTTCCCCCGCTTGCAGTAAATTTAGTGTTGCTTATTATGTGTCTCAGTACATATATTTTTCCCCGTTATATGGCGAACACAATTTGAAATGAAAAACGGGAAAAACACAAGTTGCCAAGTATGAAGACATCCATTCTCATACAACTGAATCATGTTATTTCGTTTTAAAGGGTCAACATGTTTACTATGGTAACATCAAATGAAACGTTGACTTAAATATCACTGACTTAACTAAAAGCATTGGAGCAAATGTCGTGTGAAAGGATGAAAAGTGTTTGCTTGTTTGTAGGGGAAAAAATGGAATAGCTTCCTCAATTTTCCTGCAGCCGAACATCCGCACAAATATTTTAAGAACCGGAGTAAAAAGTTATGTGCCTTTGCCGTCTGATTATGTTTGAAGATTTTTGAAGGCGGATCATGAATTCTTTAGCAAAATCTGTGTTCTATTTTTCAGTCTTACGGTTAGATTCCAACACCGCACACACGGCCCTAAAGCAGCCTCCTCCTCTTACGTCTTGCATTTGAGCCTTTGATCGTACACTGGAATCGGGGCAGGCAGCCACCCGTGAAGGCACGGTGGATCAGCGGACAAAATTAGTGTCACAGCGCCAGGGAAAGAGACACTTGCTGATCTATGGAACACTGCACACTTCCCAATGACTCCCATGTTAAACTTTCCCCCATACCCAGTCCTCCGCCATAGACCATACTAAAATATATTTAAGGGCAGACGAGTCCAAGGCAATAGGCCCTTTGGGGCCACTTTGGGACTCAGAGGGAGTAGCACTCCTGACAAAACCTTTCAAAGTAACCCCCCAAAAAAGTATGTAATACCACACCCAACTGCATCTATTCAGGAAAAGCAGTATATAAACCGGTATATGTATAAAGCCTTATTTTTAAATGGTATTGTTATACATATTTGTAATCGTCACCTCATTCCATTCATATAACCTGCCTCCTTGCATTCCTGCTTTTAGTTTTGTTTTGGACATTTTTTCCCAGTTGTAATCGATTAAAACCTCAAAAAGCAGAATTTGAAGTGCTGAACCACTGGATATTAACATTAAATGTAACTCATACGTTTATAGTTGAGAAAAAAAATAATAATACATGTAAATGTAATTGGTCTGCATTCAAAAGACATCAACCAATTTTTAATTTACAAAGGGACTCTACCAAAAAAAAAAAAAAAGCACACAAGGCCAAATTTTAAATCACTTCTAAAAGCCCTCCCATGAGCCCTTTCTTTTTATTATTTTATTAATCTCCTATGTTCCGAAAATGAGATCCGCCCAAAAGGGTGTGGAATATCAAAGAACATCATTGGCCGATAGTGACAATGCGAACAGTGCATAAAAGTCAACAACACAAAAATGAACAACAGTGAAGTGTACTAGTCAAAATAACAAACTGGCAGCCTTCTCCTTTGCACGTGTCCAATATCAACATTAGGAATCAATTTATCAATTATTTTAAGCTTGTAGAACTGATACAGTGTCATCAAATAAAGGCAAAAGATGACCTATAATACAATCCAATACTGCTTAAAAAATAACACAATGCGTATTCCAGTTTGAGATAAAGCTAAATCGCACAACTTATAAAATTGTAATAATGGCAAATATTGCTCCATTATAAGACATTGTTTGTACAATTTACAGCTAAGCTGGAAAAATAGTCCAGATCTTATTACAACTGAATTAAGATATCTCATCTCATCTCATCTCATCTCATTAGCTGCACCGCTTATCCTCAGTAGGGTCGCGGGGGTGCTAAAGCCCATCCCAGCAATCATCGGGCAGTGGGCAGGGGACACCCTGAACTGGTTGCCAGCCAATCGTAGGAATTAAGATATGGATTTTGATAATTGCTTTACTTCGATATATATTTGGACTAATTATTACACTTCCCTGCATTGGGTAAGTTTTCCCTTTATTCGATCATGATTTTAGAATAAAGTACAAAAAGGGTTACCGAACAAAAAGAAAAAGGGGTTTCAAATTATTATCCCGAATAATAAAATTGCAGCAATCATTACATCTGTACACCATGCATAGTAGCCAATCATTACCTGGATTTCATATGTGGTTATATCCGCAATTAGAATACACAGGGGGTCAGATAATAGCTTGCGATTACATAGTGCCCAGGAAAAGAACTACTTAAGTACTTTAAAAAGCAAAAAAAAAATACTAAAAACCACAATTGTCAAAGCCTATTGCTTGACAATAATATACTATTGGAAATACAGGGAATAGGTAATTGTTGGATTGGAAATAATGCAGCGGTAAGCCATGAGGGCCTGCAAGGCCTTCTCTGCTGTCCCCCCAAAAATATCTCAATCACGTGATATTATATTTTGTCTATCAATATTGTACAGGACAGATTATCAACATAGAAACAGTAATTCCAAATTGCCTATCAGCTTATTTTCATTGCTTCTGCCCTGCATGTGCTGCTTCCGGACGTGCCCTTTTAGATCCAAGCCTTTTAACCAATCACATTTCAGGATTTCTTGTTGCTAGGCTCAGGAATCTGCCCTTTGGCCTTCAAAACTTTATGTGCAGGCGTCTTGCAGCATAGTATAGCTGCGATTCCGCTGTAGATGCAGCCAATCAAATTGATTCATTCGGCCCTGCCTGAAGGTGTAAAAAAAAGTTACTGCCATCACAAGCATAGGGGCGGTAATTCATCAGAATGATCGTGTCGTTAAACCACTTTACAAGTAAATACAGAATATCGTGTTGATTTAATTTTTTTTTTTTCAAAACACAATAGCTGAAGGAGTAAACTAAACGAGGGGTGTCCAAACTTTTCCCAAAGCGGCCCAGATTTGGTAAACTGAAACTATGTGAGGACCAACTATTCAGCCTGGCATTCTTTTAACGGTCTTTAACAAATGTACCCTCCGTGAAAGGTTTGCAGTGCTTGGCCATGAGTGCCACGACCTGGTAGATAGCCTTTGTAGAATTTTCATTTGACCTACAGGGTCTTGTAAAAAAATATTTAAACAGATTACAGTTGTTTTACCTTTAGACAGTGTTTGTTTTCACTTTGCTTATTGCTAGTCAGCATGTTTTGTCTGGCAGTGCCTCTTTATGTTATATTCCTTCAAAACAGCTCTTGCACAAATTAGGCAGGCGCAGTTGTTTTGGATTTTGGTAAAAAATACTCCAAATGCCACTGTCCTGCAAACCGCGGCTCTCACAGTCAACTTTCCTTTTTTATTTACATTTGCCATGTTGGAAATGAGGTGGGCTAAGATTCTCACCGAAAGCCTGAGGCAAAGTTGGCCAAAAGGCTCTGGTGGAATTGGGGGATACATTTATTTTATACTGCCGTTTTCAATACTGGCGGGCTACATATTAAAACAGAGGTCGCGGGTTGGTAAAAATGTGATCACGGGCCTTAACTGGCCCCGGGGCCAGACTTTGGACATGCCTTTTCTAAATGGATTCAATTGCAGATTTACTGTGAATGCCACTTTTAAGCCAGACGTTGAGAAAAGCTGAAATTTTCCTAAAACAATAAAAACTCATGCCAGAAAAATAACAGGAAAGCTCAACTTCAGCAATTAGCTTTGATGTTGATAGAAAACATTTTTGATGGCACTTTTGAACACACTGATGATTTGTCCGCGCACCTTCAGAAAATAGACATTGGTGAAATATTTGCGATCGGTAAGGCGCACGTGGCTATAAGGCACATTACACAGTGTCCCTTCAAAGAAATTCCAACGTGTCAGTTAGAGGTAAGATCCAAAGGCCAAGTCCGAGCGTACCCTGGCCCTGGTCAGGCCTTAAATGTAGAATATTACTTCATAATGTTTATTAAAATCTATACTAAAACATTGTGTGGATACGAAAGTGAAAAAAGGCAAATAACATGCTGTATTAAATCCTTACAATGTCTTCAGTCACTAGGCCTGTCTCTCTCTCTCTCTCTCTCTCTCTCTCTCTCTCTCTCTCTCTCTCTCTCTCTCTCTCTCTCTCTCTCTCTCTCTCTCTCTCTCTCTCTCTCTCTCTCTCTGTATATATACAGTGCATCCGGAAAGTATTCACAGCGCTTCACTTTTTCCACATTTTGTTATGTTAGAGCCTCATTCCAAATTGTATTAATTTAATCTCTTATCTCAAAATTCTACACAATATACTCCATTATGTTGATGTGAAAAAGTTGTTTTTTTTACTTTTTTTGAATTGATCAAAAATAGAAAACTAAGAAATCACATTTACATAAGTATTTACAGCCTTTGCCATGAAGCTCAAAATTGAGCTCAGGTGCATCTTTTTTCTACTGATCATTCTTGAGATCTTTCTACAGCTTAATTAGGTTCCACCTGGAGTAAATTCAGTTAATTGGACATGATTTGGAAAGGCACACACCTGTCTACATAAAGTCCCACAGTTGAGTGTGCATGTCAGAGCACAAACACCAAGCATGAAGTCAAAAGAACTGTCTGTAGACCTGTGAGACAGGATTGTCTTGAGGCACAAATCTGGGGAAGGATACAGAACAATTTCTGCTGCTTTGAAGGTCCCAGTGAGCACAGTGGCCTCCATTATTCGTAAATGGAAGACATTTGGAACCACCAGGACTCTTCCTAGAGGTGGCCGGCCTTCTAAACTGAGCAATCAGGGAAGAAGGGCCTTAGTCAGGGAAGTAACCAAGAACCCGATGGTCACTCTGTCAGAGCTCCAGAGTTCCTCTGTGGAGAGAGGAGAGCCTTCCAGAAGGACAACCATCTCTGCAGCAATCCACCAATCAGGCATGTATGGTAGAGTGGCCAGGCGAAAGCCACTTCTTAGTAAAAGGAACATGGAAGCCCGTCTGGAATTTGCCAAAAAGCACCTGAATGACCCTCAGACCATGAGAAACAAAATTCTCTGGTCTGATGAGACAAAGATTGAACTCTTTGGTGTGAATGCCAGCAGCACCGCTCATCACCAGGCCAATACCATCCCTAAAGTGAAGCATGGTGGTGGCAGCATCATGCTGTGGGGGTGTTTTTCAGCAGCAGGAACTGGCAGACTAGTCAGGATAGAAGGAAAAATGAATGCAGCAATTTAAGAGATATCCTGGATGAAAACCTGCTCCAGAGCGCTCTTGACCTCAGGCTGGGGCGAAGGTTCATTTTTCAGCAGGACAGCGAACCAAAGCACACAGCCAAGATCTCAAAAGAGTGGCTTCAGAACCACTTCGTGAATGTCCTGGAGTGGCCCAGCGAGAGTCCAGACTTGAATCCGATCGAACATCTTTGGAGGGATCTGAAATTGGCTGTGCACAAACGTCTCCCATCCAACCTGATTGAGCTTGAGACTTATTGCAAAGAAGAATGGGCAAAACTGCCCAAAGATAGGTGTGCTAAACTTGTGGGATCATATTCAAAAAGACTTGAGGCTGTATTTGCTGCCAAAGGTGTATCAACAAAGTATTAAGCAAAGGCTGTGAATACTTATGTAAATGTGATTTCTTAGTTTTCTATTTTTAATAAATTCAAAAAAAGTAAAAAAAAAAAAAAAACTTTGTCACATTGTCATAATGGAGTATTTTGTGTAGAATTTTGAGATAAGAGATTAAATTAATTCAATATATACATATATATATATATATATATATATATATATATATATATATATATATATATATATATATATATATATATATATATATATATATATATATTTTTTTTTTTAATCTATTTATTTATTTATTTATTTATTCATTTATTTATTTCAAAAGACGACGTTTACATTTTCTATTGATCTTGTTTATCCAGATTTCGATTAGACAGTCATTTACAAGTCAAGTCCTCTGGCCTTGTTGATGTTATGCAGGATTTGTGACTTCTCTTACAGCCATTTTTCCATTACATTTATAGAGAATATAATAGCATAGAATAGCATTTGATTTGCATGGCTGACGCTGCTATTGGTTAAGTAGTGTGTAAAAGGGAAAAGTATGAAGCACATTGTAAAGCGCTTTGGGATTTCTTCATTGACCCGAAAAGCGTTATATAAATGCAGACCATTTACATTTACATTTACATTGAAAACAATATTGTCCTTGACAAAAATGAAGTGAACATTGTTTGCAATGATCTGAGTTATGGCACCCCAGGATAGACAAGATAAATGCATAATAAAGACTTAAAAGAAAACAATTAAATAAAAGAATGATAGAATATGCAAAAATATTTAAAAAGTAGTGCTTAGAGACTGGCCTGAAGAGCAAATCTATTTCGTAATAGTAGTGCAAAAAAAAATTGTGCATCATAAAAATAGTGCAATAAAAAAGTAGTGCATTTACATTTAGCAGCAACAACATGACAACATAAGTTAATAAATAAGATACAAATCTCCATTATTCAACACAACTGGCAAGATATACAGTATATTTGCACGACCAGAACAGAAGTAGGACCCAGATGCGTAACGTTAATCACAAGTTTATTGAAATATAGAGGAAAGACAGCGCCCGCGATCCGGTGCTCGCTGGACGCGGGAAGCAAGGCGCTCACGGGACCGCAACGTATTCCGAATGTGTTCCTGAAACGGGGAAATCAGGAACGGACGAGTGGAAAACGGGTGACAAAACGGGACCGACGGGAATAAGAGTCAAAAATGCTTGCCTTGTGAAAACAGAGGTTCGCTGACAGACTGACAACAACTGAGTGAATAGACTAAGCTTAAGTAGGGCGGGGAACCAATCAGTTAAGGGCCCGGTCACACAGCCTTTCACGGGCGTATCGAGGCTGAATCACGGCCACAAATTTCTGCCTGTGAAGCAGACGCTGTTGGACGCTTTGAGATTGCGATACAGACGAGATACAGCCGTGCTTTACACGCGGCAAGAAATTCACACGCGGTTGGCAGCGCGAAAAATTTTTGCGCTGCTCAAAACTTTAGACCACGGGTAACCGCGGGCGGCACACGTGGTACACACGAGGTAATGACGCAGTCCAGACGCGGAACGACGTGCTACGGCCGCGGCCAGGGCGTGGTTAAACGCGGGTAGGACGTGAAATTTTAGCGGGTAATCGCGGGTGGAGCACGGCCATAGCACGTTTGGTCTGCGCCTGTATCGCGGTGTCATCACGTGAATTAGCGTGTGTAACGCGTGTGACGGTCTCCGCGTATATACAGCGCGATTTGCCGAGCACACGTCAGTCGTGCTCGAGACGTCAAGGGGTGAACATGGATCCCCGTCACCGTAGTGACCTCGTCTTAATCCATTTTTATTTCTTGACATTTCTTTTCATTTCATAACAAGATAATAAAATAAAAATGAAAAACTATCACAATAATAACATATTGGCTTCTTCTTCGGTGCCATAGCTTGAAATCTTGATCTTCACGGGACTGTGTCTTGAGCGGTTATGATTTCTACAGCCCAGCTCGGCAGCTTTTATACCCGTGGTCCACACGCGGAAAGGACGTTGAACTGACGCGATGAGGAAGCGGAACAGTCGTCGGCGTCTGTTTTGCGGGCATACCACAGATAAACAGCGGGTTAGCCAAATTTGCGCAGTTTCTACCGCGGGCAACCACGGGCAAAAAAAATCGCAAAATTTACCCGCGATACAGACGCAAACGGCTGTGTGACCGGGCCCTAACCAGCAGCAGCTGGCGCCAAACGAGCGGGCACAGATGAGTGTAATGAGTAATCATGACAATATTCTTCACAGTATTGCACACTGGTTAAAGGAGTAAGGGTGGACGATACTGGGACTTATGGTATCAAACTGATCCAAGTAAATATGGTAGAATCAATCGACACCGATCTAATACTTTTTGCTTGGAAATGTTACGATTGTTGAATAATTTAACCCTTTCCCCATTCAGTTGATACATGATTATGATAAACAAGGCAGAACTATTTCATGCACCAAATGATTGTTGTTATATCCCAAGTGATTCACATTTTATCACTAGATGTCACTGTGTTTTCTAATGCCAACGGAAATCAGTGCCAAAGTACAGCATACAGCAAGATGCCAGTAAAAAATGGATCTGACTTCTAGATAGGGATTCCACTGTGTAAAAGAAATAAACATTTCTCAAACTTTGATTTATTTTTCTTTAATCAAAAATAACATTGGTATGATAGTTTATGTATTTTTTCTAGTATTCAAATCAGTGTTTTTTGTACAACTAAATTGTGCTGAATATTACACACTATCCCTTTAATTAACTACTACTACTACTTATTGCTCCAGCGAAGGTCGGGGGGTCCCGTCCCTGTGCGTTGAGCCGACCAGATGAACCAGGTTTTTCCAATGCTGGCGGTCTTGTGCCAGCTGTTCTGCATCCTCTACGGCAACTCCGTGTTGTTGGAGGTCGCCCGCAACGACGTCGAGCCATCGAGTGCGGGGTTTTCCTCGTGGTCGTCTCCAGCCTGCTGCCTTTCTGTCAAACTGGAGAATGGCTCGTGTCGGATGGTCTGGTGGTAGACGAAGGACATGGCCAAACCAGCGGGTGCGGCGTTGTGCGACCAAGGAAGATGCTTGGGGCTGGCACGTGCGGGCTCTGAGCTCTTTATTGGAGACTCGCTGGGGCCACCTGATGTTCTCGATGGTTCTGAGAGCCCTGCTATCAAAACCATCGATTCTTGTGGCCAGGGTGTCGTTCAGGGGCCATGTTTCTGAGCCATAAAGCAGGATAGGGAGTACGGCGAGGTTGTAAATGCGGAGCTTCGTCTTGCGTGCGATGGTCTGGTGCCGCCAGAGTGGTTTCCAGAGAGACTGCAGAGCAGATGCTGCCAGGGCTCTTCTGTGGAGAGTTGGGTCTGGCCTTGATGCGGCGAGGGGGCTTGCGTGTTCCAGTGACCCTGGAGAGCGATACCGTCGGGAGCTTGCTCCTGGTAGGGTCACCCATGGCGGGCCGGTCTCCGGGGTAGGTTCCAGACAAACAAAGACCCCAGCGTGTCGGTACGCTGTGAGGTGGCAGCCCCACCAACCGACTATCCTGCGGAGGGCTAACAACTCACCCAGGAGAAACACACTTTGTTACGAAACTGACTTTAATTAACTACAAAGTAAAATTTAACAGAAAAAAAAATACTAAAAAATATGAAAGAACTGTTTGAGAACCAAAGTCAGAAGAGTCAAACAAAAAAGCAATCCAACTGAAAAAACAATACTGTAGAAAAATGTCAACAGGGCAGCTAATATACCGTATTTTACACACTATAAGGCGCACCTAAAAGTCTTATTTTTTTTCAAAAGCTGACCATGCGCCTTATAATACAGTGCGCCATATATATGGCTCAATATTAAATCGCAAGGAATCGCAACTTACGCAAGAGCCGCCGACTCGATTTTCCCCCGAACGTGGAGTAGTCCGCGGTGTATGCTGGGATTTATATACCGGCGTTTCATTGGCTAACCAATGTGTCAATCATCATTTGAATCGATCGCTATTGGCTAAAGTTATTCGGAGCCTCGGATAGGCTAGAGGGCCGAAACAAACCCTGCAATTGGCCGAAAAAGATGTGTCAATCATCAGTTAAATCGATCGCTATTGGCTGAAGTTATTCGGAGCCTCGGATTGGCTACAGGGCCAAAACGAACCCTGCAATTGGCCGAAAAAGATGTGTCAATCATCCGTTAAATGGATCGCTATTGGCTGAAGTTATTCGGAGCCTCGGATAGGCTAGAGGGCCAAAACAAACCCTGCAATTGGCCGAAAAAGATGACTGAATAGCAAGCTTGCTACACTACGCCATAAAGCTCTGTATTTGTAAACATTTTACTCTCCTGGATTTACTACACTCACGGTTGTAAGAAGACCATGATTGCGTATCATTATTGAACGTGAGGACTTAGGTGAGCTATGCGGCTTTATATTTTCCCGGTATCTTGTTTTAGAACGATCTTGATGTTGCTTTGATGAGTTGAGTGAATTAAACTCAATTCCAAGTGTTTATTGTCATATGCACAGTAAAGTTGCGAGCGAAAAAGAAAATAGAAACTAAGGAATGGTTGGCATTTCTTGAATCCCAAGACTTTAACCTTCCGAATGATATTTGAAATGATGCATTTGAGTGACATCGTACGGACACCGCATCCGCACGTGTCTACGACACGTATTTGCTTCTTTGCAAGCTTTAATAATAATAATAATAATGCATTTTATTTAAAAGCGCCTTTCAGGCCACCCAAGGACACTGTACAGACAATGAAAAAATACAATTTAAAAAGTTGTAAGCGAAATAATAAATAAAAACAAGACATAAAATCATAAAAACATAGGAAATGGAGAAGCTATGTGTTGTAGGCAGTCCTGAACTGGTGTATTTTTAGACGGGACTTAAAAGTGGAGAGAGGTGTGCAGTTTTGGAGGTCCGGAGGTAGATTGTTCCAAAGCTTGGGAGCAGCGCGACTGAAGGCTCTGGCTCCCATGGTGCTCAGGTGGGCAGGGGGCACTGACAGTCGGAGGGAGGACGAGGATCTGAGGGAGCGAGTGGGGACGTGCACCTGGAGAAGGTCGGACAGGTAAGGAGGAGCCAGGTTGTGAATGGCCATATATGTATATAGGATCAGTTTGTAGCTGATGTGATGCTGAACAGGAAGCCAGTGTAGCTGTTGGAGAATGGGGGTGATGTGCTGCTGGGAAGATGTTTTTGTGATGATGCGAGCAGAGGCGTTTTGAACCAGCTGAATTTTATGGAGGGACTTTTGAGGAAGGCCGAAGAGGAGAGCATTGCAGTAGTCAAGGCGGGATGTGACAAGACTGTGGACAAGAATAGCAGTGGTGCGGGGGGTGAGGGAAGGGCGGAGTCTGGTAATATTGCGGAGGTGGAAATAAGCAGTGCGGCTGATGGTGTTGATATGTGAGTGGAAGGTAAGCATGCTATCCAGGATGACACCCAGACTCTTGACCTGGGTGGAGGGGGACACTAAGGAGCTGTCAATGTTGAGAGAGAAATTGTTTACTTTGGATAAAGTGGATTTGGTGCCAAGAAGGAGGAATTCTGTTTTATTGGCATTTAATTTAAGAAAGTTTGTTGTGAACCATGTTTTGAGTTCAGAAAGGCAAGAGGTGAGGGAGGGAGGTGGGAGTATGGAGTTTGGTTTGCAGGAGAGGTAGAGTTGGGTGTCATCAGCAAAGCAGTGAAAGTGGATATTAAATTTGCGGAGGATATGACCAAGAGGCAAGAGGTAGACGATGAAGAGAAGAGGACCTAAGACAGACCCCTGGGGTACACCTGTAGTGACTAGGGAGGGCTTTGAGGTGAAGGATTTCAGCTGGACAAACTGAGTGCGGCCAGTGAGGTAGGAATGGAACCAACTGAGGGGAGTATGGGTGAGACCAATGGAGGAGAGTCTATTGAGGAGGATAGGTCGGGAGATTGTGTCGAAGGCGGCGCTCAAGTCTAGGAGGATGAGGATGGAGACTAGACCGGAGTCAGATGCTATGAGGAGATCATTTACAATACGGATTAGGGCAGTCTCTGTGCTGTGGCGGGGGCGGAAACCAGACTGAAAGGGCTCATAGAGAGAGTGGAGGGACAGGTGCGAGTGGAGTTAAGCAGCAACAGTTTTTTCAAGGATTTTCGAAATAAATGGAAGGTTGGAGATAGGGCGGAGGTTGTCAAAGTTGTTGGGGTCAGCACCATGTTTTTTCAGCGTAGGGGTAACAGCAGCGGTTTTGAAAAGTGATGGGACAATACCAGAAGAGAGTGAGGAGTGGATAATGGCAGATATGGGAGGAAGCAGGGAAGGGAGGCCGGATTTAACAAGGGATGAAGGGAGGGGATCGAGCTGGCAAGTGGTGGGCTTGGATTTGAGTATGAGGTTGGATAATTCAGCAGTCGTGGGTGGAGCAAAACTGGAGAAGAAGTGACAAGGAGAAGGAAATTCAGATGGGGAGGGAGCAGACAGGTTTTGATGGAGTTGGTGATGAATCTTAAGGATTTTGTGATTGAAGTACTCCATTATGGAGTTGCAGGTTGCTGTGGAGTACAGGTGGAGGGGGAGAGAATTTTGGTAATGTTAAGGGGGTAATCAGTTTGACTGAATCATCTGACTGTTTTGTCGACGTTCCCATTGTAGCGCCTTATAATCCGGTGCACCTTATCTATGGAAGATATAGGACCAAAAACTATTTTGTGGGGGTGCGCCCTATAACCCGGTGCGCCCTATAGTGCGGAAAATACGGTACTTTCCAATACACAATGTCTTAAAAATAAAGTCAGTTGTGCGAATAAAGTGTGAACACAATCGGATCCAATTTGAAATTATAAGGTATGTGTAATCATGCAACTAGCTAACATTATTGTTATAAAGCTTGTTAAAGCTCTGTTTCAATAACATTGATATTTGATTCTATCTGCTCACCCTTCTTGGGGAATAGTCGTCAAAGAAGTTAAAATTCAGTCTCAGTCCCAGGGAATGAGTTCCTAAAGGCATGTTTCGAACAGAAAAGGCAGGCAAGATAATAGATGAGAAAAAAAAGAAATAAAATACTAGCCGGAGAGCCATTAGCTGCTGGTTCTGAATTGTTTTAGAAATTGTAAATTAATTCTTTCTTTGGTGTAAATGCATTCAATACAAGACAAAAGAATATTTTAGTAAATTGTAGATAAACACTAAAAAGTATGACTTAACAACAAGTGTGGAACAGTTTCCAGAGTGTATTTGTACCACTCTTGATGAAGGGAATAATAGAGTACAGCACTTATGCAAGCCGTAATGTGAGTGTGATTCTTTTTTGCCTTTGTTAAATTTGGATAACATTAATTGGAGCGGATGTTTGTGGTCTTTCAAAATGCAGGGAGTGGGATACAAATGCACACCACATTTTTACTTTAGCCCCTTAATGTTAATGTAGATTTTGCCTCAAATCCCAATTCAAGATGTACTCAAAGTAAATTGAATGCTGTTTTTGAACTGTTTTGATACTATGGACGCTTTTGGTCTCTTTTGAAATGTAGCACAGTAGTAGTTTTGTCCCAAACTGAAATAATCACTGCAGGTGCTACTAACATTGATCAGAATTGGAACACACATAAATATAAGGTTTTTATTATTATTATTATTATTATTATTATTATTTCTTATTTGTTTGCAGTGGAATGCCTGTAGATGAGTGTAGCATGGGCATCTTAACTGGAGAACAGGTGAGACAAAAGCGCAAAGCCTTACCTGGTATTTTGTCAACTCGGAATTAAATATGAAAAACTAAACATTGTATTTTACACACTTTTCTACGGGTAGGTTCAGGTGTTTCCAAAAGTGCCCATTTGGAGACTACCAGTTTACAAAACTAGAACATTTGCAACGCTTGATTTTACTTTAGACAATTTCAAAGAGTTGTAAATGTTTGACTACTCTTTCAGCATCTCTATCAACATTGTGCAGACTTGCGTGGAACAATGGTGCGTAAAAATGAATCCCACATATGAATACGCTACGTCTAACGGTCATATCGTTAATTTTAGAATTTTATTGGCCAACCAATGTGTCAATCATCATTTGATTTAGTTTACTAAGGGAGGGGATGTCTGTTTTATTGATACGAACCTTGGTCTAATGCGAGCTTTAGATCGTAAAAAAAACCTGCAATTGGCCTAGAGTTGTGTCAATCAAAAGGTCAGAAGCAAATATTTTACTCGGTTGGATTTACTGGGCAGTCCTGGATGTAACTATCCCATGTTTGCAAAGAATGATCCTGCGAAGGAACTTGGTAAGTTATTCCAGCATTCTAGTTTTCGGGCATCTTGTTTCAGACTGATCGTGGTGTTTCTGTGATCAGTATATCTTTAGATAGTCAATCATATCTTGAATCCCAAGAGTTTAAATTTTCCAAATATATGTGGCACGTATTTCAGTGACCAGTGACATTGTGAAATCTCATCTTTGTTTATCAAGAGTCTGGCTTCCCGTTAAGGAGTTAGTAAACATTTATAAAAGTGCATTTTTTTGGTTCACGTCACAATTGTGTGCTTTGACAGGTTTACCTATCACATTGGTTCTCAAACTTGGTACCATCTTACATTAAAGGGACAGTGTGTTTTATTATTCTACTAGATGTCACAAGAGAGTACAAACTACAGAAACCAAAACAGCGGCATGACAATTATGTCAACTCCCTTTAAGTATTGTTCCCTTTATGTAAAATTAATTAATGATAATAATAACATTAGTACATAAATTGACCTACAAATATTTTTTAAAAACACGTTGATATGATAATTAATGTATGTTTGCTTCTTATTTAAATCAATAGTTTTTTTTTAATGAAGTGAAATAAAAGATCCGTAATTCTCGTCACTAACTAGTAGACACAAAATAATACACAGTGTACCTTTAAAATACAGAAGTGTTTAGGTAAAAGAGTCCATAAACATTATGAAATATTTCCTTCACTTTTTTTAAGGGACTATAACAGTTTTTTTGCATATTTGCTAGATTCAACATATCATTATATACAGTAGCTCAGGAGGTGAAGCGCTCATTTTGGGATCGAAAAGTCGCAGGTTTGATTCCCGACTCCTCCGTGTTATATGTCAAAGTGTCATGGGGCAAGAGACTTAATCCCTAATTCCCACGATGAGCAGGTAGTTGACTTGCATGGCTGACGCTGCTGTCGGTTAGTTAGTATGTAAAAGGAAAGGTGTGCGGCACATGGTAAAGCGCTTTGGGATCTCTTTATTGACCCGAAAAGCGTTATATAAACGCAGACCATTTACATTTATAACATACCTGCCATAGAAAAATGTACAATTTACGCTCAGCCGCACCTTGATTTACATATAAAACAAAAAATATAGGTGAATAGTCTTTTCCTTTTGCATACCTGTCAACCTGTACATTTTTTGCCGTACAAAGTACGTTTATTATGCATTTTAAGACATGTACGACGTACAAGAAAATCTGTACGGAAAAACGCAAATTTGTCATTATGGGTACCATCTGGTATACACTGACTATCACGAAACGGCAAATCAATCAAGTCAAACGAGTTTGCCGTGGTAGCCTCTATCTCGGTATGTTTTTTTTTGTTGCAAACGAAGCGAGCGGTTTGATGCTACTGTGCACACAGGTCTGCCGCCTGGGGATTTCCATCATGCATCATTCCGATCACACGTGAACAAGGCGAAAGCAGAGCGGTATATGCCTACATTATAACATAGTTTTGAATTTTCTTTGGATACATTCATCGAGTCGCAATGACCGAACCTGAATTAAAACGCCGTAAGTTAAATGGAAGAGGCAAGTATCACAAAGAGTGGGAATAAATGTCAGGACGATACGAGGAATTGATACAAGCTTCGAAGAAAGGTGTGGAATATTCGTATTGTGTTGCTTGCAAATATGACGTGAAAGTAGCTGCCGGTTTCTATGATTTAAAGACGCATTTTGATACAAAGAGCCACGCCAAAAACTTATAAGTCTGGAAAACATAATTTGGAAAACATGTAATTAAGCAACACTTGTAATTTCATTATTTATTAAGAATATGTACAGAATGATATAATGAAACACATGTACAATATAACAGGTTAAACTACATAAATGAACACGTTTGAAAAAAATATGGTGTAAGATTATTTTGTATTTTGTAAGGGAATATACGATAGTTTGTAAGGGCATGGAGCCGTGGAGGTTGACAGGTATGCTTTTGGTATGTACATTTTTGATTTATTATAGACATTATTTTTATTGTATCCTAGTTTTAAACGTATTTTATCAACATTCTACAGCATGGTTGCAAAGAATATTTAATTGTCATTTTAATGTTAATTGTCATGATTGCCCATTGCCCTCACCTGGGCCCGCTCGTTTGGCGCCAGCTGCTGCTCGTTTCCTGATTGCTCCCCTCCTATTCAAACTCAGTGCTCACATTCATTCCCGGTCAGTCCGTCAACGAACCTCTGAACTTGCAAGACTTGCATTTTGACTCTGGTATCAATCCCTTCTGGTCCAGTATCTTGTTTGTGTAACCAGTTTTGGGTATTGATCCCGTCTGTCCCGTCCTGCCCGGTATCTTGCTGTTGTATCCGGTATCGATCCCGTCTGTCCTGTCATATCCGGTATCTTGCTGTTGTACCCGGTATTGATCCTGTCTGTCCTGCCCTGTCCGGTAACCTGCTCATGTATTCTGTATCCAGTGTCTGTCCCGTCCTGTCCCGTATCTTGCTCGTGCATCACGTATCAGGTATCGATCCTGTCCCTTCCGGTCTTGTCCGGTATCTGCTCGTGTATCTTGTATCTGTTATCGATCTCGTCTGCCCATGGCTTCCTGATTTCCCGCGCCTGACTTCTCTGTCGCACTTCTTCTGCCCAGGGATCGCCGAATCGTTGGCGTTTGTGTTCCCGCGCATGACTGCCCCGTTTATGTAAAATAAAGCTTGTGTGAAAACGTTACGCTTCTGGGTCCACCGTCTGTTAGGGCTCTGACATTAATTACAATAAAGACAATCATTTATCTCGAATCTACTGCTTTACGCATAGTAGTGGTTTTCGCCCCCCAAAAACACCTACTTTTTAATATTTTTTTAAATTTAAACTAAAAATCTTGACTCAGGACTAGTATTTTAGTGCACGGCTTACTTATCTTGAAGCAAGACTGTCCATTTTTTCAAAAACGGCTGAAATTATCGCATTTCGTTACCGCATTCCATTCTTGTTTTCTTCTTCTTTTAATATTTTGGAGACGTATTGTGTTATGTGCATGAAAATAGAGTATGCGATAAAATCTAGTGCGTTTTTATGTCGAAAGGTTGGCATGTATGCAATAAAACTGACTCCATATGGAGCCATACATCCGCCAAGTACTTTTCAAAGCAATGCAATATTACATAAATCAATCTCCAATCAGGAAAATATTTTTGACACAAAATTAAAACCTGCATATAGAGGTTTGGCGTATGAATAAAAAATCAGTGGCGTGTACCCTGGCATCCGCGCACACAAGCAATTCTTGCAAAACAGATGAAGCCACTGTCGCCCCCGAAATGCTGAAAGGGCAACTCTTCCCCCCTGTAAGCAATTTCTTCCCGCCCCAGTACTGTAATTATATTTCCCGCATCAGCCAACATCTCCCTGTCGGTGACCTCTGTAAATAACCCTAATAAAGCTCACCGGTGTGGCTCTCAAAAAAATAAAACAGCGTTTGCTTGTCAGCTGGAACTGACCATACCGCCATAGTGACACCAGGCCATAGAAGGGGGGTGGGTGATTTCAGGGGACATGGCCAAGGGGCCCGAATGCGGCAGTGTCTGCAGAGCACCCGACAATGCTTGCCTCTGACAGCTTTGCATAATTCATCTTGGTGAGGCGCTTTCCTGCTCTCTCTTAGCTGTCGTGCTAAGGGTATACCGGGAGGGTAGGGTAAACGGGGAGGGCAGTTCAGTCAAGGCAACATTCCATCAGATGCCGCCTATTCTTTTTCTGGATGTTGTTGGAGTTTGACTGGAGTACATTGCCCGGGCACGGTAAATGCCGATGCACCACAAAGAACACCCCAGGAAAAGCAGATGTTTATCAATTTTGCTGGTATTTATTAGAGGTGCCTGTAGTATAGTAGTGTTTGTAGTGTTTTATATTATATATATATATATATATATATATATATATATATATATAAATATATATATATATATATATATATATATATATATATATATATATATATATATATATATATATATATATATATATATATATATATATATATATATATGTATTAATACATACACATCATGTATGTCAAAAAGCTAAAAAACACATCACTTATTTAATGGGAAGCAGAGGAATATGGAAAATCACTATCAACTGACACTCCAGCTGAGCTGTCAATCTCGGGACAATCTTTAACAGACTCTTATGATGGCGTCACAAGTCGTCTCAGTAAAACCTCAAAAGAACCCAAAATGGAATTGCCAATTGAAGAGTAAATGGGACCTCTAAAGGATTGATTAATTTCTCAGCGGAAAATATTTGAAAAGAGTGGTGGTTTAAGTCAATGGACATTAATAGAATGTTATCTGAATAGTCAATGAAGCTTCTACTTCACAATTCATTAGCCATTCCAGTAGAACTGTCAACGAATATGTCAATAGTGCCTACAAAATTGACACACTTATCGACGAAACAGCTCCATTGCGGAGAAACCCACAAGCCTATATACATATTATATATGTATAACATTTTATTTGTTTTAGTTTTCTTTTTTTGGCAGGGGTAAAGTGTATAGAAGACTTTGCCTTCAGCACATTGTCTTAAACTTTGAACAGTGTCAGAAGCAGATTGTATTGTGCTCTGTGGAGGCTCAATGCCTGAATCCTTTGGACTCTTCTTTCTGATGCAGTGTCCAACTTTTCCAAATGTATATTCTCTGGGCCAAAATGCTTTTTAGCAATACAAACAAAAACTTTAAAAATAGCTTGGAATTTAACGGCACGCCAACCTGTATATCATGAAAACTGTTGACACTTCAAATTTTAACCCATGTGATTGACACCAGAATGCCTCTGAACAACACGCAAAAAAAAGAAAATTAAATTTTCTTAGTATTAATCAAAGTCCAAATGTGGTGCCAAATTTGGTGGAGGAAAGAGAATTCAATTGATATTAGCATACTCTTATAATCCTAGGGAGCAGATGGCAATTGTTGCATCATTAACCGATTTGGAATTCTGACTAGTGTTTGTCTATAACACGTACGAACATAACTAAGTAGTAATCCTTAAAATGAGCAAATTAATGCTCAGAAATCAAAGATCATTTTGCTCATTTAAGGAAATATTACCAACCAACAAACAATCCTCAACAAAGTGACATATTATCTTCTGGATTTCTTGTTTTAAAAAAAACAGTTAAAGGGACACTGTGTAATACTTGATAACTATATATCGCCCTATTGTGTAGTACAATGGAAAAGAAGTGCTACAAAGTACATGTAAGAATACAGACTAAAGAGACTCAGAGTGTTATAACAGAATTATTTTTCTTTATTTTCACAAGGTTTTTGGAGGTACCCATGTCAGCAAAATGATAGATAACCATGTCAGCGCCCTCTAGGTCAGCCTTATTTTATGTAAAGTAAATACATTTTTATCGACTTTAGAGTGTTTGAAAAATTCATGTTTATATGATAATTCATGTATTTTTGCTTCTTATAATATGTTTTTGTTTGATTTAGTTGTTTTACTAGTGGAAGGCCATAAATAGTAAGCACTGTTCCTTTTAGACAGTGTTCCCCAATCTAGGGCCCATGGGCCATGTACAGCCAGCTTCCACATTTGGTTCGCCTATATAAATAGTTCTAGAGAGCATTGTTTCATATACATGTATTTCATTATAAAGTTGGAATAAAACGATCCTTTGTTATGAACTATTATTTTTATGAACTATTCGTTTGTAAATATTTTCTACGCGAATATAGCCTGACATTCTGTTCCACCCTTCTGCTGTCTGTTCCTCTAGTAGCAACCCTCAGAAAAAAAATCTGGAGAATACAGAGATGGTTATTTGGTTATTATTTATTTAATTGCCAGTGTTATTTATGTTCAAAGCTATGTTCTGTGAAGAATCCAGAAAATGTTCTTTGATTGTGGCTTCATGGAAAACAATATTTTTTTTTACATTCAGGCACTGCAGCAGTCGTTATACTTTTCCAGTTACAAACTGACCCTGACCCGTCATCACAGATGGTAAAATTTTGTGGCCCTCACAGGAAAGGTCTGGGGACCCCTGCTTTAAGACTTTTTTTTTTAAACAACCTTAATGTATGACAATACATACATTAAGGTTGTTTTAACTGTTACTGTACTGTGCCTAAATGCATGAAAAAAAGTCATGCATCACTTCATTAAAAAATACATAAATAATTTAATATACTCAGTCATATTGATCCAAATGTATTTGTTTTACAAACATTAAACATCAACAAAAAAAAAAGGAAATGTTTCATTGGTGAGTGTATCAACACAGAGGGGTTTTGTAACACTCATTGTCTTTATTTTGATTTGAGTGGATTACAGTCATCTTAAATCAACAATGACAACAAATCCAAGATGTGTGAAGGAGCAACAACCAAAGTAGACAACATTTACAAAACAATTCAATTGCAGCTGCTTGCTCGTTTTCCCCCAGTGGCCAATGATCTTACTCCGGGCGGGAAGATGATGAAATCCTGCTGCTAAATCTTTTGTTTTGCTGCCGTGCCAAGGATTTGCTGTAAAGCCCAGAACGGACACTACATATACTACACACATATGTACGCACGAATATCAATACGGCTCATCCTCACCGGTTTGATTGTTTGCATTTCTTTCCTTGCCCATTCAGACGCTGCATAATAAGCTGAGGGGGATGTTTACAAACTCCTCGAATGACCCCCCTTGCCACTGGCACAATGTCTTGTATTTATTCATGTGATTCTTATTTGAAAAACACCTTACGCTAGCCAAATTCATTCTGTATGTTATATGTATAACTGAAAGGGGAAAATCTGGGTTTTGATAAAGATCGCTGCAGCAAAAATTTCCTATTTTGAGAATTGGGCGTTTATTGACCTGCAATTTTTCACACAGCTGACAGCCTGAATGCAGTTAGCTCGGCATCTTATTCACTTATGAATAATTTGACTGCTGTTTTATTACCACCAAGGACGAGTGTGACCGTTTTTTTTACTCGGTATCTTTTTACTGTTTCAATTGATCCAACCTTGACATGTAAATAAATAAACTCAGAGGTCACATTCTGCATATTTGGTGACATTCGGCGGAGAAGCAGATCCATTTCTGCAAAACATTCAGGTGGGCTTCTCAAAGTTTCAAAGAAGTGATTATTTACCATCATGTATATTTATGAACCGTCACTTACTGTACAGAGTATTCCATCGAGGACTTAAAGCTCTTAATGTTGCCATTGATAGTACAACATTTTCCATTTAACTGATATTAAATTGCATTTTTATTATTCCGGCTCTTGGGGGTGAAATTTCCTATTTCATTTGTAGGGTGTAAGACGGGTTCTTTGAGTCCGACGGCACCGGACATGGCCGCTGAGCGCCGTCCGCTCAGGGAGTCGGCCACAGGGACTGCATGAGAGAGCGGGGGGACGTCAAGATCACTGCGCAGCCGCGGGACACGTAAAGTCTGTCATTTGTGACAAAATTTAAGTTAAACAATACTGTAAACAGAAACATAGACAAACAATGACGGGTGGATATTTAAAATCTAAATAAAAGTCACCGCTCAGGAAGCTTGGCCTAACCTGAAGGTAAAGAGTGATTTTTTAGAGCTGACCCATCCCAAAATTCGGATCGGGTTGGGCTTGGGCTCGGGTTTGAGATCTTAGCTCTCTGCTGGAAGTGGCGGACAAAACCTTTTCCCACTTACGTAAGATTTGCTCACTTCCGAGTTGTCCGACCGATGCTATTAAATCAGAGGTCTGCAACCTGTGACTCAGGAGCCGGAAGTCAGTGGCCCGCTGGTACTTTTACAAAATACACCAAGAGATGGGGGAGGTAACTATAAGTTTGTTTGAATATGTATTTTTGGTAAGATGACACAAACACTTTTAACGTTTCACGATATTGTTGAAATACGTAAAATATATAACATTTAAACACCTGGAATAACTATGAGCTGTGTAGAGCACATTCCTCCTGTGTCGTCTGTGTGAGAGCCAAACTGTTCGGCCCGAGCCCTGTTCCCTTTAAATGAGCCGCGTCACAAACCAGGCAGGTAGTAGACCGGTGTGTGTATGTGTATGTTAGTGTGAGAGGTCCTTCATGGACCCCACAAGCCTTCAGAAGTCTTTTTGATGGCCTACAGGTAGATTTTTAAACCTAGAAACAACTAATGGTCGAAATGTAATTGGTTAAGTGCTTGAATGTAAAGGTAGACATCCAGAAGCAGCGCAACAAGGGAGAAGCAATCAAAGGAATCTGACATACAACTCTGGCATACAATAACAGACAATGT
Source organism: Urocampus carinirostris (assembly GCF_059441175.1). Taxonomy (NCBI): domain Eukaryota; kingdom Metazoa; phylum Chordata; class Actinopteri; order Syngnathiformes; family Syngnathidae; genus Urocampus; species Urocampus carinirostris. The sequence goes on from NC_142357.1 coordinate 14,595,212, forward strand.
TCCCTATGCAGTTTTACATGTTAAACTCATGGAAGATCATACAGCACACACACCTTTACGAAAGCATCAGTTTGCATCTTAAATACTTGTGTGTCGAGAAATTGGCATTTATTTTACACAACACGAGCCTAACAGCAGCAAGTCAACTGCAGGAGAGAGAGTGGGAAAGGTGAGAGGAGAGAGAATGGGAAAGGTGAGATGGCACAACATTCATTTGGACAGGTAACTTAAAATTAGTTTTACCTGGTTATATCAGTATCAGAAATTATTTTCCCCCCATTTTATTAACACTCCACTTATTGAAACATGAATATTTTGTTTGTTTGTTTGTTTGTACATGATTCAATTGTTTGTTTGTTTGTACATGATTCAAATTGAATCTTTTCTTCCGGCGCCGTCACGAATGGCAGCCACTCCAGCAGCTCCCGTGTTATTTTCGATTGTTCTCGATTGTTCTCAGCTCAGGGATGCTGCTGGAAGTGTGAATTTCCCTTCGGGGATGAACAAAGTATCTATCTATCTATCTATCTATATAATTAACATCACATAATTTAGGTTTCAGGCCAGCAGAGAAGGTCTCGCTGGGCCTGTCAGCCCATCACTGTTTGATTGCAATATTGTTTTATAGTACCGTTTTTCATTGCTTTATTACTATTACAACTTGGGCCAGTCTCAAAGTATTGGTGTGTGGGTTGGTGTATCCCGTAACCACTATGGTCGTATGGGTGCCCATCCCTCTCCAGACCAACACATGTTTGCCTATCTATTCTGGTCTTCTTTTATCAATTATTTCTCTTCTAAGTCTTTATTACGTGTTTATCCTGGAGTGCCTTGTCGAATCTTGTTGCAAACAATGTGAACTACGTTATCATCGATGACAGAAGATACTATTCTTTTTTGTTCTATTCTAAAACAAAAAATCAGGGGGGACAGAGAATCGGATGAATAGGGGTGCTTGTGAGTTTTTGGGGCTGGAATTTATTAATTGTAAATAGACCTGGTTTATGAGACAAATTAAACTCCAGAGTCAAGAAACCACTGTACTGCACCCAGCTGTTTCTCTTCATTGGAATGATGTAGCAGAAACATTTCAGAGGGAGGCTTGCAGTTGATGAGAATTCAGGTCATTTCAATGGAGAATTTGAATGTTGTCCAGTTTTATTCAGTTCCCAAAATTCCGGGTCAAATGTTGCTACGCTACACACATTTGAAATGCATTCGGCGTGGGGCAGATCCTTCTAGCGGATGTTCTCAAAGAACTGATGCCGCCTGAAATTCAATTGCCACGCTTGCATGGCCGCAAAAAAATGGAGGGTGTACGACAACAAAGTAGGGTGGCGTGGTGGATGGTGTTTGGGGGTAAGGGGAATGTAACGTGGAACCCGCTTCTAACCATTCGCGACACATTGAAGATGGGGATTTTTTGGTATCGATTCGATCCAAGTGAATACAGGGTTGTATCGACCATTACTGATACGATACCAATACTTTTTGCTGGTAATGTCATGATCATTGAAAAATTGAACCCTTCCCTCCCTTAAGTTAGTTTATAAATAACATAAGACTGCACTATGATGTTAGGCACTAAAATATTCTCTTTTTTATTAAGTAACTACAATTCGAACTTTACAAGGACAGCAAATATTATGTAGCGCCTCCTTTGTTCATTACAGAAAGAACAATATTAGTTGAAACTTCAAGCAACAAAAATGAACCGTTGTATAAACATACATTATTTTTTGAAATACTCGTAGGTTGAGAAATGTATTTGACATTATGTGAGCCCCACCAAGAAAGAGCTGAAATCATTGTCGGCCATCTTGCTGCTACGGGTTACCAAAAAGCTCAAAAACGTAAGAAAGGTAAGAAAATTGGGAAGAAACATGCAAAATTCCTGTCATTGTGAGTCTCTGTGGTTGGTCTTCTTCCTTTTGATTTTTAGCAATCATTCTCTGTTGCACTACATAGTACCGCAACATCTAGGCAATCCAATGATAAACACTGTCCCTTTAACTAAATAAAAAAGCATAAATATTTATCTTGCAACTGTTTCAGAACAAAAGCCAAGATAATTGAACCAAAAGAACAGCAATGCAACAAAACTACATTGCAACAAAATATGTACTATTGCACAATAATATAAAAATTAAGTCAAACAAAATTTAAATTGTCTTTCAATGGCTCTGTTGCCATAGTGACGAGTGTACAGGCTTTTGTACAGGAACAGAAATATGTTTACATTTTTGGTTGGAGCTTGTTGCTCTTTCCAGGGTAAGGTTTTTTCATATGCTTACGTAAGTTTGTGGTGTTGCCACAGAAGACCACACTAATTACACCTGGTATTGTCCTTTTAAATGCACACTGCGCTGCGCTTCTGTTTTGCCTCTGTCATTTTTAGTTGGGGGTGGGCACAAAGTTTTGGCCCTCTCCAGGGTGGAAGGCAGGAGGCAGCAGCAGGTCAGGAAGTAAGAGATGGTAAATGTGTGCCTGTCAGTCGAAACACTGAGGCATAAACTTAGAAAGTGGCCAAGGATGCTGGCTGAGACTGATAAGAGCTCTACTATCTACTTAAAGAGGCGGTGCTTTGAGAAAATTGATGAAGAAGGGAAGTAGGAGTGAAATATTGATTCCAGGACAATGGTACCATAGTATTCAGAACTAAGTACTAGTTCAGTATCGATATTTGTATCGATCCGCCCACCTCTAGAAAACATAAAAAAAAACAAGAAAGTGCGCAGGGGCTGAATGCTGCAATGGCAATGCAAGAATCGTCGGGAACAACCGTAAATAAAACATCATTTGAAGAAATGTGTTCCTTCTTCTTTATAGAGAATATTATATCAGCTTTGTTTTATCTTGAGGCATCCCAAAAACGAAATTAAAAGACATGGAGTGAGCGGAGGATTTTATTCGCCGCTTGTCAGCAATTTAGGGAAAATGTAGGTCACCGCTGCCGACTGCCGTCGGGCATACCAAGAGACTCCAGGCCTTATTAAAGAAACATCAATCTAAAAATTTAGCAACGTCGACCACAGATTTACTCCGTGTCCTTCATTGACTTGCCCTCAGACCGAATGAACACGCCTCCCTCTACGTTGCTTGCGAATAAATAGGGGTGGGAAGATTGATCCAAATGTTGATAATATCGATACTAAGCGTGTACTTGGATCATATCGATATTATTGGCCTGGATCGATACTTCACCTCGCCACCAATTTCTTCAAAGCGCCACGTCTATATGTATATAGTCCTTCTCTCTGTTCCCGAGCGCCCTCGGCTACTCTCGACATTTATGCCTGTATATGTGACTGACAGGCACACTTTTAGCACCCCTCCCTTCCTGGGCTGCTGCTGCTTCCCGCCTGTCAGGCACAAGAAAGAGCCGAAATTAGGCGTACATCCCTTACAAAAATGTCTTTCAACCTTTTTTGAGCCAGGGCATGTTTTTTACATTGGAAAAACTTTGCGGCACACCACTAACCAAAAATGTTATAAAATGACACTGAACAGTATGTTTAATTTCAATATAATTTATAATACCCCCAGTTTTTACACCACATATACTTGACAATGACATAATATTTGTAGAAAATGATTAAAACATTTTTTATAAAATTTTGAATTTTAAAAAGTGACATTGGATAATTTCTCACGGCACACCTGAAGATCTTTCACGGCACACTAGTGTGCCGCGGCGCAGTGGTTGAAAATCACTGCCTTAGAAGCTTAATATGTGAGAGAAACAGGCAGTGAGGACTTATTTTTCAACAACATAAAAGTACAATGCCAGGTGATAAGGTGGTCTGCTACTGTGGAACATTTACAAAAAAACATGAACGAGCTGCAACCAAAAATGTCAACATATTACTGCTCCTGAACAAAAACCTGTAAATCCACTTTCACTATGGCAATGGAGCCAAAAGGGCTTGTCCGTTTCATTGATGATTTTTTGTTTTGACCCTCTTTACTTTTACTCTGTAAGCGTTGTTGTCATAGAAGTATTTTATTTATTAAACTCTTTTTTGTTTTTTTTTATTGTGTTGTTTATGCCATTTGAAAATTCTGACTTTATTTTTAAAATATTTTGCAATGAAAGGTATAAGTGACATGTTGACATTGATATATTTGTAGTTTTGTTACAATTTTATACATTTTTATATGACTCTCTTGGCTTTTGTTCTGAAACAGTTTTAATAAAGATATTTCTACTTTTTTTTTCATACTGTTTACATTTTTAGTGCTTAACATCTGCGTGCAGTTTTTCATTATTTATAAACTAACTCAAAGGAGGAAAGGGTTCAATTATTCAATAATCGTGACATTTCCAAGCAAACTTTATCAGTATTGATCAATACTTTAATGTATTTGGAAAACTTGGAAAAGATCTATATTGAAATGACTACTATTGCCCATTCCTACAAATGAAACCACTATGAGCCGGCTCGAGAAAGTGAATGAAAGGAGCTGGCTCCCCACCGATAAAGAGTTGGTTCCCTTCAAGACACTTTTCTTTCTCTTGTGATTGGTCGATTTGCATTTTTTCTGTGTTGTTCACACAAAATAAATGCAAAGTCAATATTATTAACAGTCATGTTGTTGTGTGTTTTTCGGAGATTCTAAATTGGTTGACTTTGAAGTTGAAAGTTCACTATAGAGTGAATAAATAAATGATATTAGAATTTAGTAACATGTATATATTTTGAAATTATTAATTAGATTTGTGCAAAATGTAATATTAATATTATTGGAGGAAATAACCAATGAATGATAATATATGATATGAAATATGACAATCAAAGTGACCCCAAAAAGCCGTCTTTCTTCTTCTTTTTGCTTTCTTGTTCTTAATTTTTTCTCTATTTTCTACTTTTGTTTCTTTTTCCCGAGAGTTTTACCTTTTTTTCTCTTTTTCTGAGTTTCCCTAACCTTTTACCATTTTCTTTGTTCTTGTTTTTCTTTTATTTTCTTAATGTTTCCCTTTTCCAAGCTTTCTCTTGCTTTTTAATTATCTTCATTTCCTTTATATTTTCCTATTTTGCTTTAGTTTCTTTCTTAGTTTCCTTGCTTTTTACTTTGATCGTGTTTTTTCCTTCTGTATTTTATCCTTTTCTTTTTTTCCTTATTGATTTTTTTGGGGTCTTCATTTTTTGTGTCTTTTCTCCATTTTGTTCCTTTTTACTTTTGTTTTTCCACACTTTGTTTCTTTCCCTTTTTTTCTTCATTTCATCCAAAAATGCTTAAAGTTTGTTTGCAAATAGTTTCTCGTTTGATTTATGATGTGCCTAAAATAAAAAGCCACAAACAACAATTGGTAATATATGCATTAAAGCAGGAATAAAACATAAACAATCTGAAGAGTCATTTGGGACCTAAAAGACCTGGCTCTTTTTAGTGAGCTGCGCCGAAAGAGCCAGGTTTTGAAAAAGAGGCGGAATTCCCATCATTAGCCATCAATTGTAAGGACAAGCGTTAAAGACGACGCCTAGCTCCCCACAGAGCTGTCCGATGACCACAAAGAGCCAAACTGGAGATCCTTGGCAGGTCCGCATTAAAAACTATAGGGTTTGTTGCGGATATTAGGGCCATTTTCATACCGACACTATTGATTTTTCTTTTTTGAAAAAGAAGTAGAAGTTCAAAAGGCCTTTATTCTGATGACTGGGGTCTTAAACACACCTGAAAAGGTTTTTTTTTTTTCAAGCACGAGTACCCTAAGGAAAATGAACATGGTGAGCACAATCCCGTGAAGTGACTTTAGTCGTGCTCATTGAAAAAAAGCAGAAAAGACAGCAGTTTCCCCAATGAATGTGAAATTGCTTTGCCACATCCATCACAATAGAATGTCAGAGAAAGTCTCAAGGACCTATCCTCGATATGTAACAGGACATTTTGGTCCAAAGCAATCTTTCGAAGGTGCATTCAAGGCCTAGTACAAATTAAGGCTGCAAGTAGCGACTATTTTAAGAGACGACTGGTCAAGGACTTTTGAAACGATTCGTCGAATAATATGACAATTCTTTTTTTTTCATAAATTAAGCATTGCTTTGATTTTATTTTGTGGAAAATGATAATAACCCAAAAAATGGGTGCAGTGGACAATAGTTCTTTTATTGAAGATACTGTAGAATTGTACAGGTTTTTTTTTGTAAATTCATCTAAGCACAGTGCTCAGTCAGTAGACACGTAAATCCATTAAAAAACTTCTGACCATTTTTAGTGACAGGCAAATATACAAGTAAGCATTTTGTATCCCTCTTAACCAAGAACAGGTTCATTGGCCGCTGTAGAAGAGTAAATAGGAAAAAATATGATGTGCATTTTGTAAAGTACTGTATTTGTTTGTGTATAACACACTTTTCTTTACCCCCAAAAAACTCAAAGTGTTAATGAGTGTTCAACTCAAGGTTTTACCATGTTCGTGCAATGATTAATCAGTCAAAAATATTTCTGACCACGATTGCAAAACATTGGTTGAAAGGGGCATAATGCTCAAGCTTTCTTCTACAGCAAAATATACGTGTAAAGAGCGTACAATGCAGGTTATCAAAATTGTATTGGCTTCAATGTTACATGAAACTTACTGAGGTGAGTCAGACTCTGATTTATTCAGTTGTCCTTAATAGGATCTAGTACACATCCTTACACCAGAGTACCCCAACCCGCTTTGGAACTGGGCAAAGGTGTGTCCAATCTATTCTTTGTTAATTTACTCCGTGCATTTTCCAGTTCCAGGTTTGGTTTTTGTTTCTGGTTTTCATTTGGGCGTTATATTAGTTTCTTTGTAACCACTTGATTGTTTCGTTTTGTTAATAAATACCGTCCCTGTTTTGAGCACTCTTGTTTCCAGTTCCTGCTTTCCCAACATGGGTCCATGACCCCAAACTTAACAGAACGACCCAACCAAGTATGTCCAAATAGTCGCGCACAATGGCCTAGGACAGGCTTGCCCATCATCTGGCCCAGGAGCCAGTTACGGCCCTTGATCATATTGTTATTGGCCCACAGGCTCTGTTATATGATTAATAATATGTGGCCTGCCAGTAATGTTGACCGCACTATAAAATAAATTCGTACAAAAAAGAAAAAACATACATTTCACCAGATGATGGCAGTAGCCCTTTGGCAACCTTGCCCTTGACTTTCTGTTAGAATTTTAGCCAACCACATTTCGGACATGGGGACTCTAAATAAAAAAAGGAAAGTTGACTGTGAAAACTGCCGCTTCCAGGACAAGTATTGTTTTACCCAAATCTGAAACAATGGTTTTGGCGTTATTTGCCAAAAGAGAACACAATATAAAGAGGCACCGCCCACTGAAACACATTGACTTTAGAAAGCTAACTGAAAATGAAGGCTGTGAGAAGGCGAAGCAACTGGAACTGTTTTAACGGCACAGAAGCACTTTTTTCATGAGACCTTGCAAGTCAAATGAAAATGCTGCTAAGGCGAGCTACAAGGTCCCAACGCTGATTACCATGCACTTCAAACCATTCACGGAGGGTGAATTTATCAAAGACGGTCCAAGGAATGTGTGGCCGAATTGTCGGCCCTCCCACATTTTCAGCTGACCAAACCTGGCCGGCTTGCTGAGAAGTTTGGACACACCTGGGTTTTGAAGATTGGGGACAGGTGTGTGTAGATTGGAAAGACCTGTGCCCAGTTCCAAAGACGGTTCTCATGGTAGAAGGCTTACTAGACCCTAACAGTCCTAGTTTTGCAAACTTTGCAAGTAGTTTAATTTGCCGTATCCAGGCTAAAATGCTTCCAAACTTGAAGCTTTGGTACGCATACTTGATGTTGACGTCGTCATTTCTGTATTTTTTCGCTTAAGACAGAGACGCTATTACGCATGAGTGACTTTCAGGAAGTATGATGCATCTCTTAGTTAGAAAAATGTGTCCGGCAACAATAGTCCTCAATGGAATTTATTGTCGACTATTTCTGTTATCAATTTTTGTCGAAGATGTTGACTAGCCTTAGCAGCTCTAATACAAATTGCAACCAACAGATGTGCCTGATGTTGACCAAAACCCAAAGAAAATAGATCAGGGGGCTCAAACGTGAGGCTTGAGGCCCTGTTGGGGTCTACACGATAATATTTTATTCTCCCCTCTGGGACATCCAGGTCCACCATATCAAGAACCCTTGGCTTTGTTTTGCCTTAATCCCATTTGACCACAATAGATTTGGTCCATGACAGATTCTGAGATCATTCTGAAGTGACGCCAAGTGGAAGGAAAAGAGGTCCTGTCTAAGCGTCTCAGTCATTTTCAAACCCTGCTGTGCAAAGAATAGTTCCTGAAAAGGACCACCAATTTCAGAAAAATAGAGGAGACAGAATCATGTTTCGTATGGGTACAGGGGCTCCCAGACATGCCCAAGAAATGGTCGTTACTACACTTATAGAGGATTAAATAAAGTATGAGGAGTATTTGAGAGGGCCGGGTCACCGAACTTCATGTTCTGAAGAAGATTTCGCTCAGGAAAGAGTTCCACTTTTCTCTATCAATTAATCTTGCATATTTTTTCAATGGGACATTTGGTAATAATTTAGCGCTGGTGAGTGATTAAAAAATAACATCTTTAATAAAAAAAAGCAATATCGATTTGAATAATAAGAAAAAGTACATGAACTTTTTTTAAAAAAGTGCATTTTTTTAAATACTAAATTTCCGTTAATACAAGGCGCACCTTCAGAAAATAGACATTGGTGAAATATTTTTGATCGATAAGGCGCACGTGGCTATAAGGCACATTACACAGTGTCCCTTCAAAGAAATTCCAACTTGTCAGTTAGAGGTAAGATCAAAAGGCCAAGTCCGAGCGTACCCTGGCCCTGGTCAGGCCTTAAATGTAGAATATTACTTCATAACGTTCATTAAAATCTATACTAAAACATTGTGTGGATACGAAACTGAAAAAAGGCAAATCACATGCTGTACTAAACCCTTGCAATGCCTTCAGTCACTAGGCCTCTCTCTCTCACTCTCTGTCTCTCTCTCTCTTTCTTTCTCTCTCTCTCTCTCTCTCTCTCTCTCTCTCTCTCTCTCTCTCTCTCTCTCTCTCTCAGAGCCATGCTGGATTCTTAAAGACAGGCATATAAAATATGTCAATGTTTATACAGTCTTGTTTAACTTAAATCTCATTACAAAAGACAGGCTCCATTTTGTTATCATAAATTACCTCCCCTCCCGAATCCTCGTACGCATATAAAATGTGAAATTTCGGTTTTGCTCTGGGCTGGATTGGGCTTAAATACCTGCGGACTGGGTCGGGTCCAGCTGAATTTTTTTAAGCCTGATCTTACCCTCAAGTGGTAGCACTCTTTTAAAAACACTTTCGAAAATGGATATTTCTTCACTTGTACGTTGGGATTTCTGTACAGAAAATTCAGCAGAGAGATGTTTCAGAAAGTACCCGGCAAATAGGGCACCTCTGTGTTAGAAATGGCTCGTAATGACATAATGGTGACGGAAACGAGCACGGAGAGCCCGCTACACACATCGTATGTTCCCCCCTCCCATCTTTGCCCAGCTCTCTCTTGACCCTGGAAGTCCAGCAGAGCACGGCGAGCCATAAACGTTCATCAGCTGCTTAGCAGGCTGCGTCGTCCCGCGGCCAATCACAAAACTCTCCACTCCATCGCAAACAATTGTGCCTGTGTTCTCTTTTTAATAGCGATGTACTCCACGCACTGTTTCAATATATAAACCCAACACCATCATGCGGAACACGAGGTCATGCATCTGGCATGAGAGCCCGGGCGATGCAACTTATCCTGCTTTAATGAAAATGCAGAGACGTGCATAACCACGCTTTAGCTGTATTATAGATACCCGACAGTGTCGGAAATTATCCCACAGGTTTGTCATTATTTATGGATGTAAAGTGTTGAAGTATTCAGGACAAGAGTTTGGGGTAAACAACAGACAGTTTGTATTTTTATTTATCTGACTTTGAATTTACGTATTTTACACACAAATAGACGCACCGGTTTATAGGGCGTGCGCTAAAAAAAAAATAGTATTTTACAGCGGTGGCTAAAAATACATACAAAATCATGTGATGTTATTACATATTGTCCATGATTACTTTGAACGTCTTGACTTCTAACATGCATATTAGTGAAAATGATTATACTGAACTAGCAATGGCTGTCTCCAGGGAATTGAAAGGAATTTAAAATATTTGGTGGACGTAAACAAATTGTCAAGAAATGTAAATAAGACCAAAGTAATGATTTTTGGCAATTTTAAACAAACCTTTAATTACCTATTTTGATTGATGACGTACTAATTGTTGTGAGCATTAATACATATCTGGGAGTCATTATTGATAACAAAATTTCTTGGAAACCCCACCTCAGACACTTAAAAAGCAAAACCTCCCCAAATCCTTGCAGTATTGAACAAGAGAAAAACATTCCTTGATAAGTAGCCCGTACTTTGTACTATACCTTCGTCCTTCCATACTTGAAATATTGTGAGGACTTGTGGAGAAATACAGTGAAACCGTTAGATTACAAAAACGAGCATTGTGTTCTTCACAAGGCTGGATATCTCGATCACACACGAGATGTTTAAGGTTTATACAAGTATGTGTAAGGCTTGTGTAAGTAACCTGTATTGTTTTGTACTAAAAAATAAACATTTCATAAAATAATATGCTTGATTAAGATAAATAAAGTTAAGTTTGACTTACTTTTGGAAGATGCGCTTCAAGACTTGACTCTTTCCTCCTCACAGAAAAACAGTCATCCAAACATTTTCTCAACAGCATCAAGCTTTCTTATTCCCCGTTCAATTCAAATGAAACGGCTTGCCTCTTCTTTACACTTTACACTAACTAAATTGAATGTATGCACGAGATATTAAACAATAAAAATGTCAAATGTTCACACAACAACTAGGAAGATGTGGATTCGGGGTGGATTCTGGGTGACCTCTCACAGCGCCACCACATGCCGGTAGCGGCGGAACGAAGCACTACAGTCCTGTCCTCTACTCGGAAAAGGGTGCACACAATACAAAACCCAACTTACAGCAATGTCTGGATATTTTTCGACGTCCCAAAAAAAATGTTCGTATTTAGCGTCTGTATGCAGAAACTGATTGGAAATCAAAAAAAGGCTCATAATGTGAGAGGCTATGGACAATTTAAAATATCTAGAAATTAAACTACTCACGAAGAGTGTCGAAATGTGTTTTGAAACTCTGGAACAACGTAAACAATGCAAAAATATTCACAGGTTTATACTACACGATGAACAGTTGGTCTGGTCACAGTATGCACCGCAAGGGTGCGTAATGTATGTCAGTTCTCTTAACATGTTTTTTTTTTTTTTGTCCTTACCATTGATGGCACTTGTCCTTGAATTGTTGATGTATTATAGTAATTAACTTGTCCAAAAAATAAACAGAATTTCTGACATGTAATCTAAAAGAAAATTTAAAAAATGGTATTATGGCTCAGGCATTTTTGCTTAGTATTCAATTCCATTCTATTTTTTTTACTCAATGAAAGTTTTTTGTACCATTTGGAGGCACTAAATAATACACACTGTCCCTTTAAGGAAAGCTTTTGACAAAGATTATAATAAACTATATCAAAAGCTACAGCAATATGGAATAAGTTGGATTGCTTATCACTTTATGAATTATGTCTCTCAAATGAATCCCAGTACGTACGATTGGTAATAGGATTGCAAGTTTTTGAGCATTCGCTGTGGAGTCCCTCAAGGTTCTGTGTAAGGACCTTTATTGTTCTTACTGTACATAAATGACGAATGTAATGTCTCATAGAAATTAAAATATATTGTATTTGCTAACGACACTAAGATACTAGGCTCCGAGGAAAATCTACATGAATTGCAGGTAGAAAAGACCATAGAACTTAAAGTAAAAGTCAGACAAAAACAAACTATCCTTAAATGTATCAAAAACAAAGGCCATGGTACTTGCGCTATCCAAATAATACTTTGAAAAACAAGTAAAGATAGGTAACGTTCAAATTGAAATAGAGAGTGAATATTAGCCATGATGTTATCTGGAGACCCCATATAAAAGTATATAATACAAATCAGCGAAGAACATTGCAGTTATGCGTAGAAGCAGACATATTTGACCAGAAAATCCTTCAAATCATTTACAGTCCATTATTTTTGCTGATTTATGACACTGAATAGCGATTTGAGGAAATACATATCAGAGCAAGATAGTCACTTATTCAATAACAGGAGAAAGCTCTTAGGATTGCGCATAAAGCTGGATTTAAAGAACATAAAAATTGTACATAAAATCCAACATGGTAGAATTGGGCTGCACGGCGGCGCAGTGGTTAGCGCTTGTGCGGCACAGTTCATGTCATGGGAACCTGTCGTGGGTTCAAATCCAGCTCCAGACTTCCTGTGCGGAGTTTGTATGTTCTCCCCGTGCTTGCGTGGGTTTCCTCCGGGCACTCCGGTTTCCTCCCACGTTCCAAAAACATGCATTTCAGGTGAATTGGCCGGTCCAAATTGAATGAGCGAATGAGTTGTCTGTCCCTGTGTGCCCTGCGATTGGCTGGCAACCAGTTCAGGGTGTCCCCTGCCCACTGCCCGGAGATGGCTGGGATGGGCTCCAGCCCCCCCGCGACCCTAATGAGGATAAGCGGTACGGCTGATGAGATGAGATGAGATGGTAGAATTGGAAAATATAGTGAAACTTAAATCCCTATTATAAAATGACCAAAGCAAGTAAGCACCAAATACCAACAGAGCATACAGTCATTATTTCAGGGGAACCCATAACTCCAAGGTCCATTATACTCACAAAACATTGAAAAGCCATTGTGCAAGCAGAAAAGCTATCCATTTATCCGTCAAATTAGATGATGACCTTAAAAATATCTCTGATTTATGTCAATTTATAAAATTACATGCTATACTCTTTTAGTTTGATATATTCGAGATTTTCTTTGAGTACCATATGCTATATGAATCACAATTGATATTATAAGTTTGAAATGTTTAACAAAGTTGTTTTATTTCACTTTGGGTGTCGTGTGCTATGCTAGCCGCTAGCGATATTGAAGTTTAAACTGTCATTTCCTCATTTTCTAATTTTGCTTTGTGGGGTAAAGTTATGTTTTGTTGGTTTGTTTTTTAGTCGGCCCACTTCCTTCGGGCACACATTTGTGTATAGTATTATTGTTTTTTTTTTGTGGTTGTTTCGTCTATTTGTGTAAATATTTTGTTGTTCCCCTTTGTTAATGAGTAGTTGATGCGTTTATTCATTATTTGTGCAGTGTTACAAGATGTCAGATGGACCCAAAGGCAGGACACAAGAAGACATAAAATGGGGAATTGATCAAACCCCAATAGAGGGAGTTTATGCGATAAACAAAAAAGGAATTTACTATTGATAAGGGAGAGGTTTGGGACTGCTGAGGAGGGTGAACTTGAAAGTGAATGTCTGGATGGCGCAATTCTTAAAAATGATATTTGGGAGTCATTTTAAGAAGATTGCTGGTGAGGAAGATCTTGAGATGAGGAGGGAATTTCCAAGGTGGGGAGACTTGGGGGCGGAACTTGCAAAGGTGGACTTGCGGTGTTACAAGTTCCTAAAGAGAAGATTTGGAAGCAACTTAAAGAGGATGGCTGTGGAAGGTATTGGGTCAAGGAGGGAACAGAAGAAAAAAGTCATAAGGAGAGAGGCTTATCATCTTGGCAAGTAAAAGTCTTGAGCAGGATCAAAAACAAATCAGGAAAGTAGAATGGAACGTCGGTGTATTTTATGGTAGAGGTTGGCTAATTGGCTGATTGGGAGCACCAGAAGAGTGAGAGGGAGACTGTAAAATGGCATAATGCTGCCATCTCTTGGAGAATGGGAGCGGCTGCAAGCACTGAACCATGACAGTGCTGTGCCCAAACAAATCAATTCATCCATTTATTCAAACATTTCCAATTTTACCCACCGTATTTTCCTTTATATACAGTCATTTCTGGCCAATTTGGGGTTTTTAGGTGTGCCTTATAGTCCAGAAAGTACGGTAAATACCATCTCAATTTTTATTCCTCTGTGCCTTTCTAAGGGTATTCCTGTGTGCCTTTCTAAGGGCTTCATTAGATCGTGTTTAGGGTGTGTCACATTGACATGGTAGGAAAGTGCCTCAGAGAAACAATAGCGACCCATAACAATAAGTACTACAAGTAATTCTAATTCTTTTCAGGCAAGGGTTCTCGAAACACTTTTTTGTCTCTTTTCCTGATAGACATGTTTACCGTGTTTGAAGTTGCTAAGTTACTCTGACTATATGGAGTTGAGTTATTATTTTAGCTGTCAAACATTGCTCCTATGCTCCACCTACGCCAAATGAAAAAAACAAAACTTTAAAATTATTGTGAAAAGAAATGGTTGTTGCTAACCGTTCAATATGCACAACTTCGGTCCGAGAAACTCCTGAAGGCAAGTTCGACTCGAAATAACCCTTGAAAATGTCAAAATGGCTGCTCCAACCCATTAGGTCAATCTGTCCTTGTTTTTTGACTCCTGAATGTTATTATCTACAGGCAGTGCAGAATTATTAGGCAAATGAGTATTTTGACCACATCATCCTCTTTATGCATGTTGTCTTACTCCAAGCTGTATAGGCTCGAAAGCCTACTACCAATTAAGCATATCAGGTGATGTGCATCTCTGTAATGAGAAGGGGTGTGGTCTAATGACATCAACACCCTATATCAGGTGTGCATAATTATTAGGCAACTTCCTTTCCTTTGGCAAAATGGATCAGAAGAGGGACTTGACAGGCTCTGAAAAGTCAAAAATAGTGAGATATCTTGCAGAGGGATGCAGCACTCTTAAAATTGCCAAGCTTCTGAAGCGTGATCATCGAACAATCAAGCGTTACATTCAAAATAGTCAACAGGGTCGCAAGAAGCGTGTAGAAAAACCAAGGCGCAAAATAACTGCCCGTGAACTGAGAAAAGTCAAGCGTACAGCTGCCAAGATGCCACTTGCCACCAGTTTTGCCATATTTCAGAGCTGCAACATCACTGGAGTGCCCAAAAGCACAAGGTGTGCAATACTCAGAGACATGGCCAAGGTAAGAAAGGCTGAAAAACGACCACCACTGAACAAGACACACAAGCTGAAACGTCAAGACTGGGCCAAGAAAAATCTCAAGACGGATTTTTCTAAGGTTTTATGGACTGATGAAATGAGAGTGAGTCTTGATGGGCCAGATAGCTCCAGTCCGCCTCAGACGCCAGCAAGGTGGAGGTGGGGTACTGGTATGGGCTGGTATCATCAAAGATGAGCTTGTGGGGCCTTTTCGGGTTGAGGATGGACTCAAGCTCAGCTCCCAGTCCTACTGCCAGTTTCTGGAAGACACCTTCTTCAAGCAGTGGTACAGGAAGAAGTCCGCATCCTTCAAGAAAAACATGATTTTCATGCAGGACAACGCTCCATCACACGCATCCAAGTACTCCACAGCGTGGCTGGCAAGAAAGGGTCTAAAAGAAGAAAAACTAATGACATGGCCTCCTTGTTCACCTGATCTGAACCCATAGAGAACCTGTGGTCCCTCATCAAATGTGAGATTTACAAGGAGGGAAAACAGTACACCTCTCTGAACAGTGTCTGGGAGGCTGTGGTTGCTGCTGCACGCAATGTTGATCGTGAACAGATCAAAGCACTGACAGAATCCATTTATGGCAGGCTTTTGAGTGTCCTTGCAAAGAAAGGTGGCTATATTGGTCACTGATTTGTTTTTGTTTTGTTTTTGAATGTCAGAAATGTATATTTGTGAATGTTGAGCTGTTATATTGGTTTCCCTGATGAAAATAAATAATTGAAATGGGTATACATTTGTTTTTTGTTAAGTTGCCTAATAATTATGCACAGTAATAGTCACCTGCACACACAGATATCCTCCTAAAATAGCTAAAACTAAAAAAGCCCCACTCCAACTTCCAAAATATTCAGCTTTGATATTAATGAGACTTTTGGGTTCATTAAGAACATGGTTGTTGTTCAATAATAAAATTAATCCTCAAAAATAGAACTTGCCTAATAATTCTGCACTCCCTGTATTCTATATTATTTTATAATTTGTTTTGGTCTACTTTTTATTAGCATGCCAACAGTCAATAGGCTGAAAAGTTGAATCAGTAAATTTTTGCGGGTGATTATCTTGTTTCCCCAACTTGAAGTGACAAAATTGCTCAATTTCAAAATATCATACATTTTATGTGTATTAGATGGTTTGAATTTGTGAAATATTGGAAATTAATCCACAAAAACAACAACAAAAAACGTCGAAGTCAGTGGCCAGCAATGACCAGGCAGCAGACGAGTACCGGACCGTGGGCCGTTTGGTATGCATAAAAAGGAATAAAAAATGCCATAATGTATTTCCCTTTATACTTATAACTTGGATTTGCGGTACCATATTACGGTATTCGAGCGATGATTTATTAGTTGAAAAATATCACTGACCACTTTTGAACAACATTGAACGGAACTGCTATCAAACCGGAATCGCAGTGTTGAAAGCACTGAACTCTAACCGCTAGACACGGGATGTAAACGACAAGGCATTAGATTTAATCTCATCATTACACTATTCTTACTCATGGTACCACATTGCTGAATTTGTGAGGCCATGATTAAAGTGATTTATTGACAATGTAAACTATGAATACAATGGACAATCAGATCCCTTAACCGCTAGGGTTTTATGGGCACTATTTCCTGTAGTGTGTCTTTGGGAAGTACAGCCTGGTGGTGCCCATCCTTATACAGGACAACATATGTTTCCAGCCAGTTTCAATTAATGGGCAAATGAGCCCAACACCAAAATAAATTTACAATGTATTTATTAAACCGCCTTAACAGTCCGAGTCATCATCAGCTACACAAAAAGTTACTTTCATCGTGCTTTTTTGCATTTATCTATATATTTTAGGACAGCTTTCTGTTTTCTCCATTCTATATTATTTATCTTTGGTACTGTGAGTAAAAAATAGTGTAATGATGACTACATCGTAATGCCTTTTTCTATGCCATATATGGTACACACCCAGCGGTCTGGTGAATTTCGGTTTATTATTATTACGATCTTTGTTATGTTTATTTTCATCACTATTGTTATTATTGTGCTTGGTTGCAAAATATTGTCAGACATTAACGTGGTCCGTGGTACAGAAAAGTTGGTTCTACATTAGAACAAGACTACATTACACATAACAGTGGATTTTCCCTTTCATACTGTTCTCATGATGACGGACTAAAATAATAGATTTTTAGTTTTTTAAGCACTCAAAATAAAAAGAGAATACATCAATGAGTTTTAAACTTGCAAGGAGAAAAGGAGAGGGATGTACCACAAAACCTGCCAAGATCCAAATTTCAATCTGGTTCTAAAGGTCCCCCTATGAGCCTTTTCTTCTTTTAACCCTAGTTTTGGACTATAAGGCGCACATAAAAACCCCATTTGAACAGAAATATGAAAGTGCGCCTTATAATCGGAAAATGCAGTGGATAAAATGTGTATCGCTTAGTAGCAATTAAACAATATGGCATACTGTAATTATTCTGCCTTAAAAAACACATAACACACTCCTCGTTAGTGTACTGTTCCTCTTTTTTATCTCTCTTTTTTCCGCATGATGAACTATTCTTTGGGTTTGTTTGGGATGGGATTTTTTTGTTTTATTATTCTATTTTTGCATGGAAAATTGTTAAAAGCTCAATAAAAATTGTAAATAAAAAAGGTTTGATACATGTAGTGATTATTTGGATGAAGAATTGTGTTTATGGAAACATTTTGTACAAAATGAGGCAGTCTTGTTTGAATTGTTGTCAAATGATACTGTACGCTATATGTTCTGCTTTTGAGAAACATAAAGAGTGATCTTTGAGTGCCCTTTTGTGGTTGACAAGTCAATTGTTTGTTGCTAAAAATATTTTTAGTGTTGAAACCAGATGTCAAAATGTTGATTTATGTTCTCGAAAATAAAATAGTTTATTTATTGATTTTTTTATGCAACCCTAGCTCTTACTGTAGTTTTTGTTTTATGCACTTTATAGTTCAGTGCCCCTATACATGTAAAATATATTAAACTGTTTTGGAGTACTGCACCTATAATCCAGCGCACCTTGAGGTGTAGAACATAGTCAAGTTACAAAAAGGGTGTGATAATCAAAAACTAGCAACATTATTTGCCAATAGTGACAATGATGTAAACAGTGCATAATAGTCAAAATCAAAAACAACCCTGGAATCCTATCCAATCTTGTTTGTAGGTGTCCAAGAGAAACAAGCAGAAAAAATGTATCACTAAGCAAATATTAATTCGTGAATTTCAAATCGTGGACAATTCGATATGTTTACCTTCCACATAATCCCAAATCTTCCGCTGCCTGTTTTCCCATTTCTATTATTCATCGGAACCTCAGTACATGCAAGTTGAAGGAAATAGAGTGCGGCCATCACACCACTAACGCTAAACATGCTGGCTGTTTGTTAACAGTAGCGGATTAGCGACGCTGCAATTTTGCAAAGTAAATACGAGACGATTCGTGGGCGCGTCCAAACTGTTTGTCATGCGGCATTAACCTTGGCCGTTCAACGCCATTGTTTACATACCGTCTCAAACTCGTAAAAAAAGGTCAAACCTTCGCCACCGACATGTCCATCGACTTTATGCTGTGCTCATTTTTGCGCAGGCGAGACTGTTTGATTAGCCACTAACAATGTATCACACCTCTGAGAGACAGCTGCTGTGTGTCCCGCAGGGGCCCGTTGCCATCCCACACAATATTTAATTTACTGTGGGGGGTAGGAAGAGCACATCATTTTTATAGCGCCTCTGTTCTGAATAAACTATGATGATTCTAATATCCGTTCAAATATGCGGTTTACACGCTGTGTTATTGGCAGATGTCATTAGTTCACTCACAAATTGATTCCAGCGGCATACATAAAATTGTGAAACAACCATGTTACCAATTTACTCAGAAATACACTGATGAGAAGTTTGGGCCTGTTTAGTCTCATACAAAGCCATTGCAGTGATGGATTTTAAAAATGAATTTGTTCTTTGACCACTTACACAAGGCAAATTAATACACAGTATTTTAAAAAAATTTAGCATATTATTTATTTTTTAAAAGACGGCAACTAATATTGTACATTTCAATAACTCTAATATAACACCTGAGAGGCATCAGATATGTTGCCATTTTCATATACAGATACATACATATATATATATATATATATATATATATATATATATATATATATATACATATACATATATACAGTACATGTAAATATATATACACACATATATATATATATATATAGATAGAGAGAGAGAGAGAGAGAGAGAGAGAGAGAGAGAGAGAGAGAGAGAGAGAGAGAGAGAGAGAGAGAGAGAGAGAGAGACAGAGAGACAGAGAGAGAGAGACAGAGAGAGAGAGAGAGAGATGGTTGAAAACGGTGAAGTAGAAACCTTTATTTTGTTCAATTTTGGACAACTATTATACATTTAAATACGCCATAATACATTGAAATAAAAGAATAAACCGTTTCAACAGACCTAGATATTTGGTTAATAAATTGAAATACTGTATAGTACCTCGAAATATTTAATCATTGTTTTTTTTAACGACTGCTCAGACGTTCAGAATGTGGAACACAATGCATAATGAAAATCTGTGAAGTACAGTGGTACCTCTACTTACAAATTTCTCTAAATACAAAAGTTTCAGGTAACTAAGTACCTGAACGGGAAAATATTGCCTCTGGTAACAAAGGCGTTTCAGGATACGAAGTAAAAAATACAGTTCAGTACAGGCTGCCATGCACCGCTCCCATAGTTCTACCTGGCAATCCAGTGGGTATGCGTGAAACTCAGCATGCTTTTCGTGTCCCCTACCCGCTCTGTAAACACTTGGCAAACCTATGCCTATGCGTGAATCCCGGCATGTTCTTTGTGTCCCTAAACTTAAATTGTAAATAAATATTTTTATTATTTCATTTTTACTTTGTTTTTTACATGATGTGCCATTATTGTGTGGTAATCTAGTGTTAACATCTATTTGGTCCATGCTCAGATGCTTTTTTAAGACTTGTTAAAAAAAATCATACATTTGCGGGGCTTGGAACGGATTAGCGCATTTACATTCAAAAGGTGTCACTACTTAGTGACAAAGCTACTCCCAATAAGAATTACATTCATAAGAAGAGGTGCTTCTATAGTGAGTCCAGGAAAAGCGAACCGTGTAATAGCAAGGGATTAATGCATTTATACTATATATATATACACACATATATATATATATATATATATATATATATATATATATATATATATATAGAGAGAGAGAGAGAGAGAGAGAGAGAGAGAGAGAGAGAGAGAGAGAGAGAGAGAGATGGAGAGAGAGAGAGAGAGAGAGAGAGAGAGAGAGACGGATAGATATGTTTTTATGTAAAATCGATTCACAAAGGTTTCCAGAATCCATGCCTCTAAAGCAGGGATAATCAAACGATAGCCTATGGGCCAACTGCAGTCCATCGGGATAATATTTATAAAATGGTTAATATAATGTAATAATAATAAAGATGGTATATTTGGTCCCTAGTGTCCCCAACATTCAAATAGATGACTACTTTTTTCTTTACATGCTATTTTTAATTGTACCAATTTATTATTTATATTATCTTTTAAGGTGTTTATTAGATTTCATGGAAAAAACATTTATGAGTTTTTCTATGCATGTTAATATTTGTTTCCATCCATACCCCTGTGCCATTTTTTAGGTTCAAAACCAGAGTGTTTCAAAACCAATTTGATTAAATGTATACGTATAGATTTTTAAAAAATGAAATCTAATATGTATCTATAGATATCTCCATGTTTATTTATTGCTGCTATTCTAAAATAATGCACATCCTTTTTGTTGTCATTTATCATCTTTGGCATGAATGGAATGTTTACAAAAAAGGCCAAAATATGAGATACAGTTTCTTCATTTTGAAATAGCAGCGACAGTATGAGAAAAATTTGTTACGTCTATAAATTATTTACTTTTTTTCATGTATTGCTGAAAAATCGGATTGGAGACTGTATTTGTAGATACAAACACGTCTAATCAATTATTGTTATTCATCCTGGCCAAGAACTAGGAAATTCTTTAACCGAATGCAGCCCGCCAATCAAAACATTTGAGGCACAGGTGAATAAGTTAAAATCATGTCATCAAATTGTTCAACTTTTAACCATCAGAAAGATTGTATCCAACTGTTACCAATTTCGAGCCATGTATCTGAGACAGTTAAGACACTTGACGTTTCATCATTTCGTGTAGGCAGAAAAAGCAGTAACAAGCCTCAAAACGCAGCGCTCCACAAAATGTCGGTTTCACTTCTCCGCAGGAACCGCTGTAGACGTGTCCGAGAGGAACTTGAAACATAGATCCGCATTTGTTTTAACGGCATTCTGCGTTTGTGCCGTGCTAAAGCTGTCAAAAATGATCTGAATCCCGCACGGTCTACATCGCAGGCGTCCGTAACACCGGCAGCATGGCAAATGTTCCAAATGTTCAATATGGGCCAATAAGTGTCAGCCCATCGCCTCTCAAAGCAAGATGGACGGCCTCGATGCCAACGCCGGAGACATTTTCCACGCCGGCGGCGGAAGAATGACAATATCCCTCACGTTTAAACAATCAAGGCAGACACTCTGTTGACCGTAATCAAGGTAGATGATAGCATGGTGTGCTTTTCGTATGGGTCTTCAACAAGCCCTTCGAGGCCTTTTGGGTGGGGGGCTTCGGACTGAAAGTACACCGGTACTTCTTCTTAAGAGCTGAATTTGTTCCAGGATCATGCTGGTCGCTCGAATTGCTCGTGTAACGAGCGAACTTCCCTAAAATGAAAAATCAAAAACTCGTTCGTCTGGTTGTGTACGCCGAAAAGCATACAAATAGCTATAAAATGCATCTTCCTGATCACTAATTATTATTAAAACCGCTTTCTTCCATCTTCGTAACATTGCTAAAATCCGTTTAATACTGTCTCAGTCGGATGCGGAAATTATAATTCATGCGTTTGTTACCTCCCGTCTCGATTACTGTAATGCACTACTCTCTGGTCTCCCGAAGTCTAGAATCAAGTCTCTTCAACTGGTACAAAATGCCGCAGCGAGGCTTTTAACTAGGAGTACGATCACATAACACCGATTTTGGCTAACCTGCATTGGCTCCCAGTTAGCCTTAGATGTGATTTCAAGGTTCTCTTAGTATTATACAAAATCATACATGGACTTGCTCCCTCTTATCTTTCAGATCTGATTTGCAACCTATGTCCCGGTCCGAAGCCTAAGATCTGAGAGTGCCGGTCTACTGGTGATCCCAAGAGCAAAGAAGTGTTCTGCTGGTTCGAGAGCGTTCTCCATCCGGGCACCGGTGCTGTGGAATGCTCTTCCCTCGAGATCCGATCTGCAACCTCAGTGGAAATGTTTAAATCTAAGCTTAAAACTCACATCTACTCCATAGCATATGAATAACCTACTCTTCTCGTCGACTGAAAAATAGTCTGTGTAATATAGTGTAATAATCTGTGAAGCCCTTTGAGACTCTTCGTGATTTAGGGCTATACAAATAAAAATGACTTGACTTGACTTGACTAAAAACATATTCTAATGGGAAAAAAACATGAAATGAAAAATAAAAATAAAAAAGTAAAACTTAAACATAAAAAATTATGATATTAACTTAGAAAATGTGAGTTTATTATCTGTGTGCGGAGAAAGGGTTTGGTTGCAAGGAAGCGTCACTAAGATCTGTCGTGTCTTGCACGGTTGTCATGGCGCCCAGCTGGCCCCACCCCTTGATACCGGCTGAGACACATTCGACTAATTGCTAATAGAGTACTTAAGCGCGCTCCTTTGTACTGTGCGTTGCTGGAACGTTAAATCTGGTTAAACTCCATGAGACTTCTGTGAGACTTCTGTTAAAACCTGTTAAATGCCTAGTTCTATGAATGCCGTATCTGATCCAGTTTTGTTTTTGGTCTGATCCGTTTGTTTGTTTTTGACATCTTTTTTTTGTTTGGATTTCTAATCCACTCTGCGACCATCGATCCGCGGATCGAGTGTCGCACCCTCCTCATCCTTCCCCCAATAAATTGTGAGTACGTCTACGCGAATGGGTCCTTTTTTCCTCCGCTTCGTGACAGAACGTTCCAGACAGTTTTGGACCCAGCGGTTGCTCACACCAGCGCAAATTGGGGTCTTTTCTCTGGCCGCGCCGTCACCTTTCCTGCCCACCATTGCTGTGCCTCGAATGGGTTTTCCGGGAAGATTTGGCGCCGAGCTGTCCGAGGTCCCTGTCGGTTTCAACACCGCGCCTGTCGGCCGACCTTCCATTTCTCTCCGTCGGTCTGACTCCCATGCTCGCCTGTCTGACTCCCCTGCTTGCCTGTCTGACTCCCCTGTTTTCCTGTCTGACTCCTCTGCTCGCCAGTCTGACTCCGCCGATCGCCAGTGCGACTCCGCCGATCGCCAGTCCGACTCCGCCGATCGCCAGCCCTTTTCCGAGTCGTCTGCCTGCCATGCCTGCTTGTAGACCTGTCTGCCTGCCTGATTCACCCGTCCGCACGTCTGATTCGTCAGCTCGCCGCTCCGATTGGTCCGCCTGCCGCCCCTGCCGCCCCTGCCTCTCCCCGTTCCTGCGTTTTTGGAAGAGGGAGTGGGCTTGCCCTCATCGGGAGCGTTGACCCATTCTGGGGGGGCGAGGTATTTGTTTCTTTTTGGGACCTCAGGAGCTGTCCCTTGAAGAGGGGTTCTGTCATGTCCTGCACGGTTGTCATGGCGCCCAGCTGGCCCCGCTCCTTGACACCGGCTGAGACGCATTGGACTGATTGTTCTTGGAGTACTTAAGCGTGCTCCTTTGTACTGTGCGTTGGTGGAACGTTTGTTAAACCTGGTTAAACTCCATGAGACTTCTGTGAGACTTCTGTTAAAACCTGTTAAATGCCTAGTCCTGTGAATCTGCCCGTATTTGATCCTGTTTTGTTTTTGGTCTCATCCGTTTGTTTGTTTTTGACACCTTTTCTTTTGTTTGGATTTCCAATCCACTCCGCGACCATCGATCCCCGGATCGAGTGTGCGCACCCTCCTCATCCTTCCCCCAATAAATTGTGAGTACGTCTACGCGAATGGGTCCTTTTTTCCTGTTTCCCGCTCCGCTTCGTGACAAGATCGCATATCTGTCAACTTAAAATTTCCTACGTTTTCTGATCATTTCACATTGTGTACTCCGTTTAACAATTTTTTTTACAGGAAAAAATAATAATTTAAAAGAAGATCTCCACTTGCCCATGTCGCCTCTAAACCGGAATGTCTTGGTCACTACTAACAGACGACAATGTCATCTTAAATTGCTAATAGAGTTATAGTAGCATACATATTTGGTTGTGGTGAGAAGATAGGTGTGACATTGTTTTTGTAAGGTTTATCATGTCTTGATAAGGAAGATTTGCAATCATTGTTAAAGATGACTGGTATGAGTGGGACTGTTGATGATACTAAGGGTTGGCGGATGGATCCAAATATTAATATTATTGACACTCTGCTAGTACTTAGATTAAATTGATATTATAATCTTGGAATTGATGCTCTGTTTGCATTACAACTATCACAAATATAATGTTGTTGGTGGGTGTAAGGTTATAGTCGCAGGTTCGATTCCCGGCTCCTCCGTGTTATATGTCGAAATGTCCTTGGGCAACACACTGAATCCCTAATGCCCCCGATAGCAGGAAGTTACCTTGCATGGCTGACGCTGCTATCAGTTAGTTAATGTGTGTAAAAGGGAAAGTGTGAAGCACGTTGTAAAGCGCTTTGGGAGGTCTTCATTGACTTGAAAAGCGCTATATAAAAAGACCATTTATATTCATCATTTACATCATTTACACTTTATTTGCTCCACTAATTTTATTTTCAAAATATTGTGCAATGGTAGGTATTCCTGCTTTTTTGGGATGACTCTCTTGACTTGTTCTGAAACAGTTACTGATGTAGAATAATTTATTTTTATTTTGATAAAGGTTTTTGGTAAAGTGTTGTTTACACTATTTGCACTTTGATTCTATTTTCAAAATATTTTGCAATGGAAGGTATTGTACTTGACATGTTGACTTTGTTTTATTGGTATTTTTAATACATGTTTAATAAGTTGTATTATAAATATTCATAATTATAAAAAAAAAGTTTTTATTGTAGTTATTTTAAAACAGAATATTGCTAGTGCTGTTTTTATTGTAGTAATAGACTAATTAAAGGCGAAGTGTTAATTTATTTGATGATCATGACATTTCAGAGCAAAGATTATCGGATTGGTATTGACCGATCTTACCCTGTATTTACTTTGATCAGATCGATACTAAAAATGTGGGTATCACCCACCCCTCGCTGATACTTGGCACTTACTGTACACTTAAATTGAATGGTAATTTAATTTTAAATTTTCGTAAGTATAATTTATTTTAACAAATGTTTGCTTGTAACAAATTGCATTCCCAAACTGGACGAGCTGATGCTGGGGGTAAGCAGTCACGAGAGGTGAGCAGTCTCTAGAGGTAACCTCTGGGACTGCTCGTGAACAGGACCTTCCTTCGTCTACCCTGGATTTTTGTGGAAAAAAAAAAACTCGTATACCGAAATTCTTGTCTTTAGAGGGGCACGTATGAAGAAGTACCACTGTAAAAAAAAAAAAAAAAAAAAATCTGAGACCGCCGTGACTTCCGCTGCGAGGCCACTTTGCGACGAAGGCTATAAATCAACGGAGCCCGAAACAGACGCACTTCCCCGCTGAAATCGGATCAAGCGCTTGCGTAGTGAAGCACTTAAAGGACTTCTTCACCAATTCTTCATGCGGGTGACTCAATAAAAGGCAAAAGAAAGGAGGGGTGGCAAATGTCCAGACTTGACTTTGTGGCAATCACATCTGGAATCGCTGCACTCGTACTCAAACGAGATCAAAGTACTAAAGAGCATCCCGAGGAAGACATATGTCATGCCGGAGGATTGTAAGTTGAAAAAGGATGGCTGCGTGTACATATTGCCTTTGAAGTATTAGCAAACAAAATCATTTAAAACACTTACATTTTTTTCTCAACATCTGATATAGAGATGAGACCGGGCTAACACAAAAATTTCAGCCCGAGTCGCGGGTACTAAGGCTCGACCCGGCCCGAACCCGACCATTTAACTTCATTTGCAGAACCAAGCCAGAAGCGAACCCACAATTTATCATTTTGTCAGGACTCGTGAGGAGGAGATGTGATTATAATAACAAATTAATGCCTGTTTTTGTCACAAAATCTTAGTAAACAAAACTGTATAAACATTTATATATGTTCATGTGTCTGCAGAGATTACATTCCTTTTTCATCATTGACGATTTTTTTATTGACAGAGAAATTTTGATGGTTTGAAAGTTTGGCCATTAACCACAGCAGTAGTACGTTCTTATGAGTCTAGTGCAGCACTTTGAGGGAGAAAGAGGCAGAGAGAAATAGAAAAACTATGATGGGTGGATGATGAAAAAAATGCAACGAGAGGGAAGACCATTTCTGTGTTTTGAATTTCCTTCCTACCGAACGCCAAGTGCGCTTGCGCTGATAGTGATTTGTACTTTTGAAAGGATAAGTATTAGTACCAAGGATTTTCGCTTTATTTGAGTCTTATTTGACTCTTTCACTGCTTCAAAATACTGTTTTCTAACGTAGCTTTAATGCCTGGCATGTGTTTCTGTGGTAGCTTTCTAGTTTGCTGTCTATTGACTACGGTAATAATAATAATAATAATAATAATTTCCTTGTATTGTCATTCTGTGTAACAATGTACACAGAACGAAATGTCGATTGCACCTGACCCGTTGTAGCGAGCCGATGCAGCCGCAGCCAACAGAGGGCGCCGCCGACCACTTTTAAGTCTTAGGAATGACTCGGCCGGGGCGCGAACCACCGACCTCCCAGTCTCAAAGCGGGCGCCTTACCATCTAGACTACTGAGCTGGTAATCACTAAGTGTATGTGTGCAAGCCAACCCTTGTTTTATATCATCTGTAAAAGTTCTGTTCACGATAATTCTGTGTTTCAGTGTTGCTGGTTTTATTTGATCATAGAGAAAACTAAATTTCTGCTGTCATGCTGGCATATGGTTGGACGTCTCAAGAGGGGTGGGAAGGAATTTCAGAACACTGGCCTGACCCAAAAATAATGATCGAGATTTGGTCAGGGCTTGAAGATCTTACCTACAATTTCCATAACTTAGTTTTCACATTTCCCAAAACATTTTATAAAATAGTCATTTGATGTACAACTTCGTATTCATTTGGGGGATTTTTAGTAATCATAGAAATTGTGTAGCCAACTAATTTCTGCCAATATTTGTTCTATTTGTGTATTTCTTTTTTCAATAATGTTGCGACAAACATCATTTCACAAAATAAACAAATCACGCTTTCTATACTAATCAAATGAACATGTTATCGTGTTTTAAATCAGGATGCCAGATATTGGTTGGAACATTTAGAAATGATCATATCGTTGGAATTACAATATCCATCCATTATCCGCACTGCTTATCCTCAGTAGGGTCACGGGGGTGCTGGAGCCCATCCCAGCTATCTTCAGGCAGTGGGAAAGGGACACCCTGAACTGGTTGCCAGCCAGTCGCAGGGCACACAGGGACAGACAACTCACTTGCTCATTCACACCTAGAGATAATTTGTACCGGCCAACATATATATATATATATATATATATATATATATATATATATATATATATATATATATATATATATATATATATATATATATATATATATATATATATATATATATATATATATATATATATATATATATATATATATATATATATATATATATATATATATATATATATATATATATATATATATATATATATATATATATATGTGTGTGTGTTTATATATTTATTTATGTTTCTGAGTGATCTTCCCATCATTCTTCTCGTAGGCTGATATTACTGACGAACGCCAATTTGAGACTGCTAGTGTATCAGTTATTTGGTCTCTGGACAAGTGGTGGGCAGAATTTTTGCAAAGTGCAAAGAAAATAATTTATGCTAAATTGTCAATGAGTACTATATTCGCAACGCCATTTGCACGAGTAATTTTCCACCCCCTAAATTTGCTCCCTCCAAAATAATAGTAAAATGATGCTCTGATATTTTACCCTCATATTTTGGGGGATGTTTTAAATGGCGCAGAGTAAGGGACTCTTAAAATCTGAAAAAACAACAACAACAGAACGGCTGAAACCGGTTAAAGGATGTCACATCAATAGCGTAGCCCATTGTTGACAAGTCGAGGCCCACGTGTTACTTCTGGCCCCCGAGAAGGTTTTTTTCGGCCCCTGAGATGATCTTATTGTGTCACACACCAGGAAACACAGTGCATTTATTTTAACTGTGGATTAATTTGCCTTGTAGTTTATTTTATTGTAGTTCAGTAAAAGAATAATACTTATTCTATTTTTTATTTTATTGCAAAGAAAATTATATTTTGTGCCTGTGAAAGATTGATTGGAGTTTATTAATGGAGCCATGAAAAATACTTTTTTTATCTGATCATATTATAATATACTTGTAAGTATTTCAGTAGGTTCAATTAAGTTCATCCGACAACATGCATGATTCTAAAAAGTTTGAACAGTCTGGTCCTCGTCGTGTAGCCAAATTGTATATTTGGCCTTCCATCTATTTGACTTGTTCTCCCGAGCATTGCCGATGTTACAGGTATCTTTACTTTTCAAGAAAAATAGTAAAAAAGAAAAGAAAAGAAAAAGGAAATCATTGTATTATTAGTACCAAAATAAATATATTTTATCCAGAGCAGGGATTGGCAAATTACAACCCGTCATGTTTTTTAATGGAGCCCGCCAAACGCAAATGGTCGAAATATAACAATATATTATTTGTTGGATCCTTTAACCACTGAGGTCATAGGGGCACCATTTCCCGTGGTGTGTCTTAGGCATGCACAGCCTCGCTGCCTCCATTTCTCCCCAGGAAAACATATCTTTCCACCCTGTCCCGAACCGGGGCTCTTTTGTGTACAACAATATATATATATATATATATATATATATATATAAAACAGTAAATACAGAACTAATAATAAATATGTTTTTAGGTACCAACTTTTCTCCAGTGTCCCTTTATGTGTCTACAACAAAAACACGACAAAATGACAATTTTTCCTTCTTGGGTGTGATGCCATGTTTTCATTTTGTATTCAGTTTTTTTTTTTTTATTTATGTGTTTCCCATTTCCTGTGTGTGTGTGTATGTGTGTGTATGTGTGTATTTGACGTTATGTTATATTGGTTTGGGGGTGGAGATTTTCTAATTGTGTATTTGATACATACACAATGATATTATATATATATATATGTATATTTTTTATACATATCATATATTTATATGTATATATATTTTTTTTATACATATCATATATTTATATGTATATATATTTTTTTTTTTTTGTGTAAGAAAGGAGCTTTACATTTGATCACATTTGATAGGAAAACATTTCTGCGACATTGTTGAAAATTGCATCACCATTAGAGACGCTGCCTCCTACTGCTAGCCAGATGATGTATTGTTACTTAATTTGGAAGACAAGTGACGCAAAACACATCCTCTTGCTGTACAAATAAATAATGATAAAAATCTTATATCAAACTACGATTGATGCACTTAAAACCTCAACATGATTTAATTTGATGCCACCAAGATGTTGTACTAAAACAGCACAACATTTTAGACCTTGAAAGAATATACACAGTTAGTCATAATTTGTGAACCATCTGAGGAAACCCGCAGACTTGAAAAAAACAAAACACATGCTCCTCAAGACAATAAAATATTCTTATTTTATGTTGCTTCCAACTGGGTTATGTCCTTGTATATGAGGACATTCTGAAACAAATAATGAGCAAAATAAACATGCCCCTGAAAATGGCAGGAGGGCCGTATTTGCCCGATTGTTTAGCCCTGGCAGAGATCCAAGTTGTACAGTAGAATCGAGTCAAAGCAGAACAAGGAGTGCTCTTTGATGTCGCAGTCACTGACACTTTTGCACAAACACACGCACTAACAGAGCTGTGGTAAATGTATCAACAATTATTTGGGGAAAAAAATAAGTGCCTGTTTGATAACTCAGAGATGTTTAAGGTTAATTCAATAAATATCGGTTGTCGTTTAAATAAATATTGCTTTTCGCAATGCAAAAGTGGAAAATGAATATTCCAAAAAATAAAGTGTAAAAATGTTATGCAAACATTTCAAATTGCTCATTAAAATGATATTAGGAAATAATGTTTTGAAATGTTTTGAAAATGTTACAAAACAGTTTGCTAAAAGACCAATAAAAAGAAATATTAGACATGCCAAACAGAAGTTAGCGGTAAAATTAAATGAAATTAAACGTATCTGAATTAAAGTATGAATAAATATGTGTGTATCAAATTATATATGAAAAAAACATAATGAACAAATACAACTATTAGTAAATATGTTAGGAGCCAGTTTGTTCCAAGACAAATAAAAAAGCATACTTCAGGAGTAAATTCTAAGTTAATATGGAAGTAAAGAGATTTAATTATGAATGTTATTATCAGAATGTGACATCATAAAGTAAAAAAAAATATGTTTTTATTAAAAGAAAATATCAAGGAGTAAAAAAAAACTATTTTAAACAGTGCAAATAGATAAAGGAAAATAGCTTAAAAACATAAAAGGAACACCACTTGGAAAGGCATCAGATATAAAATAATTATTAGTGGGAATATTTAGAATCTTGGCCAAAAACTAAATTAATTAAGGCAAATGTTGGAGGAACACACTACAATAATATATATATATTAATAAATTGAGTGAATTAAATTGGGATGAATTAGATATGATAATTAAATATTGAAGATGTAAAAATAAAAGGTTAAAACAAACATCCATTCCAATTATATATTTAAAAAATGACATCATGAAGTACCTGCTTTTTATTTTTACATATATTTTGTTGATCTACTCCTTTGCCTTTCTGTTCTGAGATTTTTTAGGGTGGCATTATATTTTAGTTTTGTTTGGAAAATTATACAAAACTCAAAAACTGCGAGTTAAAGAAAAATAAATGTTTAAACAACATAAAGAATACGAAGGATTAAAAAAAAAAACTTTTGCGAGTAACCCAAATGTCATAATCTGAGTGATAAATAACACCACTTTAAAATGCTTTAGTTTTAGCTAATTGTAAGTGGGATGGGCAACTCTTATGACGTCACAGTTAACCTGATTTTTGGTTTTGCTTCCATAACACGTGTACATCTCACTTAAAACCGCGTGTATTTTCATTTAATTCAATATATTTCAAGTGCCCACCTGATTTTGATGCGAACATAAAAAAATGAAAGCCAAATAGAAAAACTGACCTGTCCGTTGCGTGCGTGCGTGCGTGCGTGCGTGTCAACTTGCAAAGTTGCAGCGTGCTTGCAGCAATGTTTCGGCGACCACGCGAGTTCATTCACGCAGCTCCATTGCAAAGGTCCTGCAAAGCACGCGAACACGCGCGTGGAAATCGCTCTTGTAAAACACGACGCGATAAATTCGGCGAGGTTAGTCTCCAGGCGTGGAAAAAAAGAAAAAAGAAAAGCGCTTGTGAAGCTTGAGTATCCTGTTTGCGGGTCCGGGAAAGAATGGAGAGGATGGATGCAAAGAGTCCGTCTAGCAGAGCTCCTGACCGGAGAGGACGCGCACGCACTCGCCAGCTGATAGAGTGCGCATCCCTGCCGCACGCTGAAGCTCCACCAATCAGCGGAAAGAAAGCAAAAGAGAGCTGAGGAGGCAGAGGGAGGCTAGAAGGAGGCTCCGGGAAGGAGGGTCCGGGTCAGATGAAGATGACGATGAAAATGATGATGCGACCTGCAGGCGGACGGAAATTGAGCACGTAATTGACAAATAAGTCACTTTACATAAGAGAGAGGGTGGAAAGTGCATTAAGCGAGTACCTCCATTTAAAAAAACAACAATACAAAACGATGTTATTAAACGTAAAGTAAATAAAAAACAAACATCCTTACATAGAAAATGCGTCATGAGAATTATAATATGAACAATTTTATCTCACTTCACATCAGGCCATACATGAATTAATCGATTATCCCTTTCTCATAAAAAAGATGTTGTATGACTGTGTGAGAGTAAATCTAAAATTGGAATATTTAAAGGTAGGATGCTTCATTTGAGGTGTCGCTTAAAAAAGTTATGTGATGTATGTGATTCCCAACTGAGTTCCAAGATTCCCTTTGCTTTTTTTCCCACCGGGCCTATCTGCTTTTATCTCACTTTTAGCAAAGCTGTTCGAGGCGGAACGTATTAGGTAGAAGGAATCGGGGTGGAGGGAGTTCACGTCCCCGTGTTTTTGTTGTAGTAAATGCTTTCATTGTTGCATGAAAATGGTGGAAATAAAAAGAACCTTCTTTGAGTACAGTCCAAAAACCAAACAACATGTAAAAAGTGTGTGGTTTATCTAACCCCAGATTATCATCAAAAAATTAACTCAATTATTCAGTTAATAAAATGATGAGAAATTATGTTAAAAGTAGCCAAGAATAACGTGTTTTATTTTGTATGTTTTAGATGAGGGGATGGTGTCATAATAGTCTGTAATAATAGTTTGCATAGTCTCTGATCTGTGCAGCCCTTTGAGCCGCTTTGTGATTAAGGGCTATACAAATAAACATGACTTGACTTGACTAGACTATACTTTTTTTTAAGACAAATATGTTTTATGGGAAGTAAACAAATCCCTGCAGAATTAGACGCTTCTCAAGAAGAATACAAAACACAAATTAAATCATCTTGTTTTTTCTTTTAAATACAATATACACAAAATATAAAATTAATTAAGAAAAAAGTTTGGAAAACTGTTATAAAACAAATTAATTAATAAAACAATGAGTACATTGGGATAAATTAGATATTAATCAACTAAATTTTGACATGAAAAATAATTAAAAACAAACTTCCATTAAAATTCAAATGGACAAAAATACACCAAAACTAAACAAGACTGAAAAGAAAATACAGTACATCGATATATATAAATAAAAGTCCATTAAAACTGAATAGAGAAATCCAATGTTATGACAAAACTATAAAGCTATATATCAAATAACTAAATACCCATTATACATAATAAATATCAAAGTGAACTCGATATATTGATTAAAACAACATAAGCAAAAAAAGATGTAACAAATCATTTATTGAATCAAATTAGCCTAAATATTGAAAACATTTTAAGAAAAACTACACATCAGAACGAGAGGGGAAAAAAGATACTGAATTGTGAAAATACAGTAACACAAATATATCTAGAAATTCTTCTACTCATACATTAATGTACAGCATATAAAAAGAGTGTTTTTTTGATTAACATTATTATTATTTAAAATAGCACAAGCAATAAAACAGAAAATAACAAAAAACGCAACCAAATATTAATATTAAGCAAACAAATGGGTGCAAAATCAGACAGTTTCAATTTAAAAAGGAAATACATTTTGTAAAAATTCTAATCATATGGAACTAAAATGTTTTCAACAAGGAAATAACAAACCTACTCTAAAAAATATATAATTCAATAATTACACAAATATGGTGTATTGGGGAAAAAATGATGAAAACATCCAAAAAATAAAACAAATAAGACTGAAACGAAAAAAAAACATGGCAAATAGACCAAAGACATATATTTCAGTAAAACTGTACTAAAAATATAAATGTAGGACCAAAAAAATCATGTTTAAAAAAATGTCAAAAATGAATACACTGCTCCATAAAATTTATACAAATTGAAAGCAAAGCGAATAAAAAAAAAATTAAAAAAAGCAAAACAAAAATAAAGAAAAAAAAACACTTTAATTAATGTGGCAAGGATATCAAAAATAAAAATAATCTTCCATTAAAACTATGAATACATAAAGGGGGTTATATCAAAACTATATAAAGCCCTGAGAATGGATCTCAGTAATGAGGACATGGCAGTTAAGGAAAAATGGGAACAAGAAACTAAGGTAGCGATAAAAGACAACGAATGGGAAAAAACATTGAAAGAGGGACACAAAATAACCAACAGCCCGACATGGAGGGAGTTTGAATGGAAAGTCAAGTCAAGTCAAGTCATTTATTTTTGTATAGCCCTAAATCACGAAGAGTCTCAAAGGGCTTCACAGATTGTTACACTATATTACACAGACTATTGTCAACCGACAAGAGGAGTAGGTTATTCGTATGCAATAGAGTAGAAGTGAGTTTTAAGTTTAGATTTAAACATTTCCACTGAGGTTGCAGATCGGATCTCAGGGGGAAGAGCATTCCACAGCACCGGTGCCCGGATGGAGAACGCTCTCGAACCAGCAGAAGACTTCTTTGCTCTCGGGATCACCAGAAGACCGGCACTCTCAGATCGCAGGCTTCGGACCGGGACATAGCGGCAGATCAGATCTGAAAGATAAGAGGGAGCAAGTCCATGTATGATTTTGTACAGTACTAAGAGAACTTTGAAGTCACATCTTTGGCTAACTGGGAGCCAATGCAGGTTAGCCAAAATCGGTGTTATGTGATCGTACTTTTTTGTCCTAGTTAAAAGCCTCGCTGCGGCATTTTGTACTAGCTGAAGAGACTTGATTCTGGACTTCGGGAGACCGGAAAGTAGTGCATTACAGTAGTCGAGACGGGAGGTAACAAATGCATGAATTATTGTTTCCGCATCAGACTGAGACAGTATTGAACGGATTTTAGCAATGTTGCGAAGATGGAAGAAGGCAGTTCTAGTAATTTGCTTTACATGCATCTCAAATGATAGATCAGGGTCAAATATGACACCTAAATTTTTAACTGAGTCACTCTGTGTGATGTGACATTTGTCAAGGTTCACAGCAGTTTTTGAGAAGAAGTCACGGCATTTAGAAGGACCAATGACTAACATTTCGGTCTTTTCAGGGTTAAGACGCAAGAAATTGAGTGACATCCACTCTTTTATCTCAGTGAGACAGGCCTCCAAATTTCCACAGTTTAGTGTGGAAGATTCCTCCAACGGAAGATATAGTTGAGTGTCGTCTGCGTAGCAGTGAAAGCTGATATTGTACTTGCGGATAATATCACCTAATGGAAGCATGTAAATGTTGAAAAGTAGGGGGCCGAGCACAGAACCCTGCGGAACACCGCAGGTAACATTAAAGGGCTCAGATGTCGTATCACCATATTTCACACAGTGCGTCCTATCTGAGAGGTAGGATCTGAACCACGAGAGGACGGTTCCTGAGAGACCAATCCATTTTTCCAACCGTTCTAGTAGGATATTGTGGCGCACTGTGTCAAAAGCAGCACTAAGATCCAGCAGCAGCAAAAGTGATGAAGCGCCAGAATCCATTGACATTAGGAGATCATTTGTTACCTTGATCAGCGCTGTCTCAGTAGAGTGGTTAGCCCTGAATCCTGATTGCATCGATTCAAAAAGGTTGTTCTCAGATATGAAAGCATTCAGCTGCTGTGCCACTACTCTTTCGAGTACTTTAGAGAGGAAAGGTAGGTTTGACACAGGTCTGTAATTACTTAAGATTTCTGGATCAAGGTTGGGTCGTTTTAGTGTGGGTTTAATAACGGCGGACTTAAAAGCTGCTGGAACTACACCTGAGGAGAGTGATGTATTTATAATATTTAGAACTGAAGGCCCAATGACGCTAAAAAGACTTTTAATAAGTGAACCTGGGAGCGGGTCGAACTGGCAAGTTGTCGGTTTGGCCGCAGTCACCACTTGTTTGAGATCATCAAGTGACAGTTCACTAAAACCGGCCATTTTCCCTGGGCAGCCACCCTGTCGTGCATCTGTAAGTTTCAGTTCTTTAATATGAGTGGTACTAATAGTATCTTTAGCAATTTCTTCCTGTATGCATTGAATCTTTTTAGTGAAGAAGACCATTAAGTCCTGAGCAGAGTGTGTCGAACTATCAGCGGTAGTCTGTTGCCTTGTAAGCGATGCTACAGTGTCAAAAAGGGCTTTGGGGTTGTTCTTTTGAGACGCAATCACCTTCGAAAGGTAGGCCGATTTTGCAGAGGCAAGGGCCGCTTTATACTTTAACAAGCTATCACACCAGGTTTGATGGAAAACCTCAAGCTTGGTAGCGCGCCATTTTCTCTCCCATTTCCTGCATTCTTTTTTAAGGGTTCTAGTTTCATCAGTAAACCAAGGTGTGCGTCTTTTAGGACGTGATTTTAGTTTTAAGGGCGCTATGGTATCCATCACACTAGTCAGGGTGGTATTGAACTCATTCGTGAGTGAGTCAATCGAGCCAGTGTATTTAGGAAAGGACGCAACTGCTTCAGGAAGGAGTTCAAGGAGCTCAGAAACTGTGCCAGTGCTTATATTGCGTCCGCTAAATCCTTCAGCTTTTTTAACACTACATTTAGTTAGCACCTCAAATGTCACTAAATAATGATCGGAGATAACGGTAGTACACGGTAGCACCATAATGTTTGAGGTTAAAACTCCTCGAGTCAGAATCAAGTCTAGCGTGTTCCCATTTTTATGGGTTGGCAAATCAACTAGTTGAGTAAAACCAAATCCATCAAGTAAAGAACTAAACGCAATAGTGAGTGAACTGTGTGGGTCATTCATATGAATATTAAAGTCTCCCATAATTATAATTTTGTCTGCATAGGTTACTAGTTCAGACAAAAGTTCAGCGAATTCGTCTAAGAAAGTTGTGTATGGCCCAGGAGCACGATAGATAGTTATTACATCAATTGACAATTGAGGGGACCGCGTCACAAGAGCCTCAAACGTTTTGTAATTATTAGCGGTCCGTGGATTAAATTTAAGCGATTTTTCGGAGATTAGCGCAACACCACCACCCCTTTTCAGCGTGCGTGCTGTATGACTACTCTGGTAGTCTGGGGGAGAAGCATAATTAAGCGCTAAGTACTCATCCGGGCGTAACCACGTTTCACAAAGACCCATACAGTTAAGTTTATAATCACGAATAATATTATCTACAAGTAAAGCTTTAGGGGCGAGGGATCTAACATTCAAAAGACCAAATTTTAGCTTTGCTGAATCATTTGACTTAGCTGAACTCTTTGTAGTCTTTGTCGAGATCTTCAAAAGCTCCCGGCGTTGTGGCCGTTCGTGAGCGCTGAGTTTAAAGCTTCGGTTGTCCGGCGAGGAATGAATGGTGGAATTAGTTACATCCTCGCGTCCATCCTCGTGTCCATCTTGCTGCTTGGACTTCACACGCTTCACACATCTACCTGCACGGCAGCCGCGTTTCCTTTCCGAACGCCGTCTCCGCCGTCGCCGCTTATTAAGAGGGATGGATGTCCACAACGAAGCCGGGTCTCTTTGAAGTTCGCTCGGTATATCATGAGCGGTATAAAAAGTGCCCGAAAAGTCGAAATTTAGACGCTCACCCAACCGAATAAGTTCGTCCCTACTGTAAGTGGTTTTAGCCACACATGTGTCCAAAAGTGAAAGCAAAAAAGACAAGAGAACAGCAATAAATAGAAGGTTAGCTGGAGAGCTACGAGCCGCAAGCATGTATCCATGCGCAGTCGCCATGTTTTAAAGTAAAAATGCGATTCTTCTATACACCCTCTATCACTGCAAAATATAAAAATACCTCAAATCTATGTTGGCATAACTGTGGGGGGGTCGGAGACTTTACGCATATTTTCTGGAATTGCCCTGTAATATTAAATTTTCGGAGAAGTATCCAGAGAGGAATAAAATTAATTACTGGCTGGGAGTTGCGGTTGGACCCAAAGGCTTACGTAATAGGAATTTTGCCAGAAGAATTACTATCTGGTCAACAGAAATATATACTAAGGGTAATGCTTCTGGTAGCAAAGAAAATGATCACAGTGTCCTGGCTGAAACCACAACCTCCTGACATAAAACAATGGAGAGACAAATTAAAGCAAATGTACATTATGGAAAAAATCACTGCAAGACTTCAACTGAAACTTGACCAATTCGAGAAAAGATGGAAGCCTATCACACAAATTTTACTTGATGTCTAAACACCTCCCCCTATTTATTATGTTTTTTTTTTTTCGTTTTTTTTTGGGTGTATATTTTTATTTATTATTTATATATATATATATATATATATATATATATATATATATATATTTCTTTTTGTATGGATGTATTGTATGAACATTTATTCTTCTTTTCTATCAATAGTATTTTTTTCTTCTTTGTTGTTCCTTATGTTATTTATGAGTGTGTCAAGTGTATATATTTTGTGTTGATGTAAGATGGTGGAATCAAACCTCTGTCAAAATTGGTGTGAGAAATAAAAAGTGAAAAAAGAATAATAAAAAAATAAAAAAACTATGAATACATCTATATTAAAGACAAAACAACGATGTTAAAAATCTAGATTACCTTCTACACCATACAAATCATACAATAATTACAATTGACTAAATCAAAATTGTTTGATTATTAGAGTATTTTGGAAAACATGATAAGAAACTATACACTAAAATGACATTTTCAGAGGTACCACATAATAAAATTGATGTAAAAAAAAATATATAATAATATATATGAGTCGAATGTACTTTCTGTAATACAATAATGAACAGCATCGAAAAAGTGTGTTTTGGATCCAAACTCAAATTCAAGTGCTCCGTTATTACAATGAGAAACAGGACTAAAAATGATGAACTCAGCAATAAAAATATGTTTTCCTTGTTAATATATTGAGCAAACAAATCACTGCAAAATCAGTCTTATGAGAATTGAAAGATAAAAAAGGCCAACTTGACAAAAAATAAAAATAATAGTCCAGCATAGCTTTATAGGGAAATCTGTATTATGACATAATTGAGGTTGAAATAATCATTAAAAAGTACACCATGAAAATCATCAAAAGGCAAAGATAACAAAATATATGTATTAAAGATAATAAAATAAATAAGATAAAATATTTGATGATCTTAATTGATGAGAATATTTTGACAAACATCGTGAAAAACACTTTATGAAATTCGGATAAAACACAATTATCTAAACTAATTAAATGCACTTTTTGGAATAAAATACTGTATAAGATATAAAAAGTGTGTTCATTACATAACCCCATAATAACATTGAAACGTACATATTATGTGTACCGTTCAAAAGTTCGGGGTCACCCGGAAAACGTGTGTTTGCCATAAAAAGTAAAACTCTTTTGTTTATTAATCAAATGAGTTGCAAAACAAATAAAGAGTATAGTCGAGATAATGAAAAGGTTAGGAATATACATTTTTATTTGGAAAACTACATTTATCCTTCAAACTGTGCTTTGGTCAAAGAATGGACATATCTAAGCGACTCCAAACTCTTAAACGGAAGTGTATGTATTTTAGTGTTGCAACAACTAATCGGATTGACAATAACATTTTTCCATACGCAATCTATTTATTTATTTATTTTTCAACGTTGAAAAAATGTTGGAGTCTGCCTAAAAGCATCCGCTTCCATAATGTAACAAAACCCCATAACATTCAACTACTTGTGCCAAAACATTGATGTCTTGAGCAATATTTAAAATGTGTTGATTGGTTGATTATAATTTTATGGTACCGACTCTTAGTTCTAGGTCCTCATTTTCTGTAATGCAATTACAAAACCGAAATGTAATACCATCAACTGAAATATTAGAATTATATAATGCATCGATATTGCTTGTTTTGCGGTTTGCAAGATAATTTGTTGTTGATGTGGTATAGTGGGGTAGATGCCACAAGAGGCTGAAAAAGCATCTTTTCTCATGCTGTAAATTAATATTTCTGTTTTTTGCTGTGGTTAAGGACTGCAATACCTTTTTAGATAGATAGATAGATAGATAGATAGATAGATAGATAGATAGATAGATAGATAGATAGATAGATAGATAGATAGATAGATAGATAGATAGATAGATAGATAGATAGATAGATAGATAGATAGATAGATAGATAGATAGATAGATAGATAGATAGATAGATAGATAGATAGATAGATAGATAGATAGATAGATAGATAGATAGATAATTTATTCATCCCCGAAGGGAAATTCACATTTCCAGCAGCATCCCTGAGCTGAGAACAATACAATAATAAAGCAAAAAGAATACAATATACAAATACCCAGTGTGACGTGCAAATGCCCACTGTAGCGTGTTATATAGAATAACTAAATAGTGCTACGCAGAATACATATTGCAATAAGATTCGGTAATATGCAATGTAGGTGGTGTGGTTTACTGTGGGCTTTTACCCTGCCGGGTAGAGTTAAAGAGCCTCATGGCATGAGGAAGAAAAGATCTCTTCAGTCTGTCCGTAGTACAAGACAGTGACAGCAGTCTGTCACTGAAACTGCTCTTCTTTTTATTATTGTAGTTTTAAAGGGAGAGTGTGTATTATTTGACCGGTAGATCTCGCTTTGAGAGGAAGCATGGAGCAACTTTTTGCAATCCTTTGAAATCACATAGTGTATGGTGAGACTACTGTACTCTTTATATTCATTTGGGCAGTAGGTAAGCCGTTTTTATAACTACTGTATTTTGTAATATTAGACCCACGCATTACTCTGCATAGTAAGAATAATTTTACCTACATGATTATAAAATATGTTACTCACAAGCAGTATGCAGGAATGCTCTGATATGATTTAAGTGGTGGTCATTATTTATATTTACTATTGCTGCGACTTAATATATTGGATATAATGAATTTATGGACAACAAAATACATCAAAGAAAGTACAGGGATGAAAGATATGTACCTGTGCCTTATGTCACAAAAGTAAAGGACATAATATCATCACCACAAAGCTTATTTTACAACAAAAAAATATCAAAGCCATAAATGATGCAATGCATATTTTACAATGTGATATTGAAAGAAATGCAGCTGACCATCATTGTTGAGGTCAGGCTCATCTCTGAAAAGCAATATGACACTGTACACTGAAAAACAATGGTGACCAGCGGATGGAGGTGCTGTATCTGAGTCAGATCAGAAGGCTTTTCCGGCTACTCGTAACCATGGAAACCAGTAATATCTGTGTCGTGTCGGGGGGGCAGACCTCTACCCAAATGACCGGCCGGGAAAGGGATGGGCGAGAATATTATGAAAAAGTATACTATTTTATGTTATTGTATGCTATTTCAATAATCAGCAATATTAAAATGATAAAAGGCTTGCAATACTTGTATTTTTGTAATAAATCCGGAATGTACAAAATGTTTGTTTTGTATTGCATGAAAGAAAATAAAGTACTCATGATGTTTATTTTTTTTACGAAACAGCCCTATATAAATGCAAATGAAATCGGCCAAAAAAATAAACCAAAAAAAAAACAGTGAAAGGCAACTAGCAACCACTATGAAACATCATTTAAGGGGCTTAAAAGTGCTAACAGACGTGAAAGTATTTATGTGACCTAGTTCTTCTACGCAAGGCATCGACTGTGGAGACAGCTTGCAATACGCACCTTTGTCTGCGTGCTAATTGGCCAACTTTCACATCTTCATTTTGTCACCTCTTCTTCTCCGACACTAGCATGCAAAGGGGAGAAAAAAACGACAAAAAACAAACATGCAGGCGAACTGAAAAATGGCAGAGGAAGGCTGAAGATAAAGACGACGTGCGCGTTTAAAAGGCAGGAAGGCCCAGATTGTTTGGCGGAACTTACATATATTAATGTGTAATAAGACACTGAATAAATGTGAGCGTACGTAAAGTAAACAGATATCATCTGGCGATTTT
Organism: Urocampus carinirostris; assembly: GCF_059441175.1. Taxonomy (NCBI): domain Eukaryota; kingdom Metazoa; phylum Chordata; class Actinopteri; order Syngnathiformes; family Syngnathidae; genus Urocampus; species Urocampus carinirostris. The sequence goes on from NC_142357.1 coordinate 14,637,124, forward strand.
ATCCCGGTGCTTTTGAGTGCCGAGGGCAGTCTGATCTGCCGCCCTGAAGGAAACCTAATCCGCATCAAGCGGACTGAACTTCTGCAGTCACACTTACTATTTGATGCGGAAAAAAACTGGCATTAAATTTGCGCCCTCGTGAAAGAAACTTATCGTAAACGAGCAATGACGAATCAGATGACATTCAAATCATTCATATTTAGTGTTGGGACTAATGTGTTACAAAGAAACGTGTACCTGGAAAGCTACTACTTTTCTCCGAAATCACTCCTATAACTCGTTATTAATAAAAGGTCGTAACTTTACTGTTACTACTACATGGTACGTTCGAAAGTTGAATTTGTTGGCAAGATGCTTCTGTGCAATATTTTGTATGTTTAAGGTTTATATTTGTATGTTTAAGGCTTGTATAAGTTACATGTATTGTTTTGAAACTGAAAAATAAACGTTTAATTAATAATACACTACACTATAACGTTAGAAAGCAGGCTGAATGATAAAGCATAGTCCTGAAAAACAAAGCTTCACATTAGGCATTGACATTCTGTTGTCTGTGAAGCCCATTGAGACTCCTTGTGATTCAGGGTGGGGGGGGGGATTTTGTAAGGTTTATTGTTCTATATTCTTTATCAATTATCCATTGTCCGTTATCGGTCAAATCATAAAGCGCTACAAAGCCAAAGGGCCGAGACGCTTGCTCTCAGCCATGAGGCCGAGTCAAGGTCCTAACCACAGTGTCACAAATAACCATGCTTTGACTTGTCTATAAGGATAAATAAAGTAAAGTTTACCTTACTTTTGGAAGAGTTAGGTGACTTCCTCCTCCGTGGTGAAAAGTGGACCAAAAAAAAAAAAAAACACATCAAGCTTTCTTATTCCACTTTCATTTCAAACAGCTGGCCTCTTATTTACACTTTTCACCAAACATATTGAATGGATGCACGAGACATTAAACATTAAAAATGTCAAAGTAATTTACATCTTAGAGACACATACACACAAATTAGGAAGTAGGAGCCGGATTTCTTTTTCGGGGTGAATGCTGGGTGACATCTCACAACACCAACTATATTGAATGGATGCACGAGATATTGAACAATAAAAATGTCAACACGATGGAGATACATTATACAATGTTTACACACAAACTAGGAAGAGGAAACTGGATTTCTTCTTCGGGGTGGGTTCTGGGTGACCTCTCATAGCCCCACCACACGCCGTTAGCGGCGGAAAGAAGCACTACAGTACTGTCCTTTACTTGAAAAAAGGTGCACACAAAACAAAATCTCACCAACAGCAATGTCCGGATATTTTTCGACATCCCGAAAAAAATGTTCGTATGTTCGTAGCTCGATTGTTCGTAAACAGGGGAGCGTCTGTAACTGCAGCTTGTGTAATACAGTGTCCTCTGATTGATACATTTTCACCCACGTTGTCACATTCAACCCTCAATCTGCCAGCTTGATTCGTTTAAGGGTTGTCATTTTTATATTTACCTACAAAGTACAGCGCCATCTCAGACCAGGATTATGAGAACACTGAATTTCTCCTCATGGGGATATTCTCCATACTGTATACTGTTTCCTCGCATCCAAGCCAAACTATAAAATGAAATACTGTCTTTAAGTGGTCAGCTTATATATTTTTGCATTTGGTTCTGTGTCACCAGAAGCGAACGGGAAGCAGTGCCCTAGGAGGGGCCGTGGCTTTGACAGGAACAAAAAACTAACCGATAATAAAGAGGGCAAATGTGAGCACAGAATTAATGGTCAAAGCGTGCTGAATTTACGTAATAGAACATGCACGGAGAAAAAGGAAGCATTTTGGACAGTATCCAGCAGTGAAGAAAGTTTTTTGAGTGGTTTTAAGCCCGGAAAAAAAATGGATGTAGTGTGTTCATTTGCAAACTCTCAAGGTTGTAGCCAAGAAATATGAAGGTTTCACTGCTCCCAAATTTGCTGTACACATTTCTTCTTGTTTCTTTAATTATTCGGCATTTTAGGGCGACGGTTTCTGTGCCAGTTTATAAGGTGATTTGTAAGTCTTCTATTCTTCTATTCTTTTTAGAGGAATATGCTACTTTTTGGTATCAGTAATCTAAATTCTAGAACTACTGAACTAATTTTTAAATGAAGTAACTAGTAACTTTAACTAATTCATGTTTTTTCTGTACCACACCGAACAGTGATAATATTGCACATTGCCAATTGGGTCCAAATAATGAATTGGGATTTAAAAAAAAAATCCTCATGATTACGCTGAAAGGAAACTATAATTAAGGGGTCACCAACGTTGTATCCCTGGGCACCAGGTACCCCCTGAATAGCCCACGAAACGGTGAATAAAATAGCTCACTACTGATGAGTCATTTTGGTTTTCTAGGAAATTTGATTTCCAACTGGCAATGGAAAACATTGAAATAATCAGTGTCTTTAAAGATATAATGTGTATTCCCTAGTGCCTCCTATTGGGAAAAAACTTCAATCAATTAAAACAGTATGGATTTAAATAACAAAACTCAAAAGTCCAGAAATTAGCATTTATTTTACATAATATGAGCCTCACTTTACATAATTATCAGCCATCTTACTTGTACGGGTAACAAAAAACATCAAATCAGCTGGGTAAAAAATAGTGTGTGTTTTATTAAACCTATGACTATGATCTCAGATTTGCATTATCCCAATAGCCTCACACTTTCTAGTGAATCGCGAAGGTTGCAAACGAAGCCGAGCAAATGTGGAGAAAAAAAATCAATTGCCTCGATACACCCACATTATCTTAACATTTAGGTTGCAGACAGAAACCATGAAAAAGAGATCCCCAACCATCTTCAAAAATTAATTTGGCTTACTTCCAGAAATGTGAACCGAATATGTGACGATAGTAGTGATGGGAATTTTTAAATAAATGGTTCTTCCGTCTCGGCTCACTAATGTGAAACGGCTCATTTCTGCTCTCAAAAGGCTTTTTAATTGATTTATTGCCAATAATAATAATACATTATGCTTAAATAAACAAATTCATTCAGTGCCATGGACATGTTTTCACATCATTCATGTTTTTTTTTTTGTTTTTTTTTGCATTGCGGAAAAAAATGAAAGCCCTCGTCAGAAAATGTTGCTTTTTTGTAATTAAACGATGATTTTACTTAAATGCATCGCTAAATTATTTTCGCATTATTTTATTCAGTTTTACTAATAATACGATATATTTACTTCATTTTATATCTTTATTTCACTTACATTACAAAAAATGATGTCTTTTATTAGCTTTTTTTACTGATTTTAGGATATTTTTACTTCAATTCATAACAAAATTTTACGCACATTGTAAAAAAAAATATATAATAATATTCTTACGCTATCATCAGAAAATGTTGCTTGTTTTAGTTTTTTTTTTCTAATTTTACGATGTCTTTACTGCAATAAATATGATAATGTTAATCAATGGTCACAGAAAGTTGTTGATTTTTTCCTTATTTTATGATATTCAACCTAATTTTATAAATAATTTAAATATCTTTTTTGGTGGGAAAATATCTCACTACATTTTAAGAAAATGTCACGCACATTGTAAAAAAATATATGAAATAATATTTTTACCCCATTGTCAGAAAATTTAGCTTTTTTTGTTGGTTTTTTTCTAATTCTACGATGTCTTTACTGAAAAACATAACAAAAGTATACTGCGATTGCAAAAAATATGATAATCTTACTCAATGGTCACAGAATGTTGCGTATTTGTTTTGGTTTTTTTCCTTATTTTATGATATTCAACCTAATTTTATAACTAATTTAAATATATTTTTTGGGGGGGAAATATCTAACTACATTTTCAGAGAATGTCGTTTTTCTTATTATAATTTTTTTTATATAACAATATTTTTCTCACAGTTATAATCCCATGGTAAAATAACTTTTTTTTTCCTCGTCTAGCAGATTGTGCATGATTTTTCTTATCCACTTATTTTCTTCTTATCTTAATATTTCTTCAAATAAATAGTGTGTATTGTTTGACCACTAGATGCCATTGCATTAAAAAAATGCACATTTAAATCTTTCAATCAATTAACGTTTTCTTTTTTTTTATCTTGGTAGACATTTTTTTGAGATAAGCAAAATGATATGTTGCTTATTTTAGGGGTGATTTTTAAAAATGTTTTGACCATTGATTCTTTTTAATGCAGTAACGTAATTTGTACTTTAAATTGGGAATATGTTTACCCAGTTAATTTAATAACATGTTTTGAACGTATGCAGGGAAATCCCAAATGATGTGAAAATCCGTCTTTGGCACAGAATGAGTTAAAAATGCATTTTAAAACTGTATAATACTTTATTTTATAAATCTACATTGTTACTTTTACCTATATGAGACTTTCAACTTTTTTATGGAAACAACTTTAAAGTGGAGCAACAGAGAATTACGAAAGACACACGGCACAAAAGAATGTAAGTAAAAAAAACCAACGCTTCTTTTCAGTGAGAGAGCATATAAACTATGACATACAAGAATGTACTTTCGGCTTATTAGAAGAAATTTAAAGCAAAACACATAACTAGATGATGTTGTTCTAGGCCATGGTTTGTTGGTCTGATCCCTTAACCACTAGGGCTGTAGCGGCACCATTCCCTGTGGTATGTCTTGGGCAAGTACAGCCAGGTGGCTCCCATCCCTCTCTAGACCAATATATGTTTCCATTCGGTCTCAAACCAGGGACCCTAACCACTGCACTTCGGTAACATATCCTAGGACATAAAAAGCCTAAATCAGTGTAACATTTAAGCACCACCCACCCCTGTTTTCCTAAAACAGTCAAACATGTTATCCAAGTCCACAAATCCTATGTAAAATTATTGGGCTGTAGGAGAATGAGGATCATGCCAGACCAGCTGGTCTACTCTTCATTGGCCAGGACAAAAACCCGTGACACTACTCATCCTTAATCCGAAAGTCAATTTTCCAAAAGATTCTCCTCTCCATCAAATAGACTTTTACTTGGGCGGCTAAGAATTCTGATCCCCCTGTAATTGAAACACATCCGCTGGTCTCGTGTCTGAAACTAGGGGGGGGGGGATACCACCCTGGTCTACCATTCCATGTATAGGTGCGTTGTCTACTATTGGAGCTGAGGGATTTTTAAACCGACTTTACATCTTTTACAGGACAGGATTCAAAATTTATAGGGGTGGTTTCATCATGGAATTTCAGTTTGTTTGGATCTTGGACCTTGAGGAGATTGATAACTTCAGACTCAGGGATTATGGGAATTCTCCAGTGCTGGGGTGAGTGGTCAATTCACAACCCATCAGCCGTACACCCGGCCCACCAAACAAAATTGTTAAAAGTATAAAAATAATATGTAAAAATTGTTTTTTAAAAGTACTATGAATGAAAATGCTTCGTTTTGGTGCTTCTTTTGCCCCCAGTGACCCTGATAATTGCCGGCCATGTTTTTCTTTACTAGGTAATGTTAGCCTGTATGTATTTTATTTATTGAGATACTTATGTAAATGTGTTGCATTCTAGGTATTTTAATGCATACTATCACATTGTGTGATTCAAAAAGGGACATAATTCATGACTGCTAAGTGTTTTAGAACCAATTTGATTTAATGGTGTGTTAAAAAAGAAATATCACATGTACTTTTAAATGTCTGCATCTTCTATACTCAAACAATCTCTTTTATATCGTGGGGTTTCCAAATCAGCCTGTGTTAGGCGAAATACATGAAGTAGGAACCTTTATTGTTCTGCAATTGCTATAAAATAAATATTGTATTATACAATGAAACCCAAAAACAAATCGTTTTCAAATAAAAGTAAATGGTGATGATGGTGAAAGCGAAACAAAAATGGAATAAATTGAGATATAATTACATAGAGATAACTTAATAAGAACACAAAACAGATATTACTGCACATTTCTTAGTTGCAGGCAGACAAGAGGGAGTTTTGATGCTAGATGTATCTGGCTCAAGCTCCCGTACCTTGTCCTTTTTATACAAAGATCAGGACACTCAAGAATGGTGGTCCCTTTGGGGGCGGATATCCTAAGGCAGCAGGTCCAAAACACTCACCACATAGCAGTCAGTTTTCACTATGAGCACCAATGACAATTATTTTTTATTATAATAGATACTCTTATTATATAATATGCTGAGAATGGATGGAAACAGCAATGATAATAATGATGACGCTGAAAATGGTGGTGGTGATGATGACAATGATGATGATAATGTCGGGGTGACTGTGCATCCAAAAAGCGTATGTAAATATTTATATTCTTGAGGTGTTCGATTTAAATACACAGGATGTTTAGCTTTAAGACACAATTATTAAGGAAGTGTTGTAGGATTAAATAAGCACATGCTTCTTCCTATTCCTTTTCAGACATATTACGTTTACATTGTTTTTGTTTTTTGACTTTGTTTTATTTTTGTTTTTTCATCTTCGAAAGTATTCATTCATTCATTCAATCTTTCTCCAATGCAGAAAATAATGCACGATGCAGGTCTTTGAAGTAGCGAAACTGTGAAAAGTAAACCACATTATATCGATGGACTATTGTAGATATTAAAATTGGACTAAATATTTTGTTTTCCCGCTGTGACAATTTTTTATCCCTCTGCGGCCTGACACTCAAAAAGTTTGCAGAACCCTGCTCAGGTTGTTTTAAAAATATCATCAAGAACCCACTCGGGGTGATGCAGAAATACAGTGCAGATAAACAGATTAGCCTGGTAAAAGCTGTCTTTTATTCGGGGAGCAAGGCAGCAATATCTAAAACAACAGAAACTCTGGGAGTGGCTAATAACAGCACGTACAGTACTGTATTGTTGACTCCATTTCCTGAAACACCTTTGAACTAAAGGAAACATTTTCCTGTTCAGGTACTTCGTAACCTGAAACTTTCGTATGTAGAAACATTCGTAAGTAGAGGTACTACTGTCCACACCCTACCGAACCCAGATTTGCTTATCTCGAATATGGGAACAAACAATCCCCCCGCTTCTGTCCTGCATCACATAAAAACATTTAGAAGCCACATTCATTCATTAAAAGAGCATCAGTCCAGTAATCCCACTAGAAAGGCATTTTTTGGTCACATCTGAGGCGAACAACAGTAGCGGTGGATCACAGACCTTGCAGCTTCTGCACTGAGGGGCCTCGCACCTCCACGGGGGGCCCCTGCCACCGCATATCGCCGCACCCCCCTCCACTTTCGTCTAATCCCTTTCCAGATTTTAGTCCACGTCGGACCACATGTGGCGATGAAGTTATCAACGAGGACAGCAGAAGAGCCGTGGCCGCCTTCACGCGCTTTGAGTTCCGTCCATTGTAGCACGAGCACATCAAATAAAAAAGCTGCCCTCCGTCAAAATGAATTATCTGCATGAAAAGCGAGCGAGCGGCCCCCAATCAATCTTTGTCCTTCGCTGCGCCGTCAAGGACGCGCACATGGAAAGCAAAGAAAGGAAAGCGGACCCCCTCCCCGTCATATTTTAAGTTCTTCTGTTTTTTAATTCTCTGAATTTTGGCGGTTCGCAGAGAGGAGATACACCCTCTCCTCCCGAAAAATGCTGGTTACTAGGCAACATATTCACATATTCAATGTTAGGGTTAGCAAAAGGTTAACACGGGAAGGAAACTTCCTGCTCAGACTCCGTATTCTTAAAATCGGTTTCTCTTTAAAAGAGAGCAGTTTGTTCGATTTCAATGCCAGACAGTCAGCCTAGCAAAGGATAAAAGAGTAGCATTCAAAATAAGTGCACAGAAACATTATAGAAAATGACGGAGCCACAAATATCATTTAAAAGGCTTAGAACATCATTATGTAAAACAAGAGCGTCAAAGTAAAATGGACAAAAGGGACGAAAAAAATATAAGCTACAATGCAAAGACGAGACTGATTGAATGGTGAAAAAGTTTCAAATTTCACATATGAAGCCACTCTGGTTACAAATTTCGACCTGAAAGTGGGCCGCGGACCTGTTTTCGTTGGGTCGCAGGCCTTTGCCTTAGCAAAATCATGCTAAGAAGAAAAAAACGGAGGGTCAATTATACAGTAGATCACGTCTTGTTTTTTGCTTCTTCTCATTCAGTCAATCGGGGCCGTCCAGTTGTGTTTGAGAAGGACCAGATCTCGTTTATTGTCTTTTTGTTTGCTTTATTTCCTATTTCTGCCGATAATGATAAAGAAGGTTAGAGGTAAGGGGAAGGAGAAGTACGGGAGAGTGACAATGACCAAGTGTATTAAAGATTGTTAAAAACAAAAATTTTGTACTTGAAGGTACAGTAACGGTTTTCAAATGTATTTTTCAAGCTCTTTTTTAACATTTTTTTATCATTTATAATCTATACAAGTAAGGTATTGGTTTTTTGTTGATATTTTGGGTGCCAACTTTTAGTTAGTGGCTTTTTTAAAACAGTTTTAGGTGTGATGTAGGATTGTATAAACAGTACTTAAAGTCGATCCTGTCAGGACCAGAACAGGAAACAGGAACCACTGCCGTAACGTTACTCACAGTTTTATTGGGGAAAGGAGAAAGAAGCGCACACTCGATCCGGAGATCGTTGGTCGCAGGGAGTAGGTTGCTCAGCCGCGGAAGTGGGACTTCCGTGGCGAGCGATGGCGGTGTCGGGAACAGAAAAAGTCGAAAACCAGGAGAGGAGAGTAGCCGTGGTGAGATCAAACAAATGGTAGCGGGAGAAAAACAGGAGCAAAAACACAGGTCAGGTGAAAAAGGACTTGCCGTGTAAAAACGGAGATTCGCAGACGGACCAAGCAAAGGGGGCTAACATGACAGAGTTTAAATACTGACCGGAGGGCAATCTGTCAACAAGCTCCAGATGGCGCCCACGGGTGTGGCCAATTAGGGGCCAAGGCAACCGTGACAGATCCAGTTTTGCTGGTCATTTTAGTTATTTTAAAACCGGTAATTATTATCTACTATCATAACCTTAACTTAAACAGTCCTTTCATTTGATGAATTTGAGCAGTGGATTTTTTTCTTTTTTGGGTTGCCACTTGTCATTAGGGTGGAAGGATGTGTCTTCAATACATACTATTTGAGAACCACTGGTCTGATGAACCTAATTCAATGGTCTCATACTCAATTTTCTTGGGGGGCGCCGGAGATAGAGACTGGGTGGGGTGGAGCCAAGTTGGGTGTTCCAAAAAAAATCTCATATTAAAAATATTATCTTTTTTTTCTCCCCTACATAAAACAAATTATGAAAATAAAGAAAACAGTATTAGATTTAGTAAAAAATTATAATTCAGTAATAAAAAAGAATGTTAATCAAATCAGTAATTAAGAGTATTTTTTATACTAAATAAATGTATGACACAATAAGAAAACCTTCTCGGGGGCATATGTGGCCTGCGGGCCTTGACTTTGACATAGGTCATGGAAGGCATTCAATATATCAAATCAAAATTAGAATACAGAAAATTAGAAAGATGATTACATTAATCCTGTTTTGAGAAAAAAAATCAAGCAAACAGAGAAGCACTGTTTGATGGAATGTAATCTTTTTAACACCCACCTAGGAGTGGATTTACACAGTTTGTGCATTTTAAAGAAAGGGCAATCCAAAACTGTTTTGCAACCCGTTTTTGAGCCAATGCACACTTTTTTTCATAAAAAATCTTGAAGCACACCTTCCATCAAAACTAAGTTATTTAATACATTTCCCTGCGATACCTCATGAGCTGATAAAAAGTATAAACAAAATAAATAGTAATCAGCCGCCACCTACTGATATAGTTGTTACTGAACAATGCCATGGTTTTTTGCAAACATAGACTTTCTGGAGCACTCGAGGGAAGGTCTCACAGCACACTAGTGTGCCCCAACACACTGGTTGAACAACACTGCTCGACGGGACTACCATTATTTTTTTAATCAAAGCTACTAGCAAAATATCATGACAAACAACTTCTCATTTTCTCTCAAGGCACAAAGTAAATTCATTGACCTTTACTTGCATGCTATTCTTACTTATCCAGCAAATCAGAGAACAATACTAGGATTATCTAAATTGGGTGTCTGTTGCAAGCATATTGCAGTGTGACACCCCCTGTATATTAAGCTATGGCCTATGTAATGTTTAGTTTAATTGTCAGGATCTTGCGTGTCACATAAGTCCTTTCTTTCAATTCCATTCTTGTTTTGTTTTTATATTTTATGTGACGCCTTATTTGTTTGTTACTTTGTTCCTGATTTTGTTATTGAACACCATATTTTTTTGAGCGCTGTTGTTCTTGCTTCCATTCGCTTGGGTTCACCTGAAAAAGTAACAGAATGACCACCAAAGAACATAATAAAACATACCTATCTCAGCAGCAAGGAGAAGATACCTCAGCCACTTCAATTCCCTGTCTCAGCGCTGAGAAGGTCCATGTTCTGGCTGTGGAGAATAGGTACCTCAGCTTCTTCTGGCCCCTGTTCTGGGGGAGAGGACAAGGACCTTCGAATGCCATTGTGCTGGCGAGAGGGACTGTCGTCCTTGATTGTTTTTAATTTTTGGGGGGAGATGGAATGTGAGATGAATGTAATGTCAGGATCTGGCATGCCGATTTCATCACTTCTTTCGCTTCCATTTCTGAACTGTTGTTTTGATTGGACATGTGATTTGTTTTGTGACCCCTTGTTTGTTTGTTGCGTTGTTCCTGAATTTGTTTTTAAAGACTATCCTTATTTGAGTGCCACTTTTCTTAATTCTCCTTTCCTTGGGTCTACATGCAAAACGTGACAGAACAAAAACTATTACATTGTATTTAAAATATGCAGTTTGTTTTTTAAGAAATACAATTAAATACATATGGAACAGGATTAACAGGCAAGTAAATGCCAAAGATTAAAAATAATGACAAAAAGGACAAATCAGTACATGACGAGTTTTACTCAAGTCAGTATCATGAAAACGGCGGCTGGGTAGCACGAGGGTCCAGGGATCTGTTCCAGCTACAGCAGCCTTACCGTGTGGAGTTTGCATGTTCTCCCTGTGCTTACATGGGTTTTCTCTGGGCAGCCGGTGTCCTTCCACATTCCAAAAACATGCATGTCAGGTTGATTGGCCGGTCCCAATCGTCCCTAGGTGTGACTGAGCAAGTGAATTGTCTGTCTTCGTGTTCCCTAAGATTGGCTAGCAACCAGTTCGGGGTATCCCCTGCTCACTGCCTGAATATAATAGGGTTGGGCTCCAGAATTCCCTGCTACCTGGTGAGGATAAGCACCGAAGGAAATGGATGGATAAATATCAAGTCAAGTCCAGTCAAGTCATTTTTATTTGTATAGCCGTTAATCACAAAGAGTCTCAAAGGGCTGCACAGGTTATTACACAGACTATTTTTCAGACTATTATTACACAATCCCCTGATCTGGAACCAACATAAGGGCAGGGAAAAAACTCAAAAACCTCAACATGAGGAAAATGAAGAAACCTTGAGAAAGGACTGCACATGTGGCATCCCCCTTTCAGGATTACCAGACAGCAAAGGATGTTGCAATCACAAATAATACAGAGATATTGTCCACGAAAAGTATAGGTTATTCATATGCTATAAAGTAGAAGTGTGTTTTAAGCTTAGATTTAAACATTTCCACTGAGGTTGCAGATCAGATCTCAGGGGGAAGAGCATTCCACAGCACCGGTGCCCGGATGGAGAACGCTCTCGAACCAGCGGAACACTTCTTGGCTCTTGGGATCACCAGAAGACCGGCGCTCTCAGAATGAAGGCTTCGGACCGGAACATAGGGGGAAATCAGATCTGAAAGATATGAAGGAGCAAGTCCATGTATGATTTTGTATAATACTAAGAGAACCTTGAAATCACATCTTAGGCTAACAGGGAGCCAATGCAGGTTAGCCAAAATCAGCGTAATGTGATCGGACTTTTTTGTCCTAGTTAAAAGCCTCGCTGCAGCATTTTGTACCAGCTGAAGACTCTTGATTCTGGACTTCGGGAGACCGGAGAGTAGTGCATTACAGTAATCGAGACGGGAGGTAACGCATGAATTATAATCTCCGCATCCGACTGAGACAGTATAGGACGAATTTTAGCAATGTTGCGAGGATGGAAGAAAGCAGTTCAAGTAATTTTCTTCACATGTGTTTGAAAGGACAGATCGGGGTCAAAAGTGACACCTAAATTTTTAACTGAGTCACTCTGTGTGATGTGACATTTGTCAATGTTCACAGCAGTTTTTGAGAATAAATCACGGCATTTAGATGGACCAATAACTAACATTTCGGTCTTTTCAGAGTCAAGACGCAAGAAATTATGTGACATCCACTCTTTTATCTCAGTGAGGCTGGCCTCAAAATTTCCACAATTTAGTGTGGCAGATTCCTCCAATGGAAGAAATAGTTGAGTGTCATCTGCGTAGCAGTGGAAACTGTTATTATACCTGCGAATAATATCACCTAATGGAAGCATGTAAATGCTTAAAAGAAGGGGCCCAAGCACTGAACCCTGCGGAACACCACAGGTAACACCAAAGGGCTCAGATGTCATTTTGCCAAATTTAACACAGTGCGTCCTATCCGAGAGGTAGGATCTGTAACATGAGAGGACGGTTCCTGAGAGACCAATCCATTTTTTCAACCCTTCTAGTAAAATAGTATGGTCCACTGTGTCAAAAGCAGCACCAAGGTCCAGCACCAGCAAAAGTGATGAAGCTCCAGAGTCCATTGCCAGTAGGAGATCATTGGTTACCTTAATCAGAGCTGTCTCAGTAGAGTGGTTAACCCTGAATCCTGATTGCATTGATTCAAAAAGATTGTTTTCGGATATGAAATCATTCAGCTGCTGTGCCACTACTTTTTCAAGTACTTTAGAAAGAAACGGTAGATTTGACACAGGTCTATAATTACATAAGCTTTCTGGATCAAGGTTGGGTCGTTTCAGTGTAGGTTTAATAACAGTGGACTTAAAAGCCGCTGGAACTACACCTGAGGAGAGTGATATCTTTATAATATTTAGAACTGAAGGTCCAAAAAGTCCTTTAATAAGCGAACCCGGAATCGGGTCCAACAGGCAAGTCGTCGGTTTGGCCATATTCAACACCTGTTTAAGATTATCGAGTGACAGTTCACTAAATCGGGACAAATTCCCTAGACAGCCACCATGTCGTGCATCTATAGATTTCAGCCCTTTAGTATGTGTTGTATTAATACTATCTTTAGAAATTTCTGTATGCATTGAATCTTCTTATTAAAGAAGACCATAAAGTCATGGGCTGAATGGGTAGAACTATCTGGGATAATTTGTTCCCTTGTAAGCGATCCTACAGTGTCGAATAGGATTTTGGGGTTGTTCTTTTGTAACGCAATCACCTTCGAAAGGTAGGCTGATTTTGCAGAGCGGAAGGGGCGCTTTATACTTTAACAAGCTGTCACACTAGGTTTGATGGAAAACCTCAAGCTTGGTAGCGCGCCATTTTCTTTCAGATTTCCTGCATTCTTGTTTAAGGGATCTAGTTTCATCATTAAACCAAGGCGTGCGTCTTTTAAGTCGTAATTTAAGCCGTATGGGCGCTACTGAATCCAGGACACTAGCCAGGGTAGCATTAAACTCATTCATGAGTGAGTCGATAGAGCCTTTGTATGAAGGTAAAGACGCAACTGCTCCTGAAAGAAGATCAGAGAGCTCAGAAACTGTGCCAGTGCCTTTATTGCGTCCGCTAAATCCTTCAGCTTTTTTAGTACTACATTTAGCTAGCAACTCGAATCTAACTAAATAGTGATCAGAAATAACTGTAGTACACGTTAACACCGTCATGTTTGAGGTTGAAACTCCTCGAGTCATAACCAAGTCTAGTGTGTTTCCATCTTTATGAGTTGGCAAATCAACCAGTTGATTAAAACCAAATGTATCAATTACAGACCAAAACACAACAGTAAGTGAACTGAGTGGGGAGTTTGTATGAATGTTAAAGTCCCCCCCATATCATGAAAAATGTATTTTAAGTATTCGTTTACTACACAGTACAACATATGTTCTATATAACTTGTTTAAAAATCTGTGTTTTAAGTATTCTAGACTCTAGAATAGGGTTTCTTGCACTTTTTCAGCATACAAGCTTTTTTTAAAAAAGTCTAAATAATCCAAACACTACAAATAATGTAAAACAACTAGTTATTTTCAAATGTGTTGCCGATTCTTTGTATATTATTTAATTAGTAAACCAAACAAAGATTCAAGGGCAGTCTAGCCTTCAAAAAACTGCTAATTTGTTTAATTAAAAGCTGACACTGTTTATCAATGCAGGCTTAAATTCATCCATCCATCCATCCATTATCTGCACCGCTCATCCTCAGTAGGGTCGCAGGGGTGCTGGAGCCCATCCCAGCTATCTTCGGGCAGTGGTCTGGGGACACCCTAAAATGGTTGCCAGCCAGAAAAATAGTAAGATAAGCAGTCAACCAAAACACTTTTTTAATACAGTAATCACATAATTTTCAAAATCAAGTAAATTGATTAGTTAAAATGTAGAGTAATGTGGTATAGTCACAGTGGGTTGAGTAAAAAATAAGATAAAAATCAAGTTAACCTCCGAAAAAAATACAGTCAGAAAAAGTATTGCGGACAAAATTACATATATAAAGAAAAAGGAATCGAATAATCATCACAGTGGCCAAAAATTGCTAGCGCTCACACTGAACGATTCATGCGTGCATTTATACACGGACAGGCAACTTTTGCCACACATCGTCCTGCTAGACCAACTGGGAGTAAATGAGGGTTCACAGTCTTGCCCAAGGTCACTTTGACAGCGGAAAGTCACAGCTGGGATTTCAACAAGCAACCCTTCAATCACTGGCCAACCTGCTCTACCAGCTGTGCCACAGTTCCAAAAATGATTATCGCCAATAATGAAACATTCCAAAATAATGGAGGAAACACTGAAGAAAAATTTAGGAAATATATTGTATTTTTCTCACTATAATACACAATGGATAATAAGGCGCACCTCTAACAAATGTCTTTATATTTTTCTTATACAAGGCGCACAGGACTATTAGGCGCATGGAATTAAAACTCCAGTAAGAACTAGGTTTGCATAAACTAACAAAAGATACTTTTAAATTAGAATTATTTTATTCCCTAGAAAATAGATTCACATTACAACATCTGGTTTCCTCACTAAAATTAATTTTAGCAACCAACAAGTAACATGTCAACCACAAGTACGAGTACTTGAAGACTCTCTATGTTTCTCAAAAGCAGAGAAATTATCATTATTATCATATGCAGTATTATTTCTCAACCATTGAAAGAAAAGTAAAATATTTTGGAGAAAATATTTCAATAAACAAAAATTTTCGTCCAAGTAATTACGACACGTTTAAATTAACGGACAATTATTGTCCAAAACAACAACAAAAAGGACTTGCAATATGTGTTTGAAA
Source organism: Urocampus carinirostris (assembly GCF_059441175.1). Classification (NCBI taxonomy): domain Eukaryota; kingdom Metazoa; phylum Chordata; class Actinopteri; order Syngnathiformes; family Syngnathidae; genus Urocampus; species Urocampus carinirostris. The sequence goes on from NC_142357.1 coordinate 14,652,550, forward strand.
GTTGGCATCCGAGCGCTTTTTTTTTCTTTTAGTGACAAACAGTTAACATACTAACTACAAGAGGGAACTCGAAGACAACTTTATATATTTCTTCAAGGCAGAACAGTTACCGTATTCAGTGTCATTTGATTGTAAGTATGCATTTTTATTTGAATTCACTGGATTTTCTGGTATTTAAGGTGTACTGGATTATAAGGCTCATTTTCACATTTCTGGGCAATTTGGGCTTTTTAAGTGGGCTTTATAGTCCAGAAAATATGGTAATTGAAGAAATGTGGCCGTATCATCTAATGACTGACGTCCACCGCTACTTTGTAATCCCACAAAGACGTCATCAGTGCAATGATGACGTCTTAGAAATTTGACCTTTGTGATCATACATCATTGAGACGCAGTAATCATGGTTATATACATTTAAAATATAATACCCAGTTATATTCATACATTATTTCTCGTTTAACTTTACACTTTTTGGATTTTTTTCTTTAAAAATGTAAAATTTTGACTTTATATTATGAATATCATTGATAGAATTAATATCTGACATACGGTTTGGCAAACCCAAAACATTAAACCTTATAAGGAAGTCAAAACAGTCTGCAATAAATACTGTATTTATCTATTTTCATTGAAAAACATTTAAGGGACAGTGTGTAATATTTTGGGCCTCCTAGTGGTACAAAAAATATTGATTTGAATATCAGGCAAACATACATGAACCATCATACCAATGTTATTTTCTATTTAAAAAAAAAACAAGTTATTATTTTACGCCGTGCAATCACCACGTAGATTGGCGCCGTGTTTATCCTGCCGCCACGCTGGTCCATTTATCACTGGCCCTCAGTCATACCAGACAATACAGTGCCATCTAGTGGTCAAATATTATACATTGGGGTTTTAAGGGTGTATATACGGTTTCTGTTGGTGGGCAAATATGATAAAATCTATATTATCAAGCACTTTTATTAGCATCGTAGATGTTCATGCTTACAGACTGCATTTGAGAGCTAGATGTGAGCGTTTTCCAATAAATACAAAGTGCCGGAGAGCCACGAGGAAGCACCGAAGAGTTGCATGCGTCCCCAGAGACGCTTGTTGCTGACCCCATAACTAACATATCAATGTGATGAGCCTCTGCAGTACCAGAATGAGGCTCGCAATTCTTTTAACTCATAGCAGAGGGTAATAGTGAGACCAAGGATTTTGACTGGGCTAACACCTTATCCTCAGACAATAGAATTAGTGATGGTATTAGCAAGCTAACAGCAACTAAAGCCATCCAGTCTTTATTTCTCATCGCATGGGCTTTTCATAATGGATTTCCTATCTATTGATGTTTTTATTCAAAAGGAGCGGCCCATAGACTTCATTTTTAAGTTAAGGTAAGACAAAACTACATTCTATGAATTGCTTTCTTGCTCTGTCAATCAAGCAACGACTAAGAAGTCTCATCTCATTAGCTGCACGGCTTATCCTCAGTAGGGTCGCGGGGGTGCTGGAGCCCATCCCAACAATCATCGGGCATTGGGCAGGGGGACACCCTGAACTGGTTGCCAGCCAATCGCAGGGCACACATGGACAGACAACTTGCTCGCTCATTCACACTTAGTGACAATTTGGACCAGCCAATCCACCTTAAATGCATGTCTTTGGAATGTGGGAGGAAACCGGAGTGCCCGGAGGAAACCCATGCAAGCACGGGGAGAACATACAAACTCCGCAGAGAAAGTCCGGTAGCTGGATTCGAACACACACAGGAGGTTTCCAAGACCATAGAACTGTGCCGCTCACGCGCTAACCACTGCGCCGCCGTGCTGCCCTGACTAAGAAGTAGGTTCATTTATTTTCAAATCTGAATGTGCCTCACCACGTCACTGCTGAGGTACAATGGTGATTCTGTAGTTGTTGTTTTTTCCCAATACATTTAGAAAATACTTCCATCTATTGCCAGAAGCTAGGCTTATTAAGTGTATATGGGTGGACTTAGTTATTATTAACCCGAATAACGACTGCACTTTTTCTGCCTGATATAATTGTTAACGGCACAGCCATATTGAATGTCCCAAAGTGAAATTAATTTACTACAAGGAAATTTGACATCATCAAATCATAACTCACTGAATTGATAAGAACCATTTCCAATAGCTTGTTTGTCTTATGTCATTCCAACTATGTCGTACCATATAACTAGTGAATTGCAGATCCAACATAAAGGATGCGCTTCGACCATTGACAAAGAGTTTTTGATTCTGTTGAAAAATTAAAAGGACAAAAGACCTTAATTTCTATGACCAAATGTGTGTCAGAAGGTTTTATTTTATGACACTGATTGAAATGCTTCTATAGCTGCCAGAGATGTGCAGTGAGGTTTGTGTCTGGTGAAGCACAGTCAGGTTCACAAATAAAATTAACCTACATCTTATTTATCAATTCATTGGAAGAGCAAGGCAGCATTACATGAACTGTATCATAGACAAGAAATGGTTTATTGTCTTACCTTAACTTATAAATAAAGTTTACGTGCTTCAAATAAAATTATGAATCGATGAGTAATCTTCCATTATGAAAAAAATAGTCCATGAGATGAGGAAATAAAAATGCTGTCTTGACTTACTGTTAGCTTGATAATACTATCACGAGTTCGATTGTTTGGGGCTCAGGTGGGCAGCAAATCAGAATCCTTGGTCTCACTATCGCCCTAAAGAAATGTGAGCCTCAGCACTTATTAATTGTATTAAGAATATTTATAAGATAATGTAAACATTCAGTTATTTTATAATGTCTTAATGCTGAATAAATGTCCTCAATTATAAATTATAAATGTCTACGATGACTGATGAAGCACAACCTCATTTGCCTTGCTTGTAAATTTTGAGTAAAACAACCCTAACATGTGTTAAGTTTGAAAGTGTCACGGTTGCCATGGGGCCCAATTGGCCCCGCCGGTGTGTCGCCAGCTGCGGCTCATTAACAGATTGGCTTTCCGTCTTTTTAAGCTCAGTGCACTCTCTCTCACTTCGTCAGTCCGTCAACGAACCTCTGCCCCGCAAGATTTAATATCTGACTCGGTCCTGTTTTTCTGTCTGGTATGGTTCCCGTTATTTTTTCCAGTTTTTCCGGACAATTGGTATCAATCTCGTCGGTCTCTGGCTTCCTGTCTTTCCACGCCAGACCGCTGCCTAACGTGCATGACTCCCCATTTCCCGTAAAATAAAAGTCTTGCATGAGAACGTCACGCGTTTGGATTCTGATCCTGTTCTGGTTCATGACGGAAAGCCAAAATGAATTGACTGTTTTGATTTTTGTGGGGGTTAAAAAAAGGTAAAAAAATCGTTCAATTTGATCAAAATTGTTTAAAAAATATTTTTAAATGCTGAATAAATCTCACCATTTCTCATATCTTTAATTTTATATTTACATTATGAAAGGTAAAGCTTAGTCTCACCTGCTTCCCCTGACTGCATATCAATGATGCAACATTATGCAATCACGACATCACACTTTAAATCACTGAGAAAATAACGTTTTATGGCGGTCTTAATATTATGTCAACACAAAACTTCAATTGCTTTTGTTCTTAAAAATCTCAGTTCATGTATTCTTGCCGTAATATTCAACGATACTGTTGTGTGTCGTGTCGTTTATGAAATATGGAAAAATAAAGTGCCCGGCTCCACATCGGCTACACGTGTGGGAAGGTTTCATAAAAGAGGCCACGTTACAAAATTATGCACATCCCGGCATGAATTTGTCCCTTGGGGGGTCAGCCAGAGCGTCGGACGTGTTGGCAGCTGGAATCTCAGTAGAGGAGAAGCCGCCTTTTATTCCCCTCTTGTGCAAGACGTTGACCAGGCAAGGATGCAATATGCAACAGAAGCGGCACACAAGTGGGGGGAAAAAAGGTGCCATTTTGAGGAACAATCAGCAAGACACAGAAGCACAATATATCCTGGGAAGTGGACTTCAATTTCCGGCTGGTAATCAGCGCTCTGTAGGATGTCTTTTCTGGAGGACAAAAAAAGGCTCACAAGTACATGAGAGCTTTTTGCTTAATCTGAGACGCTGCGGGGCACCAACAGCTGGGGGATGTTGCCTGAGCCCTATTGATTTTCCTCTTTTTTTGTCTATTAGCATGCATGCACATTGACAAACACATATTCACACAAGTTGATGTGATGTAACTTATTGTTTATTCTTATTGAATACTCAAGTTGCTCATATCCACATATATCCTCAATAAAGGTTGCTGTTTCCTTGGTGACCTGAGGCTAAGGTCTGATCTGCACCAGGGAGCAGTGAAAGGACGGGGAGAGTTGGCGAGAACACATACTAAAAAATAATGGACTTGATGCTAAGAAGGCTTTTATGTTCTTCCAAAGACAGCTTAATTATTCCCGATCCAACAGCACCATTGGTTGCTAGGCAGAATTCATAGACACATTTGTTATGTTCTCGAACTCTCTCACTAAAAGGGAGATGAAAAGAAACCAAAGTGATCTAGAGTTGTACCATATTTATTTTATTTGGGCGGCATTAGCTCAGGAGGTAGAGCGCTCGTCTTGGGATCGAGAGGTTGCAGATTCGAGTCCCGGCTCCTCCGTGTTATATGTCGAAGTGTCCTTCGGCAAGACGCTGAATCCCCAAGCAGGTAGGTGCGTTGCATGGCTGACTCCCTATTGGTGTGTGAGTTTTTGTGTGAATAGGTAAGTGTGAAGCACATTGTAAAGCGCTTTGGGAGGTCTTCATTGACTTAAACAGGGCTATATAAATGCAGACCATTTACCATTTTACCATTTGTGCAATGATTGATCAGCTAAAAAATCACACCATAGGATGCAACGGGAGTCGAATGAGGGTTACATCGGTGAGAGCACTGAATCCCAACCACTGGACGACTGGTGATATAGATGACATAGGAAAAAGCATTTGATTTGATCTCATCACACTAAAAGGAGTTTTGTTACCAGAGAAAAATCTAGAGAATAAAGAAAACACATAAAAACAAAACAAAGGTAAACAACTCTTTCGTGTATATGATGATTAATCGGTCTTTTGACATTAGATAAATACATTGTAATTGTTGTGTTGATATGGTGTTCATATCACTATGGTTATGAACCTATGGTTATGGTTATGCTTATGGTTATGCTTATGGTTATGGTTATGGTTCTATGGTTTCTGCACTATGATGACTATGTTTGCACCAATGCATATGCTGACTATTTTTTTTGCACTATGATGACTTTTGCACCAAATGCAATATTGCACAACCCTTACGATACCAACGGTATCACGATAACACTGTATGTAACATCCCACATGCCGACATTTCTTGTGTAAATACCATGTAAATTATAACTACAGCCTTATCCCCCTTGTTTTATAACCTTATCTTCTCTGTTCCTTTATCTTCTTGGCTCATACCTCACTGTGAATGTGTAAAACTGGAGTGTCATGCCCAATTTCGTTGTCACAATATGTTAACCCATTTTGTAACAATGACAATAAAGGTATATTCTATTCTATTCTATTCTATAGTTTATGATCTCGTACAAATAATTGTAATCATCGCTACACGTAATCAACAACGTATGTCCAGGGCTAGTACAGCTTTTGCATGTCCCAATTCTAGCACTTTTTAAGGACTTCCAAAGCAATATTTTCAATTCCTCTAATACCATTAAGAGTAAAGAAATCTATCGTGAATAATGTATTTTGCAGAGCCAGAATTTATCTGCGATTTACTTATGCGATTTTTAATCTTGCGTGTGCATTTATCAACATTTTTAATTTTGAGTGAATTAAGAATATATTTGTTTCTGAGAACAATTTTCTCCCCTCATAGTTGTTGCATAAAAAGTCAGTAGTATGTAGCTTTCATTTTCAGAGACAGTAAGTTCCGAGACCCAGCTCCAGAAACTGGGTTTTGGGAAATGGAATGTCACCCTCAGGCTGGGACGCAGCCTGTGTTGAAACTATTTTGGTTCATATTTTTTGCTCATTTTCTTAGGTGTTTGGTTACCAAGAAGACAGATTGTGAGCAATCACATCGGCTCCCTTTAGGTGAGGCCTTCTTATAATAGGCTGCTGCCATGCAACCCGACCAGGGATAAGCGGAATGAAATCTATAGATGGAAAAAGTCCTTACAATGCCAATATACCACATGGAAACGCTACTTTATTTTCTCGACCTAGATGGTATTCTTTTTTTTAATGAATGTTTATCAACTCAAGTAAGTGAACACTCTTGACCCAGACTGTTTTTTTTTCTAAATTATAAACATAACCTTCGGATAGGCTTACGTACAACATCAATCATTTTTATATGGATACCTCTTTTCAAATGAATTTTGATACCGTGGAGTCTGTAGTGCCCTCTATTATACACATAGCCCCATTTGCGTACCTGTCCACCTGTACGTTTTTGCCGTACAAAGTACGTTTATTATGCATTTTGAGATGTGTACGACGTACAAGAAAATCTTTTCGGAAAAACGCAAATTGGTCAATTATGGGTACCATCGGATAAACACGAACTATCACGAAATGGCAAATCAATCAAGTCAAACATTTTTGCCGCGGAAGCCTCTATTGTGGTATCGTTTTTTTCGTTGCAAACGAAGCGAGCGGTTTGATGCTAGTGTGCGCATGCGTCTGCCGCCTGGGGATTTCCCATCAAGCATCATTCCGAAAAAAAAAATATGGTGTAAGATTATTTTGTATTTTGTACGGGACATGTAGTCGTGGAAGTTGACAGGTATGCATTTGAGAACTAGACAAACACAAATATCAACTGGGATTCCTATAATTAAATCTCTGGACAAATCGTATCCAAGAACAGAATAGCTGTTAGTTGCATTCAAATAGAGACTGTGGAAACCAACCAACTATGACTATGAAATGCGCATTTCAAATGGGATCATAATTTCTTGATTTATTTTTCTTTTTCCAAGTACAAGACATTACTGTAGTGCTTCTTTCCACCGCTACTGGCGTGTGGTGGCGCTGTGAGAGGTCACCCAGCAGTCCGGCTTCTACTTCCTAGTTCGTGTGTAGGCGTACAGGACTGAATCTGCAGCACGCTAAGACCTTTGACATTTTTATTGTTTAATATATTGTGCATCCATTCAATATGGTTGGTATAAAGTGTAAAGAAGAGGCGAGCCGTTTTTTCCATTTTCCAAACGTAAGTTAAACTCAACTTTATTTATCTTTGTAGAGCATATTGTTTTATGAAATGTTTATTTTTTTGGACAAAACCATACAGGTTACTTATACAAGCCTTAAAAATACATATACAAACCTTAAACATACAAAGTATAGCATTGAAGCAACTTGCAAAAAAATTCAACTTACGAACGATCGTTCGGAACCTACCTCGTTCGTAAGTAGGGCAGCGTCTGTAGACAAATGCGTACAGTAAGAAGCATGAGGGCCTCCTTATTGACGTGTCACATAATCCAATAAAAAGTAAGATTTGGGGGAAAGAAAAGATTCCTGGGTTCTGCGTAAGAAAAAGGGCTATCAGGAGAAAAGAAAAGTATCTTTAAGTTTGAGCATGTCTCGCCAAGTCCCGGCAAGTTTAAAAACCAGTCAGGCGGACAATGGGTGGTGCATTCGGTCGTATTACAGCAGCACTGTAAAGGCTGCCGGCTTTGTGTGTAAGGCGATTGGACAGAAGTGTTCTTTTCATGTGGAAATGACCATGTCGAAAAACGGGACAAAACCGTATTGAGCGGAGCTAGCACCTTCACGCATTTCAAGAACTGCAACATGCTGTTTGACGACGAGCATGCCATGTTTTTCATCTGTAAAGAACTCAAGTTATTAGAGAGAAAGAATCAACTGCAAATGATCTACTTTTCAAGTCAAGTCAAGTCAAGTCATTTTTATTTGTATAGCCCTAAATCACGAAGAGTCTCAAAGGGCTTCACAGATTATTACACTATATTACACAGACTATTTTTCAGCCGACGAGAAGAGTAGGTTATTCATATGCTGGAGTAGAAGTGAGTTTTAAGCTTAGATTTAAACATTTCCACTGAGGTTGCAGATCGGATCTCAGGGGGAAGAGCATTCCACAGCACCGGTGCCCGGATGGAGAACGCTCTCGAACCAGCAGAACACTTCTTTGCTCTTGGGATCACCAGAAGACCGGCACTCTCAGATCGTAGGCTTCGGACCGGGACATAGGGGGAAATCAGATCTGAAAGATAAGAGGGAGCAAGTTCATGTATGATTTTGTATAATACTAAGAGAACCTTGAAAACACATCTAAGGCTAACTGGGAGCCGATGCAGGTTAGCCAAAATCGGTGTTATGTGATCGTACTTTTTTGTCCTAGTTAAAAGCCTCGCTGCGGCATTTTGTACCAGCTGAAGAGACTTGATTCTAGACTTCGGGAGACCAGAGAGCAGTGCATTACAGTAATCGAGACGGGTGGTAACAAACGCATGAATTATAATTTCCGCATCCGACTGAGACAGTATTGAACGGATTTTAGCAAGAAAGTGGTTCTAGTAATTTTCTTTACATGCGTTTCAAAGGATAGATCAGGGTCAAATATGACACCTAAATTTTTAACTGAGTCACTGTGTGATGTGACATTTGTCAATGTTCACAGCAGTTTTTGAGAATAAGTCACGGCATTTAGATGGACCAATGACTAACATTTCGGTCCTTTCAGAGTTAAGACGCAAGAAATTGAGTGACATCCACTCTTTTATCTAAATGAGGCAGGCCTCCAAATTTCCACAGTTTAGTGTGGGAGATTCCTCCGACGGAAGATATAGTTGAGTGTCGTCTGCGTAGCAGTGGAAGCTGATATTGTACTTGCGAATAATATCACCTAATGGAAGCATGTAAATGCTGAAAAGAAGGGGGCCAAGCACTGAACCCTGCGGAACACCACAGGTAACATTAAAGGGCTTAGATGTCATTTCGCCATATTTAACACAGTGCGTCCTATCTGAGAAGTAGGATCTGAACCACGAGAGGACGGTTCATGAGAGATCAATCCATTTTTCCAACCGTTCTAGTAGGAAATTGTGGTGCACTGTGTCAAAAGCAGCACTAAGATCCAGCAGCAGCAAAAGTGATAAAGCGCCAGAATCCATTGCCAGTAGGAGATCATTTGTTACCTTGATCAGAGCTGTCTCAGTAGAGTGGTTAACCCTGAATCCTGATTGCATAGATTCAAAAAGGTTATTCTCGGATACGAAATCATTCAGCTGCTGTGCCACTACTTTTTCAAGTACTTTAGAAAGGAAAGGTAGGTTTGACACAGGTCTATAATTACATAAGATTTCTGGATCAAGGTTGGGTCGTTTCAGTGTGGGTTTAATAACGGCAGACTTAAAAGCTGCTGGAACTACACATGAGGAGAGTGATATGTTTATAATATTTAGAACTGAAGGTCCAAGGACGCCAAAAAGACTTTTAATAAGTGAACCTGGGAGCGGGTCGAACTGGCAAGTTGTCGGTTTGGCCGCATTCACCACCTGTTTGAGATCATCAAGTGACAGTTCACTAAAACTGGATAATTTCCCTGGACAGCCACCCTGTCGTGCATCTGTAGATTTCAGCCCTTTAATATGTGTAGTATTAATAATGTCTTCAGCAATTTCTTCCTGTATGCATTGAATCTTCTTTGTAAAGAAGACCATTAAGTCATGAGCAGAGTGCGTCGAACTATCTGCGATAGTCTGTTGCCTTGTAAGCGATGCTACAGTGTCAAAAAGGACTTTGGGATTATTCTTTTGAGACGCAATCACCTTCGAAAGGTAGGCCGATTTTGCAGAGGCAAGGGCCGCTTTATACTTTAACAAGCTGTCACACCAGGTTTGATGGAAAACCTCAAGCTTGGTAGCGCGCCATTTTCTTTCCAATTTCCTGCATTCTTGTTTAAGGGTTCTAGTTTCATCAGTAAACCAAGGCGTGCGTCTTTTAGGACGTGATTTAAGCTTTATGGGCGCTATTGAATCCAGGACACTAGCCACGGTAGTATTGAACTCATTCATGAGTGAGTCAATCGAGCCATTGTATGAAGGAAAGGACGCAACTGCTCCAGGAAGGAGTTCAAAGAGCTCAGAAACTGTGCCAGTGCTTGTATTGCGTCCGCTAAATCCTTCAGCTTTTTTAGCTCTACATTTAGCTAGCACCTCAAATGTAACTAAATAATGATCCGAGATAACGGTAGTACACGGTAACACCATAATGTTTGATGTTAAAACTCCTCGAGTCAGAACCAAGTCTAGCGTGTTTCCATCTTCATGGGTTGGCAAATCAACCAGTTGATTGAAACCAAATGCATCAATTAGAGACCGAAACGCAACAGTAAGTGAACTGAGTGGGGAGTTCATATGAATGTTAAAGTCCCCCATAATTATAATTTTGTCTGCATAGGTTACTAGTTCAGACAAAAGTTCAGCAAATTTGTCTAAGAAAGTTGTGTATGGCCCAGGTGCGCGATAGATCGTTATTACATAAATTGACAATAGAGAGAACCGCATCACAAGAGCCTCAAACGCCTTGTAATTATTAGAGGTACGAGGATTAAATTTGAGCGTTTTTTTCAGAAATGAGCGCAACACCGCCACCCTTCTTCAACATGCGTGCTACATGGCTACTCACGTAGTCTGGAGGTGAAGCATAATTTAGCGCTAAATACTCATCCGGGCGTAACCAAGTTTCACAAAGACCGATACAGTTAAGTTTATAATCACGAATAATGTTATCAACAAGTAAAGCTTTAGGAGCAAGCGATCTAATATTTAAAAGACCAAATTTTAGCTTTGCTGAATCATTTGACTTAGCTGAAGTCTTTGTAGTCTTTGTAGAGATTGTCACAAGATGTCGCCGTTCGTGAACGTTGAGTTTAAAGCGTCGGTTGTCCGGCGAGGAATGAATGGTGGAATTAGTCACATCCTCGCGTCCTTTTTGCTCCTTCGACTTTGCACGCTTCACACATTTACCCGCATGGCAAACACGCTTCTGTTTTCTGTCTTTACGGCGCCGTTGTCGTCATTTAGTAGGAGAAATAGTTGTCCACGAGGATGCCGGATTCTTTGAAGCTCGTTCGGTATATCATAGGCGGTGTAAAAAGTGCCCGAAAAGTCGAAATTTAGACGCCCACCCAACCGAATAATACTAATAATAATACTGTAAGTATTTTTGGCCACGCATGTGTCCAAAAAAGAAAGCAAAAAAGTCAAGAGAACGGTAATAAAAAGAAGATTAGCTGGAGAGCAACTAGCCGCAGCATCCATGTTGCATAACAGATCTAGTCAAATTCCTCTTGATTCTGTTCATGTAAAAATGACATCAAGAGCATACATGTCCTCCCTCTGTATTTGTAGGTTCTATGGGAGTGTACAAGAAGCAGATGCTTCACAAATCACCTTTTTAACTAGTTATGAAACTAAATAAGGAAACACACTATAATACAGCCACTATATTCAGCAACTAAATAATCAAACAAAACAAACTATTAAGGGCAGCATGGCGGCGCAGTGGTTAGCGAGTGTGCGGCACAGTTCTAAGGTCCAGCTACCGGACTTCCTGTGCGGAGTTTGTATGTTCTCCCCGTGCTTGCGTGGGTTTCCTCTGGGCACTCCGGTTTCCTCCCACATTCCAAAGACATGCATTTCAGGTGGATTGGCCGGTCCAAATTGTCCCTAAGTGTGAATGAGCGAGAGAGTTGTCTGTCTCTGTGTGCCCTGCGATTGGCTGGCAACCAGTTCAGGGTGTCCCCTGCCCACTGCCCGATGATTGCTGGGATGGGCTCCAGCACCCCCGCGACCCTACTGAGGATAAGCGGTGCAGCTAATGAGATGAGATGAGACAAACTATTAACACTTATGTGAACCATGTTAGCATATTAGCTGAAACTGTTGCTAGAGACACACAGTGCACGATTAAATGTTTCAATTGAAGTAAAGTGAAAGTTACATGTTGTTAAGTTAATATTTTATGGGCTTAAAATAATAATCAATGGGTTTTAGGTTTTAACTTGCAATGAGAAACATGGAGAGAAGACTTCAGATAAAATAATTCTACATTTTGACGCCCTCCTGTGAGCCTCCTCTTTTTCTTCTTCTCTTCAAGGTTAGAATAGATCAGCACTGGGTGTGGGTATCAAAGAAAAGCAATATGATTAGCGACAATAATATAATCGACAGAGCAACAAACAAAAGTGCGCGATTATAGTCAAAATAAGCAACTGGCATCCTGTGGAATCTCCTTTGCATTTGTCCAATATTGAAAACAGAAAAAACTTGCATGCGATAATAATCCGAAAGCCAGTATTCCGATTATGTAAAGCTATGTAAACACGCACAATAATCCGATTACTTTCATTTTTCGATTGCCAATGCATTTATACGCATTCGGGTAATCCAATTGCTTGAGGGTACATGCAGTTTCCCCCAACTGGGAATTTTTTTATGTCCCCAAAAAAACGGTGGTCCTTGTAGAGATGAATGATCCAGGCGGATTCCAATTTGTTAACTAAAAAGCCTCAAGTGTATTTCACAGGACATTTCCGTTTTGTTTGGTGCCCCCACAGCAAAAATGCCACAAGTGTATCTATCTATACATAATGGATGCAACTATTGTGTTCATCCAAAAATAGTGCGATATGATTTTGGCTAGCCATGCTCATTGGTATGGAAGCGTAAAATGTGGCAACAATACGGGAGGTGGATGGAATAAACAATCACAAAACAACGGATTGTATATCGCAGTTCGTAGAGCAGTGTGCTCCATAGTGATATGTTTTATACTCCTAGTGGCATTATCTCATAATTCTAGCACTACTTGGGACCTGTCAGTACTATTTAATACATTCTTTGTATCTGTAATAATTAGTCACTATTGTTTACTTCTGACATTACTTGGCCCTTTTGGGCCTTTTTGATAGTATACGACATGATAATATTACTTTTGCACTGCTGACATCACTTGCCTCTGCGTAAAACCATTGTTTTTTACTCTGGGTATTTCCTGCCTTGATGTGCTATTACCCAGCACTGCTGCTCCTGGTTTTGCCTGCTTTTATTACTTGGTACGATTCCCTCAGTGCCGGTGATATTACCGGGCATAACTTGCAATCCATCCAACAGGCAACCCAAGTAAGCCTTGTAACAATCACGCAGCGTTGCTGTAATGCAGGCTAAGTGTCTCCATTATGCGCTCCCTCGCCGCTTATTGCACTCAGCAGCGGCAATAACGTTGATTCCGAGAGGACCCAGGAAAAAGCGGGCAACTTTTGTTTTTTTTGGCGTGCGCTCAAAGAAGGAGAGGTGAGCGTGTTCATCACAGGCTGAGCGAATGCTAGCATACTCGCCAGGCGCTAGCTAATGAAGAGATATGTCCTCCATTAGGCCGCCCTGCGCTCGGGCTGCAGCGATTAGAGGATCCTCCAGAGGGGCTTTTCCTATCGCAGCTCCTCCTTTATCAAGTCCAGCAAATCTTCATATCCGGCGTCATTTTCATAAATTGAATCCTAATGAGCGCGGTTGACATAGTCATGATTTATACTTTACCAATTTCGGCCCCTGCTCTGCAAATCATGAATGTCGAGGGTTTAATCACAGAGCGAATGTCCCGCAGCTTTTATTGCACATTGTGATAACTAACAAAAGTTAGCCGACCCGCTAACAAGCTCCCCCACGATGTGGCGGCCATGTTGGCGGCAGTATGTCAGCAAAGTGCTCCCTCCGGAACACCGCTCAGAAGTGCGTTGGGAAATTAGCTCGCTGTCGCTGCGTGCTCTTCCAGGACGCATTTAGCCAACAGCGAAGATGTTGATGATGTTGTGTGCGTAAGGCGCATCCCTTCTTATCCAGCGCAGCAATTTGATGCATTGATTTTTAATTTCTCCCACATCGGAGATGCACCGCCACTAATTCTTCTGTCGATGTTGTCTGGAAAAGTGAGAGGTTCTTGTGTAAGCCAGATGAGTCCTGCAAAATAACTCAATTGCTTTTGAATGTATCTCCAACAAAAAACAAGGTAAACGTCAAACCAGTCAAAATGTCATGTTTTTGTAATCCATCATTCCATTTATTTTACTTCCTGGTACATAAAAATACCTTTCTCCAATCGTTTATTCTATTTGGTTATTAGCTTTTGTATGTATTCAATTGTGCGTTTGTGGGACGACTATTCCAATCATTCCATTCAAGTTTAGCGATGCAGATGCTGGATATTTAGGTGTATTACGCAAGTGTTGGGACTAATGCATCACAGAGGAATGCGTTCCTGGAACGCAATAACAGACGCTGCCCTACTTACGAACGATCGTTCGTAAGTTGAATGTGTTAGTAAGTTGCTTCAGTGCTATATTTTGTATGTTTAAGGTTTATATAAGTATGTTTAAGGCTTGTATAAATAACCTGTATCGTTTTGTACTAAAAAATAAACATTTCATAAAATGCTCTGTAAAGATAACTTACTTTTGGAAAATGCGCTTTAAGAGGTCCTCCTCCATGGTGGAGAGTGGACGAAAAATAGCGATCCAAACATTTCCTCAACCGCATCAAGCTTTCCTATTCCACTTTTGTTTCAAAATAAACGTCTCACCTCGTCTTTACACTTTACACCAACCAGATTGAATGGAAGCACGAGATATTAAACAATAAAAACGTCAAAGTTCTTCGCGCACTGCAGATAGGATAGACATTCACAGTATCGAATGTTTAAACACAACTAGGAAGAGGAAGCAGATTTTTTGTCTCCCGGGGGGATGCTGGATGACCTCTCACAGCGCCAACACACGCTGGTAGCGGAGGAAAGAAGCACTACGGTGATGTCCTGTACTCGGAAAAAGGTGAACACAATACAAAATTTAACTTACAGCAATGTTTGGATATTTTTCGAAATCCCGAAAAAAAATTTGTATCTACCGTTTTACGTATGTCGAATGGTTGTAAGTAGGGGAGAGTCTGTACTTTTTTCAGTAGTGAGTACTGTAACTATACTGTCGCTACTTCATGGTGTGTTATTGCGTGACCCCACAACTTATTAAATGTTTATAATGAATAAATTGAAATCTATTTGCTAATTCACCACACATGGAGATACCCTAACCATTATATATACCGCCATTCAAGCCGATTTTACTACTATGAAATAAAATACTGAAAACAGGGAATCAGCTAGTATGCGCATGTGAGGTTGTGTGTTACCATTAGTGAATGGTAGCCAGGGCGCGGGGAGGGGACGTGTTTTAAACAGGCAATAAGAACCAATGAAATCAATCAATGGGGCAAACGTGAGCAAAAAATTATGGTAAAAGTGTCTGGAATTTTGGTATTTTTATTCGTAAAATTATTTTTGCAATACACCATGCCTGTAGAAAAAAAAAAGTCCAGAGAAGTGTTTGTTTGCAAGCTGTTCCACAAGCCAAGAAATATAAGGATTCACTACTTACGCAGGTTGGTGTTAACGTTTTCTTATATTACTTTTATTATTTGGCTATTTTCTACCATTCTTAGGTCTGCATCAAACGAGTACATATAGTGATTTATAACTAGAGACCTACTTTTAGTGTAATGCGATACTTTTTGGTGTCAGGAATTGTCATTTTCATTGTCAACTTTATTGTCAAATATGCCATATACACAACATACAGCACAGATGAAATTACTTAATCTTCCCGGCCTGCAGGCACAAAATAAATAAAACACAAATACAAATAACTATGAAGTAAAAAAAAAGGATGCATGTTAAAATATATAAGATTTGGAATAAAAAATGTGAAAAGTATAGGCTGACCTATACTGACCATTTTTACTTCTCCATTAACAATATATTTTGAAGTCCCAAAATAATTTAGAAAGAAATCTAGGGCCTATTTCACTAAGGAGGTTCAACAAGGGCTAACTGTTTTTGAGTTGAGCCAGGCTCAAATAGAAAAATAGAGTTTTGTTTCCAAGAGAATAGATTTAAGACAGATAAATAAAGTTTAATTTGACGAGTCACCTCATTGACTCCTTCTGGCCTAGATATCTTATTAGAAGACCGCGAACATTATATTATTTGTTATATTATGCTTGAAGCCCCCTCCGTCTGACAATCGTGACTCATCCAAATTCAAATGGGATATTATACGAACGGATTTATTCTATTCCTGTGAAATCTTGTGTGATTAAAGTGCACTTTTGAGAAAAGCTAATTGACATTTGTTTGTTAAATAAAAAACGGCATAACTATTTGACGCTCTGCTAAATCCAACTAGATGACTGAAAAAATGAGGAAATCAAATCTTGTGAGAGATTGAATAGATTGGAAACAAAGAAAGACTTTAGACTCACTGAGGAACAACTCCTACCATGCAGGTTGGTTTTTAAGAAACTGTTACTATGGTTTTTAGTTAAGATCTCAAGCGACCTCGTTTTATGGAACCGTAAGAGTTACCCCTCTTTCTGTAGTTTGAACTACTTTGCTTTGTAGAAAAACAAAACACGGGATGTTCCTTGTTTTTCTGAACCTCCTTTGTCAAATAGACCTCCAGTGCGTTATTATCATGCTCAGTTTTGCGCAAAATGCAGGTCACGCAAAATCTCATGCCGAATGGAAAAATGAAAAAAACAAAAATATTCCTAATGTCTATCCTCTCATTAGATTGATTTTGAGATGTGTTGAAAAATGACTTTTTTGCAAAACTGCATTTGCAATTCCAGCTATCATTAATCCCATGAAATCCAATCGTCCGAAAACCATTAGGACAATAACAACAACAAAAACAGAAATAAATAAATACTCTTGCTGTTTTCAAATCCTGGCCATGGTGTCATGATCCAGCACACCATTTTTCATCACAGGGTGCCAACAGACTTGCCTGCAATCATCAATACCTGAACCTCATTAAGGACCCAGTATAAAATAACTCCACAAACAGCTTTCTTTGTAGGTTCATTTTCTCTCCAAGTGTACATCTTGCGTGTTGCTGTTACCTGACTTCTGGACGTCTGTCTCTAATCAACCCAGGACTTCTTGTTCCTTGCCAGCCGTGAGTTTTATCCAAACTGAGGGTTTTGTTTCTTTTTGTCCCCTTCCTCCTCTCATATGTGGAGCACCTTTTATTCATTCCCAACGTTCCCCAATAAACAATACACGAGCAGAGTTTGTGTGTCAGTGTTTGGGTCCAAATTCTAACACATGGCTGCAATATGCGGACATACTGTACATACAGATGAGAGACTTTCCATCTAGACCATCCAATGGTATTTTTTTTCTTTATTTTAAAGTGTCAAGCAACCGCAGTAGACGCGAATTCATGCGAAAACGCTGTGAAGATCTACACCCTCAAAGAAAAAGACAAGTAGTTAGTTGTTATTTCTGGCCTTTTTCTACACTTTTCTATTTGGGTCAGCCATTTTTTTCCTTAAAGCCACCTGCTACGTTTGCATTTCGGTACTTTGGTTTGCCAGTAATCTTGAGCGATTGAGTATGTTCTATTGAGTTCGTGACAGGAGAAGCAACTAAATATTGAATGGAAAAACCTACAAGACAGAAAATTTATTTTTTAAAATAATGGAAATGTTCCCTTTCTCTATTTTTCCCTCAAACTATATGGGAACGCGACAAATTAATGTTTTCAGTACCCATATAAAAACTGTAACCTCTGGAACCCTTTAACCAAAAAAAGTAAAGGTCACTCTTGCGATGAATAAAAACATAATCTTAAAGTTAAAACTGAGCCAAATATAAATCGAAGCTAAGCCCATATGTTGTGACTAATTGGTGAAACACAATTTAAATGTATTGTTTAAAAAGTGTTGGAACTCTTCTTATGTGTTTTAGAATTAACATATTCTTAAAGAGCCCGACCAGGGACCACAGTTGCATAACACCTTCTCCTGGACTGTATCTTCTATTACCAGTCTAAAAACAATTTAGTGTTTCAAACGCTTAAACATTCAAATAATCACAGAAACTCCTAAACCCTACATTTTTTTCAGTGACTGATTTTCAGTGTTGTCATTAAAGCCAGGGAACGAGTTCCTTTAACGCATTTACGTTTTTTTCTGTAGAGTGCTGTAATGTGCATTCATAAAATTTTGTAGTTCTACCGTCATTACTACTTAGTGTGTTACTACTCCACTACTATATAAATGCAGAACATTCATTATAGTGTCGTCAGATTTATGAGGACTCTAACTTCACTTCCCTCGTCACATACATCTCTTAATTCCGTAGCAATCCCCAAAGGTTGTTTTATATATACTAACAAAATACTATTGTGGTGCCCTCTCAAGCACAAAGTACGAGGACTATGAATTTTTTCGTCATGTACTGTATATATTCTCCCTACCATATATACTTGCATCCAAACCGATTTTGTAACTGTCAAGTCGAGTCAAGTCATGTTTATTTGTATAGCCCTTCATCACAAAGAGTCTCAAAGAGCTGCACGGATCAAAGACTATGGCAAACTACAGACTATTATGAGACCATCCCCTAATCTAAAACCTTTATGAGGGCAAATAATACACATATTATTAACATAAAATATAGGTTGTTCATATGCTTTAGAGTAGAAGTGTGTTTTAAGCTTAGATTCAAACATTCCCACTGAGGTTGCGGATCGAATCTCAGGGGGAAGAACATTCCAGAGCACCGGGGCCCGAATAGAGAACGCTCGCGAACCTACGGATCTCTTCTTGGCACTTGGGATCACTAGGAGACCAGCCTTTTCAGAACGAAGGCTCCGGACCGGAACATAGGGGGAAATTAAATCTGAAAGATATGAGGGAGCAAGTCCATGCATGATTTTATATAATACCAACAGAACCTTAAAATCACATCTTAAGCTAACAGAGAGCCAATGAAGGTTAGCTAGAATCGAGGTAATGTGATCAAACTTTCTTGTCTTAGTTAAAAGGCTCGCTGCAGCATTTTGTACCAGCTGAAGTCTCTTCATTTTGGACTTCGGGAGACCGGAGAGTAGTGCATTACAGTAATCGAGACGGGAAGTAACAAACGCGTGAATTTTAATCTCCGCATCTGAGTGAGACGGCATAGGACGAATTTTAGCAATGTTACGAAGATGGAAGAAAGCTGTTCTAGTAATATTCTTAACGTGTCTTTGACGGGACAGGTCGGGGTCAAATATGACACCTAACTCTTAGGTAAAAAACTGTTATCAAGGAGTCAGTTTATATGCGCACATTTCGTTGTGGGTAATCAGAAGCGAATGGCAGGCAGTGCGTAGGGAGGGCGCGTGGCTTAAACATTAACAACAAATGCTAAATCAATGATTGCCCAATCATGAGCACAGTATTTACAGTAAACGTATGATGAATTTTGGTCTTTTTATTTGTTCAATTATTATTATGTCAGGGGGTCGAAAAGAAACAGCTCTGACACACCCAGAAATGGAAAAGTAGATCTTGGAGTGTCAAAATGGATATGGAGTGTCTCAGCTAAGTATTTATTTCCAAGTTATCAAGATTGCACAAGCCAAGATATATGAAGGGTTTACTGCTCCCACTTATATTTATTGTATTATGTGGCTATTTTAAAACAGTTTTGGTGGGTTGGCCTCTAAGTGAGTGGTTTCACTAATTTGTGTACAAATACCTACCTTAAGAATAACGCGCTACTTTTTGGTGTGAGTAATCTGAAATAATTTCTAAACAAAGTAACTAATCACAGATGTTCAGTAACACGCCCAATACTGCTCAGAAAAAAACACTGTGTATGTGTCTACTACAAGTTAATCTTGATGTGATTTATTAGGAGAATGAAGGACCAAAGTGGTTTTAAGTGGCACATGCTGTCTTCTTGAGGATGAGGTAATGTTAGAAGACGCACTCTCCTCGTCCGTCACTGTCAATCGGTAATTGTCATCCTAACGATTCCGTCGGTTTTATCTCTGCCTTGAACGGTGACTTGTTGTTCGGAATTTACGGCCACGTTTTAAGACCACATCCTCTGCGCCTCTCCAACAGCATTTCCGTGACAGCTTTCCAATGACATCGCCCTTTCACCTTTTGGAGCGGGCGTTCGGCCATTTTGAGAACATGCCGGCGCTATCGACGCGATAACATCTCACTCTGCCCCAGGAACTCGAGCAATAAATTGAGACGAATGATCAGTCGATGACTATTTCCATAATCGTTATCCCTTCCCTAATTCATCAGGGTAATGATAGCGAGTCCCTCCGGTGTCACATTTATTCCATTTTGTGCAGAGCGGTTGGGCGGAGGGAGCTTTGCCCCCGCGTACCTCCCCCAAAACGATTGATGACACACTGCACGAGCACGGGAGCGATGTGTTATTTGACCAAAAATAACAAGTAGGTGAGGGAGGGGACCAGGGGGGTTGCCAAATGGAATCTAATTCTTCCGCCCACCTCACTCCTACTTGCCTCCATCAGGGCCTCATGCGACTCATTGAGAAGTGCCATCATCGTGTCTCTGATGGTGGAAGTGATAAACACTCATACAAAAGAAAAAAAAAACATTAAAAATGATTCCGTTGCACTCTCACACACACACTCAGAACATGTTGTCATCAGCAGAACTGAGTAATAATGGAATATTATCATGAGAATGGAATTGCAAACTACAAAAAATATTACGGTGTCAAGACTTTTAATGAGTTTGTCATATAACACATTTGCACAATAAATATGTTGCATTTATTTTATTTATAGAACCATTTACACTTCCAAATAAACACATAACAAAATTTAAAAGACAAATACAAACTTTAAAAGAGCTTGTCAAAGAGGTAGGTGAGGCCGTTCCTTACACGTCGTCATCGAAATATGGAACCAAACATACATTATACAGTGGAACCTCGGTTCTCGACCATAATCCGTTCCAGAACCCTGTTTGAAAACCGATTTGGACTTTTTTTTTTTTTGCAACTTACACACTATCCAAACCAGAAAACAAAAAAATAAACCTTACAAACCCGAATGGAACTGGAAACTGCGAGATGGTGATATTCATAATGACTCGACCCAATATGTGGTCCAACTAGTCCTTATGTAGGGTTAGGGTAATCACAGGTGTGGAGATATTAGGCTCAGGTGTTTCTTGCCCCACCCCAACCGACCGGAGGAAAGGTAACGTGC
The DNA here is from genome assembly GCF_059441175.1 of Urocampus carinirostris. Taxonomy (NCBI): domain Eukaryota; kingdom Metazoa; phylum Chordata; class Actinopteri; order Syngnathiformes; family Syngnathidae; genus Urocampus; species Urocampus carinirostris. The sequence goes on from NC_142357.1 coordinate 14,673,644, forward strand.
CAGATACTGACACATTCTCATTTAATTCCACAGATATTCGATTTTCTTTTTCAAATTTTAAATAATTTTGAAAATTATTAATACAATGAGTATGTTTCGTATTAGCGTGCTGAGTGTCTTCCGCTGCTAATGAGGCACGCAGTTGTCTTGCCTCATGGCACAGGGCAAAAGTGGGACCAATGATTCGGATTTGGCAAAGATCTCTCTAGCAATAAATTTAGTAATAGTATTAGCAAGCTAACAGCATGTCAATCCATCCAGTAGTTCTTTTCCCGTTGCAGGGACTTGTTTTCATACTGGAGGAGTATTACCTATTGATGCATCTAATAAACAGGAACAGTTAACATCTTTCACTTATAAGTTAAGGTAAGACAATATTTTGGGGGGCCTGGAGAGGGATGGGCGCCACCAGGCTGTACTTGCCCAAAGCACACCATAAGAAATGGTGCTCCACGACCTGAGTGGTTAAGGGATCCAACTAACCAACCAACCAACCAACCAACCAACCCAGTTCAGTTTATATATTGCTTTCTTGCCCTGCCAAACAAATGATAAATCATTTGTAAGTTGATTTATTTATGAATCTGATTGTGCCTCTCCAGCAACGAATCTAACTGCATGTTACTGAACTGTTTAAACATAATTTTTGTCAAAATGATGTTCCAAGGTGGCTCGGCGGCTGGGTGGTTAGCGCGCAGCCCCACGGTTCAGCCCCTACCGCAACCTCCCCGAGTGGAGTTTTCATGATCTCTCCTTGCCTGCGTGGATTTCCTCCAGCCAATCCGGTTTCCTCTCACGTCCCAAAAGCATGCATGGCAGATTAATTGGCTGGTCCAAATCTACCCTAGGTATGAATGAGTGAATGGGTTGTCTGTCTCTGTGTGCCCTGCGACTGGGTGGCAACCAATTCAGGGTATCCTCTGCCCACTGCCTGAAGATAGCTGGGATGGGCTCCAGCACCCTTGCGACCCTAATGAGGATAAGCGATACAGATAATGGATAGATGGATGATACTCCATTTGAGAATTCATTCATTTGAAATGTTGGCAGTTTAATCACTCCTAAGGTACTCATTGTTTATGAGAACAACATAAAAAACATTGAAACAAGATAACCATATTCAGTATAATGAAACATAATGAAATAATAATTTTTAAGTGACTTTCTTAAATGTGCTTTCCACATTTTTTCTCACGCAAATTGTCAGGATTTTTTCAATGTTTTCGAACATATACAGTGGAACCTCGGTTCTCGACCATAATCCGTTCCAGAACCCTGTTCGAAAACCGTTTTGTTCGATCACCGAAAATCGTTTTTCCCATTAAAAGTAATGTAAAATCATTTTACACCCTGAATGTTTACCATGAACGTAAACATAAAGCTAACCCAGGCTAATCGTACGTTCGCGTTAGCGTAATCTTCCGTACGAAAGATTACGCTAACATGAACGTGTAAAAATAAAAAAATCAGGTCGTTTACATGTCATTTAGCACCCGGGTCTCCACAAAAAGTGGTGAGCGGTTAAAGGATAAAGAAAAGAATTATGAATAGGATTTCTTACCTTTGTGGTGGTCTGCAGAAGCCATGCTCTATTCCCTCGAAAGAAGGGAAACTCGCACACCTTCTTCACTTTGCTATTACTTCTTTCTTAAATCCAATAGATGTACGCACTACTCTTCTTTTTTCACCTGTAGCAACTTTGCTGCTTGCACCGACCTTCTTCGGAGGCATAATTAGGGGCTAAAACACTTCGTTCACCGATATTAAAAGCGAAAGCGAAAAGAAGCAAGTGTGCACGTGACAACAGATGGTCACGAGGGGTGGGGGCAATCTATGCAATCTACACCCGTACGCCGCTCAGCATCGCACCCTAGCGTACCGGCGTTCGAACTCCGATTTTTTGAACGAAAAGCGAAGCAAGAATTTCTCGAAATTTTTGGTCGGGAACCGATTTGTTCGAACTGAGAGGCGTTCGAAAACCGAGGTTCCAATGTTATTTAGTTGTCTTCAGTAGCTCGTAAATGAATTACATGGGACATTACCATGAGAATTTTGCAGGAAATTGTACTTAAGGGTCCCAGGAACAGGATTTTTAAAATGGTTTCATTTACACCACAAACATATTCTTCCCATCAGTAAATAAGTAAATTAGTTCCAAAGGGACATTATAACATCAGAAGAAGGCTTGAAACAAAGTCACTATTGTTGCTTCTGATCACAAACAGGTACAGAAGAGAGTTGTCATGACAGCACTGAGGCTGTCACATACTGTATTTTGAAAGGCAGATAAAGCTTTCAAAGGCACGGAAAAACAACTTGCAGGAGAGGCTGTTGTTGTTTAATTCAGATTAAGCCTACTTAGGAGCCATTTTGGAGTAAAATATATTCAAACAATTGCATAAATGAGAAAAAAATGAAATTGTTGGAATGTTTATGCCTACCTCTTACAAATACATTAAATTGCGCATGGGAGTACAAAAAGCAATTTGTGTCCTCTGTTGATGTTTGATAAATTGGTTTGTGTATCTGTTACAGTGGTGTGCGGTCAGGGGAGGCACATGAGGTTGTGCCTCTCCTCATCTCATCTCATCTCATTTTATTAGCTGCACCGCTTATCCTCAGTAGGGTTGCGGGGGTGCTGGAGCCCATCCCAGCAATCATCGGGCAGTGGGCAGGAGACACGCTGAACTGGTTGCCAGCCAATCGCAGGGCACACAGGGACAGACAAATCGCTCGCTCATTGTCATATACAATTTTAAAATAAATGAAATTCAACTTCACCATTTTAGATTGTATTTTTCAAAATGATTAAATGTTCACAATTTGAATTTTATTAAAACCATTCATGTTTAACATATTGCTGTGCTGAGTGTCCTGTGAGGCCAGAAATTCCTTTGCCTCATGGCAGAGGGCAATCGTCAGACCAAAGATTCTGATGAAGTTTTTGATAATTGCATGAACTTTTTTTCATAAGTGAGGATTACCTATTGATATGATTATCCAAAAGGAGCCGCACTTAGACTTCATTTATAAGTTAAGGAAATACAATAAAACATTCAATGCTACACGGTATATACTGCTTTCTTGCTTTGTCAATCAAATGATGAATAAGATGTATGTCAATCTATTTGTAAATCTGACTGTGGCTCACCATACATGAACCTCACCGAACGTCACTGATCTATCATCTAGGTCAGGGGTGGGCAAACTATGGCCTGTGGGTCACATGCATCCCGCCAAGCTTTTTAATCCGGCCCACTGACGAATGATTTTGGGTAGGGGTTTGCTCCTCCAGGTGAAACAGATAGTACCGGTTTCCATGGTTAACAGTAGCAGAAGATACCTTTTGAGCTGACGCAGATACAGCGCTTTCATCATCTGGTTGCTCTTTTTTGCTAGTATAAATCCATCTATCCATCCATTTTCTTCTCCTTATCCGGGGTCAGGTGGTGGGGGCAGCAGCCTCAGCAGGGAAACCCAGACCTCCCTATATCTAGCCACTTAGGCCAGGTCATCCAACGGAATACCAAGGCGTTCCCAAGCCAGCCTAGAGACATAGTCCCTCCAGCATGTCCTGCGTCGTCCCAGGGCCCTCCTGCATAATACATTCACCAAGACATTTGTTTGTCAACAATAATATAAAAGTCACAAGTGATGCAATGCGCATTGCTCAATTTGATATTCAAAGTTTTTCCCCAGCAATTTAGGACCTAATATTACATTTTATCATTCTGAGTTTCAAAACAAACATTATGAAATCAATTGATTTGTAGACAGATATTGTCTGTCCCTGTGTGCCCTGCGATTGGCTGGCAACCAGTTCAGGGTGTCCCCTGCCCGCTCCCCGATGATTGCTGGGATGGGCTCCAGCACACCCGCGACCCTACTGAGGATAAGCGGTGAAGCTAATGAGATGAGTTGAGATTAAATAAAATAAAACACATATGTAGATGTTTGCATGTATATTTATTCATAAATGCATATGAGAAAAATTGAATAGGCATACATTACCTTTTTTTTTCATGTATCGTCAAGGTATCGGACTTGAGACTGTATTGGCAGATGGATTTTATTGACTTGTTGTTGCAGCCCTCGTCTCATTCAAATGCAAAAATAAAATAAGCAGCAATTTTGAATCTGATTATGAGGTGACATTTTTCTTTCATTCCAACCACATTACTAGAAATTTGTGATGAAAAAAGGAGAACTTTAAAGTGGGTTGGATTTAGCAATATCATTATCAATGTTGGTATCAATAATAACTGTTTACCACGCACACACACACACACACACACACACACACACACACACACAGAGGCATGTTCCATCAGTGTGGAAAGCACGCCAAAGGTTCTTAATATGGCCCGGGAATTGTTTAATACCTCTGCGATGCGCCCGAGTTTTGCACGTGCGTTGAGGGATTTTACCTCTGCAGGGCAAAATCATTTGATATAAGAGCCAGGTCGTAATAGAGGTCTATGGATTTCATTTTTTATTTCATTTTTTTTTGCAGAGAAGGAAAAATGGAGCTGTGCGTTCACATAAATCCACTCAGAGTCTCTAAACTCCTTGGGTAAATGCATTAGATACTAGGGAAACATTGTTGTCTCTATTCGGGTGTGGAAGCAACCAAGGGCTAGGCCATAATGAATGAATTATGGAACTCCGGTATAAATAATTTGGAGATTATTTTATGCAACTGTTAGTGAGCCTTAGCAGTAACATTGTTATTGCTCTGATTCATTCGTTTTCTTTTATTATGGGGAAGATAATTGATAAATGTGAATGACATTAGAATTTGAATTGATTTATTCTTGTAAGATTAATGTGATATTTTGATTCCTTTGTTTAATGTTATTTAAGATGCCCTACCACAAGTTGCATGTAATAAATTATTATTAAAAAAAAGCTTTTCCTAGACAATAGGAATGGTAGTGTTGCTGAAAAATAATCAGTTTCGACCTAAGCTTAGATCATCTCGTCTGTGAAAGGTGACATATCTGAGGTAGTCATCTGTTTTTTTAGTTTTTTACCATTTCTATATCCAATACATCCATCCATTATCTGTACCGCTTATCTTCAGTAGGGTTGCGGGGGCGCTGAAGCCCTTCCCAGCTATCTTTGGGCAGTGGGCGGGGGACACCCTGAACTGGTTGCCAGCCAGTCGCAGGGCACACAGAGACAGACAATTCACTCGTTCATTCACACCTAGGGACAATCTGGACCGGCAAAATAACCTGAAATGCATGGTTTTGGTAGACGAGAGGGTAGCCTCCCTCCGCCTTCGGGTGGGGGGACGGTTCCTGACTGTTGTTTGTGCTTATGCACCAAATAGCAGTTCAGAATACCCACCCTTCTTGGACCAGGCAGACCCAAGCGTATTGTGAGGGTCTGTTGGGAACGGCTGGCAGAATCTCCTGTCAGAAGAAGTTTCAATTCACACCTCCGGCAGAACTTTGCCCATGTCCCGAGGGAGGCGGGGGACATTAAGTCCAAGTCGGATTCGTGAGAGGAGCCAGTTGAGGTGGCTCGGGCATCTAATAAGGATGCCTCCTGGACGCCTCCCTCGGGAGGTGTTCCGGGTATGTCCCACCGGCAGGAGGCCCCGGGGGCGACACTGGACGCGTTGGAGAGACTATGTCTCTCGGCTGGCTTGGGAACGCCTCGGGGTCCCGTCGGATGAGCTGGAAGAGGTGGCTGGGGATAGGGACGTCTGGGCTTCCCTTTTAACGCTGCTGCCCCCGCGACCCGATCTCGAATAAGCGGAAGACAATGGATGGATGGATGGAACATTGTTGTTCCGAAATATACAGAGGCGACGGAAACTCTCCGGTTGAGACTAGAGAAGCTGATCTTACAAAGGATTGGGTTAGCAAGTAAATCTGCTGCTTCCATTAATACCTTACAACTAAAGCTAACTTTTAAACAACACACTATTAGCAGTGTCTGAAACTCATGACAAAATGTTACCGGACACCAGGGTAGACAACTCTGAAAAGTTGCCTGCCTAGCCATAAAGTTGCCTGTCCCATTTTTCACAACTTGAAACAAAAAAAGACGACTAATTGTAAAAAAAAAAAAAAAAAAAAAATTATTACGGAGTGATATTTAGAATATATAACAGAACAACATTTTAAAATTAAGTTTATTATGCATCTACTTATAACATTCATTGCATGTATATGACATGTGTATATGACTCATCTTCATTTATGCAATGTTTGCGTTGCGTCATCATCACAAATTGCCAAACAGACCGAAATTCCGAAATTTCCAAACCGAACGAAGGTTTCGAAATCAGAAAAAAACAAACGTTTGATTTGAAAAAATAAAAAATAAAAATTAAATTAAAAAAAGATTTGTTTCTTTTTCTTTCGTGCAAAAGTTGTCGGCCACCCGGACAGAGACGTTGTGTAAGTTGTACGTAAAAGATGCACACCCCGGGCGTCCGTGCAGATGTTATTTCTGACACTGGTATTTCATTAAAAAACATATTTTATTTTAATAATAAGCAAAAATACATGAGCCATTATTTGACCGTGCATTTTTTTAGATAACCGTAGTTTGACTAATGTGCATTTATTAGCACAAGGGAAAATGTGTGCTACTTCGCGCTTCTTAGTTGTAAAGCATCATTCATTAAAAAAAAAGGATGATTAATCCAAATAATAAGCAAAAATACTTAACCATTATATAAACGTGCATGTTTTAAAAAGAATCTTACGTAGAGAAATGTGTATTTATTTTACATATCCTGAGGGACATTTTGTAATATTTACCACCTCTTAGTGGTAAAAAATCATCCTTTATTCAAAAAAATATAATTGATTTGAATAATAAGAAAAAATACATGAACCATCACATAAACGTGCATTTAAAAAAAAAAAACCTCATAGGACGATAAATGTGTATTTATTTTACATAACATAAACCTCACCTAGAGGGAGCTGACGCGATTGTCCGCCATTTTGCTGCAACGAGTACCCTCAAAAATTAAAACCTTGGTTTTGGCTGTACAAAAAGAAGAGAAGAAAATGTTTTATTTTGGTCACTTTGAGTCTTTGTAATTTTTAATCTTCCTTGTGTATTGTACCACCCGGTTTCACTTCACTCCAACGTATAGTGACATCCAGTGGTCAAATATTTTACACTGTCCCGTTAAGAAGAATTATTTATTTTTATCCCTGACTCAACAATAAAACATTAAAAAAAAGTCTCCCGACGGAAAGCAATTTAAACTAAATAAGTGCGTGAGTTCTTTGTTGATTCCTCGTCTCCAACTGCTCATCAACATTCTTCCCAATTTAATATAACGATAACAATTATTTCAACCTCGGCGTAATATACTTTGACAAGTTTACTTTTTTTATTCAATATCCATGCTTTTTTTCAGATCTTTAAGACATTTGTAATCATCATGGTCCTCATCATCAGATCTTGTTCTCTAATCAGCGCAATCAGCGAGAAAACAACATCTGCTTAGTGCCATTTGCCAGGAAACGAGAAGACATTGGAGTGTGATGAGAGTTTAATTGTAAGGACACGAGGTTGCTTTACTGTATGCTATTGTTCAGCCTACAATTAGCTGATCTGTTTTTACATTTAAGAACAATTATTGCACTTGTGGAGTCACTTGTTTGGCTTGTTTGTTAAACAACGCTGTAATGAAATACTTGATTAGAAATCAGATTTAGCCTTGAGCTTTCTCAAGTTAAGCTATTTGAGCTGAGTATTAATGTAGAGTCTGAAATACGAAAATAATTAAAATGAAGAAATTATCCGTCAAGGTGACTAGATTTACTATTGGGTATATTACCTTACAACTCTGAATTAAACAGAGACAAGAGACATTAATATTGCTCATGAGGAGATGTGTCAGTTTGAGGCCTGATTCTTATCTGACCATAACCTGACTAGCTCCTCTATTTTATTACAACCAGTCACATAGTTTTTGGGAGAAGGACGTTAAGACACAACAAGGGGACTCTAATGTAAAACAAAAAACAGCAAACAGACCGGGGTAAAACAAACATGACAAAGCAGCTGTTCTCTTCAGGCAAATAGTCGAGTGGTTCACAAGGTGATAAGACTCTTTGAAGTATGGAAATAATTAACTGTAAGGGTCTCTGTAATGCTCAATATCTGTGAGTAATACATTATAAATTTACAAAAATGATATCTACTTGTTTATTTTTAGAATGCAAGGTCATTGACGCTCAGGGAAGCTCTGTTTTAGAGTGTATACTGTTTTTCACAAGGTGATAAGACACTTTGAAGTAAGGAAATAATCAACTGTAAGGGTCCCTGTAATGCTCAATATCTGTGACTAATACATTATAAATTTCCGAAAATCTACTTGTTTATTTTTAGAATGCAAGGTCATTGATGCTCAGTGAGGCTATGGTTTAGAGTGTATACTTTACTGGTTGAACCATGTTAAGATCGAAAATATCACTTTCCGTTTGGAACTGGGCTCAGTAGAAGTAAGATTTTAGGCCTGAGCCCGAGCCGGTCTGATGTTCGGATAAGGAGGGCCCTAAAATCTCAAATATTTAGTTTGGATTGGGGGCGTGCTTCACTCTTGCTGACTTTTTTTTTAACCCTTCATTGTTCTTTGTTTCTTTTATTTTTGGGGCTCTTCAGCGCTCTGCAGCACTGCTGGACCCAGAGACGCAGGGCCTGTAATCTTCCAAAGTCCCCCCTTCCTCTTTTTACGTCCTAACAAAAAAATAATTTGGTTTTGCTTCAGGCTCCCTAAAATCACGTTAAGTGGTCGGTTGGTTCCGGCTTTAATACCCGCAGGCCCAGGTAGGGTCTGGATTTTTTAAAGCCTGATCTTACCTATAGGGTACAGATGTGAGCAATCACCACATCAGTCCTTTTATAATGACATTTTGGACCATTGAATGAATGGTCTTTGTTCTCATAACAAATTAGTACAACAAAATTGGAGGGGTTCTCCTTTCAGTGTACGAAAGTGATATAGTGTTTGGTTGGATGCATGCAAGCTTCGGGTATCCTGGGATTGTGCCAGGTCTCCGTGATGATTAAAATACAACAGTCACAAATGTAGTGGTTTCCCACAGGTTTTCGCTACAGGTAATCTTTTTCATGGATAACATATTGGTGAGATACAGGCTCGGCAGGGGCGGGTTAAGAGAGTTGTCACATAGTGGGCCGGACCTGCAGCCCCACTATTTCTTTCCCTCTCTGCGTCACGTAAGTCTTTCCCCAGACTCAACAAAAATCCGCGGAGCATCCGCTGGTGATAAGTATTTCTTTGCACTCCTCTGACTTTACTCAAAGTCCGATTTAATTTAATTTCTTTTTAATGTAACGAGCAGCTAAAATAGTAGCTAAAGCAGTGCCTTGGAGTATGTTTTGTTGGACACATTGACATGTGTGCTCACCCTGCTGCTTGACTGACAGTATACACCAGCCTATCACAGTTGCGCACAGTCACCTTCACCCAACACACAAAGAACCTGCCAACGTGATAGAATTTGCTGTGTGCTGTTTGCCACAGAACACACTGCACAACACTTGATATCAATGACAATTAGGACAATTCAGTTCAAGTAAATGTTTTTTGAGATGAAGTGTTTGAGGAGTACGTTAGGAGTGACCAGATTGGATAGATCGAGAAAAAAAATTATAAGAGACAGAACTGGAGTAGTAGCGGAACTGAGCAAGCGTGTGGATGAGAGAGTACTTGGTTGGTTTGGACACATAGAGAGGATGGATGAGGAGCAAATGTTGAAGAGGATCTACAGAGCAGAAGTAAATGGAAGGAGACCAAGAGGAAGGGCGCGATTGACGTGGATGGATGGTGTTATGAGTGCACTGCAGGAAAGAGGTCTAAATGTAGTGGAAGGTAGAGCTCTCGTTGGTGATAGGAATTAGTGAGTGGTGTTTTGACGTGTTCTAAGAGATGGGCAGGGCACCTGTATGATACGGCAGGGGTAAACCAGTGAAAGCTGTCGGGCCCTGCTGTTGAATAGAAGAGTATGTTGTGTCACCATGGCCTGAGTGACATGGCCGCTTTCTTGTGTCCTGTTTCATCTGGAGGGACGAAAGCATGACCAACTTGGATGCCGAGGTGCTTAACTTGTTAGGGTGTTTGGGCATTTGGGTCGGCCGTGGTCAATTTTTTTTTGTGTGTGTTTTTTGCGATATTTTTTTTCCTTTTTTCTTTTCTTTGATTTTGTTTATGTTTTGCCTTGCTGACCAGGTTGGATAGATGGATAGAGTTCAGGTATTGAAACTGCAAAAAATAAACCCCAATAAAGCAAGGGACTGCTATATTCATTTAGGATGCTTTTTGGTTTGCTAAATGTCTTGGATTAAAGAGGCCTTATTCAGATCCGAGCCCATATCAAAGCAGTTTCCTTTTCTTTTGTCAATCCTTCACACATCCACATCCCGTATCTTAATTGTGTCACTGGAACCAAAGTTTTCACCACCAAGTTGCTGATGATGAACCACCGTTAGAAAAACCAGCGATGTTCCGGGAAGTTTAACTCCACCATCAAGAAAGTATCTCCAAATTGTTTCAAAGACATGAGGGGGATTTCTTTTTTTTTCCAGCAGAGAGAGCAAAAACAGCGGGGAGTGGATATAATTGAGCGTCGCTTTTCCCCGTGGCAATTATCGTTATTTAAATCCAAAGCCCGTGTGCTATTGGTCCAACCATCTCTCACATCCTATTCTTTGAAAAAGAGACCCGTCTATTAGGACATTGACTGCAATATCTTTGATAGAGGACTTTTCATGTTTTGTTTCAGAGTCCTAAAAGGTCTATAAAAAAAATAAAAACTTTGCCCTTACAACTGTTCCATTTTGTAGTGAAACTTGGTTCCTTAAATCTTATTTCACTCGTTTTGGCTATAACACAATATTATATATGTACATTTGAGTAAATACATAATCTACATTTTGGACTTTAGTTCTTCTTGTTTAGTTTGTCCAAACAAACGGCGTATACAATTTTGTAACCACAGAACTAGTGTGTAGGAGTTTTTATTTTAAATGTATTTCCGTCAATTTTGACAACCTTTCGGTACGAAGCTGAAGATGTATTATTTAGAATTTTCAAAAGAACCACAAGATGTCACTGAATTGTGCCGTGGAATCAAAAATGAGTGCTACAGAGCACAAGTAAGAATACAAACTAAGAAGACTCAAAGTGAACGAACCACACTTTATTTATTTACATTTTTTTTTGCCTGGCTTTCCACAATATTTTTGTTTTTCAGGGGTAACCATAGCAGCAAGATAGTGGACAATCATGTTAGCCCCTTTTAGGTAAGCCTTTTGTTATGTAAAATGTATACACATTTCTATAGAATTTTCAAAAATGTGACTTTATATAAAAGTTCATTTATTTTGTTCTTATTCTTCAGAACAATATTGGCTCTTAATTCAATTGATGATTGAATTAAGAGGCAATGTATAATATACAATGTCACTTTAATTTGTTAAGATTCATCCATCCATCCATAATCTGCACCGCTTGTAAACATGCAAACTCTGATCCCATGACCTCAGAACTGTGCCACTCACCACTCACGCACCATGCTGCCCATTCGTCAAGATGTTAAATGTAATTTGATTTCACAGAGGTATATTATATCTTTTAACAATATACTGTAAAAAGAATGCACTCGAAGATTAGTTTGCTCATTTAATGTATCTCCTCTTTTCACTAAACACAATAATGAGTTAAATTGTAGTATGTTTTATAAATATATATATATATATCTCATCTCATTAGCCGTACCGCTTATCCTCATTAGGGTCGCGGGGGGCTGGAGCCCATCCCAGTCATCTTCGGGCAGTGGGCAGGGGACACCCTGAACTGGTTGCCAGCCAATCGCAGGTCACACAGGGACAGACAACTCATTCGCTCATTCACACCTAGGGACAATTTGGACCGGCCAATTCACCTGAAATGCATGTTTTTGGAACGTGGGAGGAAACCCACGCAAGCACGGGGAGAACATACAAACTCCGCACAGAAAGTCTGGAGCTGGATTTGAACCCACGACAGGTTCCCATGACATGAACTGTGCCGCACAAGCGCTAACCACTGCGCCGCCGTGGTGCCCTATATATATATATATATATATATATATATATATATAGTGGCAGGGGACACCCTGAACTGGTTGCCAGCCAGTCGCAGGGCACACAAGAACAGACAATTCGCTCGCTCATTCACACCTAGGGACAATTTGGACCGGCCAATTAACCTGAAACGCATGTCTTTGGAATGTGGGAGGAAACCGGAGTGCCCGGAGGAAACCCATGCAAGCACCGGGAGAACATGCAAACTCCGCACAGGAAGGTTGGTAGCTGGATTTGAACCCATGACCTCAAAACTGTGCCGCACACATTCTAACCGCTGCTCCGCCGTGCTGCTCATTTATGAATCATTTTCTGGAAATATCATGTCATTTTCAAGTGTCTGTGCTGTCAAAACAGGGGGTATTATAAATTATATTGTAATTAAACATACTGTTCAGTGTCATTTTATAACATTTTTGGTTAGTGGTGTGCCCCAAAAAAATTCCAATGTAAAAAACATGCCCTGGTTCAAGAAAGGTTGAAAAACACTCACCCAGAGAAACACTGGTCTAGGTGTATGTGTGTCACTGGAACCAAAGCTCAACGATTCACATGGGTCCTTGTTCCCGCGAGCTTAACACCTGTGACAAGCAATTTGAGGGGATTGGGTTCATTGTCACCACCCCCTGCTTTTGTGTGGGAGGACGGGTCCTAGGTGTTGTTTGTCTTATGCACGAAACAGTAGCTCAGAATACCAACCCTTTAGGGGGTCCTTACGGTTGCATTCTGCTCCTGCTGGGGAGTGAGAAGGAAACCAAGAAAAACTAGTTCAATGTGGTGCTTTGTAAAGGAAGTTTGTGCGTGAGAGTACATAACAGACACAATTCAGAAGCAATAAGGGGTTGATCTATACACAGTGGCCCCTCTATAAACGACCTAATCTACTTTTGATAAACTCAAAATATGGGATGCATTTTAAGAAAAAACCTTGCCCCACATTAGAGTTAGATTCCAAGAGAATTTCCTGACGCTATCACTAGCAGGCCAGTAAGCACATGCATTTCTCGCCATATAGACCTTAACCCCGCGCACTTGTGTCGTTGTTTTATTATCTTTATCGCATTACATCTTCTTACTCTGCCTTTTTTTTGTGTAATCCTAGCCATGAGATCTGGAACGGGAAATGAAAAGTTGTTTCCTGGGAACAAAATGTTGATGTCAGTAATAAAGCAGGAATTAATATTAAATTTAAATTAGTGCAGTGAAATGCTAGTTTAAGTTTATTTTAAGTTCAACAGTGCTTCTCAATTATTTTTACTGTATTTCTATGTTCAATTACTATGTGTTTTTAAAGATCAGGAGAGTGTCTTTTATAGCTACTTAAGTTTAACTTGAGGATTTTTGAAGGCAGGGATCAAATCGTTTGGTTTCCTGTTATATCTTTTGGGGAAAATTTGTTCAAGATACGAGGAATTTATGATACATGCTTGATCGGAGACAAATTAATCTTGCATGTAGAGGGGCTATTGAAATAATGTGGACTTATATCAACTTCGCACATAGGTTGATGATGGACTTTATCATCGTTAAAGCACCAAACGTGTAAAATTAGTAATCGTTAGTTTGTTATTATTATTAGTAGTAGTAGTGGGAGAGATTTAATTTTTCCTATTTAATATTTAAATGAGTGGATAGGTTGATACAGATCATCTGGCAATCTAATTATTTTATGTCCACGGAATAATAGTTAATCACAAACCGTTCAAATGCTAAAAAAGGACATTTGTTTATGAGCATGATTATATTAACTCTTAATCGGAAGCATAAAGACATAAAAGACGTATCCAATTCAAGGAAGAAGAAATCAGAACATGGCAGCAATTTGGTCTGAAGAAGAATGAACACGGACGACAATTTTTCTGAGGATATATATCTGAGGATATATATCATAATTTGGCTTTAGGGATTTGATCGATTGAAACAATCGCATTGGCCTTTATCAGACTTAATGCTGATCTCATAAATCATATTGTTACATTCCTAATTATTTGGGAGAAGTTAGACATTTTGTTGTCATGACAATAGCAAATTCACGAGGAAATTAAAAATGGTCAACTTTTACAAATACTTTTTTAAATGTATTGCAACATAATTATAATAATGAGCATGTAATAATTTTACAAATCAACATGGGCTTTTGGAAAGAGAGATCCATTAACTAACTATTCAAGTTTTTCCTTTTTATTATTATTATTTTTAAACATAGCTTTAGCTAGTAATTAAAATAGACATTTCGGGTAGTATAAATACATTAAAGGGTACAGTATATGAAAATGTCATGAAATGGACAATGACCTTGTGATATTTGAACGCTATATATCGCTGTATTGTGTAGTGCAACCAAAAACGAGTGCTACAGAGCACAAGGAAGAAAAGAAACTACCGGGACTCGAAGTGATGAAAACTGACCATTTTTCTTCTGTTTTTTTTATTTTTTGCCCAGCCTTTCACAACCCCCACTATCTGAGAAACCCTGCTCTATCTGAGGCTCATCTTGTGTAAAATAAATGCAAATTTCTCAACCTACTCTTATTTTAAAAATGCATGTTTATTTGATAGTACATGTATTTTTGCTTATTATTCAAATCAATATTGTTTTGGGGGGTAATGAATAGGTTTTTTTACCATTAAAATGCGCTAAATAATACACAATGTCGCTTTAAAATCTTTCAATTTATGTTTAGTGTTCCCATGCATAAATCTCTCCCTAGTGCACATGGAATGGAATATGCATATGTGAAAAATACATGTGCATCAAGAAGCTTAACACCTGTGGCTCTCCATCATTATCATTCAGGCCCAATCCAACCCTATACAGGTAATGCCTTTAATTGAAGCAGAAACTCTCACTTGTTTATATCTCGTAGCTACTGGTTGCGAAGGAGAGAATTGATCGGTTGTAGCGTCTCCGCCGGGTCAATATACATATGCAGCCTTGGATAGAAAGCGGAGATGGTTGGCAGTAGAAAGCGGTAGGAGATGGTAGGAGACGGCAGGAGGTGGCGGGTTCGACTAGTGTCTGCAAAGATAAGCCGGATGAGCCTGGAAAGAAAAGCTCTTTTCGGGAGCGTTAAACCCTGCGAAAATCTCATTGCCATGTTAAAAAAATGGTACTAAAAAGGGATTTTGACAGAAGTGCATCCAATACAATTAAAAGAAAAAAAGGTTTTGGGCCCTAGTAGTTAAAGCTATTTGCATCCGCTGTGTTGAGGATACATGTAGTAAATGTCAACTGAGCAGTGTTGCCTATTGAAGTGCTGCGTTTCATCATGGAGGATTTAAGGGATTAATAATTCCAATGCTGGGAGATACACTGTGGTGTTGCATACAATAATTCACTATACAGATCATAACACCATGGGCTGAGGAGGCTGCTGAATATTCTCACTGCTGTTCAATTCAACTCATATCCTTGGTGTGGAATTTAGTTTTTACTTTTTATACTGTATATAAGCTAACAATACTGCTGACTTGCTACTGTTTTAATCTCTTTCATTGCACTGCAGCTACAGATGCTGATGATTAGTTCATTCTCAATTGCCTTTAACGGACCCATTCTATTTATAATAATGAAAAACTTAAGAGAAAAACAAGATGAATAGGTAAAACATTTACAAAGTAGTGCATAGAAACTGGCCCAGGTTATAATAATAGCGCAATGAAACGTATCATAGCAATAGTGCTATGCAAAGTAGCACATACCATTTAGCAGCAACAAAGATAATCTAAAGTCAAAAGATATACTGTGAAGAAAATAACATCATGGAGGGGTCAGAAATGTTCATCTCAGGTGCATGTCCACTGTGAGCGGGATAAACTAAAAAGAAAAATCCAGAAATCACAGTGCATGATTTTTTAACAATTTATTTATGTGATAAAGCTGCAAATAGGTATTTGAACACCTGTGTATCAGCCAGAATTCTGACCCTGAAAGACATGTTAGTCCACCCATTAGAGGTCCACCTGCACTCCATGTATCATTCTAAAATAGATGCACCTGTTTAAGGTGGTAAGCTGCATAAAGACACCCGTCCACCCCATACGATCAGTAAGACTTTAATTTGTAACATGGGGAAGACTAAAGGGCGGTGTAAAGACGCCAGAGACAAAATTGTCCACTTCCACAAGGCTGGATAGGACTACAGAGTAATTGCCAAGCAGCTTGGTGAAAGAAGGTCCACTGTTAGAGCAATCATGCAAGATATCACCTCGTGGGGTTTCAATGATTTTAAGTGAGGAATTAGCCCGGAACTACACAACAGGAGTAGCTCAATGACCAGAAAAGAGCTGGAACCACAGTTTTCAGGGTTACAATAGGTGCTACACTAAAACGTCATGATTCGCAATCATGCATGGCACGAAAGGTTCCCCTACTTAAACCAACGCATGTCAAGGCCCATTTTAAGTTTTCATACAATCATTTGGATGATACAGAGGAGTCATGGGAGAAAGTTTTGTGGTCAGATTAGACCAAAATAGAACATAATTCCACTAAGCGTGTTTAAAGGAAGAAGAATTAAGAGTACCATCTGAAGGACACAATCCCTTCTGTGTAGCATAAGGGTGGTAACATCATGCGTTTGCGGTGTTTTTCTGCACATGGGATAGGATGAGTCCACTGCATTAAAGAGAGGATGACTGGAGCCGCGTATTGTGAGATTTTGGGTAACAACCTCCTTCCCTCAGTCAGAGGATTGAATATGGGTCGTGGCTAGGTCTTCCAACACGACAATGACCCGAAGCACACATCCAGGGAAACCAAGGAGTGGCTCCGTAAGAAGCATATCAAGGTTTTAGCATGGCCCAGCCAGTCTCCTGACCTGAACCCAACCAAAATTCTTTGGAGGGACCTTAAACATCGTTCTCTCAGCGACAGCACAGAAACCTGACTGATCTAGAGAAGATCTGTGTAGAGGAGTGGGCAGAGATCCCACCTGCAGTGTGTGCAAACCTTGTGAAAAACTAAAGGAAACGTTTGACCTCTGTAATAGCAAACAAAGGCTACAGTAACAAATTTTAAAATTCACTTTCTCAGGTGTTCAAATACTTTTTGCAGCTATACCACATAAATCGTTAAAAAAAATCATGCATTGTGATATTGGATATTTCTTTTTAATCTACCCCTCCCACAGTGGACGTGCACTTACGATGAAAATTTCAGACCCGTTCATGATTTCTAAGTGGGAAAGTGGGAGTAATAGCAAAATAGCAGGGTGTTCAAATACTTATTTTCTTCACTGTATATTATCACAGTTTTGTAAGCTTTTTTAGGGCGGTGCTAGCCTTGGCAGATAAACTGTCTCTGAGCGTGTTTGTCCTTGTTTTTAGGGACTTTTAGCACCTAACAGAGGTTAGAGGGGTGGTGGCCAGCGGTCCAGGAGTCCTTGATAATGTCAATGGTTTGTTGCAGTACCACATATAAACTGATGCAGACTATTCTAGGTGCTGTTTATAGCATCAATTTTGTCTATGTTGATGTTTATGTCTAAAGGCGGACTATTTTAACTCATTGATTTCATATCATGTGGAACGCAATTGAACAATTGTGAATGAATACAGTTGTACCTCAGCTTTCGAACACCTCCACCCTTCAGGAAAATTTTCAAGAAAAAAATTTGCCTTTGATTTCGACCGGATCTCAACTTTTATACGGTTCAAAACGAGCTGAAAAGTTGGAAAGCCGAGTCAAGACGTACCACGTCCCTCGCGGGTTTCCACGCTTCAGAACTGCTTTTGCTATTTATGATGGTCTGAAAAATAAAAGTCCAGCTACGAGCAGGAAACGAGATTTGGTAAAAGGCCTGATTTGAGAATTTTGAGCACGGATCTTGTCTCCATTATCTGAGTAGACTTGGAAAGGCGGTCAGTTTGCACCCCTAATACGTTGTTTGTTTTTTGTCTAGAAGAGTCAAGAAGATGCAAACACAAGACTTGAAGGGGAAGCGATCAGAGAATATGTTTATTGTAATGATTCTGTAGTACGACAGAGATCAGAATGAAACATTAAGGGTTCTAAGTACACCAAGGCTGAAGAGGTTGTTTAAATGTAATGAACCAGCTCTGTTTTGGAGGAAAATGCCCACCAAGACGTTTATCACAAAGAAGGGAAATAAGATGCCCTCACACATCACTCCAAAGGTATGCAAATTGTACAAATATGTGTTGATTAAAACGTATTATTCTTACTTTTGTCAGTATTGTGTACATCTACATGTTTAGTACTAATTCCTTTCTCAGATCTATATTTTATTGAAAAAAGTGTACTTTTCATATGGGCCAGAACAGATTTACTGAGTTTGTTGTTATTTTTTAATGGTAAAAATACATTCAGATCCCAACCAAATGTGATCTTGACTGCCAAACTGGAATGGATTACGTTTGAAAGCTGAGAAACTACTGATAATTACTTTCTAGTCTTTTTGACAAACAACCCAATCACCATTTTTTTCAAAAAATGTTTTAAAATTTTGACTCATATTTTTGGATTGTTTAGAACAACACATCTCACAAGACCAAATTTACATAAATTTAAAGACAAACCTGCAACCCCACCCCAACAATACAACATTCAGACTGAATTGTGTCATTTGTTTGTAGTTCTCTTAAATAAAAAGACCCACTATTTGGGAAAGTTAGTTTGTCCAGTACAACCAAACAACCAATAGAATTTAGACCTATTTTCTTAAAATGACAGTATATCATAATTCTTTACTGGAGGTTGCTGTATCGTGTAATTCCAAGTCAGTAACATGAAACCAGTTCTAATAGCATCACCGGGACAACATAGCTTTGCAAATTTGTCAATTCAGCATTTGAAACATAGACATCTCTTTTTATTTCTTATTGTCTGTTAGAAATTATATTCACCCAAAGCAGAAGCAGCAGTACTTTCGGTGACTATTGTTGGATTGTTATAATAAGTCACTGAGTATGTTGTTACTATAACATGAGTTTTCCAGCTACAGTAAGTTTATTGTTTGATGATCACATTGTTCATTTAGTTGTTGTAGATGCGCATCATGTGTATCCACATATTTTAGTGTTTACTAGCTGTATCCTTTCGTATCAGTCTGTTAAGGAAATCAAAGCCGTAATCGAAAGAACAATTCGGCACCCAAAATACAGCGATGCTGTAAGTTTGATTTTTGCAATCGGAAGATGGAATAAGAGCTTGCTCTGTCCACTCCACGCATCGGCCCGTTATTGCAGTACCTCCGGGTACGGTGCATTCGCACTAATCGCTGCATGGCTCTGTGGCTAGGACCTTGACTCGGCCTATTGGCTGAGAGCAAGTGTCTCGGCCCCTTGGCTTTGTAGCGTATTATGATTTGACCGATAACGGATAATGGACAATTGCCAAAGAATATAGAACAATAAACCTTAAAAAAATCCCCTAAAAAAAGAGAAAAAAATTCATATAACCTTTCTTGGGAGTGCATCCCTGAGAAGCGCTTCCCATCGACTGGTCCGGAGTGCACTCTGATTTCAACTTTATTTTGAAACTTTGTAATACTGTATATGTCCTCAACTGCATTTTACCAATACTCGGTCTCGTCCAGGAAATAATACACGGGGAGACATCGGAAATGTCAATTCGCCTTCACTACTCAAGGGTGTGTACTACTGTAGGTCAATGTGAAAAACTGTTATTAAACGTTAGCATTATTCATTGTCATGGAACTTGCTATTCATGTATGACTAATATTATACACTGAGCTGTATCTAATGATACCAGCACACAATAGTGCCTTCTACTGTGATACTTGAGTTTCCTTTTCTGTCAGCTAGTTTTTTATTTCACAAAATATACAAAAAAAACATAATAGTCAAGTTATTGACAGGAAATTATCATTCTCCTATAATCAAAAGAAAACCGCATTCACTAAAGGACAGACCACCTCCAAGGCCAAACAATCTTTCTGGAATTTTGCCATTAGTATTTATAAATCCTTCACTCAGAAAAGGAAGAATACATCTTTGTTGGGCCAACAAAACACCCTGCTGCTCTGGATCCTTGAACCAAATCTCCAAACAAAATGTGGTGATTTATTTAGCTGCCCACCTCGTATTCTAATAGAAACGTGTGTAACCACTGTTCCATGGATTTCTCCACAAACTGATCAACTACTCTACTTATGAGAACTTTAATATACGAGATGTCTTTCGAGCAAAAACCTTGACCAACATACAAGAGAAAATCCAAGAAATTCCGGACGCTACCGCTAAAGGGCAGGCATACACTCTGTGGTACGACTTGGGGAAGCAGCGAGTGCAGATAACAAAGCAGCGCAAAAGTTTACCCTACACTTCACAAGCTTTTAGTCTTGTTTTTAGCATGAGTTACAAGGCGGGGCTTCTTTGTAAAAAAAAAAAAACACCACCACGCAGGACATTCATCATCGCTGAAGAGAAAAAGCTGACTGGTTACAAGCCCATGAAAGATGGTCTACTTTGGGGGTCAGCAACATGCGGCCCTCAAGCCACACAATTGGATTCATATTGTTATTTTGAAAATGCTTGAAAGCAAAAATAGAACAAGTAGGGAATATTTTTTAGGAATCAGGTTCCTGTCGGAGGAAAAAAAACATGCTTAACATGTTTAAGGGTGTCAACATGTTTACAATGGTTAAGGGATCCAACCAACCAACCATATAAGCCTTATAAGGAAGTAGCACATGCTCATATATATATATATATGCGGTATATATATATATATATATATATATATATATATATATATATATATATATACCGTATTTTCCGCACTATAAGGCGCACCTAAAAGTCTTATTTTTTTTCAAAAGCTGACCATGCGCCTTATAACACAGTGCGCCTTATATATGGCTCAATATTAAATTCGCAAGGTCTCGCAACTACGAGAAACAGCCGCCGACTCCATTTTTCGTGCTGTGCATACTGGGAAATATTAAACGATTGGTAGTTGCCGGGGCTCGTGTTGTATTTGTTTACTAAGTGGCAAAATGGCTACCCCATTAAACTGCTTAATTCATATTCAACAAATACAGTATTTGTCTGAATCCAGGGTTTTGACTGGTGAAGATGTAAAGCACAATTTACCTTAAACAAACGCAGAATTATTCAGAATGTCACGTTTGACAGAGAGAGAGAGAGCGAGAGAGAGAGAGAGAGAGCGAGAGAGAGAGAGAGAGAGAGCGAGATTCTCTTTCATACGTGCATTTGTATAAAAAATGGCTCCTGTTAAGAGACACGCGTACAACGCCGAGTTTAAACTCAAAGCGATCAGTCACGCAGCACAACACGGCAATAGAGCGGCAGCGAGAGAGTTAAACTTAAATGAATCGATGGTACGGAAGTGGAGAAAGGATGAAGATAAGCTCCGCCAAGTAAGGAAAACTCAACAAAGTTTCCGTGGCAATAAAGCAAGATGGCCAGAGTTAGAGGAGACACTTGAACAGTGGGTTGTTCAACAAAGAGCGGCAAGCAGAAGTGTCAGTACGATAACTATACGTATGAAGGCAACAGCGCTGGCACAAAAACACCGGACGTGTTGGATGGCCCATTCACTGAGATATGGTCAATTCGAACACAGCAGAAGAAGAATTCGAGGGATTCGTCGATGAGGAGCTTATAGAGTGATCTTTGTTTTTCTTTTGTGTGTTTACGTTTTACATTTTACAGTTATTATGTTATTGCTTTATTGTTATCGTTTTGCACTCGTTGTTTTTGCACATTACGAGTGTCACTTTATTGCGATTGCACTAACGTTTCATTTAAAATAACAGTATCAGACGTTTTTTTCTTTGCGTGTTGACTAAATGGACAAAAAATAAAATGATATGTCGATGTTGTTCAAAGATGTTAAAGATGTGTCACGAAAATGCTTTACCTCAGAGAAAATAATAAAACGGCTGTTTATTTATTTTGGGAGTGAATGGAGTTGTGGAAAGCTTGTTTGTTAATAAAGTTTGACCTTTTTGAATATTTTGTTGACATTCCCTTGAGCGTGGCAACATCTAGAGGTTGCATAACGAAACTACATTCTCTACTGTAGTCAAGTCGTCACATTTATTTACCGTAAATAGCCCTTAATCCCAAAAATGTCTCGAAGGACTGCACAGGATTACAATTACAAAATTGCACAATTACCTGATCTTAAACCAGCATGCACTTATAGCGCCTTATAATGGGGTGCGTCTTATGTATGGCATAACTTTTAAAATATATCATTCATTGAAGGTGCGCCTTATAACCTGGTGCGCCATATAGTGCGGAAAATACGGTATATATATATATATATATATATATATATATACCGTATATATATACCGTATATATATATATATATATATACCGTATATATATATATATATATATATATATATATATATATATATATATATATATATATATATATATATATATATATATATATATATATATATACCTTATAGATCTATTCAGATTCAGATATACTCTATTGTCATTCTTGTACACGTGTATACAGAACGAAATGTCGATACATCTGACCCGCACAGTTTCCTTGAATGTACAGATATAAATAAAATGTTGTATTGAGTTGGAGTATTGAAGTACTAATAATATACTGAATAATTATAGCTTTGTATAGTATTATACAGTAGTGCAAAGAGTGCAAGAGGAGCAGCTAACCAGATGTGCAAAATGGGCAGTAAGGTAAACAAGTCACTATACAATAACAATAAGACTGGAGTATGATAGTGCAGAGGAGAACAGATGTGCAAAAGAGTGGCTAGGTATAGGAGAACTACCAGTAGTGCAAGGACAAAAAAAAAAAAAAAAACAGATGTACGGATTAGCAGCTGTGTAGGCTTACTATGTTTGTGATTGACCATTTAACAGTCTAATGGCCAGGAGGACAAAGCTGTTGCAGAACCTGGTGGTCCTGCACCGCACACTGCAGTACCTCTTCGCAGAGGCTAGCAGAGTGAACAGTCCATGATGGGGTGAGAGGGGTCCCTAATGATGTTCTTGGCTCGGGATAGGCAGCGCTTCTGGCCAATGTCCTGAATGGGGGGGAGAGAAGTCCCGATGAATTTCTCTGCTGTCCTCATCACCCTCCTCACACTACCCCAGTTGGAGGCACTGCAGCCTCCACACCACACAGAGATACAGCTAGTCAGGATGCTCTCTATGGTGCCCCTGTAAAATTTGATGAGGGTGGGTGAGGGCAGGTGGGCTCTCCTCATCCTCCGCATGAAGTACAGGCGCTGCTGTGCCCTCTTCACCAGTGATGCAGTGTTCACGGACCAGGTGAGTTTGTCTGTGATGTGCACCCCTAGGAACTGCGACAACCTCCACAGCCTTTTTGTTTATGAGAAGTGGGGCATGGTTGGGCTGGTTTTTCCTGAAGTCGATAATGATCTCTTTAGTTTTGTCAACATTCAGGACCAGGCTGTTAACTCTGCAACAGCCCACCAACTGCTCCACCTCCTCTCTGTAGGCCAGGTCGTTGCCGTCCCTGATGAGGCCCACCACTGTTGTGTCGTCCGCAAACTTCACAATGTGGTTTGCGGCTGACCTGGGGACACAGTCGTGTGTCATCAGGGTGAACAGCAGGGGGCTCAGGACACAGCCTTGGGGAAGCCCGTGCTGAGGGTGATGACATCGGGGATGTTCTGACCAAGCCGCACTGACTGGGGTCTGTCAGTGAGGAAGTCCAGCAGCCAGTTCCGCAGGGGGGTGTTGAAGCCTAGGAGTCTCAATTTGTCTACCAGAAGTTGTGGGATGATGGTGTTGAATGCTGAACAGAAGTCCAGGAACAGCATCCGCACATTGGTGTTCTTCTCCTCTAGGTGTGTCAGGCTCAGGTGAAGAGCAGAGGAGATGGCATCCCCGGTGGAGCGGTTTGTCCGGTAGGCAAACTGAAAGGGGTCGAGTGAGGAGGGGAGACTGGAGGTGATGTGCTCTTTAACCAGTCTCTCAAAGCACTTCATACATATATATATATATATATATATATATATATATATATATATATATATATATATATATATATATATATATATATATATATATATATATATATAATCATTTTCAATTTTCAAGGGTGCGCCAAAGAGCCGCATTCAGCTAACTTTAGCATTGTGTGCTAACGCCAGAGGTGACTACAAAGTGGTGTATCATGAAAATAACTTTTGTGTATTTATGACCCATAAACTTCCTCCATCGTAGGTGCTTATAATAAATTTGCATCTTTCTTATTACTGTATTTTTGTGTTCAATTGCTATTTTAATGTGTTTTTAACGGGTAGATGTACTTGTTTAGTGTTAACTTGGATGATTTTGTGAATCCAGGAACAGATTAATTGGTTTTCAATTATTTCTAATGGGGAAAACTCAACTGAGTTACAAGAATTCCTAGATATGAGCTTGATGAGGGAACAAATCAATTTTGTAAATAAAGAGCCTACAGTATTTCCTTTTCCAACTAAATGACAAAACAAAAATCTGTATCATGCCGGCTGCTGCTGCTGTCACTCAGCTGCCATTTTTCTCATGATAAATTCATGGCGGGCGGACATGGCTGAGAGAGTCAGGGGTTAATTCGTCAGAACCCCCCCTGGACACTGCTGGTGGCACAATGACAGAGCACAATGTCAACACGTCTTCACCGAAGATGTGCAAGTAGGCCGTGAGATAGAAGGACACACGTTTATTTTTAGATTGCAGAGGCGGGTCTTGGATTTTACACCTAGGCCTTCAGATCCAGGCTTAATTAGTGATGTGTTGTTCGCAAACGAACCAGCTTGGATGCGCGACACATGAAGCCTGTTTGTTGTAATTAAAGTTAATTGAACAATACTGTATAAACAGAGGCAACGAAGAACAATGACTGGTGGATAGTTTAAAAAAAAATGAACGACAGAGAAGATCCGCTCGAGAAAATTCGGCTCGGGCTTGGGCTCGGGCTTAATATTTTACCTCTAGGCTGAAAGTGGCAGGCAAAACTTTTTACTGCTTCCCAAAGGCTTGCTCGCCTCAGAGTAATAGTATTGTTTTCTTGAGCAGCTCAGTCTCTACAAGTTTAATGGCTATTGGTGCAATTGATTTAGTGGATTACTGCCTCCTAGCCAATCATAGTTTGTGAAACCGGTGACGTTTCCCAAGGCCCTCTAAGGGGCTCTAAAACGGCAACTCCGAATCCGATTGGCTGAACCAAAAGCTCTCGAAGATGACCTTCAGGAAATTTATGTAGATTTCTTAGTTTACAACTAATGGCTGACAGATTTTTGGTTGGAAGCTTAAATATTTAGGCATACATCTGGAAGCAGCACACCAGGGAGAAGCAATCAAAGGCTGATCCATCTAATAAGTATTGATCGACAAAATATAATTAACATCACGTGATTCAGATATTTCTTAGGCTAGCAGAAAAGGCCTTGCAGGCACTTGTGGCCATGCACTGGTATTTTGGATAAGAGGGCGAATGAATGGATGAACTGACGGCAAAGACATCTCTCATACATAACTAGCACGTGCTTTAAAGCAGTGTTTCCCAACCTTTTTTTAAATGAAATGAAATGATCTGCATTTATATAGCGCTTTTCAAGTCAATGACTTCCCAAAGCGCTTTACATTGTGCTTCACATTTCCCAATAGCGGCCGTGATCTGTGCAGCCATGTAAGGCGCTAACCTGCTTATTGGGGGTATTGGGGGGTTCAGCGTCTTACCCAAGGACACTTCGACATGTAACACGGACAAGCCGGGATTCGAACTGGGATCCCTTAATCCTAAAACGATCGCTCTACCTCCTGAGCTACTGCCGCCCCGGCAAGTGAGACAAGTCACACATTTTTCACTAAACAATCTCAAGTCACACCGGGCATCAAATACCGTACTGTTTTTTCACGACCATAGGCCCTAGTCTCCGTAGCTAGGTCTATTTCTGTATTCAACATGTACCACTACAGGGCGCGGGATCCCTTTGCTTGTGGCTGCGTTACAACAACACAGTCAAGCAAACAAGCCTGTGTATTTAAAAATACAACGTAGGCAAAAATGAGTTTCGTTGTGCTTTATTTAAGTATTGATTACAAAGTGAAACACATAAAACAAAACAAAACCTTTAGAAAAAGAGCTGGTGCCAAACAGTTTGGAATTCACATTTTTTACCAGCTCTTTTAATAATGTTTAACTTTAAACAGGCGGGAATGTCCTTGTTAAAAAAATGACCATTACATGAATGAATAAATGACCTTTATTGTACTGTAGTTAAACAGATCAGGGCAAAGGTAAAAACATCTGTAAAGAAATCAATTATATAGAATAAAAAACAATATATTAACGATATGCAATAAATATGTATTAGTTTCTGAGGTGTGCAAGTAGCAGAATTCACAGTGACAGTAGTATAGAACTATTTCACGTATGCTGTATGCACAAAAACATTAAATCAATAAATATTATTCAGACATGATCAGTAGCTTCTGCTTTGTATTTTAGCAAAAGTGGGCTCAAACCACAGAATTGACATACAGTGAAAACAAATGCACAACAATTCCTGGTGTATGATACAATAATAAATCAAAATCACCTCCAGGGCCAAAGAAAATACTCTCGGGGGCCAGATGTGGCTCGCAGTCCTCGACTTTATTAGTGGAACAAAAACATTTTTTAGTTTTTTGTTTAAGTAAAATCAGACAATAATGAATAAAATCTGCAAAATGATGTGCAAGATTTTTGTCCAGATCTGGCACACCGTTCCACCCCAGAGGCCGCCAACCTGAAAGGGTGGTTGGATAGGGCCCACCTGCATCTAATCTGTCTTCACACCAGCACTTCTTTATTAATCCAGCTATTCGTATTTGCCGATTGGACATTTTCATTTCATTTGATTCATTTTATTTTTTTTTGCTGTGCAATCCCTGCCACCTACTGATATTGATGAATGTTATAGTTAGTAAGAAACCAAACATACTGAAAAATGGCATGTGTTTTTGCAAAGAGAAAATTGGGCAATGTTTTATGGCAGACTAGCGTGCCCTAATACAATGGTTAACGAACCTGTTGGAATTTTTAAGAAAAGCTTGTGTGGATGTTTGTTTTGTGGTAGTAAAGTTCCCTTTCGAAAAGAGAATGGTTATTATAGAAATGAAGATGGTTAACATTATAGAATTATTGATGTAATGATTATTATTAGCAGTAGGCGGCGCAGTGGTTAGTGCGTGTGCGGCACAGTTCTGAGGTCATGAGATCAAACCACCTGTGTGGAGTTTGCCTGTTCTCCCCATTCTTGCATGGGTTTCCACTGGGCACTCCGGTTTCCTCTCACAATACAAAAACATACATGTCAGGTTGATTGGCCACTCTAAATTGTCCCTCGGTGTGAATAAGGGAGTGAATTGTCTGTCTCTGTATGCCCTGCGACTGGCTGGCAACCAGTTCAGGGTGTCCCTTGCCCATGGCCTGAAGATGGCTGAGATGGGCTCCAGCACCCCCGCGACCCTACTGAGGATAAGCGGTGCAGAGAATAGATGGATGGATGATGATTATTATTATAACTATTATATTATATAATTATAAACATCATCTGAAATGTATGTGCCTCTATTTATTTTTTTAAAAAATGTAAGAAAAAGGAGTATAATTAAGAAGTATAATTTCATTAATACAAATACATAAATATAATAATCAGAAAACCGACTTGCTAGGAGAAAAGAGCAAAGGAAAATTCAGAAAAAGGCATTTGCATCCAGATACACAGTTTGTTTCGTTGACCATTACAGTCCTTAAAAAATAGATACCGGTACATAGATATATCTTTATAACTAGTGATTTGCATAAACCAGGGGTCGGCAACCTATGAAACGCGTGCCAGCAGTGGCACGCGAGGGGTTAACCAGTGGCACACCAGCGCACGGCAAAATGATAATGATTATGTTTTAAAAATGCGCATTTTTACCTGGAATTTAGACATTTTCAGTTGCGCGTGTCATGGTTGCCATGGCGCCCAATTGGCCGCGCCTGTGTGTGTGTGTGTGTGTGTGTGTGTGTGTCACAGTTGCCATGGTGCCCAATTGGCCACGCCCGTGTGGCGCCAGCTGCGGCTCGTTGATATTGGCTTTCTGTCTATATTAAGCTCAGCGCTCTCTTGCTTCCTTTGTCAGCCCGTCAAACGAACTTCTGCCCCACAAGACGTGGGTTCTGACTTGGTTATGTTTTCCTGTTGATATCTTCAGTCCGGTATTGTTTCCATTTATTTTTGTCCTGTTTAATTTCGGGTTCCAGTTTTGTTTCCATCTGTTAATGTCCTGTTGTTAGTTTCTCCAGTTTTTGTTCCGATCTAGTTTCTCCTGTTTATTTTTGATATCCTGATTCGTTATCTATCTTGTCTTCCCCATTCTGTCCGGTATCGACCCCCTCTGGCTTCCTGTCTTTTCATGCCAGACCGGCTCCCTAACGTGCACAACTCCCCATTTCCCATAAAATAAAGGATTGTGTGAGAACGTCATCCGATTGGGTCCTGATCCTGTTCTGGTTCTTGACAGCGTGCCGTGTTATTTAGAAGCTTTGCATTAGCGCCCCTCCTCCTCTTCTTCGTGTGTCAATGTGTGTTTGTGCGGCGGTGGGCCTCACAGAGGAGAGATCCGTGTTTTAACCCAGCCAACGAAACACACGCGCGCAATAAATGACCGAATCACGACGGCTCCTCGGGCAAAAACATCTCGTTCTCTCCAGCCAGCGTGTACAGACGAATGAGGCTTTGTGCAAAAAATGACCGTGCTGTTTTGTGCTTTATGCCTCGAGAGCATTGTCCCTCGCACAGCAAGTGTTAAACGTCATTACGAGACAAAACATGAGCATGAATTCAAGCATGAGTCTGACACGGCGGAGACATGAAAACGTGCAGTGTCCAAGTACGGCAAACAAACACAGACCCTGAAAACCTTTGTCATTGCTAAAAACGCCACCACTGAAGCAAGCTATCACATTGCTCACTGCATAGCAAAGCACAGAAAACAATTTACTGATGGTGAATATTTTAAAGAAGCATGTGTGTGCGTGTATGTGTGCGTGCGCTCACTTGTCTTCTGCTTTGCTGCTGTTGAGTTTTAATATTTTCTTCAACAAGATATCATTGATGAATGGTATGATAACTGCCCATAGCACTTGTTTTTTGATTGTAGTTCATTGTAAATGAAGAATGGTTGATTCTGGTTAATTCCCAAGGCAAAAAGTCATGGATGACTACAGGCCTTTCCACTTGTTATTCACAGTCATTGTTTAGTTGATTGATAAACATCAATAGTGGAAGATACGTTGGTCAGTTATACGAGTGATTTTCAACCAGTGTGCCGGGACACACTAGTGTGCAGTGAAATCTCGTCTAGTGTGCCGGTTGAATTTGCCACATTTTATTTTTCCAAAAAATCAGGCCATTATTCAGTATTTTTGCAATCTTTAGACGAGGAACTGTATTAGTCATCCATATCAGTAGGTGGCAGTAGATTTTTATATACTTTTATGTACTAATTTTCTGCTTTTGAGGGAGCACAGTACATATAATAACTTAATTAGTTTAACAAATTGGTTTAAGATTGCACTGTAAAACATAAAGCACATCTTTCTTTTTATTTAAGTATTATTTTTTTCTTATTATATATTAATTATCTGCTTATGGTAGGTAGTATGTCATGGTTGCCATGGCGCCCAATTGGCCGCACCCGTGTGTGTCACGGTTGCCCCGGTGCCCAATTGGCCCCGCCCGTGTGTGTCACGGTTGCCATGGTGCCCAATTGGCCAGCTGCGGCTCGTTGAGAGATTGAAATTCTGTCTACATAAAGCTCAGCGCTCGCTTGCTTCAGTTGTCAGCCTGTCAAACGAACTTCTGTCCCACACGACGGGGGTTCTGACTCGGTCCTCTTTTGCTGTTGGTATTTCAAGTCCGGTATTCTTCCCGTTTGTTTTTGTCCTGTTTAGTTTCGGGTTCCAGTTTTGTTTCCGTCTGTTTTTGTCCTGTTTTTAAGTTTCTCCGGTTTTTATTCCTGATTAGTTCTCCTGTATATTTTCGTTATCCTGATTCGCTATTGGATCCTGCATCTGTTCTGGTTCTTGACATAGTACAGTGAAATATTTAACAAAACTTAATTTTCAAACATTTTCGACGGACGGTGTGTGTCAGAACTTTTTTATAAATAAAAGTGTACCTTGGTTCAAAAAGGGTTAAAAAACACTGAGTTATATGGTTAAAATGTCTATCCATGTTCTATATTTGGACTGGTGTAAAATCACACATCTGTTGGATATTAAAAAACATTGTGCGAGTCATTGATCTTGGTGTGGCACGCTGATTTACAAGGAAATTTGAAAGTGGCACTCCACACCGAAAAGGTTGCTGACCCCTGGCATAGACTAATACTCGTCACAGTTCTGAGGTCATGAGATTAAAAGTCCTGTGTGGAGTTTGCATGTTCTCCCCATGCTTGCGTGGGTTATCCGGGCACTCCAGTTTCCTCCCACATTCCAAAAACATGCATTTCAGGTTAATTGGCCGGTGTAAATTGTCTAGGGATAATTTAGACCGGCTAAATAACCTGAAATGCATGTTTTTGGAATGTGGGAGGAAACCGAAGTGCCTTGACGAAAAACACGCATGCATGGGGAGAACAATCAAGCTCCACACGGGGAGGCTGTGGTAGCCGGACTTGAACCCTGAACCTAAAAGTTCAACTCTATTTCTAATTCCCAATCACAATGGTGAGCTATGCTAATCAATGCTTATCGTGAATGATATTTTTACCACACATGAAATATACTTTAAATGGGCCAATGAGCTTCTCAATGCAGAACGAGAGAACTTTCTTTCCTTTTTTTTCTGAAAATAAAGTGTTGAAGATTTCCTATTTATATTCACATTTGTTGCCCAGCAACAGGTTGAGCACTGTTCACGGCACCTTGTACCCGGTTTCCAACCCGTACTGTTGTTACATTCAAGCGACAATAAAAATGTGGCCTTGCACATGTGTCCATTATTTGTGTATAATGGGGTGTATCTTTAGTGAACGTGCAAAAAAAAAATGATAATCAATGTGAACACCCTGCCCAATTGTCTTTCCTGTTCCCAAAAGATTTTTCCTTTTTTTTTTTCTGAACTGACATAATCATGTTATTAGCACAATATTTGGCCACAAAAAGGTACTGCATGTCAAAGAATTTGAAATTTTCTGAGCAGTATTCAATTCAGTTAGATAAAGAACAGACAGGTACTGTAGTTGTCATGTACAGGTATATTGCACCCCACCAGCAGCAGATTCATCCTACACTAGAAATACAACAAAAATAAACAGTAAACAAGATAATAAAATAATAATCAGCATGTACACGTACACGATCAAATACATACATAAACCTAGCCAAAAACATCTGTAATCACAAACGAAAACGTTCATTAAAAACCTTCAAAAATGTCCTGAAACAAGCACAAAACGTACGTAAGCACAAGCAAAAACGCACGGAAACACACAAAACGTACATAAACACAAAACAGTACATAATTACATACAAAACGTACGTAAAGGCACGCACGAAAATGTTTGTAATAGCACAAAAACCTATGCAACGCTCCATTTTTGACCATCTGTAACGGTAACGGTGTTGTAACGCGGGGAAAAATAATTTGTTAGATTACCCTGTTACTGAAAACATATTTTCAAGACTTTTGACTACACTCTACAATTGGAAGGAATAATTGAAATTGGTATGGTGGGATTTGTTTTGTCTTATACCATAACTGTAATTGGAATGACTTGCATGCCTTTATTATTAGTGGGTATTTTATCTAAACCCTAGTGAATCCCATTACAATTGGTATAATCATGCCATTTTACTTATGGAGAGATTCTTCTTATACTTTGTAAAGAATGATGTTTAAGGGAATCACAGCGCACTGTAATTGTAATTGAAGTCAAAGGAATCTTAATACTAATGACCAATGGAAGGTCTTCGTAATGTCATTAGAATGTGTCATGTCTGCGTAGGTAGACCCAAATGTGGGGAAGTCAGAATGCAGGCAAAATGTTTTAATTGACAAAAAGACAGGAATAACAAACCCCAAAAAGCAGGTGTCAAATCAACCACCAATGTGTCCAAACCAGAAACAAAAGAAACCTGACACGACAATAGAAGACATGGCTTGGCAAGAGCAATGACTTGACCCAGTTTTCTGTCCAAGCAGTCCCTCTAAAGCACTGGTGTCAAACAGGCGGCCCGCGGGCCGGATCAGGCCCGCTAAGGGATTGAAACCGGCCCGCGAGACAACGGTGAGGAAAGCACAAGAGAAAATATGTCCACTTGATGTTGCCAAAGCAAGGTGTCTCTCACAAACGCTGTACTTGTATTTCTTTCTTTTCTCTCTCTCTCTCTCTCTTCCCCCCTTTTTCTCTCACTCTCTATCTCTTTCTCTCGATCTGTTTCTTTTTTTCTCTTTGTTCCTCTTTTTCTCTTTCTCTCTCTGTGTCTTTTTATCTTCTTTTGCTCTCTCTTCCTTTTTTCCTTTTCTCTGTCTTTTCTCTCTCCCCGTTTCTCGTCCCCGTCCTCTTTTTCCCCTTCTCTCTTTATCTCTTTCTATTCCTATTTCTGGATTTATTTCTCTAGTTCTTTCCCCCTCTCTCACTATTACTTTTTTTATCTCTTTTGTTCAACATTTTCTCTCTCTCGCTCTCTTTTATCTCTCTCTCTTTCTTTCACCCTTTCTCTCTTTCTTTGTCCCACCCTCTCTCTATTTCTCTCCCTCCTTTTCTCTTATTTCTTTCTCTCTTTTTCTTTCTTCTCAATCTACAGTCTTTCTTTCTTTCTTTCTTTCTGTCCATCTCTCCTTTTCATTCTTGCTTTCTCATTAGTCCGGCCCCTGAGAGAATGTTTGTTCTATCGCGTGGCCCCCGAGTTAAAATGAGTTTGACACCCCTGCTCTAAAGAGTCAGGGAAATCATAACCAGGTGTGTAAAGGTTGGGCGCAGGTGTGTCCAGTTTTACACCTGGTCGGCGCCATCTAGGGTAAAATCGCCTAAACTTGACATTGCCTCCCCCTCAAGGGCCCGATGCTGGATGCTGTTTCTGGTTTAGACACCCTGGTACTTGTTTTAAGAGCTTCCTTGTTTTCATTTGTTGTTCCTGTTTTTTTGTCAATAAATACATTCCTTTATTGAGCACACCAGCATCCATTCCGGATTCCTCGCATTTGGGTCCACCTCCGCAAACGTGACGAAGGGTGTACATTTTTGCTGTAATACAATTTTCCTTGCTACCCCCGACTCACAACTGATGCATTCAGTATCCCGGGGGTCTCCTACTACTACTATATTTTTGCTATCACTATGCCCTTGGAGGGAGTCATAGTCGTAATTCGAGATAGTCAGAATGATCAGAATAATTTGCCCTAAATGTGGTGCAATTCTCACCCATTAAAATTTTCACCAATAACAATTGCTCAGCTCAAAATCGAAAGGAACACGTTGTATTAATTGACCACCACATGTCGCTCTACTGGGTACTGCAACCGAAAATGAGTGCTAAAAACCACAAGTAGGAATCCATAGTAGGTTTCCATAGTAGCAAGATGGCCAAAAATGTTATGTAAAGTGAATGCATATTTCTCAATCAGCTAGTAAAAATCACAATAAATGAAAGTTCCTTAATTTTGCTTATTATTAAAATCAATATTGTTTTTGTCTTTTAATTGATTGAGGGTTTTTTTCTCTAGAGGCCGGCAAAATGACACACCTCAGCCGAATCGCCTCACACCTGTGACCCAAGACTTTATTTTAACTGCGTTTTTACAACTTCATTTTCAGTTTGGTCTTTGTTTCTGCTTTTGGATATGGATTTTGTTTGGACAAATTATTTTTTTGTGACCTCTTGTTTGTCTGTTACTATTTTACTTTCATGTGCATGTGCATTTCAATTACCGATTCAGTCTTTTTTTCTGGGTTAGATATTGTCAGGTTTTATTTTGTTTGGACCTTGTATTTGTTTCATCACCCCTTGTTTGTTATTTTGTTCATGGTTTTGTTCAAAAATATCACCAGTTTTTAAGCGCCTCTGCCTCCAGTTTCTGCTTCCCTTCACTAGGTTCCATCCCAAAAACACAACAAGGAAGCCCCAAATAATACACACTCTCCCCTTGTGGCCAAGTTATTAATCATGGAAAATAGTTTCCCAAACTGTTTCCACTTGAACTATACCCTGAGATTTCACCAAATAAAATAATTTCCGGCAGAAGCCCCAGACCCACACGATTCCAGTAAAGTCTATTTGAGTTTCATTAGTGCGCGTCCACACCACCCAGCTGAGGGATCAAATAATCTTCTTCAACTGCAGGAACACTCAGAAGGTCTTAAATGGGAATGAATGATTAAGAGGATAGGAAATGTAAACGTCACAAGAGCGGCACTGTGACAGAAACAAAAAAAATGAGAATAATCCACAATGGGGCTATGACTCACCCACCAGGGTGCAAGCCAAAGCTAATCATCGGAAAAACCTCGCAAGCGATGCAAGTTCACCATTTGATTCAAAAGGTTCTTCACGTCGATTTGTGCTGTTTGATTGACGCAAGACATACTGTAGATTTATTATATTTACAGATACGAATAACTGGTACAATCCTCACACTAGGAGATATAAATTCATTAATATACAGTATACCAATATTAAAACTGTATTCATTCAAACTCAACACAATTGAATTTTGATTGAATTCACCCGAACAACAAAACTAGATTTAAATGTGATATGGAACGATTCACAATGTTCTTATTAAAATGTTTTTAATTCAAAAATTACAATTCATGTGATTCAATTTAATTTCAATAATATATGAGAATCCAGTTACAATCATCACAATGTGGGTCACTTCAAATGTAATGCAATAGGTTGCCCTTCAAAAGAATTCAAATGTTTTTGGTTTTTAGTTTTTATGAATTTGGCTTAAAAAAATACTCACATGTACTTGGTGCCCACTTGACTATGTCCATATGTACAGTACATAACGTTAATGTGTCTCATCAAAAAATGTATTCTGTCCTGCCTCGAATAACCATAACTTGTAATAAGACTCTGTATTTATCTGATAACCGGTACTAAGTAATGGTACGCAACTACTCTGACTCAGACTAAATCAATAAAAACAATTCAATGAATAAATAAAGTAACTACAGTAAATAGGTAGGTAGAAGGGTTGGTGGGTATGTAACATGGATGCTATTTTTGTTTCACACGAAGACAATCATGCTCAAGTTAAATATGATTTTGCTATATTTCAACAAGTCTTTTTAGTCAAAATAAATGTATCGTCTCTTACATGTCATGTATAGTGTTAGGGTCTGGCGCGCCTCCGTTTGTCCCAATTACGTACAGTTTAGGCGCCAGACACTAACAGTTTAAAATACCCAAACTATTACCTTCATAGAGTAATAAAACATGCAGTGTGAGTTAAAAGAGTACTACTTATTCTCATTTTTAATAAGACTTTTAAGTAAAATAATAAAAATAATAAAAGAAAAATGAAGACTATGTACAATCCATTCATCCATTTTCTTATACTTATCCGAGGTCAGCTTCAGCAAGGAAGCCCAGACCTCCCTATCTCCAGCCAGCTTATCCGACAGGATCCCGAGGCGTTTACAGGCCAGCCAAGAGACAGTCTCTCCAGCGTGTCCTGGGTCATCCCCAGGCCCTCTTGCCAGTGGGACATGCCCGGAGCACCTCCCGAAGGAGGCGTCCAGAAAGCATCTTTATCAGATGCCCGAGCCACTTTAACTGTCTCCTCTCAATGCGGAGAAGCAGCGGCTCTACATTGAGTGCATCCAGAATGATCGAGCTTCTTTAAGGGAGAGCCAAGCTACCCTGCCGCGGAAACTCATTTCAGCCGCCCATATCCGGGATATTGTTCTTTCGGTCATGCACCACAGTTTGTGACCATAGGTGAAGGTAGAAACGTAGATCGACCAGTAAATTGAGAGCTTTGCCTTCCATCTCAGGTCCTCCACCACGACGGACCGGTAAAGGGTTCGTATGACGCCACACAATGCACTGATCCACCTGTCAATCTCCCGTTCCATCCTACCCTCACTCTGGAACAAGACTCCAAGATATTTGAACTGCTCCACTTGGGGCAGCATCTCATCCCCAACACCCTTCTCTGGCGACTATATAAGACTAGATACTAGACAATTAATAGATGAATAACTATGTTAATAGTTTTACAGAAAAAACAAGAGAAAATGTAGTATTTATTATATTTTCTGAAGTACAATAAAATATAGTTAAGAGACAGGAAAAGGAAGAATACGTCAATTTACCAAAATTATACATCACTGTAACAGCATTTTTCATAAAAATGATTAGATTGCTCTTTTTTCTACATTTTTGTGGACTTTTCATAGTTTATTCATTAAGCCCTACATTTGACGGTTGAATGTGTTTTTAATTCAACAAAATGTAAGTTCGTAAAAGGGAAATTATGTATATTAGATAACACAAGGCTCAGAGGGAACTGACATGATTGTCCGTCATCTTGCTGCTAAGGTTACCCCATAAAAACCAACAACCTTATGAAAAATGGTACGCTTAGGTCACTTTGGGTCTCTGTAGTTTATTCCCTTCTGTATCACTGGTTTTCGGTTGCAATACACAGAGTTCGTACGAGTGCTTGAAATCCTTGAAAATACTTTGGGTGAAGTTCTTGTAATTTATTGAAATTGTTGCCATGTTTCTCTACGCCGACACTGCTCTCTGGTGGCTTTGCTTTGTATTTCGTATTTCTTGTGATTAAGGGCAGTCAAAGGGCTTCACAAGTTATTATATATAAGAAGTTTAGGTTATTCATATGCTATAGCGTAGAAGTGAGTTTTAAGCTTAGACTTAAACATGTCCACTGAGGCAGCAGATTGGATCTCAGGGGGAAGAGCATTCCACAACACCGGTGCCCGGATGGAGAACGCTCTCGAACCAGCGGAACACTTGTTGGTTCTTGGGATCACCAGGAGACCGGCGCTCTCAGAACGAAGGCTTCGGGCCGGGACATAGGGGGAAATCAGATCTGAAAGATATGAGGGGGAAAGTCCATGTATGATTTTGTATCGTAATAGGAGAACCTTAAAATCGCATCTTAGGCTAACAGGGAGCCAATGCAGGTTAGCCAAAATTGGGGAGATGTGATCGTAATTTTTTGTCCTAGTTAAAAGCCTCGCTGCAGCATTTTGTACCAGCTGAAGACTCTTGAGTCTGGTCATCGGAAGACCGGAAAGTAGTGCATTACAGTAATCGAGACGGGAGGTAACAAACGCGTGAATAATGATTTCCGCATCCGACTGAGAAACTATAGGACAGATTTTAGCAATGTTACGAAGATGGAAGAAAGCGGTTCTAGTAATTTTCTTCACATGTGTTTGAAAGGACAGATCGGGGTCAAATATGACACCTAAATTTTTAAGTG
The DNA here is from genome assembly GCF_059441175.1 of Urocampus carinirostris. Lineage (NCBI taxonomy): Eukaryota > Metazoa > Chordata > Actinopteri > Syngnathiformes > Syngnathidae > Urocampus > Urocampus carinirostris. The sequence continues at coordinate 14,711,224 of NC_142357.1, forward strand.
AGTCGCTCTGTGTGATGTGGCAATTGTCGATGTTCGCAGCAGTTTTAGAGAATAAGTCACGGGACTTAGATGGTTCAATAACTAACATTTCAGTCTTTTCAGAGTTAAGACGCAGGAAATTGAGTGACATCCACTCTTTTATCTCGGTGAGGCAGGCCTCCAAATTTCCACAGTTTAGTGTGGCAGATTCCTCCATCGGGAGATAGAGTTGAGTGTGATCTGCGTAGCAATGGAAACTGATATTATACTTGCGAATAATATCACCTAGTGGAAGCATATAAATGCTGACGAGAAGGGGGTCAAGCACTGAACCCTGCGGAACACCACAGGTAACACTAAAGTGCTCGGAGGTCAATTCGCCATATTTAACGCAGTGTGTCCTATCTGAGAGGTAGGATCTGAACCATAAGAGGACGTTTCCTGAGAGACCAATCTATTTTTCCAACCGTTCTGGCAAGATATTATGGTCCACTGTGTCAAATGCAGCACTAAGGTCCAGCAGCAGCAAAAGTGATGATGCGCCAGAGTCCATTGCCCGTAGGAGACTAGCAAAGCGATCGCACAGTCAAAAAATCCAGGACCGTTTCCTCACCACAACCAACACCAGGGATATGTGGAAAGGCATTCAGGCCATCACCAGATACAAGCCAACCACCGCCCCTGTGCAGGACACTAGCATGGACTTTCTGAATGACCTCAACAACTTCTTTGGGAGGTTCGAGGCACAAAATGGCACCCCTGCAGCGAAAGCGGTTCCAAATCAGGACGAAAGAGCGCTCCACCTGGACTCAACTGACGTGAGGAAGACCCTGAGAAGGGTCAACACACGGAAGGCTCCAGGCCCGGACAACATTGCAGGGCGGGTCCTTAGGGAGTGCGCCGATCAGCTGGCTTGTGTACTAACAGACATTTTCAACACCTCGCTAGACCAAGCCACAGTACCATCATGCTTTAAGATTGCCACCATCATCCCAGTGCCAAAGAAACCCCAGATCTTATCATTCAACGATTACCGGCCCGTTGCACTGACTCCCATCATAATGAAGTGCTTTGAGAGACTGGTTAAAGAGCACATCACCTCCAGTCTCCCCTCCTCACTCGACCCCTTTCAGTTTGCCTACCGGACAAACCGCTCCACCGGGGATGCCATCTCCTCTGCGCTTCACCTGAGCCTGACACACCTAGAGGAGAAGAACACCCATGTGCGGATGCTGTTCCTGGACTTCAGTTCAGCATTCAACACCATCATCCCACAACACCTGGTAGACAAAATGAGACTCCTGGGTTTCAACACCCCCCTGCGGAACTGGCTGCTGGACTTCCTCACTGACAGACCCCAGTCAGTGCGGATTGGTCAGAACATCTCCGATGTCATCAACCTCAGCACGGGCTCCCCCCAAGGCTGTGTCCTGAGCCCCTTGCTGTTCACCCTGATGACACACGACTGCGTCCCTAGGTCCGCCACAAACCACATCGTGAAGTTTGCGGACGACACAACAGTGGTGGGCCTCATCAGGGACGACAACGACCTGGCCTACAGAGAGGAGGTGGAGCAGTTGGTGGGCTGGTGCAGGGACAACAGCCTGGTCCTGAATGTTGACAAAACTAAAGGGATCATTGTCGACTTCAGAAAAACCAGCCCAACCATGCCCCACTTTTCATCAACAACAAGGCTGTGGAGGTTGTCAGCAGCATCAAGTTCCTAGGGGTGCACATCACAAACAAACTCACCTGGTCCGTGAACACTGCATCACTGGTTAAGAGGGCACAGCAGCGCCTGTACTTCCTGCGGAGGATGAGGAGAGCCCGCCTGCCCCCACCCTCCCTCATCACATTCTACAGGGGCACCATAGAGAGTATCCTGACCAGCTGTATCTCTGTGTGGTGTGGAGGCTGCAGCGCTACCGACTGGGGTAGTGTGAGGAGGGTGACGAGGACAGCAGAGAAAATCATCGGGACTTCTCTTCCCTCCATTCAGGACATTGGCCAGAAGCGCTGCCTATCCTAAGCTAAGAACATTATCAGGGACCCCTCTCACCCCCATCATGGACTGTTCACTCTGCTAGCCTCTGGGAAGAGGTACTGCAGTGTGCGGTGCAGGACCACCAGGTTCCACAATAGTCTTGTCCCCCTGGCTATTAGACTGTTAAATGGTCACTCAAACACATAGTAAATCTAAACTGCTGCTAATCTGTACATCTGTGGGTTCTGTTTGACTTTTTGCACTACTGGCAGTTCTTTATAGATAGCCACTCCTTGCACATCTGTTTCTCTGCACTATTGTACTTACAGCGTTATTGTTACAGTGTTATTGTTCTGTTTACCTGACTTGTTTACCTGACTGCCCATTTTGCACATATGGTTGGCTACTCCTCTTGCACTATTTGCGCTACTGTAAAATACTATACATAGCCATAATTATTTAGTATATTATTAGCACTCAATACTACAACTCAATACAACATTTTATTTATATCTGTACATTCAAGGAAACTGTGCGGGTCAGATGTATCGACATTTCGTTCTGTATACACGTGTAGTAGAATGACAATAAAGTAGATCTGAATCTGAATCTGAATCTGAATCATTGGTTATCTTAATCAGAGCTGTCTCAGTAGAGTGGTTAGCACGGAATCCTGATTGCATTGATTCAAAGAGATTGTTCTCGGACATGAAATCATTCAGCTGCTGTGCCACTACTTTTTCAAGTATTTTAGAAAGGAACGGTAGTTTGACACAGGTCTATAATTACATAAGTTTTCTGGATCAAGGTTGGGTCGTTTCAGTGTGGGTTTAATGACGGCCGACTCAGAAGCCGCTGGAACTACACCTAAGGAGAGTGATATGTTTAAAATATTCAGAACTGAAGGTGCAAGAACGCCAAAGAGACCTTTAATAAGTGAACCTGGAAGCGGGTCAAACTGGCAAGCTGGAATTAGTTTGTATGGCATTGTCCTATGAAGGGCCATGGCCTCATACAGGTCATGTCCAAGAAGACAGGTACATACTACACCTAAACAGGACACTATAAAATGATTACATATGAATTGTGGACATTTATTATGGGCCATGCAATATATTAAGGTTTTTTTTCCCTGTGGTAAACTGTATTTTCTTGCATCTAAAAATAAAAGCTACATATTACTGTCTTTATATCCAACACAAATCTCTTGTCTTTGTTACGTTTTCAAAATGGCTGGACCACGAATGCAGGGACGTGAGACGCAAGAAGCTTTAAAGAGACGATTACAAGTTTAGTGCTGGCAGTGAGAGGTGGGAGCGGTCTGGCTGGGCTCAGGAAACTGATGTGACAGGAACCAGATCTGGGGAGACAAGAAGCAACAGGTAAGACGAAAACTTACAGAAAGAAAATCGTGCTAAAACCTGTTGTCCAAGGCAGAGATTCTAAATATTGTCAATGACAGAATTCAGAAACGACATGATACATTCAAGGCCCAGCTTAAATAGTTGGTTGATAAGCTAATAGAAGGCAGGCTTGTCTCATCAGCAGCCAGCACCACCCCTGCAATGTAGAAAAAACAGAAGCACAAGACAGACGCGAAACCCCTAGAACATGACAGTCTCAAAAATAATTTACCCACATAATATACAGATCCACAAATATAAGCGCGATTAATGTTCCCTCTAATTTTCCACAAGTCTGAGCGTTCACACAAAGTCGGTGACGAACGCTTGAAACAACAGTGAGCAACGGCAATCCCAATTGTGGCAACTGAGTCATTATCAAACTTGACATCAAGTTACATTTTGCTGAGTTTCCGGCAATGCAAAAAAAAATTCACTTTTGAATGAATTGACTAATGTATTATTGCAAAGGTTGTACGGCCTACAAACGTTTTTTGTTTTTCAGATTCAGATTCAGATTCAGATTTACTTTATTGTCATTCGTGTACACGTGTATACAGAACGAAATGTCGATACATCTGACCCGCACAGTTTCCTTGAGCAACAATTCAATTCAATTTTACAACAATTCTTTCACAAGATTTCCATTTCTTTTTTTTCCTGGTATCTTTTGTTGCATAATACCGTATTTTCCGCACTATAAGGCGCACCTAAAAGTCTTATTTATTTTAAAAGCTGACCATGCGCCTTATAACACAGTGCGCCTTATATATGGCTCAATATTAAATTCGCAAGGTCTCGCAACTACGAGAAACAGCCGCCGACTCCATTTTTCGCGCTGTGCATACTGGGAAATATTAAACGATTGGTAGTTGCCGGGGCTCGTGTTGTATTTGTTTACTAAGTGGCAAAATGGCTACCCCATTAAACTGCTTAATTCATATTCAACAAATACAGTATTTGTCTGAATCCAGGGTTATGACTGGTGAAGATGTAAAGCACAATTTACCTTAAACAAACGCAGAATTATTCAGAATGTCACGTTTGAGAGAGAGAGAGAGAGCGAGAGAGAGAGAGAGCGAGCGAGATTCTCTTTCATACGTGCATTTGTATAAAAAATGGCTCCTGTTAAGAGACACGCGTACAACGCCGAGTTTAAACTCAAAGCGATCAGTCACGCAGCACAACACGGCAATAGAGCGGCAGCGAGAGAGTTAAACTTAAATGAATCGATGGTACGGAAGTGGAGAAAGGATGAAGATAAGCTCCGCCAAGTAAGGAAAACTCAACAAAGTTTCCGTGGCAATAAAGCAAGATGGCCAGAGTTAGAGGAGACACTTGAACAGTGGGTTGTTCAACAAAGAGCGGCAAGCAGAAGTGTCAGTACGATAACTATACGTATGAAGGCAAAAGCGCTGGCACAGGACAACAACACCGGACGTGGACACAGCAGAAGAAGAATTCGAGGGATTCGTCGATGAGGAGCTTATAGAGTGATCTTTGTTTTTCTTTTGTGTGTTTACGTTTTACATTTTACAGTTATTATGTTATTGCTTTATTGTTATCGTTTTGCACTCGTTGTTTTTGCACATTACGAGTGTCACTTTATTGCGATTGCACTAACGTTTCATTTAAAATAACAGTATCAGACGTTTTTTTCTTTGCGTGTTGACTAAATGGACAAAAAATAAAATGATATGTCGATGTTGTTCAAAGATGTTAAAGATGTGTCACGAAAATGCTTTACCTCAGAGAAAATAATAAAACGGCTGTTTATTTATTTTGGGAGTGAATGGAGTTGTGGAAAGCTTGTTTGTTAATAAAGTTTGACCTTTTTGAATGTTTTGTTGACATTCCCTTGAGCGTGGCAACATCTAGAGGTTGCATAACGTAACTACATTCTCTACTGTAGTCAAGTCGTCACATTTATTTACCGTAAATAGCCCTTAATCCCAAAAATGTCTCGAAGGACTGCACAGGATTACAATTACAAAATTGCACAATTACCTGATCTTAAACCAGCATGCACTTATAGCGCCTTATAATGGGGTGCGTCTTATGTGTGGCATAAGTTTTAAAATATATCATTCATTGAAGGTGCGCCTTATAACATGGTGCGCCATATAGTGCGGAAAATACGGTACTAACATTTTGGGGGGCTTATTTAGTCGGTTGCACGATACAGATCTGTATTTAATCACATGTTCTCTATTTACTTTTTTCCTTTGTTTCTTTCTTTTCTTTTCTTTTCTGGCTTTTTTTCTGAATGTTTCCTTTTTTTTTCTCTTCCTTTTGTTTTTTTTTCTCAGCTTTACACTACTTTTTCATACTGGTATTTTTTTCTTTTTTGTTCTATTCCCCTTTCCTTTAAGTCATTTTGTGCATAATGTTATATAATATTTGGTCATACAGGGATGAAAGAAGCAAAAACAACCTGAAGAGCCGAAAGAGCCAGTTCCTTGTAGTGAGCCAAGCCGAAGAAGCCGGTTCTCAAAAAACTTTAAAACTCACACACGCAGTTTAGAGGGAACATTGCGCTGGATAGATTTTCTTGTGTGCTGAGAATGTGCAGACAGTGCACGATTGCGCACGCGTGCAGCTTAGAGGGAACACTGAGCGCGATATACTAAAAATCTCAAGTCTTGATAAATGCACACGCAAGATGAAAAATTACGTATGTAAATAGCAGATATATTTGTAGATCTGGAAAATACATGATTCACACCTGATTTTTTCTTACAATGGTACGAGAAAAATTGGCACTGGAAGTCCTTAAAAAGCGCTTAAAATTTGCTCTGAAAGGGTGTACAAACCCCAATACAGCTATCTATTGGTCAAATATTGTCCCTTTAACTTCAATTTCACAACACAATAATTCTAACAACTTCTACCAATTGCTAAATTTGCATTAAAAAATAAAACACAAATATACACTAAATGGGAATACTGCACAGTAAACTTCTAAGATTTTAAGAAAAGTAGTCAAAACATGGTGGGGGTTGACTGCATCTGGGTGCTTGAAAAAGTCTTTCTTCAGTCGCGCGGCAACAGTTGATAAACAACATTGCCACATCAAAGCGAATCAGTTCATTTTCCCTGGTGTTTACACTCGAATCATGCAAACACAGAAAGAGCAAAAACATAGAGAATCAAAACCAGGTCTACGTCTTCTCCACAAGGTTCAACCCACACCGGTGAATTTCTCGCAAGGTTCAACCCCCAGCAGTGTATCCCACAGTGCTAATTAGTAGTCTCCAATATAAGCGTTTGAACTCCTCGAGGACCCGAAAGGTGCCGGTAACTCCGAGTAATGTCTCATAATACTAAAAATGGACATCTCGCGAGCAGCCTTGGGCCTCATTAGCCGCACGGCCAAGTCACTGTTGGCAGGGCTGCTTTGGACCTGCATGAGGCCAACTAACGAGGACTATCAAGGCCACTCCACTCGCTTTCAGAAATCGGGGTACAGTGGGACGCCGTTTCCGTTCCTGAAGCCACAATCGACAGTAATGTGCCCCACCGGGCTAATTATTGGTCTCCAAGGTAACTGCTTTGCGTGTTTTCCAAGGGCCAAAAAAGATTCAGTGATGTCGTGGAATTGTAAAGGCCGACAAACGCTTTGAGGGCAGCCAGGGCCAGTGACAAAGCCTTGCACCCTTAAAAAAACCTGTCATGTACTTTCTGCACTCCAATTTTCAACGGTTTCTGGGATTACTATTAAGATTTTCGAGAAGGGTTGTTCAAACCTCACATTGTGTTTGCTGTTAAACGTCATATTGAAATATAATATTGTGAATGTGCTTGATTGCTGTTGAGATTGTCAAGATTGTTTTCTGTTATTAGTGTCAATACATTTGTTCAAACCATACTCGTAAGATTTCAGAGGCACTGAGGTTCAAAAGCGGGTAAAATGTTGCGGAGTGAAACAAAATCAAGAAGGCACTTGTTTTTACCAAACATGAAGTTGTTTTCTCGGATAGGAAAGTAAAGACGATTCAGACTATAAAGGCAGTGACTGACCTTTTCAAAAAAATGAGAAAATTGGTGGAATGGATTGTTTTTGTTTTCTAAGGGGATTGAGAGACAATTGATTCCAGAAAATGAAGGAAATCTGAGATAAATTGAACGTCTGATAGATCAGCGTACTTGCAGTCAGAACACAACATGGTTCCATCAGATTGCTGTAAAAATTGATTCTATGGAATTTAATCAAATACAGTAAACCTCGGATAAGTCGGACTCGCATAAGTCGGATTCTCGGATAAGTCGGACAAATTGCGTGGAACGTTTGTTCTCTAGGCTTTTCTGTAGTATTACACCTCGCATAAGTCGGATTTTATAAGTCGGATCCTCGCCTAAGTCGGATGGATTTTTCCGTACAATTGACCCTTTTTAATGGTTTTCGCCTCTGATAAGTCGGATCGGTATCAGGTCGCCTAGGACATCTCCCAAATGCTCTAAATTTCAGCCTCCAGTGGCAGTAAGCGATGGAATTTTCCGGGAAGATTTTCACTCCTCACAGATTTTCCGGGAAGATTTTCACCCCTCCCAGATTTTCCGGGAAGATTTCTTGATGTGACGTGGCGTTCCGTGATTGGCAGAGGCTATTCATCAAACTCCTCCTCAGTGTTGAATGATAGCACTCTCAATCACAGCACGCGGTCATAGAACAAAGCCTCGTAATCATAATCCCATTGTTTCTTATTACAGTAGTGCTAGCATTCAAATTGAATTTGTGTGAATTTCTTTGGACTTCCTTGCGGTCTGTGCGGTCTACGGTGTGGCGATGGCCTCAAGTTCTAAAACCAAAGGCAGGAGTCTCAAGACTAGAACGTATGAAGAAAAGCTCGCTATCATTGAATTCCAAGAAAAGAATCAGCACATGAAGCAAAAAGACATCGCGGCGAAGTTTGGAATGAGCCCTCAAACTTTATACAAGTATGCACTTTTCTAAGAGTTAAATTTCTTCTTAGTTCGAAATTTTGCGACCTCGGATAAGTCGGATCCTCGGATAAGTCGGATGAAAATGACCGGTCCATCTGGATCCGACTTATCCGAGGTTTACTGTATGATCAACTGTAATTGGCACGTCATTCACAACAAAGTACACACAATACTTGGATTGATTCGACCCAACGTCCTGTATTATTTTTATTAACAACCCCCACAATTTTTCTTTTACGTTTATTCTATTTATTTCAATGACATTTTTCCGTAAAAATAAGTAATTCCTCATGCCATGGGGCTCTTTAACTCCACCGGGCGGAGTAAAGGCCCACATTGCGTGTTTAGGCTCCTACCTTCAGAAAATTTGAAAGTCAGGTTAATTAGCCGGTCTAAATTGTCCTTAAATGAGTGAGTTGTTTGTCTCTGTGTGTTCTGCAACAAGCTGGCGAACAATTCAGGGTGTCCCGTGCCCACTGCCTGAAGATAGCTGGGATGTGGTCCAGCACCTTCGCGACCCTAGTGAGCATAAGCAGCGCAGAATATAGATGGATAGCTGGATAAAAGGTTGAATTATCATGTTGCCAAGATTGACGGTTTAAAGTTGTTTTTAACATTTGTGGCCAATGTGGCTCATATTTATTTGTACAGCCATCAATCACATGAATTCTCAAAGGGCTGTACAGACTACAATTACAGCATCCCCTTCATCTAAAACGTGGGAAATGAGGAAACCTTGAGAAGTGGCCGCACATAAGGTAATACAGCTTTCAGGGCGACCAGGCTGCAATGGAAGACGCAAGGGCATCAACAAACAATACACAGACATGATCAACAGGAAATATTGGTAATAACAGACTGTCCGATTGACAGCCTTCTAAGGTCAACATCATTGATAAGCTAATGAATATAAGTGTTTGTCAAGCCTATATTTAAAGACTTCCCCTCAGATTGCAGAGAAAATCTCAAATCAGTGCATTCCAAAGTACAGTTCATTTCTCAATCTATCCAATCTTGTCACTCTTAACATACAATTCATCTCAAAAATATTTAATTTCCTTTTCAAATCTGCATTTAGGCTCCAAATCTCACTCCCTACTGTTAGACATGCTCTGCTGTTCACATAAAAACTCTTCAATGCTTCCAACAACTTTCCACACACTCCATACATTACCATCACCTTCCACAACGCCTCTCTATCGACTCTGTCATACACCTTTTCCAAGTCCACGAAAGGCAAACAAACATCCTTACCTTTTGCAGAATATTTATCACACACCTGTCGTACTGCAAACACCTGATCCACACCTCCTCTTCCTTTCCTGAAACCACGAGGTTCCTCCATCACCACCTCATCCTTTCTTCTTCTCACTCTCTTAATCAAGACTCTTCCAGACAGCTTACCCGGCACAAACAACAGACTAATACCGCTCAAATTGCTACATTCATACTTATCACCTTTTCCCTTTATACAATGGCACCACACATGCACTACACCAATCAACAGGAACCACACCACTTAAAAAGTATACATTTAACAAGCTTACAAAGCAGTCAATAATAGCCGAGCCACCTTTCTTCAAGCATTCAGCAGTACAACCATCCAACCCATGGCTGCTTTCCTGTGTCCCATTGCATCTTGAGGGACAAAAGTATGACCAACTTGGGTGCCGAGGTTCTTATCTAGTTTGGGTGTTTGGGCATTTAGGATGGCCATGATCAAATCTTTTGTGTATTTTGCTACTTTTTCCTTTTTTTCTTTTCATTGTTTTTGTGTATGTCTTGCCTTGCTGTCGGTCACCCCTCTCGAGGGATATGACCTTGGTAGATAGATAGAAACTGACAGGGAGCCAATGCAGGTCAGCCAAAATCAGGGTAATGGGATCAAACCTTCTTGTCTTAGTTAAAAGCCTCGCTGCAGCATTTTATACCGGGTGCAGACTTTTGAATAAGTTATTCAATATATTTACCTGTACTAGCACATGACCAGATGACTAGTATATGGCAAGGGAAATAAGTAATAAATTGCTGCCACCTACTGATATGGATGAATGTTAGAGTTACCTGGCTGATCACTGAATACAATAAAATATTATAACCAATGGCATGTTTTTTGCAAAGATAAAATTAGGCAATTTCCTGCAGCAAACTAGACAAGCTGTCACTATACGATGATTGAAAAGCACTATTCTAGAATGGCCTCCTTAATGTGAATTTATTAGTAAAGTAATTTGAATATCTTGCTTATAATTACATCACATAACTGCTTTCAACATGTTTCTTCAAAATGATGACTTTTCAAAGAAATCATGCAATTTGATTCATTAAAATTCGGAAGTGATTCACTTTTGTTCAATGCAAAGCATTGCAGGTTTTGTTTTGTACATTAAAACCCAATTTCTTATATAAAGTAATTATCCATCCATCCATCCATCCATCCATCCATCCATCCATCCATCCATTCATTATCTGCACCGCTTATCCTCAGTAGGGTCGCGGGGATGCTGGAGCCCATACCAGCTATCTTCGGGCAGTGGGCAGGGGACATCCTGTACTGGTTGCCAGCCAGTCGCAGGGGACACAGAGACAACTCACTCACTCATCCACACCTAGGGACAATATGGACCGCCCAATTAACCTAACATGAATGTTTTTGGAATCTGGGAGGAAACCAGAGTGCCTGGAGGAAACCCACGCAAGCACGGGGAGAACATGCAAACTCCACACAGGAGGTTCAATCTCATGACCTCAGAACTGTGCCTCATACGCGCTAACCACTGCGCCTCCGTGCTGCCAACAGTGATTATATCAACGAATATTACCATTTTCGAGGGTTTTTTTTAGAAAATGAAACATTTGTCTTAAATAAAATGACCAATGTTTCTCTTGGGGCATGGAGGGTACTAAGGATTTGTGAAGTTACTTTTGTACAGCAAAACTGAGTTTTTTTTCTACTATGATTCCAACGTACACCATTTTGGGGTTTCAAAAATGTGTCATTTAGTTGGGTTTGTTTTGAATAGGAGGGAGGGCATCATCAAAAAAATACCCAATTGTGTTCTGTGCAAAACAGTTCGAATTTGGGGGGTTGCTTTCAGCAAAATGTCATAGTTTTTTTGTTCTTCACCATACACATATTTTGTGTTGGTACAAATAAATCACTTAATTCTTGCTGAGTCAATTTTGGTAAAGCTTCGTGTTATTTTATTTTTTTGGTAAGTTGTTTTGTTTACAAAATTCGAATTTTGAGGGGATTTCAAATAATTGAAGTTTTTTTCCTTCAATTATCCAAAAGCCAATTTTGGGAGGATAAACCCGAACTGACCAATTTTTTTAGTTAGGGGGCTTGTTTGTTTTTTTTGTTTGTTTCTTTTTCTAATTAAATGAACCAATTTTGGGGGTGTTTTTGCCAAACAACCCAAAGAGATGGGTAAAACTTACTGAAGTAATGGAAAGGGTTGCTCTTGTCCTATCTTTGAACATTTTTGAATAATGTAATATACAAAATAGAATCAAAAAGTTGAGTTATCTATATTACATAATTTTGGCCTAAGTGGCAAATTTTATGAAAAAGAAATATAAGAAAATAATAAATCTTGTTGGTATTTAGTGTTTCATTTATCAGGTTTGTTGTTTGAACTGGCAATTCTGGTTGTTCAAGCACTCCATAACTCACAAACATTTGACTAGAAAAACCGCAGTGTCTTGCGATTACACAATCGCAACACATAGCAATTAGATGACAGATTATAGATAACTGCCAGGAGAAATTATTTACATGATCAGTGTATTTAAAAACATTATTTTCGTGGTTAACTGCATATGTTAAGCCAACATCTAAAAATGCAAACCATAAAAACATAATAATTACAAATGGCTTTTTTAGAAATGCATTTCACACTGCTAGACCTTCATGCTAATCTAAATTTATTTATAAACAACAATGTGTGTGTGTGTGTGTGTGCGTGTGTGTGTGTGTGTGCGTGTGTGTGTGTGTGTGTGTGTGTGTGTGTGTGTGTGTGTGTGTGTGTGTGTGTGTGTGTGTGTGTGTGTGTGTGTGTGTGTGTGTGTGTGCCTCTGGGACTGTACAACCCGCACTGGAGCTGCACGCGGCTCTTTGGTACTTCCCAGTGGCTCCCTGGCGCTTTTTCAACAAACCAAGGCCCGAACAACCTTGCTCAAGTGGAATGCCTGGCAACACCCAGCCATTGCGTTTTTTTTTGTTTGTTTGTTTGTTTTTTCTTTTTCTTATTGGATTTTTGATAACCAGGGAAACATATGTAATAGAAATACAGAATCCAGGATGAGAGTCTAATATAAAAGAAACAAATGAACAAACTAACCCATCACACAGACAGCAACAACAACAACAGCAAGTAAAGAGAAAGGAACTACGAAAACAAGAAAAACGGGCCATTATGCTAGTCAATAACAAAAAAGTAGCTCTCAGGTTCAAAAAGATAGGCGAACCCTGATAATGTTTAGCATGTAACATTCGCATCTGCTTTTTCAGATAACTGACTAAATTTCTCCAGGAATGCAAAAGTAAGGACCACAAAGTTCTAATTTTCATAACGGCGAAATTCTTGAAATTCCGTTGTGCAGGTGTACCTCATAAAGCAGTCCGGTCGTCCTTCCGGGCTTCATTTTCTTCCTCAAAACGACCAATCACCGGAAGTCTCGCCTTGCCGCACACAGTCCATTAGTCTGCAATAAAAAGAAATGGGTGTAATCAAATATCAGGAGATTAGATTACATAAACTGTCACCTTCCATTAATCATGCTTACACCCTCATGAGTGCTCCCTCTCCTCCCCCATCAGCGCCTCCAGGGGTCCCCGACCCCAAACTGTGTCTTCCTTCTAATAGATGATGTAACCTGTAAAACGTGTCATAAGCGTTCCATCTTTACATAAGTTGAAACTTTTCTTTTGAAAACTTTTTAGCTTTTATGTCAACTCCTCTGGTTGTGTCACCGTACCGTTTGCACAAGCTTGTTTCAGAAATCCAACGGCATGATGAAATAACGCTCCAAAAAGTTCAAGTGAGTGACAAAACATATAACGGAATGTGACCTTAAAAAAGCTTTCTAAAATCAAGATGCATTCATGCTCTGGAGAAAGCTGTTTGCGGCGTCATTTAAATCCCTCAAAAATCTAAACCAAGCTAGATAAAAAAAATCTCCGGATAAGGCAAAAAACATCCATTACAGGCAATTGAATTCATCCAAAACGAAACCCAGTCTCAAAAAATTAACAACTAGGGGCTTTGTAGGGGCTGGGTATGTGGCTGTTCCATTAATAGGGTCGTTTGGAATTGTAAAAAACATTCGGTCTTTATTTATTTATTTCGTTATTTTAACTTAAAGTGACACTGGGTGATATTTTGCAAATGGAAGAATAGAAATTACAGAGACCCAACGTGGCCAAATCGCATCATATTTCTTCTTATTAATTTTGCCGAGCCTTTCACAGGGTTTTTTTGTTCAAGGGTTACCCGTAACAGGAAGATGGGAGAAAATAACGTTAGCTTCCTATAGGTTAGCCTCATCAAGTAAAATAAATGTTTTGGTTTTATTGGTTCAGGTTTTTAACAACTTTTAAGAACAAACCTGAGAAGAAAATGCCTTATTTTATCACATAAAAAGGTGCATAAATGTAACATTTAGACAAATCTTTGCAGTTTTTAAGGTACTCCATTTGCATGCCATTTCTGCTGTCTTCCACTGTCATGTCAGGTTTGGTTTTGTTTGGACATTTGGTTATTTTTGTGACTGTTTGTTTTTTACTTTGTACCATCCATCCTTCCATTTTTTACACCGCATATCCTCACTAGGGTCTCGGGGGTGCTGGAGTCCATCCCAGACAATTTTGGGCAGGGGACACCCTGAACACTTGCCAGCCAGCCACAGGGAACACAATGACGGACAACTCACTCGCTCATGACTATTTTTGCACCAAATGCATATGTTGACCATTTTTTGCACTATGATGACTATTTTTGCACCAAATGCATATTGCACAAACCCTACGATACCAAACTGTATGTAACATCCTATATGCCGACATTTCTTGGGTAAATTTTGTGTAAATTATAACTATAACCTTATCCTCCTTGTTTTACAACCTTATCTTCTCTGTTCCTTTATCTTCTTGGGTTTTTTACCTCACTGTGAATGTGTGAAACTGGAGTGTCTTACCCAATTTTGTTGTCACAATATGTTAACCCATTTTGTAACAATGACAATGAAGGTATATTCTATTCTATTCTATTCTATTCTATTCTATTCTATTCTATTCTATTCTATTCTATTCTATTCTATTACATTATATTCTCATTTGCAGCTAGGTAGCTGGAAATAAAACCTGGACATGCTTCTCTTCTGTCTCCCCTCTGTTTGGGTCCCCCTATAAAGACTGACACCGATATAATCCAATATTGTTTTTTTTGGGGCTTGTATCTATCCAATGCCAATAAAACTAAAAAACAAAGTAAAGAGACACACTCTTAAAAAAGCTATGTGGTCTTTTGCATGGTTGGCCAAATCAGACAATAAAATAAAAGAATACTTTTATGTAGTCTTACACTGGATAAGTTTGACTCATTTTGCTCCTAGACCTTAAAACAATACAACACACATAAAAAGAAAGGTCTGAAGAATCTACATGAATCTGTAAGTTGTTTAAGTTAAATTCTTCACAGACGGAAACTTACGTTCAAAGTTCTCATCTCATCTCATTAGCCGTACCGCTTATCCTCATTAGGGTCGCGGGGGGGCTGGAGCCCATCCCAGCCATCTTCGGGCAGTGGGCAGGGGACACCCTGAACTGGTTGCCAGCCAATCGCAGGGCACACAGGGACAGACAACTCATTCGCTCATTCACACCTAGGGACAATTTGGACCGGCCAATTCACCTGAAATGCATGTTTTTGGAATGTGGGAGGAAACCGGAGTGCCCGGAGGAAACCCACGCAAGCACGGGGAGAACATACAAACTCCGCACAGAAAGTCTGGAGCTGGATTTGAACCCACGACAGGTTCCCATGACATGAACTGTGCCGCACAAGCGCTAACCACTGCGCCGCCGTGCTGCCCCACATTCAAAGTTGTTTCACGACAAATTCAGTCCTCTAAAATCACTCTAAACAAACTCAGAAAAAAAGGTACCAACACTCTTCTGGTTTCCGTCCAAACATATTCAAAAAGTGACAGGGAATCCAAACAAAAAATAAATAAACTAAGAAAAAATGCCGTCTCATAAAAAAAAATACTGGCTCAAATTGCTGTGCAATTATTCACATAGTGGCTTCAAATCATGGGCGTAACCAGCCCATTTTTGGGGGTCCTCAACCCAAGCAACCTCAAAGATTATAGTATTTTTAGAATTCTGGTCTCCTCAATAAAGGACAGCATTCTCCATTCGGGCCCCGGTGTTGTGGAATGCTCTGCCCCCTGAGATTCTGTCTGCAACGTCAGTGGAACTGTTTTAAACTAGGCGTAAAACACGCTTCTATTCCATAGCTTATGAATGACCTTTATTTCATGTTGACAACATCTGTGTACTATTTGTTTTTGCTCGGTGGCCTTGGGGGTTTGGCGCCCGCCCCGAGACTGGGAGGTTGTGGTTCAAGCCTCGGCCGGGTCATACCTAAGACTTAAACATTGGTACCCGTTGCCTCCCTGTTTGGCGTTCAGTATTAAGGGTTGGAATTGGGGGGTTTGGTCACCTAATGACTCCCAACACCTCAGTTGGGTTGAGTGAGGGGGCTGGGAATCCCCTCCTCTGAATCAATCTCCCAAAAAAAGAGTCAGAAATGACTTTAGCCACCTCCCATTAGGGGGATATGGCTATATGGCTGTGGTATACATATATATATATATATATATGCCATGGCGCCCAATTGGTGTCACTTGTGGCATGGCGAAGGAGTCTGTGAAGGCTCCAGTGTCTTATGGCGAGAGTATATTATACAGTTGTTATGTTGAACAAGTATTTTACCAGTTATCTTTATATGTATGTGTACTAATAAAAACTGGGAGTGGCATAGTAACAGTGTTTCTTCTAACCACACGGTGTAATCTGATCTTCACAAAAGGGAAAAACAATGTTGCATGACCCAAAATCAATTTCAGTAAAAAAAATAATAATAATAACCATCCAGACACTCAAAGTGCTCAGCACCCCCAAAGCTCTAAACCTAAAATCGCCCCTGCTTCAAAGGTCTGCAGAGCGAGACGAATGCGAGTTCTGGATCCATTTTGGCAATTACCAATCAAGCGCTTAGGCCACCGCATCGCAGTGCAGGTGAGGCGATGGATATGATGAGGAAGAGGACAATTATGCCAATAAGCAAGCAATCTCCTTCCTGCAAGTTAAAAAAAAACTCGAGCTGGAAATTATTGGAAATGAATGTCTTGGAAAATGTGGCCTAGGTGCAGAAAATGTTAACTTAAACTGAAGCTCTTGATTTAATCTTGTATTTTTATATTTTCAATATTCGTAATATTCTTTTATGTATACATGTATATAGTTTCTTAGTTTCAATTTTTTCTACGCTCGCAACTGCGTGGACAGCAAAGTAAGAATTTCATTGTGCAGGAAAACGTGGTTCTTTACTGTGCATATGACAATAAACACTTTGAATTTAATCTGAATTTGCATACCAGCAACTTGCAACATCACATGTGTCGCAGACCTCAATGCGATTCACTCATCGGATTGTTAAGTTTACTCTAATTTGAGCATTTGTTCAAACTATTACAAACGTGTTTGCTGTAATGATCATACAAATAAATAAATTACCATGTAAAATACTTCAAATACAATTACCTATACAGTAGGACCCCGAACACAACATGAATCTGTTTTGTTTTGGGGTTTGCAAGATGAGTTTATCATAAGGTGGAGGGAAAAAAAACATGGCGCTTGGCAAAACCTAAAATTGTACATATTGTTCATACCGGTGCATATTAAACATTAGTAAATGAGTAGTATATAAGTTGTCACGGTTGCCATGGCGCCCAATTGGCCCCGCCAGTGTGGCGCAAGCTGCGGCTCATTGACAGATTGGCTTTCCGTCTATTTAAGCTCAGTGCTCTCACCCTTCCTTGGTCAGTCCGTCAACAAACCTCTGCCCCGCAAGACGTGGGTTTTGACTCGGTCCTGTTTCCTTTTGGTATTTCCTGTCCGGTATGGCTCCCGTTATTTTGTCCTTTTTAATCGGTTTCCAGTTTCGTTCCAGTCTAGTTTGTCCTGTTTAATTTCGATCCCGTGTTTTGATATCAATCCTGTCCGTCCCGTTGTTTAATATCAGTTTCCAGTTTCCTTCCCGTTAAGTTTGTCCTTTTTAATTTTGATATCCTATTTTGATATCAATCCTGTCTGTCCCGTTGTTTAATATCGGTTTCCAGTTTCGTTCCTGTCTAGTTTGTCCTGTTTAATTTCCATATTCTGTTTTGATATCAATCCTGTTTGTCCCGTCCTGTCCGGTATCGACCCCAGTTGTCCGTTATCTTCCCCGGCAATTGTTATCGATCTTGTCGGCCTCTGGCTTCCTATCGCCAGACTGTTGCCTAACGTGCATGACTCCCCATTTCCTGTAAAATAAAAGGCTTGTGTGCAAAACGTCACGCATTTGGGTCCTGATCCTGTTCCGGTTCTCTACATAAGTAGGTATATATATATATATATATATATATATATATATATATATATATATATATATATATATATATATATATATATATATATATATATATATATATATATATAATTTATTTATTTATTTTTATACTTTTTTTTTTTCAATCAATACTTTATAAAGCATGAAGTTTTATTTACCATTAGGAGGCACAAAAAAATGCACATTTTCCCTGTAAAATCAAAATTCTGACGTCCCTGATTGTCGCTCGCTTAATACGATCATTAATAAAACGATCATTAATTTGCACAAAATCTGCATTTTGTTAATTTACTTGAATAGTTAAGGAGCATTAAGTATGAAAATAATAATGATTAGCAGGATTGTAATCCTTTTCTTAGAATCATAAATGTAAATTCCGACTTTAAAAGTAAAATTTTTCCCCCAAAAAATAAGTCAAATTTCTTCTTTGAAATCCTTACTATAAATCAAAATTCCAAGTGAAAAAATTATAAGAATGACTTAAGTTTTTCACTAGCCACAATCCGATTCGGTAAATTAACACATTGCTCCTCGACCTTTTTAAGCTAAAAGATACACACTTTGAAAATAAAATATACAGGTAATCCAAAATTACGGCAAAATTATTGACACCAAAAAATAACCTCTATACCTCTTGAGCTCTAGTGGCCATAAATGATCAAACGTTTTTTTGTAAATTTAGGCAGCATGATCATTTAAACTTAAAAATAATATATATAATTCTCATAACTGTCAACCTCCACGGCTCCATGCCCGTACAAATTGGCGTATTTTTCCTTACAAAATACAAAATAATCTTACACCATTTTTTTTTTTCTGAATGATGCATGATGGGAAATCCCCAGGCGGCAGACGCATGCGCACAGTAGCATCAAACCGCTCACTTCGTTTGCAAAGAAAAAAACGATACCAAGGTAGAGGCTTCTGCGGCGAACTCGTTTGACTTGATTAATTTGCCGTTTCGTGATAGTCGGTGTTTACCGGATGGTACCCATTATTGACAAATTTGCGTTTTTCCGTACAGATTTTCTTGTACGTCGTACTCGCCTTAAAATGCATAATAAACGTACTTTGTACGGCAAAAACTTACAGGTTGACAGGTATGGAATCTGGTGCCAGGAATTATTTTTTTACAACGGACAGTTTGCCTCGACATTTTTAATTTAATTTGTTCAAAAATGCGTTTTTTGTCTACATTGTATTTATTCAGTGAATACATGTATTTGTACCCCAAAAAACTCGAAGTTAGGGTGTGCGAAATTTGACGCAGCGCGGCGGCGCAGTGGTTAGCGCATGTGCGGCACCGTTCTGAAGTCATGTGATCGAACCTTCTTGTGTGGAGTTTGCATGTTCACCCCTTGCTTGCGTGGGTTTCCTCCGGGCACTCCGGTTTCCTCCTACATTCCAAAAACATGGATGTCAGGTTAATCGGCCGGTCCATAATTGTCCCTAGGTGTGAATGAGCGAGCGAATTGTCTGTCCCTGTGTGCCCTTCGACTGGCTGACAACCAGTTCAGGGTATCCCCTGCCCACTATCCGAAGATAGCTGGGATGGGCTCCAGCACCCCGCGACCCTACTAAGGATAAGCGGTGCAGATAATGGATGGATGCATGATCATCTATCTAATATCACATATCATTGGATGCAAAGGGAATCAAACCTGGATCATGGCTTAAAATTGTGGATGACGAAGGAAAAGGCGTTAGATTTTCTAGTAGAAGCAGTACTAGTAGTAGTAGAAGCAGTAGCAGTAGTAGTATTGTTATTATTACTTGTGTTATTATCAAAGGCATAAACGGGTCTGCGCAAATGGTTGAAGACCACTGATTTATAATGTATTTGATGAAATGGGATCTGATGTTCAGTTCATTCTGTCGTGATCGAGGGCACAGCTCATTATGGAACGGATTTTCTTTTTTTTTGTAGGAGCACTCAAAGTACATAAAAGGCCGTCCCGACACTTACACTCTTCACATCCGTTGTGCGGAGGACGCAATTACGTATGCTGCATGTAAGGCAGCAGCAGCGGGGCGCATTAAGGGGGCCTTGGCGACTTGGATGCCCCCTGCTGAGATGAGAAGGGAGGCTAGAGCCAAGGAGAGGGGGAGGCCCACCAATCAGGACCCGCAGCTCGGGGGCTGTGTTGCTCCCGATTTTTTTTTTCCCTTGCGTTGTAATTCCGATTTTTTTTTCTTGGTCCCTCATCGTATTTGCTTCTATAATCGCGTTCTCTGATTTTAAGGGTCTCACTTTTTTCAAACAGGCTTTGAGGGCAGTGTAGAAGTAACAAGTACTGTGACACGTTAGTAATAGAAAACTCAGATGTCGTTACAAGTTAGTGTATTACTCCGATAGTTATTGAAGACGGTTCATGAATTTCAACACCACCTAATCTGTACCCGATTCCCCCTTGCTCAAGACAGATTAATTAACCTTTAGTCCCCCAGCATCACACCACTAATCTCGTGATATAAGTGGAGTTGGCACGTACCAGTATATACGACCAGACCCCAAGGCATAAGCGAGCTCAGCGGCTGCCCAGGGCCCCTAAACCACTAAGAGGCCCCCAAGAGTAGTTAACTTTTTGGTACCAACATCGTCCCCATTGTCACTTTGTGTGTCCACTCAAAAATACTTCTACAGAAATACAACAAAAATACTACACAATAACTACAAAACGAAATATCAAATCACACATATACATATATATACCAGTATATACCCTCCGCGACCCTACTGAGGATAAGAGGTGCAGATAATGGATGGATATTGGTTAAGCTCAGTCCTTTCACTCGCCTGTTGTCAGTCCGTCAGCAAACCTCTGTTTTCACAAGGCAAGCATTTTTGACTCTGACTGCCATTGGTCCTGTTTTGTCACCCGTTTTCCACTCGTCCGTTCCTGATTTCCCTGTTTGTCTCCTGCTGCGACCTGTTTTTTGACCCGGACCACGTTTTGATCTCCTGTCCCGGCTAACGACCTGTTTTTCCGTCTAACTGTGCTGTGATCTCCCGCTCCGGAAGATCCACTTCCGCATTAAGAACACGCTTTGATCCTGTGAGTGGCTTGCTTCCCACGACCAGCGAGCACTGGCGCTGCCTCTCCTCTATATTTCAATAAATTTGTGATTAACGTTACGCATCTGGGTCCTCCTTCTGTTCTGGTCGTGACAGTTAGTTAAAATGAAATGAAATGAAATGAAATGATCTGAAATGATCTGCATTTCCCTTGCGTTGTAATTCCGATTTTTTTTTCTTGGTCCCTCATCGTATTTGCTTCTATAATCGCGTTCTCTCTTTTTAAGGGTCTCACATTTTTCAAACAGGCTTTGAGGGCAGTGTAGAAGTAACAAGTACTGTGACACGTTAGTAATAGAAAACTCAGATGTCGTTACAAGTTAGTGTGTTACTCCGATAGTTATTGAAGACGGTTCATGAATTTCAACACCACCTAATCTGTACCCGATTCCCCCTTGCTCAAGACAGATTAATTAACCTTTAGTCCCCCAGCATCACACCACTAATCTCGTGATATAAGTGGAGTTGGCACGTATATACGACCAGAGCCCAAGGCATAAGCGAGCTCAGCGGCTGCCCGGGGCCCCTAAACCACTAAGAGGCCCCCAAGAGTAGTTAACTTTTTGGTACCAACATCGTCCCCATTGTCACTTTGTGTGTCCACTCAAAAATACTTCTACAGAAATACAACAAAAATACTACACAATAACTACAAAACGAAATATCAAATCACACATATACATATATATATATATATATACCCTCCGCGACCCTACTGAGGATAAGAGGTGCAGATAATGGATGGATATTGGTGAAGCTCAGTCCTTTCACTCGCCTGTTGTCAGTCCGTCAGCAAACCTCTGTTTTCACAAGGCAAGCATTTTTGACTCTGACTGCCATTGGTCCTGTTTTGTCACCCGTTTTCCACTCGTCCGTTCCTGATTTCCCTGTTTGTCTCCTGCTGCGACCTGTTTTTTGACCCGGACCACGTTTTGGTCTCCTGTCCCGGCTAACGACCTGTTTTTCCGTCTAACTGTGCTATGATCTCCTGCTCCGGAAGATCCACTTCCGCATTGAGAACACGCTTTGATCCTGTGAGTGGCTTGCTTCCCACGACCAGCGAGCACTGGCGCTGCCTCTCCTCTATATTTCAATAAACTTGTGATTAACGTTACGCATCTGGGTCCTCCTTCTGTTCTGGTCGTGACAGTTAGTTAAAAACAAATTGACTTTGGGTTCGTAATTGTTAAAAAAAGTAACCTATTACACTTAGTAAAAAAATACTGAATGAATAAACAACCACACATTTATTTTACTTTTTAAAAGAACACCTTGTCCTAACAAACAATGTGACCCACTTACTTACAACTGTTACTAGTTATTCATCTAAAATTGTGATTGTTTCCAGTGACCTGCAGTCTTGGGATACAGGTGGGTCAATGCTCCACCTGACATCATGGAAATATGGAACAAAAAATGTATTTAATGGTATTAGGTATTCAGAGTTAGTTATTTCATTGAATCTCATTTAATTCTGAATATTATTTATACAATTATTATGTAAAGAAATACTGTGTTGAGCATCTGCAGATGAAGAGTGAGGCACACAATTGTTTTTCATGGCAGGGGGCGATAGCGACACCAAGGATTTTGATTGGTTGCGCACCTCAGCTCAAACAATACCGTTAGTGATAGCCATTCAGTATTTTTTTGCCCCGCTGGTTGGACATTGTTTCAAAATGGAGGATAACTTAACTTATCTATTGATGCTTTTATTCAAAAGAAGTAGTGCCTGGACTTCATTCTTAAGTTAAGACAATTAAACATTTTTTTTTCTATGCTACAGTTTATATATTGCTTTCTTTCTTCACCAGACACAGACCTCCCTGCACATCACTGGTTGTTTCTAAAAAGTAAAATAAAATAAAAACAAATTTAAAAGCTAGTTTGGCCAAAAACGACCTATTTTTGGAAGCGCAGCGGGGTATATTTGTGCAAACCACCCCAGGACGATGGATCAAATAAACCCAAGTGGAAGACCTGTGGAGGAGCTTTATAAAACTGCCACCAGGCAAGATTTCCTTTACCCTAATGCAGTCTACCGCCAGTTTGAGAACACACTCCTTCAAGGTGTAACACAATTTAAGACAGGGGTGTCAAGCATACGGCACACGTGCTAGATGAGGCGCACTCACAGATCTAATCCGTCCGTGAAACAATGCTAAATATCAGCAGAAGAAAATAACGAGTTGCATAATGTCAATACCTTCAGGATACAGGTAAGAAAGTAATCATTTGCATGTAAAATGGTGTTTAGGTGCTACTTTTTGACTTTCCAGTAAGCTAAAATAGACAGTCTGTATTAGTTAGCGCCTCCTAGTGGTTAAAAAAAATCTGAAAAATAGTTTAATAAGGAAAATGATATGCAAAATAATCCTGAACTATCATACAAACATGTATAGTTTTTAGAAATACTTATAGGCTGAGAAATTTACATTTATATGAGCTTCACCTAGTGAGAGATGACATAGTTGTCCGCTATCTTGCTGCTACGGGTACCCAAAAAAAAAAAGAAAATACCTTGCAAAAGGCTGACCAAAAATAAGGAATAAAAATGGTGCGGTCTGGTCACTTTGAGTCTACATAGTTTTTATTCTTCCTTGTGCTTTTAAGCACTCGTTTTCCATTACACTACACAATACATCTGGAGGTCAAATAATGCACAGTCCCTTTAAGTTTTCCCGAGTTAAATAAACTAGTTAACTTAAATGTATTTGTCGTTTTACAGATGCCTTGTTAATGAACAAGACTAGAGATTTGTGAAGGAAAAAAACATTGAGGATAAAGGCTTGATAATCGTTTTATTATCAAATCTTACAGGCTAGAATCATAATCGTAATGAAATAGTT
Source organism: Urocampus carinirostris (assembly GCF_059441175.1). Taxonomy (NCBI): domain Eukaryota; kingdom Metazoa; phylum Chordata; class Actinopteri; order Syngnathiformes; family Syngnathidae; genus Urocampus; species Urocampus carinirostris. Next base: position 14,735,142 of record NC_142357.1, read on the forward strand.
AGTTTCCAAAATATACCCAGCCTAACAGGTAAGACACACTTTTTATGTCATAAATCTGACTGAGGTTGTTTTTTCTACCATGTAGCCCTGAGCTAGAATCAGTTTGAAACCCCTTATTTAAGCAATGACAGTGATAATTATTTTTTCAAGTGGGTAGCGTTCCAACAAAGACCCCCGGATTGGCTAAGCCCCATAGGTTGAAACCTGTATATACTGTCACAACCAGAACAGAAGGAGGACCCAGATGTGTAACGTTACTCACAAGTTTATTGAAATATAGAGGAAAGGCAGCGCCAGCGATCCGGTGCTCGCTGGACGCGGGAAACAAGCCGCTCACGGGATCGGAGCATGTTCTGAATGCGGAAATGGATCTTCCGGAGCGGGAGATCGTAGCGTAGTAGACAGAAAAACAGGTTGTTAGCCGGGATGGGAGATCAGAACATGGTCGGGGTAAAAAAACGGGGCGTTAGCCGGGATGAGAGAGCAAAACGTGGTCTGGGTCAAAAAACGGGTCGTATTTGAAGACTAACGGGGAAATCAGAAACAGACGAGTGGAAAACGAGTGCCAAAACGGGACCAACGGGAGTCAGAGTCAAAATTGCTTGCCTTGTGAAAACAGAGGTTCGCTGACGGACTGACAATAGGCGAGTGAAAGGACTGAGCTTAAATAGGACAGGGAACCAATCAGGTAACCAGCTGCAGCTGGCGCCAAACGAGCGGGCACAGGTGAGTGTAATAAGTAATCATGACATATACTTCTTTATTTATTCATTAAATACTCTGGAATACATTGAAAACAAAGCAGAAACCCAATCTACAGGCTCAAGTATTTATTTAACAACTAAAATTACTATATTTAACAAACGTTTCTTTTAATACAAATAATTCACGTACTGTCAAATTATAATTTTAAAAATAATGTTTCTGCTTTACATCTATAACCAATCCGTACTGATTAATCCTCTTGACTTCACACGATACTTTGTCACAATCATGTGGAAGTTAAACTGCACTGCATGTTGCTTTCTAGTCAGCGACCCAAAATGTTGAAAGAGCCACATTGGAGCAAAAACAACACACATAATGCCGATTGAGCGCACCTGCGACTACTTAATTGGCGCCAACAGCCTGGACAGCTGATTGGCTTATGCACTCTTTTTAAACCCCCGGCTTCCAAGAGGGAGCCGTCAGATCTTTATGCGAACTGTTGCCACCAGCTCAGTAAGCCTTTACGTCTGACTCTGTTCCTGCTCTGCTTTTCTCTGCCTGATCTTCGTTGCCAACCTTCTTCCGGACCTGACTTTGCCCCGTTCTGCCTGCCTGTTACCTGATATGTTTTGCCCCGTTACCTGCCTGCTTCCTGTTGCCAACCTCGTTTCAGAACTTGACACCACCTTTACTCTCCAGTCCCGGCTAGCGACTTGTAATTCCTGCCTGTCTTCGACCCTTCTCGCTAGACATGGAAGTGCCACTTCCGCGTCCCCTGCTCCCCTTGGACCGTCGATCCTCGGATCGTGGAAACAAGCCCTTCTCTCGCTTTTATCAATAAAACCGTGTTAACGAACGTTACTAGGTCCCGTCTCCGTTCCTGATACGTGACACATAAAACACATCTCTGGAGCTGTACAAAATTAAAAGCCTTATATACACTTTATCAGGAAGGAAACGCATACTGCATTAATTTATATTCATTCGAAAATATTAAGAATGTATTCTGTTTGCCCTGCTAAAGAAACCATATATTTTTCCATTATGAAATATTTTTGAAGAGCCACTTCGGAGCGCCAGAGACCCACATGTGGCTCCAGAGCAAGTTTAGCGGGTCGAGAAACCATGTTCCTCTGCCTTTTTACCCCAGCCGCCAGGGCATTTGTCAGTCCAAAGCGTTTTGTTGACATATTGGCTTTTACAAAACTTTGAAGTTGAAGAAGATGTCTGCATACATAATGTACTGTAGGTTTCTCAAGCTGTTTTTCGTTTGTGTGCAACTCAGACCACAATGTCATTGACACATAGGCAGAAACAAGCAGAAATGGGCAGGGTAACTATGTAGCCTATAAGAATGTAGCAAACAATACTGCTTGGGATCACTCTGTTACAAAAACACCTGATCAAACATTGCATTATGGACTTTAGTGCTGATTATTTCTTGAGTCACATGCTGAGCTCAATTTATGAATCTTTTCCGTTTTGGTGGCCACCGCGAGGATCCGACCTCACCTTCAGCTTATCATTCCGCTGTCAGTCGCTAAGGAGAAGCGCACACCGTCCATCACAATGTATAAATCCTCCATGCCCGCCCCCCTAATTAAAAATCCTTTCTACTTGTTTTCTAGCGAGATAATTAGACTTTCATCCCACCAGGATGCCGCAGCCCATAGATCCGTTGCGCGCTCGCGGAATGTAGTGATGTTCGGGCAGGGGGTATTCGACAGAAAAAAATAAAGAAATTCAAAAGGTCTTTAAGCACTCTCCCCCTGGGTAGCAGTCAATAATTAAAGCAATCGTTCGATAACAAACACACACAAAAAAAGAAGCCTTGAGTGAACAGACGGAAAAGGCTAATAAAGTCGATTGGCGGAGAGAAACTTAGCAGGGGCTGTGGGAGAACTGCTTTTCTCAGTCGATCGCACAGTGGGCAGCACGGATCTGGTTGTCACATCTGCCTTACAGTCCAAGGATTTTGGGTTCAAGTTTTGAGCCTGCCGGTCCTTATTCAAGACATTTTTTTATCAAGTTTTCATGACGCGTTGCTGAGCACAATTCAAGAGGCTCAATCGTAATCTACAGAAACCCCAAAATAGCAGCTCTGGAGAAACCATAACACACCGCACAAATGCAGTTTTTTTACAAACAAAAGAGGACCCGGCCACATTTTAGCTCTCCTGTCCTGGCTACTGACCCGTTTTCACGTTCCCGACAAAGCCATCGCTCGCCACAGAAGACCCACTTCCGCGTTCACGTTCAGTGCTACCTGCTTCCCGCGTCCAGCAATCAACGGATCGTGGGCGCAACCCTTTCTCTTTCTCCCAATAAAACTTATGAGAAACACAATGCAAGTGGGTCCTGTCTCCGTTCTGGTCTTGTTATTATTATAAGTTAAAGTCTGTTATATAGTCTCTAACCAATATGTTGTAAAAATTTTTGACAATCTACTCTGAAAGTCTTTTATTCTATTTACTTTACTTCATGTTTGCATCACCTTCCCCAGAGGGCCCCAATCAGGGTATTAACATGGCACAGGTTAGGCAGCATACATGGTCGTGTTATTTTCATTTCCTTTACTTTTTGTTTGTTACTTTGTTTATTGCATTTCTACTGACACTCGTGGGTTTGCTTTCTTTTTTTCTGGTTTCTTGTTTGGGCATTCTGTCAAAGGTTTAATGCCCACTTGTCAGTTTGTGACTTGCATTTTCCAGTTCCGGTTTCAGTCTTTTTTCTGATTTGGACATTGTCAGGTTTGATTTTATTGGGACATGTCATTTGTTTTGTGACCCATGTTTGTTTGTCACTTTTTACCTCCTTTTGATATTAAATACCATCCTTATTTTCAACTGCCGTGGTGTTTTAAGCTAACAAATAATTCTCTACCATGAAAAAACGCCCATGCAATGAGAAAAAGGTTAATGGGTGGCTTGACTTGCTGTTAGCTTGCTAATACTATCACTAGTACTTTTGTTTGGGGCTAAAGTGTGCGCCACATCACATTCCTTTGTCTCACTATCGCCTTCTGCCATGAGGCAGGAGGATTGCGTGCTTCACTCAGTCTCTGGATATGCTCAGCACAGTAATACAGTACATCCATACATCCATTATCTGCACCGCTTATCCTCAGTAGGGTCGCAGGGGTGCTGGAGCCCATCTTCGGGCAGTGGGCAGGAGACACCCTGAACTGGTTGCCAGCCAGTCGCAGGGCACACAAAGACTCGCTCATTCACACCTAGGGACAATTTGCCAATTAACCTGACATGCATGTTTTTGGAATGTGGGAGGAAACCGGGGTGCCTAGAGGAAACCCACGCAAGCACAGGGAGAACATGCAAACTCCACACAGGAAGGTTCGATCTCATGACCTCAGAACTGTTCCGTACACGCGTTAACCACTGCGCCGCCGTGCTGCCCAATACGGTATATACTAATTGTAAAAATGATATTTAAAATACCATATGAAAATTCAGAATTCTAAAAAGGAAAATACACAAATTGTAATGTATAACGAGAAAGAGTTTTACCACTAATTAAACACAACCATGTTTTAGCTTTATATTTTAATGTTAGCAGATGACTGCATATCTCATTCTTCTCTCCTTTCAAGTGTTAGTTGTCCCTTTTATTGTAGCTTTTTTATTTAAAGTAGAAACATCTTACTCGATAATCATATTTTGATACGACTTTTTGCAAATACATTGTTTTCAATTTAAATAATATTTTTCTACAAAGACTATACAAATTATACAAAATAAATCAACAAAATTAGCTTGTAGTCGAACAACCTTTTTGGCATTCAACACTTTATTTTTATGTGATTTCTCTCATACAATGAGAGAAGAAATTTGCAAAACTGTCTTGTCAGTATTTCTAGATTTTGATAATTACATTTTACCAATATAGGGAAACACATTTTGAAGGGACTCTTTGTATTATTTAGCAAAAGTGTTTCTTTGAGTAATGAGCAAAAATTATGGACTGTCATATAAACATTTTCAAATAACAAGTTTAATGACAAATACCCCTGAATAAATACAACTATTTGATCTATTTTTGAGTTCATATTTCCATGACGAGATGTGAGGCACAGTCTCACCTGCCTCTCCTGACTGCACGTCAATGATGTACAGGGAGTGCAGAATTATTAGGCAAATGAGTATTTTGACCACATCATCCTCTTTATGCATGTTGTCTTACTCCAAGCTGTATAGGCTCGAAAGCCTACTACCAATTAAGCATATCAGGTGATGTGCATCTCTGTAATGAGAAGGGGTGTGGTCTAATGACATCAACACCCTATATCAGGTGTGCATAATTATTAGGCAACTTCCTTTCCTTTGGCAAAATGGGTCAGAAGAGGGACTTGACAGGCTCTGAAAGGTCAAAAATAGTGAGATATATTGCAGAGGGATGCAGCACTCTTAAAATTGCCAAGCTTCTGAAGCGTGATCATCGAACAATCAAGCGTTACATTCAAAATAGTCAACAGGGTCGCAAGAAGCGTGTAGAAAAACCAAGGCGCAAAATAACTGCCCGTGAACTGAGAAAAGTCAAGCGTACAGCTGCCAAGATGCCACTTGCCACCAGTTTTGCCATATTTCAGAGCTGCAACATCACTGGAGTGCCCAAAAGCACAAGGTGTGCAATACTCAGAGACATGGCCAAGGTAAGAAAGGCTGAAAAACGACCACCACTGAACAAGACACACAAGCTGAAACGTCAAGACTGGGCCAAGAAAAATCTCAAGACGGATTTTTCTAAGGTTTTATGGACTGATGAAATGAGAGTGAGTCTTGATGGGCCAGATGGATGGGCCCGTGGCTGGATCGGTAAAGGGCAGAGAGCTCCAGTCCGCCTCAGACGCCAGCAAGGTGGAGGTGGGGTACTGGTATGGGCTGGTATCATCAAAGATGAGCTTGTGGGGCCTTTTCGGGTTGAGGATGGACTCAAGCTCAACTCCCAGTCCTACTGCCAGTTTCTGGAAGACACCTTCTTCAAGCAGTGGTACAGGAAGAAGTCCGCATCCTTCAAGAAAAACATGATTTTCATGCAGGACAACGCTCCATCACACGCATCCAAGTACTCCACAGCGTGGCTGGCAAGAAAGGGTCTAAAAGAAGAAAAACTAATGACATGGCCTCCTTGTTCACCTGATCTGAACCCCATAGAGAACCTGTGGTCCCTCATCAAATGTGAGATTTACAAGGAGGGAAAACAGTACACCTCTCTGAACAGTGTCTGGGAGGCTGTGGTTGCTGCTGCACGCAATGTTGATCGTGAACAGATCAAAGCACTGACAGAATCCATGGATGGCAGGCTTTTGAGTGTCCTTGCAAAGAAAGGCGGCTATATTGGTCACTGATTTGTTTTTGTTTTGTTTTTGAATGTCAGAAATGTATATTTGTGAATGTTGAGCTGTTATATTGGTTTCCCTGATGAAAATAAATAATTGAAATGGGTATACAATTGTTTTTTGTTAAGTTGCCTAATAATTATGCACAGTAATAGTCACCTGCACACACAGATATCCTCCTAAAATAGCTAAAACTAAAAAAGCCCCACTCCAACTTCCAGAATATTCAGCTTTGATATTAATGAGACTTTTGGGTTCATTAAGAACATGGTTGTTGTTCAATAATATAATTAATCCTCAAAAATACAACTTGCCTAATAATTCTGCACTCCCTGTATTTCTCATGAAGCGATCCTAGCACAGGGGGAGTGAAAAATGCAAAGAAAGTATACTCCCAACTGTCAAAGATAACAAGATATGACAGACATTGCAGGTGATTTGATGCCATGTTTAGAATACAGATAGAAAAAAACAACATAATGGATAGCGCCATGGGTGTTAGCATTAGCAATGTTGGAGGCAACCGTCGGGTTTAAGATCCTGGCAGGCTAATTTTAGGATATTAAAATATGTCACTGAATATGTAGTCATGATGGTATGAGTTTTTCATCCTAATTCGTTTCATTCTTAAATGTTCATATATTTCATTTATTTGTAATAATTGCACCGCATGCTCATCCATATATTGTATTTGAAATAAGTATGTACTTGTTGTATTAACCTAATGTATCCTTTCATACAGATAGATAGATAGATAGATAGATAGATAGATAGATAGATAGATAGATAGATAGATAGATAGATAGATAGATAGATAGATAGATAGATAGATAGATAGATAGATAGATAGATAGATAGATAGATAGATAGATAGATAGATAGATAGATAGATAGATAGATAGATAGATAGATAGATAGATAGATAGATAGATAGATACTTTATTCATCCCGTAGGGAAATTCACACTTCCAGCAGTCTACCCCGTTGTTTATTAACAGATTAACATGATGCCTTAGGGGGTGCTTGTAGCGGAGTGGATGACGTCACACGCTAGTCCAAAAGTTCGACATCCCTGCGGTTGATGGAAATCTTTGTGTCCAGGGATACACCACCTCGTGTTAGCGAGTCCACCTCCTCCCCGATTCCCGCAGGCTTTCGTATCTCTGTATAGCGGCGCTGAAGCCGGATAGCTCCGGGTGGCTACACGTTAGCGTCCGTGATGCTAAACGTGAGCCACGTTTCCGTAAAACACAGCAACTGCACTCCCTGTGTGCTTCGATGTTTTTCACCAGCACAGCCAGCTCGTTGGTCTTATTTGGTAGTGAGTTCACATTTACCATGATTACGGACGGTACCGAAGACTTATAACGCCGCTAGCCGCATAGCTAGCTCCGGCTCTTCTTCCACGATAGGCCCCCTCATCACGCCGGCATGAGAATTCTTCAGGGCAAGGAGTTGATTCCTCGAATAAATGCATTTTCGTGCGCTAAAGCCCATGTCCATAGGATAGAAAGTAATCCAAGGTGTAGTTGTCAAACAGGAAGAAAAACACCGAGGATAGAAGCAGACAATAAAACAATAAATCACAAAAAGTGAGAGATAACAGGGGAGCTGCTGGAAAGGCAGCCGCTTGGTGGTGTATACTTTCTCAACATTGGTGTAAGTGGTGTTCTGATTAACTGTTGAGGCCTTGAGTCTGCCGTAATCCTATCATACCAACTGGAAAATCCAGTAAGATCCAGTTTAAACAAATATCTGTTGTGAAGCTTACTGACTTCCTATAAAAACATTGATCAGCAATTTTGCCGATGCTCTTCTGGGAAGGACTTTTTCCTATTGACAAGCCAAAAATATTCTGTTTCTTATTATTTTATTACATTGTAACAATAGTCCTCAATGGAACTGCCGTTTCGAGCTCTTGTTTCTTCATACAAAATTCTCGCTAAACCCGGATGTCGAAATGAGCATGCAGCGGGACAAAAAGCGTACTCTGCCTTACGCAAATTTGTGCTTGCCCTAAATCTCTTCAAAGGCTCAATATCCGTGTCACAATGAGCTAGCAGCGCTGTAGCCGTAACATTGGTGCCGCTAGCTAGCATTGTTTAGGATTGTGGACATCGATTTGTTTGACCCCCTTTAACAGCTGTGTCGTTAAATTTGAATTCAGTACCCGTATTGTGTGGTACGCTGTTAACATTAGGGCCCGGTCACACAGCCTTTTGCGTCTGTATCGCGGGTAAAATTTTGCGATTTTTTTTTTTGCCCGTGGTTGCCCGCGGTAGAAAATGCGCAAAATTGGCCAACCCGCTGTTCATCCGTGGTATGCCCGCAAAACAGACGCCGGCGACTGTTCCGCTTCCTCATCGCGTCAGTTCCACGTCCTTTCCACGTGTGGACCACGGGTATAAAAGCTGCCGAGCCGGGCTGTAGAAATCATAACCGCTCAAGACACAGTCCCTTGAAGATAAAGATTTCAAGCTATGGCACCGAAGAAGAAGCCAATGTGTTATTATTGTAATAGTTTTTCATTTTTATTTTATTATCTTGTTATGAAATGAAAAGAAATGTCAAGAAATAAAAATGGATTAAGACGAGGTCACTACGGTGACGGGGATCCATGTTCACCCCTTGACGTCTCGAGCACAACTGACGTGTGCTCGGCAAATCGCGCTGAATATACGCGGAGAAAGGCGTTTGACCGTCACACGCGTTACACATGCTAATTCACGTGATAACGCCGCGATACAGGCGCAGAACAAACCTGCTACGACCGTGCTCCACCCGCGATTACCCGCTAAAATTTCGCATCCTACCCGCGTGTAACCACGCCCTGGCCGCGGCCGTAGCACATCGTTCCGCGTCTGTACCGCGTCATTACCTCGTGTGTACCACGTGTGCCGCCCGCGGTTACCCGTGGTCTAAAGTTTTGAGCAGCGCAAAACTTTTTCGCGCGGCCAACCGCGTGTGAATTTCTTGCCGCGTGTAAAGCACGGCTGTATCTCGTCTGTATCGCGATCTCAAAGCGTCCAACAGCGTCTGCTTCACGGGCAGAAATTTCTGGCCGTGATTCAGCCGCGATACGCCCGTGAAAGGCTGTGTGACCGGGCCCTTAGTGATGGTATAAATCTTTGTGCTAACATATTTTATAGATGATTCCTAGCGGCTGACAAAGTATGCAGTGTGCAATTAAGTTTCAGTTTCTGTTTTGATTTTGATTTCCATTTTCTCCACATTCCAGACATACATTCATAGAGGTGATGAATTTAGAAGTTTAAAAAACTCGTTTAGAAGGCAGTCCAGGACAGACCTCTGTTAAAAGTCAATACTCAAGCATTTAAACTGCTAGTATGGTAAGAGTGGTAGACATGTCAACTACAGATTATTTTCAAAATCAACATTGTTATTCCGAAATATACAGAAGTGACGGAAACTGTCAGGTTAAGACAGGAGAAGTTGATCTAAGGGGCCGGTCACACAGACATTTGCGGCTGAATCACGGCCAGAAATTTCTGACTTTGAGGCGGACGCTATAGGACGCATTGAGATCGCCATTCAGACGAGTTACGGCTGTGCATAACACGAGGTCGGACATTCGCGCGCGGGGCACAGCGCGAAAGAATTTGGCGCTGTTCAATTCTTGAGAGCGCGTGGACACAGCCTTTCACGAGTTTATCGAGGCTGTTCCGCGTCTGTAGACTTCTGGCCGTGAAGCAGATGTTGTTGGGCGCTGTTGGACGTTTTGAGACCGCCATATAGACGAGATAGAGCAGTGCTTTACTCGCGGTCGGAAATTTTCACGTGGTTGGCCGCGTTCAAAACTTTTGAGCTGCCCAAAAGTTTGAGCACGTGTTAAACCGCGTGCCGCACACGTGGTCAACACGAGGTAATGACGCGGAAATTACGTGGAACGACGTGCTCTGGCCGCGGCCAGGGCGTAGTTACACATGGGTAGGACGGGAAATTTCAGCGGGTAATCGTGGGCGGAGCATGGTAATAGCATGTTCTGCGCCTGTATCGCGGTGTTATTACGTGAAATTAGCGTGTTACGCGTGTGACAGTCAAACGCCTTTCTCCGCGTATATACAGCGCGATTTGCCGAGCACACCATTGTGCTCGTGACGTCAAGGGGGTGAACATGGATCACCGTCAGCGTAGTTTCTCTTCATTTCGAATAAATCTTTCGGTGCATTATCAATGGTCGTAGCAAGGCTTTGATGCTAGGTCCTTAGCTTGGCCTTCTGGAGATGGAATAAGAGCTTGCTCTGTCCACTCCACGCATCGGCCCGGTATTGCAGTACCTCCGGGAACGGTGCATTCGCAATGATCGCAGCAAGGCTTTAGGGCTAGGACCTTAGCTTGGCCTTTTGGCTGAGAGTAAGAGTCCCGGCTCCTTGGCTTTGTAGCGTATTATGAACTGACCGATAACGGATAATGGATAATTAATAACGAAGATAGAACAATAACCCTTAAAAACCCCTTTTGGCCGAGAGTAAGAGTCCCGGCTCCTAGGCTTTGTAACGTGAAATGAACTGATCGATAATGAATATTTAGAAAAATTGATAAAACAATTACCCTCAATAAACCCCTCCCCGTCAGCGTAGTGATCTCGTCTTAACCCATATTTATTTCTTGACATTTCTTTTCAAGATAATAAAATAAATATGATGCCATAGCTTGAAATCTTGATATCCACGGGACTGTGTCTAGAGCGTTTATGAATTCTGCAGCCCGAGAAATACATCCCTGCCGAGATTTGCATTTCCTCGCTTCTCCAACCATTTTTACCTCGTTTTATCTCACTTATAGGGAATGTAATGGCGAACATATGACCAAATCCACTTCGTCTTGCATTCGTTGGGAATGTAATACAACATAATCCATTCCGTCTTTATTTTTGTTGTGAACGTAATCGAACGGTAAATCCTTCCCCCCTCGCGTGAACGCGCATTCTGCTGCGCTTTCATCAGAAGCGGTCGTATTCTATATTAAACGCTTATTAAAACAATAAAGCGAGCTAATTATAATTATTGGGAGATCCTAGTCTATATAACGCGTTTATTTAAACAATAAAGTGCGATCGTATTCTACAAAATGCGTTTGTTAACGCGGATGAAAAGGTCAAAAGCGATCGCAGCAGAATGCGCGTTCACGCGAGGGGGTGGGGGGTTGGTCGGGTTGCGTAGGAGTCGGATTTGGGCACAACACCGGCTCGGGAGCTTTTATACCCGTGATCCACACGAGAAAATGACGCAGAAATGACGCGATGAGGAAGCGGAACAGTCGCCGGCGTCTTTTTTCCGGCCATACCACAGACGAACGGCGGGTTGTCAAATTTTGCGCATTTTCCATCCCGGGCAACCACGGGCAAAAAAAAAACGCAAAATTTTAGCCGTGATTCAGCCGCAAATGTCTGTGTGACCGGCCCCTTACAAAGGCTTGGGTTAGCAAGTAAATCTGCTGGTTCCATTAATACCTTACAACTAAACGCTAACTTCTAAACAACACACTATTAGACACAATAACTTCCTCCGTAGTCATTCTTTGTATACTGTATCTTTTAGTTAATTTGTTTTGAATGCAGTCAAGGACAGAGGTCTACAAATAATCAACACTCAAGTATTCAAACTGTTATTTTGGTAAAAATGGTTGACAAATATACTTTATAGATTGTTTTAGGAATTATAATTGTTGTGAGGAAATATAAAGAGGTGTGAGATACATTTAGGTTCAGACTGCAGAAGCTGGTCTTAATTCCAGCAACATTTCCACAAGATGAGCCAGCCAGACTCAAACTAACTAGCTGATGCTGCCCAAATAAATAGCTTCTTCGGGCTGAATGTTTGACTAGCGCGGCAGATTTGGTAAGATTTGCGAGCATTGATTCAATTGGGAAATAAATTGGGTACCTTCTTTTCCGAGTTTTAGTGAACACAAAAAGAACGTTTTACCAGACAAATGCCAATGCAAAAAAACTGAGTTTGAGTTTTAACTGTGTATTCTTTTTTCTAGGTCACATGCATTTTTATGACATCACATATTGCTAGGCAGAATTAATTGGTCCACAGATCAATAAAACGGTCCATTGGACGAGGCTCATCAGTCAAGTTTATCGAGACACAGTCGGGTCCCAATTGAATTCCGACTTTGAATTAAATATTAACGAAGCACAGCATGTCAACTGTTTGCTGACACACAGAATTCATATGACTCAATTATCATAAACTTCATAAAAGGTCAAAGAAAAATTCCACCAGATGGGTGTATCTAGGCACCGTAAATCCCTGCTTTGTGTGGAATTACATTTACAGAAGAATATGTGTTGTTATTTCAGGGTCATGTGTAGCTTGCGTTTCCTTTTTGGTGCTAGGCACTTTAAAAAAAAATTAAGCTATTATTTAAATTAAGTGTGTATTATTTGGTGGATCCTGTTGGGTTAGGGTCAAACGTCATCCATTAAAAAAATAAATTCAGAGTTTATATATTATGAGCAATTTACATGAGCTATCATAAAAAAAAAACATTTATATTTTTTGAATACATTTCATAAGCTTAACCTACGTGGTGCTTACATAATTGTCAGCCATATTGCTACTTTGGGTACCCAAAAACCTTACAAAAAGCTGGACGAAAAAAAGAGAAGTAAAATGGTGTTTTTTGTCCACTTTGAGTCTCCGTAGTTAGGAATTTTCTATGTGGTTTTTAGCACTGGTTTTCTGTTGCACTACACAAAAGAGTGATGTATGGTGGTCACATAATAGATAGTGTGCCTTTAAAGGCTATCTAAAATTACAGAATTTAGTCTTTTTATGCTCATGTAAAAGATGGTCGGAAAAATAGAACTCGTTCAGATCCGCATTCATTAGTTACAGTTACTACTTAATTTAAAATGTAACCCAGTTAACCCCCAGATTACCGACAACTAAAGTAGCGCTTTACTCAGAAAGTAACTACTGTAAATTCCGGACTATAGAGCGCACCTGATTATAAGCCGCACCCACCACATTTTAAGAGGATAACCGCTTTTGTACATATACAAGCCGCACCTGTATATAAGCCGCATGCGCCCACATTAAATCATGTAACTCAATCACAAACTTAACCCAAACCCGACTTCAAATCCTGCAATTGTAACTGAATATAAAGTACACAGTCCAAAACCTACAGCCGGCAAAATGAACAGAAAATTATACCGGTACTTAAGGTTTGATGCAGACCTGCAGATTCCGGGTCCCGTTGAAAATAATCCAAGGAAAAAAAAATTATATTTCCAAAGGTAAGGTAGGGAAAAATATATATCTACTATTGTCCGCTGCGTCCACAAACACGTCTCACCTTTACTCCACTTCCCATCAGCCCCCGTTGTTTTCGCCCCTTCATTTTGATTCGCCCGTGGAAAACATATCAGAATAAGTCTCTAAAATAAATACATTACAAAAATATACAGTTGCAACTACATATTATACATGGTTTCACATATTTACAAAGAAAGATGGTACACCGAGAAAGTTTTCAAAGCTTTAATAATAATATTGTAACTTTCATCCCAAACCGTGCCTGTGAAGGGTAGCAAAACGCTACTAGCAACACGCTTGCAACACAGTATACGGGTGTGTTAAAAAAAAACTTACCGTACGTGTAGAAATCACGGTAGACCGTCCTCATCTTCATTATGATAACTGACGTCATCTAAGTCGTCTTCCTTCAGTATGGGAAAGAGTCTTTGTCATACAGACGTCGTCCCACGCTCCCTTATTCGAAAACACGCTAGCAACACGCTCGCAGAGTAAAGTTTACGTGCAGTAGCTCTGTTTCCTTCTTTATCGGACTGCCCGATTGAGTTTAGCTTGAAAGCTGCGTCATGTGCCTTTCTTTTTGCAATTTGCATGAGGATATGTCTACGCTAATTTAATTTGTGCACAAGCTAAGAAGTTGCAGTCTTCCTTGGCGCATACATTCCACTGGTCTAAATCTTACCTTTTTTACTCGAACGCCGCTGGCAGCTGTTAGAAAAATTACATAAATTGGCCAAAATTACATAAATTGGCCGCATCACTGAATAAGCCGCAGGGTTGAACGTTTGGGAAAAAAGTAGCGGCTTATAGTCAGGAATTTACGGTACTCTATTTAGTTACAAATTACCGTGTGTACCCCTAAAAATGCATTTCAAGCAGAACTGTCACTTATGTACTTGTTTTTTGCATTTATGATACCTCCAATATCTAAACAATGCTGTACATAAACACAAGGGCATTTTGCTTGCAAAATAACATCTTATTGCAAGAACACTAAACTTGGGCATGAACAATGCATTACTTTTGCAAGAACTTTTCTCGCCCTATGTTTCTGGTGACGTGATGACACTATTTCAGTCACTTGGGGGCCACCCAAACTCTCAATTGCTGAATAGAGGAAGCAAAGCATCACAAAGAAGTGGGTGCTCCTCAATGTGTGGACAAGCCATTTCTGCCATTTAGTGGTTTATCATATTGAAGTCATTCCCAGAGGCTTGAAACATATATATTTTTATGCTTTGGCACTCAGGTACAATACTTCTGAAAACGCATGTACAGTATACTTCATGGAACTGAATGAGTTAACAAATCCACCGAGTCATGGCAACCAGACGGTTGAATTTTTAGATGTCCGGCATTGGTGGGATTCAGGTGTGGGGGATACTGGGTCCGCGTGTTATTGAGGCGTTAATGAAGGCAGTCGGAGGAAAATGAATCGGCGCCACTTTATTAGAGCACGACAACGGCGATGATTGCGTGGTGCTTCAAGTCACAGAGGTAATAATTACCACACTTCTGATTGTAATGATGATTGGGATGCAGATGACAGCAATGATGGCGGAGCACGTTGATGATGACTGCCTGTGCTAGGGGATGTGTCACCATAAAAATAAAACTACTTTGTCATAGTATGCAAAGCAAATGGGACAAACTTATTACGGCTCGGCTATTTGCACTTATCTATATTTTTTATATATGATATAGATTTTTGTCAAGTAAGCAGACAGTCACAGAAGCAGTGACTCGTTATCTTTTTATAGGTTAGTGTAAATCTAGTTACAACCGGGCCTTGAAATACTGATGTGAATTCTTTTTTTTTTTCTTTTTTTTATGAGATCTTCTTAAAGTGAGGATGGGGCAAAACCAATCCAGATATTTGTTCTGGTAGCCTCTTTAAGGAAAATGGTGTATTATTTAGCACCTTCTACTGGTAAAAACTATTGATTTGAATAATAAAGACACTCCCCTGCTTAGGACCATTCGACCTACGAAAAACGGTTGATACGAACATTTTTTTCGTGATGTTGATAAATATCCGGACATTGCTGAAAGTTAGATTATGGACTGTGTGCACCTTTTTCCGACCAGAGGACAGTGCTGTAGTGCCTCTTTACGCCGCTATCGGCGTGCGGCGCTGCAAAATGCCACCCAGCATCCACCCCGAAGAAGAAATCCGCGTCCTCTTCATAGTTCTTGTGTAAACATTTTACACAAAATCTCCAACGCGCTAAAAACTTTGACATTTTTATTGTTTAATATCTCGTGCATCCATTCAACGAGATTGGTGTGAAGTGTAAATAAGAAGCGAGACGTTTCTTTTTCAATTAAAGTGGATTAGAAAGCTTGATGCGGTTGAGAAAATGGTTGGATAACTTTTTTTTCGGCCACTTTTTACCACAGGGGAGGAAGTCTTGAAGCTCATCTTCCAAAATTATGTTAAACCCAACTTTATTTATCTTTATAGAGCATTTTGTGCAATGTTTATCTTTTAGTACAAAACAATATGGGTTACTTAAACAAGCCTTAGACATACTTATATAAATCTTAAACATACATTCCATGCACTGAAGGAATTCAACTTACGAAAGATCGTCAGAAAAGAAGGGCAATAGGGACAAACTGTCATTTTAACGTGCATTTTAATAAAATACTCATGGGTCAAGAAATTTATATTTAGTTGACATGGTAAGAGCCTTACCTAGACGCAGCTGACATAATTGTCAGTCATCTTGCTGCTATGTACCCAAAAAAATAAAACAACTTGAAAGGCTGGGCAAAAAAAGGGAAATAAAATGCAACCTCTGGTTACTTTAAGTCTCTGAAGTTTGTTTTCTTCCTTGTGCTTTGTAGCACTTAATGATATTTCTTGAAACTACTTTATTTTTGTAGAGGAAATAATTATTTATTTTAGTGGTGTTGGTGACTCGCACTTAAAGGTGTCAATGTTGGTAAAAAAACGTTGCTCATCTTAGCGTTACAGTTAGTTTATTATTTACAAATATTTTCTTTTTGGTGGGGAAGGAGAGTTTAAATTTTGCAAAATAGAAAAAAAAATTAAAAATGAGCAAATTAAGAACAAATTTGATTACTAAATGAAAAACATTAATGTTTTTAAGGAGGACCTAAGTGAAGGGAAATAGAAACCTAGGCAGGGGTGTTCAAAATAAGATAAGTATTTGATTATAAAACCAGGAACAAAGTACCAAACAAACAAGGGGACACAAAACAAATAACATGTCTATACAAAATCAAACCAAAATGGAAATGAAATGACCCCATGCAGTCAATATAAAAATCTTGGGATAATAAGGGACATGTGTGTGGAGATTGGGCTTGCTCCACACCTTTTTAGCGCCCCACGGGGGAAGGTGGCTTTCAACATCTTGAGAAAAAACTGTTAAAAAATAATGTATTTAAGAAACATAGTATCTAAAATGAGAAAACGAGTATGTTTAACAAGTAAAATTATCATTGTCCCATATATTTTTTTAGCAAAAAGATCTGAGAGCTTAACAATAATTATATTTTAATACATATGAATATCACAACCACTGTACCATTACATCAAATGCCCAACCTGGTTTGGCATGCACATGCTAAGATAGCCTCAATGCAATCCACCGTTGCCCCAATCTGTTAACAGTTCGACGTAAACACCTGCAGAATGGAACAGTCATCATTCTAAAGTCCGACAGGCCGATGAAAGCCTTCGGGATCGATAAGAGGCCCGCCTTCATTATATAAGTGGCATCAGTATTCATGTGTTTATCCCGCTAGTAGCCTTCTTGGCTCAGCAGCTAATTCATTTAGCAACGACTCAGGTGAGATCCGTGCGCCCCCGCCCTTGACATAGCTGACCTTAGATGGATAAAAAATATAGCTGGTCTATGTTAACATGAATAATTGCAAGAAGGGTTTTTACTCTTGATGTGAAAAGTGAAAAAAAAATTGTAAAAATATGTATTTATGAAATCATTTCAGTCCAGCATTCAAGGATGTTTTAAAACCCTTCAAGTCCCCCGTGAACCACTCCAACTTCTCGCCAGTAATATGCCAGAATGCTCAGAATGTTGAATAAATATAGAGTTACTGTCCATGTTTGAGGCAAGACACACTTACAGACGAAATCAGCCTTTTTTTGTATGTAAATATTGTGTACTAGTTTGTACATGCATATTTGAGACATTTTCAATACAAAGGGTACCTAGAAATTAAGTTAATTTTTGACCATTGTATCACAAGGCACAAGGTGGTGATGGAATTATGTTGTTGTTTTGTATATACTGTTTATCATGTAAATCCTGTATACATTACCTTGAAAAATTGTGCCTTGATAAATTCCAAGGTTTGATTTACTGGTTGTCTGATCTATCGATCAATCCATTTTCTGCACCGCTTAACTTCAGTAGGGTTGCAGGGTTGCTGGAGCCAATCCCAGCTGTTCTCGGGCAGTGGGCAGGTGACACTTTGAACTGGTTGCCAGCCACATAGACAGACAACTCACTCACTCATTCACACCTAGAGACAATTTGGACTGGCCAATTAACCTGACATGCATGTTTTTTGGAATGTAGAAAGAAACCGAAGTGCCCGGAGGAAAGCCCGGAGGAAAGCCCGTAGGAAACCCATTCAAACATGGAGAGAACATCAGCACAGGAAGGCCGATGAAACTGTGTGACGGATGCACTAACCACTCAGCCGCCGTGCCGCTCATCGTCTGATTAAGTTTACCTTTATTTTTTTAAAAGAAAAAAAACAATGGTCCATTTTCAAGCTGACATGTGTATGTTTTATTTACTGCAATCCTTCGTTAAGCACCACACAAATTTGCTCCTTTGGCATGCACTTTCAGCAATAGTTTACTGGGGATAATGGATCGTGGCCACTGCAGATTGTTTCATGCGACACGGGGCCAGATCAAAATGCCCTCTACCGGTCATTGCTTGCTGCCATTGTTGACCAGGGATAATACAACCTCCCATTAGGTTTAGGGGGAAATTACTTTTTCACATAGGGCCAGATTGGTTTTGATTTTCTGTGTATTTGAATAAATGGAATCAATATTTCAAAACTGCATCTTTTTATTTCCTTTAGTTGTCTCTGTGCGATATTAATATTGGTTTGGAGATCTGAAACCTTTGTGAATGATAAATATGCAAAAACAAAGAAATCAGGGAGGTGCAAATACTTTTTCACAGCACTGTATATGTAGATATTGTATATGTATGTATAAAGTATAAATGTGTGTGTTTGTGTTTGTATACATCCATGATACATACACACATAGAGAGAAATACATATACATTGAGCATATAAATATCCTTGTCCATTACTGAACATCAGCAGTGCAATAATGAAGGCTCAATGTTCACCACCAGATAGTACGTGATGTCGGGTTCTTCCTCCTCATGTCAGCGCTAATGAGAACGTCTTGGGGGGGATATGAAGGCTTTGGGTTCCTGTAAACGCTTGTCTAACTCGGCTATCAGGGGAAAGCGATAATTGTTAGGGAACGCTGCCGATGTGATCAGCGAGTCAGCCATTGCGGTGAGCGGCGAGAACGTTACAAAGGAGGACCAATTACACTTGTTGACAGAGCCGAGAGTCCGGATGGCTACGTTAATTACACGGAACACGTGGGAAAGCCACTCTGGACATGTTTTCCGACACGACAATACCGGTGGAATATGAAGAGGCAACACTCATTTATGGTGAGATGCACACCTGCGGGAAAACAACATGGGAAATGATGTTGGCTAAATGTTTCCTAATATGATGAAGCAGTGGTTTCTGTGGAAGACATTTTATCAACAGTAATTTGCATTGTATCTTATTCATTGGAAAGAGACAAAAACCTGTTCTTTTATCCAAATCCTTCTCTCCGGGGTTACTGAAACGCAGAAAAATCTGGCCAAAAGGCAAAACAAGCAAATTTTTAATCACACTTTTCTGGGCTGTTTTTATTCTAACTAAAGCGCTGATTTGATGTTGATGCAACGTGCTAGGCTTTCTTTCTGCTCTTATCAGCCATAAAAGAAAAGGTCCATTATGAAGTTTATTTAACTCCTCGGGCTGCTAGCAGAGATAAACAGTCACCAGCTGCATCCCACAAGACCACATTTGGGATTTCACAGATCCAATGTTTTGCTTTCTCTCTTTCCACGCCTCTGTTTGTCTTCAAGGAAATAGTCAAATCTGCGCTGGTGTAAAGTTTGGTTGTTGCTTTTATGGTTCTCATTGATAAGGTATTCATACCCGTTTTTATAACGATTTCTCTTTATGATTGAATTTTTGTTGCCATTCTGTGCTGATAAAAAGGTCGGTGTTTCAGTAAATTTTGCTATTTGTCAGTTACCCGGTCAATCATCCATCAGAAATTTAGTCCACCAAAATATCTAATTAACAATCTCTCCATCCTAACCAGGGATCAATTGGAGAAAATTCCCAAAAATATTTTCTTGAAGTCTGAGCCCTCGAATTTGCTTTTGAATGGTTGTTCAATTTCTGACAATGGTTGTTTTACTTTCAACAAATTCTCACCTTTTGCTCTACTATCCTTTCCGAATTTTCCAAAGTTGTTACCATCAGCTCTGCTTGAACTTTGTTGGTAAGTTCAGTTATGCAAAGTGAGGATAATACAGTTATTTTCTGGCTGTCTGAATGTCTGGTTCTTCTGAATTCCCTGTTCATTCTATAGATTTGTAAACCATTTAACAAATGAGTTCGGTGTGTACAGACGCTGCCTTACTTACGAACGAGACGATCGTTTGTCAGTTGAAATTGTTCGTAAGTTGCTTCAGTGCTATATGTTATAGGAAATGTATGTTTAAGGGTTATATAAGTATGTTTAAGACTTGTATAAGTAACTTGTGTGGTTTTGTAATGAAAAATAAATATTTAATAAAATAATATGCTCTTTAAAGATAAATAAAGTGAGGTTTAACTTACTTTTGGAAGATGAGCTTCAAGAGTTAGGCGACTCCTCCGTTGTAGAAAGTAGGCTGGAAAAAAAGCAATCCAACCATTTTCTCAACCGCATCAAGCTTTCTTATTCCACTTTCACTTCAAATGAAACGGCTTGTCTCATTTTTACACCAACCATATTGAATGGATGCACGAGATATTAAAAAATAAAAATGTCAAAGTTCTTAGCGCGCTGGAGATACATTACACTCGAACTGGGACTGTAACAGGAAGATGAAGTCAGTGGATGCTGGGTGAGCTCTCACAGCGCCACACGCCAATAGCGGCGGAAAGAAGCACTACAGTACTGTCCTGTACTCTGAAAAGAGGTGCACAATATAACATCTAACTTACAGCAATGTCCTGATATTTTCTGACATCCCGAAAAAAAAACATTTGTATGTGCCGTTATTCGTAACTCAAATGTCCGTAAGGAGGTGAGCGTCAGTATTAGCCATTGTCATTGAGGCCCAGATATTATTTTTAGGGCAACAAATGCCGGGAGCAAGAATTAGGTCTGATTTTTTCTGCAGAATTGCACTTAGCTATTATTTTTCTCAATAATTATTCACTTTTTGAACGTGTCAACATGCCCAAAAGCTTATTATTGTGTCTCCTAATAATTGGATTTCAACCAGTGTACCTGCATGTTGCACAAGATTAACCAGGAATGTGGATTTGGGATATGGAATACGGTGAAACACTGCGCACACAATAGACTTGGTTTTTAATGTTCTGCTTGCTACGTGGGACATTTGCTGTAAATCCCCAGTAGTTTTAGGTCCAAGTTCATACTTTTCCTTGCCGCTTATGTCAAAACAGAAACAGCTTCTGTAAATAAAATGTGTCCCTGAATGTCTGTTAAGGCTCAGAAAACTACACCAGCCACCAGCTCCAGTAGCTAATTAGCGCTAGTAAACAACAAGCAGGTTTCCGACTGATTTTCGACCAAACATTTTTCAGCGGAAAGCAGGACAGTTCTCCATCTGGAATACAAAAATCTTTAGTTGTTTGAAATGGTGGGATCAAGGTAAACAACAAATACCTCAAAACATCTTCAGACAGGTTGCATTGAATAATTACACTAATGTTAACAAAGAAATACTTTGTTAAATAGAATATGGATTAATACGAAGTCCTCAGGGGTGTATATGCTACAGTAGGGTGGGGGGAACCAAGAGGTCAGGGGATTGATTACATTTTGTGGTGTCTCTCCTCAGCCTAATTAAAGATCTAAGGGCTAGCCATTCCCTAGTGGGAAACACGGTACACCGTTTCATCCGGATTGCACACCAGCCCTCTTCGTACAAGTCAACCCTGGATGCTCATTAGGGTGACAGTTAAGATAATTATTAAGAGCATAATTTGTACACACATTATACTAAACCCTATACTTACCACAAATGATCCCAAAACGCCGTCATATTCAGAGGTGGGTAGTTGGTCGTTGATAGACCCCCAGTCTGCGGACTGACAGACAATTGTAAGCTGCATATCTATCAACTTATACGTTATCTCCATATTTTATTTGTTTTGTTGATCATTTTTACGTTGTATAGCAATCTACAGATGGAATATTTCTTATTTAAAAAGACCGATCTCATCTTGCCAATTTTGTCCCTAATTGGGATTGTCTCGGTTACTAGAAGCAAACAACAACATCATTGTAGATTGCTAAAATTCTCGCGGTATTCTACATCTGTGAGCAAATAGGTACTAAGTAAGGTTTTATCAACACTTAATGGGATTTTGTTTGTTATAACCATCACACAAAATCGATGGTTGTTTACCTGACAGGTGAAGGATGCGCAAGCTTTATGCCTTGGTTTGTTTGTCTTCAGAGGACTGCCTTGAATGTATTAGGGTGGGGGTGATTACTTATACATCCAATAAACGATCATACCTGAAGTTTTTTGCAGACTATGATTGACTAAGAAAGTTTTTTTTTCAACTAAGAACTTTATTTAAACAATAACTACGAGGTAGGGTTGTCAAAGTCAAACATACAGAGGACCAAACAAAAAATATTGCCACAAGTCGAGGGACAGACTGATTAAATGTTGACAAATTTAAAACTTGCATATATACTCTAGTTAACCTAATTTAATATACTGAAAGGCAAGCATGTTCCAATATCATCATATAAATAAAGCACTGTTGTTATGGGTTTGTTAGTAATCAATTGTCAACAGGCAAAAAAGATGAATTAGTTATGTATAAAAATCCCCATAAATTGAAAATTAAACAAAAGAAGCAGGTATTATTCAGGCACCAAAAATCTGGCTTCTACTTCCTAGTTCATGTGTAAACATTCTTAACCGTATCTCTAGAAGAACTCTGACATTTTTAATGTTTAATATCTCGAGCATCCATTCAATATGGTTGGTGTAAAGTTTAAAGAAGAGGGGAGTTGTTTCTTTTTAAATAAAAGTGGAATAAGAAAGATTGATGCGGTTGAAAAAATGGTTGGATCGCTTTTTTTCGGCCATTTTTCACCGCGGAGGAGGACCTCTTGAAGCGCACCTTTCTTAAGTAAGTTAAACGTAACTTTATTTATCTTTATCGAGCATGATTTTTTATGAAATGTTTATTTTCTTAGTACAAAACAGTACCGGTTACTTACACAAGTCTTAAACATACTTATACAAACCTTAAACATACACTTATAGCACTGAAGCAACTTACGAACAAATTCAACTTACGAACGATCGTCCGGAACCTCTTCATCATAAGTAGGGCAGCGTCTGGACTACATTTTGAATATTGCATCATTTACAAACAAAAATAACAAGAAAGATTCAACTTTTTATGTTTTAATGTTTCATCATGAAATCTGAAAACAAGTATAAAATAAATGGAGTAAAAATAAAAATAATACAAATAACATGTTTAACTCTACCCAAACGGCAAATTCTTTAGCATATATCATTTTTCATATTGGCTATGTTTATCATATTTCAAAATTTAACCCCTCGAAAACAAATTTGTTGACAACATTTCAAAAAGTGGGTGTCAGGACCAGAACGGAGACAGGACCCACTTGCGTGCGTTTTATTGGGAAGAAGGGAAAGGATAGTACACACGATCCGTAGATTGCTGGTTGCTGGGAGCAGGTTGCTCAGACGCGGAAGTGGTATTTCTGTCGCGAGCGATGGTGGTGTCGAGAGCGGGAAAAAACAAATCAGTATCCGAGACGGAGGAGCAAAATCGCAGTCGATATCAGAAAAGGGGTCTGAGCCGGGAAACAGACAGTAATCAGAACAGGAAAGAGTCAGGGTAAAAAAAGCTTGCCTAGCGTAAGCTGAGGTTTGCAGACGGACTGACAACCGGTGACAGAAAGACGGGGATATAAAAAGTGACAGGTAGCCAATCAGCGTCCGTGGCAGTTGGCGCCAAAGAAGCAGGCTCAGGTACCTCGCATCAGTAATCATGACAGTGGGTCTGTTCACAATTTGAATTATTTATTTTTTGGGTGGATAATTTTTTTTCCACGAATTGAAATGTATTGCATTTTCTTTTTTTGTTTTGTAAGATAAGTAAAAATTTAATATCATCTGTGGATAAGGTGGTAGGAAAAGAGTACCTTTCATATTTGCAGGTGTGTAGCATTCTTTGCATTTATGTGCACTTGTACATTTTTATTGTTTTATATCATGGAATATTTTGTTTTGTGCACTATCATCTATCTGTCTAAAACTTGAAGTTTCAAACAAATAGGAGGGAAATTACAAATCCGATTCATCTATGAATCAAAAAAATAATTGACCGATTCATCGATTATGAATATAATCATTGGTTGCAGGCCTATACCGTAGTAGGGTTATCCTTTTTGGTGAAGAATCTGTAAACTTAAATAGATAAAGCAAATGCACTAAGGTGCCATTTAGGTTCCTCAAGAACCAAATAAAGTTATCTAGATATTCCAGTTAAATATGATGACACAAGCAATTTTGGGAGAAATTACCTTCATGTTGACATACAGGGATTTCTAAGAAGCAGCAAAGCACTCCCCAGGAAACATCTAATGGGGATTGGCGAGGAGAAGGTGGAAAAGTAGTGGATTGGTTGCTAGTTGATAGGTTGTTTCTACCTGCATATGAAACTGTTTTCTAAAATATTGCATCAGATATTTTGAACCACCAATGGAGACTATTCACAAAAAGATATGTATTCTTTGTTGATGCCCTTGCAATATCCATTGCAGCTTGGTCATCCTGAAAAGCAGAATAACTCATCCGCGGCCCCTACTGAAGGCTTCTTCATATTCCTCATGCTGAGGTTTTTGAGTTTTTCTTTGCCCTCATGTAGGTTTCAGATAAGGGAGTGGTGTAATGGTGGTCTGTGCAGCCCTTTAAGACTTTTTGCAATTAAGGGCTTTACAAATGAACATGATTTGACTTGACATCCCCAACCAGTGTTTGACACATTAATAAAAAATAGTAATTAGTTGCAGTTGATATTTACTTTATTTAAAAAGTAATTCAGTTACCCCGGAGAAGACACCAAGAAGTAGTGAGCTGCCATAAAATTAACTATCAAGTGACAAATTACAAAATATTCTTGCATAAAAGCCAACCCCTAAAACTGCTTTAAAATAGCCACATAATACCAGAAATAGAAGAGAACATGTACACCAACCGGTGGAAGCAGTGAACCCTTTAAATATATTGGCTTGCACAATCTTGAGAGCTTGCAAACAAACACTTAGCCGAGACACTCTATATCAATTTAGTCTCTGGCTTCAAACAACTTACCTTCTGCATTTCTTGGAACAGTCCAAGATGTTTTCTTTTTTTTCAAGGCGTGGTGTATTACAAAGTTAATTTGAGTTCAGCATAATTATAGATCAGCACACATTTACCATAAAGTATGTGATCACATTTGCCCCACTGATTTTGTTCTTCCTAAATAAGCCACGACTCTCCCCAAACACTGACTAGCATTCGCTACTTGTGACACACAACAGAATATGCTCTTATTAACTCATCACCTTATTTCAGTATTTTATTTGATAGTTTTAAATACAGCTTAGATGCGTGGATATACGGCAAGGGAGAATATCTACATGAGGCACGAAATTCTGTGCTTGAGATGGCGCCATCGTAACTGTGTTCAGTTATAATTTGAAAGTTAATCCAAACATGCCGCCCCGCCTTTTATGTAACTGTCAGATTGAGTGTAGTATGTCAGACTGTGAGCGAAGGAGGAAAGGTTAGAGTTTAGATGACATAAAAACTAATGATCTGGTTTTAATAAGTAACCAGTCATAGTCCAACAACAGTTGAGTTATAACATTTTTAATAACCTTTCAGTACTCGTTACCAAGGAAAGTATTTGCGTTCCAATGTAATGCGTTATTCCCAACACTGCACCTAAGAGTAGTAAAGTAGATGTAAGATGTTATTCCCTAATACAGTTACTCAAGTACACTTAGATTAAAAGTGTACAAAAGAACAATATTAGAGTAATTTCACTTTGTAACATACTTCATAATTAACAGAAATGCACTATTTACAAACTCACAAAATAAATCCATCACATCTCCAACATACAATCTTTATTCAGCAGCACAGTACTCAGTGGACACCAATGACTATTTTCCTCTTTGCAAATAGTTGAGCTATCCAAAGAGAGAAGGGCGGAGGAAGTGCCCAATTATGTGAAATTGTGAACCGTCATTCTGTTGTCCAACTGGAACACTTTGAGTTAAGACCTTGTGGCGCAACGTCTCCTCAGTCTAAAAATGAAGGGTGTGAAATGAGAGGCTACCCAGATCTACGCTGCAATTTATCAACAACATGACGCACGGCGTTATTTCATCTCGGTGCGGGTCGGGAGTCGACTCGTTTAAACGTGTCAGAATTGACAGAGTGTTTGGAATTAGCATCCGGCCTCATTCTCCACTCTAGCTAATAAAACAGATGGTGATACCGCTCGCTTTGGTTCTCTGACAGGTGCCAATCAGAACGCCATCGATGGCGGAACATGGACGTTACGCGCTTCATTACGCTTCCTCATTACGCTGGCGAAGACGGTCAATTCATCTGATTCTGAATAAATATTTCTGTCTCTCGCCCAGCCGAGCGGAAACATTATATATAAATGTGGATGCGAAGCTTCGACTACATTTTCAGAGCCAGTTGGGGGAAACATAACAACAAAATAACTCTTCTAAGTGTGCATCACGTACTGCATCACAGAGTGGTACGCAGGATGCTCTGCAGCGTACCGGATACCCTTTCAGAGGATTATAAACACAGCCCAAAAGATCACGAGCTGCCTCTGCCCAGCCTGGAGGACATTGCCAGCTCCAGCCACCCCAGCAGAGCTAAACACATCCTGAAAGACTCAGCATCAGCCTTTTCGAACTTTTACCATCAAGTAAAAAAATTTGACCCCACAAGGCCAGAGCGACCAGACTGAGGGATAGCTTCTTTCACAAAGCCTTCAAAAACACTAAACCACAGTTTTTGAACACAGTTGTAAGTGCAATTGCCTGGTTCCAGTTCAATATCTGGTTTAAAGTGCAATATACTTCATATTAGAGGTGAATACTTTATATTTTTCTATATTTTTTTATATTCTTTGCTAACGGAAGTAAAACCTTAATTTCAATCTTGTGTAGCAACACAATAATAATAAGGTGATTCTGATTCTGAACATGTTTTGTCTTTTTCTTATCAGAAATCAGCTGGTAAGCGAATGAGAGGTGTCCCAGCCCTGATTGGAGACTCGGCCCGCCAGATCCAAACAATTCAATCGAAGAGCACAGATTGGTTATTTGTCTCAATCGGCCAAATAACTCCTCCAACATTCATTCTAATTAGTTTCAATTGAACTGGCCATGTTCTGGGAAGTGGGGCGAGCTCTGGTCAGTGCTCAGAAGATCGTCAGGGCTGATTGGATTACTAAGCCCCAAAGTCTATTCAATTGAAACGTCTCCAGTGTATTCAAACGCACTGTGCGAGGTGAAAAATGACCTCAGAACACCGCGCCCGAGCCATTAGGCGACCGCCACCGCAAAGCCGCACAAAAACACCTCGGCATGCGTCAGGGGTCTGATTAGGTTTGAATGACAAACGACTTCAACTGTATGAGACTATGTGGAGTGACAACTTGGGCAAGCTCTAAACTCAAAATGATTACCGTATTTTCCGCACTATAAGGCGCACCTAAAAGTCTTAATTTTTTTCAAAAGCTGACCATGCGCCTTATAATACAGTGCACCTTATTTATGGATCAATATTAAATCACAAAGTCTTCCAACTAACTTGCAGCCGCCGACTAGATTTCCCCCCGAACGCCAAGTAGTCCGCGGTGTATACTGGGATTTATTTACCGGTGTTTCATTGGCTAACCAATGTGTCAATCATCAATTGAATCGATCACTATTGGCTAAAGTTATTCAGAGGTAAAGGGGCGGATCCTTTTCATCATTTACAGGCTGGCATTGGCTGAAGCGGCAAAACAAAGCCTGCAATTGGCCGAAAAACATGAATGCGTTATAGCACATGGTTGACGGCATACAGAAAGCATTTTTTTACTATTCTTTATTTGTAAATATTTTATTCTCCTGGATTTACTAAACTCACGGATATAAGAGGACCATGGCTGCGCATTATTATTGAACACAACGACTTCGGTGAGCGACTTCGGCTATATATTTTCCCTGTATCTTGTTTCAGACTGAACTCGATGTTTCTGTGATAAGTGGTGCAGATAATGGATGGAATGGAGTGTCTATTTTTAAATTAAACTCAATTCCAAGTGTTTATTGTCATATGCACAGTAAAGTTGCGAGCGAAAATAGAAACTAAGGAATGGTTGGCATTTCTTGAATCCCAAGACTTTAACCTTCCGAATGATGGAACGATGCATTAGAGTGACATCGTACGACACCGCATCCGCACATGTTCCCGACACGTATTTGCGTCTTTGCAAGCTTTGGGAATGTTAAGGGGGTAATAAGTTGGACTGAACTATCTGACTGTTTTGTCGACGTTCCCATTATAGCGCCTTATAATCCGGTGCGTCTTATGTATGTCAAATATAGGACCAAAAACTATTTTTTCGGGGTGCGCCCTATAACCCGGTGCGCTTTATAGTGCGGAAAATACGGTACATGAGAGGTTTCTTCGAGAATAGTGAGAAATGAGCCAAAAATATTTTATGGAACACCCAAAGATAACGAAATAACTGCATAGTAACTGATGAACAATCCGGAGCAGTGGTGGGCAAACATTTTAAATCCTGGGCAACATATATATATATGTGTATATATATATATGTATATATATATATATATATATATATATATATATATATATATATATATATATATATATATATATATATATATATATATATATATATATATATATATATATATATATATATATATATATATATATATAATATTATTTTTCTTAGTTTTAAACTAAGCAATTTTGGCTAAGGACCAATAAACCGGTTGACTTTGTTGTTGTTATTGTTTTTTAGGGGTTGGCAGTAGTGTTGTGTTCATTTTGGTTAGTTTTTTACACGCGTCAATTGTTAGATTTATAAAAAAAAAAAAAATTCACCAATATGTTAATAAATATATTTTTTGAAACCCAGATAGCTAATACTGTAAGGCTTATATCTTGTAATTGGAAAATCAAAAAAGTTCCAAACATTTTCTTTCTGTGACATTTGTTGAAAAGTTTTTGAAGTAGTGATACTTTTGCAAAAGTCAAAAAGGTACATGCTGTATAATTTTTCTTTAAGTAATGGAAAATAACAGCCAAGGGCGCATTGTTTGTCCATGTGTAGAATAAAGAATTGTCACGATTACCCATTGCCCTCACCTGTGCCCGCTTGTTTGGTGCCAGCTGCTGCTTTTGCCTGATTGGTTCCCCTCGTATTTAAACTCAGTGCTCTCATTCACTCCTCGTCGGTTCGTCAACGAACCTCCGCACTTGCAAAGGAGGCATTATGACTCTGGCTCCCGTCTGTTCCGTATTCTGTATCCTGTATCGATCCTTGATCTAAGCCCTGTATCCTGTATCCTGTATCCTGTCCACTATCCTGCTCGTTATCGATCCTGTCTGTCCGGTATCCTGTAACTTGTATCAATCCCTGATCCAAGCCCCGTTATCCAGCATTGATCCCGTCTGTCCTGTCCTCTCCTGCATCCTTCTCATCTGTCCCTGACTTCCCGATCGTCTCCGGCTACTTGACCCGTTCTGTCAATCGACCATGCTCCGATCTCGTGGGCTTCCTGCCTCTCCTGCCAAGCGACCGTCGAATTGCTGGTGTTTGTTTTCCTGCGCCTGACTTCTCTGTTTCCACAATAAAGTTTGCTGTGAAACGTTACACGTTTGGGTCTACCCTCTGTTCTGGCTCTGGCAAGAATTGGAAAATAGCTACAAAATAACTGCAGTACTATGATCCCTCGTTTTTGTAGGGGTTGCGTTCCAAAAAGGACCAGTGGCAGTCAAAACCTGCAAAGTATAAACTTGTGTTTATTTATCTATTGAATTCTCTATTATACATTGACACCAAAAAACAAACCCTATTTACAGGCTCAAGCATTTGTTTTACAGATAAACGTACTGCACTTAATAAACTGATTTTTTTAAAATAACTTCTGTACCATCAAATGATAATTTTCAAAATAATATTGCTATTATATAACACGACTGATTCCCACAAGGGTGTGGAAATGATTTAAGGACACAGAGAAATTTGAGAAAACACTCATCCTGATGTTATTTTACCTAAAATAGAAGTCCTGGCCGCGCTATGGATATGAGATTGCTTTCACATTTGGTACAAGAATGTCTCTCTGGACCGAAACATTTGCTACTAAACTATGCTTTTATATCCCAAGTGATTGGAAATTATTGGTTGGCACCTGTATTAATAAACATCTAAATTAAGAAATAGGACCTTTCTGTCTGCCATGAACAGGACCCAAACGCATTAAGTCACTCACAAAAGCCTTTTATTTTACGGAAAATGGGGAGTCATGCACGTTAGGCAGCAGTCTGGCGTGAAAGTAAAGCCAATCTATCAATGAGCCGCAGCTGGCGCCACATGGGCGGACCCAATTGGGCGCCATGTCAACCTTGACACTGTCCCTGCGAAAGTGTAAATAAGCTCTAGCGCTTTTCTATGATTTTTATTAAATTTAACATTAAAGTACCCAAATTTAGGCAAACATTTATATTAAAGGTGGGGTGCATCCTTTAAGATGTCTTTAAAAAGATAGTAGAATATTTTCTCTATCAAGTATGTGTTAAGGATGCCCAATTGAGTGCCCAAAGAGCCTTTATTATTTTTTTCCACCACGTCTATCTGCTTTCATCTTGCTTTTAGCACTGCAACACATTGGGAAGCAGGAAAGGGGTTGGGGGAGGAGGGATGGAGAGTCATTTCATAGTCGTTCCCAGGTTTTTTTTTGTTAGTTAACCTGAAAATGGTAAAAGTAAGAAAAGGCCTGTTTCAAATACAGTTCAAACACCAACCTCCAAAAGAGTTAGTCTTTGAGGAGTGAGCTGACTGAGGCTGCGATCATGACTTTAAGCTAGGAAATGATGGCAGAGAGTAGCCAAACTTTGCGGACATCACCTTTAAAACCAAACAAAATTAAAGACGTTAGATCTTTGAAATCATCCATCCATCCATCCATCCATCCATTATCTGCGCCGCTTATCCTCTTTGAAATCATTCGCACTTAAATTCATGTTTGTGTGCTATTTTAGTCGTTTTTTGAGTTGGCATGAGTGGAAATGAATAAACTGTGGTTTTCCTTCTTTTTATTAATTTTCTTTTTTTTCTTTTTTTACAAATGCACAGTTAATAAACACCCAAAAATGTAAAATTTTTGTAAAGGAAAAAAAAACGTAGGTTTTATATATAAATCTTACATGGCAAACTTTTATGCCATTGACTTACTAGCCCGACCCTGTGAGCGTGTTTTTTTCTACCATGAGGCCCCTATGCTAAATTGAGCTTGACACCCCTGGTTTAGGAATTAGCTGAATAACAAATTGCATATAAAAGCACAATCCTTTAAGTCTTGGGGATTTGTGCTGGCCTCAGCTCTGTGTAATTTCCCTTTTATTCATGTCAGAATTTCTGGTCAAGCATCCTGACAGACAAACTGCTTCTTGAAGATGCCCGTCTCTCACTGGTGACAGCACAACAAGAGGCTTGTCAAGATTGTCCTCCACTAAATAATCATCACTATACTAACACAGCAAAAAGAAAAATACATAAAAACATTCAGCTTTTAAAGTTCTGCTAGGAAAACACCTTTAAAAGGTAGATGAAACTGAATTCTGTTAGGAATACATTAATTTAGCGCAGTCTTGTGTTGATGTGTAAAACGATTTTAGGGCATCATGACCTCGACACTCACAGCGATGTCCTTCGGGGACCGCCAATTGATGCGTGTTTTTGCTCTGGATTGAACTCAAAGCCCACGCCAACTTCAACAAACCCTGAAAACTAAAATCACTTCTCACTTCTTAAGCACAGAGCTTTCTTTGATAATGTTTCACTCCTACCAACTTTAAGGTTGCCCTCGAATAACAAAAATAATGGACTATGTTTTGTGAAATTCTAAAAATTGCGAGAAGCTCTTTGGGAAAATGCATCTACCTGAGGCAAACCAAGAGGAGATGGGGCAAAAAATACTCCCAGGCGGCCGCTTGGAAAAAACAGGGCAGGCACAAGAAATTCCTCTAGGGATACACTTCATTGTCTGGTGGAAAATGTATCAACAGTTCAAGGCAGAGTAAATACAAAGAACAGTGGTGCCATGAGAGAACCACACTTGAGATAAAAGGCCATCATTTATATATATATATATATACATATATATATATATATATATATATATATATATATATATATATATATATATATATATATATATATATATATATATATATATCTCATCTCATCTCATCTCATCAGCCGTACCGCTTATCCTCATTAGGGTCGCGGGGGGGCTGGAGCCCATCCCAGCCATCTCCGGGCAGTGGGCAGGGGACACCCTGAACTGGTTGCCAGCCAATCGCAGGGCACACAGCGACAGACAACTCATTCGCTCATTCACACCTAGGGACAATTTGGACCAGCCAATTCACCTGAAATGCATGTTTTTGGAACGTGGGAGGAAACCGGAGTGCCCGGAGGAAACCCACGCAAGCACGGGGAGAACATACAAACTCCGCACAGGAAGTCTGGAGCTGGATTTGAACCCACGACAGGTTCCCATGGCATGAACTGTGCCGCACAAGCGCTAACCACTGCGCCGCCGTGCTGCATATATATATATATATATATATATATATATATATATATATATATATATATATATATATATATATATATATATATATATATATATATATAAATATATATATATATATATATATATATATATATATTTTTTTTTTTTTTTTATATATATATATATATATATATAATAATAATAATTTCCTTTGTATTGTCATTCTGTGTAACAATGTACACAGAACGAAATGTCGATACACCTGACCCGTTGTAGCGAGCCGATGCAGCCGCAGCCAACAGAGGGCGCCGCCATTTTACCAATGTTATAAGTCTTTGGTATGACTCGGCCGAGGTGAGAACCAGCGACCTCCCAGTCTCAAAGCTATATATATATATATATATATATATATATATATATATATATATATATATATATATATATATATATATATATATATATATATATTGGCTGGGATGGGCTCCAGCCCCCCCGCGACCCTAATGAGGATAAGCGGTACGGCTAATGAGATGAGAGATGATATATATATATATATATTTTTATACAGACTGTATTTATCTATGTTCATTGGAAAACGTAAAACAGTCATGTTTGTCCTCCTACAGAAGCGATATCATTTTCCATTATCAAAGATTTTTGAAAAAGCACCAGGGAGCCACTCGAGAGCGCCAAATAGCCACATGCGGCTCCGTAAATGCTTTTTGCTGAGCGGAAACCACCCCCCCTCACCTAAAATGGTTTGACACCAGTAATTTATAGCATCTGTAATGTGTGCATGTGTGCAGTTTGACCACGACCCCACAGATGAACAAACACAGTACGTGAAAAGTCAACTTTCTATTGAAGCTGATATACCACGGCCACACCCCCTTTCCAACTCAAAGGTTACCAGTTTCATGTGGAGAATGCAATTTAATTCAAAGAAGTTAATCTGCATTGTTGAATACTTGAAAATCTCTACAAAGTACAAAACATTATTTTGAAAAGAAATATAGATTCTTTGTGTATGGCAAGGATCACTGAAAAATGTTAAGCAGGAAAAGGCCTTTGGGCTGAAGTATGGTCACTCCTGCTTTCATTGAAGCTGAGTGTCCATGCAGTTGGTTTTATTTTGTAATGATGGCTATCGATAAAAGAAAATCACAACTGGTTCCGTTTAATGCAAACAGGAAGAAAAAATACTCGAAAGTTGGAACAAAGGGTAGACCCAATCATGTAACATTTCTCACAAGTTCATTGAGATAGAGAGGAAGTGCAGCGCCCACGATCCAGTGCTCACTGGACGCGGGAAGCAAGTCACTCTGGCAATCGGATTGTGCTCCGAATACGGAAGTGGATCTTCCGTAGCAGGCGATGGCCATGTCAGAGACGGAAAAACAGTTCGATAGGCGGGACAGGAGAGCAAAAATGCGGTCGGGGTCAGAAACAGGTCACAGCCGGAGACAAACGGGGAGATCAGGAAAAGGCAGGTGGAAAAACGGGTGCAAAAACGGGACAGGCAGGAGTCAGGGTCAAAAAGGCTTGCCTTGTATCAATAGAGGTTTGCAGATGGACTGACAACCGGAGAGTGACAGGACTAGGTTTAAAAAGATCGCCCGCAGCAGCTGGCGCCAAATGAGCGGGCACAGGTGATCCAAATCGGTAATCATGACGTTTTTTTTTCGTTTTTTTTTTCTTTTCAATAAGAGTGTTTAAAAAGTGTTTACTTTTCTAAGCAAGAAAGTATGGTATACTCTGGACTATAAGTCGCAACAAAAAATTTGCCAGAGACCCTTTTAAAGTTTGGTTGTGGATAAATCCATGTGGGGCAGGCAGGAACTGGAGGCAGAGGTTCTCAAGACAAAAAAACAGTATTTATTGACAAAATCAGCACCAAAGTAACAAATAAACATGTAGGCACAAAGCAACTAACCAACTGTCCAAACAAGAAACTAGAAACAAAACACAAAGTTCAAACTAAAAACAATGACCAAAACTGGAAATAGAAGATGCGAGGATCAATTTAACAAAGAAACCAGAAAACAAACTAACCTGACATGAATGTGGACACAAAAATGACTTAGTGATGACAGAAGATCTCAAAATAACAATAATAATATTTAAGGATGATTGGGCACTGGTGTGTTATAGACACCTGTGCACAGTTCAAAACGCCAGTTAGGGCCCTTTGGTGGTTGGAGGTATGCCAGACCCTAACATAACCCATCAAAACGGCCCCCTAAATAATGAAAAAAATCACAGAGGCTGCAGTGATGGGACGGCTGAAAGGCCTTGCTCCTCCCCGATAGGCCTTCCCCTTTTCAGTTCTACAACAAATAAACTGAAATACAAGATTAATTTAGAGATACATAAGGGATCCCTAAAAAAGACACAGAATATATATCAAACTATTTACTGGTCAACAAAATATAAATAATCGATTACAAAACATTCATTCATTCATTATCCACACCGCTTATTCTCAGTAGGGTTGCGGGGGTGCTGGAGCCCATCCCCAGCCATCTTCAGGCAGTGGGCAGGGGACACCCTTAACTAGTTGCCAGCCAGTCGCAGGGCACACAGGGTCAGACAATTCGCTTGCTCATTCACACCTAGGGACAATTCTGACCGACCAATAACCTGACATACATGTTTTTGGAATGTGGGCGGAAACTGGAGTGCCCGGGGGAATCCCACGCAAGCACGGGGAGAACATGCAAACTCCACACAATAATGATCGATCTCATGACCTCAGAACTGTACCGCACACGCGCTAACCACTGTGCACCCATGTTGCCAAATCCAAAACAGTTTTTATCTTTTTGTATATTCAATAAATTAAAAGACGAACAACAACACAGAATCCCTGAACAAATATAGTAAAACAACAAATCGAAATTAATGTAAAATACAGGAACGTTTAACTAATTATAAATCAAATTTTAAACAATTTAGCCTGAAACAACAAAGAACCCCTGAAAAACACTTAAAGAAAATAAATTAAAATGTGTAAAACACATACAAAAGAGTAGCAATCTCTACTGAAGATTTGCATTTAGAAAGTGTTTCAATTTTGAGGGACTGATTCGGCTTTTTCTGGCACCGATAGACAATGCACTTTGCTTTGGAGCCATCAAAATCATTCAAATGAGTGCAAATTTGGCTCCTTTTCCCACTTTTTCTCATTTTTATGACTTAGTTCATTTCTTTTTTTCTTTCGTATTGCACTCTTTCTCAACTAGACACCGAGACAACACCGCGATATTGACTAAGCGATGCATCTTTACTAGATAAATGCTTCTACCTATCTAAATGCTTGACAGTTTTAAAAAAAAAAAACTTTCAAAGGTTATATATGAACATCACTAGTCGGGCATGTTGTCATTTTGTTATGTATTGATTTTCAGGAAGGAAAGAAATACAGATCAGTATGAGCTTCATCAAATATGAGATCAGTTAAAATTGTTCTACCTCCCTTGACAATGACTTACTTCACTCACAAAATTATGATGACAAATAGCGGGAGTCAAAAACAGAAATTGATTCCATTCCTTTAGCGACCACCAAGGATCAGTTGCAACCTTCTAGTCACAAAAGATGACGTTAACACCTTGAATCAACCTATGCTTGGATTGGCAGTGGGGTGGTGCACTCAACAGTTCTTCTTTTGTACATTTAAACTCTAAAAAAAAAAAAAACGGTTACCTCAGAGTAAAAAAAAAAAAAAACACGACGGGGTACGTCCACATCCAAATAGACACCCTGCCATACCTCAAATTGCAAAAAGAGCTTTTAAGGCAGGTGGGTGTAGTCGGTTGGAAGCATTCATATACAGTGAAGAAAATAAGTATTTGAACACCCTGCTATTTTGCTATTCCTCCTACTTAGAAATCATGAAGGGGTCTGAAATTCTCTTCGTAGGTTCTTGTCCACAGTAAGAGAGATGAACTAAAAAGAAAAAATCCAGAAATCACAATGCCTGATTTTTTAACGATTCATTTGTGTGATATAGGCTCAAAAACAGACGGCAGGTGAGAATCAACACATAGTGGCGAGACAGGAAGTAAAGGAAAACAGAAGACAAGTTGTCAAAAAAATAACTACCGGAGGACGAGATCATTTCGCGCCGCACAGCAGGAGCAGACAGCGCTATTGCTAATTAGCACTTTTTCTCCCGCATAATTCTCACTCGTTGGATTATTTACATGCCCGCCGACGGCCATTAACATCAGCGACTAAATGAAGAGACGGCGTTATAAATCCCATCAATTGGAGGGTGTTTAAAAGGCGCTAAATCTCGACAGAAGTGCTGGTTCTGAGCATACACTCGACGGAGGGTCTGACAAGCGTTTGCGTCGACTTGTAGCGCCCTTTCAAAGCCAGAGCTGTTACTTCGGAAACTCCACTGTAGTGTCCACGGATACAGGCCTCAAGAATTCAGAATTTCGCGAGATCTGAGCCCTCGATTAAAGTTTTTTTTCTCTTTTGATTCCCGTCAGACATTTGTGAGATGGTGGAAGTGGATTAAAATCATCGTAAAGCACGCAACCGTTCAGCAGACGGTGAACGAGTGAGCTGTTTTTCCACTCCAAGCTATAGATTAAAATCACACTAAATAGGAAAAACAGATTACACGAGTGTACATACAGGTATGCCGAAGTAAGGCTCATCTCTGAAGAGCGGGATGACGCTTTAGACCGAAAAACACCGGCGAACTGATGATTAAGGTTTAGTGGTACCTGTCCTTACGAATTCAATTTGTTCTGGAAGTAAACTGAAAACTTGTAAGTAGAGACACATTTTGAATGTTAATGTGCTAATCCGTTTCAAGCCCAGCAAACATACAGTATGATATTTTTAACAAATCGTAAAATAGCCTCAGAACATGAAAAACATAACAAAATAACAACATTGCACAATAAACATAAAACGAGAGGCACATATTATAAAAAAACAAAAACAAAAAACAAAGAATAAAGGAAATAATAAAAACATCCATTTACCTTTTTATCATGAAAAACTGATCCAATTGAAAAAGTTCACACTTCAACAATAAAATACACCACAACGTGTGTTTAACACTGTGGTGTAAATTAAAAAACCTGAGACAAATGATACATTCTGTACTAATCACATCATGTATCCAGCTAAACAAGGGTAGATCACTGGTTTCAGAAGGGGTAGACTACACTACCCCTTCTGAAACCAGTGATTGTATTTGAATGGCAATAACTTTCTATACCTCAGATTGCTTGTTCCTCAACACAAAAGACACTCAAAAGGTTAACAACAGACCAGCTTTTGTGTAGCGCAGCAATGGACAAAAGAAGAATAACAATAAATAACACACATCCAAATTGGCTCCTATGTGCGCTTTTCTTGAACGTACAGCAACCACCAATAGTCAAAGCAGTGTAGACTCGCTACGGCTGCTAGGTTTTTTCCATCCATTCAAAGTAACGCCCCACTTTTGACTGTAAGAAACGGTAACCGCGTTGTCACGGCAGAAAAAATAATTAGTTATAGTACTGAAGAGACTATGTTGTTTTGTAATTCCATAATTTATGACGGCATTTTTCCCAACACTGGTTACCAGTAGCAGGAGAGGCCTCCTGATCTGAGTCAGATACAGCACCTTCATCATCTGGTCACCGTCATTTTTTTGGTTTAAAGCGTTATCCTGCTCTTCAGATCTTGGCATTGATGGGCAGCTGAGTGTGACTGTCACAATCACCCGGATCGGGAACACCTGTGTTCAGGATTTGGCGCCAACAGCCAGGACAGCTTATTGGCGCACCCTGTATATTTAAATCCCCAGCTTCCGGTAATACTTTGTTCGATTGTACTATGCGATCTGTTGCCATTTGCTCAGAAAGCCCGTACCTCCGACTCTTTGCCTGCCTCCTGTTGTTCTACCTGATCTCCGTTGCCGACCCGTTTCCAAATCTGCCTACGACCTGCCCTGCCCGCCTGACTCCTGATCTCTCTTCCGAACACAACGACGCCCTTCTTCTCCAGCCCCAACCAACAACACGACGACTACGCCTGTCCGCGACCATTCCCGCCAAGCCTTCACCCGCCTGTCAAGCCTCGACAATTCGTCAAACAACGGATCGAAGATTCACGTCTTGTCATTCCTTCCTTCCAATAAAAACCAAGAAACGAGTGCAAGTGATCTCAGTTTTCATTACATCCTGCCTGACAGTGACAATACTGATAACACAAAAACTGACATCTATGAACCCAATGCTAACAATAAGTAGACAATGTCATGTATAAATGTAAGTAAGAAATTATAAATATCTGCTAGCCTAAATCTAGCATAATACAAAACGCCTCGAATGTAATCTGACAACAAAATAGCAAAATCAGCTAGCCTGATGCTAACTTAAAATATAAAATGCCCGAAATATGTTCAAAAACCCTCACAAATATAAGGTTAATGCTAACGTAGATTAGGCCGGGGCGGCAGTAGCTCAGGAGGTAGAGCGCTCGTCTTGGGATCAAGGGATCCCAGTTTCGAATGCTGGCTTGTCCGTGTTACATGTCGAAGTGTCCTTGGGTAAGACACTGAACCCCTAATACCCCCAATAAGCAGGTTAGCGTCTTACATGGCTGCAATACAAGGCCACTATTGGGAAAAATGTGAAGCACACTGTAAAGCGCTTTGGGAAGTCATTGACTTGAAAAGCACTAAAGAAATGCAGATCATTTCATTTCATTTCAAAACAGAGTAAAATGGTTATTTACAGTATAC
Source organism: Urocampus carinirostris (assembly GCF_059441175.1). NCBI lineage: Eukaryota > Metazoa > Chordata > Actinopteri > Syngnathiformes > Syngnathidae > Urocampus > Urocampus carinirostris. The sequence continues at coordinate 14,774,498 of NC_142357.1, forward strand.
TTTTCACAGTTCACGAATCCCTTAAGCGTCACTTTAGGTTAAATCCGAATTACTTCCAGAAAGCCCGAAGAAAAGAGACTCAATATATTATCAACAGGTTGTAATTATTATTGGTCAAACAAGGATCAAGGGTTATACGAATAAACATGACAAACATGCCCATTAGAAATCACATTTTGTAGAAAATCACAATGACCCATGACATATTTTCAGAACCATTTCAAGAGCTTGTCAGGTGGTCTTAGGGGCCACCACATAGGAGACCCCTGAGCTCTGTTGTCCAAAAGCTTTATTCATTTGCAATCCGTCAAGCTGAGGTCACAATATTGATCGACAGCTTCTGAATTTGTAGCAAAACGGCGACATCTATCACTGGGTTTATCAAAATATAACTTGTCAAAAGCCATTCACCTCTTGAACCCAAACAAAAGTTAAATGGCGGCATCAACTTAGATTGAAATTGGTGGCGCTCTTTCCAATTATTTGATAACAATCCCTCGTCAATACTTCTTTGGGCAGTTCAAAAAATACTTGAAGGAATCAAATGAAAACATATCTTTTTTGGAAGCAATCCTACATTTAGAGCCCCACCAGAAATAATCCCTAGGACATGAAATAAAATAAAAATATCTGTGCCCCAAATTCATTTACCACCTGAAGGAGTTCAAGTGTAATTTTAGAGATAAGTCGCCTTATTAATAAAAGACGTGATGACACAAGACCTGCCAAGCAATTATTTACTCATTAAATGGGTTACCAGTTTGGCCTGCAGCAGCTAAAGGCTAATTAATAAGGTGGTCGGGGTCCATCCCCGCTGACGGTTGCACGTAGTCCCGCTGGGAGCCTGGCGACAGAAACTGCACTTACAACATGCACACGCCTTTTCTAACCCAACATCCTAAATGGTTATCGATGATTGCATTCAAAAATGTATTGGGTAATGTCCTGCCATTTTTCATCCGATTCAAAAAGGTCCATTTTAAAAAACAGAATGGAGTCAACACACCCATACAGTTTCTGCTGTTTCAATGGACCTATAAGTTACAACATCTACAAATAAATTTAATTTATTTTTCAGGGGAAGGCTAACAACAGCGACCAGATGATGAAGGTGCTGTAACTGAGTCAGATCAGGAGGCTTCTCCTGCTACTGGTATCCATGGAAACTAGAACTATCTGTTTCATGAGGGGAATAAAACCTCTACCCAAAAACACAGCCTGCCCCAATGACCCAGGTGGTTAGGGGGTCGTGAACGGTGGAAGCTAAACAACTGCAATAATTGATTGACATCAAAAATACAAATTCTACCAGCCTTTTGCCTATATAACAAGACTTCTTTTCCACAGGGTGTTTTTGAGATAGGTAAATGAAGTGCTGGAGCTAAATAGTTCTGTAGAGGTTTTTATTAAAGAGTATTACGGGCACAAATGTGGTACAAAACAAAGCTGTATGATCAGAGGTGCGCAGTCAAAATGGCTGACTATTACTTTTATACTAGTATGAACAACAAAACTAAGAAAGTAAGCTGAAGTAGAACTTCCCCAAAACAAGGGGTCTTTGTTCACACTGGTTCTATCAACTGATATGACGAGCCCATTTCCTGGTTACAAAATAAAACACAGCTGAGATAATGAAGAAGCTGAATAATGACAAATAATCCTTTTTTTTTTTTTAAATCATGAAGTGAATTAATTATGACTAAATGAATGAAGAAATTACAAATGACTGAAATAATAAAGTGGTAATGAATGAAAAAATCGTACGATCGTGATTTTTAAAATGCAGTGACATATTTGAATATTTTATATCACAATGAAACCCATACATGAATACCAGGTTCCGTTTTGAAATAACGAGGCATATAATTTGAAACTTTTTCTGCTGTCAATGTGACCTATAAAATCTAGGAAATAATTAAATATATTTTGGTTGGAGTAAACAACTACGATGGCGTGTGGTTAGCACGTGTGCTGCACAGTTCTGAGGTCGTGAGATCAAACCTTCTTGTGTGGAGTTTGCAGGTTCTCCCCGTGCTTGCGTGGGTTTCCTCCGGGCACTCCGGTTTCCTCCCACATTCCAAAAACTTTGGATGTGAGGTTGATTGACCGGTCCAAATTGTCCCTTGGTGTGAATGAGGAAGTGAGTTGTCAGTCCCTGTGTCCCCTGCCCACTGCCCGAAGTTAGCTGACATGGGCTCCAGCACCCCCATGACCCTACTGAGAATAAGCAGTGCAGATAATGGATGGATGTATGTATATATGATTACTCTTTAAATAACTCTATAAAGGATATTATTTAGCACTTCCTAGTGGTAAATTTACTAGAAAAAAACATTGGTCTGAATAAAATAAAGTACATGAACTATCATACAAGGTAAACAAAAAATACTCGTGGGTCGAGAATAAGGATCAGTAAAATGTTGCGTTTTAGTCGCATTGGGTTTCCAAAGTTTTTATTCTTCCTTGCGCTTTTTAGCACTCATTTATAGTTGCATTACACAATACAGCGACATTTAGAGGTCAAATGATTCACACTGAGCCTTTAATAAACCAGTGAGGGATGATTTAAATAATCAGCAGACAAAAAACAGTTTCAGTTTTTCTCTCACGACAAAATGTTGACTTGTGTAAACTTAAAAGTGGGGCGCGTAGTTTGAAGTCACCCTAAAAGGAAAAAATATTTTATCTACTGAGTATGTGTCAACAATGCACAACTGAGTTCAAAGAGCCTTAAATATATTTTTTTCTAGCGCGCCTCTCTGCTTTTATCTTTACCCTTGGTGTTCTAGCCATGGCCCATGGATCACATTACTCTTGAGTAAAGAAGGCGGGGAGATGGGGGAGGCAAGCAATTTCACGCACGTGGTAGCAGTTTTCTTTTATTTCAGGATGAAAATGGTGAAAGTAAAACGACTGTTTCGAATATGGTCCAAATGCCAACCCAAACCCCAAAAGATGAAAAGGGAAGGGTTTATTCGAGCGCATCTAAGAATTTCACAAACTGGAGGTGCTTGACAGAGGTTGCGATGATGATTTCAGCCAGAAAATGGCTTCTGAAGTTACAGACACCGCCATCAAACTAAACCAAATCATGACAGATAAACAGTTGTTGTTTTTACCGTCCCTGCGCTATGTAAAAGCATAACCTAAACATCCACCCTGTGGGTGTGTTTAAAGCAGTGTTTGGATGGGGTGAATAATAACAAGACCCATTTCACACCTTGAAATATACACAGCTGCTTAAAATAGCTTTGTGTCATCTCCCTTTGCTAACGTATGTTCAGCAGCAGATTACATGGCAACGCTAAGAGAAAAACACCAACTAGATGGAATCGGTCCCAAGAGCAGGAATTCAATTTACACCTCATGATTGCAGACTCATTATCGATTCACTATATAATGTCCATACTGTATATAGATGGGTATATCTAAAAATCAAACTCAAGATAATGAAACGTAAGAGAAACTATGACACAATGAAGCCGGATGAAAATGTCACGATCGTCATTTTGATACTGCTCAAAGCCACGGTTTGCTCAATTACTCATTATTGAGCGATGGAGAATAAAGCTTCTGTTTTATTGCATCTGGATTGCGTCGGCCGTGTAAATGCTGTGAGGCAGTCGTTTGGTTTGTACAAACAAGAATAAAGCTTTCTATTCCAACACAACGGCCGTTTATTCCAAGATAAAACCCAACAGAAGGCATAAATGTTGTGTTATGTTAGGGAATGAGCACACTTGGGCCTTGTTCAATCCAAAACAACAAAGACAATGGACACTCAAGCTTGATTTATGCAATCGCGAGGAGCAGCCCTGCGCACTTGCACTCTTTCATCCCATCCACAGCATTTTATTGACAACATTTGCATCACATTTACGTGGTCAAATAATGGAACGTCCCGTTTCGCCGAGGTTTAATGGGAAGTGGCATTTTTAAGCTGGCGCCAAACGTGCGGGCCACAGGTGAGTGCAATCAGTAATTATGACATTGTTATACTGTACAGTATTTGTATTTTTGTTACGATACTGCTTGTGCGTGGTTTTACTCTTTTGACTTTTGTTCTTATTGTAACTGTAATTTACTTTTTTATACTGTTAACGTATTCCATATTATAGTGCTTTAAACAATTTGCACTTTGACTTGAACAAGCCATTTAACCTGACATGCATATTTTTGGAATGTGGGGGGAAAAAAAGAGTCACACTAGAATATAAGTCCCTTTTTTCTCAAGACAAGAGGTGTTTCCAATTATCACACATCTGTGCCCAATTTTACTATACCCTTTCAAAAGACATTTTGAACATCACTCAGTGTCTAGTCATTGTAATTTCTTCTGCCGCTGCCATCCTGGATTTCATATGTTTAATTATCAATGAGTAAATACAGTATACAATAAGTAATTGCTATATAAATATTCAATAACTATATAAAATATTTGACATATTAATCAATGAACACATCAATATGTACCTTGAGATGTGAGTTACGACATTGAAGAAAACGCAGTTTATTTGAGACTGAGTCTCAAGTTACTGTAATGGAGAAGCTTCAATATTATTGTTTTCTGTTTGTGTCCCACTTGGTGTCACTAATCACCATTTGAATGTATCACATTTTGGGGGAAAAATTTTAATTGTATTTATTAATACAATGTACTATAATGGTGGCAAAAAAAATAAAAATTACAAATCAGGGAACCCTTCTTCTAAAAAAATGTAAAGGGATATTGTAATAATTGACCATTAGATGTGTTGCACGAATGAAAACAAGTGCAACAAAGCAAAGGGAAAATTACAAACTACAGAGACTTAAAGTGACCGAACCTCACAATGTTTCTGCTCAGATATTTGCCCAGCCTTTCACAATGTTTTCCTTTGTCTTTGGGGGTGCCTGTAGCAGCAAGGTGACAGACAATTATGTCATCTCTCCTCGTTTATTAAACACTATTTTAAAAATAGATTCACAAACAGGGAAATTGTATTCATTTTGGGGTAAACTCACAATATCAACTATTTCATTCCTTTTACAGCAGATATGTCAAATTTAGTTCGGCTCTGGGGCCGGATCCAGGATTTCTGTTCTCAGGCGGGACTGATCACTGAAAGAATGTAAACATAAAATGTTTCGCTTTCTGTAGTTTTGCAGGATTATGCTTAACCAATCTGACTTCTTTAATAAACTACCGTTTATAAATAATCATGGGTGGCTAGGGATCTTTTCTAAAATATATAATCATCAACAATGGGCAAAAAATTATTTTTACGTTGGCATTGGATACATTAACTGTTTACTTTAACAGTTGAGTGAATTCAGTTTCACACCTGAATAAACGCACCACGCTATACAAACTTTTTGCCTTAACTGTCATACTTGTTTGAAATAAATAAAAAAGGCATATGAAATATAGGTTTTAATAGGAAATGGGAAACAAAATTAAACTAAATCAGGTCGATCTACTAAGCTGGGCCGACTAAAGCTCAGAGTATATTTTTTACTGCCCTTTTGTGGCCAGAGAGAGCATTCCCAATAAAGAAGTCGATTTTTGCAGTTTTCGCCCTTGGTAAAAAGGTCAAAGTATTTCTCAAGGCATAGGTACTCACAGTACTACTATACTTATCATTTACAATTCAAACAAACAGTGTACAACAGAAGCTCAGCACAACATTTTGTAAATACTGGCAGTGCCTCATTAACAGCCTTGGCTCTATCCGAATGTTGGTGTTGGTGTTGTTGTTACCATCACAACATGTCATTTTTTTGTAGTTTTTGTCACGTTAAATGCACACACACACCAATGTTTGGACTTTTGTTAATAGCGCTAAAAAGTCTTTGTTTAATTGGAAAGTGCTGCCAGTTGGCATCAAATGATGCAAAATGATCCGACAACGGGCAGCACGGCAGCGCAGTGGTTAGCGCTTGTGCGGCACAGTTCATGTCATGGGAACCTGTCGTGGGTTCAAATCCAGCTCCGGACATCCTGTGCGGAGTTTGTATGTTCTCCCCGTGCTTGCGTGGGTTTCCTCCGGGCACTCCGGTTTCCTCCCACGTTCCAAAAACATGCATTTCAGGTGAATTGGCCGGTCCAAATTGTCCCTAGGTGTGAATGAGCGAATGAGTTGTCTGTACCTGTGTGCCCTGCGATTGGCTGGCAACCAGTTCAGGGGTGTCCCCTGCCCACTGCCCGGAGATGGCTGGGATGGGCTCCAGCCCCCCCGCGACCCTAATGAGGATAAGCGGTACGGCTAATGAGATGAGATGAGATCCGACAACGGCTGAGGCCAAGCACGAGATTTGTTTATTGGACTCACTACTTTACGCGTTTGGCATTGAACAATGACTTTTTATTTTAAATGGAGACGCTTAGTTGGTTAGCATCTGTTTGGCTCCCAGTAATTACTATGTATCTTGGTATTAAGGTTATTCACGGTTCAATTCACATTTGGAAGAAAGACGTTTTTTCTTGTGGAAACAGGAGTGCGTTTAATCAGTTGTTGTCAAATAGGGCTACTTAAAGGCACGTCAATAATTTAAAAAACACAGCATTTCATTCCGTTCCATAAACACTGTGGGGCAGGTATTTTTTTTTTATTGTTTTAAATTATTTGAACTTATTTTTTGATAATATCCTTACAGTCCTTTGCATTTTTCCTTAGTAATAAAATTGTCGTTATTGTCATTGATAACAGGGCAGTGAACAACGACGAGATGTGTTTACAACAAGATTAGACATGGCACCCCAGAATAAAAACGTAATAAACGTAAGTCCCTTCACTCTGGTTTTTGTGTCTCTGTAGGTTCAATCTCTTTATCTCTCCCCCCATCTATGTCTCTCGACCTTAACCTTTTTGGTCAATCACTTTCTGGTTATTTTTTTCTTCTCATAGCTGCAGTCACTTGTCCTGATTCCCCTTATATCAGTTCTGCTTCACCACCTCTAACTTTACCACTTTGTGGCAGTGTTTGGAGGTAGGCATCATGGTTAGGTGCACCACCTGGCATTCACAATGTCATTAAAGGGCATCATCCGTGCTTCATAGTTGGTGGTAGGCTGCCAGGGAGTTGCTTCCGGCTGGCGCATCCTCCTACTTAAAAGTTACATGGATGACATTACAACATTGATCACCAACGTCCCATATACTAAGAGGCTTTTCAGAAAACATCAGAGAACATCAGTTGGGCCAGTATGACGATAAACCATCAAAGTCTCGAAGCATCTTCGTTGTGAAGGGAGTGCTTTTGGATTTGAAAGTCTTCATCGGCGATGATCCAATCACAACTTTGCAAGGACATCGGCAGTGGCCTACAATCTAACACCCAACTGCATAGGAAGCTAATGGCCTGGTGCCTACAGTTTGGACTCCTACCTCGAATGCTGTGGCCCCTCGCAGTTTATGAGGTCCCAATCTCAACCATGGAGAAGTTGGAAAGGGGAGTCTCTGGGTATATCAAAATATGTCTCGGAGTTCCACGATGCCTTACCTCGATAGGTTTCTATGGAGATGGCATCCTGCAACAAAACAAGACTCCAGATGACACTAAACAGATCTGGAGCATTAGCAGTGAGTAGCAATGCACCAATCTTGGCAACAGGGTGGCAACGGAGACCGGTCAAAGCAGCCCTTAAACATTCTGATTTGTGGGCCCAGCTTGGAGCAACCGAACAGGCAGAGATGGTGGTGGAGGAAGTGCGTAAAGCAAGTAAGTAAATGTGTAAATCTAAGCGGAGGCATTCAGTTATGAAATTGCCCCAAATGGACGCTTCTTGTACAAACAAAAGGAACAGACAAAATAGCCGCTGTATGACCGCGCTGACACATAAAAAAATGCCTTACACACAGGTTTCTAAACTGCAGCTAGCACATTGAGCCTCCTAGGGGCCACCGGCCCGTGAGTTTCCAGGTGAAACACCCCAGGTGTCTTTAATCCGCAGTGCCATGTTGTTGCGATAAGACTTAAAAACAAGAAAAAAATGCTACTTCAGATGTTCTCCTGTAGCGACACAGGTCTGAAAAACACAGCAGAAATGCAATCGCCGTCTCCATCAAACAATTCCACTCTTCCTGCCTCGTCACGCTGAGCTTTTCCCCTCTTTTGAGATGCTTGTGCGTCTTATCAGAGTGTCTCAGGCAGGCTGCAAACAGCTGGAGAAAAAAAATATGAAAAGGAAATAAAGATGCCAATGCTGGAAGAGGAAAGGAAAAAAGAGGCCTCATCGAGCTCTCATGTATGAAGAGGACTATAACTCCCAGGAGTTCTACCTGTGGTTTTATGATACATTTACTACTTTATTCCTCAAAAAAGCAGTTTGGGGGTAATTTAGACATCAGGATATATTGGCTGGGAGGCTTTAGGACCTTATATATTTGTATTAAATTTATATTCCTTACTGGAAAATCTAACCTTAAAGAAAAGTTGGTAAAAAAGTACAGTTGGAATGGAGTTTTTTAACCTTAAAGAATTTGTTGGAATATGTGATTGCCCAAATAATTCACGATTATAAAATGTGTTCATTCATAACTAATTTATTTAGTCGTAATCATGTAATTTTTAGTTGTGTTTTATTTGGTAGTATCACCTGGCAGTATTTCGAGTGGAATACACAATGAGAGATAGGAAACATAAATTTCAGCTCACGAGGCTATGCGTAAACAAGTACACTCCTGAGTGTCAGCGCAGAATATCACATCATGTCCAACTCATCCCTGTTAAACAAAACTGATTTGCAAATGTTGATCAATTTTTCCCAATTATGACAACGCTATCGTCAGCCGTACTCTGTACAACTGTGGGATCCCCTTTAATGTTTAACTTGTTTATGGATTTACAATCAGCTTATGAAATGCTCTTTTTTGATAAAATGATTGAAAACGACTTTAGCATTGGCGTTTGTGAATTCCTACAACCATAGCTTGTAGCTTATTATGCTCAGAATGTCCTGTAAATAAGACCTTTAAAGGAACTACTCATTTCCAGGTGTCACCCAGATATAAAAACAAAACCACAAAGGATGAATAGCTTTTCCTCATACACAACAGAATAAAAGCTAACATGGCAACAGTCAGTTTGCCCATATGCTAACGTGAGTTAGCGGGCAGAGAAGGCTGATAAAATAAAGGTTTTAAATGTTACTTTAAGAGTATTGACGTAATATATTCAAAACCAAAATGCTGACAGTCAATAAAAAACAAGTATTAGAACCTGAATCAGGTGATCATGTATTTTAAATCAATTTAACAGTGATTTAAAACTACATTAGTTAGAGACTAAAGTTAGTATATACATTTACTTTTAAGTAGTGGTGGGTTTAACTTTAACTTCAGTGCATAAACAGTGTGAATTTCCCTTCGGGGATGAATAAAGTATCTATCTATGTATCTATCTATCTATCTAAACCCATCTGGCTACCATCAGATAGCTTAAGAAAGCCATCCACCCAAAAACAGTTCTGGACGTTTGTTTTGGGCTTTATTTGGTTGGGTCTGATTTAGACTTAAATCCTGAAACCGTTGTCTAAAATATCCACCATTTGAAAAAATAATAAAAATAGTCATTTGTTTTTACCTCATCCAATGTTAATTCTTATTTTGAACAATCCTGGGTCGGGTGTCAAGGACCAGAACAAGCACTCGGATCCAATAGCGTCAGTTTTATAGTTTATTTGGACAAGGGTCGGTGGAGCAGGCTTGAGACGTCGGGTCTTGGTGGCAGAAAGCCTCTTTGGACGGAATGGCAGCTCCGTGGTGAAACGCGTGACGAGCAACGTAGCAGGTAAGTCGGTGACCGGGGCGGGAGAGTAGATCGTAAACTTGTAACAGAAAATGGTCAGGCAACGAGAAGCAGGCTTGGAATAGACAAAGGGATCGTGGGTACCTTGAATGTTGGAGGCTCACTCATGGAAACGAGGAGTACACTCGAACGTCCATCTCTGGACGCTGACAGCTTAAGTAGAAAGCTTCCACCAATCAGGAAGCTCCATCCAGCACGCCAGCTGATTACCTCAGGTGGCTCCAGTTAGGTAATCACGACATCGGGAAATTGTATTTCTTTTACACAGTGGAATCCCTACCTCAGGTCGCCGCTATGTTTGTCCAGCAACTACTCTGTCCTCTGTGGCACTGTTTTTCATTTTTATTAGACAATACAGTGCCATCTAGTGGTCAAATATTACACACTGGGGCTTTGATACTATGTAATTAGGCTAGCTTGCACATTGTTTCTATGCACTTCATTAGATGCTTAAAAATGCTTACCTCATGTGTTGTGGATTTTAGGTTTTTTGTTAGTGGGATACAGGGAGACACAATTACAGGTGTGCAACTCGAACATTTTTTAATAATTTATTCTTACTAATGACTTTCCACACATAAGGTTTGGCAATTCACACAGAGCCACCAATTTTTGCTAAAGTTGGCAGTATAAACAAATATGACACATAAATTGTCTGCTTGGCTGAAGTCTTCAACTAGGATGAAAATAAGGAATAAATACCTGTTATTCCTTTTTTAAAAACACAATATTTTGTTCACATAATTGTTGCTTTTACCACTATACTTTTTTTAATCTATAGTTATTTCGAGTGATAAGAGCTTTACTCGTAAAAATATATGTTAATAAACGTGGGCTCGATGGATTTTATACAGCATGTTTATCATAATGACTGTTATTTGGTACACAGTTGGTCCTTACATGGAATCTCTCACATTTTTCTTCTCATTTTTTCCACCTTGGCAAAGCATTCATCTTCATGGTGCCAACACTTTGAGATACTAACCGTACACTTGAGACCTAAAACACTGCCAGAACGTCTGAAAAATTATATAAATAGTTGTCTATAAAACGACAGGCATAAATTTCATCATGGCACAAAAAGAATATGAGCTTGTAAACTGAGCCAACTTTTTGCGGCGTTTGCAGGCTGTTAGCGTAATTTAATGTACTGTAAATGTTAATTGGTATTTTTTTTCACACTGCCACTTTTATAGCATAAGATTGATGTATAAATCGTCTTTCATGTTTAACAAAATCATGAATTGTAAGGACATGCTGGGAAGAAAACAAATTTTTTGTTTTCCTCGAAGGGACAATGTGTATTATTTAGCGCCTCCCAGTGGTTGCATTAAAGAAAAACAATATTGATTAAAAATACGTAAATATACACAAACTACCTTATGAATGTGCTTTTTTTTAAATACTCATGGGTCAAGAAATTAGCATTTACTTAACATAACTTTGATTATCCGTAGTTTGTATTCCTCCTTGTGTTTTTTAGCATGTGTTTTTTTTGTTGTACTACACATAACAGCGGCATCTAATGGTCAAACAATACACACTGTGTCTTTAATAAAACAAAAAGGCTAAAAAGGTAAGACAATATTTTTTTTTCTAAGTGTTCACATTCACAGATACCTTAACCCCGAGGGTCGTCGGAGCCCAACTTCCTGTAGAGTATCTTGGACAAGTACAGCTTGGCGGCGCCCATTCCTCTCCGGGCCGTTTTTTGTTTTGGGTGTGGGGGCTAGGAGTTGGCTTCTCCACATGAAATAGATAGTACTGGTAGCCAGTATCAGGAGAAGCATACTGATCTGACTCAGAAACAACACCTTTATCATCTGGTCACCATAGGTTTTCGGTGCAAAGCGTCATCCTTCTTTTCAGAGATGAGCCGGACCTCATCTCTGAAAAGAAGGACAATACTGATAATAGGTCCTAAATCACTGTAAGAAAACAATTTTTTGTGAAATGCTGAGCATCACATCGAACAATACTATTTTTTTCTAACTTTAATATATTTTAACTGGATTTTTTAGGAAGTTAAAGGGACACAGTGTAATGTATGACACCTGGATGCTCCTGGATTGTGTAGTGGGACCAAAAACGAGTGCTAAAAAGCACAAGGAAGAATACAAAGTACAGAGAATCAAAGGGACCAAACTTTCTTCTCATTTTTTGCCCAGACTTTCACAAGGTTTTTCATCCATCTATCCATGCATTATCTGCACCGCTTATCCTCAGTAGGGTCGCGGGGTTGCTGGAGCCCATCTCAGCTGTCTTCAGGCAGTGGGCAGGGTACACCCTGAACTGGTTGCCAGCCAGTCGCAGGGCACACAGGGACTGACAACTCACTTGCTCATTCACACCTAGGGACAATTTGGACCGGCCGATTAACCTGACATGCATGTTTTTGGAATCTGGGAGGAAACCGGAGTGCCCGGAGGAAACCCACGCAAGCATGGGGAGAACATGCAAACTCCACACAAGAGGTTCGATCTCATGACCTTAGAACTGTGCAGCACGCGCGCTAACCGCTGCGCTGCCGTGCTGCCCTACAAGGTTTTTAATTTTTGGATAATAGCAGCAAGATGACAAACAATTATGTCAGCCTCCTCTAGTTGAGGCCCATTTTATATATGTTCTATAAATATAAAGTTATTGACCTATAAATATTTAAAACGTTTTAATGAACTTTTGAGGGTTTGGATGTGTTATTTAAATCAGATGTTGTTTTTTTAATTCATGTAGTTTTTTTACAACTAGGAGTCCCTGAATAATACACACTGGCCCTTTATGTTTAGCTCTTATGTTTCCAAACATGTGTAAAGCTCCACCACGTCAAAAATATTTCCCAAAAGTTTTGAAATACCATATACTCGCGGCATCCCGGCATGTACACTATGACGTCTATTTCCGATGCGATAATGAAAGATTCCCGACACCTCGGCAGGCTTCCCGCACTTTGGACCACTTGGAAATGTAATTTAATGTAATTTATCTGTCTCGATGGGAGCTACAATTTCATTTACCGACCAAAAGCCGGCCAGCATCATCATTAGCACTGGAGGGCAAGACAGAAGCACTGCGGTTATGCTTCAGCTCCATCCTCCGGATCTGCTGCACCACTGCATTGGGGCCGGGGCCCCGCTTCAGCATGTCACAATTGATTCAAACAGATGAACTCAGCAAACAAATAACGAAGAGTAATCGAATGATTTCTTCCTTGACGGTTTAATTGGTTGTTTTGGAAAGGACGTGCGTGTTCATGCTCGTATATCAACAAATTCCTGTCACCAAAAAGACAGTAGGAACATTATGAGTGATGCTCAGTGTGCACAATATTTAGGAGCAATATGGTTGGAGGTGCAGTTGTGTTCAAACTGTGGCCCTAGGCCAAATGTAACCCCCTGTGAAAGGTGCGGAAAACTCACATCTGCTACTAATAAATGTGTTTTCAGCTTTTTAAATATGCACAAATAAACAGCAACATTTCTCTTCATAATAATCTTGAAAATAACAATCTGCTTCATGTTTTGTGTATTCTTTACAATCTCCTTGCGGTATAAAACTTCGAACAGTTAAATACAATATTAATTTGAATAATAAGCAGAATTACATGAACAATTATACAAAAGCGCATTCTTTGAAATACTCGTAGGTTAAGAAATTTGTATGTATTTTATATATTAAGGAGCAAAATTATAGGGAGCTGACATGATGGTCCGCGATCTTGCTGGATGTCCTCGGCGGTCGAGCAGCGAGAGGCCATCAAGGCTGGAGACAAGGTTGGGAATAGGACCACGAAATGCAGCGGGGTGTTGGCGGCTTAAGGTTTCTTTGAGGACCCTGGCTGTGTCCCATCGGGTTGGCTGCTATCTCGATCAGCCTTTGGCGCTGGCCTACAAGGTTCTTTGGTTGCTTGTTAAGATGGGACTGGGTTTGGTCACGTGCTCGTTGTTTGACTGGACCTCTTGTCTGCTTGCCTTGCTCTTTCAAACTGTCTTTTGCTTCTTGTCAGATCGCTAGCCTCCTTTAAACTGAACTGTAAGGTGTTAGGTGTCCCAGGTACCGGTTCCGGTCTGGCCGGCCCCCTGGGGGGAAGTTGTCACGGCCACCTTTGATGTGCACATGTGAAATAGAATAGAATAGAATATACCTTTATTGTCATTGTTACAAAATGGGTTAACATATTGTGACAACGAAATTGGGCATGACACTCCAGTTTTACACATTCACAGTCAGGTATGAGCCAAGAATATAAAGGAACAGAGAAGATAAGGTTATAAAACAAGGGGGATAAGGCTATAGTTATAATTTACATGGTATTTACACAGGAAATGTCGGCATGTGGGATGTTACATACAGTGTTGTCGTGATACCGTTGGTATCGTAAGGGTTGTGCAATATTGCATTCGGTGCAAAGTCATCATAGTGCAAAAAAATAGTCAGCATATGCATTGGTGCAAACATAGACATCATAGTGCAGAAAAAGGAAATGGTCAGACATTGTGCAAGGTGAGCAGTAAACGTAGTGCAGTCGACATGTGCAAGAACATAGACATGAGTACCATTATATTCGTATGAGGTAGTGTTGGCACGAGTTTTCAGTTTTTTTGTGTGGTGTCTGTTTTGAGCAGTGAACAAACATAGTGCAGACAGCATGTACGTGAGTACCATTTTACATTCGTGCCCACCCTAATAAAATAATAATAATAATAATAATAATTAAATAATGCCCCACCAACCCTCATTCACCCAGTATCTGCTAGATAGTTAAATCAACGTAATTGAATTAAAACACGGTTTTGAATTCACAGATTTTGACATTGTTTGATCATTTTCTGACATTGCATCTGGTATATGGGTACAAGTTCTGCTCATGTGTGGAGTTAAACTGAAGTCCTCATCCTTGCATTGCAGATGGAAGAGGAGGGGGACAGACACAGGAAGGTGGAGGTAAAGGGGGGGAGGCCTGTCCAAACGGACCCCTTCCCCAAACTCCTCTTATTTTTGTTATTTAGTGTTTTTGACCATTTTTTCTGGAAAATTATGTGTGCCAAGACCCCAAAACAGGCCAGGGAGCGTCAACAGTGAAGAAGGCTGTCCAGACTTGCGTCCTCATTGGAGCCCCAGACCCACGCGGTTAAGAGATCCGTGAACTGTGAATTATATGCGCAGTGCTGCTTTTCAATCAAAAAAAAAATGTTGGCCAGAAAGGAAATTATGCTGATGATATGCTGCATGAAAGCAAACACTTAAAAAGTTAATTAGCAAAATGATTTTTTTTCTTTTAGTACCACATTAATTACCCCAATGAGTACGGAATCAGAGAAACCCAAATCAACTACAACTTACCTTTCTTTTTGTTGTCAAAGTGCCACAGTAATGAAAGTCAATCCTAAAATTTGGGAAATGCCTTTTCATTAACTACTGTATGATTTACTTGAAGGTTAAAACCCAGAATGTGTATCTCGCCAAAGGACATAAAATATGTGTCCTAGACTTTCACTAAAAGAGTGATAATTGTATTTATGGCCTCAAACCAATTTGGAATCGATGCGTATGATCCAAAGTTATCCAGCGGTACCTAATTGACCTATTTGTTATTGGGAAAGCACGGACTGGGCTTTGTTTCTTCAAAAGACCTTTGGGTACCCGTGAAGCACAACATTGAGAAAATATTTCACTGTGTATTGTTTGAGTGAGGGGGCAACTGATAGTTTATTTCGGACACGCTATGAAAATAATTGTGTAGGCAGGGGACACCCTGAACTGGTTGCCAGCCAATCACAGGGCCAATTCACCTGAAATGCATGTATATATATATATATATATATATATATATATATATATATATATATATATATATATATATATATATATATATATATATATATATATATATATATATATATATATATATATATATATACATATATATATATATATATATACTCGACTCTCTCAGAAAATTAGAATATTGTGATAAAGTTCTTTATTTTCTGTAATGCAATTAAAAAAACAAAAATGTCATACATACTGGATTCATTACACATCAACTGAACTATTTCAAGCCTTTTATTATTTGAATATTGCTGATTTTGGCTTACAGCTGAAAAAAACTCAAAAATCCTATCTCAAAATATTAGAATACTTCCTCAGACCAAGTAAAAAAAATAATTTTATAACAGCAAAACTAAATCAAACATTTGAAAATGTCCATTGATGCACTCAGTACTTGGTTGGGAATCCTTTTGCACGGATTACTGCATCAATCCGGCGTGGCATGGAGGCAATCAGCCTGTGGCATTGGAGGTGTTATTGATGCCCAGGATGCTTCGATAGCGGCCTTCAGCTCATTTGCATTTGTAGGTCTGGTGTCTTTCATCATCTTCTTAACTATACCCCACAAATTCTCGATGGGGTTCAGGTCAGGGGAATTAGCAGGCCAATCAAGGACAGTGATGCCATGGTCAGTGCACCAGTTACTGGTGGTTTTGGCACTGTGGGCAGGTGCCAGATCATGCTGGAAAATGAAATACTCATCTCCATAGAGCTTTTCAGCAGATGGAAGCATGTAGTGCTCTAAAATCTCTTGGTGCACAGTTGCATTTACTCTGGACTTGATGAAACACAGTGGACCAACACCAGCAGCTGACATGGCTCCCCAAACCATTGCTGACTGTGGGAACTTCACACTGGATTTCAAGCAACTTGGATTTTGCTCTTCTCCAGCCTTTCTCCAGACTCTGGCGCCTTGACTTCCAAATGAAATGCAAAACTTGCTTTCGTCTGAAAAGAGGACTTTGGACCACTCTGCAACTGTCCAGTGCTTCTTCTCCATAGCCCAAGTCAGACGCTTCTTCCGTTGTCTTGAATTCAGAAGTGGCTTGACCATGGGAATACGGCTATTGTAGCCCATTTCCCGGACACGTCTGTGAACTGTGGCTTTTGATACCTGTACTCCAGCTTCAGCCCACTGTCTTTGAAGCTCCCTCAAATTCTGGAAGCGGCTCTTCTTCACAATTTTGTTAAGGCTGCGGTCATCTCTCTTGGTTGTGCAGCGTTTCCGGCCACATTTTTCCCTTCCAACAGACTTTTTGTGGATATGCTTTGAAACTGCACTCTGTGAACAGCCTGCTCTTTGAGAAATTTCTTTTTGTGTCTTACCCTCCTGATGGAGGGTATCAATGATGGTCCTCTGGACAGCAGTCAGATCAGCAGTGATTTAGTTTACTGAACCAAGATGAGTGTTTTTAAGGCTCAGGAAACCCTCGCAAGGTGTTTCGAGTTAATTAGATGATTCAGGTGATTAGTTGAATAGCCTACTTGTATACTTTTTCATGATATTCTAATATTTTGAGATAGGATTTTTGAGTTTTCTTAAGCTGTAAGCCAAATTCAGCAATATTAAAATAATAAAAGGCTTGAAATAGTTCAGTTGATGTGTAATGAATCCAGAATGTATGACATTTTTGTTTTTTTAATTGCATTACAGAAAATAAAGAACTTTATCACAATATTCTAATTTTCTGAGACAGTCCAGTATATATATATATATACACATATATACATATATATATACACATATATACATATATATATATACACATATATACATATATATATATATATATATATATATATATATATATATATATATATATATATATATATATATATATATAGGCAGCACGGCGGCGCAGTGATTAGCGCGTGTGCGTCACAGTTCTGAGGTCATGAGATCGAACCTCCTGTATGGAGTTTGCATGTTCTCCCCGTGCTTGTGTTTGTTTTTCCTCCTGGCACTCCGGTTTTCTCCCAAATTCCAAAAACATGCATGTCAGGTTAATTGGCCAGTTGAAATAGTCCTTAGGTGTGAATGAGCGAGTGAGTTGTCTGTCTTTGTGTTCCCTGCGACTGGCTGGCAACCAGTTCATGGTGTCCCCTGCCCACTGCCCGAAGATAGCTGGGATGGGCTCCAGCACCCCTGCGACCCGACTGACAACTAGCAGTGCAGATAATGTATGGATGAATATATATATACCGTATTTTCCGCACTATAAGGCGCACCTAAAAGTCTTTATTTTTTTCAAAAGCTGACCATGCTCCTTATAATACAGTGTGCCTTATTTATGGATCAATTTTAAAATTGCAAAGTTTTCCAACTAACTTGCAGCCGCCGACTAGATTTTCCCCCGAATGCCAAGTAGTACACGGTGTATGCTGGGATTTATTTACCGGCGTTTCATTGGCTAACCAATGTGTCAATCATCATTTGAATCGATCACTATTGGCTAAAGTTATTCGGAGGTCGAGGGGCGGATCCTTTTTATCATTTACAGGCTGGCATTGGCTTAAACGGCGAAACAAAGCCTGCAATTGGCCGAAATAGATGAATGTGTATAGCACATGGCTGACGGCATAGAGAAAGCATTTTTTTCTATTCTGTATTTGCAAATAGTTTATTCTCCTGGATTTACTACCCTCACGGATATAAGAGGACATTGGCTGCACATTATTATGAACATAACGACTTCGGTGAGCTACTCCAGGTTTTATATTGTCCCTGTATCTTGTTTCAGACTGAACTCGATGTTTCCGTGATAAGCGGTGCAGATAATGGATGGAATGGAGTGTCTATTTTTAAATTAAACTCAATTCAAAGTGTTTATTGTCATTTGCACAGTAAAGTTGCGAGCGAAATAGAAAATAGATACTAAGGAATGGTTGGCATTTCTTGAATCCCAAGACTTTAACCTTCCGAATGATGGAACGATGCATTAGAGTGACATCGTACGGACACCGCATCCGCACGTGTTCTCGACACGTATTTGCGTCTTTGCAAGCTTTCGGAATGTTAAGGGGGTAATAAGTTGGACTGAACTATCTGACTGTTTTGTCGACGTTCCCATTTTAGCGCCTTATAATCCGGTGCGTCTTATGTATGTCAAAAATAGGACCAAAAACTATTTTTTCGGGCTGCGCCCTATAACCCGGTGCGCCTTATAGTGCGGAAAATACGGTATATATATATATATATATATATATATAGTTATATATATATAGTTTTCTATTTTTAATAAATTCAAAAAAAGTAAAAAAAAAAACGTTTTCACATTGTCATAATGGAGTATTGTGTGTAGAATTTTGAGATAAGAGATTAAAATAATACAATTTGGAATGAGGCTGTAACATAACAAAATGTGGAAAAAGTGAAGCGCTGTGAATACTTTCCGGATGCACTGTATATATATCTATACATATATAATCATCTCATCTCATTAGCTGTACCGCTTATCCTTATTAGGGTCGCGGGGGGGCTGGAGCCCATCCCAGCCATCTCCGGGCAGTGGGCAGGGGACACCCTAAACTGGTTGCCAGCCAATTGCAGGCACACGGGGACAGACAACTTACCCGCTCAGTCACACCTAGGGACAATTTGGACCGGCCAATTCACCTGAAATGCATGTCTTTGGAATGTGGGAGGAAACCGGAGTGCCCGGAGGAAACCCACTTAAGCACGGGGAGAACATACAAACTCCGCACAGTAAGGCCCGTATATATATACATATATATATATATATATATATATATATATATATATATATATATATATATATATATATATATATATATATATATATATATATATATATATATATATATATATATATATAAAAGGGACTACATATTTGTCAGCATGTCACATAACTAAGCCGCAAAACCCACTTCCCTTGTGGTCTCTTGGCTAAAAATAGCGAAACAGGCTATGAAACTTCATGTCAAGGAAAAGCCGCATGAGACTGTCATTCAACAAGCCTTTTGAGCAATGAAATTGAATGGCAGTCTTTTTGCAATGCCACTGTGCTAACAGCGTTGGCTATGAATCTTTAATGATGTGTCATTTCTCGACGTTTTCCTCTTGGTGACATGGCGGCACATACCCGACTCAAAACTTCCCTGCGGGCGCTAACCTAAACTGCTGTTAATCCGCCATGTCTGACAGCGAGGTAGGCAGGAACTTTGGACACCAAAACAGGAAAAACAGAAACAAATCATAATGGATTTGTAGCAAATTCCAAGTTGTCTTGACTGCGACAGAATAATGTAAGAATAATTATTGAATATTTGTCTTTATCTTACATTTGTGGCCATTTTCTGTGTTTACCATTTCTTTCAATGAATAGGTTACTTTTGCCGAAACTCGTGTCAATGTCCAAAATGTCTTATCTTGTTTTTCGACTTATTTTGGAAAAAAAATTCTGCTAAATGCACTGCACGACTTTTCATTGCTCTATTGTTTACGATACACTTACAACTGAGGCCAGGCTCCAAGCAATACTTTGCAAATATATTTGTACAGTTGTTCTTATATTTTTTTTAATTACCTTTCTCTTTTAGGTTATTCATCACATGTTTATCCTGGAGTGCCACTTTTAATGTCATTGTGAACAATGTTCACTGTGTTGTAGTCGATGACAATAAAGACAAATGCTAATACTAAAAGGCTAAATCGAATGTGATCGGAATAATGAATGTAAAATTTACTGCGCTATTGTTCTGCTCCGTTTACAACCTAAGCCTGTCTCCAAACAACTATCCATCCATCCATAGTCTGCACCGCTTATCGTCAATAGGGTCGTGGTGGTGCTGGAGCCCATCCCAGCTGTCTTCAGGCAGTGAAGGCTAGTAGCTGGAATTGATCCTATGACTTAAAAACTGTGTGTGGTGGCACTAACCACTCATCTGCCGTGCCTCATTATATTTTTGCCTATTCATCCTAACATTTTGCTTTTATGACCTGTTTACCTTAGAGTGCCATGTCTAATCTCATTGCAGACAATGTTTCACCACGTTGATATCAATTACAATACAGACAACTCCTTTATTTTTCTTCTATAAATCACATTAAATTAAAGAGTTTATATCAGTCTTATATTTCCTTTTTTTGGGTGGTAGTTAGCACATATCTACTAATACAACAGGAAACATGTTTATGTCGGTGATTTTTTTTTTCACCTCATTTTGTGGGACAGAGCTGCTACCCTATTTACTCTTTCACAGAAAATTGCGATACATAAGTACGGCGTGAAACTTATTTTGTGAAAACCTAAACAATAAAACTGGTTATATTGGGTTTTATATCAACTTTTAATGAGAGGAAGATGAATCATCTCGATCATTAAATATTGACGCACCGCGACTGTGTTAACATTAGAATTTGAATTGTCTTTATTGTTATTGAGAAGAGCGTAGTGAACATTGTTTGCAACAGTATTAGACATAAGATTAATAAGATTAAAAAGAATGTTAAGATAAATAGGCGAAATATTTACAAGATTATTGCTCGAGACTAGCTTATGTTGTAAGCGCATTAGATATACATAATGGTTAAAATAATCACTTGTTAAAAGAAGAGTTGTAGTTCTTATTTGTGTTATGGCTCTTGGTGAAATAAAATGTAAACTTTAAGTTTATGTTTTGTGGGGTTTTTTTCATGTTGTCGATGTCTATGTTTTGTTTGGTTATCCTGGAACAGAGATTTTCTTCCCTTCTCAAAGTTTCTTCATTTTCCTCATGCTGGGGTTTTGAGTTTTTCCTTGCCCTCATGTAGGTTTTAGATCAGGGGGTTGTGTAATAATAGTCTGTAGTCGAAGTGTCCTTGGGCAAGACACTGAATCCCTAATGCCCCCAATGAGCAGGTTGGTGCCTTGCATGGCTGCACGGCCGCTATTGGTGTGTGAGTGTTTGTGTGAATGGGTAAGTGTGAAGCGCTTTGGGAAGTCTTCATTGACTTGAAAAGTGCTATATAAATGCAGACCATTTACCATAGTCTGTAATAGTCTTTGGTCCGTGCAGCCCTTTGAGACTCGATTTTAGACTTGACTTGATTAGAAACATTTTTTTATTACTGTCAGAATAATTCGGCAAAAAATATTAATATGGTACTGCTTAGAGACTGGCCTGAATTGTAAGTGCATTAGAATAATAATGCGATGAAAAATGTGTGATGAATGGATGAACTTCGGTATGAATCGGCAAGGTACTTTTTGTATAGCAATACACACACCGACGTAAAGCTTCGCTAAACATTCTAATTTTGTTTGTTTGTGTCTTTCTTGTAATTTGTCAACAGACGAGTCAAACAAAATTGATGTGCTGCATTAATGAACGTGCAGGCCTCCTTCAACAAAACACTATCTCAGGTGTTTGTCACAGCGACGTGACCGAGAAAAGAGGCGCAGGATAAACGAACAATTTGCAAAGTGACTGTGATTTCTTGGCACTGTTTCAAAGGTGAACTAACGAAACGATTCCCACTGTGTTGTCAGAGACATCAGCCGGGAGTTCTTTTACCCAAGTGACGCTTGATAGATTTGGGTCAGGTTCTTCTCTGAACACCAATGCGTCCCCGCAGACTACGAACTCCCATAGATGGTGTTTATTTCATATCTTATTAAATAATTATTTGCATCTCACGGTTTGACTTTGAATATTTTCTTCGCAACATGAGCCAACTGCTCAATAATGTATTTTAAATTATTGGGATTTTAATACTAGGTCTTTACTCTATGTTCAACATTTTTGCCAACATGTAAATTCCTGGCAGACCACGTTCGAAAGACAGATTGTCGTCCACGAGTTTACAGGACAGGACCAGACTTTCCAGCTATATAATAAAGGTGTGAACCCCCGGAGTGCTCATTTGTAATCAAAAGTTTAATTATTTACCTGCGTATGTCGTCATGATTCATACCAGAGATTAATTTCGTTGTGTGTCCAACTGAAATTCGAATATTATTCAAACAGTCAATAGGAGAACTTTATTTTGAAAAGCGTCAACAGGAAACTTCGACAAGTCACAGGACAGGCCTCAAGTGACAGATGACATCACCTGCATTAGAAAGGGCAGGCACAAATTCCTGCTCTTCCTCTTTCTTCGTGAACAGCGAGTCCAAGAGGGGCCCTGGCTGGCATTTTCTGTAGCAGGAATGGAAGTACTGATTAATTAACACGGTTTTAAGATAATCAACTCATTTATATGATCAGGAATTATTTCATAGCGTGTCTCGGCCATCTTTGTCCACATTGATTTCAACGAATGAAGTATTTTTTACCACCATGCTTCAAACATTACACACCGTCCCTTTAATAATTTGTTTACTTTTTCTACAATGTAGGTGATATGTTTGCATTTTCAATCGAAATGTTTCAACTAATCTTCACCTCTTCTTAAAATAAATAATCAAGAAAGTTGTGAGTGATTATTGAAGTAATGACTTCAAAGCAAAGCTGTTCTTGAAGTCGACGCGCTCTCATCTATTTCCTCTCCTCGCAATCAGTACGACTCTTGCCGTTTTGTTTAAAGGTAAAAAAGAACAATGAATAAAATATCAGAGAAAATTGTATGTATTGTATGAATAATATAGAGGTGCCTCTCAAGGTCAGACCACAATGTTAGTAGTCTCCCAACCCCCCACAAGCTGCCTGCACACTCTTACTTTTTGATCTTGTTTGCTGTGAGGAAGTCATTCTAGTCCATCCCCTTGTCTCTTTGACGTCCATGGCAGGAGAGATGCTATTTTGAGGGGAGGCGGGAAGGAAGCAAAAAAGAAAAGAGTGGAGGCCCAGCGTGAGCGTGTGGTGTGAAGGCGGTGATGTGCCGTGTTAGCACATTTGTGCCAAAAAGTTTCTCGGCACAGCTTGTTTGCTTCACTCAGTCACAGTCATCATTCTCACTGGGGGGGAACTGACAGCATGTTGCCTTTGTGGGTTTATGTCATTATAAAGCTTTAAAAATATAACGATAATTTGAACTGTTTGTGAGTAAACTTTTAGGAATAATCGGTCCAATTTTAGGATTCATGCTTCGATACATCAGATTTTTTTTTTTTTATTCCCAATTTTGTAAACCAGGACTTCAAATTCACTTTGTAAACGACATTTAATCCAATAGGGCGGCACAGTGCCTAGATGGTTAGCGGTTAGGCCCACGGTGCGGAGGTCCAGGTTTTAATTGCAGCTACAGCAGCCTTCCCCCCTAGGCGGAGTTTGCATGTTCTCCCCCTGCCTGCGTCGGTTTCGTCTGTGCACTCGGTTTCCTCCCGCATTCCAAAAACATGCATGGCAGGGTATTTAGCCGTTCCACTTATTCCCAAAGTAGGTGTATATGAATGAGTGAGTTGTCTGCCTCTGTGTGGCAACCAGTTCAGGGTGTCCCCTGCTTACTGCCCAAAGATGGGATGGGCTCCAGTACCCACGCGACCCTACTAAGGAAAAGCGGCGCAGAAAATGGATGGCATAAATCTAATTTTTCTAATTTGACCGATTTTCACCTTACTGTTGATTTTTAATAATTTTTTCAACCCTCTTTGAGCCAAAGCACACTCTATATTCATTAGAAAAATCACAGGAAACACCTTATATTGATTTTTTTTTTAAATGTACTCCTGCCACCTGATTGATGATAAGCTTAAATTATCATCTTGTCTAAATGCACAGGAAAACGTTTTCCCTATCATTTGTTTTGTTTTGGTGAATCATGAATTTACAATGTTTTAAAAAAAATCAACATTTAGTGTATAATTATTTCCATGTTTTTGTATGGTAAACTAACAGAAATAATATTAATATTTCCATTTGACCAAAGTTATCTAGGATAATGCCCATTATTTCTCCTTGCCACTGGGGGTTGGGATCCTTTTCGAACCAAAAAGCTATTAAAATTTTTTTGTTTTTTTGGGAAAGGGCCACACCATAAATTCTGAGACAAAGTACAACAAAACTGCTTAACCCACTCTGCAGACAAATGCTTATTCTTCAGCACATTTTATTTCGCTGTGTGAAAAGTGATGATTTGATAAAATGTATGAAATAATAATAATAATGCCAGACCCAGTGTCCCATATACAGTAAATACACTTTTTCAAATTTGTTTCTCCCCACAATTACTTAAAGGTGTCAGGGCTTGGATTGGGGATCGATACAGGAAACAGAATCAGATTATGGCTAGCCGGGACAGGGAAACTGAACTTGGATCGGGGATCTATACAGGAAACAAAATCAGGTTACGTGTAGCCGGGACAGGAGAACAGAGCTTGGATCGAGGATTGATACAGGAAACAGAATCAGGATACAGGATACAGGATACAGGATACAGGACAGGTCAGGAACAAAACGGGAGTCAGAGTCAAAAAATGCTTGCCTTGCAAATGCGGAGGTTCGCACACGGACTGACCAGGAGTGAATGAGAGTACTGAGGTTAAATAGGAGGGGAACCAATCAGGAAACGAGCAGCAGCTGGAGCAAAACGAGCGGGCACAGGTGAGGGAAATGGGCAAATCATGACACTTTGCTGACTCCACCCACCCCTACTGTTTACCCAAACAAATTGCCCTGAGTGCTCTGCCGTCATTTTGGCGTATTTACAGTTAGTTCTGTGTATTTTAACCACAAGATGTCTCAACAGTGAATATGGATTATTTAATAAGCTTCCATATAAAGGATACCTTAGTGGTGTACAGCGAAAACAAGGTTTGTGGATGTGTCACCTCAACTGTAAACTGTACTTAAAAATGTGCCCCATATATACTTGACAGTACCTTGATCAAATTAATTGGTCTGGTTTTACATAGACTTACAATGGGCTTCGCTCACCTAGGCTTGGAACAACATGGAGAAAATTTGCATGGTTTCTATTTTGTCTTCAAGCCATACGTACTCATGAAAAGAGCCAAAGATTCCTGACCTCTGCCCTAGCCACTTTGTCCTGCTTATTTTCCTCCTTCCCCTAAAACTTATTTGGAAATTGGGACTGTACTTCCCTCTTACCACATCTTCACTGAGGGCCTTGCCCGTAGTAACGTAACATAATCGTCTTTTTCTGTATTTTCTTTTTGGTTCAGATATTAAATTAAATAAAATCAGCAACATTATTTTGAGATTGTTACTTATATTGATTTATGTTTGTTTTCAGTGTAATCTCAAACAGTTATCAAAAAATTGTTTTTCAATATACTGTTCTACTTCATGATTAAAATGTTACAATCACTTGCCTGATCACTGGAAGAGAGAAAATATACTAATTGAGGGTGTGCTTTTTTAATATTGTGCAATTTCCTGCGGCCCACCCGTTGAAAAACACAGTTTTAGAAGTACAACATATCAACATACATACCAGTATAATACAAGAAAAAAAGCACGGCATTGCCAGGCCGAAATAAAATAGTATTTGTATGCATAGAGTGGTCGTGCAGTGCATTTAGCAGAATTTTTTTTTTCAAAATAAGTTGAGAAACAAGATAAGACATTTTTTGACATTGACACGAGTTTCGGCAATAGTAACCTATTCATTGAAAGAAATGGTAAACACAGAAATTTTTTTCTGGAGCTTAGTGTATCTCACCCAAGACTATTCATCATAGCATCATTGCGCCTGTGTTTTTTTGTCACTGACCTCTGTGAAACCTTGAATCTGGTGAATGAAATTGATCTAAAAACCAAGTGAAGACCAAATGCTTGCCTGACCAATCACTTCGTTTTTGCCACAATCAGCAATATTAAAACAATAAAAGACTTTCTATATTTTGTTGACAAATGGCTTTTTCTTTGGTGTGTTAGTTTTCAAAATAGAGGCTTAAAAGAGATGGGCATTTCTTACGAAGGTTTTATTTTCAGAATAAATTCTAAGTATAAATGAACTATCAGACTATGTCTGCAATTCACCCGAGCAAAAACTGACGTGCTTTACCGTTACTCTCGTACAAAAGCTGATTGAAAATCTATTGCAAGACAAACATAGTTGAATGGAGCATTATCCTTCTGATGACCACCTCTTCATCTTTGGGGAAATTTGACTCAAGCCGCTCAACCCTAGACAAGGAAATCAATTGCATTTTGTTAAAACAGACGGAAGCTGGACTTAGTGTGCTTTACTTTATGTGATCATCTCAGGAATGTGCTTGTTTAAACATCTCATGAGCTGAAATTGATCTTTCCTACTTTCATTGTGGATTCCAATCAAAGAAGAAAGGTGCTTTTATAAAATAAAATAATCCTGGCAAACAGCCTCGTCAACCAGACAATCACTTTCTAAAACGCCTTGATCAAGCTGAAAGCAGACCTCTACGACAAATTCGACAACAAGTTCAGGATCTTCAACGTCAAAATGAGAACTACTGACTGACCGACCTGCTAGCCTGGTGTCATCAAATCAAGATTGACTACTTTACGGTATTTCTTTTTTAAAAAAAAAATTCTCATCTTTTGTTATTTTAGCTCTTCTGGAAAAATCTAATCAAACCCTAAATTACATGATCAGAAATGAGAGGAGAGGTCAAGGGAAAAAAAATAAGAGACTCAACAAAAAAAAAAAAAATTATAGTTATTTAATGAAATCTATATATTATACTACCCATAATTTTGCTGATTTAGTTTTTTTTTATATACTTTTTCTTCATGTGTTTTTATTATCTATGGCAGTGGTGTGAAACAGGTGGCCCGCGGGCTGTATCAGGCCCCTTAGGGATTGAATCCGGCCCGTGGGACAACGCTGAGGGAAGCGCAAGAGAAAAACGAGCTGCAGGTTTAAACATGTCCACTTAATGTTGCCAAAGCCAAGTGCCTCTCACAAAGACGCTCTAGTTGTATTTCTCTCTCTCTCTCTCTCTCTCTCTCTCTCTCTCTCTCTCTCTCTCTCTCTCTCTCTCTCTCTCTCTCTCTCTCTCTCTCTCTCTCTCTCTTCCTTTTTTCCTTTTCTCACTCTTGCTTTCCCCTTCTCTCTTTCTACACTTCTCTCTTTCTCTCCATTCTCACTTTCAATTGATCTTTGTATTTATTTCTCTCTCTTTCTTTCCCCCTCTCTCACTATTTCTCTTTTTATCTCTGTTGTTTCTCACGTTTTCTCTCTCTCTCTCGCTCACTCTCTCTCTCTCTCTCTCTCTCTTTTCCCCTTTCTCTCTTTCCTTGCCCCACACCTTCTCTTCTCCATTTTTTCTTTCTTCTCAATTGACTAGTTCGGCCCCCGAAAGAATGTTTGTTCTATCGGGTGGCCCCCGAGTTAAAATGAGTTTGACACCCCTGGTCTGTGGGATCCGACCAGAGCGACTTTTTCTCGTCAGTTTTCCTTCTGTTTTGTAAATTGTTTATCAAATTTATCATTAAATGCAGTGTACCCTTGCATATGACTAAAGTCACAAAAATACGACTAAATAATCATGACTATATATGGGCCGTGACATATTTAAATATTGATTGGTTTGATGGATTCTTTAACCACTGGGATCGTAGGGGCACCATTTCCTGTGGTGAGTCTTGGGTAAGTACAGCCTGGTGGTGCCCATTCCTCTCCAGGCCAAAATATGTTACCACACATTCTCGAACAGGGGAGCATTCACGTGTTAGGCGAATATGCTAACCACTGCACTACAGAAACATATTTAAATATTACAACAGTATAAAGCACAGACACACATAGTATGAATTTTTCAAACCAACTTTGGACTTATAAAGGTATCTTCTGACTAAAACAACATCTTTTATCTCATTAAAAACAAATATAATCAGTCCTCTGTCCTGAAAAATAGGAAAATGTATCGAATGACAGATATAGACGAGTGACCGCAATATAGCTACGAAAACTATTATTATACTTGCTAATAATGTTAGGTTTTCTCAAATGGTTTAAATTTTCATCAAGCAATTTCCAAGACCTTAAATGAACAAACTAAGTCTGACTTTAGGACCAGGACTAGTGTTGTTTGCATGCGCCTTCCCTATGTTTCTATTAATTCTACTCCACATTTTCTCTCCGATACAATGTGAATGTGCCACCAAAGACAAACAGCCAGCAACAAGTCCGCCTGTTGACGCTTGCCAAGCACAAACAGAGCGTCCCGAGCCAAGCAATCCGCCCGAGGCTCCTGCGTGCTAAAAACTGGGGGAAAACACTGAAAAGGGCGATGACACAATGGTACGCCGTCGAGCTGTTTCTCCGAAATTTCTATCCTGCCCGCCTCAACGTGAAAAACTCTGAATCAATCTGCAAGTCAATAATGAGCGCAGTGCCTCGATATCACCTGGATGAAGGATTCCAATAGACAAAGCCCAAGAGGATCTAGCCACAATGCTAATTAATGCTAATGTCGGGCCATGCTATGGATGTTATGAATAAAAAATAGACCACATTGGGAAGGTGAACATAACAAGGCTTACCTAAGGTCTTTGTTGTTGTTTTTTTTATTTTTTTGGGAGGAACAACGCGGGGTGATACATATGGGCTAATTTGATTGACAGGTCTTTTAACAATCATTTGATTAATAATGCAAAAAATATACACATAAACTCCCTGATTGCTGCTTTAATTGTATTAATTGCATTATATGGCGCCTGCAGTTTTTTTTTAAATACTCGTAGGTCAAGAAATGTGCATTCATTTTACATAATATAAGACTCACATGAAGGAGAACCAGCATGATTTGTGCTATCATACTGCTACGGGTATCCCCCAAAACCAAAACTTTTTGAAAGGCTGGTCACTTTGAGTCTCTGTAGATTATTATATTATTTCTTATGCTTTGTAGCATTTGTTTTACGATGCACTGCACAATACAGAAATATCTCAAGCGAAAAAGAGAGAACATCCTTTTCATTGTCAGGGGTTTGTCTGTCATTCAAACCAAAACTCTAAGGCACATATGTCAGAGTCAAGGCCCGCGGGCCACATTAGGCCCGCGAGAGGGTTTTACCTGGCCCGCGTGACGATATCAATATATTATTAGATCCGGCCCGCAGGCCGCTGCAAGCCAGCAGCCCGCAGTACGCATGAATACTACATTTCCCACAATGCAACGGGGACGCGCCGAGCGGGAGCAAAGCGGGAGGCGGTTTGATTTATTCAGCAGTCGATCAGCAGCAGTCATTACAAGACAAGGAACGCAACCTCCACGTGGTGTCCTGTGGACGGCCTCATGGCCGACGAATGCGTCTCCCACCCGCTACACGAACGCTTCGGTACAAGTTACCCAAAGCTGACCTCATCCGCTTTCGGAGCGGCCAATTCGCGGAACTCGTAACACAACCGAAGCGTTCCATGTCGTTCCTAAAGATCATCTTTAGACGACTTGAAGCGATCTAACAACAACAGCAGCAGTCATTAGCATAACAGCAAAAATTAGCCCACATATACCCATCAACAATGGCTAAACGGAAGGTGGACACTGAAAACCGGGGCTTTCAAACAAGGTGGGAGTTGAGTACATGTTCACGGAGGTAGCTGGAAAAGTATCAGCGTCAGCCTCAAACAAGTAATGTAGAGTTGTAGTAATACAGTACTGTATATAAATGTATGTAAATACAGTAATAATACAGTAATGTTTCCTGTGCAATTACACATTTGAAGTTTTTACTCTGTTCAAGTTTAAAAGTTAAATATGCATAAAGAAGGTCTTGTTTTTTGTTGTTCCCCTCGGGAATTTTAAAGCTTTATTGTCTATGTTGACTATGTTGTTTTTGTTTGCCGACTCTGTCCTGGGAGTGTTTCTTGTTTTTCGGCTTTTCATGGAAAATAGATCTTGATGTGGGCAACAGTCTTTTGATAAAATTGTCTCCTATTTATCAGAGAAAATGACTTTTGATTGTTATTATTTGTTAATCAGTAATTCCTTTTTTTCACACTAACCCAGAGAAAGCCCAGAAAGGAAAGTCAATGTACATTTGAGCAGGACAGATGAGGTCCAGTGTGTTGATTGCTATTGGTTTTAAGTAACAAGAGATTTTTGCACTTTATTTTATTGTATTTCGAGGCAATATTTCTTTTTAATAATTTCAGATGATTGAATGATAGAAAATGGTTATGAGTTGTTGTTATGAGATATGTTATGAGTTTTTTATATAAAGGACATTTGTATTTTGTGCCTGCTGAAATTAAAAATGACTGACAGAGTCATAAGAAAATATTGCTTTATTTATACAATCATATTGTAATATATTTGTTGTGTTTTCAGTAGGTTAAATCTTGGTTTTAGTAAAGATTGGACAGTCCGGCCCTCGGCTTGTAGCCAAATGTTTTATTTGGCCCTCCGTCCATTTGACTTTGACACCCCTGCTCTAAGGCACTGATCATGTGTTCTGCTATAATAGAATAGAATAGAAGAGAAGAGAATTTACTTTTATTGTCATTCTTTGTAACAATGTACACAGAACAAAATGTCGATACAACTGACCCGTACAGTTAAACTGCAGCGAGCCAACACAGCCGCAGCCAAACATTGTTTTTTCCCATTGATGACCTGTTAAAATTCAAATGGGTCTTTTCCGTATTTATTGTAATAAAAGTACAATACTTAATAGTTCAAGCTAATGTAGTACCCAATGATCCAGATTGGGGAGTAACGGAATAGCTGTTACGTTATGTAATTAGGATTAATAAATGTAAATGCAATCTGTTACAGTTACAGAAAAAGACAATCAAATTACAGGCATATCTAGTGAAAATAAAGATTAATTTGCAGGATTACAATTTTATTTAAGTCTATCCATGTTGCACACTTTGAGGGCACAATGATGAAGTTCGGTGTGTTGGCTTTAACTCTTTTTATTCTATTCTTTGTTAGCATTAGTTTTGTTTACATTCGCCTTGTCCGTTTGCATCTCTCTCTCTCTGCTGTTTCATTCATTACACACACACGCACACACATGCGCGCGCACCAATGTGCTTGCTCTCAGGTCCCCCCTGCAGCTGCCCCAGGTGCCTGAGTACAAAACAAAACTATAAGACCAAAAACCACAGGAATGTACCATATGCAACTAACGAGACAACTTAACAAACAAATATGAACACATAAATTAAATAAGATAAAATGAAATGATTAATGCAATTTAATGCCTGGGGCTGTGAACCTTCATGCACAATCCTTTCATTTATCCATTCATTCACTTTGTGCACTCATTCAAATGGGTCTCATATTTACATACACACTACAGAAATTGTGTTTGAAATTTAAACCAGCAGCACTAGAAACACAGAGAGAGATGACAAGACACCCCAGAGTTTGTTGGAAAGTTAGAAAGTTTTGTGTTTAAAAAAATATTGGGTTCTTTATGTACGGTAATTTTAAGATTAGAATATATCTTGTCAGTCATGTGACAGTTTTATTTTTGGTCAATAGTGCGTGCTTAAAATTTGAGCACTTTTTCGATGAACAAGCAACTATCTGATCTTGGAATTCTCTGTTTCTTTTTACATTGTTCATTTATTTTGGACCTAATTTTGTAATTGTATTTATATTACGTGTATTTATGGCTTAATAGCATATTCAGTATTGGAGTAATCCAAAAGTAATTGAAAGTAATCAAGTTATATTACTGCAATATGCAATAGGGCGATAGGCCTTTGATAGTTACTTGGGTTGCGCATGCCTGTCAACCTGTACGTTTTTGCCGTACAAAGTACATTTATTATGCATTTTAAGACATGTACGACGTACAAGAATATCTGTACGGAAAAATGCAAATTTGTCAATTATGGGTACCATCCGGTATACATCGACTATCACGAAACGGCAAATCAATCAAGTCAAACAAGTTCGCCGCGGTAGCCTCTATCTCTGTATTTTTTTCGTTGCAAACGAAGCGAGTGGTTTGATGCTACTGTGCGCATGCGCTGCCGCCTGGGGATTTCCCATCATGCGTCATTCCGAAAAAAAAAAAATATGGTGTAAGATTATTTTGTATTTTGTAAGGGAAAATACGACAGTTTGTAAGGGAATGGAGCCGTGGAGGTTGACAGGTATGGTTACGTTACGGATACATATAACTAGTAACTGTATCGGATTACATCTTCAAAGTCCCAACCCTGCCAATAATAATAAATCTAAATGATAATTCTAACTTTGCATTTGTTTTGGGCGAATTTATTATGAATCCAGAGCCAGGCCGTGTCTCCCTGTTAACGTATTCAAGGCGCAGTGCGCTGCTCCTTTAAAAATAAAATGGACCTCATTTCACGTGACGTAGTCAGGAAGTCACTCATGACCGTGATTCGCGCTACTAAAATTGGAAGTTAATCACCAGTCAATTGGGTGATCATGAAGTGACAAAATTGGGATATTTGAAGTGTTTTCATGTGTCTTCGCAGTCCCCCAAGGAGAACATGCCGACGTTGCTGATATATTTTACTTTAATACCATGCCTGCTCACACTTGGACATGCTTCACTACCGCTGGTTATCAATACATGGAGTTTCAAAAATGCGACGGCTGCAGGTATTTTTTTCACTTTTAAAGTCATTTTTTGTCTGGCTTATACAATCAAAAGTTTCAATTCATTCTGGTGTTAGAAGCATACACATGACCGGATGCGTCAAAAAGCGGAACCTTTTTCTTTCTTTTTTTTCTTTTAATCTTAATTAAAAAAAAAATATTCACGCATACAAAAGTTGCATTGCAACGTTGCGTAACAATATAACCAATTGTACAACGAAACAAATCTAAAGACTACTAAACACGCCAGGGGGTAAACACCATCCACCCATCCATTATCTGCACCGCTCATCCTCAGTAGGATCGCGGGGGTGCTAGAGCCCATCCCAGCTATCTTTGGGTAGTGGGCAGGGGACACCCTGAACTGGTTTTGAGCCAGTCACAGGGCACACAGAGACAGACAACTTACTTGCTCATTCATATGTAGGGATAATCTGGACCGGTCAGTTAACCAGAAATGTTTTTGGAATGTGGGAGGAAACCCACGCAAGCACGTGGAGATAATGCAAACCCCGCATAAGAAGGCTGGTAGCTGGATTTGATCCCATGACCTCAGAACTGTGCCGGGGGGAAACACCAGTTATATACAAAAACTTAGAGTTTACAAATATTCGTTTGAATTCCATTTTTTGTTGGGGGAAGCTTGATGGACAAAATTTGTTTTATTTCACATTGAAAAGTGATCGAATAAATGTGTCTGCCTGTCATGTTTCTGGACCCCGTTTTGTTCGTTCATGGTTGCTAAGCAACACCAAATAGTGGTCGATTTGTTCTTATCGGTTATTGTATGATTTGAATTAGGGTAGGCAACCCAAAATGTCTAAAGAACCATAATTATTTCCATTGCGCCTATATGCTTTTATGTTACTTTTATTATTGGTGTTCCAGTCATGGACCGCATCACGCTGGAGGAAAGGAGGTTGGGAGGATGGGTAGAGTGATTTCACGGGCGTGCTTGCGGTTTTCTTTTATTCTAGTATGAAAATGATGAAAGAAAGAAAATGACTGTTTTCAATACAATTCAAATGTCAACCCAAACCACCCAAAAAGATGAAAAAGGAATAGTTTTTTTCAAACGCATCTAAGAATTTCACATACTCGTATGCGCAACAAAAGGAGCTGCAATGATGATTTCAGCCCGAAAATGGTGTCAGCTAGTAAAATATATACTTTAAAGTAAATGGTATATTTCCCTCTCCAAACATTTTATATTTTTAAACATATATGTATGCATCCCAACCTTTTGCTGTTGATTTTATTGCGCACTCAATTTTTTAAGTGCAATCCACAAAAAAAAAAAAAACATCCTTTTTTAAAACTGGAATTGGCAAACCTTTGCCAAAATGCACATCTCATCTATCGTTGGAGCGTTTTATTTCCGGACATAGACTTTGTCACACTTCAAAACAGTCATTGACATAAATACCACCTTTAATTCAATACTTTTTTACTGTTGTTTAAATTTAAAAAATGTTAGATTTTAATTAAAATAATAAGTAGGCATTTTTAGGAGGGAAAGTGGTAGTCTAATGTGCAAAGCGGTAGTGTTGCTGTTTATGTATCTGAAAAAGCTCCTGGGAGCCACTAGAATAGGGGTTAAAAACCACATGTTGTTCTAGACCCGCAGTTTGCTAACCCATGATCTAAATAAACAGTAGTTTGAATGTAAATATTTATGTCGTGGATATACATTTGTGGAAAAAAAGTAAGACAATCCTTTAGAATTCAGTCCGAGCATCTAAATCTCTGGAATGAACAGAAACTCAAACAACACCAGCAAAGTAATGCAAAACAATGAAAAATAGCATTGACTGCACAGAGTGGAAACAAATAACCGATTAAATTTAACAAAAAGTTGCACCTCGTTTGGCAGCAATAACTTCGGGAAAACATTTTATTTGATGCACAAAAAAACGCTACTCTTTACATACAGTGAGGAAAATAAGTATTTGAAAACTCTGCTATTTTGCTTTTTCTCCCACTTAGAAAGCATGGGGGTCTGAAAATGTCATTGTAGGTGCATGTCCACTGTGAGAGAGATAAACTAAAAAGAAGGGGTGGTGTTCTTCGCATTGTTTTCATCATTCTTCTTCAACATGCTTAGTGAAATTATGACAGAAAAGTTCTATTTTGGTCCCACCTGACCACAAAACTTTCTCCTATGACTCCTCTGTATCATCCAAAAGGTAATATGCAAACTTAAGACAGGCCTTGACATGTGCTGGTTTAAGCAGGGGAACCTGGTTTAGGCAGGGGAACCTTTCGTGCTATGCATGATTTCAAATCATTACGTCTTACGTGTATTACCTACAGTAACCTTGGAAACGGTGGTCTCAGCTCTTTTCAGGTCATTGACCAACTCCTGTCGTTTGGTTCAGGGCTGATTCCTCACCTTTCTCTAAATCATTGAGAGCCCACGAGGTGCTATCTTGCATGGGGCTTCACTCCAATTGAGATTGACCGTCATGTTTAGCTTCTTCCATTTTCTAATGATTACTCCAACAATGGACCTTTTTTTCCCCAGCTGCTTGGCAATTGCTCTGTAGCCCTTCCCAGCCTTGTGGAGGTGCACAATTATGTCTCTGGTGTCTCTGGGCAGCTCTTTTGTCTTTGCCATGTTACAAGTTAAAGTCTTACTGATTGTATGGGGTGGACAAGTGTCTTTATGCAGCTAAGGACCTCAAACAGGTGCACCTGATTCAGGATGATACATGGAGTCCAGGTAGACTTCTAGTGGGTGGACTAACAGGTCTTTTAGGGTCAGAATTCTAGATGACACACAGGTGTTCAAATACTTATTTGCAGCTGTATCACATAAACTGTTGAAAAATCATGCATGGGGATTTCTGGATTTTTCTTTTTAGTCTATCTCTCTCACAGTGGACGTGCACCTACGATAACATTTTCAGAGCTCTCCATGATTTCTAAGTGGGAGAAATAGGAAAATAGCAGGGTGTTCAAATACTTAGTTTCTTCACTGTACCTGCCAACCTGAGCAAATTTCTCCCCTTAATAAAATTTGCTCTGTCCCTTATTAAGCAATAATAAAACGTACAATTACAATGCGGCACCCATTTACTCACAGCAAAACACGTTGTCGAATAAAAACAAAGATAATCTGTACAAACAAGTTAATTTTATTTTCCAAATGAATGACACACACAATTCTTTTAGCATCTTAGTTATTTCCACTTGCAATAAATGTATTGTTGCTTATTATACTTAGCAGTGCAGCAATACACGCTAAAAATGAAGGATAATATTTGCTAGTGTACCACGACAAGATTAGCAATCTACAAACACGTTGCCTGCTACCAGTGGCCGAGATCATCCAGATTAGATTATTCTAAAAATGCCATTAATATTCTCAATCTTGTCTAGGTCACCGGAATTAAATGAGGTTGAGAATGTTTTTACTGTAAGTTGTCCGCGATTCTGTCAATCCTTCATTTTCCTTTTAGAATGTCTGGCAACGTGGTAATAGTATACCTGTCAATCTCAGCCAACGGTGTGACTTGATAATTTATTGCAATTCCCCTCGTTAGGTGATAATAATCCTTACAAACACAACGAGGCACCTATCTACTCACAGCAAAAGAGACTATGTAAAATAAAAACAAAGATAATTTGTGGAAACGAGTGTATTGTATTTTCCAAATAAACAACACAAACAATTCTTTCTGCATCATTCTCAGTTCTTTCCCCATATGCAATACATTAAGTGTTGCTTAATATACGTAGCAATGCCATAATACCCGCTAAAAACATGTTTGATTGAGGATAACATTTTATACTGTACCGTGACAATATTAGCAATCTACGATGACGTTATTGTCCATTTGGATTTGAACCGAAATTGGCGACACAAGCTCAGTTGAATTAAAAATTCCCGTACAAATATTTTATCCAGCTTACACAATTTTTAAAATGATGGAAAAAAAAACGTATACAATACAGGGAAAACTTGTGAGTTGACCGGTATGGATTTAGAATAAATGATCAAATAGCTTTGATTGCCTTGTAGGTGCAAATTTCCAGCAGACATTTTTTCGCTTCTAAAAATGAAAAACTAGCAGACTTGAAGGGGTGATATTTATTAAAATCTGTTCCCACTGTGTTTGAACTTGAGTGGGCTTCCTAACTGCCAAGACAGAGTGGGTCCGCCCTCGCTCCATTGACTTGTGCATCTGCGATGATGCTTCAGAAAGTTGCAGATGAAAATCCAAAACACTTCAAAGTTGGCCAGAATTTTATCTGTCAAGGCAGTTTTCCGCCAGGTGCGCTCAGTGCAGCCACCCTGACAGAGATGGGAGTTGAGTATTTTTTACACTTAATAGATGGAAATGCTTTAATTTATCGCCCGTACATCATTTTGCCTCCCCTCTGAGTCGCTTAAGGCTGAGACTGTGAAAGCAAGACAAAATGGCAAGCCGTCAGTATCTTCATACTAGTAGACCAAACTTGGCAGCTTTTAGTGTCTCAATTTATTTGGAAAATTTAGTTTATAGACATTAAAAAACAAGCACTCCAAACCCTCTCATTTTGGACATAGAGAAGCATAGTTGTGACACCGCATGTTTGCCACTGAGTTACATCATTTGATTCTTGCGACAGAAATATAAACTTGAGTGTGAGCAACAGGACAAAGTAAACCAAATTTGAAGCTGAAAATGAGGCCTTAAATTGGTTGTATACAAATAGGTCAGTGGAAAATAATGTGTGTTGCTACAGACCTGCCTGTGTCACGGTGATAAATGTTGCCATATGCTATACATGGGCAGGTTCTTAAGAAGTCTTAACCAAAACACAACAAGATCTTCAAAAACATTTATACTCAAATACTCAAGACAAATCCAAGGCCCTCTTTGATTGGGCTTGGATTTGTAAATCAGCCCACTTACTGATTCCAAAGTATTTTATTTGCTTCAATATTTGGCCTTCTCCCCGTCACATACCTACAATCATGGCTAGCAATGAGGCGCTCTATGTTGAGTGCTAGAATCTGATATAGCTTAACATGTGTCCTGGAGGTTTTCTGCAATTAAATGCATTTCAGTAACAGTAATCCCTCCCTCTCGCTGCTCCACAGATTTTCCTCATGCATTCTAAATGACTTACTGTCCCTAAGAGAGGAAGTATTGGTGAAAATGATAGTAATAAATGTTTGCAGGTACTGTACACTGTACTTTGATTTGTTCAATGAATGGTTGGACCTCTTAAAAAGGGTTGGTTCTTTGGATTGTATAATATAATTATTAATGTATAATATTTATTAAATAAAACAGTATTCATTAGTTTCACGGTTCACTGATCCCTTAACCACCAAGGTCGTCAGGACACCACTAACTTTGGTGTGTCTCGGGCAAGTACAGCCTGGTGGTGCCCATACCTCTTCAGGCCGCTTTTTTGTGCACGGGGTTTGGTTCCCAACATGAAACAGACAGTACTGGTGTCAATGGTTACCAATAGCAGAAAAAGCCTCCTGGATCTAACGCAAATGCAACACCTCTATCATCTGGTCACCGTTAGTTTTTGGAGTAAAGACTGACTGTGGTGTGTGATAATGCACAAACTAGATCCTAAATCAGTGGGGATTAGTATAATTAATTAAAAAGGGTGTTCAAAAATGGTTGACACTATTGTGATGCCCATATCCCGGAAACCACTAAACTAAGCATACTGTATGTCAAAAGTCATAAATTGTATTGGTTGAATTTACAAATAAAAGTACAAATATTTCTTAGTTCTATGACAGATTTTCATACATTTTAAACATCAGCGCCGCCTGTGACATCTGCCATGGCGATTCGGTACTTAAGCTCGTGCTAAACTCTGTCTTCTGTGACTTATTCTGATGTCTCATGCAAAATGCCTTTTCTTTTGAAGTAAATGTCATTTCATAACCCTAAAAGAAGTTATGCCAAACAGTATACAAAAAACTGAAACGTTTTTACAGAAGCTGTGAAAATTTGAGGTTATTCCGATGAAAATTGTCAAAAACATTTGAGAACACCGTTTATAATGAGATTTTTTTACGGATTTTGCCTAACACAGGTTCCTTTAAAAACAAAGGTTCACTTTATTGTAAAAAATATACATATTTTCATAGTGTCCTAAAGTGTTTGTGTTGCCGTTCCAGCGTGGGCAGTTCTGCAATCCGGCGGTTCAGTTTTGGATGCGGTGGAGGCGGGTTGCAAACGCTGTCAAAAGGAGCAGTGCGACGGTAGCGTGGGCTATGGCGGTAGCCCAGACGAGAGTGGTGAGACCACGCTGGATGCCATGATCATGAACGGGTAAATGAACGAAAAATAAAATTAGGTAGTAAGAGGATTGAGGAAAATTGTATGTTTGAGCAGCAACACAATGGAGGTAGGTGCGGTGGCCGACCTGAGAAGGATCAAAAACGCTA
This sequence comes from Urocampus carinirostris, assembly GCF_059441175.1. Taxonomy (NCBI): domain Eukaryota; kingdom Metazoa; phylum Chordata; class Actinopteri; order Syngnathiformes; family Syngnathidae; genus Urocampus; species Urocampus carinirostris. Next base: position 14,813,942 of record NC_142357.1, read on the forward strand.
TCGGTGTAGCCAGAGCAGTAATGGAGCGCACGGAGCACACCATGCTAGTGGGAGAGTCAGGTATGATCAAATTTGCCACCTGCTCTTCTTGTGTGTGTAAGTATGTGTGTGTGTGTGTGTATGTGTGGTACACAATTTAACAGTAGCGTAACTCTTTGAATAAAGTGCTAAATCCAGATTAGCGCCAAAGCTCCAATTTAATCCAAAACAGAGTAAAACTAAAACATGCAAGTGAGTCTGACACCACAACATAAACCTTGAAACAATTGCCTTTTCAATTAAATACGTCAAAAATATATTTTAACTAGTAATGTTATGCTTGAAGCAAACGCTCGAGTCAAGGATCGAGCTTTCGTGGTAGAAGAATCACAATCAATGGTCTTGATTTGTCGCCAAATCCAGTGACACATCTTATAACATCACGCTCCAAGCAGACGCTCGGCAAGTAGAATTTTTTTAACTCACGGGCATCACCTTTTAACACAATAATGTGAGGCCCTAACTGTGATATGAAGTTCTTTTTTGGAACATTGACCCTTGACTAAAGTTTTTTTTATCCAACTGTACAAAACCGTCTGCTAGTCATCGAGTGCGGATTGTAACAACACACAAGGGAAGCCTGTGGCTTGTACTCTTGTTGTTACTTAGGGGGCAAGGACAACATCATTACCAAGCGAGAAGAACATCCTCTGACATGTTGTTAGCCACACGCAGAAACTCTCAGGAGTAATTGAGACCCATCTGACCAGCCGATGTTTTTCTTCAATCTTTGCCTGTCAGATCTTACCAAAGCGTAGCTTCCAAGGTTTTAGACGACAGCCAAGTCGTCAGGTATGATCTCAGATGTTTCACATCTTTTGAAACAGGTTCTTCTATGCGTTCCACTTCGATGTCAGTCTGGACATTTCTTTCTTGACCTTCTGCCTTCATTAATGCTTTTTCCCCCATGAGAACCAACACTAACAAGATATTTCCTGTTTGGTCCACGTCCCCTACCAAGACGATTCCATTCTGAATCACGGACGGAAATTCTAGCAATGTCTCAGATCGTAAGACAACTAGTCACTTCAATGGCGCTGTTGACGCTCGTTTTAAATTGCAGTGTCTTGTCAAAGCCGTGTCTGCGTGCCTTCAGAGTGAATGATTAGATGTCTTGTTTACTCTTGTAATGGGATTGTGCACCATTTAAGGAAATAAATAGTGATGCACCCTGGTACAAACAGTGAAGCATGATGATGATTAAGGTAGAGAAAATGGTGCCATCTGAAGGAAAGAATATATTGCCTTCAATATCATTACATAAGTATAACAAAGTTGGAGGGCTTCTCTTTTCAGTGCATAGCAGTGTAATTCAAAATTAGCGCGTGTGCGGCACTGTTCTGAGGTCACGACATCGAACCTTCCTGTGTGGAGTTTACATGTTCCCCCCCGTGCTTGCATGGGTTTACTCCAGGCACTCCGGTTTCCTCCCAAATTTCAAAAACATGCATGACAGGTTAATTGGCTGGTCGAAATTGTCCTTAGGTGTGAATGAGCGAGTGAGTTGTCTGTCTCTGTGCGCCCTGCGACTGGCTGGCAACCGGTTCAGGGTGTCCCCTGCCCGCTGCCTGGAGATAGCTGGGATTGGCTCCAGCACCCCCGCGACCATACTGAGGATAAGAGGTGCAGATAATAGATGGATGTATATTATAGGTAAGATTGTGCCTAAAAAATTCAGCCTGACCTAGCCCGAGTCACGTGAATATAAACCCAAACCCGCACGAACCCGACGGATTAACTTGATATGATAAAGCCCGAAATAAACCCAAAACTTTAATTTTCCGCCAAAATAAACACGAAGCTTTACTCCGGCCGTGCGTACCTCAGCCGTGCTGAACTACGCAGCTTGGGATTTACTTGGGGCCGAGTCCCTCAAATCAAGTGTGCACTGCAAGTGCAGCGCTAAAATAAACAGTTTTGCGCCGAAGTGCGCATCTCGGCGATGTGCAGCAAACAAAAGTGAAACTGAACAAAATGGCACTGAAAAGAAAATCAAATCTTGCATATTAAAAGCTGCAAATAGTTAAATAATTGTCCGAATAGCAGAAAGTTTTGTAAAGCTTGTAAACTATTGGTAAGAAGCAGAAATGACCTCTGACATGAGAGAAGTGGAAGATGGAAGTTGCGTGTCTTTTACCCCAACACCAAAGAAGATTTTGTGATTATGAATTAAACTGATAGTTTGGTAAGCATTTTCTTCATCTAAATAATTACTTGAGTAAAATTAAGTGCATGCTGCGTAGATTCACCACGAAGGGAAAAAATAACAGAGAGAGAGAGAGAGAGAGAGAGAGAGAGAGAGAGAGAGAGAGAACCCAGATCGGCCCAACTTAATGATTGGCCCAAGATCTTACCTCATTATATAATAATAATAATAATAATAATAATTTCCTTGTATTGTCATTCTGTGTAACAATGTACACAGAACGAAATGTCGATTGCACCTGACCCGTTGTAGCGAGCCGATGCAGCCGCAGCCAACAGAGGGCGCCGCCGACCACTTTTTAAGTCTTAGGAATGACTCGGCCGGGGCGCGAACCACCGACCTCCCAGTCTCAAAGCGGGCGCCTTACCATCTAGGCTACTGTATGTGTGTGTGTGTGTATGTATATATATATATATATATATATATATATATATATATAAAATCTGTGCATATTCACAGTGGGGGTTGTACATATTATATTACCTACATACTAGAGTTGAATTTATAGATGTCATGTACAGTACGCTTTAAAGTAGAGGTGGGAAAACTATGCCACATGGGGACCATCATGTTTTTTCATCCAGCTTGTTAAACAAAAATTTACAGCGCATAATGTTTTAGTTGGTTAAAAAAGTGTTACTAATGAAAATGCGTTGATTTGGTTTAGCGCTTGTCCCCAGTGTACCCAACATTAAAAAAAGCTGGCCACAATTTTCTTCATTTTCTATTTTTGTCGTGTATTTATTTTATTTATCAAAATATGTATCAAATTTAATCAAATCAAAAACTTCTTAGCTGGCTGTATTGCATTTGTAGACTTTCGTTGCATATTATCATATTTAGTTCTTTAAAAATGACATTTTTGTTGTTTATAACCAATTTGATTAAATGGTCTATTTATTGACAACAAAAATATAGTATAACGTGTTTGTAAATGTTTGCTTTTTCGTTTATATATTAATGCATACTGTTGCTGCGTTTCTTAAAAAAACTAAGAAAAAAAATCCTTATTTCTTTGTGCCTAAATGGAATGTGCAGAAATTGTTGATTGTTAAATGCCAAGAAATGGACATATGTCTTTTTGAAATGGCAGTGACGGTATGAGAAAGGTTGGATGGGCTGCCTTGGATACCCAAAAACTCACAAAAAGAGAAGTAAGATGGTGCATTTTAGTGACTTTGAGTCTGAGTTTGCATTCTTTCTTGCATTTGTTAGCAACTTCTGTTGCACTACACCAAGAAGCAACATCTAGTGGTCATATAATACACAATGACTTTTTGATGAGTATACAGTACATGTAATTGTCCCCCGTTATTTTTTTCTCGTGTTTGGTACAAAACCATAAATGGCTCTATTTCAGAGTACATATGGCTAGGAGATAAGTATACTCATGCAATATCCATTCATAGCGTTTCAATCCTGAGAAGCAAAGAAAAGGATGCTAGTGCATAGTTAAAATAGCACTATTAGTACAAATAGTTTGGTCTAGTATATAAAGACCATAACTTCCCACTACATTTTACAGTCATGGTGTCACACCAACAGACACCGTTTTGGCTGTACGTCGCCAAGGAATCATTTATATGTAGGATCATTAAACAAATTAGGTTCACTGTTGTAAACCAAAAGAAAAATTGTTAAAAGCCAGAAACACCAGCTAAGCACACAGAGCAATTTGATTGGGTGAGCAGTAGAGGTGGGCGGAGCTATTCACACAGCGCACCATTTTCTGCCCAGCGGCGTCTGCACTGAACGTAAATACATCAGTATCCTCGTTTGTAGTACTTTGTAACAAAAGAACTCTGCTTGCACCTTGTTTTGAAACCATTATTAGTAAAAAATGAAGGTCAAAATGAGCTTCAATGATCTTAAGTAAATGCGTAAGGGAGACAAGTTTAAAGTGCTATATTCGTTGATATGGGACACAGGCTCTGGCATTATTCTTATTATCTAATGTACGTATTAGGGACTTATGTTGCTCACTGTTATTCCAAGCGACGCTTGTGATTGCTCATACCCGCACTGTTTTTTTCACAGTGAGAAAAAAAGGAAATATTGTCTGTAAAGTGGGTTTGGCTCATTTTAAAATATATGGTATGGCTCTCTCAGGAAAAATAATACATTTTGCTATTACGGCTCATTAGGTCTAAAAGGTCTTTATTCAGTATTGTGAGCAGCCTTTAAGCATTGAGTTTGTCCACCCAAATAATTTCCTATCAATATTCTGATAAATGAGCCCCTACCATTTTCCTTATATAGGACCTTCCAAATAGGACAGATTGAAATTCACCATGGCTAGGATCTCACAGACCTTCATTATCCTAGGTTTCATAAATAAATTGCTCTTCTGAACCAAGGTTTTGCTAAACTAATTTAAAGCAACCTGAAGGCATCTATCGAGCGTTCCGGTTTCGTTCGGCGCATGCTAACAATTGGTTGGACCCTGGCTGACTCTTCAGTCCTGATTACATTTTGTTATAGAAACAAATTAGGGCGGTAATATTGTCTCTTGTCTGAAAAAAAGAAAAAAGAACGACCTAAGAATGGCATGTGTCATCTTTCATTGCAGCTACGGCTTTCGCAGAAGACATGGGCTTCACTGCCGAGGACCTGACAACTTACAAGTCTCTGAATATTTTTACGCAGTGGCTGAAGGGCAACTGCCAACCTAATTATCGAAAGGTAGGCGTGCTTCTGTGTTGATCAGCGTTAGCTCCAGGCAAGCAGCTACATAAAGATAGTGGCTTGCCTGCGAAATTCACTGGCATGCTAATAATCACGATGTTCACGGACAAAAAAACGGCTTGGTAGGTTTTTAAGTGTTGTGTGTCTTTGATTTCTACTGACCTTATGAGCAATAGGTGCCAGATATTCGTTTATTATGGTACAGATCAAACTGACTGGTGTTACGAGTTTGATTTTGGAAAGAAATAAAAAATTACTCCAAAACCATAACAACATCAACAGTAAGTTGTAATAAATATTTGAATGTTCCGATTGTGTGTCTGATCTTTGAATGTGTAAGTGCAAATCCAGCGCACAAGGGGAGAGAGTATTTTGCTCCGAAAAGGTGTGATTTTTATGAAAAAGGCGTGTTTCTTTGTGAGAATTATCTCAGCAAAAAAAAAAACTTTAGAAGAACAAATTACAAAATGTATTGAATTGTTATATGTATTCATTGTGAAGTTCTTCCTCGTTCAATTTCACATTTTCTGGATATTCTTTTTCAAAATTGCTGAGTTTTCACATAAGAAATATAGTCAATACAATTAGTATGTAACGTAGTACTTTGCTGAGCATCTGCAAATAGAGAGTGAGGCACGCAATTTTCTTGCCTCATGGCAGAGGGCGGTGGTAAGGCCAATATTTCTGATGTGGCGCAGACCTCCGCCCCAAACAATTTCATTAGCGTTTGTAATCAGCAAGCTAATATCAATTTAAGCCATTTGTTGCATGGACTTGTTTTTATAATGTAGGAATGTGTATCTATTGATGCTTTAATTCAAAGTAGCATTGCATAGACCACAGGTGTCAAACAGGCGGCCCGCGGGCCACATCAGGCCCGCTAAGGGGTTGAATCCGGCCCGCGAGACAACACTCAGAGAAGCGCAAGAGAAAAACAAGCTGCAGCTTGGAATATGTCAACTTGATGTTGCCAAAGCCAGGTGCCTCGAACAAAGACACTGTACTTGTATTTATTTATCTCTTTTCCACTCCTTTTCTCCCACTCTCTGTCCCTGTCTCTTTCTCTCTCTGTCCCTGTCTCTTTCATTCTCTGTGTCTCTCTTTTTCTCTTCCTTTGTTCCTCTTTGTCTCTTTCTCTCTCTGTGTCTTTTTAACTTGCTCTAACTTTCTTTTTTCCTGTTCTCTCTTTTCTCTTTCTCTCTTCCCACGCTTTGCGCTTTCCTTTCTCTTTTCTCTCCTTCTCTCTATTTCTCTTTGGATTTCTTTCTTTTCTTTCTCGCCCTTTTTTCCCTCGCTCTCACTTCTCTTTTATCTCTTTTGTTTCTGACGCGCTCACCGTCTTTCTCTTTCTTTATCCCGCCCTCTCTCCTTTTCCCTCCCTCTTTCTCTTATTTTTTCATCTCTTTTTCTTTCTCTTTAATCTACTAGTCCGGCCCCCGACAGAAAGTTTGTTCTATCGTGTGGCCCCCGAGTTAAAATGAGTTTGACACCCCTGGCATAGACTTTATCCAAAAGTTAAGACCATAAAACGTTTGTTTTTCTATGCTCTAGTTAAGTACAGATGCTGCCCTACTTACGATCGGTCGTTAGTTGAATTTGTTCTTAAGTTCCTTCAGTGCTATATTTGGTATGTTTAAGGTTTATAGAAGTCAAGTCAAGTAATTTTTGTTTGTATAGCCCTTAATCACAAAGAGTCTCAAAGGGCTTCACAGGTTATTACACAGACTATTTATTTCAGACTATTATTACACCATCCCCTGATCTGGAACCAACATGAGGGCAAGGAAAAACTCAAAAAACCTCAACATGAGGAAAATGAAGAAACCTTGAGAAGGGACCGCACATGTGGTATCCCCCTTCCAGGATTACCAGACAGCAAAGGATGTTGCAATCACAAATAATACAGAGATATTGTCCATGAAAAGTATAGGTTATTCATATGCTATAGCGTAGAAGTGAGTCTTAAGTTTAGATTTAAACATTTCCACATTTGAGGTCGCAGACCGGATCTCAGGAGGATGAGCATTCCACAGCACCGGTGCCCGGATGGAGAATGTTTTAGGCTTGTATAAGTTACCTGTATTGTTTTGTACTAAAAAAAAACATTTCTTAAAATAATATAATTAAGTTTAACTTACTTTTGGAAGATGAGCTTCAAGAGTTGGGCGACTTCCTCGTTCGTGGCAGAAAGTGGCCGAAAAAAAGCGATCCAGCAATTTTCTCAAACGCATCAAGCTTTCTAATTCCACTTTCAAAAGAAACGGCTCCCCTCTTCTTTACACTTTACACCAACCATATTAAATGGATGCACGAGATATTAAAAAATAAAAATGTCAAAGTTCTTAGCACGCTGGAGACTCAGTACAGTATGTTTACACGCGAACCAGGAAGAGGAAGCAGATTTCTTCTTTGGGGTGGATGCTGGGTGACCTCTCAAAGTGCCACCATACGCCGGTAGCTGCGGAAAGAATCACTACAGTACAGCCCTCTACTCGGAAAAATGTGCACACAATACAAAATCAATGTCCGGATATTTTTCGGCATCAGGAAAAAAATGTTAGTATCTACAGTTTTTCGTAAGTCGAATGGTCGTGGGAAGGGGAGCGTCTGTATTTCTTTCTTGCTCTGCCAATCAAAGAATAAATAAGATGTAGGTTAATATATTTATAAATCTGACTGCGCTTCACCAGACACGAATCTCACCTCACGTTACAACATTTATTGCCCGTTGAGTTTTATGGATGACCTTAAAGACTATATATTCTGTAATCTAATGGATTTAAACTTGACCTGTTTCAGTTTACTCGTGAAATTGTCCATTATGCATTTGTCAACAAAAACTTGCACATTCAAAAAAATAGTCAAGTCAAGTCAAGTCATTTTTATTTGTATAGCCCTAAATCACGAAGAGTCTCAAAGGGCTTCACAGATTGTTACACTATATTACACAAACTATTTTCAACCGACAAGAGGAGTAGGTTATTCGTATGCAATGGAGTAGAAGTGAGTTTTAAGTTTAGATTTAAACATTTCCACTGAGGTTGCAGATCGAATCTCAGGGGGAAGAGCATTCCACAGCACCGGTGCCCGGATGGAGAACGCTCTCGAACCAGCAGAAGACTTCTTTGCTCTCGGGATCATCAGAAGACCAGCACTCTCAGATCGTAGGCTTCGGCCCGGGACATAGTGGCAGATCAGATCTGAAAGATAAGAGGGAGCAAGTCCATGTATGATTTTGTACAATACTAAGAGAACTTTGAAGTCACATCTTTGGCTAACTGGGAGCCAATGCAGGTTAGCCAAAATCGGTGTTATGTGATCGTACTTTTTTGTCCTGGTTAAGAGCCTCGCTGCGGCATTTTGTACTAGCTGAAGAGACTTGATTCTGGACTTCGGGAGACCGGAGAGTAGTGCATTGCAGTAATCGAGACGGGAGGTAACAAATGGATGAATTATTGTTTCCGCATCAGACTGAGACAGTATTGAACGGATTTTAGCAATGTTGCGATGATGGAAGAAGGCAGTTCTAGTAATTTGTTTTACATGCATCTCAAAGGATAGTTCAGGGTCAAATATGACACCTAAATTTTTAACTGAGTCACTCTGTGTGATGTGACATTTGTCAATGTTCACAGCAGTTTTTGAGAATAAGTCCCGGCATTTAGAAGGACCAATGACTAACATTTCAGTCTTTTCAGAGTTAAGACGCAAGAAGTTGAGTGACATCCACTCTTTTATCTCAGTGAGACAGGCCTCCAAATTTCCACAGTTTAGTGTGGAAGATTCCTCCAACGGAAGATATAGTTGAGTGTCGTCTGCATAGCAATGGAAGCTGATATTGTACTTGCGAATAATATCACCTAACGGAAGCATGTAAATGTTGAAAAGTAGGGGGCCGAGCACTGAACCCTGCGGAACACCGCAGGTAACATTAAAGGGCTCAGATGTCGTTTCACCATATTTAACACAGTGTGTCCTATCTGAGAGGTAGGATTTGAACCACGAGAGGACAGCTCCTGAGAGACCAATCCATTTTTCCAACCGTTCTAGTAGGATATTGTGGCGCACTGTGTCAAAAGCAGCACTAAGATCCAGCAGCAGCAAAAGTGATGAAGCGCCAGAATCCATTGACATTAGGAGATCATTTGTTACCTTGATCAGAGCTGTCTCAGTAGAGTGGTTAGCCCTGAATCCTGATTGCATGGATTCAAAAAGGTTATTCTCCGATATGAAAGCATTCAGCTGCTGTGCCACTACTCTTTCGAGTACTTTAGAGAGGAAAGGTAGGTTTGACACAGGTCTGTAATTACTTAATATTTCTGGATCAAGGTTGGGTCGTTTCAGTGTGGGTTTAATAACGGCGGACTTAAAAGCTGCTGGAACTACACCTGAGGAGAGTGATGTATTTATAATATTTAGAACTGAAGGCCCAAGGACGCTAAAAAGACTTTTAATAAGTGAACCTGGGAGCGGGTCGAACTGGCAAGTTGTCGGTTTGGCCGCATTCACCACTTGTTTGAGATCATCAAGTGACAGTTCACTAAAACCGGCCATTTTCCCAGGGCAGCCACCCTGTCGTGCATCTGTAAATTTCAGTCCTTTAATACGTGTGGTACTAACAATATCTTTTGCAATTTCTTCCTGTATGCATTGAATCTTCTTAGTGAAGAAGACCATTAAGTCCTGAGCAGAGTGTGTCGAACTGTCTGCGATAGGCTGTTGCCTTGTAAGCGATGCTACAGTGTCAAAAAGGGCTTTGGGGTTGTTCTTTTGAGACGCAATCACCTTCGAAAGGTAGGCCGATTTTGCAGAGGCAAGGGCCGCTTTATACTTTAACAAGCTGTCACACCAGGTTTGATGGAAAACCTCAAGCTTGGTAGCGCGCCATTTTCTCTCCCATTTCCTGCATTCTTTTTTAAGGGTTCTAGTTTCATCAGTAAACCAAGGTGTGCGTCTTTTAGGACGTGATTTTAGTTTTATGGGCGCTATTGAATCCAGCACACTAGTCAGGGTGGTATTGAACTCATTCATGAGTGAGTCAATCGAGCCATTGTATTTAGGAAAGGACGCAACTGCTCCAGGAAGGAGTTCAAAGAGCTCAGAAACTGTGCCAGTGCTTATATTGCGTCCGCTAGATCCCTCAGCTTTATTAACTCTACATTTAGTTAGCACCTCAAATGTCACTAAATAATGATCAGAGATAACAGTAGTACACGGTAGCACCATAATGTTTGAGGTTAAAACTCCTCGAGTCAGAATCAAGTCTAGCGTGTTCCCATTTTTATGGGTTGGCAAGTCAACCAGTTGAGTAAAACCAAATGCATCAATTAGAGAACTAAACGCAATAGTAAGTGAACTGTGTGGGGAGTTCATATGAATGTTAAAGTCTCCCATAATTATAATTTTGTCTGCATAGGTTACTAGTTCAGACAAAAGTTCAGCAAATTCGTCTAAGAAAGTTGTGTATGGCCCAGGTGCACGATAGATAGTTATTACATCAATTGACAATTGAGGGGACCGCATCACAAGAGCCTCAAACGTTTTGTAATTATTAGAGGTACGTGTATTAAATTTGAGCGATTTTTCAGAGATTAGCGCAACACCACCACCCCTTTTCAGTGTGCGTGCTATATGACTACTCTCGTAGTCTGGGGGAGAGGCATAATTTAGCGCTAAGTGCTCATCCGGGCGTAACCACGTTTCACAAAGACCCATACAGTTAAGTTTATAATCACGAATAATGTTATCAACAAGTAAAGCTTTTGGAGCAAGCGATCTAATATTTAACAGACCAAATTTCAGCTTTGCTGAATCATTTGACTTAGCTGAACTCTTTGTAGTCTTTGTCGAGATCTTCAAAAGCTCCCGGCGTTGTGGCCGCTCGTGAGCGCTGAGTTCAAAGCGTCGGTTGTCCGGCGAGGAATGAATGGTGGAATTAGTTACATCCTCGCGTCCATCTTGCTGCTTGGACTTCACACGCTTCACACATCTACCTGCACGGCAACCACGTTTCTGTTTTCTTTCTTTACGGGGCCGCCGCCGCCGTTTTTTAAGAGGAATAGCTGTCCACAAGGATGCCGGGTCTCTTTGAAGTTCGCTCGGTATATCATGGGCGGTATAAAAAGTGCCCGAATAATCGAAATTTAGACGCCCACCCAACCGAATAAGTTCGTCCCTACTGTAAGTGTTTTTGGCCACACATGTGTCCAAAAGTGAAAGCAAAAAAGACAAGAGAACGGCAATAAATAGAAGATTAGCTGGAGAGCTCGCCGCAAGCATGTATCCATGCGCAGTCGCCATCTTGAATTTTAAAGAAAGAAATATATTCCTTTTGAAAATGAATGAATGTAAATAATCCTTCATTTCTTTTCTTCTCAGAACGTATTTCCTAATCCATCCAAATCATGTCCTCCCTACAAGCCACAATTGTGCCAGGACCCCCCAAAGCCACATCCTCTTAATATTCACTCCCATGACACTATAGGTGAGTCCTTATGGATTATTCATGAACGAAGAATGATACTTTCAGATTTTTGTGATTACCTACAATGCCCAACTGTCGTCATCTTTTGTCACCTGAGAAGGAACGCAAGACATAACTTCACTTGTTAAAGGGACAGTGTGTATAGTCTGACCACAAGATGTCGCTGTATGATGTAGTGCAACTCAAAACGAGTGCTTAAAACCACAAAGAAGAATGCAAACTACAGAGACTTAAAGTGACCAAAATACCCTATTCTACTTCTCTTCTTTTACTCTTTACTTCTTTATATTTTACTTTTTCCCACTAGGATGCGCTAAATAATAGACACTGTTCCTTTAATGCTATCTCGGGGACTGGTCCAGAGGGATTTGTGTGTGTGTTGGGTGGGAGGGCGTGACTGTGTGTGTGCACGACTGTGATAAGCTGTTGTAAGTGTGAAGCACATTGTAAAGCGCTTTGGGAGGTCTTCAGTGACTTGAAAAGTGCTATATAAATATTACTATTTAAGGGTCCGGAATGGACTTGACAAAATCCACACCTTATAATAGCTTCAGACTTGAATGGGCCAATGGAAAAATATTACCAAGAAGTCAGCCATTTTGGTTAAAAGCTGGTAATAATATAAACAATTTTTTGTAACTTTTTTAATGCTATAGCTTTGTTAAAATTGAATAATTTTAGGGATTTGCAATAAGGCTTTTGGTTTATCCCTTTTATTTAGTTTGATTCTTTTTACTTCTAACTTTTTTACTGTAATACATTTTTAAATGAGTTTTTTTTCATGCCTCCACACAAGTAGGGTGTGGTTAGCTAGCTGTGAAGGGGCCTCGCTCAAATCTCATTCCTCGCATGGTTAGCTTGTGCCTTGCTATAATTTTATGTATTAATTTAATTATTTTGTTTTTATTTAATTCTAACATTTGTGGTTGTCTATGTATTTGGTGTTCCAGGTTGTTGGTGGGGAAAAGGAAGGGGATTTTATTTTTTGGTTTTACACTGAATGTTGTTATACAGCAGTTTGAGTTGCAATTTCTAGCCTGAAAAGTGCTTTGCAAATAAATGTCGACTATGTTTTAGTGAAGGAATCTGCTCTAATGTTTGTTTTTGAAACCTTGGCAGGTATGATTGCGTTTGATCAATTCGGCCATGTCGCTGCAGGGACATCTACCAATGGGCTAACTCACAAAGTTCCAGGGTATGTCAACTGCAAAACGCATGTTCAAATGGCATACTCTACTAATGTTCATAAATAATTTTTTTTCCCGAAAGTCGAGTCGGAGACTCTCCGATCATTGGGGCAGGAGCATATGCCGACATCACAGCCGGAGCCGCCGCTGCCACTGGAGACGGCGACCTCATGATGCGATTTTTGCCGAGGTGACTTCTGCGTTTCTGCATCTGCTATTACAGTAAATGTAGAAGAGGGTTATCCAAATATAGGGGTTGGACGATTTTGCTCCAAAACTAAATGCAAGATTTGTTTCTTAATATTTTTAAAAGTAAACATCGTACAATTCACAAGCATACTGGGCTCACGGTTATAATAGCAAACATTTTGCGTACAAATTTGCCCAGTTGAGTGAATCTACTGAGCAGGGCTAACGCTTGTGTCCGGAATGCTAGCTGCTAAAGCAGGAGTCTCAAACTCATTTTAGCTCAGAAGCCACATGCTGTAAAAAAAAAAAACACTTAAACAGCGGCCAGACTAGTAAATTAATGGCATAAAATGTGTGCCTTAGATATAGGGTTAAGGATCTTTCGAAGGCTCACAAGTTAGGGATTCAATAATAAAACGATTATCTTCATTTTTTTTTTCCTTTCGCTAAGATTTCATCTCTTGTGGTGTTCATCGACTGTGCATCTGTAAACCAAAAAATGGGTAAAACAAATTAATTCATTTCCACTCCAGTTTATTTCACCTCAGGGAAACTAGTGGAAATTGGCAAAAATAGCACACCCACTAATTTAGTGCAAATGATTTCATTGATTGATTCAATGATTTAAAAGTCATTTTCTTTATTTCTGATATTTCGATGAAGAACTTTTTATTTGGCAACTGTTAGATGTCATATATATATATATATATATATATATATATATACACACACACACACACATATCTAAGTGAAAGCTTCTTTAACTGTCTGCATAGACACCAGAGTGCTAGTTTTTAATTATTTTCTTTTTAAATCCAGGTGCTAACCGATAATTCCCAATCACTGCAGGTAGAAATCCTAGTTTAATAGCTAATATTGTGATTAAGGGGAGAAATCCATGCGCCACACGTGAATGCAATCATATTGCCGTAAACCGTGGCTTCCCTTTTAAGTAAAACAACACTGATGGACAGGTGTTTCCTCAATTGTTTTCCGTTTGATAAATGGTAGTTAGCAAATACAGATATAGTATATGGTTAGCTTTGCAAGTGACCGCTGGCTTTGGCCACCTCCAGTGGACATATTTAAAACTTTTAACTCATTTGTTTGACATGATGCGGCTCATTTTTTTCTTGTACTTCTCTCACCATTTTTATGGGCTGAATTACATTAGTTTGCAAGAGCGACCTGGTCAATAGGTGCATATTTAACGCCCCAAGCAACCGTGCCAGCTTCACTTTTTAATATTGCTAATACTACAATGGTCTAAAATGTCACCTTTACATTAAGCAGGGCTTGAAATTTTTTATTTCTTTATTCTAAAGATAAACTTAAAGTCAACGTTTGCTGTTGTTGTTTTAATGAGGACAACAAAAAATTTCAATTCACAATCTTGAGAAATATGGTATTAATGCAAGGTTTCCTCCTGAAAATTCTATTTTATAAGATGAAAGCAAATCGTCTAAAATGAAACAACTTTATTCTTGTAAAATGGGGAAAAAGGTTTGGTTTGATCGGCTTTTTTCATCCGTTTGCCAAAATTAAAAACAACTAAACATGTCTTTTAATGAAGCAGAATTTTAAAAAGCCTCGTTTTTCTCCATACCTTAATTACGGAAACACCTAGGTAGAATTAAAAATTGCATTGGACATTGTGTAATATTTAGGGCCTTCTTGTTGTAAATATATATATATTAGCTTGAAAAATACATGAACTATCATATTAATGTGTTTTGTTTTTATATAATAATAATGATACTTTTAGGTCATTTTAGGTTCGTTTGACATAATATGTTGCCCACCGAGAAGTACCTGACATGATTGTCTGCCATTTTGCTGCGAAATGTACCTTCAAAAACCCAAAACCTTGTAAGGGTACCCCCATAATCCTTGTGAAAGGTTAGGCACGAAATTGAGAAGAAAAATGGTGCATTTTTGTCACATTGAGTCTCCGTAGTTTGTAATCTACTTTTTTCTCTGCAGCACTTGTGTTAAGTTGCTCTACACAATACAGCAACATGCAGTGGTCAAATATTTCAGTGTCCCTTTAATTACAGAAATAATTCATAACACCTTCAACCTAATCATTATCGACGTTTTACAAAAACAAATATTGGCGCCACCTTCATAGATAATAAAACTTTTTCAAAAAAATTATTCTCAGAATCTTTTGACAATTTGAGAAAAAAACTGATTTCAAAGGATTAAGACAATAATTTGTCTTCCTTTAAAAATGACTTTTCCCTACAGAGTTGACATTTTTTTTTAGTTGTATCGTTGACATTGCAGAACAGTGACCTAGGAGTGCATTAATTTGTCCTATGAAGAGCGTTAGCGTACAATTCCGCCTCGAGGGACAGCAATGCACCCCGAGCTTAGTGTGACAGGCCGCTTAGAGGCCTTGACAAGAGCTTGTTAGTCGGCCTGACGCCCGTTCGATTCCGCCCTGCCGACAGTTACTTGGCGGTGGAGTTGATGAGGGCCGGGACGGATCCCTCGGCAGCCTGCAAGACGGCCATTTCCAGGATTAAGAAGCATTACGCCGACTTTTTCGGAGCTGTCATCTGTGCGAACGCGACTGGTCATTACGGTGAGCTTTGCATTCACAAAAATGGATGACGCCAATGAATCTCTTTGCCAAATGTTATTTCCTACCCAAGACGTGAATCCGATGGTTTGGTTCGAACGAAAACTTATTGTTTGCTGTACGTTTTCAAGCCAAGTACTATTTGAAAATATGCTTGCTTTGGATTACCTGATTTAAGAGCCAACCGCATTACATTTGTATTAAATCAATATAATTAATTGCATATATTTAATGGCCTATGGCAGGGGTGTCCAAACTTTTCGCTTAGCTGAAAATGTGTGAGTGCCGATTATTCAGCCTGTCTTTAATAAATTCACCCTCCGCGAAAGGTTTGCAGTGCTTGGTGATCAGCAATGTGACCTCGTAGCATTTTCATTTGACCCGCAGGAGCTTGTGAAAAAGCACTGTTGTGCCGTTAAAACGGCTTCCGGTTGCTTCACCTTTTCACAGCGTTCATTTCCAGTTAGCTTTTTGTAGTCTGCATGTTTCGAAATTGGGCAGAGGTAGTTATTTCAGATTTCGGTGAAAGAATACTCAATTTCTACATATTACAGAATATTCCACACTATTAGGGGGACAGATTATAAGGCGCATCCTCACAAAAAAAATAGTATTTTGTCATGTATTTTTCAAATAGAAGGCACATTGGATTAAATCTAGTTATACAGGGATCAGAATTGAGATTTTCATTTTCAGCTGAAATAGCCAGGGTCCAGGGCGGAGCCCGGTGGGGGGCTCAGGGGGGCTTTGCCCCTCTGAAGTCAACAGCATTTATCTTATTTGCTATGTGAAAATTGCACTAGAATGAATTAAATCCAACAAAACAGAAACCATGTATTATATATATATATATATATATATTTAAAAAATAATAATATATTGAAATTAAAAGCATTCGTAATATTGAACATGATCATGATGATACAAAATATTTATTTTAATCATGTTTATAACAAATTTAAAATTTTGTTTATCCTGTTCTAAATATTGTATAAACACAAAAGATAAAATCATTTCATAAATAAATAGATTTATAAATACCTCAGATTGGGATTTTCTGTCACACAGGGGAACCAGTGGTTGACTGCTGCTAGTATTTGAAGTGGAAGGATTTGAAAAGGCCAATAATGTTGAACCGGTGGCTGCCGATTTTAAATGCGGATCCGAGTGCATAATTTGATCGCCGGCAAGCTATTTGTGCTTGTTCATTTTAGCATGATCGATCAGTGCCACACAACCTCGCGTACCATAATTGATCAGATCGACACAGTATAGACACTTTGCTTTCCCTGGAACATCACACTTTGCGACGAACTGGCTCAAAGTTTCTGTAACTTCCTCGATCTTTGCGCCGATTTTAACGTTTACTGTGACAGTCTTCTCCAGCCATGACCACTTAAATTTATTCTTGATTCCTTTATCAATCTCGGAGACAAAAGCCTCGTCTTCTTTTCTTAGTATTTTCATATTTACTTTTTCAAACACTCATTTCACCGTTTGAAAAGACCGGAAGGAGCGCCATGTTTGAGAAAGCCAATGCTCTGAACAAAAGCTCCGCTGATTGGTTATCAGCGAACCTATCGACCAATGGTCTAAATGCTAACTTGGGGTGATGAAACAGTCACGTATCATACCTCACCCCCCCCAAAATATTTTCTCATCGAATTTAGACGATTTACGGGAATGACCTTTGGGGTTCAAAAACAGCGGAAATCCGCGGATCCACGGAAAATTCTGATCCCTGGTTATAGCTACTGTATTTCTTTGTATAACCATTGTGCATACACTTGCATTGTATATTAGTGCAATGATTGATCTGTCGAAAAATGTTTATTGTATGCAGCAGGATTCGAACCAGTATCACTGCAGTGAGAGCGATAAAGCCTATCCCCTAGATCACTAGTGACACAGATGTCAAATGAAAAGGCATTATATTTTATTTCATTATCGCACTCTTTTTACCCACAATGCCAGAAACCAATGTAAGAGAATGGTGGAAACAAAAGTTGTCCTAAAAAATATGAACGCAAATAACAAAGATTTTGCTTTTATATCTTTCAGGATGACTGTTTTCTCTTTTCTCTAGCATATATTCTTATTACCTTGAGTAAAAAGTGTGAGATCAAATCGAATGCCTCTTCGTATGTCATCTGCATCACTGGTGGCCTGGTGATTAAGAGTCTGCGGTCGCACAGCCTCGACTGGGGTTTGATCCCCATTGCATGCAGTGCTTTGATTGTTGTCAATGAACAAATACGGTAGTATACAAACCTCAAACAATAACGCACACGTAAAAATACTGTAAGCATTTCCAATCTTGTCCACCGTATTTTGCGATGTATATAAAGGCGCACTTTTAAATTCCTGGCCAAATTATTTTTAGGTGCGCTTTATAGTCGGGAAGATGAGATATATGAACGCGTTACTGTGCTGAGTGTTAGCAGATGCAGAGTAACGTACGTAATTCTCTTGCCAAATGGCAGAGGGCGGCAGTGAGACTAAGGATAGTGTAACAGCAAGTCAAGTCCTCCGATATTTTTTTGTGTTGCAGATTTTTTTTTCATAATGGAAAATTACCTATCTTGATACTTTTATTCAAAAGAAACGGTAATTTACAAATTACGGTAACATAATGAGACAAACCTCACTGCACGTTACTGATTTAAAAGTGAAAATCTCAATGGTTGAGTTGTTTGACACATGCATTGTTGATGCCCAATTTGCTCTTTGCCCAATTTTCTCAAAGGTGCGGCTTGTAACAAGGTGCCCGGTTTATTGAAGTTTCACTACATGGTTTGGAACAACGACTCCAATGCGCCACTACTCAAGTCAGTGGACTGTTTTTAATTTGAAAAGATTTGGGAGAGACTGTTTACTCCCGGTACAAACCGAGGTGGTGTATAACATCTTTATTGCATAAATAAAAACAAACATGACAATAAATACATACTTACGAATGATAAAATAAGTTACAACATATACATCACAATCCAAAACCTTTTAGAGCATCCACAAGTTAGAATCTGATACCTAAATGCAAGTTTTTGTAAGCATGGTTGTAACGTACTTCTGAGTTTGAAATTGATGCTAGTGTGAAAGTCCAGGTTCACTGTCCGCCCACTGGAAATAATCGCACTGTTTCCCTTTTTGGAAGCTGCATGTGTAGAAATTGCGGCCATTATTGGGTCCCAGCTTGAGGACGGTCCTCAACACGCATCGTTTGGCATGATGACAGGAAGGAAAATGCGAGTCAGCCCACTGGAAAAAAAAAAAAAAAACTAATCTTGAGACTATGTATTGAATTAGACCATTTTACTGAGCAAGTCAGACTGATTTTTGCTGAATTGGGACATTACAATATTTATCTTGTCTTATCTTAGCTTAATTCAAGTAAAATTGATTATTCATTAATCATGGTTTTATATATATATTATATTTATATATGTTTAATATCTCGTGCACCCATTCAATATGGTTGGTGTAAAGAAGAGGCAAGCCATTTATTTTTAAATGAAAGTGGAATATGGAAGCTTGATGCGGTTGAGAAAATGATTGGATCGCTTTTTTTTTCGGCCACTTTATCACGGAGGAGGACGTCTTGAAGCACATCTTCCAAAAGTAAGTTAAACTCAACTTTATCTTTATAGGGCATGTTATTTTATGAAATATTTTTTAGTACAAAACAATATAGGTTACTTATACAAGCCTTAAACATACGTATATAAAGCCTAGATGGTAGGGCGCCCGCTTTGAGACTGGGAGGTCGCTGGTTCGCGCCTCGGCCGAGTCATACCTAAGACTTATAACATTGGTAAAATGGCGGCGCCCTCTGTTGGCTGCGGCTGCATCGGCTCGCTACAACGGGTCAGGTGTATCGACATTTCGTTCTGTGTACATTGTTACAAAGAATGACAATACAAAGGAAATTATTATTATTATTATAAACCCTAGACGTACCAAATATAGCACTGAAGGAATCTACGAACGATCTCGTTCGCAAGTAGGGCAGCGTCTGTAAATCATTTAAAAATACTATTTATTTTTATTTTTAATGATTCTTAAAAGGACGTTTTGTATTATTGAGCAGCGCCTAGTGTTAAAAGAAAACATTGATTTTTTTTAAATGAAAGATTGTAGTAATAGGCAAAAACCCATGAACTATCATTTGATGTGCATTGATTTAAATACTCAAAAGGTTGATAATCCACCGTTTACTCTACATAACGTAAAGCCTCACCTAGAGGGTGCTGACATAAATGTCCTCATCTTGCTGCAGAGGGCACCCGAAAAAATGTCAAAAAAAAACATTAAGTAAAATGTTGCATTTAGGGCACGTTGAGTATCCGTAGTTATTGTCCTTGTTTTCAGTTGCACTAAACAATACAGTGACATCTAGTGGTCAAATATTGCACAGCGTCTATTTAATAAACAAGCTCTTTCCTAGTTGTGATTGTTGCATACTTAAATCATTTTCCGTTCAGCCCAGGAGCATCAAACTTAAACCTGGGTCTGGGTGAGTTTGAGCTGAATCAGGTTTTCCACATCAAAACTGATATAAACATCCCATTTCCTATATATTTTTTTAATTTTAAATCCTACAAAAACAATATCTAAAGATTAAAGAAAACGTTTTAATTTGAAATTCTCAATCTGTGATAAATGAATCCATACTTTGGTCTTGAGCTTCATCATCAAATTCATCAATCTCATTACTTCCCCTTTTCTACTTGTTTATTTGCCTCGTTCCCCTAACACTTCCTTAGAAATACTTCCTGCTTCTAAGAATCTTGCTGGTTGTAATATAAACCTTTTTTGTTTTATGTGTTTTAGTAATATTTTAAAATTAACAAAAAGGCAGTGTAATATTATTTGGCCGTGAGATGTTGCTGTATGGTGTACTGGAACTGAAAACGAGTGCTAAAAAGCACAAAGAGGAAAATAAACTATGGAGAGTCAGTGATCAAGTTCTACCATTTATTTTCATTTTTTTGGGCAAGGTTCATTTTTGAGTACCTGTAGCAGCAAGACCTTTATTTCAGCTCCCTCGAGGTGAGCCAAATTTTGTGTAAAATAAATGCACATTTCTAAAACTACAATTATTTCAAAACATTGTTTGTTTTACAGTTCATGAATGTATCATTTTTATAAATCAATATTAGGGTTTTTTTATGAACATTTTTCTACCACTAGGAGGCTCTTACTGATACATACTGTCTCTTTAAAATGTTATTTGAGTTTAAGACTTTTTTATTTGAATTTATATCAAATTTTATTCCCTTTTTTATGTATTATTATTTTTTTAAACATTTTTAAGCTTTTACAGCAAATATCGACTCCAAATACATATTGTCCTCCTCTTAATACTAATAATCTGTATCGGCCCTGAAAAACCCAAAATGTTTGTTCGTTAGGAAACACCTTGAAAAGCAAAAACTGTTTTTCCTTCTTACCTCAAAGAAGTCACACTTTGTCTCTCGAGGCAGCGAGCAAGTGTAAAAACGTCGTCCCCTATTGTCTCCGTCCTTGTGGACAACCCGCAGAAGAGCTGAGCGACCGTGCGATGTGCAAGAGGGAGGGGTGCAAGGGCTAATGGGGGCCAACTCCGTCCTTACGGCCCCACTTACTTACAGAAAATAGAAAAAGTTGTAAAACAAAGAAATATTTCTCGGTGTAATTCTCTTTAGACTCAATACCGTCTTTCAACGTAAACATATTCCCTTTTTCAAAATACTGGACTCCACAACGCTTTTAGCAGGGGTGGGACAACTTTTTGAGTCACGGGGCGGATTGGGTAAAAAAAAATATGTCCGAGGGGCCGGAACAAGGTGAAAAAAATGTGATTATTTTTAAATTTTTGTATCTCGCCATTCAGTCTTAAGTTTCTCTTTTTTTATTTTTATTTTTTAATTGGTTTCAAATCACTCAATAGAGCCAAGTCCAGTCAAGTCATGTTTACAGTGGGACCTCGCTAATTCGCGCTTCGACGTTAGCGGCTCCAGAGCTTCGCAGGTCTAAAAAATAATTAGAAGAAAATAATTTTTTAAAAATAATTTTTTTGAAGGGGCGTCGCTACTTTGCAGATTTTCACTTTTTGCTGGTGGTTTTGGTCCCCATTAACCGGGTCTAAAAAATAATAATATTTTAAAAATAAATAAATAAATTTCGCCCCGTGACTCAAAGTTGTCCCACCCCTGCTAAAAAAAATGTTTGTTTTTTTTAGGTGCGCCGCTACTTAGCGGATTTTCACTTATCGCGGGTGGTTTTTGTTCCCATTAACGGCGATAACAGAGGTCCCAATGTATTTGTATAGCCTGTAATCACAGAGTCTCAAAGGGTTGCACAGACCACAGATTATTGCAAACCACTGACTATTATGACCTTCCCCTGATCTAAAACCTAAATGAGGGCAAATAATACACAGATATTGTCAACATAAAATATAAGTTATTCATATGCTATAGAATAGACGTGTTTTAAGCATAGATTTAAACAGTTCCAGTAAGGTTGCAGATTGAATCTCAGGGGGGAGAGCATTCCACAGCACCGAGGCCCGAATGGAGAACGCTCTCGAACCTGCGGATCTCTTCTTGGCTCTTGGGATCACTAATGAACCAGCATTTTCAGAGTGAAGGCTCAATTCCGGAACATAGGGGGGAATTAAATCTGAAAGATATGAGGGAGCAAGTCCATGCATGATTTTGTATACTACGAACAGAACCTTAAAGTTCAATCTTAAGCTAACAGGGAGCCAGTGCAGGTTAGCTAAAATCGGGGTAATGTGATCAAACTTTCTTGTCTTAGTTAAAAGCCTCGCTGCAGCATTTTGTACCAGCTGAAGGCTCTTGATTTTGGACTTCGGAAGAACAAACGCGTGGATTATAATCTTGCATCGGACTGAGACAGCATAGGGCTAATTTTAGCAATGTCGCGAAGATGGAAAAAAAGCTGTTCTAGTAATATTCTTAACGTGTGTTTGAAAGGACAGATCGGGGTCAAATGTAACACCTACATTTTTGACTGATTCACTCTGGGTGATATTACATTTACCAATGTTCGGAGCAGTTTTTGAGAACAAGTAAAAAAATCTTAAATATGATGATATTCATTGAATAACCCAAACGAAGGCTATCTTTTTTTCATAACTTTTGATTAATAGCTTCATAAAATACATTCTAAAACTTCATTCATAAAAAGCGTTTTTAGGGTGGAAATCACGATAAGGGACAATGGGTTTGAATGGCCCAAAAGCAAGATTTTTTTTTTAAATAACCATATTATATAAAATCATGTAGACTGCTTTTATTTGGCGAACCGGAATAAAAACTCTGGCCGCGGGCCCTACTCTTCCTTAGTCATTTGATTGTAAATTTTCAATTTCCATTTTCCACAAAGTGTGTTCAAATCTTTAATATATTTTCCGTGAATGTTTGAAGTAGTTGTGTAAAACATGCATACCCTGCAAGGATTTTTTTTAGGGACCATTTTCTTCTTGCGATTTCATGACAATTCAAACAGGTTTACAATGCCCCTTCTACAAATATTGTATTTACATAGACGCACATTTAACATTGGATGCAGTGGTAATCCAACAAGTGTGAGCGCCAAACCCTAACCAGGAGACAACCAGTGATATAGATGACATATGAAAAGGCATTGGATTTTATGTCATTATCACACTATTCCTACTCTCGTTACTAGAGGTGAATGTAAGAGAAACGAGGAAACAATCGTCCCAAAAAATAAACTCAAAAATGCATGACGGGGAATAATTATATGGTGTATGTTATGATGAAAAGGACGTTAAATAAATACATTGTAAGTTTTATGTAGGTTATGTTTTACACAAATGAATACTTTGTTAAATACGTAGTTAAAAAGTTATTGTAACTGTCACATTTCTCAAATAATTTTTCAAGTTATTGAAAAAAAAAAGTATTTTTTTATGATTAATGACTTAAAACTGATTTTATTAAAAGAGAAACTTTTATTTTTGTAAATTTCAACTTAAAATCCTCAAATCTAAGATCCAGTTCAAACTTTCCAATACAAAAACTATCGCACTTATGGGGATCCTGCTGTGGAGCTCAAACTTGCCTTGTTAGTGCGGAAATAACCTAAAAATACACCTCGAGTAGACGACCACTTTTTTTTACAGGTATTCATAAGCAAGTCACTCACCCCGACTTGTTAGAGAAACCGCCATCAATTCTCATTTTCTTGCGCGGTTGACTGGACGTGGCCGGCGTTCCCCCGCGAGACGGCTCGGGCGCCTCGCTCAAGTCGGAGAAAAGCAGCGTGGTCGTCCCAAAAGCCGAACGCCAGTTGATTTTGCGCTCCTCTCGGGGTTTGCTGAAAGCAATGCACGGGTAGCGCACCAGATCGCTGGAGGAAGGCGCGAAAGCCTCCTCCTCTTTGTGGGCTGCGGGAAAAAAACATAAAAATGACATTTCATCTTTATTCTGTTGCCCCCTCGTAAAAATAGCTTGTGAGTGCAGGATTTTATTACAAAAGACAAAATACCAGACAACACTTTGATGTACTCTTGCAAGTCCACAAGTCTCACAACTTCCCCCTTCGGGCCCTTTTATGCTTCTCAACATACTGGTCGTAAATGTAGGGTTGCTTTAATGTAGTGGTTCTCAAATAGTGAAACTTCGTCAAGCGAGGAAAATTTGTTTTTTACTGTCTTAGAATCAGGGCTCGTACACCTTTTTCAGGGCCAAGCTCAAGTGCTTTTTAAAGACTTTTAAAAAACATTTTAGTTTCTCCTGTACTATTAAATGTGTGAATTATGCATTTTGCAGATCCACAAACATATCTGCTATTGACATATGTAATTTATAATCTTAGGTGTGCATTTGTCAAGACATGATCTTGAGTAAATCGCAAATATATTTGTGACAAATCTATCAACATTAAAGTGTCTGTTAAAATTAAGGAAATATTTAGCTTACATTTTCAGTTGTAGGAAGTTCTTCTGATTAAAATTTTGAAAAAACGACTTTAGTTATTTGTATGCCCGTAATTGATACATAATCCTTGCACTAATACAGATTTCGTAGTGCCCCATTTGGCGTAGCATGCACCGATGCAACATAGGACAACGGCAAACAAACTTATGCCAGCTACCATCAATTAAGAAGGAAAAATGAAATGGCAAAGCCGCCAGAGAGCAGTGTCTGCTTCATTTTTAAGCAGGCCTCTTGTGAAACATGTCAACAATTCAAACATTTACAAGCACTTAACCTCAAGCAATCTTTAAATCATGAAAACGCAACTTCAAAATGCAAGCGTTTAAGGTTTTCAAGCACCAGTTCGAACCCTGTAAAATAAATTGCACCTCCACTACACTAGGAGACAGTGACCATCTCATTGGTAGAGTGTTTTGTTTACATTTAGCATCCGGATTTTGAGTATAAAGTGTAAAAAAGATTTAACGGGTATACGGAGATGGGCGGAGAGAAACTCTGATAAAGAGGAAAACAAGTCTCCCGAAAGCTAAGACAAGTTTGACAAAACATTTGTAGCAATTGGCTTCACTGTGACCACTGAGTTACACAAGGAAAATACCTGTGTCTTTGTTTTAAAAAGTTTGCAGCGGAGAGCATGAAGCCAAATAACTTAAGCCGCAACTTAAAGGCATAAAACCCTAATCACGGTGATAAAATTCCTGAGTTTTTTTCTTCTAATTAGATGCCGAACAAGGGCGTAGATTTGGCATGGGCGGTGGAGACATGTTACGGGCCAATATTGAGCAATCATCGTTTTGTCCCCACCAATAATATGTTCTATCCATCCATCCATCCATTATCCGTACCACTTATCAGTAGGGTTGCGGGGGTGCTGGAGTCCATCCCAGCTATTTTCGGGCAGTGAGCAGGGGACACCCTGAACTCGTTGCCAGCCAGTCGCAGGGCACACAGAGACAGACAACTGACTTGCTCATTCACACCGAGGGACTCCTACCTCAGTAAACCAGCGAGCATTTGTTGGCATATCATTGAGCAGGAGTTGAGAGTTGCTACTGTAGTCTTCTTTAACTCCGCTTTGAAAAGCTGCTTGTTTTGCAAAATGTGCTCATTGTAAATAAATAAAAAAAACGTGTATTTATTTATGCCTTGTGAATTACATTGGGGTTTTGTTTAACTGCTGCTGCTAAATGTTATTGCACTTGTTTTCATTGCACTTTTGTTACAATACACATTATTCTACATTATTATTGTAACTTAGTGATTAGAAAAACTGGCCTATGTTGTAATTATTATTTTTTTTTGCCTATTCATCCTGATAGTCTCATCTTTTTTCTCTTCAAAATTTCCATCTTACATGCTTTACCCTGTCTAATCTTGTTGCATACAATGTTTCACAACATTGATATCAATGACAATAAAGACATCTCTAATTCATTAGTCCAGACATAATGATGAAATCAGAACTCTTTATTTTGTACATTTTATATTGTGCTCGAGTTCATGTTGTGCATTCTGAATTTATTTAATTTCTAAGATTGAATTTTAGATGCACTTAATCTTTTCTGCTACAGTTAATCAAACTATTTGTTATAAGTGTACCCATAGTTTTTCTTCCTTACACATTAATAAGGATACAGTGTTATGAAAAGGTGTACTTATCAATGTTATAGTCAAATTATACCATTTTGTAGCACTAGACTGAGAGGGACGCATGAGGTTCTTAGTCCTGTGGAGGCACGACAGAAAATTGATTTCTCAATGAAAAGAATGCGAGCCTTAGCTCCAAAAAGGTTGAAAACACTGCTCTAAATTTCAAGTCATGTTTATTTGTTTAGCCTTTAATCACAAAGAGTCTCAAAGGGCTGCACAAACCACAGATTATTGCAAACCACAGACTATTATACACCATTCCTTGATTTAAAACCTACATGAGGGCAAATACAGATAGTGTCAACATAAAATATAGGTTATTCATATGCTACAGAATAGAAGTTGTTTTAAGCTTAATTTAAACATTAAACATAAATGACTCATGCTACTATCCCGCTCCAATTCTGTAGGTATCAGTAACATGCACTCCACTAACTCGCCTTACCTGGAACTCTGGGAGTTAGGCAAGCCTCACAGCTTTTGGTGGCTGGTCGGTTAAGGAGAGTGCAAAGGTGGCATGCCCAATCTTCTTCAGACTTCTTGGCCACGTTCTCAGTGGCTGCACCACCGCTGCTTACCCAGCCAATCAGGGTGTTTCTGACAGGTAGTTGGCTGCCAAAATATTTTACAGAAAAGAATGTTACTCTACCGATTTCAATGACAAAATCATTATTTAAATATGTATTGCTATGTGGTAAATATAAGCGATACTGTATATAACTACGAGTTAACTAGTTTGATGGCCCAAAAATACTAATGTATTTCTTATATCAATGAAAAACATGAAGATGAAAAAACATTTACAGAAAATACATATTTGAAATAAATGTTGCAAAGAAATATTGACCGAACATGAAAACTTAAATATTGAAAAATATTACAAATTATAAATTGGACTTCTGTATTTTCTAGATGATTTGTCATTTCAAATCAAAATACACAAAGATAATAAGTGCATAATGTAAAATTACTTTACAAAAAAGAATGGTACCATAACAATTGTCAATGACAAGAAACAATAATGTATTACTATATCTTAAATAGAAACACAACTGTATGGAACTATAATAAAAATGATTAGCGAAACTAATTGACGGCCCAAAAATGCGCTGGTAATTGTAATGAAGTTAAATAAAATTTAAGTCATGTTTGTTTAATCACAAAGAGTCTCAAAGGGCTGCACAGACAGATTATTGCAGACCACAGACTATTATGACCCCATCCCCTGATCTAAACCCTACATGAGGGCAAGGAAAAATTCAAAAACCTCAACATGAGAAAAATGAAGCAACCACACATGAAGTGATCACCCTTCCTCATTTTAGCTCAGGGGCCACATAGTAGTAAAAACAGACTCTAAAAGGGGCCAGACAGGTAAATTAATTGCATAAAAGGCGTGCCTTAGCTGTATGGCTGGGGCCATTTTGGAGGCTCACAGTTAAATAATGAATTTGATTCAGGAGCGTAAAATTCAAACTTATTTTTTTTCGCTCCATATTTTTTCCTTCACTAAGATTTATTCTGTCATTGTGTTTATCAACTCTGCATTTGTAAAAGCAAAAAAAGCAAAATGACAATTGATTTTATTACCACTAGTTTACTTAACTCGGGGAAAGTCATGCAAACAGGAAAGTTTTCTTGCTCATTATTCAAACTAGAGACTCAAACTGACCACACTGCATAATTTTTATTCTCGTTGCTTTGGCCAGCCTTTCACTAGGTTTTTTTTTTTGGTGGTACCCTTAGCATCAAGACGGTGGACAATCACGTCAGCTCCCTCTCGGTGTACCTTACGTTATGTAAAATACAAATTTCTTGACCTACAATTATTTAAAAAAATATATAAATGACGGTTCATGCATTTATGCATATTATTAAATACATATTGTTTTTAATTGATTGTTTTTTACCATTAGTAGGTGCTAAATGATAGACTATGTCCCTTTAAAAAGGAAGAAAATTATTGAAACAAATATTAACAGTAGGAATATTAGATGTGTGAACATTTTTGAAAAACAATTAAACCTTTATGACAAAGATTTAAAGTAAAATATAATACGAAAGCACAAGAGCAAAAAAAAACTCGATATAAAAAGAATTGTAGCGAACAGCCCCCCTTCCCCCCAAAAAACCTCTCACAAACAGTGGGAGTAAGACAGCATTTGTACTTGTAGCATCTGGTGAGGTAACACCAGTAGCAGGCGGCATGCATTTCAATGTTAGTGCTGCAACAAAAACTCCAGCATGTTTAACAAGAAGACCGCCAATCATGGTGAGGAAAGAAGGAAGGATGGAAAGAGCAACGGATAGGAGGGCGGATTCATAATGATGGCTGCCGACAGCAAGCTTCCTTCGCAGATTGATCTGTCAGCTGTGTAATGTGTTTGAAGGGCTTTAAAGGAGGAGGCCTTGCGAAGCCTTGCTCAAACAGCAGCCAGGAGGTGTTGAGCTTGTGCTCTGTCTGGCAAACACGGACTCGACACGCGCATTGGTGGCACCCAAAACACTTCCCTGCACTCTGCCAAGCCCATCTGCCTGCAAAAGATGGCCTCTCAGATCTGAAACCTTCTATCCGGAAGGCTTTGTTGAGGACAGGAAAATGGCTCCAAAGCTTAAGAAGCTTTTCAAAGATGTGTACTTGTAAAACCTGAGACTAACTTCCTGTTTTTTCTGAAGGAGAGGAAAACTTGAGGAGTAATTCATTTTTTATCTTAATGAAAAATACAGTGGCTCCTCTATATAAGAGATTGAAATGTTCCGGGATGGAGCTCGTATTGTATCATCGTATAATATCTTTCATCTCGGACAAATTTTCCCCATAAGAAATAACTGAAAACCAATTTAGCGCTGCTTATATATTTAGTCAGTGCAGCCCTCTCTTTTTCACTGCAACCCTCTAAGCTTATGCCTGGGTTTAGACCAGGGATGTCAAACTCAATTGCACAAGGGGCCAAAATTCAAAACACACTTAAGGTCGCGGGCCAACCAGGATAAACATTTATTGAACACTTCAATTGAATGTTTTTGGAATATAAATATGAATAAAAACAGACAAGAATATTAAATTTAAACCTTAAATCACCCATACAGTATTTATTATTTTGCTGTAAATAAAAATATCTTGTTAAAATATACAACTTAGAACTTAACATTCAAATTCCTTTGCTCCTATGTCAATGTATACTTAAACAAAAATTAAATATCCCAAAAGATTTTGCTCTCCTTAATATATCGCCCACAAAAATATGAAAATGCTACACAAATTATTTTGTAAAAACATCACAACATTCTGAGAACAGGGAGTCTGATGTGCTTACCTTTGGCGCAGACGGAGTAGGGCGAGAGATGGGAGGGAGTGCTTGCACTTTTTGCATAGCTCCACCCATCCCTCCCACTCACCCAATCAAATAACTAAGTTCTCTTCCGGTGTTTTGGCGTATTTACAATTTGTTCCGTGGATTTATCAAAAAGTATCTGAACACTGAACACATATTATATAGTGAGCTTTTATATAAAGGATTCTTTAGCGTTGTATAGCCAAAACGAGTTTTTTTTGTGTGACACCTTGACTGTAAATTGTAGTGAAAACGTGCCCTATATATTCTGAAAAGTACTGTTTTGTATATCAGCTTTGGTTTGGCTTTGCGTGTATCTGAACAGGATCAATGGCTCAAGTTTTGAACGAGATGGAAAAAATATGCATGCAATTAAATTTGTCTCTGAGCCATAGGTACTCATAGAAAGAGCCATAGGTTCCCGACCCCTGGTATATAGTATAGTGTACGTCATATATGAAGGAATAGGTACAGTGACTAAAACGTCAGAATATGATGTCCAGGGATGAGACGGTGTTGTTCATATTGACGGGCCATTAATAATAATGTAAAATGGTCTTGGGGCGTGATATGATTACACGGCGGGCCGGACATGGCCCGTGGGCCGGGAGTTTGACACATGTGGTTTAGACTGACGGGCACACTTTTAGCATCCCTCCATACATGGCCTGCTGATGCATTCTTCATGTCAGGCAGAAGACGGGGCTAAAACTATGTGCAAAACCCTACTAGAAGTTAAAATGACAGAGGCAAACACAAAGTGCAGCGCAGTGTGGACGTTTTTCAACTTCAGGAAACAGTCAATGGTCTGCATTTATATAGCGCTTTTCGAGTCACTGAAAACTTCCCAAAGCACTTTACAATGTGCTTCACACTTACCCATTCATACACACACCAATGGCCAGAAAAGGACAATGCCAGGTGTAATTTTTATACTTATAAGTTTTTCCCCGGGTCACGGTAGCAGAAGACGTAGTGGTAGTTTGCTAATATTGTCGCCGTACATTAGCAAATGTTATCAATTCTTTTTTTTTTTTCTTTTTTTTTTCGCGTGAATTGCAGCATTGCTACGGATAAGCGGCACTAAATTTACTGAATGCGGGGAAAGAACTAAGAAAGATGCTGAAATAATTTTTTGAGTTTGGTTAATAAAATAAACTTGTTTACACAAATTATTTTTGTTTGACTGTACATAGTCTTTTGCTGTAAGTACAGAGGTGCCATGTTGTGTTTGTAATGTTTATTATCACCAAATGAGGGGAATTGCAATTATTACTAAGAAGCGCAATTGACATATGACTCAGCCCCGCCCCCTTTTTTCACTCTGACAAACATTCAACATTCTGTGAAGAGCGCTACAGCAGGTTTCACACTAGGAGACATTTCGCAGAAGGCAAGTGATGCTTTTTAGGCCCAGAAAGATCACATATCACTTTAAAGTCACCAAAAGGGCCCGAACTATGCAGTGCAGCGTTATATTAATAAATTGTTGAAAAAGTCAATAAGCTTCAGGCAAAAATATACAGATCACAGTGTAAACGTGACTAACTTCATCTCATTGTCATCACTATCTTTAACAACATTATGGAGGATCAGCATTGTTCATGCACTGGAGTAAAATATGTGATTTACCTTCAACTAATTAACCTAACTTGATGTGACTTGTAAAATAGGATTTGTTATTGATACTAGCTTTCATTAATCTAAACCTAGCTGAAAGTTCTGTGTCAGTCTAGCTAGATTATTTTCACTCACACATGATTAGTAAAGTACAAAAATTAGCACATTACAGGACACTGACTTCTCAGTAAACAAATTGCCTTGGTGTACACCGCATCCAAGAGCTAACGTTACTTAACGTCAATCTCATGTTAAGAGATGTTAACATTCTAAATATTTTAATATTTTGCTCAAGCAAAGTGAAAATATATTGCCTCAAACACTATGTTGACTTTCTTATTAACGTTATCCACATTAAGCTAGTGTAGTGCTGAGGTTGACTTGATTTAAATGTGGCTTGGAAAAAAGGGTAAAACAAAATAAAAATACCACCCCATCGCCCAGCTTCTCATGTTACCTTGTATCAGATTTGCATGTACTCCATGCACACTGTTTGACCAAGTTTCAAATGTAAGAAAAAACACACAAAAATGAACAAAAACCGACGACCTGCAATGCATTTCAATGGACGTGGAAACTGACAATGTCCGACTATATTGGATTGGCCGTGATGGCTTAAGGCATTTGAGGGGGTCTTAGCCATAAGTCAATTCGCCTCAGGTTGATAGGTATTGTATTAATAAATTGACAGCCATCTATAAAGGAAAATAAAGGATTAACTGAATCATGGACATCTTACAGTAAAGGGTGAAAAACATTTTCTGGTGAATCTCATCCCCGTGACTGCAACAAGATTGAGAACATTAATTGCATCTTAAACATATATCTCTATTAAGATAGAACGGAAAAAAAATCTATAGAGTCTGCAAGTTTGTGGTAATTCATGCCACCCGCAGTGGTTTGTTCTGACCTGACATGGATGCCCTGGGCATCACACTTTTGACATCGCTGGCAGAAGTACGTCATCCTGCCGTTTTCGCCGAGACGACAGGTGGTGATGGCGCCGGAGCAGCGGCCGCATTGGGGACGCTTGTAGACTTTGTAGTGTGTGCACAGCGAAGAGCCAGATTTGCGACACTGGCAAGGAGACAAAAAAGAAGGGTGCAACAGGTAAATACCATCGGGTCTTTTTTTGTCATGATTTTGCAGCTTTTTGACCAATGAGGTCAAACACCTGACAATCTATGCTGTATGTTGTGGCGCTGAGCCACCTGGACCACCGCTCTTCAGCTCAGCCTTCAATACCATTATCCCAGAGATCCTGGGGGAGAAACTCTCACCTAGGACTCTCTTCCTCCATCTGCTACTGGATAATGGACTTCTTCTCAAATCGCCCAGTCTGTGAAATTCTGCCACCACGTCTCTCCCACCCTAACACTGAGCCCCGGCTCCCCCCAAGGATGCGTACTGAGCCCCCTGCTTTTCACCCTCTGCACCACCGACTGACTGTTCATATATATCCAAATTACTTTTATCTTTTTTAATATTTTATCTTTACAGCAAATGTGTAACTAGAGCGCAATGTCCAATTTCGTTGTCACAATATGTTCAACCCATTTTGTAACAATGACAATAAAGGTCTATTCTATTCTATAAATGAAAGTATATACGTACAGGATTAGAGTGAGTGAAAGATATTACAATGTCACAACAATATTGCCTGAAACCCGCACGGAATGACAGTATATTTACGTACACGCCGATTTACAACGGTAAAGTAAAATACTGAAATCAGGGAGTCCGCTTATATGCAAATATTTTATTGTGTGTAGCGAACCATGGACAGTACATGGGACTTATATAGGAACAACAGTAAACCAATGGGGCAAAGGTGAGCACACAGCCACACAATCTATGGTAAAAGATAAATGATTTTTGAGAATTCTATTAATACAATTATTTTTGCTTGGAAAAATGCTGACTCCAACCTAAAAGTGCCAAAGGTCACTGAAGAAACAAGCAACCTGAAAGCAGCAAGAAAGTTTGGAGTAGATGAAAGCAGTGACAGCTGATTGAAAAAAAAATACGTCACTTGAAATTGCACCTAAGGCCAAACGGGATCAAAACATGGACAGTACACAAATGGTTAAGTTGATCTCTTGGTTTGAACCCCAGAGACAAAATAGATCAGAAGTGTCTCAACTAAGTGTTAGTTTAAAAGCTTTCAAGATTGTACAAGGAAAGAAACATGAATGGTTAACAGCATTTTTTTAATTTTATTTGTGGCTATTTCACAGCAGTTTTAGGGCATTGGTTATATACAATGGAGGTTAATATGAAAGCCTGGAAATTATTAAAAGAAAAAAGTACCACAAAATATCCTGATACTGTACATATAATTGCATAAACCCAGGCCATAATAAATGTGTTAAGATGCAAGCTTAAGTTATTAATATGTTAATGTCATACGGACAGCATGCCGGCCAAATTGTTAATTCCGAGCTATGAGAAGGTGGGACTTTACCGCCAAAATGCTGTAATGTAGTCAAGATTTTTTTTTTGTAATTATAATTTGGGGTTTAATTATAACTCCAGTATAAATTTATGGTGGAAAAGGAAAATATATCAGCCAGAAATACACTTCGTGGCATCTCACCTTGTAAAATAGAAAAGTGAAATCACGCGTCATTTTAACCAAATGTTGAAGCAGTTCATCTGACAGCTGCTCCACCTGTGGAAGTCGAAAATAAAGAATTATTTGTGGTAATCGTAAAAACATACCTGGTAAAATGCATAACACAAGCATAGCGGGTTCCTTAAAACAATCACAAATGCAAAAAATCCCTTGAGCCAAAATGTTAAAATTATTGTTATACACAGTAGACTGTGTAATAAGCCAAAAATGGTAAGTAGGTTCACCGATCCCTTAACCACCCTGGTTGTAGGGGCACCAATTCCCTTGGTGTGTCCTGGGAAACTACAGCCTAGTGGCACCCTCTCTTCACCAGGCCGTTTTTTTGGGGATAGGGATTTGCTCCCCGCACATGAAACATATAGTACTGGTTTCCATAGTTACAGTAACAGAAGTTTATTTTCTCTCGTCTGATGTGATGGATTTGGCTGTATTAATGTGAACATAAAAGTTATGGAAAAAAGTATTCTATCTAAACTTTGATACGCTAACATTTTTTTAATGTCTATAGTACATTAGTTAATAAAAAAAATAAAAACGTTTAATTTATTCCCAATTAAATCCTATTCATTTATGGTGTGAAAAAACTGTTCTTTCATAATTTAATAGGGACTTTGTGTAGTCGTTAGCACCTCCGAGAGGTAAAAAAAAAAAAATGCATTCATTGAAAAACAACACAGATATAAATTATAAGCAAGGGTCGTAGGGGCAAAACTTTCTGCAGTGTGTCTAGGGCAGGGGTCTCAAACATAATTGACATAGGTCTGGGTGAGGTTCGGCCACAAAACAGTTCAGATAAAAACATTCTACTGTTTTCAAATATTGTTTCTTTAAATTCCATACACAAAATGTGATTAAAAAAACATTGAGAATCAAAACGAATCAATTTGTAATAAATAGATCCTTTATCCACTAGAGTTGCACTTAAAATGACAGAGTGTTATTTTTAGTGCTCTTAAGTTGTTAAAAATGTAATTCAATGAAAAAAAATATTGTACTTTATATAAAATTTACATGCAAAAGTGAAAAAAATAAACATTTTTCTACTTTTGGGACCAATCTTAGAAAAGTTATCAAATGTAAAGTGGATTCTTAACAAAAAAGTGGTGGGTCATTTTGACCCAAAGACAAAAGGTTAGAACACTTTACAAAAATAAATGAAATATCATATGAATGTGGATTTATATGTATTTGACTTAACAAGAACCTTCCCTAAAGATAGCAGTCATAATTTTGCGCCATCTTGCTTCTACAGGTCACCGCAAAAGCAAAAACATTGGGAAAGTTTATTTTTGGTCACTTTGAGTCTCTGTAGTTTGTATTCTTCCTTGTGCGGTTTAGCACTTGCTTTTGGCTGCCTGACATAATACAGCAACATTTTGTGGTTAATTACTAAATACTGTCCTTTTACCTTTAATATTTAGGCGGGAGCTCGTTGGAGATCCCTGGTCTAGGGCAACTACAGCCTGGTACAGCTTGGTGTGGTAGATTTTATAAACCTACATTTGAAAAAAAAAGTATGGGTCTAGAAATATGTATTAATTTTACACGAGGTTCACTTAAAGAGAGCTGACTTGATTACCCGCCATCTTGCTGCTAAGGGTACCGCCAGAAAATAGAAATCTTGTGAAAGGCTGGACAAAAAATGTTAAGAAAAATGATGGGGTTGGGTCACTTTAAGTCTTTTTAGTTTGTATTCTTCCTTGTGTTTTGTAGCACTTGTTATTTAGTGCAAGAAACAATACACCGACATTTTCTGGTCAAATATCACCCCTTATCTAAAATGAAGATATTTTCGAAAAAACCCTTAATGCATCTCATTTTAGGGAAGTATATGGGTTTCCCTCAAATTACACTTTTTAAACAAAAAAATCAAATCCTTAAAGTTATTCTGTTTCCCCTACTCCACTGTGTAACTTTCTGGTCTTTATTCAATTTCACCCTCTACTGCCACACATCACTCCAGAAAAACCAGGAAGTTAGGTAGAGTTGCATGTCGCCGGGTGGGTGTCACGACATCCCCCCCCTCCTTCGATCGCCCGTCATCCGCACCTTCACGGCCGGGTGTAGGCCGGCGTCGAACAGAGCTTCGTTTTTAATGATGTTGCCCACTCCTGGCATGACTGCCTGGTCGAGGAGGACATCGCAAAGCATCCTGCCGCCGTGGCGTCTCACCGCTACGGCCGAGCGGGATGGTTCGAACGCAGGTGAGCAAACATCCAGACACTGAAGATTTCTAACTCGCTTCTGGCAGTCGTCACTCAACCTGTGAAAACAACAAACACCCACACGTTTCTGATTTCTGTGGGTTTTTTTTCATTTTTTTACTCACAAAGGTTTCAGATCATCAATCCAATTTTAATATCACTGAGACAACCAAATGAAACACAAAAGGCAGTTTTAAAATGTGGATTCCATTTTTGAAGGTACAGTACTTAAAAAAAAAAATCAAAACCTATCTGGCCCTATATGAAAAAGTAATTTCCCTGTGAACCGAATAGCAAGTTGGGCCACCTTTTGCATTGATAACAGAAATCAAACATTTCCGATAATTGGTAATGAGCCTTTCACAGCACTGTGGAGGAATTGTGGCCCGCTCTTTGCAAACTTATTTTGAATCTGCCATATCGAAGGGCTATGAACTGCCTGTTTAAGGTCACACCACAGCATCTCAATCAAATTTAAATCCAGACTTTGACTTTCACCCCAGAGCCTTCATTTTTGTTTTTGAATTTACCCATTCAGAGGTGGACTTGCTGGTGTGTTTCAGATCATTGTCCAGCTGCATGATCAAAGAATGCTCGAGTTTGAGGGCATGAACTGATGGCCGAACGTTCCAACACTAAAATGCATTATTCCGTCAACCACAGCAAATTGTTCTGGTCCTGAGGCAGCAAAGCAGCCCCAGGCCATCACACTGTCACCATTGTGGTTTACTTTTTCACATAGGGTCAGATACATTTGGATTTTTTTCATGGCTTAATAAATGGAATCAACATTTCCAAACTATTTTGTATTTCCTTGGGTTGTCTCGTTGAAGGACTGCACGATTAACCGAAATCTAATCGTTGTGACGTAGTGTAATTGTGTAATCGGAAGACACTGCATTTTTGTACAAGGATTTATACTGTAGTATTAGTAACTCAATTTTCCCTTGATAAAGAATAGGACAAGCTGAAACATGATGAAAACGCTAGATATTAAAAAAAAAAAAAAAAAAACGTGTACAACGCAGCATTGAACGTACTCCACTGCCTTGAAATAGTTCTTTCCATTTAATTCCTAGCACTGCTGTGGAGGTAGGGTGCGGGTGAAACTCTCAAAAATAAGGTTTTCATCAAGTCAAATAACGTTTTCATCAAGAACACCGCTGATTAAAAACATGCCACTGTACCAAAATACATTTTTTAATTTGCTACACAAAAAAAACATTATTGTCTTTATTGTCATTGATAACATTATTTGCAAAAAGATTAGATAAACACATCATAAAGACTTTAGGGAGAAAAATAAGAAAAGAATGTCAGGATAAATAGGCAAAAATATTTACAAAGTAGAGCTTGAAGACTGACCTCAGTTGGAATAATATTGCAATTAAAAACAAGGCATGGTAAAAATAGTAGAATGACAAGTAGTGCAACAACATTTGGCAACAACAAAGTGGCCTGATAAATCGTTACATAATATATGAATACCTATTTTTCAATGCTACTGGCAAGATATACACGTTTCAGCCTTGCGTTTAAAAAAGGTCATTTTGATTAGCAAAAAGATCAAAATCTTGGCCTGATAGTCGGGTTATTTTGTTTTAAACCCTAAATATTGGGTATTTTTTGCTTATTACCAAGAGATCAGGTAAATTTATTTAAAACTCCTGCCCCTAATATTGTCATTCATTTATAAAATCGCTCAAAGAAAAAAATAGGTCATTTTCTTTGAAATGATTTAATGAATTAAGTCACTTTATGGAAATTAACCCAGAAAGATAGATCAATTGTTTTGATCAAATGTTTTTTCCTATTCACCCATGTGCTTATATGGTGTCATTTTTTTTTTTGTTGTTGTTTCAATGTTTAAAATTATTCATTATATATTCGAACCAAAAATACTTTGCACTGGTTATAAATGCTTGGTTTGCTGAAAAGTACATCTCACATCACAAATTAAGGTTGAGAACCACTGTGCCATAAGTTGTACGATTACAACAGTAAACTAACAATCAAAGGCTTCGGGCTTACCTCAGTTCTACCGTGCTGTCGAAGAAACGCACATTGTCATTGGCCAGGTAGAGATCCAGCACGGGGACGGAGTGGCCCCCTCCGTATTTCCTCTTGGTGTCATTAATTCGCATTGAGCCATTCATTCCAAAATGAACTCTAGAAAAAAATTTGCAGCGTCAATAAAGAAAGGAAAAGCCAATAAAGACGTACAAGGGCGATTTCAGGTTTAGAGCTTTGGGGGTGCTGAGCACCCAGAGGGTCTAGGCTGGTTCAAATTATTTTTCCAGGTTAAGTGATTTAAAAACATTCAACACTGTTCAGGAGTGCCATTTTCCATTTGTGAATACCACATCACATTTTGTGGTTAGCAGAAATACTATTACTAAGCCATGGCCATTTTTTTTCTCCTCCTCCTGTCAAACACAAGCAGTTTTATCGCCAAAGGGGAGAGGGGGTGACGGGAATTTGTGCTGCGTTTTTCATCATAATTAAGCATATCCTGTCCTTTATTAAAAAATGCAATAATTTTTGGGGGTGCTTGGTTTAAATTTAGCAGTGCTTAAGCACCCCCAACAACGGGGCTGGTTACGCCCATGCAGCCGTACCAAAAAGGTGAGTGTCAACGTTAGCGTTGTTTTTATTTGTGGGTGCAGACATTTTCTTCATGTAGTTTTTGCACCTACATACTGGCATTTAGGGAATTTCAGTATTGCACACTTTCGGTTAATCCTATACACTTGATTTCACTTTTCAAATATCACTGTTTGTCTGCTACAAGATATCATTGACTGAAATTGATTATCCGAACAACTGATGATTTATTTATGAAGGAGAATCTTGTAAATGATAAGGGGTGCCAAAACCTTTTCGTACGACTGTATTACCAATTTTTTTTCCCCACAAACCTTTTGAAGCTGTTGTTGAAAAGAAACAGGTCAGAGCTTTGAGTAAATTGACAAGGATTGCTGTAACTGAACAATGTTTTCCTTATAGTCATTCGTGGTGTGTTAATTCATTAGTTTGTGGTTCCAAGTCATACTTGACCTTGTTTTTGTTTTTTTTTTGACATTTTTATTCAGGCACGGAACAAAAAAAAACAACATCACAGCAATCATTAATTAACAAAAGGAAACATCAAACTAATTGTACAAAAACAAACTGTACAATACAATACTTGAATATGTGCCCAAAGGGAGTAGGCTGAAGCCAAATCTTTTAAGTGCTCACCCCTATTCCTTTTTTTCCCCCTTAAAGGATAAACATATTTCATATTTAAAATGAATGTTAGAAAACAGCACTGTACCTCACAAAGTAAAAACAAAACAAAGTAATGCCAGTGTCTGAAATAACGTCTGCCCGGACGCCGTGCATCTTTTACGTCAGGCGTACAACTTACAAAACATCTCCACCCGGGTGGCCGACAATTCTTTCAACATTTGCTTCATTCCAATTATGAAACTTTCGTTCGGTTTGAAAATTTCGGAATTTTGGTTCATTAAAACGTGCATTAAAAGCATCGTGGAAAGGAGTTCACGTGGCTTGTAGCAGACAACGCAATGCAAACATTGCATGAATGAAGATGAGTACATACTGATGGCGAATGGAAAACAGCGATGTCATACACATGCACTGAATGTTATAAGTAGATTTATAATAAACTTAATCTTAAAGTGTTGTTCTGTTATATATTCTGATTATCAATCCTTAATACTTTGCAACAATGTTTTTTTTTGGCGATTAGTCATTATTGTGTTTCAAGTTGTGAAAAATGGGGCAGGCAACTTTCAGGCTGGGCAGGCAACTTTTCAGAGTTGTCTGCCCTGGTGTCCGGTAACTTTTTGTCATGAGTTTCACACACTGATAATGCCATTTCAAAAGTATACAGACGCTCCCCTTCTTAGGACCATTCGACTCACGGATTCCGGCAGATACGATCATTTTTTTTACAATGTCGAAAAATATCCAGACATTGCTGTAAGTTAGATTTTGTACTGTGTGCACCTTTTTCCGAGTAGAGGACAGTGCTGTAGTGCTTCTTTCCTCATATGGCGCTGTGAGAGGTCACCCAGCCTCCACCCCGAAGAATAAATCCTACTTCCTGGTTCGTGTGTAATGTAAACACACTGTACTGTATCTCTAGCTGGCTAACAACTTTGAAGTTTTTATTGTTTAATATCTCATGCATCCATTCAATATGGTTGTTCTAAAGTGTAAAATAGAAGCAAGCCATTTCTTTTGAAATGAGAGTGGAATAAGAAAGCTTGATGCGGTTGAGCAAATGGTTGGATCGCTTTTTTTCTGTCCACCTTTTTACCACGGATAAGGAAATTGCCTAATTCTTCCAAAAGTAAGTTAAACTTAATTTTATCTTTATAGTCAAGTCAGGTTTATTTGCACAGCCCTTAATCACAAGGAGTCTCAAAGGGCTTCACATACCACAGAATGTCAACGCCTAATGTGTAGCTTTGATTTTTAGTACTATCCCTTATCATTCAGCCTGGTTTGTAACATTATAGAGGATATTTTATTAAACGTTTATTTTTTCAGTTTTAAAATAATACAGGTTACTTATACAAGCCTTAAACATACATTCCATACAATATATAGCACTGGAGCAACTTACGAACAAATTCAACCTACGAACGATCACCAGTAACCTTTCTTGTTCGTAAGTAGGGTAGCGCCTGTACTCTTGCAATCTTCATCTCTAGCGTTTCAATTCGAAGAAATTGTTAAAATCCAGAATAGCCAGCCAAGCACACAGAGCAATTTGATTGGGGAAGCGGTAGGGGTAGGCGAATCTATTCACACAGCGCACTTCTCTCTGCCCCGCGCCGTCTGCACTGAAGGTAAATACATAAGTATCCTCATTTGTAGTACTTGGTGACATTTTTACAAAAGAACTCTGCTTGCACCTTGTTTTGAAACCACTATTAGTGAAAAACATGAAGGTCAAAATGAGCTTCAATGATATTTAGTAAATGACTATTATAACATATAATATCCAAATAAATAAACTCTTGATTTATTAAACCCCTTTAGTATACGTATCTAAAATATGTATAATATATCCATCCATCCAATATCTGTACCACTTATCCTAAATTGGGTCGCAGGGTCCGTATTGTATATCTAATATTTAAATTATAGATTAGAGACATTTCTACAGTCATCATGTAAATGGTTCCATTGATGAATACCTTTTCATGTGGCACAACGGCTTTTAGATGTTGTGCGAGAATATTGAACCTTGAGGTTATAGATTCCCGTTAAATGATGACTGTCTGCTCTGTAGAAAAACAACTGCCGAATATTTGTTGGGAGTTGGTGCTTACTTTCTCAGCATACTAATAATAGGGATTTAAGTTGTACTATATCAGTCATGGGGAACAAGTCTGACACAAAGAGCCGAAATTTTTAACTGTGGGAGTCAAAGAGCCACACCGCACACTGACCTGCCATGACAGACAGACACACACAAACACACACATTAAAAACATATTATTTCCCATAACACACACCTCTCCTTTTAATACAAGTGTTGTTCTTGCGTCGATTTCAAGGAGTGTCCACCCAAATACACAAAACAAAACTAAACATTAAACAAGGCAAAGAGCCACAGTATATAGAAAATATGATGAGGCCAAGAGCCGCATGCGGCACTAGAGCCACGTGTTCGCCACCCCTGAACTATATCTTCATATTTTAACATGTTTGTTCATTTAATTGTATCTTCAATATACCCAGCGTTATGCACAATCCTAAAAAAAGCTTTTTTTCTTAACCAAATAGGCATACATTGCGCTTATGTATTTCCCCAAATCTCAATAAGATAACTTAAGTAAGGCTAAATATATTACCTGTACAATATACAAAGGTTTTTGGGACAAATTTATGTTTGCATCTACTTATAATTGTAATAATCACGCTGATATTTTTGTTGCAAAAGTAATTTCATGTTTAAAAAGAAATATGAGGAAAATGACTTTGGAAATAAATACACAAATACTGTAAATTATATTGTGTGCCTTGGCTTCATAGATAAGAGTTGAAATTGTCGAGAGCACAGCATGAGTGCCTTCAGATATCATTCTATTACTTTGTTTATGATCATACCTCAACGCATTAGGGCCAAAATACAAGAAGAGCTCCTTCCCCAGGGTCTCTACGCCGGTGTACTGACACCCTTTCAGCCTTTGGATGGCGTTGTTTCTTTCCTGATCCGGTCCCTGAAAATACGAAGTAGTACAGCACACATCTATGATGTTGTTGAGGTTTCGCAAATATTATTATCGCACGATGAAGAAATTGACTGTACAGTCTCGGTGCAGTTTCAAAGCTGATTAATTAGCATGTCAACACCTCATTGGCGACAAATTACCTTCTTAGTGAACATGCTTCCACGCACATCTTTCACTTTTTGTCCCTTTTGGACCCTCGATCGAATCTTCTCGCCGTTTAAAGTGCACCCCGGACCTTCAACCATCTTTTGTAACACTAACAAATCGCTAATTGTCAGCAATCTCCGTCAAGCCTTGGCTGTCGTCGTCTTCCCCGCCAAGTGTTCGAACGGACGCATGCGCAGCAGGGTTTATTTTGGTTCAACTATACGGAAGCAAAACTCCAGGGCGACG
Source organism: Urocampus carinirostris (assembly GCF_059441175.1). Lineage (NCBI taxonomy): Eukaryota > Metazoa > Chordata > Actinopteri > Syngnathiformes > Syngnathidae > Urocampus > Urocampus carinirostris. Next base: position 14,856,382 of record NC_142357.1, read on the forward strand.
TGCTGTTTGGCAGCCATGTTGAAGCGGGCATTCCTGCATTTTTTATGTAAGCTGATAAAAAGAAAAAAACATCACTTAGAAATTGTCTCGGAACTTTTTGAATGCAATGTAAGAAATCCCAGGCCTGACAGAAAACATAATTGAGCTTTTGGCATCTTAAAATGGTCATGTTTTAATAATTTGAAATATGACACTACTTATGTTGAATCCTCATTTTGTCATAACTTCTTCATTATTTTAGTTAGAATTATGTATCAAATAACTCACATAAGTAATTTGAGTGAAATAATTGTGTAGGGATTTTTTTTAGCTCATGAGAAGATCAAGAATGCCAGTGCTGGAGATCAAAACAAGCAAAGTCCAGCTCACAGGGGCGTTAAGGAAATACAACTAATTCCTCAAACAAAGGTTAAGTGCCTCGAGCAAAACTTTCCCAAAATGTGACAAGCTATCAACAGTATAGCAGTGCTCTATTCAACTGTGGGATCCCATTATGTTTAACTTTGTAGAAGATTTACAAACACATTCTGTACTGCCATTTTTGTTTGATAATGACCAACTAAGAATTTGCCTTTCTAAATTCCTAAAGTCATTGCCTTTCATCCATGCCCGGAATATTCTGTTTTGAAACCTTCGTAAGAAATGGTCAGATTCAGTCAATACAAACTAAGTGTAAAAACAGGTTACATAAAATTGCGAAACAAGCAAGTAAACAACTGCAAAACAGGCTTTGGAAAGGCAGTGAGGTGAGGATCGGGTCTGGTGATACACCATTACATTTATAAATAAATGAACCTTTTTTCATCCTTTGGTTGGCAGACCAAGAAAACAATATATAAACTGTACCGTAGATTTTTTAAAAAAAACTGTTTATTGGCTTACCTCAACTTATAAATGAAGTCTATGCACTGTTCCATTAGAATAAAAGCAACAATAACAAGGTCATCCTCCATTAGGGAAAAGAGGTCCAATCGACAAAAAAAAGATACTGGATTGCTTTACTCGTTGTCAGCTAGATAACACAATCACTAATTCTATTGTTTTGAGGTGAGGTTTGCGCCAATTTAGAATCCTTCGTCTCAATATCGTCCTCTGCCAGGAAGCAAGAGCATTGTAGGCCTAACTCTGCAGATGCTCAGCACAGAAATACATTACATACTGATTGTAAATTCAGCGATTTTGAAACAAAAAATCCTAAAATAAAGAACTAATGTTAAATATAACCATCTGATATACGTTTAAATGCACATCTATGATGACAGTTGAGCCTGTACCTACAGTACCTCCCCAAACTGCACGTTAACGTGGGTAGGTTTATTTGAAGATTTCCGAATTAGCTTTACAGACTCTTAAAATGCAACCTCGGGGGGAAAAGAATAACAATCGGGTTAAGAATAAGTCCATACATTATTACAAAACCAAAACAGTTTAGTTTTATTCAAATGTTTTGTGGCAGCTATAACGTGCAGTGGACTATGGTTATTCATACCACATAGCTACAGAGTTAAACATTCATTTATCATACAATACAAACATTGAGTGGCCTGATTAATCACGTTGATTTATTACATTATTACATGATTCCTCCAACAAGGTTTAATTTCCATTCTGCGCTCCAGGTGCCCTACCCATGCGTTTTGTCACAGTATTACTGCTCAATAACATGCCAATATGCTGTGATTGTTGCCCTTTTTTGATGTCACATACATCATGTCTTTACGGAATGACTCCTTTATTGAACAGCAGTGAAGCCAAGTAGGAAACTATCGATGTGGAGGAAAAATTGCTAAGCATGCACATAGTACTGACAGACGCATGCTGTACATACACTACATTTTCAAGTGTAACGGGCAAGCCCACGGACAGCTCGCCGCTCAAAAGTTGCAAAACTGCTCCAATGGGGAGACCCAACACGGCACCGTAACCGTATATCAAAGAAGCAGACACAGATGAGTTGAGGGAACATAAAGAGATAAGGGGATACTTGAGCCGAGGACCCAGAACGACATTATGTTAATGTTTAGGAAGGTGAGGAACATGCCCGTGAGGCCAGTCAGCAGAATAAAGATCCTGATCACCTACTTTAATTCCCTTTCTGTAGTCTACTATAATAAACAGACATACTTTATTTAGTCCATTTAACATATACCCTGCTCAAAAATCTGGGGTCGCCCAGACAATTTGGTTTTTTTTTTCCGTGGAAAAGTCACACTTTATTTTTAAATGCGTTTTCCGATGTCAGGTTTTTTTTTGTCCATATTAATCACTTCCTTTTGTCTGACAGTCTCAGATATGGGTTTTTCTTTGCCGCACGGCTTTGAGGGCCAGCATCTTGGCGTCGCGTCTTCACTGTAGAAGTGGACACTGGTGTTTTGTGGGTACTATTTAACCAAGCTGTAGTTGATGACCGGTAAGGTATATATTTCTCAAACTAGAGACTCTAATGTATTTGTCATCTTGCACTTCTCTTTCTACTCTGGTTAGAGCCTGTAAGTGTTGTTTTCTTAGTATACACGATTGTAGGAGATCTTCAGTTTCTTGGCATTATCTGTCATGAACCGGAACAGAAGGAGAACCCAAATGCATGATGTTTCTCACACAAGCCCTTTATTTTACGGGAAACAGGGAATCATGCACGTCAGGCAGCAGTCTGGCGTGGAAAGACAGGAAGCCAGACGATATCGATACCAATTGCCAGAGCAGATATCGGACAGATGGGGTTGATACCAGACAGGACGGGACAGACAGGATTGATATCAAAACAGGATATCGAATTTAAACAGGACAAACTAGACAGGAACGAAAACCGGAGATATTAATAAACAGGACAAAAATAGACGGGAACGATACCGGACAGGAAACGCATGCATGAAACCGGACAGAGTCAAAACCCACTTCTTGCGGGGCAGAGGTTCGTTGACGGACTGACAAAGTTAGAGTGAGAGCCCTAAGCTTTGAAGCCAATCTGTCAACGAGCCGCAGTTGGCGCCACACGGGCGGGGCCAATTGGGCGCAATGGCAACCGTGACGTCATCAGTCATGGAACAGCCTTACTTTCTTAGAACAAGAATCTACTGTTGAGTTTCACAAGTTCTCTTTTTCTGGCCATGTTGTAGAGAAAACGTAGGTTATGATCTGAGAGAAACCTTCTCTTGTGTGGATAAGGAAAATGGACAAAAGCCAGCGACATGGAAGGGAGATGACTTTATTGATGCGTCAATGAAGGTCTCGGAAAAGCTCCAGGCAGAACATCGCTTTTTGTACACCCCAAAAGGCGGTCCGATATCACGTATTACTTAAAGGAATTTTGTTTTTCTCGTTCAAGCCATCTCTTTGTATCCTTATTAGGAGACAAGGAGATGGCTTCTCCAAACAGTCTGACGTCAGTGTATACAGAGACCTTCGTTCCTTGCCCAGTGTATACAGAGACCTTCGTTCCTTGCCCAGTGTATACAGAGACTCGCACTCTATCTTCAAGCAAACTCAACTGTCTGCCAAGAACTTCCCGAACTGAGTTTTTTACTGACGTCAGTGTATGCACAAATGCAAGTCTATTTACCACAATCCCCCCTTTGGGAGGACCACCTCCCATTCTGAACAGAAATTAAAATCGAAAATGAATACAGAGTAGTGGCAAAGTATAACAAATCATAGATATCAATACACGGACAGAGTTTACGCGAATCAAAAATAAAATAAAATTCTGGCGGTCAGCCTGCTGTGATTATTCTAACTTTCATTGTTCATGTTTCAATTACAAAAACCTCCGACACTCCAAACACCTGATTTGAACATTTCAACCCATGCACCAGTCTCCCTACGCATTTTATCTTTATCCGTACATACTGGATTATACACGTAGAATAGTCGTTCAGTACATGATAAGGTATATGTATATATGAACCGATAAGTGATAAAAGTGATTACAACAGTGCAAACTCCCGGTTATAGTTGTTGATATATTCCAATATATACGTGCATGATTAGATAGTGATACAGTATACATATTGGCCTTAGGCCTGATCCCCGTAAAAACTTCGAAGAACGTGCTTCGCCGTATTCGTCAGCGGGTGTCGTGAAGTCAGATGTCGGAGTGGGGGATCATCCCAGCAGGCATCACGCTCAGTTTCCATGCAGCCCGAAACCCGGACGCGACGACACATCCGACCATCTCAGTCAGCAGCTTGCTCCCCGGCAGTGTGACATACCAACAAAAGAAACACAATCAGAAACCAATATATATTTGTAGCCGTTATACCTATCGCTATATAGTGTGTTGCGTGTTTAACAATAGTGATACTTGATATTGTATTTGGTCCAGATCATCATATGTGTCTCTTTCCGCAGATGCTCCATTATTTAAAGTAATATAGACTCACTGTTAATGTTGCCAGATAAACTTCAAGGCGTTGAATTTAGTTGAGTCATCTGCTCCTCCACACTAAGGAATAAGCTTGGGTATTCAATCACTAACTGTGCTAATTGAGCTTCTGCCACCCTAGTGTTAGCAACTACTGTCATCTGTTCTCCAAAAGTCTTAAGCATTCCTCTTTTAAGAATAGGTATGGCACAGAAACACAACAAACACATAATTATTACGACAGTTAGTACAAGAATTCCCCCTTTCGCTAACAGACCACCCCAGTACCCAAATGTAGACGAGAACCAATCAAAAGAGATACTGTTCTTTTCAGTATTTACTGTCACTTCATTGCTCAACTCACGAATCTTTGACAGCGCCTTTGTGAAGCTTCCTGCTGCGGCTGTATTTAAAGGTATATAAGTACAGCATTCCTCCTTTATCATATGACACACGCCTCCTTTACTGGCCAAGAGAAAATCCAGGGCCTGACGATTCTGCCAGGCCATCCTAGATGTCTCATGTAATTGTTCTCCTATTGCACTAAAGGCCTCGTTAGTGTAATTAATAAAACGTTGTTGGTTGTAATAAATGTAATTAATCCATTCTGCGTTCTTATTCGGAGTTATCCAGATAAATATCGATTCTAATCCAGACTTAATTTCATTACTAGCTTTAAATTCCTCTGGAATTCCTCTCGGTTGTCCGATGGCATCTAGATATACTCGTCCATCCGGAAGATATGCTCTCTTAACTCTGGCTTCCCTAGAAACTCTTAGTAGCTCATAAACCCCTTTATACATTATATGGACCGGTACTTTCATTCTCACAAGTGTACACAATCCTGCCCAATTTCGTGGAAGCTTGCTCCTTAAATAGTCACCTCCACACATCCAGTAACTGTCTGCTATTGCGACTGATTGATCCCTCAAATAACGTATGTCTGGAATTGTCATTGTTACGTTTTCGCATGTCTGATCTTGCTCACCCGGATTTTCAAACCATACTGGTTTATCTGGAAATAAAGGATACATATTTGCGTGTGGAAACCAGGATATAACCCAAGTTGTCTTACACTTCACTGTCGTGTTTCCTACCTCGTGTCCATCTATGCCCTTGTAGCTATATCCACCACTTGCATAACATTCATACTCAGCAGTTCTATCTACCCGATATCTTTTTGGAGGGACTTTGTGGTCCGTTGATCGTTGAAATTCTCTAAACATCCTTTACCTAATTTTCTCAGGTGTCCCCGATAGCCTTGGATAATAATGTCCACCTTTTGCACCAGAAATAAATCTACATTCTATCGTACACATTGGCAGCGGAACTGGCTTAACTATAACTATTTGTGAAGCAAATCTTGGGTCTTTGCAAATCCGTCGCTGCTCCTCTGCACACGTCTTCATATTATGTTTTTCTGGAATTACAATTAAAACGCCTGGTGGTGCTGTCGAGCATGCTATGCATTCTTCATCTGTCATGACTCTCGCAGTATACCATAACCATCTATACCATGTGTTGTACTTCGCGTTTTCCCACCCAAGTTCGTCCGTTGGGTTAAAACTTTTTGGCCTATAGTCACTCATGACTAGGCGACTGTCCTGACTGCCAACTCCACCATCCGCACAATAGTCTTCGTAGGCCATACTTTTTTGAGGATTAACTTCAATTGGCTTACCCACTGTATCATTTTGAGTTTCTACTTCAATTGGTCGTTTTATTGTAGGAGTCACGGTTACCCCCTCGTTTAAATGTGATTGCTTTGGCCGTTTAACCTCTGTAACATTTTCCTGTATTTTACGAACTACTAGTGTACTCATTTTCGGCCGTTGGCGTGTTGTAACCTCACCCTTTGGTGTTGTTGCCTTGGGTGTAGATTTCTCTGATTTTGGGTGTGTTGTTACCGTCGGTATCATCTCTTTAGGTGCTGGAGTGACCCACAAACCAGACCACCAGCTGTTAAAGCTTGGCTTGTTATCCGTTACGTTAGTCTGTACTGTTGTTAACATATTTGGTTTTCGGTATACAGTCGGCACTTCGGTTGGTTCCACGTCTCTCTGTTGTCGGATTAATCCCATCGTACTCGGGATTTTAGTACTTCCAATATGTTTTCTATTACGAATTGTACTTTCCAAATTTTCAATTGTTTCAGCATGTTGTATAGTAGTGTCACACTTAACCGGGCTGCTGTCTCTTTGATGGGTCATGGTCTGCAACTGCATCGCCGCTGTCGGGATCTCCGGCTGCACTTCTGGATCTGCAATTTCCATTCGCCGCTGCAATTTCTCGAGCTCTGCTCCTAGTAACAACCATATTAGACAATTTATTATCACACACAGCTTTGTCATCCACATTTTGTTTTCCTAATTTAACGTTACTGCCCTGTTGATCTTGCTTGGTCTCGTCGACGGTGGCAGCGCGAGCCTTGGTACAGTGGTTTAGATGGTACCAGGTTGAGCTGCCCTCGACCTGGACAGCGGTCGGCGTTGCCCTTACGACGGTGTACGGTCCCTCACGCCTCGGTTGGTTCCACTTTCGTCGAAACACCTTGATGTACACGAGATCTCCTGGGACCACTGTCCTCTCGAATGGTTGTTCGACCTTGGACTCTTGCCTCTTCACCTGCAGGTAGATGGCCTTCTGGATAGCCGTCAATTGTCTCATATAGTCTCTCAGTTCAGTTTGTAGTTGCTCAAGCGGCGGCCCTTTATAGGGACCTCTCAAATGCGGCGCTGGCATTGGTCTGCCTGTTAGCATTTCATGCGGTGTTAAATGTGTGATCCGATGAGTTTGCATACGATAACTCATCAACGCCAATGGTAGCGCATCTACCCAGTTTAGCTTAGTACTTGCACAGATCTTGTTTATCTTTGATTTTAATGTGCCATTTACTCTTTCCACCATTCCTTGACTTTGTGGGTGATACACCGCACCCAACCGTTGTTTAATGCGTAGTTTTTGTAAGATGCCCTTCACGACTTTTTGAACAAATGCCGCACCGTTATCCGAGCTTATTTCTGACGGTATGCCAAATCGCGGAATAACTTCTCTAATCAAAAACTTAATTACTGTTTCCGCACCTAGATCTTTTGATGGCACTGCTTCCACCCAACGACTAAATCGGTCGATCACGACGAGCATATATCGTTTTCCTTGGACTGTCTTTATCATGTCTACATAATCAATTACTAAATGCTTAAATGGTCCCTGTGGGACTGGCACCAAGCCAATCGGTGCCCGTACACACTTCCTGATGTTTCTTTCAGCACAGATTTCGCACTGGTTGAGCACTTCGTCTACCGTGGCCTGCAAATACGGAGACCAGTAACCTTGTTTTTTCAGCTTCTTCACAACTTCTCCCCTTGCACAATGGTCGATCGTGTGCACGTCTGATATCAACATAGTCAGCAGTGACACTGGAGCAATAATCAGTCCTTCATGCGATCTCCAAAGTCCCTTATCATCACAGGTAGCACCCCTCTCTCTCCACAGTGTCTTTTCGCTGAGGCTCGCTTCGCCTTGAATCAGGATTATATCGTCTGGCGTTGCCATTGGTTCTAGTGAAACCATAGGAGCGAGGACAGCAACTTTGCTTTTTGACACTTCTTTGGCTGCCTCATCCGCTGCATTGTTCCCACGTATCACTGCATCATCTCCTCTTCTGTGTGCCTGGCACTTGATGATGGCCAATTTTGATGGTAACATCATAGCAGACATTAGTTCCGTAATTTGTTGATTATGATGAATTGGGCTCCCATCTGATTTTTTAAATCCTCTCTGCTTCCAAACGGTTCCAAAATGATGGCAAACTCCATGCGCATATGCCGAGTCGGTGTATATGTTTGCAGTTTTTCCTCTTGCTAGCTTACACGCTTCTGTCAAGGCTTTTAGTTCTGCACACTGAGCCGAACATGGCTGTTCACATTTCTCTGCTTTCTGCGTCACATATTGCTCAGCTTCTTGCCTGACAACTGCGTACCCAGCATGATTTCCCCGGTAATCTCGGAAGCATGATCCATCAACGAAATACGTCAGGTCTGCACCCAGTAGCGGAATGGACTCCAAATCTGGTCGCAACCTGGTGTACTTCATTGTGTCCGCAACGCATTCGTGTGCTTCACCCTCAAATTCAAACGGTATGGTGTTAGCTGGATTTGTTGTATTACATCTTTTCAATGTAATGTCCGGATACGTCAACAGTGGCATGAACTGTAGACATCTGGCCTGAGTGACAACAAACTTCCCTTGATTTATCAGTCCTGAAATCTTGTGATGGGTGTAAATTATCACTGGATAGCCCATAGTTACTGTTGTGGCCTTCTCATATGCATAATGAACTGCAGCCAAGCCTTGGTAACATGGCGGCCATCCTTGCACCACATTGTCAAGTTTGGTGCTGTAGTAGGCAATTGGCTGTTTTTGTCTGCCACTGCACGTCTCTTGCATTAACACAGCTGAAGCATACATATTGTGTCGATTCGCTACGTACAGCAGAAATGGTCTTGTGTAGTCCGGTGTTGCCAGAGAAGGCGCTCTTTGCATTTCTTGTTTGATATTTTCGAAAGCATCCATTGCAGTGTCTGTCCATTGCAATTTTGCTCGTAGCATCGTCGTTCCTGCTTCTTTCATCAAGTCCCTCAATGGGTTGGTCTTCCATGCGTAGTCCTCAATCCACTCGGAACTGAATCCCGTCATTCCAAGGAAGGTCATCATTTGTCCGACCGTTTGAGGTTTCGGAGCTTTGCTGACTCCCTCGAGCTGCTCTGGTGTCATTGCAATGCTCCCTTGTGAAATGAGTCTTCCCAGATATTCCACTTGCGGCTGACAGTATTGTAGTTTGGCTTCTGAAGCCTTGTGTCCTGTTTCAGCCAGTCTTTGTAGGACTCTGATCGAGTCTCTATGACATTCTTCGAGCGTTGCTGAGCAGATTAGCAGGTCGTCAACATATTGTATCAGTGTACTCTCGATGTCTTGGCCTTCCAGGTCATTACGCAGTACTTGGTTGAACATATGAGGACTATGCTTGAAGCCCTGTGGCAACCGTGTGTAACTGTATTGTTTCCTTCGGTATGTGAATGCAAAGAGATACCATGAGTCTTCAGATAACGGAATGCTGAAGAATGCTGAACAAAGATCAATTACTGTGAAGTACTTTGCGTTTGGAGGCACATTTGTGAGGATAGTACTTGGATTTGGAACTTCAGCTGCCCAATCTTGGACAACTTCATTTACCGCTCTCAAGTCATGTACCAATCTATATTTAGACTTGTCCGATTTGAGAACTGGAAAAATCGGAGTGTTGCATGGACTTTGCATCTCAATTAGTACTCCAGCCTTGAGCAGTCCGTCGATCGTCTTTTGTATCCCTGCTTCCGCTTCCGGCTTCAGCGGATATTGCGGTCGAAACGGCAATTTCGTTCCCCGTTTCAGTTGTATTTCAGCTGGATTTGCTGATTTCACCAATCCAACATCGGTGTCATGATTTGACCACACCTCCTTCGGAACATGGTTCAGCATTTCTTGTCTCAATACGTCCTCTTGTTTTTCTTCATCTTGAACAGCTTGTGTCGCCTCTGGTATGGTAACCACCCAAGGTTTCGCATCCATTTTCATTTCACATGGTATTCTCACCATACCATCTTCGTCTGAGATTGTCATTTTCGAATCTTCAGTCTCAATCCATCTCACGCTCTTTGCTGCTTTCACCATGGGACCTAGGTCTTTAGATTTGAATCCTTTGTTGACTAGTAATGCAATATGTGGTTCCGATTCCGGCACTCCGAACCACTGCGACGTGAAGTCATTTGGTTTGATGTTCAGAGCTGCACCCTGATGGCCAATCAGGAGGCAGTCGACCAAAACTTCTACTGTGATGTTCTTTGTCTGTTTGTCCCATATTTCCTCGTAGACCATACTGCAGGACGAGTCATAATACATAGTGCAATGATACTCTGTCGTTGGTTTGAATGCCTCTGGTAGCTGTATTTTGATGACAGGTTCCCATACTTTCATAATTTTATTTACAGGTTCTTGTAGATTTCCCAACCAATAGACCTTTGCGCCTTTGCTTTGTTGTAGCATTTGATTCTTGAGTCCAATCCTGTACAGATACACCCCGTCAGGAGTGCACCACAATTTGACTCCAAGCTTACACAAAGCGTCTCTTCCCAGCAAATTTACTGGCGTTTCTTCTGACACAAGAATGGGTATCATAATTTCACCCTCTTCAGTAGAGATTTTCACTGGGTCTGTCATTGGAATGGTTTGTTTTGATCCCGAGAATCCTATTGTTCTTATGAATTTGCCGGACATGGGGAGGTTCGAGGCATACTCTGAACTTATGCAGGTATATGTAGCTCCGGTGTCAACTAGCATTGGGATTTTGTTGCCTTCAATTTTGACCTGGATTATTGGTTCCCTGCCAGTTTCCCCTGCATGAATTGTGAATTGGGCCTCCCCCACAGGATTCTCTGGGCCCCCCTAATGCCAATATCTTGGACCTGAACCTGGAGATCCTCTTCCTTGTCTTGACGGGCCCCCCTTTGTTCCTCTCCATCCCCCTGGACCGGCTGCTGAACAGTTTCGTGCAAAGTGACCAGGACCCTGACATTTCCAGCACACGAGCACTTGGCCTGTGGGCGCGTGCCCGTTCCTTCTTGGGGCACCTCGACCCCAGGCAGGCATCTGGCCCTGTACTGCTCCGTAGGGTTGCCGGCCAAATGGCTGTTGCTGATAAACATTAACAACCGGAAGTGGTTGCTGGGTTGATGGAGCGATGGGCGGCGCCGTCACGCTTGCCTGGATGGTTTGGTCCAGTACAGGTGCTTGAGTCTTCAGTCTAACTTTATTCTGCAGGTCAGAGAGCTGCATCTGAGTGAGTTTCCGTTGTTCAGCTTTTTCTAAGTCCTGCTGTCTTTGCTGATCCTTTCTGAATCTCTCAATGGCGTGGACAACATGGTCACGGAACTCCCTGTATGGCATTGAGGTTAACCCTACGGCATCTTCCAGCTTACTCTGAACTTGTATTGGCAGGGCTCCAATGACTGCATTGCGAAACAGAGTCGAAAGTATAGGGCTGTTCTCCACTTCTTCCTCTGTCTCCTGTTTCCATCGTTTGAGCTGTCTGCCGATGTATGAAGCTGGATTCTCAGTTTCGCCGAGAGTCTCACCTTTTAATGCCTTTGGATCAATCTTGGCAGGGTATTCATCCCGTAATGCTCTCCACACCACTGCACGGTAGGCGTTAAATTCAGTTCCATCCGCCATCACATCGATCATCCATCCATTGTTGCTATGGCGCAAAATATTCTGCATCGTTGAGGCACCTACACATTGTGCCAATACTGACTTGATATCGCCGATGGCTAGCAGCTTGCCAATAGTCTCTTCTTCAAACCGTCGAATCCACTTCCCAGCACCTTCATGTATGTCTGGCAATCGGGAAGTCAGACCCATGAGGTCGAGCGTCTGCCAAGGGATGTACTGACCTTTGTTTCCCTTGATTAGAATTGGAAACTGACCAGGGTCTGTATACCTCTCTGGCGGCCGGATATTAGGCCTATATCTTAGGTCGTAATTTCCAGTCGCAATCATTGACGGTCCAGGTCTTTCACCGTCCTCCCTTGCCTCAGCTCTTGTGTGAAGATTGTCTATTTCTTCTTCCAATTCTCTGATGGTAGCTCGGACCGCACGCTGTTGTTCTTGTTCCATGTTCTGGCTTGTTTGACGGACACCTCCGGTTCCCATGTCGACCCAAAAAGATTCACCTGACTTTCCCTTGACCGTTTCATTTCTTTCCGCATAGCAGTCGAGCGGTTCCCTGCATTCCACTGTGTCGAACTTTCTCTCCGTGCTACAATGCTTTGGGATAGGAGGATGTTGAGGACTTGTTGGTGCGTTCCCTAAGTTTTTTGTTGGCAATTTCATCTTGTCTCCTTCTCCATCATACTTGAAATCCCCATTTATTTTCATTGTTCCGACCAAAGTTGGATACAACCCAGCTGATCAAGTTGTCTTTTCAGCATTCAATGATTTATCTTTTAGTCGAATCAGTCCTTCCCTAATTTTCTCTCTGTAATGCACACCTTCAGTCTTAAACAGCTTCAAAATCTCCTTTTCTGTGTTCCTCTTCTCTTGTCGTTTCTTGTTATTTTTTCCAGATTTGTAGTCCATAATCCTGACTTCCATGACATCACAAGAGTATGTATCGAACGTACCACCTTTCGGCCATGCAGGTTGAAGATCCTTCGTCCTCTTCTCCCACTTTTGTGACACCTTTTCAATCTGCTCGGCCTTGTCCGGATGGCGCAATCCCAAAAGCTTCACTGGCACAAGAATGTTCATAATTATTCAATTAATGTCACTGACCTTGCTTTTGCAAACTTAGGCTGATTTGGACGCGTGTCCTGATTTTTCCGAACGAGGGCGCTGTTCAGGCTCAGAATGGGCGGGGGGGGCCTCTTCTGCTCGCACGTCTGCTTCTGCTCAGACACAAACAGTTCATTCCAGCTCAACCCCTTTCATGAATATTCATCTTAGGGCGGACCCAGCTCCTCCCACTTGAGCGGCCCTCTCCGCACACGAGTCTTCAACTTCAGAGCGTCAGAGTGTTCAACGGAAACAGATCTCAAATTCACAGCCACACGTAGACGGAGCGCTCAATGAGTCTTTCACCTTAATTTATATCCCAATACCGTAAGTTTTTCATATCTATCTCATACACCAATCGCGCAGTACTTTTATTTCCTGTTCTCACGCACCAATAAGCCCATTCTGCGCTCTTAAGTTCCCCTATCACCACTACGTCCCTGTGGGCGAGGAAAAGTAATCACTCCACTCTTCATTTATCTTTCCAAGACCCCCTCCGTAAGTCAAACAACTCAAACATAACGTTACACAAAGTAAAGGACAGAAAGACGGGGGAAAGACGGGGGTGGGGTTGGGGGTCGATCGGACCGTGTGCTCAACTCACACAGGGAAAGACGGAGACGGGTGGCGGTAGGCGAGAATAACCCACAAAAAGCAAGACACTAACGCACATACAAGACCGTAAAATGTAAAAGAATACACTTGTTAGCGCAAGCCTGACTCATGTCACACATACATTCTTCGTATCGCTTGTTCTATGCGAATATATCTTAATAATACAACATCTGATTAACTGCTCATTTTTCTAACGCCGGTATAACCTCTCAGACTCTAGAAAATTGCGAGTTACTATGCACCACACTTCTTTTTAAGCGTACTTTGCACGGCAGCCTCACAAATCCTAAATCGACTAGGGAAACACATAAAACATGTCCCGTATTAACCATATATAGATCGTCTACTCTCGAACTGACACTTCAGCAAATGATGACGTCTCATCACCGCTACTACACAGATCTCAAGACAATCATAAATATACAAATACCGACGCCGCTGCACCTTTTATCCAGGTAAATTATTCTTATTTCTTTTTCACGCAGCATGTCCCACAAAAAACAACAGGATCCTCTGAGCCCAGAATCCCGTCGGACACAAATCTCATCTCAGTCTATGTATCTCATCCGTCCAAACTTGGGCCTGACTATAGACGGAATCCACGTGCACGAATTTTCATAATTTAGCTCCCACGCCGCCGGCTCCCAGTCTCACACGAGCAAACCAAAATAAGAGAGGAAAAAAACTTCTCTTACCTCGACTGCTCATCCGAGACGGACCACTTTTCCTGTGCCAATACCACGTTTTAGGGCGCCAATAATGTTGTAGAGAAAACGTAGGTTATGATCTGAGAGAAACCTTCTCTTGTGTGGATAAGGAAAATGGACAAAAGCCAGCGACATGGAAGGGAGATGACTTTATTGATGCGTCAATGAAGGTCTCGGAAAAGCTCCAGGCAGAACATCGCTTTTTGTACACCCCAAAAGGCGGTCCGATATCACGTATTACTTAAAGGAATTTTGTTTTTCTCGTTCAAGCCATCTCTTTGTATCCTTATTAGGAGACAAGGAGATGGCTTCTCCAAACAGTCTGACGTCAGTGTATACAGAGACCTTCGTTCCTTGCCCAGTGTATACAGAGACCTTCGTTCCTTGCCCAGTGTATACAGAGACTCGCACTCTATCTTCAAGCAAACTCAACTGTCTGCCAAGAACTTCCCGAACTGAGTTTTTTACTGACGTCAGTGTATGCACAAATGCAAGTCTATTTACCACAGCCATTCTTAAATTTAATCGCACCCACGAATGTGACGCTCTAGATTAGGGGTCGGGAACCTTTTTTACTCAAAGAGCCATAAAAGCAAAATATAGTAATTTTATTTTGGGAAAGAGCCACACTATATATTATGAGACCAATTTACTAAATTGCTAAACCCGCGTCCCAGACAAAAGCTTAGTCTTCAGCAAATTCATTTTTGATGATTTGTTAAAAATTATGAAAAGAGAATAATAATCCCGTGTCCCCAAATCAACAAACATGCCACTTTAAACTTGTCTCTTTCTTGCAATTACTCAAGATCGGTTAAACTCATTTTGACCCTTTTTTTCATACAAATTGGTTTCAAAACCAGATGCAAGCAGTTATTTTGTAAAAACGTCACAACATTCTGCAAACAGGGAGCCTGATGTGCTTACCTTTGGCGCAGACGGCGTAGGGCGAGAGATGGGAGGGAGTGCTTGCACTTTTTGCATAGCTACACCCATCCCTCCCACTCACCACTCAAAAAGAGAGACCGCTGCCAACAGAAGAGAGTCCATCAATGACATCACAGCAGCCCTTATTGCCGAAATACCGAAAATGGATACGTAATTGGGAGTGAGTTGCTTCAATGCGATGGGTATGATGCGACTAGTCTTTCCGCGTTCAGAGGAGAGAGTAAGCCATATTCGGTCTTATTCTAATGTATCTTACAAAGACAAAGAGTGAACAGTGACTACTAACATTTGTTCATTACATTTTTCTGTTTCTGTTTCTTTTTCTGTACCAGTGGACACTGCGACGGCTCTAATCAAGATTGACAGGATTAAAAATCTGATGATGAGAGGAGCGGCAATGAAGCCTATATTCCTGGCTATGGATGAGAAAGTGACTGTCAGGATCCTCTGGTGGTATTCTTGACAGGCCAAGCTTCCAGAGATCTAAAATTAGGAGTTGTCAGTGTTGAGAGTAACAAATTACAAAGGAACAGGTTCCTGGAAAGCAATTATTTTTCTCTGTAATGAGTACTGTAACGCGTTGTTGATAAAAATTTGTAACTCAACTACATGGTGCGTTACTCTGGTACTTTTTTAACGAAGATCATGATTCATAATGTTTTCTATTCTTTGACAGTTCCTCCTTCGCTCAAAAAGTTACATAAAATCCTTAAACCGCCAGAAACACAATGCTAAAGACAGCAAATAAGAAGGATAGGTGTGTTTATATTTACCTAGAAAATAAAACTAGCACAGAGTATGAGAACACATAATTTCTCCCTACTAATATTCAGATATTCTCCCTACCAAAAAATACAACATATTTCCATCTATAAAATAAAATGCTGACATCCATGGGTCAGTTTATATTTGGTTGTGTGTCACCAGGAGTGATTGGTAGGCTGTGCGCGAGGGGGGGGGGGGGGGGGGGGGATTGGCTTATACAGGAACACTGAAATCAATGGGGCAAAAATGAGCCCAGAATTTACAGTAAAAGTGCTCAAATTTGATCCTTTTATTTGTAAATCATTTTCGCAAGTACACTGTGTCTGTAGAAAATCAAACAAAATGTCTCGGACATTACTCATAAAGGAGAATAAAATCTTGTGGTTTGAAGACACAATGGATAAGGAGTGCCTCGGCTGTGATAGTTTACGAGCTCTAAAGATTGCACAAGAGATAAGAAGGGTTTAACGCTTCTACAGGTTGGTGTACATTTTTATTGTATTTCTTTTATCAATCCATCAATTTTCCCCATCACCTATCTTCAGTAGGGTAGCAAGGGGTGCTGGAGCCCATGCCAGCCATCTTCGGGCAGTGGGCAGGGGACACCCTGAACTGGTCGCCACTTAGACGCAGTATTTAATATGTAGCAATCTTTAAGCAGTGTTATGTGTGAGTAAATACAGTGAATAAAATTAGTATTTGAAAACCTTACTGTTTTGCTATTTCTCCCACTTAGAAAGCATGAAAGAGTCTGAAATTTTCATCGTAGGTACATGTCCACTGTGAGAGAGATAAACTAAAAACAAAAATCTAGAAATCACATTGCATGATTTTTTTACTGATTTATTTGTGTGATACAGCTGCAAATAAGTATTTGAACACCTGAGAAAATGAACGTTAATATTTGGTACAGTATCCCTTTTTTTTTTGCTATTACAGAGGTCAAACGTTTCCTGTAGTCTTTCACCAGCACACATTGCAGCTTGGCCCAATCCTCCACATAGATTTTCCGGGCTGTCGCAGAGAAACTCGCTGAGTTTGAGCTCCCTCCAAAGATTTTCGATTGAGTTCAGGTCTGGAGACTCGCTGGGTCATGCGAGAACCTTGAAATGCTTCTTACAGAGCCACACGTTGGTTTTCCTGGCTGTGTGCTTCGGGTCGTTGTCTTGTTGGAAGATCCAGGCACGTCCCATCTTCAATGAATGCTCTGACTGAGAGAAGGAGGTTGTTCTACAATGACACAATACACGGCCCCAGTCATCCTGCAGAAAAACACCCCCAAAGCATGATGCTACCACCCATTTGCTTCAGAGAAGCGATTGTGTTCTTCAGATTACCGGTATACTCTTCATTATTCTTCCTCCAAACACACTTAGTGGAATCATGACCAAAAAGTTCGGTTTTGGTCTCATCTGACCACAACACGTTCTCCCATGACTCCTCAGGATCATCCAAATGCTCATATTAGTTTGTGTTAGCTTTGAAATATGATTTATTTGTTTTATAATTTCTCTTTCTGTGGTACAGTTCTGTTTTCTTGTTTTGATTTTCAATATTTCTTCCTTGCAAGCTAGGAAGAAATGGAGGTTAAAAAAGGTTAGGCACTTAAAAACTTCGGCTTCAGCCTGCTCCCTTTGGGCACGAGTTAATGTATTATTGTATTGTACAGTTTGTCACGGTCGCCATGGCTACCAGTCTGCCGCGCCCCCGAACTCAGCTGCAGCAGATCAGCTGATTGCTGGTCTGCTATTTAAGGCTGGATTTTGGGTTTGGCGGGCGCTGGCTCATTACACAATCCCAGGTCTGTTATGCCTTGTCCTGTTTTAGGTTTAAACATTTTCCGTCTGTTATGCCTTGTCCTGTTGAGTTCGTGCCGGAGGAACTCTGTATTGTTCTGTTTTGGTCCCGCAGTATTGGGCGACTTTTATTTTGTTAAATAAAACTTATGATCGTCAACGCATATGAGTTCTCCCTTCCTGCCTCCTGCCTCCGTTCTGGTCCGGTCACTCCTTCCAGTTCCACCACGCCTCGTGACACAGTTGTTGTTTTTTTGTTTTTGTTTTTTAGGAAAATCGTTTGTTGTTTATTTTGGATAATTAGTCATTGATGTATAGGGCAGCACGGCGGCGCAGTGGTTAGCGCTTGTGCGGCACAGTTCATGTCATGGGAACCTGTCGTGGGTTCAAATCCAGCTCCAGACTTCCTGTGCGGAGTTTGTATGTTCTCCCCGTGCTTGCGTGGGTTTCCTCCGGGCACTCCGGTTTCCTCCCACATTCCAAAGACATGCATTTCAGGTGAATTGGCCGGTCCAAATTGTCCCTAGGTGTGATTGAGCGAATGAGTTGTCTGTCCCTGTGTGCCCTGCGATTGGCTGGCAACCAGTTCAGGGTGTCCCCTGCCCACTGCCCAGAGATGGCTGGGATGGGCTCCAGCCCCCCCGCGACCCTAATGAGGATAAGCGGTACAGCTAATGAGATGAGATGAGATGAGTCGTTGATGTTGTATTTTGTGCTGTGGCTAAATAAAAAGCCACAAACAAACGCCAGTTATTCTCATTTTGTTATTGATTTAACATTTTGCCACCATTTTCCAATATTCACTAAAATAACCACAGTATGTTAAAAATGTATATGTCTCAATTTCATTGATGTTTTAAACCTTTGTATGACAATAAGCATCTATTTTTGTCAATGTCTTTGTAGCAACATGTTGGTCATTGTTGTATGTTCATTATATTACTCTTTTTTTATACTGTTTATTGAGTGTTTTAAGAACAATGGCGGGAAAACGGCTTGACCAATATTTTCAAAAGTTTTGAATCCACTACAGTATTAATGCATGCAAAGTGGTTAAACATTGTACACACCCTCTTTAAATAACATTTTCTATTACCGGTATCAAAAAAGTTGATCATTTTAACTATGGTTTATTTTTTATCGTTCATTTTACTCACACTGTCAGCTTCTTTTGAATATCCAAACAGGCAAAATACTTATAATTGCCAAAGGAAGAAACAATTCCAGTCAATATTATTGGATAACCTTCGATGAAGGGGGAATAAAAGGTAGGAACAGCCCATTTGGAGATCTGAAATACAATTAGTCTTCATCTATCCCGGTTTTAAATATCCACTTTGTGAAACATAAATATCTCGGTTTACCAGTTGAACTGTTTAAGCTTGACCTGTACAAACTTTAGTTACTCTGTGTTGACAGATAGGGAAACATTTGCCTTTTTAGCAGAACATGGTTGTGTAAACCTTTTTCGTTTGAATGAAGTGTTGCTGTGGCCTTTAACAGCATTCTTCTTTTTTGCCAGGAGATGTCGCTATAACCCAAGCTTCAATAATTAGTTAATGAATGAATTATTTACAAACCCACGAAAAAATAAAAGAAATGCAATAGAATAAAAACCGTTCCAAAAAAATTAAGATGAAATACTCAATCAACTTTTTCATCCCTATCCTTTGGCATTTCCGAAGATGGACTTGCTCCCTCTTATCTTTCAGATCTGATTTGCCCCTATGTCCCGGTCCGAAGCCTACGATCTGAGAGTGCCGGTGTTGTGCCCAAATCCGACTCCTGTGCAGATTCCTCCCCCCCTCGCGTGAACGCGCATTCTCCTGCGCTTCCAACAAAAGCGAGTCGGATTTGGGCACAACACCGGTCTTCTTGTGATCCCAAGAGCAAAGAAGTGTTCTGCTGGTTCGAGAGCGTTCTCCATCCGGGCACCGGTGCTGTGGAATGCTCTTCCCCCTGAGATCCGATCTGCAACCTCAGTGGAAATGATTAAATCTAAGCTTAAAACTCACTTCTATTCTATAGCATATGAATAACCTAATCATCTGTGAAGCCCTTTGAGACTCTTCGTGATTTAGGGCTATACAAATAAAAAATGACTTGACTTGACTATTTTGTTCAATTAAGTCACAAAAAATAACAGCGAAACAAATGCCATTCTTAATGCTTAATATTTTCCCAATTTTGATGTTGACATCCACATTTTTCTTGAATCCCATCAAGGAAGGCACATCCATATTTTCACTTTCTAAACTGACTCACATCTGTATTATATGTTGGTCGTCACTAAATAAACCACTTAAATTATATATGAAAGTCTAACTTACACTTTTCCTGAATGTTGTTTGTAAAGCTATGTATAGTGTTTTAAATGCAAAACGTATATACATTTTGAATGGCAATATTCTATAGAGGGCTCCGCGCTTTGTGCTAAAAATAGTAACACGGCTTCGTGCCGCCATCTTGGAAGTCTGTCGATTACAAGCGGTGATAGCGAGAGGAGCAAATATTTACTCAGTTTGTCTATTTATTTACTCAACTAGCTTCATTTGTGTACGGATTTTGTCCATCAACACTATGGAAAACTACGTGGAGAGTTTAAACAAGCAAGCACGCGAGCGGTACGCTGCGAAGTTGCATTTTATTGGAAAATTAGATCCCTACAAAATTAAAAACAAGGACTGGAAGTCTGATCCCGATTTGTTGCCGTGTGTGACTTACATCGAACTTGTTAACTATCTTATTTTCCACCCAAGTCCCTTTCGTGAACTGGAGAATTTTCAAAATTACAAAAGTATGGAAGCCTACGACAGATTTGTGTCTGGTTGGGTTCGGGATGTGTCTGTGCACACAAGCGAAGGTGATGAAAACAAGATTGTGAAAGGGAAAGTTCTACATTCTCAGAGTTTGTCTCAGCCAAGTTTACAACCATGGATCATTGTTGACAAGTCATCATCGATTTTGTGTGCCCATTGCAACTGTGTTGCAGGTTTAGGAAAATGTTGTTCTCATGTTGCTTCCCTTTTGTTCTATGTTTAACTGTAACCGCGGTGTACGTGTCCCACCAAAGATCCACATTCACGCTGGACTGGATGATGAGGTTTTTTATTATTACAGTTCTGCAAATGGATGAGTCACAACATTAGCTTTTTCTGCTGGGTCAGATCTCTTTGATCTCTTTGTAGTACTCTGGTAGAACTGACAACAAACCCCACCTCCTGGTCACATGTTAGAAGCCAAAACCAAACCCCACCCCATACCAGCAGATGGCACTGTTGGACTCAGCATTGCAGGACATTTACCAAAAACTATACACATATTTTAGCAGGAATTTCAATAAAATAATAGTTATTATCACACCCGTTACATACACCCCCCTGAAATTCTGCTAAAAATGGGAGTGCTACACTAAACAGAAAAAAAATCACATGCCAAAAAGGCAAATACTGATGAAAAAGAGGACCCGAAAACTGGTACAGTATTACAAGGAACAAACTGAAGTGCATGTCAGTTCTAAAACTCTCCCAAAAAGGAGTGTGAAAAGAAAGGAGGCGATCAAACTCCTAACTAAGCACAGACTCAAAGATGCCTGTTACATCTCTAAAATATCAAACATTGTTCCTGTAGTTGTAAGTGCTCACATAGGCACAATTCTTGTTTCTTACTCAAGCTTTGTTACTTAAACTGAAAGTGTATCTCTACTGAACTTAAATTAGGAACTAGCAGATATTGCAGACAGAGGATTGTCACCTACCAACTGGTCATTCATCTGACAAATTAGACGACTAGGAGGCCTGATGGACTGGCGGACCCTAAGACCATAACGGTCAGGTTGAGCACAATTAACCTGAGCTTGAAGGTCTGGGACAGTCAAGTCTAAACAGTCAGTATCAGGGGAGTCTGCGTCCGGATGGTTAGTGTTCAATGGGGTCTCGTCTGGGAGACCCATACCCAAAGGGATCATGATGGGCTTTCCGTATTGTCACTTGAAGTATGGTCAACATCTTGTTCGGGGATGTGCTGACTTCCTCGACTGGATGTATCAGCTGTGAGAGAGTCGGACTGGGCATCAGATGTGCTGTCTAGTGAGTTATCCTCCACCGCTGGGTGAACTTGCTCTTCACCTGCCTGTATCACCCAGTTCACTGTACGGACATCACTGTCTTCAACCGCGTCAGGTAAATCAGGGCATACATCACTTCCATGCATAGCAGCGTCACACCCTGAGTTTTCAGATTCGCTGGCCAGATCATCCCCACAGGGCAAGAAGGTAACAGAGAGCAGCACATTCCTGTGAACTACCTTCTCTTTGCCCGTCAGACAATCCTTGACTCTATAGACATTGAGATCAGGCTTGACTGATATGACTTCATACGGGGTCGACTCCCACTTGTCTGCAACTTTGCGTTTCCCCGGGACACCTCTGTTGGCGATCAACACCCGGTCTCCCACGACGAGAGGTGATCCTTTGGCCCTACGGTTGTACAGCTTGGCATGACGAGTCTGTTCTCTGAGAGTATTCCTCTGTACAATCTGAGCAGCTTCATGTAGATCTTTCTTCAGATGGCGTACAAAGTCAGAGTAGCTGACAACAGCATCATTGGTATTAGCATGTTGAAACATGACATCGACAGGGAGACGAGGGATCCTACCAAACACTAGGTAAAACGGTGCAAACCCTGTTGTCTCATGCTCTGTGCAGTTATAGCAGAATGTGAGCTGCTGCAGCATTTGTGGCCACTTTGCTTTGGGCTGAGGGGGAAGGGTTCTGATCATATCTCCCAATGTTCGGTTGAATCGTTCTGCGATACCATTTCCCATGGGGTGGTACGGAGTCGTATGGGATTTCTGCACCCCTGCCATCTCTAGAAGCTCTTTGATCAGTTTGCTCTCAAAATTAGCTCCCTGATCAGAGTGGATACGCCGTGGGAAACCATAACAAGGAAGAAATCCTGCCACAGACGGCGAGCAACTTGTTTGGCGGTTTGATTTCTGCAAGGGAAGGTGTGCGCCATCTTGGAGAAATGATCAGTTACGACCAGGACATCTACAGACTTGTTCTCTTGCTCAGCAGTCCAAAAGTCTATACAGACCAACTCCATAGGCTCAGAGGTGACTATGTTCTTGAGTGGTGCACGGTTGTGTGGTTCCGGTGTTTTTGCTACTACACAGCGCTGACAGGATTTGACATAATTCACAACATCACGTTCCATGCCATTCCAGAAGAATCGTTGCCTCACCAGAGACAAAGTACGGTTCTGGCCTTGGTGACCTGCTGAGTCATGTAAACCTTGAAGGACTTTCTGTTTCAATGAATCAGGCACCACAAACTGGAAGATTTTCTTGGCCATGTGAGGATCTTTCCTTATTTTGTAGAGCATGCCATTCTGTATGGTGAGTCTGCTCCAATGTTTCAGTAGTTTCATCACACTAGGCGACTCGACAGCTCTCTCACGCCTGGTAGGTCTCTTGTGTCTATGCACAAAGTACATGGTTCTGCTTATTGTGTTGTCCTGTTCTTGTAAACCAACAAGCTGACTCTGTGGGAGTGCCGTTGACTGATCTCCCTTCTGCAGAAGATTGAAGTTGGCATCTGTTCCCATCACTTGACCCACGCCACCAGTGGACTGAGCACTGAAGACAGCAGCAACTTCTTCTGATGTCACAGAACCATTGGAGCCTGATGGAATTGCCCTTTTTACTGACTCGTCTGATGTGCCAGCACTCTCGTCTAGAACAACGTGACAATTGTTGGATACTCTGAACACCTCTTGCACAGTACTGTTGTTCACCCCGTTGACTTGGTCCAAGAGCGAAGTATAGGGCTCGGTAACAAGGCGATGACCCACACATGACCGTACAAATGGCTCACGGCTCAGAGCGTCGGCTACGATGTTCTTTGGGCCGGGAATGTACTTCAGGTCAAAATTGTATGCAGCAAGCTTCGCTACCCACCGCTGTTCACACGCATCAAGTCTTGGTTTGGTCAAAATGTATGTCAGTGGGTTATTGTCGGTCCACGTGGTAAAGTGTCTTCCTTTCAACCAATGGCTGAATTTATCACATACCGCCCATTTCAAGGCAAGAAATTCGAGCCTGTGTGCAGGGTAGTTGAGCTGGAAGCGAGAGAGCGTCTTACTTGCAAAGGCGACTGGTCTGGCTACTTTTCCACCAGGTGGCAGCTGTGACAGGACTGCTCCAATCCCATCAAAGGATGCGTCGACAGCCAGAATAAACGGCGCATCAAAATCTGGGTGGGCCAGAGTGACACCTGTCACAAGGTCGTGCTTCAGTGTTTCAAAGGCGTTCTGGCATGCATCGGACCAATCTGCAGGTGTCAGCTTCACTTGACCTTTCTTGCGGGCTCTCTTGCGCTTATGCTTGTCACCAGATTCAGATGTGAGCCTGAACAGAGGTTTTGCCTTCGCAGAACATGCTTCAATGAAGCTTTGGAAATACATCACCATGCCTAGAAAAGATCTGATTTTACTAGGGCATGGCGTCTTGCCATCCGACTCCATTAGATCAGCGACTTGTACGTAATTTATCGCTCTCACCTTCTCGGGGTCAGTCCGAATTCCATCCTCACTGATGACATGCCCAAGAAATTTCACAGTCCGTCTGAGGAAAAAACACTTTTTGGGTGCGAGCTTGAGGTTGTGTTCCTTGAGGCGAGTAAACACCATCTGCAGGCGTTGGAGTGCAACTTCCTCTGTGGGGGCAAACACCATCAGATCGTCGAGGTAACATAATAGGCTCATGAAATTCTGATCACCAAATATCGACATCATCATCCTCATAAATGTTGCTGGGCTGTTGCAAAGTCCCTGAGGGAGCCGGTTGTACTCGTGAAGCCCGAATGGTGAGGAGAATGCCGTGTACTTTTTGTCGTCAGGGTGCAAGGGGACATTGTAGTAGCCTGACGTCAGATCCATTGTGGAGAAAAAGGCATTTCCCCCAAGTGCGGCCAAAGCATCAGCTTGATGCGGTAGTGGGTAGGCATCCTTTATGGTTCTTGCATTAAGCCTTCTGAAATCAGTACATACCCTTAGTTCTCCATTCCGCTTCCATATGAGAACAAGCGCAGATGCATAGTCGCTAGTCGACTTCTGAATAATTCCTTTCTCTTCCATCTCGTTCAGAGTCGTCCTCAGTTTTTCATACTGACTTGGTGGTATACGTCTGTAGGGTAGACGGAACGGCTTATCATCAACAAGGTGGATACGATGTACAAACTCTTTGGTCTCTCCACAGTCCATCTTATGGCGAGAAAAGATTGACTCGAATTGTTCGATGATATGAAGGAGCTTGTCTTTACACTGCAGCGAAACCTCACATGACTTCAGGTCAATGTCTTGCAGTCCCAGAGCTTCCAATGTACGCATCATGTCCTCTTCTGACCTGGGTCGGACCTCTTTGCTCTGTACACTCTGCACGTTGCACTTGACCTCCTCTGCATTGGGCAGGTCTTCCGTTGCGATACAAGGAGACACATCTGCAATTTTTCTGTTTCTCCTCAGCACCACAACTCTGTCCGTGGGATTAAAGACTTTAACAGGCACCCATCCATCTCCCCAGAGTGGAGTAACAACTCTTCCGACAAGGACTTGTCTGGGCCCAGCCTTTGATTGGGTTGGCTCAACGACCACTGTGCTGCCCGCAGACGTCCCGGCCAACTTAGGTAACTTGCCCCAAATAACGTACTCGGTCCGTGGATTCAGCGTCACGCAACTCTTGATTTTTACTGTCCCTACCTTGTCTGGAATGCAATCACCTCTCCATCTCTCTGTGTTGGAAAGCATTGACAGGAATTGACTGTGGTTATCGGACAGACCGTTGTCAGGAGTGGAAACTAATCTCCAATAGCCATCAGTACTTTTCAATTGAGTCAAAATATATTTGATGGCATTGCTGCCAAGGATCATCTGTTCTGTCTGGCCTGGCACCACCATTACTGGTATTATCATTTGGCACCCGTAAACTGTGACGTGAATGTCGTACATATCTCTGGGAGAAACTTGGTGTCCACCGCAGCCTACAATGACATAATCATCGGCCGTGTAACTCATCATATCAGGGAATTGCTGCAGGAGGGACTTAGCCGTGTCCTCACTTACTGTACAAGCCATCGACCCACTGTCCAACAGCGCTCTGAAAGTGGGGCCTTCTTGCACAAGTACAGGTGTGTAAAACAGTTCGTCAGTCTCCGCTATTCTCTGAAACCCCTGAAAGATCAGCTTCTTCGATGGAGGTATCTTGTTGCTATACATCTCATAAATTGATTTATTATCTTGCATGTCAGGCTTCACATTAGTGGTGGGAGGTATACTCAGTTGATCTGCACTGTTCTCCCCTAAGCGCAGATCAGTTAGTTTCCCTGAGGCAGCGGGACAACTTTCGTCACTGGACAATCACGTCGAGAATGCCCTGGGGCATGGCAGTGAAAGCAAAGGTTTTTGTCTCGGCAATGAGAGAGAGCACTGTGTTCGACTTCATTGCAAATGATACATGGCTTGGCAGTGAAACCATTGATTCTGGCTCCAGGTCGCCTGGTTGGAGCTCCCCCTCTCTCTTGAAACTGGTTCGAGGTAACATGTATCAGAACTTTCTCCAACATACTAATAACGTCCGTTAGAGAGACATACTGTGGGCTCGAAGTCTGAGGTGGCTCGTGCACGAGGGTTGGACCATGGTTCACCTCAGCTTTGTGTACTGCAATTTCCGCTCTATTCGCAGGTTGTTGTAGGGAATCTGCTTTGTAGCTCTTCTCAGCGTGGTATTCATTCAGCACCTCTAGTACCTCACATGCTGACCACTTTTCGATGGTTTTTGATCTGTAAGTGAGTGCCAGTTCCTTGCATGGGCAGTTCCTAATAAACATGCGAGTAACCTCTATTTCAGGGTTGTCAAATGTTTTGCCCTGCTCACTCAAGCACTCAGAGGCAAGGTCAGCTGCTCTGTTTAGTCTCAGCCAGTAGTCATAGGGGTCTTCCTGGTCTTTGGGCAAAGTTGAATAAAAGTCAGCTAAAGGGACAGCAGAGTACTTGGTACAGCTAAAGTATTTCCTGAGAAGACTATAAATCATGTCAGGGCGGGTATAGACGTCTATATTACTGTTTCTAATGCCAAACCTAACTATATCTTTAGCTTTTCCTCTCAAATGTATAAGGATTTCCTCTGCTTGCTCTTCAAGTCTCACATTACTCCTTTTAATAAATGTCCTCATTAGATCTTCCCACTCATGAATTGTTATTGAGTCTGAGCCATCCCCAATAAATGACGGCGGTTCCTTAACCTTTCTCTGCGTAACCACCTGACTCAATCTGTTTGCTACATCTTGTGTGGCAGCAGCGTTAGGAGCTACTATATTATGTGACTGAATATTTGAGAATATGCTATCAGCCAATGTATGTCCTATCTCCTGAATAATATTTTTCATCTGATCGGCTACACCCTCAGAAATGTCACTCGTGCTCTGATTAAACATGTTTCGAATATGTAAATGAGTCAAAATCACAAAATAAATCAGTAGCCTGAGTAACACGTCACTGTATGGCAATTTTAAATACTGTGAGCTGATGGCTTCATGAAACGATGTGGCAGGTAGGACAGTCCTCGGTTCGGAGAGTTTGAATGAAGTCACGGGTCACGGCACCAATGTAACCGCGGTGTACGTGTCCCACCAAAGATCCACATTCACGCTGGACTGGATGATGAGGTTTTTTATTATTACAGTTCTGCAAATGGATGAGTCACAACATTAGCTTTTTCTGCTGGGTCAGATCTCTTTGATCTCTTTGTAGTACTCTGGTAGAACTGACAACAAACCCCACCTCCTGGTCACATGTTAGAAGCCAAAACCAAACCCCACCCCATACCAGCAGATGGCACTGTTGGACTCAGCATTGCAGGACATTTACCAAAAACTATACACATATTTTAGCAGGAATTTCAATAAAATAATAGTTATTATCACACCCGTTACATAACAACCCGGGAAAGGAGACGCTTCTCCGAACGGCGCACCGGTGGCTAAGTTAGCTTAGCTTTCGGGGGCTTTAAATCCTCTATTGACGCGAGTTGACTGAGGAAAGGAGACTCTCTTTCCCTGAAACCGTGTTGAATTTCTCCACCAAAATAGTGTACGAATGAGAAACGGAGTTTTGTTCGTTTTTTAAATGTCGTTTTCGGCGAAATACCTCACATATCTGTTATAAAAGTAGTTTGGGGTCGTCGAGCTGTTGTCATGAAGTACACATGTCCCATAACCTTTTTAAAATTTATTTCTACATCATAAATAATTCAATTTACCTGTCAGAAAGTGGTCAGAACAAACACGAACACAGTCAAGCTTTGGCAAATTCGACCGGTTGATAGCTGCCAGCCACATTCGTCTTCGCCGTTCACTTTTCTCCTGAGCTTCAATCCCCTGATCGTAAACACACTTCGGAAGTCTAAAGAAGCCCTTCCCACCCTTTTCCCCTCGGCTACAACAGCCAACAATAACGCACGTATTCGGCATTACAATGTAGAATCTAACTGGTTCGCTGAACAATAACAATGAAGTGAAAAGCTTTGTGGACTTCCAAAATGGGCGCCAGCAATGCATTGTGGGTAATCTTAGGACCTTGAAGCACTCTATACAAGAAGTAAATATAGCGGAATGTTACACACAGTATTAGAAAATTCTATTTTGGCCTTTTTTATTGTAAGTAAAGAACAAAACTTTTGTCGCTGCATCCGATCAAAACCCATTATGATTATTTTCGAAATACTTAACATAAATTTAAGTGTGGTGTTTGAGTGACATCAATATAAAATCATGTTTTGTTTTAATCAAATGATCTTTTTTTACAAACGAGTCCTCTGCCGCAGTGGTTATGTGTGGCTCTCAGCGGTGCGCATGCGCAGTATAACAAAACGTAACTGCACCAACGAAACATGGCGGCGGCCGTCGACAGTGTTGTGAAAGTGTAAGTTAGACTTCATTTTTGTGTGTGTGTGAAAAGAGAAAGACAGAAAGCTGTTCTGTGGATAACGTATCTCGAGGGGAACAATGTTAGTATTTAACGTCTGGAATATACAGAGACCTATTGGAATCCCCCAACAAGCGCATCAAGAGTATAACGTTATCTTTGTGCTAAGGATAGCTTTTTAGCCGTGGCCAAGATACCGAAGAACCCAACACAACTACGCACTGTTACTTATTTTACTTGTCCACATTTGTATTTTTTTTTTCTTGAATAATGGAGGCTGTCTGTTCGCTGATAAAACTATTCATTGATGTTCTCTTTGTTGTGACGAGAGGCATGCTAACAATCAACCTTTTGTTTCGTCGTCGCTACTCGCAATGTAATGTGGATGCAAATTCCAGCTGTGAGTTTTAGGGCAGTGTGTGTTTTTGAATTTTTTGTTTACATTGATCAATAATGCACGATTTGGGGGTTCAATGAGAGCTGTCTCCACTATTTTGGTCACTCGGGTAGTTTACAGAACGGTCATGTACCCCAAATTACCCCAAATTATTATTAGAAGCAATAAAAATACGAATTATATCTCTAAAAGGGCGCTGCTGAGTTTTCTTTTCCTTTTGTATTGCAGGCTGGGTGAGCAGTATTACAAAGATGCCATGGAACAGTGTCACAGTTACAACGCCAGACTGTGTGCGGAGCGCAGCATCCTCATGCCCTTTCTGGATTCCCAGACCGGTGTGGCTCAGTCCAACTGTTACATTTGGATGGAAAAGAGACACCGGAGCGCAGGTATTCAGAAAAGTCTGTTACACCTCTTTTTGAAAATGCAGTGATACACTACCCAAACGTAACTTTCTGCATTATGTTGGTCAGGTGCTGCTCCGGGTCAACTTTACACATATCCAGCTCGTCGTTGGAGGAAAAAACGACGTTCTCATCCCCCTGAGGACCCTCGATTGGCTTTCCCTCCTATTAAAACAGGTGTTTAGGCTCAAAGATTGTCACCCTTAACTGAATTAATCATCAGATGTGCTGTTGTCAGGCCTTGTGCTGACTCACCTGCGCTAATGCAATTGTAGCAGACTTGGATCTCGGTCTGAAGCGTGACACCCTGGGGGCGGTAGATGGGAGCAGTCTGGAGGCTCTGTTAAAAGGCGAGCCCCTCGATAGGAGGAGCGGCCTGACTGACATCCGCGGTTCTGAAGAGGACCCAGCCACAGTGGAACCACCTGCCAGCGCTGCGACAACTCACACATCCTCTGGACGTGTTCGCAAGGTTTGGTTGTAGTTCTGTTGATGTTCAGTATTGATGCTTTGTACACTCGTTTTTCGTCCATTTTACCACATTAAAAATAAAATAGATGATTGCGTATGAAGCATTTTAATTTAATTTTGAAATTGCTCCATTGGTGAAAAATGGAGCTCAACCATGTGTTATTTGCATTGCAGCGAGTCCTTGACCATGATGACTATTTAGACGACCTAGACGATGAAGACTTTGAGGATGAGACACCCAAGAGAAAAAGCAAAAGCAAAGCAAAGGTGGGACTAAAATCCTTAATATCTGGACAAAACCTGAAATGTGTATTTTCCGAGTTGTAAAAAAAAAAGAAGGTTGCTAATTTAAAATGATATATATTACTTTCATTCATAAGCAAAAATATGTGACTATTTTAAAAATGAGCATTTTTGAAATACCCGTAGGTCAGAAAATCTGTATTTTACCCAATATGAGCCTTGCATAAAGGTATCTGACATAAATATCAATCATCTTGCTGCTACGGATAGCCAAAAAACACGTAAATACTGGGCTCAAAGTAAGAATTAAAATTGGTGCGGTTTGGGAATTTTGAGTCACCGTAGTTTGTATTCTTATTGGGCTTCTTAGCACCCGTTTTCGATTGCGCTACCACAATACAGCGACATCTATTGGTCAAATATTACTAAGTACCCTTTTAAGGCAAGGTCATGTGTATCAAGATACATTCTATTTTGTCATTGCCATGGAATTCTTTTTTGTTTGAAATAAGCAGAAAATAAAATGATTTCTTGTGGGATTAAATAAGAAGACAACTTTCAAAATATATAACAACCTTACAATAAACGAGAAATTTATTTAGAATCACATAAAAAATACTATTTTAAATCAATGCAATTTAAAATCATATCTGCTGTACTTTTTTCCCGTGTTACAGTGTTCTCGTTTGCCCGCGTACCTGCGTCCTAGATGCGTAATTTTTGCTGGGGACACATAGTGTCAAATAAATGTGCGTCCCCGGGATGCAACTTTTCTATTTATTACCCGATTACTTTTATTTTTAACAAAGATTTGCCGCACTCCAAACTTTTCGTCAGGCAGATCCGCCATTGTTGTTTTGGTCTCGCGGTTCGAGTTTTCGTCTGCACGCCGATCTCGGCAAACGAGATTTCGTTGCTTCGAGATTACGTCATTGTTGTGGTGCTTGTCGTCGAGGGAAGGTGAAAATCAACACAAAGTTGGTAATTTCTTCAGTGTCAGTAATAAATCGAAACATAATGCCGAAAGTGATAACAATGGCAATAATTTCGGCACGAAAAAACGTCGGAGAAATTCTTTTCGGAAGATCGCTAGGAAAACACGAGAGGCTAGGAAAACACGTGTGTTGAAGCGAACGACTCTACGAAAGAAAATAAACAAGATAATACTCCTAAGGAAGATAAGGACTTTTCTGCCAAAATGGACTTATTTTTATTCATGGTTACGCTATGAGGAGGATGATAATGGATTGGACCTTGAGAAGGTATTACAACTGTGGCGTGACAGCAAACCACAAAGAATATGTGAACTGCTTTGTATTACCAATTAACTGTGATGATTAAAACTGAATGAAAATATAGATTAATATAATTATTTCAGCACTATTATTTTGTATAATGCACAATATTGTTGTGAACTGAAAAATCTTGAAGTGATAACTGATTTAAATTACTAATAAACTTTGATGATTAAAACTGAATTAATATATAGATATATATTTGTCGCCAATTTACAATTTCAACCTCGATAACACTAAATTTTGGGGACCCATACTCTGTTGGGACCCATAGACTTTTGAGCATGCGAGTCCCCGGGACCCATCACTTTTCATAGGTAAAATGAACACTGGTGTTATGATAGTTTAAGCAGGAATTAAGTGTTCAAAAAAATAAAAGGCTACTTAATGCTTCCTCTTGTGACCACATTCAGTAAACTAGCACAGGATCACCCCAAGGGTTCTTGCGGTTGCATGCAAATGTATTGAATGGTATTTGACGATCTTTTGATGTATTACTCATGCAGTCACATTTCATGTTTTAAATTAAGGAATAACCTCATACAGCTGTAAAACAGACAACTATTTGCACAATATATGTTTGAGCTTAAAATTTTACCAAAAAAACCTGAAACGTCCTCTTTACTTTTTTTTTTTTTTAATTTAGACACGCAGTGACAAAAATGGCAAGAAGAAAAGCGAAGCAGCTGCTGCTGCAGCTCAGGAGGAAAGAGACAAACCTTACGCCTGCGACAGTGAGTACATCCGTTTTGGTCTTTTCTCGCCTGCACTTGTAATGCTTGTTAGCAAGGGGGAGGTATTCTGATTTTTTTCCCTACTGAAGAATCACTACTTACTTACTTCTTGCTTAGCATGGAACCTGGAAAGAATTGTTTTAGAACTTGGGGTGACTTTTAATTGTGACTTGCTTGAATGTTTTATCTCTCTTTTTAACCTAAAAAGAAGTTGTTGTTTTAAAAAAAAATCTAATGTAAATTGGGTTGTACAATTGGTAGCCCCCTTCATCTTTCCTGTCTGAGTTTGTTCCTTTTTTGGCATCTCCAAAAAAGTCATGGCATTGTGAATAGACAATAAAAAGCACATTTTCCTGGCTCCTTCTAAGAGCACTTCCCTTTTTTTTCAATTCATAAAGGTTATTCAATCACCACTATAACCCCTTTGTATTATCGTGTGTGTATATGTTAGTCTGTGGGAAACGCTACAAGAACCGCCCAGGCCTGAGCTACCACTATACACACTCCCACCTGGCGGAGGAGGAGGGCGAGGACCGAGAAGAGATCGAGGCACCACCCACTCCTCGCCAGCCTGAGGAGCAGAAGAGTGAGTCACTCTCGTCATTGAGAGAAAGGAAACAGGGGCGTGGGCTTGCATGCTACGTAGCATGTGTGTGCTTGCAAGAAGAAAACCACTTCCTCAAATGTTTTCGTCCACCCCTCGTGTTTTTTGTTTTGTTTTTTCTTTTTTTCTTTCAATGTTAACGTCAAAGCTTGGAAAAGACCCACCCTTCGGTCCTGATGGAAACAACTGTCAACGGATAATTTTTTGTTTATTCAGCATTTTTCAATTCAACAGATGTTTTTTTAATGCACGTAAATGTGTTTATAATTTCATCTTGTTACTGATTTTTTTTTGTCATGATATGACAAAATGCTTATTTTTGATTTTCTCATCTTGTCAAGATTTTTTTATGCTTTTTATGAAAGTTTTTACTCCTTACAACAGTGGTCCCCAACCAACATGCCGCAAACCGCTACTGGGTCGTGAATCATTTGGTACTCGTCAGCAAAGCAAAAAAAAAGTTGCCTTATTTTCTGCTTATACCTCATTTATTCTTGTAACACACATTTTTAAAAACCAAAACAATAACTAATAGTTTGGGTGGAGAATATACATGCGGTTTTATGGTTGTATAGTACCGTATTTTAGCAATGATTGATCAGTCCAAAAATATCGCTGATCACATTCTCACAACAGTGGACGCAACAAGAATCGAACCTGGATCTCAGTGGTGAGAGAGCCAAATTCTAACCATTAGACCACTAGGGATTCAGAGGATATGGGAATGACGTTTTATCACACTACTTTTACTCACGGTGCCACGTTGTTGATGTTATAATGGGACTGTCCGTGGTATAGAAAATGTTGGGGACCACTGCTTTACAAGATAGATTTGAGCTAAAAAAAAAATCTAGTAATAAACAAAAGATCCTTCGAAAATCAGTCTAATTGTGTTTATCATCCTATGTAGCAACAAAAAAGGGTCCAAACGGTCTTGCGCTGCCTAATGATTACTGTGACTTCTGCCTGGGAGACTCGACCATGAACCAGAAGACGGGCCAATCAGAGGAACTTGTCTCCTGTTCGGACTGCGGACGTTCGGGTGAGTCTTGGGTGTTTTTCTTCTTCCCCCGCATATGCCGTTCCACACTCGTTTTGACGGTGGTGTCTGCAGGCCACCCCACATGTCTGCAGTTCACGCCTGTAATGATGGCCGCCGTGAAGACTTACCGCTGGCAGTGCATCGAATGCAAGTGCTGCAACGTTTGCGGCACGTCAGAGAATGATGTGAGTTTTAACGTGCTACTTGCTTGAGAATAGCAGCCTTTGAAAAGCTCAAATGGAAAGTAATTGGAAACAATGTCTCTTGGCATTCTTTTTGAAGTATTGACTTTTTTGAGGGGGTGCAGGGGGCTTTTTAGTAGCAAGTGACTGCATGATTACCATTATCCAATATATATATATATATATATATATATACACATATATATATTTGCAATATATTGATTATATATTTAACTTTAATTAGCAGAAGTGTTTTTTTGCATGGCATATGATAAATGTCTCGACAATCGAATGAATACATGATTTAAAAATGGCTAGTAAAGACAAATGTAGCCAGCTATTTGATTATTTTTTTCTTTTTAATCATTGTATTTTTACCATTTTCAATTGGCTGGGCAGGTTAAAAAGTCCGATATGAGGCCCACGGACCTTGGTTTGCCCACCACTGGTTTATAGTATCAATAGTAATATCAGCTATCTTCCATCATCCAACAAAACAAATTAGATGATTATTCTGTAGTTGTTCATTTCATTCCAATTTTTCCCGAGTATTTGGAAGTTCTATCAGTGACTAGTCAAGAGATAGTTAGTTGGTCTAAAAAAATAAATAAATAAATAAAATATTTAAAACATACCTAAGTTTAGGTGTTATTTTGCTTGATAAAAAATGTATTTCACGTTGCCCTATATTTTAAATAGTATTTCTTTCATCCAGCATGTTGTCATATGTTTTCAGGGTTTTCTGCCATGACTGATTAAGGTCTTTCCCTACTGTTTGTCTCACATGAGGACCGAATACATCCATCAAAAAGAATACACTGGATTGTTTTTTTATTTTATTTTTTTTGGATGCATTTTTTCTTTGCAGGACCAGCTGCTCTTCTGCGATGACTGTGATCGAGGCTACCACATGTACTGCCTTAGCCCGCCTATGACAGAACCACCCGAGGGTAAGACATCACCCAACCTATTTAAATATCAAAGCGTTTGAAATGGCACCCTCTTAAGATGAGGTTGTAATTGTTCGAAAATGTGAACAATGGTGGCCAAATCTATGGAAACATTTCAAACCATATTAGTAAATCTATCATCTATATCAGTGATCTCCAACCTTTGCTGTGACACGGACCAGTTATTGTCTGACGATATATTCACGGCCTGGCCCACCGGCAGCGTTAAATATGTTTGTACTTTTTATGAAACAATGACAGCAATAATACTATACCATTAACATCAATAATAATAATAATATTGATAACAGAATAATAATGAGCGGAAATCCACTCTGATCAATCATGTGCAACATTTGGGTGTCCTCATAATGTCACACCAAATTCTCATGAATTCATTTTCCAAACCGCTTATCCTCACTATGTTTGTAAGGGTGCTGGATCTTATCTTAGCCATGTTTTTGGAATGTGGCTGTAAAACCTATGTGCACAAGGAGAACATGCAAAGTCCAAACAAGGAGGCTGGTAGCTGGAAGTGAGCCCAGGACTTCCAGTTTGCGGGAAACGCTATAATAGCGTTTAACACACAATGCCACATTGATCCGCATGCCAAGTACCAAAATTCCGGACAACTGAGCCGCATCCTCAAATTTAGGAACAAAATTGTGTCCTAGTAGAAGCCGCACTAGATTTTAAGTAGCTTTAAAATAAGCTAATTGACATCCTGTTCTTATATTTAAAGCCCGGCACGCACCGGGCACCAACCGCGTGGGGAATTTGGTGCTGCCTTCTTTGGCAGCTGAACACTAACAGAGCCATGCCCCCACACTTCTGGGCTGTTTTTCAGTTGTGCTCCGAGTTGTTGACCTCATGTGTCTTAAGATCATGTGACCATTTCCGAAAGGAAACGTGAATAAGGGCTGCGTCACGTAAAATATGAGCCATATATTTCTTGAAGATAGCACAGAAGAAATGATACTGGGGAGAATAGTGCCAGATTGCAAAACATACGTAAAAGGTTGTCTTTTGTGTGGTCATTGGTTGTTGCCACGGTATTGGACCAGATTGCATTTGCCTGTCATCAATTCTCAAGACTTGAAGGAAACTCCAGGGACCCGACAATAACTGATGATACAGAAGGGAAGCATTTTTTTTAAATATCAGCATTTGAACCTTGTATAGAAATACTTAAGAGCAAGTTTAAAAGCGAAATGACTGCCTTTTCTTACCAATTTGGACACAAATGTTCAGAAGATAAGGCTTCATTTTGCCAAAGTAAATATTTTCAACTTACTCAAAAGTGTTTTTTAGACATGTTAGAAATGCTGTGTTTTACTGTTCTTTTGTACATTCCCCAAAAATGATTCATTTGAGTAATGTTTGCGTGTGAGACATAAACTAGGCAGGGGGCATTTTACGCAGGAAGACATTTTTTATTTGTATTTTAAACTGCCTTTTAACATGACATGTATTCTTTGGGTGTTGGATTTGATCAAATAAATTCCCCCCAAAAATGCGACTTATGCTTCAGGTGCGACATGTTTTTTTCCTTCTTAATCACGTATTTTTTAGTTGGTGCAACTTAAACTCTGGAGAGACTTGTAGTCCACAAAGTACAATATATCTGAGATTGAAATTGACAGAACAAAACTCATTCATTCCCGTTCTTGGCTAGACATCAAGCCACCATTTTGAGTTGGCTAACAGTGAAAGGGGTAAATCAAGTTTTACGAGAAAACCCAGACATAATTTTTCTGAAGTAAAGTTCGAAATGTGGTAACGCATCGTCCCATTTGTGTTTTGCTACAGGGAGCTGGAGCTGCCACCTGTGTCTGGCTCTGCTCAAGGATAAAGCCTCCATTTACCAGCAGAACCAGAACCCTGCGTCCGACTGACGTGGAACCCATCGTTCTGTTACCTCGCCCTCAGCCACGTGACCACCATCAGAACGCTGCTTCAGCCTCGCCGCAAGGACGACTCCAAAACAGACCTCAGATAAGTTCAACTGTGCCCGTATGAAGCGCTAACCTTCGGGCGTAGCGCTTTTAATCTGTTTGTGCATCACGCGCAGACTCAATCGCGTATGCGATAACCAGAGCAGCAGCAGCGGTCTCCACGGATGCCAAAGGGGTAGCTTTTTGCACTGTGCAGTCTTTGTTTTCGTGCCAGATGATATATTTTTCTTGCTGAATGCACAACACAAAAAGTATGTTGCTGGAGAATTATTAAAATTATTACCGTATTTTCCTCACTATAAGGGGCGCCGCAATATAGAGTGTTCCCCCCAAAAAATAGTAGTCTTGTCATATATTTTTCATATATAAGGCGCATGAAATTGACTACAGTAAGACCTACCGTGTTTATTCATGTATAGCTGTTATTGATCAGTTGATAAGGGTCACTGATAAAAATCGCAAAACATTATTTGCAATGGGAATCGACCCAAGTCATGGCGGTCAGGGCGCCAACACTTCCCCGCTAGACCACAGGAAGACATACAAAAAGCCATTGGAACTTTTCATATCACACTATTTTACTCAGTGTCACACTGATTTGCATAGTGCATTTTGTTCTGTATTCTGACAAGTTAAACAGTCTCTCCGCTTCTTCACCTGTGTGTCAATAACGTTGCAGTTTAGTGTGTATACGTGCATAAAAAAAGTTCTATGTTGGAAGACTTTTTCTTTTTCTGTCTTTTGCAACGTTAATGACACCCTGGTGAAAAGTGGATACCGTTTATCCTATCAAAATGTAGAAGAAAATGCACTATGCAAATCAGTGTTCCTGTCATCATGAGTGCCAATAGTGTGATAATGAGATATGCTTTAATGCCTTTTCATCAACATCTGAACAACTAGTAGTCCAGTCGTGAAGTGTCGACACTGTCACCACTACAACTATACAAAGTATGACAAAGATGATTAGCAATTGATAAGTAATTGCTTGAATAAAGTAGTATACCATAAAACCCAGTGTATTAACGCACAGGTTTTACTGTATTTTGCGATATATAATGTGCCACAGTTTATAAGTCACACTGTCAAATTACTGTCTAATTTGGGATTTTTGGGTGCGCCTTTTAGTCCTGAAAATACAGTATTATATTGTTCTGGGTAATAGTGGACTTATGAGTCTCTTTTTAAGTGTTTTCCCATTGATTTTTCTTAAAACCAGCGCCTTGTAGTTAAATTGTTTGGATTGCAACATTTAACCAAACGTTATGTTACGATGCAGATAAGGCTGGAAACGAGGAACAGCGTTTTTTTTTTTAATTGGTGTTTATTCCCCAAAAAGTGTTCAGTCTTAAAAAGCCTTTCAAAACTTGATATCACTGCTTGTGGTCGGCTCACTATAAAAACTGTTATCGCAGCCACATGTATTTCAGAGATGTAGAGACCACTTTTGCACTGCACTCACCTTTTTTTGGGGTGGGGGTACTGTTGTTTTACAATTATTTCATTGATAATGGGAGAATTTTTCTAGTGGTTCTGTCTTTGTTAAAGTATGTGGTGAACACTTAAACATTCTACGTACTGTGTTGCCTTGTTTGTACTTCTGTTCGGATTTATTCTTTTGGATATGTCGGGCCTCCATTCTGCTTATTTGTAAGATGATGTACTTTGTCGTACCATTTTTTTATTTTTACATTCGTTCGGCGACAGTGCCGACCAGCCTGACAGAAATAAAGCGTGTATTTCTTTGTTGAATTTGGATTTTTTTGGATACTCACATCACAGTTGTGTTGTCAGTTTTAATTATACATAACGTGCATTTCTTAAAGGTTTCACTACTTCAGCGTTGCATCGTGCATTGTTCTATGTATCTGCATTCTGATAGACTTAACAAACATTGTTCTTATTACTATTTGTACAGTACGTTTTTGTCACAAAATTAAGAGGGTCTGCAACCTCGTACCTGCGAGTATCAGATGGCCCCTGAAGAACACCTAAGTAGCCCGCAAACAGGTTCTTAACAATGACCCTTAACTGGTGAGCTATTTTATTTTCCGGGAAATTTGATTTCAAACTGGCATGTTTCAGTGGTTGACTAACTTTATTTTAACTACTAAATGTCACTACATGGTTATAACATTGTAATCACATGTTTTAGAATTGTATCAAACCTGTAGCCCTCCACACCAATAAGAAACAAAAAGTAGCTCTCAGCTTCAAAAGGGTTGGACAATACTTTTTGTATTCAAGTAGTGGAGTATTTATATGTATAATAATTGTGAAAATAAAGGTTTTTACTTCACGCATTTCACCTAACAGGGGTGCTTTTTGGAACCCAACCCCCATGATAAACAAGGGATTACTGTACTCGTAGGTAGAGATATTAGCATTTATTTCACATATGAGCTTTACTTCAGACATCATTGTCCACCATCTTGCCCGGGTATTGATGAACCTCAAAAAGGTTGAGCAAAAAATGAAGTAAAATGGTGCATTTTGCTCACTCGGTTTGTCGTTTGTATTCTTCCTTGTGCTTTTTTAGCACTTGTTTTCGGCTGCACTACGCCGTACAGCGATATCTAATGGTCGATACCACACACTGTCCCTTTAAAGTATCCTATTTTTGCAGTGCAATTTTAAGGTTCAGCTAAACAGTACCTCTTCCCAAAAATAAATCAGTATACGCAGTCAAGTCAATGCAAGTATTGAAAACTCAATTCAAAATGATCTTCACATATTGCAGCATTTTAATCAAGCTCACAACACCCTCTTGACAGATGTTCAGATTCATCAAAACATGTTTCTTCTTCTCTGAACAGATTCTGCTTGTGCACAAAGCCAACACATACATTCAATAGCTAGCACGTGACCAAGTACCACAAATCAAATGCATGAATAAGAATTTTAAAAAAGCTACTACATGCTATGTTTGCCAGTAATGAACAGTTTCTGCACAATACAAAGTTCAAGTAGAATAGAATAAAAAGTGTTTTTGTTTCAAGCCTTGGTGGTGAGCAGCAGTGAAAGTACAAAACCATGTAAAATACTTTTTTATATATATATAAAAGGATTTCATAGACATGAGGTGTGAAATTCATTCCAGAAAAACAAAAACCTGTGTGCGTGCTGCATTTCACAACTTCTCAAAGCCGATGGAGCAAAAGAGGAAGATGGCGTAGAGGAGCATGAGCCAGAGGCCCAGCCTGCGGTCCAACTTCCAGCGGTTCAGATGCACGCACAAAACCTGCACAAGATTTAGCATTCATTCATTCTTCCAGGATTTCGAGCCTGTTGATAAATCCGACACATTTTGAGTCCCGTGTGTTTACCGTGAGTATTACTGAAGCCAAGAGCAGAATCACAGAGTAGATCAAGCCCTTGCTGTTAATCGTCACCTAAAGAAACATATGTATCTGGTCACTTTACAATCAGTTTCACGAGGACTGCATCCTGTTGTCGACAACACTTTGCAACTCTACTGTCGTTACTACCGTCTATACCTAAATCCCTTCCATGTAAGTACGTGTCTCTGTCTCTGATAAGGCGCATTAATTTTGTAATGGACCTTATTTATTTTTGTTAAAATTAGTGACCCAAACAACCACCAGTTTGTGCTTGTGAGCAGGGTAAGGAACATTTTTTTAACTGTACTGTATGACCAGTGTATATAGCTGTACCCTCACATATATATTTGTTGGTGTGAGTAGACAGACTTACAATAACACAGACTTGTAACTTCTTTGTTGATTGGATTGACTTTGATGATCTGATCGAACAGTTGTTTTCAAGAGAAAAAAAATAAGACGTTGGTACAGTTACTCAGTACTTGTAGTTTTTTTCTCAAAGTACTTTTGTACTTTTCCTCAAGTAATTATTTGGAGGAATACTTTGTATTTTTACTTATTATTCTGAAGTAAGAGTAGTTTTACTTGAGTAAAATGTTTGGCTACTCTACCCACCTCTGCACACTAGCCCAACATCCATAATGAGAATAATCTGTGGACTACAATAAACTACTGTAGTTTACCACTGAGCCGTAGCTGACAACGAGAGTCCTCAGTGCCCAGGGGAAGCCCAAGCCGAGTAGCACATCGAAGATATTACTGCCGATGGAGTTGGAAACGGCCATGTCGCCCAAGCCTGCCGGGGTTAAAAGGTTGCAGTGAGCGCAGCAGACCGTAGTCACTAACAAGTCCAAACCTGCGTTTCTCAACTGGTAGGTTGCCATCCACTCTTGGACCCTTTTTCAGTGTGTTGCTTTTGCCTTAGCAAAATAATGCTAAGAAAAAAACTGGGGGTCAATCACACTCTTTAACAGTAGATGGCGATAATGGCTCAGCTTGAACCCTTCTTCCTGTTAAGAAAATCAGCGCTGTCCCCATAGTGTATGAGAGGGACCACGTCTTATTTTGTGCATTTCGTTTACTTCTTTTGCCCGTGATAGAGGGTCAAGAATGTTAGTGAAAGGGGGAAAGATGGGTCGTAAACAGTGACAACAACCACGGTAAATTTACGAAATATGAAAATGGTGGACAAGGGTCTTCTGTTGCGCTGCTTAAAGGTACAGTAAATGGTCCAAACATGATTATTTTTTTCATCCATTTTACCACTATATTAATATTTATTTTCTGAAATATATGATTAAATAATTATCATTATTTTGGGTACATATTCCTTTTAGTGTGTGGCTATTTTAAAGTAGTTTTAGGAAGTTGGCTTATGCACAATGTAGGCTTATATAAGAGTATGTACGGTACTTGAAGTAGTTTCGGTTTTGCTAGTCCATTTTTTTAGAAAATGAACTTCCCGTTCAAAGGTTTGGGGTCACTTACAGATTTCCTTATTTTTGAAGGAAAAGCATTAAGACAACATGAAACTTAACGGAAATACATTTTATACATTGCTAATT
This sequence comes from Urocampus carinirostris, assembly GCF_059441175.1. Taxonomy (NCBI): domain Eukaryota; kingdom Metazoa; phylum Chordata; class Actinopteri; order Syngnathiformes; family Syngnathidae; genus Urocampus; species Urocampus carinirostris. Next base: position 14,898,105 of record NC_142357.1, read on the forward strand.
TGGTAAATGAATTTTAGCTGAAAATGTCTGTTTTAATGCAACATCTACATGTGTACAAAGGCCCATTTTCCAGCAACTAGCACTCTAGTGTTTTAATAGCACCTTGTGTTTGCTAATTAGGTTAGAAGGCTAATCAATAATGTTGGCACGACTTAAAACCGTTTAGCTAGTTAGAGAACCTATAAAACTGACCTTCCTTGGAGCAAGTCTAGAGCATCGCAATTGTGGGTGTAATTAAACTTTCAGAATGGCCACAAAAGGAGAACTTTCATGTGAAACTTGACAGTCTGTTCTTGTTCTAAGAATCGAAAGGCTATTTCATGCGATAGATTACTAAGAAACAGAAGATCTCCTACAATGGTGTGTACTACTTCCTTCAGAGAACAGCACAGAGTAGAAGAGAAGCAGGAGGCCCCATTGCACAACCCAGCAAGAGGACAAGTACATTAGGGTCTCGAGGTTGAGAAATAGATTCCTCTCAGGTCCTCAACTTGCAGCTTCTTTAAATACAAGTAGAACCCACAAAGCACACAGTCGACATCTAAAGTTAAGAGGCAACTCTAAGATGTTGACCTTAGAGGAAGAATGGCAAACAAAATAACAACGGAGTGACCAACAGAAGGAAGGAAGACAGACTTTGGACAACTCATTTGATGAATTAAAGTTTGACTTTTTCATGTAAAACACAAAATTTTCTGGGTAACCCCAAACGTTAATAAATTCCACTATCTCTGCTTTTAACTCCACAAATGTTTCATTCAATAGATGAGAAGTGTGAGTTTTTTTCTTATTTTAGGTCACAGCGTGTAATTAGATCAGAATAGTCAAATTAATTGAGGACCACTGGTCCAAACAAGGTCACGGGAAAACACGCACCACGTCGGGCGACGATGAGACTGGCCATGCAGTCGGGTACGCTGGTGCCGGCTGCCAGGAAGGTAATACCCATGATGACGTCCGGAATTCCCAGGGTGTAGCTGATGATGGTCACCTGAACAAGGAGGTAAGTAGTACCTGATTTTGGGATTCTGAGATGTAATTGTATCTGCGTATCAAACCTTTTTTCAATTATTTTTTGTCTCATTTTCCAAGACAACATTAAGTACAAATGAGACATGAAATTCCACTATTTTTGGGGGTACGCAACCTCCGTGAAAAATGAGGGATTAGTCATCATGTTTTTGTGGTTGACCTAGTCAATTTTTTTACCTAAATTATTCACTTAAGCGTCCTCGTTGTTGAGCATGAGCATCTGTGATGCTACTGTAGTTGCTGCTAATGCTTGAAGCAGTGAAGCCAGCAGATGAAGTCAGCATCCGCTATCCAATGTTGTATTTCTTACATTGTCCCAAATTGGAATTCATCTTGCCAAGACCTGTTTGTGTGTGTGTGTGTGTGTGTGTATGCTGTGCTTCATACCATCCAGACCATGAGGTAGGAGAAGAGGGCGATCCAGAGAGTGGAAGCCAAGAAAGTAAGCAGGAACCAGCGTTCCCACTGCGGAAGTTTACAATCGGGCACCGTGCAATGGAGCAAAAGGCTGACCGGCCAGGAGAGCATCCATTTGGCCCGCACACACCATCCATCTGACCACATCAACACAATCACGGTGGAAAAGTCATTTAGCGATCTCACGGATAATCGAGTCAGCGAATGAAGCCTCACCTGGCATAACAAAGGGCTTGAAGGGCGCGTCCTCGTCTTCTTCACCATCCTGCTCTTCGTTCTCCTCTTCGTCTTTTGCTAGAGCCGGACTTCCGCCCTCCTTTCCCGCCCTCTCGCTCGCATCCGAAGGCTGACCGTCCGTCTCGGACACCGCGCCGTTTTCTGTCCCCCCCGGTCCCCCTGCGCCACAGCAGTCTTCCGCCGAGGTTCCACCTCCTTTGGCCCTGGCCTCAGCTCGTATCAGTCGCTGCCTCTATTAGGAGAAAGAGCGTGCAAGTGAGGATGGAGGTAGTATTGTAGCCTACGAATTCTGAAGTAAAAAGAAGTCTTTCTGAGTGAATAAGTGGTGCCTGGCTTTGGCAACATCAAGTGGACATTTTAAAAACAGTAAGTCTTGACATGATGCATTTTTCTCTTGTGCTTCTTTCAGCATTGTCTCGCTGGCCACGAATTTGACACTTGTGACCTAAGGTATGTCACAAATTGCAAACAGTTCAACACAGACCCCCAAAACCGACGCAGTTGTTGTTTAAATGGTTGATGATCTCACTTGGAGGATGTAGCAGGGGAGAGTAGGACGCAAGCCATGCAGTGCATGCAGTGTATACCTCGCTGATGAGCGTTCATCCCGCCATGCGCAGGCGAGTTTTGGGGGGGGGAATGCGATGTGATGAGAAGGCGGAGGCTTGCCTCTGAGAAGCTCAGTTGGTTTGGATGCTTCTTCAGCAGCTCGTCCACTCCGGCCAGCCCCGGATCCTGGCCGGCTACCGCGCACGAGTCTGACCCACGAGCGGACCCAAGGAGAAGGAAATAAAAGGATCATTAAAAAAAAAATAAACAAGAAAAAACAGATACAGCAATCCCTCGCTGTATTGGGTTTACTTATCCTGGTTTCACTACTTAGCGGATGTTCATCATGTATTGTGTTCTGCATTCTGATTAGCTTAGCAGTCGCTCCGCCCTTTTTATGCTTGTGTCTGCCTGCACGTCAATGATTTTGTGGTTGTAAGACCCCATGACGAACATACATTATGTATGAGCAAATCATCTTTTAATTCCTCAAAAGCCATCATGTCAACAAAAGACGTAGCAGCTGGGGCAAGAAGGCATCGGGATTAAGGGCTATACAAATAAAAATGACTTGACTTGACTTCTTCCCGCTAAACTCGCTCTAAAGCCGCATGTGGCAATGTATAAATAGATGCTCCCTGGTGCTTTTAAAAAAACATGTGATGGAAAATTAGACTGGTTCTGGACAAGGTCAAACAGGACACATTCTTAACATTTTTTGAATGAGTATAGATAGACCCGGTATGTGTTTCTTGCAGTTCCAGCCTTTTTAAATTTTGGTCTACATTGCTTTGAGTGCCAGACTGGAAAGTAAATGCAGTTTTACATGAGTTCCACATGATGGCGACAAAGTATCATGTGAAGTGGATTGTGCCCTTAATACAGTTATGCAAGTCAAGTCATGTTTATTTGTATAGCCCTTACTCACAAAGAGTCTCAAAGTGCTGCACAGGTCAAAGACTATTGCAAACTACAGACTATTATGACACCATCCCCTCATCTAAAAGCTCCAAATAATACACATATCAACATAAAATATAGGTTATTCATATATTATCGAGTAGAAGTCTGTTTTAAGCCTAGATTTAAACATTTCCACTGAGGTTGCAGATCGAATCTCAGGGGGAAGAGCATTCCACGGCACCGGGGCCCGGATGGAGAACGCGCTCGAACCTGCGGTTCTCTTCTTGGCTCTTGCGATCACTAGTAGACCAGCATTTTCAGAGCGAAGGCTCCGGACCGGAACATAGGGGGAAATCAAATCTGAACGATATAAGGGAGCAAGCCCATGCATGATTTTGTATGCTACCAACAGAACCTTAAAATCACATCTTAAGCTAACAGGGAGCCAATGCAGGTTAGCTAAAATCGGGGTCATGTGATCTAACTTTTTTGTCTTAGTTAAAAGCCTCGCTGCAGCATTTTGTACCAGCTGAAGGCTCTTGATTTTGGACTTCGGGAGACCGGAGAGTAGTGCATTACAGTAATCGAGACGGGAGGTAACAAACGCGTGAATTATAATCTCCGCATCCGAGTGAGACAGCGTAGGGCGAATTGTAGCAATGTTGAGAAGATGGAAGAAAGCGGTTCTCGTAATATTCTTCACGTGTGTTTGACGGGACAGGTCGGGGTCAAATATGACACAATAAAACAATAAGATATTTTCCATCAATCCATCCATTATCTGCACCACTTATCCTCAGCAGGGGGGGCTGGAGCCCATCCCAGCCATCTCCGGGCACTGGGCAGGGGACACCCTGAACTGGTTGCCAGTCACAGGGCACACAGACAACTCACATGCTCATTCACACCTAGGGACAATTTGGACCGGCCAATTAACCTGACATGCATGTTTTTGGAATGTGGGATGTAACCCACGCAAGCACGGGGAGAACATGCAAACTCCACTTAGGAAGGTCCGATCTCATGACTTCAGAACTGTGTTACACACGCACTAACCACTGCGCTGCCCTGCTGTCCAAGATTATTTTTAAAAGTGTAATTTTACAATATAGAGGTTTGTTGTGAAATGTTATATAGTACAGTATTTTATTTGTTAAACAAATACTTCAGCCTGTTATTTGTTTGTTATTTGTTTTCAATGTAAAATAGATTAGAGTATTGAACTAATATATAAATAAAGGTTTCTACTTTTTAGGTTTTAACTGTCATTGGACCTTTTTAGAACGAGGTCATACTTAACAAACTAGAAACTACAATGAAAAATGCTTTTCATTTGCATAGCTTTTCATCAATTTAATTACGTTTTCGAGCAAGTTTGTCAATTTGTATTAACTTTTATGGTTAGTAGCTTTTATTTCACAAAGGGTTTTTTTCTTTAAAAGTACTTTTTACACATTCTAGAATTTTTCTCATTTTATATGTTGTATAGTAGACGCCTGGTATACTACATAAATCCATTCTAAGATGGAGATCACAAAGATAATTTTTCTTATAGCAGTAGATAGAAACCTATTGCGATAAGCTAATGCCTTCAGAAGCCACATTAGCCCAGATGAAAACAGCAAGTACTACTTAAGTGTAATACACGCGGAAAGGATAAAATGAAATTGGATGTAGGTATACCTGTAAAGGAAAAATGTTATATTTAACTTTTCGGTATCTGGTATTGTCATTGAACATCCCAGTTTTCACTTTTCATTTTGGAATGCCATTTTTCCCCCCTTTTGGAATACTAATTGTAGTTGTTTTGTTGGTTTTTGTTAACTCTAATAACATGCTACAGAACTCCAAGGCCTTTTTTTCATGTCATACAAAAAATATTGAAAACTGGTCATGAGAATAACGCTGCAGCGCCGATGAACTGGCCTCATCGGGCTTAATTAGAATTGTCATTGATATCAACGTTGTGACACATTGTTTGCAACGAGATTAGACATGGCACTCCAGGGTTAAGCATGTTATCTACAGACTTTGAGATGAAAAAGGAGGAAACAATAATAGAGATAAATAAGCAAAATTAGTATTTATAAAGTTATAATAATAATGCAATGAAAAAAAAGAAAGTGCTTAAGAGTTGAAGATATTTCCTCATTGAATTTTGTTTGTCATTTTGTTAGTAGAACTTAGTGGATTTAGCGGTTTAGGTTCGCATATCAGTAATGTCACACAGAGGACGCTTTACATAGACAACAATGGCGAGTACCAGTTATCAAAGAAAGATCTCAGTGCTCTCATCCGATTCCGAGCTCCTCTCTTATCGAACCAACAGAACCGCTAGAAGCTCAGACTTGTCTGACAATTATTCGCAGGAGCTGCAAACTCCCTATTTCAACCTACCTCATCTCCCTTACTTCTTCCCGCCCCAACGTGGAGAAAGAGTCCCAATTATCAAAGAAGATGTCATCCAATTCCGGTCCGGCCACCATCCCTCATGGGAAGACGGCAACATTTGAGGGGGAAGCGCAAAGGTGATCGGTGCACTTCAGGCTTTGGTGCCTCGCACCCTAGAATTCCCGTTACCACTGCCGACTGGAATTCTCTTTCAGTAAGTTAAGGGGCCTCCCACTTGCGAGTCTAACGCTTTGGAGGGTTATCCTCAGACGCCTCGAGTTACTCAACAGTGACCAGATGATGGAGGTGCTATATCAGAGTCAGATAAAGAGGCTTCTGCTTCTACTGGTAACCATGGAAACCAGTACCAGCTGTTTCATGTGGAGGAGTAAACGCCCATCCCAAAAAACAGCCTGGGAAGGGATGAGCGCCGCCCAAGGCACACCACAGTAAGCGGCGCCCTGACGACCCAAGCGGTTAAGGAATTCGTGAACCGATTTAAAAACACTAAAGGTCTTTGACTCCTGGTAAACTAGATACTTACCCGACTTGAGCAGCACGATGTCGGCGTCGCAGTCGCTTGCATTCCCCACCGCTGTTGCACGGCGCAAACCGCTCAAACACGGCTCCCCGACCCGGCTGAAGGTTCGCTCCACCAGGTTGGACAACGTAGCATTAAACCTGCACACATGCATAAACACAAGATATTTTTGAGCACGTCTTCTTAAATGGCAGGAGAAGTACACCTGCAGTAGAGGTAAGATCTTGGGCTGTCCCCGGGGTTAGGCTCAAAATATCAATAATTCGGGCCGGTCGGGCTTCTGTCTTACGTTTGTTTTATTTGTGGGATCTACACAGCTTGCACTTAATTTTACTCAAGTTTACCAAACAATCAATTTAACTCTAAATCACTTAATCCAAAGAAATTTGCATCCCCGGAATTGGGGTAAAAAACGCACGGCTTCTTCCTTCCAGCTCCCTCACGTCAGACGTCATTTCTGCTTCTTTCCAATAGCTTACACGTTTTACAAATTTGCAGCTTTTCATCCAAATTATTTACTATTTGCAGCTTGTAATCTACAGAATATGATTTTCTTTTCGGTGACGTCGCCAAGATGAGCACTCCTTCAGGTACTGCACTTGCAGGGCACAATTGATTTGAGGGACTTGGCTCCAAAACCCCATATTTGATACGTTTTTGTTTTAGATCATTTCATATTGTGTAAGCAGTATAACAACTTTTGTATGGGAAAAATAAAAAAATAATAATGTTTTTGTTAGCCCAATCTCCATCCATCCATTATCTGCACCGTCTTGCCCATTTCGGGTCTTATCCTGATCGTCTCGGTCACTGATGGCAGATGATAACAAAATCGTAGATTCTAGTACTGATCCGGTTTTCTACTTTTGCTGCGAGTAAATAGGTGCAGTGTTGTGTTTGTAAGGTTTGTTATCACTAAATGGAGGGAATTGCAATCATTAATAGAATAAAAATTGGCTTTGGTTGACAGGCATGAATATATGAAAAGTGAATCCTTAAAATGATGAGCTTTTATTAATATTTGACCACTCTATGTCACATATTGTGTAGTGCAACCCAAAACCAGTGCTACAAAGCGCAAGGAAGAGTACCAACTATGGAGACTCAAAGTGACCAAAACACACTATTATCTCTCTTTTTTTTTTGCCCAGCCTTCAAGTTTTTTGGGGGAGTGCGGGGAGTTCACCCATAGCACCAAAATGGCAGCACATCATGCTAGCTCCCTCTAGGTGAGCCGCATGTTATGTACAGTATAAAAAAATAAAATAAAAAAAAAACCTCGACCTATGATTTTTTTTTTCAAAGCAAGTTTATATGAGAGGTCATGTTTTTTATGTTAATTGATACATATTTTTTGTGTGTTTTTTTTTTCAAACAAATTAAGTTTTTTACCACTGTGAAACACTAGATAATACTTAAAATCAGAACCTGGCCAAATCACTGGTTAAGGAGGGTATCAGACTAAAAACAGTATTTTGCAGTAGGTAAATTGATAAAAACATAGGTTGAAAAACTTTGAGCTAAAATACAGTTTGGTTTCCCAATTGACAGTAGTTGTTTTTATCAAAATATCTTGAGAAAGAGTCTTTTTTTATGGCTCAGGAAGAAATGCATCTACATTCATTTGGCAAGTAATTTAGTTGTTATTTTGAATTACATTATATTTACAACTTTTGTAAAATTGGGAAAATGCTACTTGCAATGACCGTATTATCATAATGTATAATTATTTACCAGTAGAACCTCTTGACTTGAGAAATATTAAAATATTGTGGGTTGGTACACCCTTTTCATGGCTAAATTCAAGCACTTTTAAGGAAATTCACCAGTACCATTAAAATAAATCCAGTGTGAATCATGTGTTTTGCAAAACCACAAAAGAAATTTGCAATTTTCATAAGCGATCTTTAATCTAGCATGTGCATTTTTCAACACATACCTGGATATAGTAGTGGATGTGAATACAGATGTAAATATTTGTAAAATAGCGGTAATATGTAGCTTACATTTTCAGTTGCATTTTCAGTTCTTCCCATTATAATCTACCACTAGGAAACGCTACCTTATTTTTATAAATGTCCATAATTGAACCCTAATGCTTGCACTAATACACATTTCATAGTGCCCTGTTTAGGTGTAGCATACAGAGGTCCTCTTGGGCGCAACCCGTAGGGGGCGATGACACTTCATAGGACAATGCAGTACAGTAATCCCTCGGTTATCGCGGTTAATGGGGACCAAAACCACCTGCAAAAAGTGAAAATCCGCGAAGTAGCGACGCCCCTTCAAAAATGCTTAATATATATATATATATATATATATGTATTTTTTTTTTATTATTTTATTTTATTATTATTATTTTTTAGACCTGCGAAGCTCTGAACCCGCGAACGTGAAACCATGAAGTAGCGACACCCCTTTAAAAATAGTTAAAAAAAAATATATATATATATATCTCATCTCATCTCATTAGCCGTACCGCTTATCCTCATTAGGGTCGCGGGGGGGCTGGAGCCCATCCCAGCCATCTCCGGGCAGTGGGCAGGGGACACCCTGAACTGGTTGCCAGCCAATCGCAGGGCACACAGGGACAGACAACTCATTCGCTCATTCACACCTATGGACAATTTGAACCGGCCAATTCACCTGAAATGCATGTTTTTGGAATGTGGGAGGAAACCGGAGTGCCCGGAGGAAACCCACGCAAGCACGGGGAGAACATACAAACTCCGCACAGGAAGTCTGGTGCTGGATTTGAACCCACGACAGGTTCCCATGACATGAACTGTGCCGCACAAGCGCTAACCACTGCGCCGCCGTGCTGCCCTATATATATATATATATATATATATATATATATATATATATATATATATATTTATTTATTTATTTATTTATTTTAAAGACCCGCGAAGCTCTGAACTCGCGAACGTGGAACCGCGAAGTAGCGAGGTCCCACTGTACAAACTAATACCAGCTGTCGATCTCAAGGGAAGATGCAATGGCAAAGCGAAATCACTAGGACATTTTGGACAATTTCCTGCTGTTCGTCAAACATGTTCTCCCAGCAAACCACACTGGTTGAAAAACGCAACTTTTAAATGCATGGTAATTTATTTTATTGAAACAAGGTATGACAGAAGAGTTGACTTACTTCATAATGATAATGTATATCGCATACATCGATATCAGTATTATGGTTTCCCACCTGCAGAGGCAAATACACGCATTTAGAAACACTCGGCAAGTGTATGTCCTCTAATTACTGATCTTGGACTTACCATTGCACTATTTCATCGTAGATCACCTGCAAAATCGCAAGAAGATAAAAGGAAATTGAAAAAAAAATTCTCCTCACTCTTAATATACACACACAGTTGCACTTATATGGGCACTGCCAAGCTGTACTTGCACAAGACACACCACAGGTGGCCCTACGACTTTTAAACGATAGTGTATGTATAGTTTCTGGTCTCTCATAGGAGAATATATTATATTTTCTAGTTAAACATGTACGCTTTTAATACAGAAACTTAGGTTTGCCAGCAGGATTTCTCACCACAATGAGCACGATGATGGACAAGATGTAGAAGACAGCGTCGCGAAACAAAGGCCACCAGCTCAGAGAGATCGTCTTAAAAGAGAAGAAACAAATGTTCATTTATCCTTTCCCGGCAAAGGTGACCTCAAGGTTGTGTGGCGTGCACGAGACCTGTCCTGCAAAGACGCCGCAAATACCGATGATGACCAGGATGTTGAAGACGGCCGAGCCCACGATGGTGCCGACGCCTACGTCCCCTTTTGTGATGAATACTCCTAAAATCACATTTAAAGGCAAGACGCCAGTGTGCAGAAAACCGAAGGCCACAAATTGTTATCCAAATTAATAAGCTTAAACTTTAGTAGGCAGCATGGCGGCGCAGTGGTAGGCGCATGTGCGGCACACTTCTGAGGTCATGAGATCAAACCTCCAGTGCGGAATTTGCATGTTCTCCCCATGCTTGCGTGGGTTGCCTCCGGGCACTCCGGTTTCCTCCCAGGTTCCAAAAACATGCGTGTTAGGTTAATTGCACGGTCCAAATTGTCCCTACGTGTGAATGAGCTAGCGGGTTGTCTGTCTCAGTGTGCCCTGCGACTGGCTGGCAACCAGTTCAGGGTGTCCCATGCCCACTGCCTGAAGATAGCTGGGATGGGCTCGAGCACCCCCGCGACCCTACTGAGGATAAGCAGTGCAGATAATGGATGGAAACTTTAGTAGACACATAAAATAAAGACATCATGGATTTTAAATTTGCAAGAAGGACTGGGACAAGGAAATGCTTTAAGATAAGCTATAAGATAATTTTATCCCTGTTTTAAGGCCCTCGCCTTTCTTTTGATTAAATCTTCAAGGTTACAAAAAGCAGATCCGACCTAAGGGGTGTGGAAATCAAATAACAGCAACATGATTGGCCGATACCGACAATTATTAAACAGTTAAGACAACAAACCACAGTGCACAATAATAGTCAAAATCACAAACTGGCATCTTATAAAATCTCCTTTGCAGGTATTCGATATTAAAAACAGAATAAACTTATCACAGATCCATCTTGTTTTGAGCAAAGACGCAAACAGATAACATTCTCTAAAATATGTGCGACCGCCTGAGAATTATGATGTTGGCTGATATAGAAAAGCAGAACATGCGACAAAATGCTGTTTTACTGCTTGAATCAAATCAGACCAGTTCAGGCAACCGGCCACAAAGTAAAAAATAAAAAGGAAGAGAAGCTTTACTCCAATTCTGAGAAATGTTCCATCATTAATTGGTGCATAAAAGCTATGTGTGACAATATACAACTGCCCCCCACCCACACACACACACACAAACAAAAGATACAACCACCACCACCCACCCCATTTCATATTTCATTTCTCAGATAAGATTTTGCCTTTATTCATTTGTTTTTCATTCATGAACTAGATTTTACGGACCATAAAGTGCACCTAAAAACCCCAAATAGGCAAGAAATTCAAAGTGTGAACCTTATATACCAAACTACGGTGGATAAGATTGGAAACACTACACCATGTATTACAGTGAGCTACTGTATTTGTGCAAAGATTGATCATTTGATATGCATTGCTGATGGACATCGCAAAACATTGTCCGCAACGCTAATCGAACCCATGAGTGTCAACACTCAACCATTAAATGCGAAGTCAGAGTTGTCCTCAGATACCCCAGATAGTTGTTTCCCTTGTCGTGCTGTTTTGAGTTTATTTACATTTTTCTGGCACCATGAGTAAAAATAGTGGCATATTTAGATCAAATCTAATAATCTCTTTTCATATGTTATACTGTATGTATCACTAGTGGTTTTGTGTTTAAATTTCTGTGCTCTCACCTTGCATCTAATATTTTGCTATCTTGGTCAAGATTGACTGAGTATTCATTGCACAAATATATTCATATATAAATATGCATCAAATAAATATGGTAGCTCTTACAGTAGTAATAATTCACTGCGTCTTATAGTCCAGTGCGTCTTATAAGGTAATCTCTCACTGTATCGAGGTACTGGTACTTTAGCAGAATTTCATCGTGCTTTGAGTCCTGCATTCTGTCTGGATAAACTGGATGCTTTCTATTGTCAAAAAGTTTGACCTCCCCACCTGCTAAACCTGCTCAGGAGCCACATGCAGGTCTTTGGCGCTCCCTCATGGCTCCCTGGCAATTTTCCATAACGTCCACATGATGGTGCCTAAATATCATGTAAAGTGAAGTGGATTGGGTCCTTAATTCATAAAGTTATTATTTTTAAGATTATAAACTGACAGTACCGAAGTTATTTTAAAAACATGTATGAAGTACAGTACAATTATTTGTAAAACAAATACTTGAGCTTGTGAATTGGGTGTGTTCTTGTGTGATAAATACATATTTGAATACTAAATAAATAAATCTATTTCGCAGATCATCACGTTTCGTGTGGGGTTCAGCCCCTCATTAACTGCAATAACAGACATAATATTGTAAATGAAAAATTATGGCAAAATACATTCTGATAAAGAAAATAATTTTTTTTTTTTTTTTGACATTTTTCAAAACACAAAATTTATCCTCACACTTCATTTTAAGGGAATTGCTTCCTTATTTTTGGACTTAGGACCATGACTTCCAATCAATGTTGCCGATGGCTTGAAATTTCCTGATGTATGATTGTGTTCATACTCGAACGAGTAAACCCATGAAATGGGTTGAGTACTGACCAATCAAGGAGGTGAAGAGCTCGGGGGCCGAACTCCCTGCGGCCATGAAGGTTGCCCCGGCCACATCCTGGCTGAGTTGCAGCTTCTAAAAAATTGAATATTTTGAATAGAAGATGGGAGGAAAAAAAGAGGTTCTTTCAAAAATTAAATCTTAAAACTGCATACTCTGAGGTAAAGACTCAATTAGAAGAAATTTAACAAAGTGAAAAGTGTGTAAAATCAAGAGTTTAAGTATATTTAACACTGAGATAAAGGTGTTCTGCTCAAGTGGTAAAGCACCTTTAACTCGGAGTTTAATGTGTAACGGTTTTAATACAAGAGTTGAAGCGCCTTTGAGAAAAGTGTTGAAGCCACTTTAACTCAAATGTCAAAGTAACTTTGAGTTAAGAAAATAGTTGAAGCTTTGAGCCTGTTTTTGAAGAGTAGAAGCAACTTTAAAGCTCTAACACAAGAATTAAAGTAGCCGCCCCTAATCATGTCTAAAGCTCAAGAGTTAAAGATTTAGTTTTAGCTCAGAGTTAAAAGGTGTGTTTACTATAAGAGGTGATGTATACTTAAATTTGAGTTAAGGAAATATTTGAACCTTTAAACTTGTTTTTGAAGGGTTAAACAAGCTTTAAAGCAGTTTAAGCAGCAGCTTTAGCCGCCAGTTTTAGATAGATAGATAGATAGATACTTTATTCATCCCCCAAGGGAAATTCACATTTCCAGCAGCATCCCTGAGCTGAGAACAATACAATAATAAAGCAAAAAGAATACAATATACAAATACCCAGTGTGACGTGCAAATGCCCACTGTAGCGTGTTATATAGAATAACTAAATAGTGCTACACAGAATACATATTGCAATAAGATTCGGTAATATGCAATATAGGTGGTGTGGTTTACTGTGGGCTTTTACTCTGACAGGTAGAGTTAAAGAGCCTCATGGCATGAGGAAGAAAAGATCTCTTCAGTCTGTCCGTGGAACAAGACAGTGACAGCAGTCTGTCGCTGAAACTGCTCTTCTGTCTGGAGATAATGCTGTGTAGTGGATGCGATGGATTGTCCATGATTGACCGCAGCTTTTCCAGTGCCCGTCTCTCAGCTACTGTTGTTAGGCTGTCCAGCTCTTTGCCCACAACAGAGCTCGCTTTCCTAGCCAGTTTATTGAGACGAGAGGCATCCTTCTTCTTGACGCTGCCTCCCCAACACGCTGTCGCATAGAAGAGGGCGCTTGCCACTACTGTCTCATAGAATATTTTCAGGAGCTTTTTGCAGATTTTGAAGGAGGCCAGCCTTCTGAGGAAGTAAAGTCGGCTTTGCCCTTTCCTACATAGAGCTTCTGTGTTGGCAGTCCAGTCCAGTTTGTTGTCCAGCTGCACACCCAGGTATTTGTAGGTCTGGACAAATTCTACACATTCTCCTTTGATGGTCACAGGAACCGGGTGAGTTCTGGTTCTCCTGAAGTCCACCACCATCTCCCTGGTCTTTGTGGTGTTCAAGTGCAGGTGGTTTGCGTCGCTCCATCGGACAAGTCCTGAATCAATTTCCTGTACTCCTCCTCCTGCCCATTTCTGATACATCCCACGATCGCAGTGTCGTCTGCAAACTTTTGCACATGGCAGGACTCAGAGTTGTACTTAAAGTCTGATGTATATAGAGTGAATAGGAACGGAATACTGTAGCTCAAGAGATTAAGCAGCTTTGATTCTAACTTTAACTAAGAGTTAAAAGGCGCTTTGATATAAAAGTTAATGTAGCTTTAACTTGGAGTTAAGGCAATAGTTAGGATTTAAACCTATTTTGTTGTTCAAAGCTTTAACTCGAGCGTATAAGCAGCAGCCTTAGCCAAGGCTATAGCTCAAGAGTTTAAACAGAAGCTTTCATTCTAGCTTTAACTCTGACTTTAAGCAACAGCTGAAATCTAAACATGCTCCTTTGAAGAGTTGAAGCATCTTTAACGTTTTAACCCAAGAGTTAAAGCAGCAGTCTTAATCTTAGCTATAGCTCAAACGTTTAAGAGGTAGCTTTTAATTCTAGCTTTAACTCAGAGGTGAAATGTGCCCCGATATAAAGGTGAATATAAATTTACATTAGTTAGTAGTTGAAGTTTTTAACCTGCTTTGTTTGAAGAGTTAAAGCAGCTTTAAAGCTTTAACTCAAGAGCGTAAGCTGACGCTTTAACCCCTGATAAAAAAAAAAGAGTTAACGCAGTATTTAATTTTAGTTTTAACTAAGGGTTAAAAAGTGCCTTAATACAAGAGTTGATGTAGCTTTAACTTAGAATTAAGGCAAAATTGAAACTTGAAACCTGTTTTGTTGAAAGTGTTAAAGCCGCTTTAAACAAGTTTAAGATTTAGAGCAGGTTAACTCAGAATAAGAGGTGGTTTAATATAAGAGATAATGTAACCTCAACCCTGAGTTAAGTTTGCTCCTACTTTTAAGCTCCAACTTCTGAGTTAAGGCATCAAATTTTACATTTTTTTTTGCAAATGCTTCACAATAAAACTCACCCACCTCTGAGACTTTTTCCAGCGATGGCACAAAATAAACATCACACACAATGGCCAGGGCATGAAACATGTAGACAGCCTGCAAAGATAGGTCGAGATGTGATTGTATTACTTTTTTGATTCAAGAAATGTTTCCACTGTTTATCTTAAGCAGTAGTTAACTCACGCAGAGCACATGGAGAAAGATGGCACCGTGTCTCCGTTGCTCCGGTGTGAAAATGTCTTGGGGAAACTCGCTGATAGCTGAACAAGAGACGACAACAGCAAATAGCGATCTATAAACCGAAGCGTTCCTAATTCGATTATTCGGGATTTCAACAACAGACTGAAAATCGGAAAATTCTGGTTTAAACCCGTTTGTCCTCGTGTTTTTTTGTTTTTTTGCTAGACATTCACAAGCATCAGCAGTGCACAAAGAGTGATTGAAAAAACCTCATTGCGGAAACTTTGCTCAGCGTATGACTAAGTCGCTTTACTTGCAGCACAAATTCGTTTTTTCAGCCTATTTTGTCCTTGTGACTCCTACACTTTTTCACTATCAGTTCTGCCATCTTACTGAGGTTTTCTCAATAATGCCATCCCAAAAGGCAAAACGATGACTTCTGATTGAGCGTCACGACCGGATAGGTCAGAGAATTGGGTGTGACAGATTTGAGGGCAAGGGTAGTATAAAGGAGCTATTGTCAGTATTTTGTTCAATGATGTCTGAATGAATGTTATATGGCTATTATAATTAGATGTTCGATGGCCTTGGGGGTAGGGCGCCCGACCCGAGCCTGGGAGGTTGCTGGTTCAAGCCTCTGCCGGATCATACCTAAGACTTACAACATTGGTACTCATTGCCTTCATGCTTGGGGCTCGGCATTAGGGGGTTTGGTCACCTAATGACTCCCAACACATCAGTTGGGTTGAGCGAAGGGGCTAGGAATCCCTTCCTCTGTATCAATCTCCCAGTAATGTGACAACCATTTGTTTTGTATTAATCATTAAACAAAAAATACAAATCCAATACAAATCAAACAAACGAAAAAAAAATCTCCTACCCCAGGCTCACCAAAACTCCCTCAAAAATTTGTTTTTTTTTTGCACTTAAAGGTAGTGTCGGTAACGTCATAATACTGTACTGGCTAATGCCATTTTCTGACTGAAATCATCATTGCAGCTCCTTTTGTTGCGCTTGCAAGTATGTGAAATTCTTTGACATGCTCAAATAAACCCTTCCTTTTTTAGGGTTCGGGTTGACATTTGGACTGTACTCTTTCTCACTTACACCGTTTTCATTGTAGAATAAAAGAAAACCGCCAGCATGGGCATGAAATCACTCCCCCCCATACCCATGCCTCCGTGGCCAGAACACCAAGAATAAAAGGAAGAAAAGCAGATAGGCGCGGCAGGGAAAAAATATAAAGGCTCTTTGAACTCAGTTGAGCATTGTTAATACATACTCAATAAAGAAATTATTACATTCAAAACTTGCTGTGGAATGCTCTTCCTCCTGAGATTCTGCAACCTCAGTGGAAATGTTTAAATCTAAGCTTAAAACACACTACTATTCTATAGCATATGAATAACTTATATTTTATGTTGACAATATTTGTGTATTATTTGCCCTCGTGTAGGTTTTAGATCAGGGGGTGGTGTCATAATAGTCTGTAGTTTGCAATAGTCTGATCTGTGCAGCCCTTTGAGACTCTTTGTGATTAAGGGCTATACAAGTAAACATGACTTGACTTGCCTTGACTTTAAGGACACCTAAAACTACACATGAGTACATGTAAGCAGCAGGATGGCGGATAATCACTGCAACTTCTGAGGCTTATGATATGTAAAAATGATTTCTCCAGTACTACAAAAATGCTACCAAAGAAAAACTGTAATACATAAATTCTACAGCAGAAATCCAACTACAGAAATACTATTAAAATACGAGAATAAAAATTCTACAAAAATACTACAGAAATACTTCAAAAATCCTTCTACGGAAATACAACCGAATGCCTGCAACAAAAACCCTACTAAAATTCTACTACGGAGATAATACAAAAATCCTACAAGTGAAATACAGTACTACACAAATATTACAAAAATGCAAATACAGTAAGACTACAAAACTGAATATCAAATTAAATGTTTGAAACAGATCTATAATTTGGTTTTGATTGTGAGCATTTCAAAACAAATGTAATGAAACTAATCCAATTAAATAAAAATATAAAAAAGATATATAACGTGTAAATGTCTGCATGTATATTCATTCAGAGAAAAATTGGTAAGGTGTTCAGGACCGGCCCCTTCTTGGATTATAATGAGGCCAGCGATTCAAGATGTTTACCCACGCCTGGTTTAAAGGGACAGTGTATATTTAACCACCAGATGTGTCGTGTAACTGAAAACGAGAATATAAACTTTACCAAACCTTTCACAAGGTTTTGGGTTTTTGGGTACCCATAGCAGCAAGATGGTGGACAATTATGTTTACAATTATGCTTCCCCTAGGTCACAGGTGTCAAACAGGCGGCCCGTGGGCCGGATCAGGCCCGCTAAGGGATTGAATCCGGCCCGCGAGACAACACTCAGAGAAGCGCAAGAGAAAAACAAGTTGCAGGTTGAAATATGTCCACTTGATGTTGCCAAAGCCAGGTGCCTCTCGCAAAGACACTGTACTTGTATTTATTTCTCTTTCTCTCTCTCTCTCTTTCTCTCTCTTTCTTTTCCAACCCTTTTCTCCCACTCTCTGTCTCTGTCTCTTTCTCTCTCTGTGTCTCTCTTTATCTCTTATTTTGTTGCTCTTTGTCTCTCTGTGTCTTTTAACCTCTTTTGCTCTAACTTCCTTTTTTCCTTTTATCTCTTTTCTCTTTCTCTCTTCATACCCTTCGCGCTTTCTTTTTTCTTTTCTCTCCTTCTGTCTTTCTATTTCTCTTTGGATTTCTTTCTTCCTCTCCCTTTCTTTTCCCCCTCTCTCACGACTTTTTATATTTTGTTTCTCATGCTCTCTCCCACTCTCTTTTTCTTTCTTTGTCCCACCCTCTCTCCTTTTCCGTCCCTCTTTCTCTTATTTTTTTATCTCTTTTTCTTTCTCTGTAATGTACTAGTCCGGCCCCCTACAGAATGTTTTTTCTATCCCCTGTGGCCCCTGAGTTAAAATGAGTTTGACGCCCCTGCCCTAGGTGATGCTTAATAGATGTAAAATAAATGCTATTTCTCGAACTTAGAGTATTCTTAAAAACACATTTATATGACTGTTAATGTATTTTTTCTAATTTTTTGAATCAATATTGGTCTTTTTTTTTACTACTAGGATGCGCTAAATAATATACATCGTCTCTTTTAGTTAAAGCTTTAACTTTAACATTGCACCTTGTGTTAAGGGGTGCAACAACAAATCGATGATTTAAAGCGTCGGCAACTAATTGCCTCATCGATTTGTTAGGTTGCGCGAATTTATGAGACGCTGAGCGCGTTAAATCGATGCAAATAAGTATATAAATAAGGATCTCGTTGAGAAGTTGTAGGGTTGTAGTACCACTTTAATCCGTCAGAGGGCGCCTGGATAGTGTTTTTATTAGAGTATCTTCCTTTTTTTTTTAATTGTGTTTTGTTTAACATTGCATCATTCCAAACAAAATTGGCATGAAACAGTCAAACACTACAACGTAAGCAATTTTCAAGGGGACCAAAAGTGCTGCAGAAATACAGAAAATAAATTAATAAAATATATAAAGCCTACAGTAAAATAGTAATGATTGCATGTTTATCTCAACATAAGGGGCAGATTCATAAGTATATTGAATACTATTTCCACAGTGGGAATGTTTATCATCTGTTTACAACATTTTGATTAGTTGATTTACATTTTTGATATTTTTGGTTTGCAACACTTAGAATGTAATTTCTTGCTCTTTCTTTGTTTTTGTTTTGAACAAGAAGTCGAAATGTAATATGATTTTTGGGTAAGGTGGTAGGAAAAGAGTACCTTACGCATTTACAGGTGTATAGCATAAATTTGTATGTCCATCCATCCATCCATTGTCTTCCGCTTATCCGAGGTCGGGTCGCGGGGGCAGCAGCGTTAAAAGGGAAGCCCAGACGTCCCTATCCCCAGCCACCTCCTCCAGCTCATCCGACGGGACCCCGAGGCGTTCCCAAGCCAGCCGAGAGACATAGTCTCTCCAACGTGTCCTGGGCCGCCCCCGGGGCCTCTTGCCGGTGGGACTTGCCCGGAACACCTCCCGAGGGAGGCGTCCAGGAAGCATCCTTATTAGATGCCCGAGCCACCTCAACTGGCTCCTCTCACAACGCGGAGGAGCAGTGGCTCTACACCGAGTCCCTCCCGGATCACTGAGCTTCTCACCTTATCTCTAAGGGAGAACCCAGCCACCCTGCGGAGGAAACTCATTTCAGCCACTTGTATCCGGGATCGAGTTCTTTCGGTCATGACCCAAAGTTCATGACCATAGGTGAGGGTAGGAACAAAAATCGACCGGTAGATCGAGAGCTTTGCCTTTCGGCTCAGCTCCCTCTTCACCACGACGGACCGGTACAGGGTCCGAATGACGGCAGACGCTGCACCGACCCGTCTGTCGATCTCCCGTTCCATCCTACCCTCACTCGTGAACAGGACCCCAAGATACTTGAACTCCTCCACTTGGGGCAAGACCTCCTCCCCGACCCGGAGGGAGCATACCACCCTTTTCCGACTGAGAACCATGGCCTCGGACTTGGAGGTGCTGATCCCCATCCCGGCCGCTTCACACTCGGCTGCGAATCGCTCCAGCGAGAGCTGAAGATCACGGCCTGAGGAAGCCAACACCACCACGTCATCTGCAAAAAGCAGTGACGCAATGCTGAGGCCCCCAAACCGGACTCCATCCCCGCCAAGGCTGCGCCTAGAAATTCTGTCCATAAAAGTTATGAACAGAATCGGTGACAAAGGGCAGCCCTGGCGGAGCCCAACCCTCACCGGGAACGAATCCGACTTAGTGCCGGCAATGCGGACCAGACTCTGGCACCGGGCATACAGGGACCGCACAGCCCGGACTGTGCGGTACCCCATACTCCCGAAGCACCCCCCACAGGGCCTCCCGAGGAACACGGTCGAATGCCTTCTCCAAGTCCACAAAACACATGTAGACCGGACAGGCAAACTCCCATGCACCCTCAAAGACCCTGAAGAGTGTATAGAGCTGGTCCAGTGTTCCACGGCCAGGACGAAAACCACACTGTTCCTCCTGAATCCGAGATTCGACTTCCTGGCGGACCCTCCTCTCCAGTACCCCTGAATAGACCTTACCAGGGAGGCTGAGAAGTGTGATTCCCCTGTAGTTGGAACACACTCTCCGGTCCCCCTTCTTAAAGACGGGAACCACCACCCCAGTCTGCCAGTCCAGAGGCACTGTCCCCGATGTCCACGCGATGTTGCAGAGGCGCGTCAACCATGACACGCCCACAACATCCAGAGCCTTAATGAAGTCCGGGCGGATCTCATCGACCCCCGGGGCCCTGCCACAGAGGAGTTTTTTGACAACCTCGGTGACTTCAACCCCAGTGATACGAGAGCCCAACCCAGAGTCCTCAGGCTCTGCTTCCCCAGAGGAAAACGTGCCGGTGGAATTGAGGAGGTCTTCGAAGTACTCCGCCCACCGATTCACAACGTCCCGGGTCGAGGTCAGCAGCGCCCCATCGGCACTATACACTGTGTCGATGGCACACCGCTTCCCCCCCCTAAGACGTCGGATGGTGGACCAGAATTTCCTCGAAGCCGTTCGGAAGTCGGCTTCCATGGCCTCGCCAAACTCCTCCCATGCCCGAGTTTTTGCCTCGGCAACCGCCAAAGCTGCATTCCGCTTGGCCAGCCGATACCTGCCAGCTGCTTCCAGAGTCCCACAGGCCAGGAAGGCCCGATAAGCCTCCTTCTTCAGCTTGACGGCATCCCTCACCGCCGGTGACCACCAACGGGTCTGAGGGTTGCCGCCGCGGCAGGCACCGACTACCTTACGGCCACAGCTCCGATCAGCTGCCTCGACAATGGAGGCGCGGAACATGGTCCACTCGGACTCAATGTCCCCCGCCTCCCTCGGGACATGGGCGAAGTTCTTCCGGGGGTGTGAATTGAAACTTCTTCTGACAGGAGATTCTGCCAGCCGTTCCCAACAGACCCTCACAACACGCTTGGGTCTGCCGGGTCGGGCCGGCATCTTCCCCCACCATAGAAGCCAACCCACCACCAGGTGGTGATCAGTTGACAGCTCCGCCCCTCTCTTCACCCGAGTGTCCAGAACATGCGGCCGCAGGTCCGACGAAACGATGACAAAGTCGATCATCGAACTACGGCCTAGGGTGTCCTGGTGCCAAGTGCACATATGGACACCCCTATGTCTGAACATGGTGTTCATTATGGACAGACCGTGACGAGCACAGAAGTCCAATAACGAAACACCACTCGGGTTCAGGTCAGGGGGGCCGTTCTTCCCAATCACGCCCCTCCAGGTCTCACTGTCATTGCCCAAGTGAGCGTTGAAGTCTCCCAGCAGTACGAGGGAGTCCCCAGGGGGCGCGCTCTCAAGCACACCCTCTAAGGACCCCAAGAAGGGTGGGTACTCCGAACTGCTATTTGGTGCATAAGCACAAACAACAGTCAGGACCCGTCCCCCCACCCGAAGGCGGAGGGAGGCTACCCTCTCGTCTACCGGGGTGAACCCCAACGTACAGGCGCCGAGCCGTGGAGCAATTAATATGCCCACACCGGCTCTGCGCCTCTCACCACGGGCAACTCCAGAGTGGAAGAGAGTCCAACCCCTCTCGAGAGGACTGGTACCAGAGCCCAAGCCGTGCGTAGAGGTGAGTCTGACTATATCTAGTCGGAATTTCTCAACCTCACGCACCAACTCGGGCTCCTTCCCTGCCAGAGAGGTAAAGTTCCATGTCCCAAAAGCCAGTTTCTGTACCCGGGGATCGTCGCGCCAAGGACCCCTCCCTTGGCTGCTACCCAGCTCTCTGCGCACCCGACCCCTTTGGCCCCTCCTACAGGTGGTGAGCCCATGGGAAGAGGGTCCCACGTCGTCCCTTCGGGCTGTGCCCGGCCGGTCCCCGTGGGTAAGGGTCTGGCCACCAGGCGCTCGCCAGCGGACCCCACCTCCAGGCCTGGCTCCAGAAGGGGGCCCCGGTAACCCACGTCCGGGCGAGGGAAATCGAGGACCAAAGTTTTGTCTCATCATTTGGGGTCTTCTGATCTGCGTTTTGTCTGGCCACTCACCTAGGACCTGTTTGCCATGGGTGACCCTACCAGGGGCTTAAAGCCCCCGACAACATAGCTCCTAGGATCATTGGGACACACAAACTCCTCCACCACGATAAGGTAGGAGTTTTGTAAATTTAAATTTGTATGTATTTTTTGTTCATTCTTAAGTTATTTAACAAACACTTGGATTTTTTATTGTTTTAAATGATGGAATACTGGGCAGCACAGCGGCTGAGTGGTTAGTGCGTCGGCGGCACAGTTCTGAGGTCATGAGATCAAACCTTCCAGTGTGGAGATTGCATGTTCTCCCCGTGCTTGTCTGGGTTTACTCCGGGCACTCCAAAAGCATGTCAGGTTAATTGGCCGGTTCAAATTGTCCCTAGGTGTAAATAAGCGAGTGAGTTGTCCGTCTCTGTGTCCCCTGCTCACTGCGCGAAGTTATTATTATGATTGGCTCCAGCACCCCCGCGACCCTACTGAGTATAAGCGGTGCAGATAATGGATGGATATATTATATAGTGTTGTTTTGTGCGCTAGTTTCCTATCAGTCCAAAACTTAAAATATTTGAATAAAAGAAAAACTGATAAGTGCGTTTTTTTTTAAATATCATTCATCAATTAATCACAAGAACAATCAACGACTGTATCGTTTATTAAAATAATCGTTAGATGCGGCCCTACTTGAGTTATTAGTATATAGTTTCTTATGACCTTGTAGAGCTCCTCTTATCTACAGAAGAGCACCATTATGCGGCGACAGGGGCTGATTGATGAAGAAGACAACTAATCAGCAGGTCCTTACAGAAGGGCACCGGTGCTTTGATTCACACAGATTCCAGCCAGAAACGCATCCTTCAGTTGCCAAGCAACCGCAGCCCTCAAAAGGCATGTGATGTGAGCCTCAACGCGCCGCTGTGTAGTTCAGGGACGGCCCGTGATTGTTGTGCTAGTCAGCCCTGTGTGGCAGGCACATGATTTCTTGAAGCACGCTGAGTTGTTATTTGGGAAGGAGCTATTCAGTGTTTCAAATAATCATATTAGTCAAGAGCATCCGAATACAAATTAATGCTGCTGTTGAGTATGGGATGATAATAATTCTCAGTCTTGCAGAAGTGAAATAAGCACAAATTAAAACGACAAGAGCCGCGACAACCTATCAATTAATTCACAACTAATCTTTTATCAATTATCCCTGAGAACCCAATTTTTTAAATATATAAATTATGGCTGGCAAATCCTCCCGTAACTTGAGAAATCAGCTTTTATAAAAGAAAACATTGGTCGATTTTAATTGTTTAAGTTATAAAAGTTCCAATTACATTGTGTTGAATTTTTAGAAAGTCACTGAAATTAAACTAAACTCTTGCAGGTCAAAGTGTGGAGGATTTCTATTATTCCAAACAGGTGAATTGTTGGTCAGCCCAAGTTTCAATGCAAAACTGCTCTATTTAGATTTCGGTTATACTTAACACATTTTTACTCTGTGTCCTTATATGTTTGTATATATTTTAAACGCATACATTTTTTCTACTTGTTTCTATTTGTTTTTTGAATTGTGTCTTATTAACTTCATGATTGCACATGGGGGAAGCAAAATAATTTAATCCATGCTGCATGTTGTGCTTAGCATATTTAACAATAAAGCTGAAAAAATGTATATAATTAATAGTGTGTATTTTTATTTGATTGTATTTTTTATGTTAGGAGTGACAAGATTGGATAGATTGAGAAATGAAATTGTGAGAGACAGAACTGGAGTAGTAGTGGAACTGAGCAAACGTGTGGATAGGAGAGTACTCAGTTGGTTTAGACACATGGAGAGGATGGATGAGGAGCGAATGTTGAAGAGGATCTACAGAGCAGAAGTAAATGGAATGAGACCAAGAGGAAGGCCGGGATTGACATGGATGGATGGTGTTACGAGTGCACTGCATGAAAGAGGTCTACATATAGTGGAAGCTAGAGCTCTTGTTGGTAATACTGTAGGAATGATCGGAGAAGTGTTGTGAAAGGATAGGAGGATGTTTGGATGCGTTCTAAGGGATGGGCGGGGCACCTGAATGATGTGGCAGGGGTAAACCAGTGAAAGCTGTCGGGCCCTGCTGTTGAACAGAAGAGTGTGTTGTGTCACCCTGACCCGAGTGACATGGCCGCTCTCGTGTCTCGTTTCATCTGGAGGGACGAAAACATGACCAACTTGGGTGCCAAGGTGCTGACTTGTTTGGGTGTTTGGGCATTTAGGTTTGGCTATGGTCAATTTTTTGTGTGTTTTTGCTACTTTTTCCTTATTTTCTTTTCTTTGTTTATGTGTATGTGTTTGTCTTGCTGTCTGTCACCCTTCTCAGGGGATATGACCAGGGTAGATATAGCATTTTTTGCTGCAAATTATAGACAAAAGATAGCTTGGATTGGCTTAGTTTTGGGAGATTCGCTTTTCTTAACCAATTTTGTATCCATCTCTAGGAAAAGCCATTTTGCAATGTGCTGTCGCCTGAAAATTATGTCACATCTAACGGCCAATGAATGAACCAAAGGTGGGGAGTGCCGTTTGAGGTGTCTTTAAAAAAGTTGAATATTTTCTCTATTAAGACTGTGTTAACAATGCCTAGCTGAGTTTAAAGAGCAATCATGCTTTTTTTTCCACTGCGCCTATCTACTTTTGTCTTCCTTTTTGCAAAGCTTACACAGAGGAACACATTAGGCAGGAAGAATGGGGGGGGGGTGGCTACTGGGGGCACGACATCATGCTAATCAGGTTTTTCTTTTTCTCTTTCTTAGTGTAGCATGAAAATGTTGAAAGTAAGATTAGGCCTGCTAAACGTACAGTTCAAATGCCATGCCACTGCAGGTACTTGCACGTGCATTATGAACGAGCTGACTGAGGCTGCAATTATGACACAAGCCAGGAGATGGCGGCAGTGAATAAAACAAAGTTCCGATTTCTGTACAGCTCCTTTAAATGTTTCTTGACTTAGTTTACATGCTGTACAACCAGTTGCTTATTGAACATATAAATATTATATACAGTGCCAAATGTTTTCAGTCAACATATCTACAACCAGGTTTTAATGTTAATTATAGTGATGCTGCTATTTTGGGGGAAAAAAGCAAGCAATAATGCCCCTCATATGCCTCACATCCTACCTGTTTTAGAAGAAACGGATCGATTGCCATCGTCAATCTGTATGATGACCTCCTTTTTAACTAAGAAGATGCTCGCGTCCCCATACTGTCCACGAGACTCTGCAAATAAGAGAACCCTATGTTAGAAAGACATCACTGAAACAATATTATCATTGGAGAATTCTTTATCTTTCGCCAAAATAATCTGACGTGAGCACCTGAAACATCATGAGGGTAGAGCACCCAGGCAGCGGCGAGCAGACCGAGCCCACTGACGCAGAGCCGCGGGAAAAGCAGCATCCGCCTCGGTCTGCTCGGCGCCTTCATCCCGTCCGCCGACGACACTCGCCCGCCTCGGCGCTCAAAACATGTCGCAGTTTCTCCTAATACCTCGTGGCTGCGTTTCTTGGGCGCAGAAACGAGACTAAAAACAGATCTCGTCTTTCTTGATTGTTTGGGGGCATCCAACGGAAGGAGTTATTAGGCTCGGGCCGACAACAGCATCCCGGCATCCGCCCCAGATGGAAGAGAGAGAAAGCACCCGATAAAAAAAATGAAAGTATAACCAAGACGAAGCAGCTATGATAACGCTGTGGTGTCCTCGTGTCGTAAAATCTCACGTCACAACAACGGTTGATAGCACATTCAGGTCTTGAGAGTGGGAGAAGGGGGTGGTAGCGTGACCGCACATTCCACCGCTAGAGGGCGCACTTTTACAGTCTCGTGTTGTCAGATGATGGAGACGTTGGAGAAGCCAAGGTATCCTCAAAAGCAAAGGTGGGCAAACTACCGCCCGCTACTAATAAAAACACATTTTTATTTGTTCCAACTTGGTTTGCATTGTCCATATATGTTTATACAGCAAAAACAATGCAACAAAATACAACCTAAATACTCTAAAATGATGTACGAAATCCCCATATTTTTTTAAATGCAGAAACTCTTAATTCATTAAAACAATATATTTTCTTAGTTGTTTGTAAACTATTTTGTAACATTCCAGTTTGTACGAATTTCCGCAAGTTAAAGTAGTGGAAAATAGTGCATGTGTTGTTTTTCATCGCCACGTGGTCATCCTTTTTATTTTATATTATACTTTCTTTTTAATTTTATTGTTTGTTAATGCAACATCCATTGCAGCCTCGTCCTCCTGGAAGGGGGATTACCTCACGTGTTGTCCCTTCTCAAGGTTTCCTCATTTTCCTCATGCTGTGGTTTTCCTTTCTCTTTATGTAGGTTTTAGATCAGGGTGTGGTGTGCGGTGGTGTAATAAGTGTGCGGTTTGCATTAGTCTGTGAAGCCCTTTAAGACTCCTTATGGTTTAGTGTTCTACCAATAAACATAACTTGTTTTTCTTTTTTATTGTGAGTCTCAAAAATACCATAAGCTTCCCAGCTAAGGCACACGTTTAATGTCCTTAATTTAAAAGTCTGGCCACCCTGAAAATGGTTTTTTTCTACCACGTGACCCCCAAGCTAAAAGAGCTTGACGTCCCTACTTTAGCGGGACATTGTATAATATTTAGCGTTCCCTGGTGGTCAAAAATGAAATTCAAAGGTTGAGGTTGAATTTATTCATTACATGAGCCTCACCTAGAAAAAGCCGAAAGAATTGTCCACGATCTTGACGATACAGTAGCCATAAACCTCATGAAAGAATGGGCAAAGAATGCAAAGAAATATGGTGAGGTTTGGTCACTTTGAATCTCTAGTTTGTGTTCTCGTGTTTGTGCACCTTTTTACAGTTGCACAATACAGTAACATCTAGTGGTCAAACCATACACCATATCCCTTTAAGAAATTAAAACGTAGAGTATTTGGCAATTTTAAAATACTTTGTGCAGCACTTGGGAAGATAGTCACCCCTTTAACTCCTCCAATTTATTACTATTAGTTCTTCGGATGCATTTTATCATTTTTGTATATAGACATCGTAAATGTATACAGTATTGTTATGTAGTCCGAAATGTAATGGGGAGAGGTTTCTCCAATTAGCCTTATAACTTAAACTGACTTCCCAAGTTTAAATGACTGGTAAAGCAACTGGGACAAAGCACAGTAAATTTACATTTGTATTCAAAATTGAGTGTGTTTTAAAATGGGACTCAGAGATTGTGTTTCCAGTCATTGCAGGAAGATTGGCGCACCATTTTGAGCTTTATGAGGAAGATGAATGTGGTATAATGTCATCAATCATAAATACAAAGAAGCAGAAGTGTTACACCTATGTGCTACCACAGGATTCAATTGTAACTACACAAATATTTTTGAAAAACCTTCTACATGGTAAAAAAAGAGACATGTGCATAAACAGGACTGGTACAATTTGACATTCTTTTATTTAAATAATTGAGTCAATATGAATAAATAAAAAAAAGACGACCTAATTTTGTGGCTCTTATTTAAGGCATTTAAAAAAGGTTAAAGAAAAAACAAATCATAAGCCAGCATAAATTATTGCTCATTTGCGTATTTGTATTTCTTCACTGTAAAACCAGTTGTCTCGGAAATAATCAAGTTTTTGTCCAAGATCGTCCCCCAAAATTTATCTTCGCTCTGCCTTTTTGAATAATTGAAAAAACTCATTTTTTTTCTATGGTTTAATTTCGAATCAATTAAATAAGGTCAAAACATGATACATGTTTTTGGGGGTTAGTCCTGTTACTTAAAAAATACAAATTGAACAACCCCGGTTACGTTGGGTTTTATTTCAATTACAAAAATGGATGGATCTACTGTAGGAGTCCATTACTGGTGTTTTTGTGCTATTTTATTCCAAAAAAGCCCTAATTGAAGTGTTGTTTGTAAGTAAAGTAACCTAGAGAGTTGGGCTGAGAAGAACAAAGTACAAATGTTTAGTTGAAAAAAATATGTAAACAAGTATTAATCCCGTATTTAGAGAAGTGTGAAACAAAGTTGACTTTTACGTTTTGATATAAATTATACGAGACATGTCACTTAGTGACGTGATGACAGTGTCAATCACTAAAAGTAGAAAATCTGAAAATGAGTATCATGTATTATTTTTTCAAATAAATAATAATATTTTTGCGTCAGATGGGGGGTAAAGCTTCATAGTGCACAGTAAAGTATGGTTGCAATGTGAGGTGAACACTCCTCCATAAGTAAGGAACTGGAAGGAAGTCGATACATCTTCCATGACTCCCTGCAGCCAGAATGACGGTGATGGTGATAACAGCCATAAACACCACGAACAGTTTTTTGTTGGATAAAACTTTAGCTTGTGGCAACCTGCTTGGTGAAAAAAAATGAGTTAGAGGAAATTCATTTGTGAACAGAATCCATTAACTGATGTTACCCGTTTTTTTGTTGCATGACCGAAGAACTGTCTGGTTCTTCAGTGTCAATTTCCTCCTATATATAAAAATCATGTTCCTACATCAAATCGGACTTTGTCATTTGGAAATACTGTGAGAATGACTTCATACGTGACTTGAATCCATGGAGGGTGCCACCATGCTTTTCATCTCAATTGGGGTTTCTAGGAGCTTGAATTCCTCTGCCAAAGACATCTCAGGAATAAGCGAGGCCTTCGAAGGACTGAGAGAATCTCTGGAAACCAACAACACCGGCAATAACAAAGCCAAGAAAGCAGGGGACATTCACATACAGAAAAAAACAGAGTCACAAATAAAATTGATCTTAAATTACTGTATTAGCATGTCAGTATCTCAAATAATCATTCCCTATGAAAAATAACAAAAAAAATGTTTTCCACATGTTTTCCTTTCAATTCTATGGACGTCATGCTGGTATGTTCTAAGTTGCAGCATTGCCCACACGAAGGCAGTATAGTAATCATAAATTACCCATAAAGCAATAAGAACACAAATTTGCAGTAAGTTTGGAGTCATTTTAGTGATTTTTCAAAGCAGGTGAAAAAAAACAGTATGTATTCATTTTCTGTTTAGACAATAAACACCAAGGTGATGCAGTAAACATATTATAAATTAAGAATTGTTAACTGGCTCAGAACTTGCTGCCGATGGGAAAAATACGTTATACTTACAGCAAGGCCTCATTCTCTCTTTCCTCTAAGTTACTCCTCAGCATCTGGTTTGCCAGCCTGAGTTCCTAAAATTAAATACAAATCTGAATCAATTATTAAGTTAAACAGTACAGACACTAAAGCTTCCAATCACTCCATCAAAAAAATCAAATGGCGGATGGTAAATATATAAGTTGTTTTATCGAAGATGTTGATTTTGAAGTTTCAAATTAAAAGTTAAAGCTTTTGAGCTGCCTTAAATTCCGAATTAAAAGCGTCTGTAATGCTTTAATACTGAGTTGAATTTGCGTCAACTCTTAAAGGGGTGCCCAAATTCTAAAACATACATAATGTGAGAAAATAGTACAAAACCAACACCCTAGCAAGACCATTATCAAATTGTTGAACATGTTAATTAGTCAAAAACGTTTCGAGTGTTTTAAGCAAAGTTTTGGTAGTTTATGTGGGGAATGCCTAGGCGTTGTGTCGCAGGTGGGTGCAGCAATAGTACAACAAATGATGGGCAGCCAAAATGCGGTAAACTGGCAAAAAATAAAACAGCGAGCTAACGGGCTAACCAAGTAGGGACACAGCAGGCTAGACAGCTGCTTAAAATGGCTAACCAGGACTGATCGGTGTAAAAAACAGGAGGCTGGCCAACCAAAAGCATTCAGTAAGCAGCCAGGATATCTGGAAGCCAACAACAAAAAGACTATTACGTCAACAAACACGAACCCAGCCGTAAATATACCAAATGACCACGGCACGCTAGCCGGATACTATAGAGGTTAGATCGGGACCATCGGCAGAAAAAATGAGAGGCTGGTGTGGAATATAATGGAACGTATCTGCATGATTGTGGGGAGGAACGCTACACGTTCTGTGCCTAAATAGAAAAAAAAGGTCTTATGTAATCCCTTCGAATTAAAAGCATTAACGCAGTTATATTGTTAAAGGAGGTGTCCGTAAATTAAAAGTTCTCTACTTGCTGACGACCTCTTCTGGCCGAAATCATCATTGCAGCCTCTGTCAAGCACCTTTTGTTGTGCGTGCATGAATGTGTCATTCTTATATGCACCCGAACATACTCCTCTTCTTCTTTTTTTTTTTTTTTCTTTTCTTTTTTTGGGGTTTGGGTTGGCATTTGGACTGTATTTGAAACTGTCCTTTTCTTACTGCATCCTGTAATAAAAGAAAACTGTGACCGTGTATGTGAAATCACTCTTCTCACCCACCAACCCCTCTCCTCCTATCTTCCAGCGTAGTGCACTCCATGGCTGGAACACCGAGGTTAAAAGTAAGAATATCAGAAAGGCGCGGTGAAAAATAATAATGAAGGCTCTCTGAACTCGGTTGGGCATTGTTAACACATACTTAATTGAGAAAATATTACATTTTAAATATTTTAAGGACACCTCAAACTACACACCTCACTTAAATAGATTTAACGTTAGAAAGCGAACTATAGTCACACCATCCTTACCTTGTTAACATTGAAATAGTCCTCTACCGTTTCTTCTGCCTCCTTTAATCGCAACTCATGCTACCAGAGAAAAATACATTGTATAAATATATCAGTCAGAGAGCTAAAAGTGAATATATATAATTATTAACAATAAACAAAAAATAAATATATGCTTAATAACAATTTTGTATATTTTAACACACCTGTTGAATGACTGTATCCCTTTGCTGCAGTTGTATTTGAGCTTCTTCCATTTTTATCTAAAGTGAAAATAAAGTCTTCCTCAAATGTTGAAATCATAATTCTATCTATCGACCCTGGTCATATCCCTCGAGAGGGGTGGCGACCGAAAAACAAACACAAAAAGAAAGAAAGGAAAATAAGGAAAAAGTAGCAAAAAACACAAAAAATTTGACCAAGGTCAACTTAAATGCCCAAACACCCAAACAAGTTAAGCGCCTCGGCACCCAAGTTGGTCATGCTTTCGTCCCTCTAGATCAGTGGTGGCGAACACGCAGCTCTTGGCCAATAAGAATGCGGCTCTTTGCCTCGTCATATTTTCTATATACTGTGGCTCTTTTCCTTGTTTCAGTTTTTTGTGCGTATTGAGGGTGGACACTTTCCTTGAAATCAACACAAGAACAATACTTGTTGTATTGTAAGGAGAGGAGTGTGTTATGGAAAATAATGTTTTTAATTGTGTGTGTCTGTCATGGCAGGTCAGTGCGTGGTGTGGCTCTTTGACTCTCACAGTTAAAAATGTCGGCTCTTTGTGTCAAACTTGTTCGCCACCCCTGCCACATCATACAGGTGCCTTGCCCATCCCTTAGAACACATCTAAATATACCACGTTTCACAACACCTCACCGCTCATTCACCAACAAGAGCTCTAGCTTCCACGACATTTAGACCTCTTTCTACCAGTGCAGTCATGACACCATCCATCCACGTCAATCGCGGCCTTCCTCTTGGTCTTCTTCCATTTACTTCTGCTCTGTAGATCCTCTTCAACATTCGCTCCTCATCCATCCATCCTCTACATGTGTCCAAAACCAACAGAGTACTCGCTTATCCACATGCTTGCTCAGTTCCACTACTACTCCAGTTCTGTCTCTCACAATTTTATTTCTCAATCTATCCAATCTTGTCACTCCTAACATACTCTCTAAAACACTTCATCTCAAAAACATTCAATGTCCTTCTCAATTCTGCGTTGAGGCACCAAGTCTCTTCACCATTCAACACAGTTGGCACAATCACACTCTCATACGGTCCTCTCTTAACAGCCATACTCATACTGTTGTTACTCATCACTCTTCACCCAAAACCTTGCTTCCTTGATTCACTCTGTGCAATACCCCTCACTCCATTCCACCAACTGCAGCTACATCACAACCCAAGTGCCTAAAGCTTTCAACTTATTTCAGCACCTGTCCATTCAACCTTATTTCCAACACCATGCCCACTCCATCACCTTACTCTTGCCAGCATTCACACCTCACTTACGCCTATCACACACTCTTCCAAATTCCATTAACAACCTTCTCAATGGTTGGTATAATAATAGATAACAAATCAATAATAAACAATAATGGAATTAGAAAAATGCATTTTAACACATGACATTCAACCTTACCTCAATGTTTTTTAGAGTTACACCTAAATTGGTCAAGTTCATCTTGTCCTGCTCTCTTTCCTGTTGGAGCCTCGCAACCTAACAATGAATAGGGTTTCATAATATTGTTTATAGATGTTTTTGCAAGTTGATTTGCAAATCAATGCGATAAATGTAAAAAAAAGTTATAAGACCTCTGCAATAAGTTTCTTATTTTGTTCCTTCATCTCATTGTATTCCTTCTCCGGGTGACAAAAGAATGACAAAAAAAGAACAATCAAATACGAGAATAATTCATAATAATAATTAGTCATTTGCACACACGTAACCTACCGCTGCTTGTAGCTTCATTTCAATAGAGTGTTTTACATCAGGATCATCTGCCAGTGATAACCTGCAAGGTTGTGCTTCCACATACTCACCTTCAAGGACAATCTGTTCCAACCTACAGATTTCATAGATAAATGAGATGGGTAAAAGTATTATTATTAATACAATCAAAATGCAATGGATTACTGTGCTGAACATTTGCAGATGCAGAGACACGCAATTCTCTTTCCTCATAGCAGAGGGCCGTAGCGAGAGCAAAGATTCTCATTTGGCACACCTCAGCCCCAAACAAAAAAATTAGTCATAGTATTAGCACACTATCCTAAAGTCAAACCATCCAGTAAGTTTTTTTCCCATTGCATGGACTTTTTGACATAATGTAGGATGACCTATCATTTGGTGCTTTTATTCAAAAGGAGCAGCTCATAGCCTCCTTTTTTAAGTTAAGACAATAAAACTTTATCTATGCTACAGTTAATATATTACTTTTTTGCTCTGCCAAACAAATGATGAATAAGATGTAAGTTCATTTATCTGTAATTATAACTGCCTCATCAGACACAAAGCCCGACCGCAAGGCACTGCATTTAAGCTATAGGTAGGGAAATTATGGAACACTGCAAAAGAAGATAGCATACGATGCAGTATTTGGTTGCACGGTCCCTCAAAATAGTCTACATCAGATATCACCTCAAGCAACAGTTTGCTTGTATATTGTTAGGCCTGAATAGCTTCCTCTGACGCGAGCTGACTCCTCAAAGTCATAGTTTGTGGGCCTAAATGAGAACATTGTACAGCTCAAACAATGGATGATAGGATATGTAAGATGAGAATAACAGTGCAAATCTAAACAATGCTAAACTTGGTAGGAGTGTGTCACAGGCATTATTGGAAGCGCTCATGGTTGCGCTCTCAAATATAATTACGCTTTCACTTGTCTTCTATATGCCTCGTTTTCTGAGCGCATCATGGTCATCTCATCGTCTGCTAGATCCAGCAGTTGCCTCATCTCTGAGTTTTGAAGCCTCAGTTGACTCTGACTGTAATTAAGCTGGGCAATTTTCTCAAGCATCTCTTTCAACGTCCTGCACATGTTAGCAACCATGCAAAGAAAAGAATATACATTCATGAGGTCGTTTTTGCAACTACAATACATGTTTGATGATTCAATATCTCTCACATGTTTTCATTTGACACCTCCATTTTTAGCTGCCTGTTAAAGGAAAAAAAGAGCATTACAAAAATATCACACAGTGCCTTTATTGACTATTTGGGCAACACATTTGGGGTAATTCTCGTTGTACATACAAATTAAACACGATTAAAACAACAGGTGAACATTTACTGTTGATACAATTACATGGATTAGCTTAATTTAGTTAAATGCATTTACAAACTAGCAATTAATCTTGCATGAAAGTAACTTGTAAGTAAAATAATACCACTGCCATAAATGTAATTTTCTTGCATTCAAATGTTTTCTGTACGAAAGACACTTACCTTAAATTGCTTGTCTCATCGCGTTTTGATGGTAAACTACTAACGATAGTTTCCAGGTGTCGTCAATAAAGTCACGCTAGTCTTGAAGAAAAAAAAAGCTAAATACTTGATTTGCCTTTTTTTTAAATTCACCACAAAGCTAAACAGACGTCATACGAATTTCGATGGCCATTTTAGAAATCACACATGAACGTGGCAAAACCCAAATTAAAGCCCACCATTTTGAGACGGTCAGTTATTTCCTAACCGTAGATCATGACGGGTCACGCTTTTACCACCTAGCCTTACAAAGAAGACACAATGTGAAAGCTATGAGAAAGATTTTATGTCACGTTTAAGGGTCAGCTGTTTAGTTTCTTGGTTTTAATTTACATCGGTAAATCTTAATATTAAATGCTTCTTTCAGAGTTGCCTTCGCGTTTTGTTAAAGGGACAGTGATTATTATTTGACGTTTTATGGTGTTTGGGAATCACTTGAAAAGACAAAAACGACATTAATTTAAATATTAAGCAAAAATATATGAACTATCATGTAAACATAAATATAAAAAAACAAAAAACTTTTTGAGATCGAGAAATTTGCATTTATTTGACATGGGTGACCCTCACCTAGAGGGTGCTGACATAATTGGACACCATTTTGCTGCCAAGGCGACTCCAAAACCCTGTTTTTGTTTTGCACAGTTTTAATTACTTCTTTTTTCCACACAAAGAAATAATGAAAAAATACCTCCGCTGTATGTTGCTCAATTTAACTATAATTATTATTTTCCTTGTTTCACTTTTGTTTTTCATTTTTACTTATTTTTCTTCTCTTATTTATCATTTATCTCTTTATATTTAATAACTCATTTTGATAGTGTTTAATACTGTGCTACAAAAAAATAAAAAATAAATTAAGTAAAAAAAATGCGCTTAAGTGAAGATGAAATCACACAATCAGCCAACCACCAATTATGGCTTTGCTTTAGAAAGTAAGTGAACCCTGAATGGTGTATAAGAACAAATTGAAGTTTAGTTTTTTTTTTTGTTGAAATTCTTCGATAGAGATTTTTCCATGTATCATTTTTAGACTAGCCGGGGCCAATAAAACATATTACTTGTAGGATATTGCTGTGGTTGATTTCCGCATTAAATACAAGTCAACAAGAAGCACACAGAAGTCAATCAAATCTAAAACATAGAAAAACTGTCTTCTTATTCAGTGTGAGGACAAATTTTATATAAAAAAAGTCAGGACAAAGGTTTTTGCAGTTCTTTCGGAGGTTTTATAAACAGAATATTCCGCGCATAAATCATCAACAGGCAATGGCTGTAGAAATTCACAAATGCAAAGACTGAGTGGTTTATCACCATTCATATACAAACTGGGCAGTCCATGAACATTGATTATAAATATATTACAAAGTCAAATATTAAAGGCGTCTATCAGTTGAATAGAGCACTGTAATACTGATGATAGCCTTGTCATCCTTCTTGCTCAAACCTATCAATGTTTACCTGAGAAAATCAATATTATTTTGTTAACAGGGGTGACAGCTGAACTTCATTTAAACGTTATGATTCCTGTCTCTCATTGTGTATTCCACTCAAAGGTGATAGCTAGCGCTAAGTCTACAGCGCACTATAATACAAAAACAACAAATTACATGATCATGACTCAATAAATGAAGACGTTATACAAAGGCAGTGATATACTTCAATATTACGTACAACCTATAAAAAAAATCCAGGTGAATATAAAAGGGACAATGTAATTTTGATCTGCTTACTTAGAGTAGTCATCTTCTAAAACTGGTTAACAAAATGAGGCCCAAGAAAATAGTAATTGATTTCATAGACATAATTTGATTCTGCATGAGTTTGTAATCAAATAAGCTGAAAATATTTTCAACCCAATACAGTCAAAAATCCCTAAACTCATGTCCAGTCTGGCAAGCTTGTATGTTGTAGAATTTCTCCTGTTCAGATTCATGTATTGTCTGGAATCTGAGCACTGAGTAGCTTGTTGTTGAACCAAGTCCACTGAAAACCTGTTTGATGGAGAAGAGAAACCTCAAGAGCTAGAATTTGAGACACGTTTAAAACTTTTAGCAGTGAGAATGGGCGTAACCAGTCCGTTTTGGGGGTTGCTCAATCACCCCCAAATTCAACCCAGGCACCCCTAAAAATTATAGCATTTTTAAAGCTCTCTTTTCTTTAATACAGGACAGGACTAACACAAAATGTGTAATAAAACAAAAATGTGAGCAACACAGCATCTGAAATACTACACTGGCTGAAATGGTTCAGTCCAGTTGATTCCTAGCAACGTCCTCCCCGCTCCTCTTTCGCTCAGCTAGTGTCACTTGCACGAGCTGCCGATCCTGTGAAGGCTCCTGTTAATTTATTTCCGATGGAGTACACACTGTGTACTCTTATCAGAAATGAATGAGTCAAATCTTGCCATGGCGAAGTAATAGTGTGTCAGCGAACCACAAAGTTGAATGTGATGTTCACAAATGGGAAGTGAGACTTTTGAACAGTGTTGATTTCCCTTAATCACTTTAAGTGAAATGAAAAAAACGTTAGAACCAGCCAGCCACTCTGGGTGCTAAGCACCCCCAAAGCTCTAAACCGAAAATGGCTGAACTGAAACAAGTCATTGCTACAAGACAAAATAAATTTGGAAAATAACAAAAGTGCGAAAGTGCAAATAAGACAAAAATCAGCCACTGGAGTAGGAACTGATTGGTAGCTGGTTACTTGGTATTGTATGTACTCGTTCAATAAGAGATAAGGTGGTATTTGTACTGATGGTGTACTTAAAACCTGTATTACGAGAGGTGGAAGATAAGGTCGAAAATGTTAAAATCATGAGTGAGGCTTTTTATAAACGAGGCTAATATTAATTCCATCTGACATTTTAAAATACATTTTCAGTTTCACTCCAATTTCAGTCAGTTTTTCTAACCTTTAGTCAAACACATTACAATTTGTTGACAGTTGACTGTAAGTCAAGCGTTTCTCTCTATTTTAATCCAGGTAAATAGGTTATCACGTGATATGGTTTTGAAATTTACATTTTATTCTATTTTTATTCTGATTTGAATTTCTAAATTTTTACTAGTTCCTGTTTTTGAGCAGTATCCCATTTTTCTTTTTTCAATCTAATCAGTTTTATTGTTTTCTTCTGTCCAAAATGTTAAGCACAATACCACAGTCGCTCGTGATTAAGGATCTACTTTGGCTCATCACTGAAGAGCAGGACGATGTTTGACACCGACAGTAACGGCGACCAGATTATGAAGATGCTGTATTTGAGTCAGATAAGAAGGATTCTTCTGTTACTGATGACCATGAAAAACATCACTATCTGTTTCACGTGGGGGACCAAACCCCTACCTAAAAACGGCCCAGAGAGGGATAGGCACCAACATGGTGGTACTTGCCCAGGACACACTACAGGAAGTAAGGCCCTAAAGACCCAGGTGGTTAAACGATCTGTGAACCAAGAACATGTTTAAAAGTCATTGACATTTTGAGCGAGAAGAAATACGTCACTTGTCATCAGATAATAGCGAACATTTCCATTTAAATTAAAATTAGTCCACATTTCTTTTTTTTTTGTAAAGAAAATACCAATGCTAATGAATACATCAAGAATTAGCCATAGCCTCTTTGTAGCGGATTAAAAAAAGAAAAAAGACAAAAAGTTTTGTACAAAATAATTTAATTTCTTTAACCAAACTGTGCATGAACTTTTAGTCCTGGCTATTGATGGACAAAAGTTGTTGTAGACCTAATGATCAAAGTGAGTTTTAAAAAACTGAACTGTAGTCCAGTTTCTGCCAGGTGATGAATGTGTGTTGACAAAAAGATTTTTGCTTATATTCTGTTCATAAAATTTACACTGGTTTCATTGGAGTGTCCAGTCACCCAGATGTAAATAAATGTAAATGGTGGGTATTTATATAGCGCTTTTCAAGTCAATGAACACCTCCCAAAGTGCTTTACAATGTGCTTCACACCTTTCCCTTTTACACACACTGACTGACCAATAGCAGCGTCAGCCATGCAAGGCAACTACCTGCTATCGGGGGCATTAGGATTCAGTGTCTTGCCCAAGGACACTTCGGCATATAACACGGGGGAGCTGGAAATCGAACCTGCGACCTTTTGATCCCTAGACGAGTCCTTTACCTCCTGAGCCAATGTCGCCGCCAGTGTTAAGAGTTTTTTACTTTTAGGACCTAGATTTGCACCTCAGCTCAGTGAAAACCAATAAGTTGAGCAGTTAACAAACATTTGATCCGTTGCTCAAAATGACGATAACAAAGAATGCATGCAGGTGGCAGATCAGTCATAAATCCATAACAAATACATTCAGTGAAATATGGTTGGCCATTTTTCTTCCTCAATGAGTCTCGCCTTGACTAAAGTCATTCAGTAAGGTCTTTGCCGAATTGAACACCACCGCAGTTGTTATTACCGGGTAGGTTCGAACGGTCCCGTCACCTGGAAGTGTATCCCATCCCCAGGTAGCGGTGATGGGATAAGCGGGCAGAGCCAGCACAAGTACCAGCGAATGCCCAAAGTGTGACGCAAGTTTTCCAGGATTCCGAGGTGATAGGGGTGCCGTGATGAGTACCATTCCCTGGTGGTTTGTCCTCTGAGAAGAAGAAAGAGATGGAAGAAAAAGAATGCGGAGACCAGCAGGAAGCCCACCACGCATGTGTCTGCAATGAAGGCGAAGGCGAACGCACGTGCCGAGACCTGACCTGGTGGGACGGAGGGAAGTTGACTTTGATGTTAAAAGAATTGAGGAAAAAACATCAACACTTCAAGATCCCCAGTGGTAGTCTTAGCCTGAATAGCACAATGTACAAGACCACCAAGCATCATTTATCAGTTCCCTCTCAAAATCTCTCATTTGAAATTTAGCAAAATCCAAAGAGTCCTGTTAAATCTGAAGAGGTTAAAAAAAAGTTAAACAATGCAGCAACAACATAACATGGAGACTAACAATTTAGACAAGCACTACTATTACTGCACTTAAGGTTATTATTTAAAAATCAGTCTACATTTTTCTGTATCTGGACTTGATCATGTATTTTTGTTGAGATATTTGACAAATTTCATGCAAAAAACATTTTAGTTGGCTGTATTTCATATTTTAGTTTTTCAATGCACATTATCAAATATAGTACTCAAAGGAGGGACATACAGTAAAAGATTTTGTAGTTTTAATTCTCATTAATTCTATCAAATTGGGTTTGAAACAAAACGTACAAAAAATTAAAATGAAACATAACATGTAGATGTCTTAATGTACGTTTATTGATAAATTCTCGTGAATAAAAATTGTTATAATCGAATAATTAACCATTTATAATCGTGAAAGTAGGCATATAAGAACAGACAAGTAATAAGAGAAAAACTCAAGGATCAGGTTAACAAAAAAGAATGTGAATCTCTCCAAGGAGAATACAGGAGATAAGGGGTGTCAAACTCATTTTAACTCGGGGCCCACATGGATAGAATAAACATTCTCTCAGGGGCCGAACTCGTAGATTAGACAGAAAGAAAAAAGAAAGAAAGAAACAAGAGAAAGAGAGGGAGAAAAAAGTAGAGAAGGTGGGACAAAGAAAGAGAAAGAGAGATAGAAAGAGAGAGAGAGAGATAGTTAGAGAGAGAAAAATACATTTTATTACGGTAGCTTGTGTTGCAAGTGGTGCCTGGCTTGGGCGACATAAAGTGGACATATTTTCAACTGCAGCTAATTTTTCTCTTGCGCCTCTCTCAGTGTAGTCTCGTGGGCCAACAAAAGAGATAGGGGAGAAGTAAAGAGAGAAAGAAAGAAATCTAAAGAGAAATAGAGAGAAGGAGAGAAAAAAGAAGGGGAGACAGAGAGAAGGGGAGAATAAGAGAAGGGCAAAGCAAGAGAGAGACAGAGAGAGAAGGAGAGAAAAGGAAAAAGGGAAGAGAGAAAAGGAGGTAAACAGACACTGGGAGAAAGAGACAAAGAGGAACAAAGAGAGGGAGAAAGATAATGAGAGAGAGAGAGAGAGAGAGTGTAGATGTCTTAATGTACGTTTATTGATAAATTCTCATGAATAAAAATTGGATCGGTCTACTTTTTTCCCCTCACATATTGCCCAAGTTTTGGATTAAGGACTCTGTATCCACGGATAAAAAAACAAAAAATTTAACCCAATGTGGCCAGCGACCTATTTTTTTCATTAAAACCACTGTATCATAACATAAGCAAGTATTATAATTATAGAAAACACAAATAATGATGTATTCATTACTAGTTATGCACAACCAATGTTAAAAAAAAGCCAAAAAT
Source organism: Urocampus carinirostris (assembly GCF_059441175.1). Classification (NCBI taxonomy): domain Eukaryota; kingdom Metazoa; phylum Chordata; class Actinopteri; order Syngnathiformes; family Syngnathidae; genus Urocampus; species Urocampus carinirostris. The sequence continues at coordinate 14,938,535 of NC_142357.1, forward strand.
ATTTGCCAAAATAAAGCATATAGCTGGTATCAAGCCAAACTAATCTACGATTAAAATAGTCACATACAATGAGACCCTAAGGTGTTGATAAAATGACACCCACATGAGTGGGCAGACCACTATCAAGCATATTTAAAAAAAAAAAAAAAGACACAAAAATAATTGTTAACCTATAGAGTCAGCCACTGAATAAAATGTTTGTTTTTAGTTTAACACATAATCAATTTCCATCCAATAACTATCTGCACCGCTTATCCTCAGTAGGGTCACGGGAATAATCAATTTTGTTATCTTTAAAAACAAATTGGGTTTGGCAAATATTTACCTGGGAATAACTTAAATTCTAAAGGTTTTGGAGAATTTCTAATCAAAATGTTGATCGATCAATCAATTGGGAAAATAGTTGATATATGTAATAATCAATTATCAGTGAATAAATGGACTCATTGTTGCTCTTATGCAAGACATCCCAAAAATGTACCTGAAATTAGCATGATCCAGGGAATCAGGAGCAGCAGGACGCTATGAACAGTCAAGCCTTCCTTCAGAACGACAATGAAGACCTCAGCGTTCATCACTGTGGCGTATAAGAGCCCCGACCACATGAATAGCAGGCAGCTCAGGAAGTAACGGTAGTTACGGAAGCCCACGCATTGCCCAAAGAACACGCAGTGATGGTCTCGTCGCAGGACGCACACGTTGCAGTCGTAGCAGTGCGAGCAGCGTGGAGGAGTGTGGGTCTCACATGCATAACAAAACCTGGAGATTCGTAAAAAAAGAGTCAGGCCCCGTATTAGATGGCTGAAGAATAATTTGCGTATATACATATAGATCCATTATCTGCACCACTTATCCTCGGTAGAGTTGCAAGGGTGCTGGAGCCCATCCCAGTTATCTGTGGGCAGGGCACACCTTGAACTGGTTGCCAGCATGTGACAGACAACTCACTCATTCACAGCTAGGGACAATTTGGACCAGCCAATTAACCTGATATACATGTTTTTGGAATGTGGAAGGAAACCGGAGAGCCCGGAGAAAACCCACGCAAGCACGGGGAGAACACAGAAAGGCTTGTAGCTGGATTTGAACCCATGGCCTCAGAACTGTGCTGCGTACGCGCTAACCACTAATCTGCCGAGCTGCCCATATATACATCTCGGCTTGTCCCGGTCACTGTTGACAGACGACAACATCGTCATAGATTGCTAATATTGTCGCGAAACACTAGCATATGTTATCCTCAATCAAGCATATTTTTAAGCGTATTGTTAAATCCCTTTCTATATATTTGAAGTGAGGCGTTCGTGTTATAATCGAATAATTAACCATTTATAATCGTGAAAGTAAGCATATAAGAACAGCCAATAAGAGAAAAACTCAAGGATCAGGTTCACAAAAAAAAGAATGTGAATCTCTCCAAGGAGAATACACGAGATCAGGGGTGTCAAACTCATTTTAACTCGGGGGCCACATGGATAGAATAAACATTCTCTCGGGGGCCAAACTCGTAGATTAGAGAGAAAGAAAAAAGAAAGAAAGAAACAAGAGAAAGAGAGGGAGAAAAAAGTAGAGAAGGTGGGACAAAGAAAGAGAAAGAGAGATAGAAAGAGAGAGAGAGAGAGAGAGAAAGAGAGAGAGTTAGAGAGAGAAAAATACATTTTACTACGGTAGCTTGTGTTGCAAGTGGTGCCTGGCTTGGGTGACATAAAGTGGACATATTTTCAACTGCAGCTAATTTTTCTCTTGCGCCTCTCTCAGTGTAGTCTCGTGGGCCAACAAAAGAGATACAAATAGAAATAGTGAGAGAGGGGGGAAGTAAAGATAGAAAGAAAGAAATCTAAAGAGAAATAGAGAAGGAGAGAAAAAAGAAGGGGAGACAGAGAGAAGGGGAGAATAAGAGAAGGGCAAAGCAAGAGAGACAGAGAGAGAGAAGGAGAGAAAAGGAAAAAGGGAACAGAGAAAAGGAGGTAAACAGACACTGAGAGAAAGAGACAAAGAGGGACAAAGAGAGGGAGAAAGATAATGAGAGAGAGAGAGAGAGAGAGAGAGAGAGAGAGAGAGAGAGAGAGAGAGAGAGATACAAATACAGCGTTTGTGAGAGGCACCTGGCTTTGGCAACTCGAGTGGACATATTTCAATCTGCAGCTCGTTTTTCTCTTGCGCTTCCCTAAGCGTTGTCTCACGGCCCGCCTGTTTGTCACCCCTGTGCTAGATGCATTAAATTGTCAACAAAAAAGTCCCCATTACTGTTCTGCGTTCTGTGTAAAAAGGATGTCAAAGTTGATTTTACAGGACTTATGTATGATCAGCAACACTTAATTTACTGAGAAGTATATTGAAAGAATGTTGTGTTGTTCTTTCTATTCTACATAGTCTGTCTTGCTGTGCGTAAATGGATGCTGCACTGTGTTTGTAGTTCAGTTGAAGTTCAGAAAATGCATTGTCATTGTCAAAAAACAACGAAACTTCTTTTGGTTCACAGAGTCATTGTAAGGTGTATTATCGCTTCGTAAGAGGAATTGAAATCATTTATAAGGGGAGCAAATGGCTGAGGTTGATAGTAATACAAACACAAATTGATTACCTCCATCCCTGTCCAATATGATCTCCTCCCAGGAACACGCCTTTGATGCTAGGGCTTGTTCTGACAAACAGCAAGGCGTTCCAACAAATGTTGCAAAGCATGAAGTATTGGGCTAGCAGGTGCACAGACTTCCATCGCGATGACCACTCAGTCTTCTTCTGGTCCGCCTGCAGTGGAGCCTCGACCAGCACCAAGTAGCTCACCTCACCCGTGATAGAGAAAACCAGGAAGGTGTTGAAGATCACAGGGAGGTAGTAGCACGTCCTCTCTACCCTTCTATACACATTGGCTGCAAAGCTCGTCATATCTCCCGGTTTTGGTCCTGGTCTTTTAGACTACAACAGGACAGAAGTACTGATTTGACAAAGGCACAGTATGCTACATTTATTAGCAAAAAAAGCTAAGCAAAAAAACTATGTTTATTTTAAAGGAGAGTAATAACATTACCCGATGTAGGTTGGCTTTTTTTTAATTCAATACCGAAGATGAAGTACAAGGTAACAAAATGTTTAATTGGTACTCGGACATTTTTTGTCTGTTGTGGAGGCGAGAGTGTCTGAAGAGAGACGCATGGTGATGACGTCACATTATATTTATTGTACCCCAAATATTTATTTTGTAATAATTTATATTAATAAAAAAATGTACAGTGGTCACGGTTTCTCATCCCATCTCTCGGTTTATTTTTTTTTATTGTTTCAAAAATCAGCTTTCAAAATGTATACTCTGGTTCAGCCGATAAATGTGTATAATTTAATACAACAGTTGGATACAAACTCTAAAACGCAGGTGTCATGTGCTTGCATGACTCAAACAAAACAAAAATGAGCCTATTACAATAACTTAAAACTCGACATGTCTCACATAGAACAGACGTAAAGTAAATGATTCGACGAGACACTATTTAAAACTGACTGGTTGCCATTAATGGGACAGTGTGTATTATTTGACCACTAAATGTTTCTGCATTGTGTAGTAATACTAAAAACGAGTGCTGAAAAGCAGAAGGAAAAATACAAAAGCACGGGTAATCAAAGTGACCAAACTGCACTATTTTTTAATTTATATTTTGCCCGGCATTTAACGATGATTTTAGTTTTTGGGTGCTCGTAGAAGCAAGATAGGGACAAATATGTCGGTTCGCTCTAGGTGAGCCTCATGTTATGTAAAATAAATTTTGAAAAATTGACCTACAAGCAAATGGGAAATAGACAACATTTTTTTTAGCGCTTTAACGAGTCACAGAAGACCTCCCAAAGTGCTTTAAAATGTATTTCACACTCCCCATTAACTCACACAATCACACACTGATAGCGGAGCCAGCCGTGCAAGATGCCAACCTGCTTATCAGGGGCATTGGGGATTTAGTGTTTTGCCCGAGGACACATCAATATTTACCTCAGAGGGACTCAAACCTGCAACCCCTTGATTCCAAGATACTGAACTACCGCACATTATTTAAAACTGTACATTACTAAGATAATACATTATTTTTTGTATTATTTAAAGGAGGTGTGTGTAAGTTGGAATTGTTTTACTGGCTGCTGCCTTCTCCAGGCTTGTGTCCTCATTGCAGTCTCTGTCACCTTGTTCATGATACTAGTGTAAGTACATGCATTTCTTAGAAGCGCTTAAACAAACTATTCTATTTTTATTTTAAGGGTAGTTTGGGTTTGCGTTAGGACTGTTCTTAAAGCAGGCATTTTCTTACTGTACATTCACCATATTCATGCTACACTAACAAAAAGTAACACATGACGTGCCTCCACGGCACTCCTCCAAATTTACTATACCTCCAAGGCATGGTGGAAAATAAAGCATAAGGGGTCTTTGAACTCATTCCTTAATAGAGAAAATATTTAACTTTCAACTTTTTAAGAACACTTAAAAAGTTGCACCTCACATTTACTGTAAATCAAAGTTGTTTCATTTTTTAGTGAGTGTTTTTTTTACCACTAGGAGTTGCTAAGTAATAGATAAGCTCCCTTTAAAGTGATCTACAAACAATGTTAGTCAGTCAGTCAGTCAGTCAGTCAGTCAGTCAGTCTGGTCCGTCTATGCAAATTTTCTGAGCTCAAAGAGGATTTCCTGCCTTTGCCTCCGCCCCTCAAGCGACCTTAATCTCTGCAGCATTTGCAAATCTGCAGTCATGGCTACATCAGAGCAGAATCTACTATCACTTTATAGCCCAAATATAAACACTTTTAGCATTCATAAGGATGCGAGAGGAAATATTGAGAAAACAAGGTAAGTTTGTGCCAGCGGTAATTCATATCAGGTTTAGATTTTGTGTTTCTTTTCTCAGAGGAAACTGAGTCTGTAAATAGATGTTTATTATCAACTTGCCAAACACTTCTAAGGACAATTTATTTTACATATTCTCTTAAGTGAGACGATACGTTTGCAACAACGTTGGCGGGAGCTGAAGGCCAGAGAGCAAGCTGCCCGGCATCATAACCTGGAATTGCTCCAGCGGTTCGATAAGGCTCAAGATACACTGAAAGAGATGATGGCCGCCACTGCTGCCATGAGGACCATTCGGGTATGAGAAAGTGACACACATCAAAGAGCCTCTTTCTTCTTTTTGAATGTTGAAATCTGACTGATTGTTAAACCTTGCAGATGGAGTACGAACAGTTTCTGATGGACAGCAGGCAGAAAGAACTCAAAGATAAAACACAAGTTTATCACAGAGAGGTATAGGCCAATTTATATATATATATATATATATATATATATATATATATATATATATATATATATATATATATATACATAGTCATAATCTTTAAAGGCACATTGTGAAGAGGTAATATAACTTTATTAGTCTAAATAAAAAACTCCAGTATTAATTGGAATACTTATCAAAAATACATGAACTATCATATAAACGTGTATTTTAAGAGGTAAGGTGCAGAATTTGAAAACTTAAGGCTGCAATCATGACTTTAAGCCAGGAAATGGCGACAGAGTAACACATGTACATGCACGCAAGTATATGCAATTTCTTTTGCACGCCCGTTTGAACTCTTCTTTTTTCAACCTTTCGGGGGTTGGTTCCGTCCGGAACAGACCTGATGAAAAAAAAAGACAGGCGCAACGGAAATCAAAGCATAAGGGCTCTTTGATCTCAGCGGGGCATTGTTAGCACAAACTTAATAGAGTAAATATTTACCTTTCAACTTCTTAAATATGCATTTAACAATGCACCCCGCTTTTGAGACTTGTTGGTCAAGACTTATGTATTTATTCTACATGAGGCTCATCTAGAGGGAGTTTACATGATTGTCTACCATCTTGCTGCTATGGGTACCTCCAAAAAAACAAAAACATTGTGAAAGGCTCGGTAAAAAAAATCCATAGAAAAATTGTGCGGTTTGTTCACTTTGAGTCTCCGTAATTTGTATTCTCCCTTGTGCTTTGTAGCCGTCGTTTTTGGTTGGACCAAACCAGTGGTCACCAACCTTTTCAAAGCTGAGAGTTACTTTTTGTACTGATTGGATTGAAGGAATACCATTTTGATATAATAATAATAATAATAATAATAATAATACATTTTTAATATGACAACTTGTGTTATTTCTATGTTGTTGGTATGTTTTTACTGAGCTGTAATTATTAGTAGCTGAGTCAACCACTCAAACAGCATGTCAGTTAGAACTTGGTGCCCGTTGGCACCATGTTGGAAGCCCCTGCAATATACAATACAGTGAGATCTAGTAGTTAAGTAATACACAGTGTCCATTTAATGAGCATATTGAAAAGTACATGGATTTGCCTTTGGGATTGGCAACTTGATAGCTCTATCCTCATTTGTTGCAATTTAGTATGTTTCTGTACTGTGTTTCAATACATGGTATATGTTTCTCCAACAGAAGATGAAAGAGCAAAGGAAGACAAATTTGATCAGAAAGGTTGAAAAGAAATCAACATCTACCGCTGGAAAATCATCGCACTCACACAGTGAGTCTTCTTTAAAATGCACAGCTGGTTTGTTCTTATACTCTGTTAACAATTTTTCTGTTATCGTTGCAAAGATCCAAGCAGAAACCCGAAGAAAGATTCTGCTACACCAGCATGCAAAAAACTATCTTATTGTTCTCCTCCCAGCATGGATTCGCTTGCTTCTCCTCCCCACTCAGAACGGACCATCAAGAATTCTGGATTTCCTCAGATATCGCGGCACATCATTGCCAGTACGTCACCTGCCCGATTTGGGGCAAGGAAAGATCGACCACAGTGGGGTTTGGATGGACCCCGATCCTCTCTGGCATCCTCTCTGGAGGCGGCTGAGACAAGCGTCAACTCCAAAAAGAAGAGCCTTCATCTATCGCAGGAGCTGGATTTTCAACCAGGTGTGAACATGTAGAAATGTTTGTGTGCCATTCATTTATTCACATTTCTTTATCATTTGATGTTGAATAGTCCGTCTGTCCAGTCAACCTAATGGAAACGGAGAGAGCAGTAGTAGCAGCGGTACAGAGTGCAGACAAGCAATGAGTCTGATGAGGAACAAAACAAACATCTCAGGGGCAGACACAAGCAGCTCACAGAAGTAAGAACTTTATTATTGATACATTTGTAGTTTAGTAGACACTATAAATAAGGAGATCTTAATAAATGTTAAACTAGCAAGAAGAATAGGAGATGACTACAAAAAAAACCCTCGCAGTGCCAAATTTCAAATCTCTTTTTGAAGCCCTCCCCTGAGCCCTTTCTTTTTATTGTGTGCAATCGCTTACTGTAAATGAAGTACTGGTAAGTTTAATCGATCATTGAAAAAATATTTTTTAATGTATTGTGTTTATTTTTTAGGTGGAATTTGCAGTGTTGTTTAGAATGAATGGACTGCATTTAAATTAAATGTCAATTTCAACAAATCAAATGTGTTTGGAAAGCACTTTTCAGACAATGAATTGACACTTAAAGTGTGTACAAAAATATTAAGTGTACCGAAAGGAAATACAATACCCTGCCTTTTCCCTAACCAACAACCCCAAATACACAGACACACACAATGGCTAAAAACAAAAATCAGGTACATATATATATATATATATATATATATATATATATATATATATATATATATATATATGTATACCAGAGCTAGGGGGATATACCAGAGCCATATCCCCCTAGTGGGAGGTGGCTAGAGTCAATAATACATTCACATTTCTGACTCCTTCTGGGATATTGATACCGAGGAGGGGATTCCCAGCCCCCTCGCTCAAGCCAACTTATGTGTTGGGAGTTATTAGGTGACCAAAACCCCCAATTCCAACCTCTAATGCCATCGCCAAGCAGGTAGGCAATGAGTACCAATGTTGTAAGTCTTAGGTATGACTCGGCCGAGGCTTGAACAAGCAACCTTCCAGTCTCGGGGCGAGCGCCTTATCCCAAAGGTCACGGAGCTGATAAAATACAATAAATAAATAATACTACCCAAGTGAGGACAGGGATCTGAGGGAGCTCATCCACGCTGATATGGATGACAGCAGATTGCTTCAGGAAAGGATTATCAGCGATACACATAAAAACGAAATCAATTAAAAAAAGAAGAAAAACAACTACAGAAATAAGACAGAATATGAAAGAAAAAGTAAAATGTATGACAGTAAAAGGATAGAAGTTAAATGTAAATGGTCTGCATTTATATAGCACTTTTCAAGTCAATGAAGAACTCCCGAAGTGATTCACACTTTTGCCTTTTACACACTAACTAACCGATAGCAGCGTAAGCCATGCAAGGAAACTACCTAGTAACGGGGGCATAAGGGATTAGGGATTCAGTGTCTAGCCCAAGGGCAGTTCGACATATAACACGGAGGAGCCGGGAATCGAACCCCAAGACGAGCGCTCTACCTCCTGAGCTAATGCCGCTCTAAACAAACCAAACTAAGTAAAAATTACATTTAAAAGCCATAGTAAACTAGAATGATTGCGCACCACTAGAGCATCACTCACGTTGAGACATGAAACCATTTGTGGGTGGCATTTTCCTTTTTGGCAGGGTTACTGGCACATAAGAATGAGACACCCAAAGAGTAAGACTGAGCCCAGCAGGAGACTAAAATCCCCAAATTGTTTGAATATTCACTGTCGGTCCGGCCTGGGAGAGTGCAATGTCTTTCTGGGAAACCATGCTGATTCAACAAAACCGAAAGAGCTGAGTCCTTTTTTGAGGGGCATTTTTCACGTATAGCGTAACCTCCCTAACTGCCTATGAAATACGGTGGTCATATCTAAACTTCTTTCCCATTTGCTTAGGTGGATAGACACACATACAGATTTAAAAAAAAAAAAAAAATATATATATATATATTATAATATATATATAATGTATATATATATATATATATATATATGTACACGCACACTTAGAACCCAAAAGAAAACATAACCACCACCCTCGCTTTGCTCGCAAGTGATATGCTTTTTGGGCCTCCTCTTAACACACACTTTGCTTTTGAACACTAGTTCATCAAGATCTCTGGCAACAAAGGTGAAGACACCCAAGAGCAAAGTATCCTCACACAAAAGCGGCACCGGCAGCAGAATAAAACGGAACATTGGCGGACTCGTTGCTGGATTACCAACAAATACAGAGAAGGAGAGCGATTCAATAAGCGAATCCCAAGGTGAACTTGCAGCGAGTCAAAGGCCTTTAAACACGTCAAAGAATATCAACAGTTGTTCTCCAACTCCATCTGAGGCGTCAAGCAATGAGAGCAACACGGCTGTTGAAGAAAAGGACAACAAAGGACTGGAAAAAGATGCAGATAGAAAAAGTGATGAAAGACAAGAGAGTAATGAGGAGGACAGTGAGAACAAACGGACATCACCAGAGCATGAGACAGAAAAGGAGTCTGATGAAGATCAAGGATGTGATGAAAGGAAGAATAAAGAACAAGATTTGGCTTCGTTGCAAGGTGAAGAAGAGGAGGAGAAGGAAGAGATTGAGGAAAAGTCTGATGAAGAGGAGGAAAAGAAAGAAGACACAGAGGAGAGAGATTCCGACGACATCGTCATCCCACCTCAGCAGAACAAGTACATTAGAATTTTACCATTTCACCAAGTTGGCGGAATATTTATATCTATATAATGTATTTACTTGTGTATCTTAATTTTTATTAGAAATCGATCTAAAAATTGGGCTCATTTTTTTCAAAATTTGCTGTTGGTTTGAACGAGATTCAAACCCAGGTTGCAGTGGTGGGAGCAGCAAATACTGACTAATGGACCACTAATTGGATAGCTAGCTTGAGAAAAGGCCGTAGATTTTTGATCTCATACCACACTGTTTCTAGTCAGTGCCAAAGACGACTTAATTTCCTTGTGCGTCTCGTAACATGTGAAATAAACAACCAAATTAACCTTTGTCTCTGGTACTGTGACTAAAGATAGTGTAATATTTACATAAAAAAAAACAATCGTTTAATTTTGGTACAGATCGATCCAAGTAAATACAGGATAGTATTAAATAGATGGTTACTAACACCATACTTTTTGCTTGGAAATGTCATGATTATTGAAGAATTGAAACCCCCAGCTTCCCTTGAGTTAGCTTATATTTTTGATAAATACATCACCAAGATTTTACGCAAATGATATGTGTATTTTTTATTAATTATATTGCAAATATTAACAATATTAAAAAATATGTAGGAATATTTCTATTGCAACTGTTCCAGAACAAAAAACAAGGGAGTCAAACCAAAAAGGCAGCAATGTGATGAGAATAAAAATACCGTATAGCAATATTAACAAGAAAACTAAAGTACCTTCCATTGCACAATATTTTGAAAATATAGTCAGTAATTCAAAAAGTAGCAATTGTCTCTCCCTGGCCCTGTTGCCACAGTGACAATTGATTTACAGGGTTTTGTTCAGGAAAAGTAACACTTTTCAATTTTTTGTTATAGCTCATTGTTCTTTGCAGGGTCAGCTTTCCCAGGTGTTCATGTCAATCTGTGGTGATGCCACAGTAGCAAACAGCTTTACCACACAAATTACACCTAGCTTTGTCCTTTTTTGTTGTTGGAAAATAAAAGTCAACAGCAAGCTGCGCTTTCCATCAGCCTTAGGTTCTGGTAGGGGTGGGCGTATTGATCTGGCTCTCTTTTCTGCTCGGAAGAGGATGGAGTAGCAGGCAAGGTAGGGAGAGGTGCTTAAAGTGTTGGCCACACACTCAGGCATAGAGTGGCCAAGGACGCTACTGGGTGAGGGATAGAAGGGCTGCGCTCTCTACGTAAAAAAGCGGTGCTTTCAGGAAATTGGTGGAGGAGAGATGTAGTGATCCAAAGTCAAGTTTCGATTCGATCCAATCCAAGTACTTGCTTCGTATCAATAATATTGATATTTGGATCGATCTGCCCACCCTTGCATTTCATACTTCCCCTTTCATCTATATCACTAATGATCCAATGGTTAAAGTTAAGCTCCCTCAGTGTACAACATGCACTACAACTTTGAGTTCTTTTAAGATGAAAAAAAGATGAATATGGTACATTGCAGATAAAAAAAACATAATTGATTATGTTGCAGACCCAGGGTGCACTTCATCCCACAAGGAGCATCTGAAGATGAAGACGGTGCAATGTCCAATGAGGACTCAAGTGAACCTGATGATGAGATTGAAAATCTCCTTGCACCTCAACTTCCCACACAAATACACGAGTAAGTCAAACTAAAAGAGATGGAAACACATCCTTTGTGATATAAAAACCTGCTTCTATCTTGTATTTTACAGACTCAAAGATACAAAAACACTAGAGGAACCCAAAGGCATAACTCCCAAAGGTATCATCAGAAAGATCAAACAAAAATGCAAACTCGCTTTTTTTTAGGGGTTCTCAATTTAGATTTATTTTCCAGTGGTTTGCAACGTGGAGATTTTCCGAGGAGACTCACACAAGAATCAGCTAGGGGACTCAGACGATGACCATTTTTATGATTGATTTCTTTTAGATATAATACAGGGTACCTTATTCTTAAGACAGCACATATAATTAATACATACAGATGTGTTTTGAGGAAATTACATCAATTTAATATAAAACGCTTGGAATTAAGATAAAGGGTCACTGTGTATTGTTTCGCACCTCCTAGGGGTAAAAAATCCATTCATTAAAAAAAAACACAATATTGATTTGAATGATAAGCGAAAATACATGAACTATCATATAAACATTTTAATGTCCATAGGTAAGGCCATTTTTATTTAATTTACATAACATTGCTTTCTTGCTGCTACTGGTACTAAAAAGCTTAGAAAGGCTGGGCAAAAAATGAGAAAAAAAGGGTCCAGTTTGGTTACTTTTTTTTTTTTCCTCATGTTGAGGTTTTTAAGTTTTTCCTTGCCCTAATGTAGGATTTAGATCAGGGCATGGTGTAATAATAGTCTTTAGTTTTCAATAAGCTGTGATCTGTGCAGCCCTTTGAGACTCCTTGTGATTCAGGGCTAGACAAATAAACATGACTTGACTTTGAGTCTCCATAGTTTGTATTCTTTCTTGTTCTTTGAAGCACTTTTCACAATACAGTAACATCTGGAGGTCAACTATTACACAGTGTCCTCTTAAGGTATTGCCAACGGTGATATGTCTTTCAATTTGCACTTCAGAAGTTTAAAGCAGATCATGATACTGTATTCACCCAAAACTAGATTACAAATGTCAATATCGATACCCTACATTTGTGTTTATGCAGTAAATCAGTATTTGTTATCTAAATGGGATCAAAACTACATGCAACTTATAATGTGATGTAGTGATTGCTGGTGGGTAACTGTTGTGGTTATGTATGAAATGGAAAAATATGACATGTATGATGGTAAAAAAAGTCCTATTAATAAACACTTGTTGTTTTGGTGGCAGTCCTGTCACCAAAACAACATCTATAAATATATATCTCAAGAATGCGTACTTTCCTTAAATTGCTGGTTACATATTTTTGTGCCATTTTATGTATCCTATATTTTAAAATTTAATGAAAATCGATTCTGAGTTTTTGAAATGTATATCACATGCATATGACATTGCTGTTTTGCATCTTCCATCAGTAATGTACCTGTATTTACTCATCTTCATCCATGCAATGTTTGTGTTGTGTCGTCTGCTACAAGCCAAGTGAACTCTTTCCACGATGTTTTTAATGTGCGTTTACGTTTTGTAGCGTCATAAATTTTGTTTGCTTCTTTTGAATATTTCTTCTAGGGCTGAGGTTTTGGCTTGATTCCTAACCACTTATCCATTTTTCTTGTGTTCTCTGTGCGTCTACTTTGGAAAATGATATGCAAATGCATGACCTTATAACGCTCGGGAAAGTCCGGAAGCGCAGTTATTCGATGCAGGCTTCTGATTGGCTGCCGAGTATGCAAATTGCCAAACGAACCGAAATTCCGAAATTTCCAAACCGAACGAAGATTTCGAAATCGGAATAAAGCAAATGTTTGATTTGAAAAAAATAAAAACAGATTTATTTATTTTTTCTTTCTTGAAAAAGTTGTCGGCCACCCGGGCAGAGACGTTTTGTAAGTTGCACGGCCGACCTAAAAGATGCACGCCCCAGGCATCCTGGCAGACGTTATTTCAGACATTGTCTATTCATAAAAAAGCATGCCATTGTTCAGTGGGTTTTTGAGTTTTTCCTTGCCCTCATGTTGGTTCCAGATCAGGGGAAGGTGTAATAATAGTCTGAAAAAATAGTCTGTGTAATAACCTGTGAAGCCCTTTGAGACTCTTAAGGGCTATACAAATAAAAATGACTTGACTTTTATTCCAGTGGTCAGCAAAAAACCTTTAACATTCACCTACCCAGCAGTTTCCTATTCTTTTACCCTTTTATATATTAATTATGAGGTAGACAGGGAAATGTTGTTAATAACTTAATTTGTTTGATGAAGCTGTTCAAGATTGTACTCTAATAGAAATAATACAATTAATCAGTGTAAAAACATTGCTTTTAATTGTACCCATTTGGATTGATTATTGTTTTTTGAAAAAAAAAAAAAAAAAGTGAATGTAGAATAAAAAGTCATTGTACTGGCAGATCTTATTGCTCATTTTAAGTATTTTTTTACTATTAAAAAAAAAAAAAAGAAAATATGTAGTAAAACTTATAAAAGTGATATAGTAAAATCCCAAATTACTGTAAAATTATTAACAAAAGTAAATCACCGGTTTTACCTCCAAAACCACAGTGACCAGAAACAATGATAAAAATGTTACACTGTAAATTTATGTGACATCATTTAAGCTTAAAAACATAATAATAATAATATCTTAACATTTTCGACAGTGTGCCTCAAGATTTTTTTCTACTAAAAATGTGTGACTCGACTAAAAAAAGGTTGAAAAACAATGTTCTAGACTATTGGCAGATTTGAAAAAAAAAAAGAAAAAGCTGGATCTTTTTTTTTCTTCCTAGCTCCTCTGCCAATTTTTTTTTTAACCTAGTGCAGCCCTCGACTTAAGTTTGCTCACCCGTTATATGCTGTTTATCTTTATCAACGTGTTGGGAGTGACGCGAGACAAAGGTACACAATTTTCTCTGGAAAGAGTACAGTAACACTTTAGCAAAGATATGTAACTTTACTGTCATTACTGCGAGGTTAGGTTCTTATTAGTTTCAAGACATGTTTTAAAGGGTCCTCTGTTTCAATACCTCTATATAACTCATTGTCATACATCAGCATCTTTACCTGAAAGGTGGGCTTGTTTATATTTGCCTACAAAATACAACAAAATATTCTTATGGAGGCCCCATCTCAAGCAGAGTAAGAGAGCACTGTATTTCCCCTAATGGAGATTTTCTCTCACCCTTTAAACTTGCACCCAGGACAGCTGATCAACAATAAAATACAACTCAGTGATCAGCTTATATGTGCATGTTTGGTTGTGTTACCAGTGGCGAATTGTGGGCCGCAGGTGGTGCGCAGTGGCGGTTCGTGGGCTAAATGTTGGTCCTTTTTCGTAAAAATATTTTGGTAATACACCATGCCTGGAGAAAAACGAAAACATCTTGGACAATACCCCAAAATGGAGATCTTAGAGCGGTATAGGGGTCAAAGAAACAATAGATACGGAGTGTCTCGACTATGTGTTGGTTTTCAACCTCTCCAGATCGCACAAGGCAGGTAATGCAAGGAGTTCACTGCTTCAATTTGGTTTGTATGTTTTATTTACCGTAAATTCCGGACTATAAGCCGCTACTTTTTTCCCAAACTTTCAACCCTGCGGCTTATTACCAGCTCAGTAGCCTAGATGGTAGTGTGCCCGCTTTGAGACTGGGAGGTCGCTGGTTCGCGCCACGACCGAGACATACCTAATTGGTATAATGGCGGCGCCCTCTGGCTGCGGCTGCATCGACTCGCTACAACGGGTCAGGTGTATCGACATTTCGTTCTGTGTACATTGTTACAAAGAATGACAATACAAAGGAAATTATTATTATTATTATTCAGCGATGCGGCCAATTTATGTAATTTTTCTAACTGCCGCCAGCGGCGCTCGAGTGTAAAAGGTAAGATTTAGTCTGCAACTTCTTAGTTTGTGCACAAATTAATTTAGCGTAGACATATCCTCATCATGCAAATTGCAAAAAGAAAGGCACATGACGCAACTTTCAAGCTAAACGCAATCGAACACAGAAGGAAACAGAGCTAACGCACTTAAATTTTACTTTGACAGCGTGATGCTAGCGTGTTTTTGAGTAAGGGAGCGTGGGAGGACATCTACATGACAAAGTCTCTTTCCCATACTGAAGGAAGACGACTTTGATGATGTCATTTACAAGGAGGAAGATGAGAACGGCTTACCGTGCTTACTACAAGTACGGTATGTTTTCATAACAGAGCTGTTTACTGTGTTGCGAGCGTGTTGCTAGTAGCGTTTTGCTACCCTTCACAGGCACGGTTTGGGATGAAAGTTAGATTATTAAAGCTTTGAAAACTCTCGGTGTACCAGCTTTCTTTGTAAATATGTGTAACAATGTATAATATGTATTTGCAACTGTATATTTTTGTAATGTATTAATTTTAGAAACTTATTCTGTTTTGTACGAGCGAATGAGAAAGAAGGGGCGGGGCAAACGCGAGCTGACGGGAAGTGGAGTAAAGGTGAGACCCCACCCTTACCTTTGGAAATATACACTTTTTTCCTTGGATTACTTTCAACGGGCACCCGGACTCTGCAGGTCTGCATTTAATTTTAAGTACCAGTATCATTTTCCATTCATTGTGCCAGCTGTTTTTTGGACTGTATCGGGTATGGGTTAATTTCGTGTTTGTATTGCACTTTTCAATGTGGGCTCATGCGGCTAATATACAGATGCGGCTTGTGTATGTACAAAATCGTTTTTCCCCCCGAAATGTGGAGGGTGCGGCTTCTAATCAGTTGCGCTCTATAGTCCGGGATTTACGGTATTTTTTTTTATTTTAAAGCTGTTTTAGAGTGTGGACATTAATGCAAGCACATGCGGTAATTTGTAACTAGTTATTGTCTCAATAATGCGCTGTTTTTTAGTGTCAATTCACTTCAGGGGGAATTGGACTATTTTTCAAATGAATTAATTACTGTTTTTCAGTAACGCGCTCAAAACTGGTTTTGACAAGTTCTATTAAGCAGGGTTGAATAATTACCTCATAAGACTAAAATCGTCACTGTCAAGCGGTGGCAGCAGGGCAAAATCATTAATATTGTAGAAACCTATTGTCACACAGACAACGAGTGTCAACATTACACATACACACAGAAAAACACATTTTATTTATTGCTTATTTAGTGCCACAAACTGTCAGGAAAAAGGAACTGCCAAGACGAATCCTCAGATGTCCAGTAGAGGGCGCCATTGATCCTGCGTATTCGACACAGGCTCCATTTGACAAAACGTGTTTCATTAATGCTTCCTTCCGTCAAATCTTCACCACCTGAGCCGCCAAACAGCGGCTGACTCGTTCCTTTTCCTGGTCTGATGAGGCGGCCTGCTGAACCAGAAGTCTTCCATATGTGCCGCCTACCTGTCCTTTTGTCAGACGTCCGGGATTGACGCATACACAGCCAATCACGTCCTGTACAGTTTCGGGTAAGTTAAATGTAGAACAAGGGCACAACGTGATTTGATTGAGTACCTTGACGAAGTAGCGGAGATCCGATGGAATGACAAGTACGTCCGGTGTGATTGGCATCTGACCAAAGCTCTGGAACTTCTCATAGTCCATGTTCACGTCGTCCACAGGTGGATAAAGCGGGTAGTAACTGACAGGGAAATAACAAAATTCTGACACAAAATATAAAGAATGATTGATAGGTTTGTTTGTATTCAGCTTACCTTCTCTGGGTTAGTATGTGCTTGAGAACGCGGGAAAAGCGGTCTGACTTGGAGCCACTGTGACAACAAAGGTTACAGTAAATTCCAGACTCGTGAGCAAAACTGGATAACAGACTTGTAGGCAAATTTAAGGGAAAAAAAATAAGAGTGACTTGATAAGTACACTCGTTTGTGGACCATGTCTGCAGCTGCCCATCAACTAGCGGAGCAATCAATATGAATTAAATTGGCATCAATATATACGCAAGAGTGTTACAAACACTCAAAATAAAACTCAATGTACTGTACTGAAAAATTCATAATGCTTGCAGAATCACAACCGCCTGCACACACACTGAGCTATGAGAATGGTCTTAAGCTCTCCCACCCCTTGCAAAAGTATTGATTCAAGTACATAAAAACATACATAAATTGCTTGGAATCTTTCTAACATGTAGCCTTGGCTGATTGAATATTTTTGTTTGATAACAGGTGAGTAATTATCCACTATATTTTCCTATCAACCTGAAAACCGGTGACGTCATGTAAGGCTGTTATCAGATAACTGTTAGAACAATAATCACAGTACTCTTCCTTCATAACTATTGACGGGATGTATGATTATTATTTTTTTATGTTGTAGTGTATGTTGAGATAATTTCTTCCCCATGCCATGAGGCTCTTTAACTCCACCCGGGGAGTAAAAGCCCACATTAACACCCCCCCCCCACACACACACACACACATTTGTCATATTACCCTATTTTTATTTCATTGTGTATTTTCTGTAGCACTTTTTAAATACTCTACATCAACACATTATGGCCCTTTGAGACTCGTGATTAAGGGCTATACAAATGAAAATGACTTTAGTTGACTGTTTTTGTATTGTATTATTTATTTTATCATTTTATTTTTCAACACAAGGATACTGCTGGAAGTGTGAATTTCCCTGCGGGGATGAATAAAGTATCTATCTAGTAGTAGCAGCAGCAGCGATACGTGGTTTCCTCTTGCTTTGTAAATGGTCTGCATTTATATAGCGCTTTTCAAGTCAATGAAGAACCCCCCTAAGTGCTTTACAATGTGCCCCACACACACACACACACACACACACACACACACACACACACACACACACACACACACACACACACACACACACACACACACACACACACACACACACACACACACACACACACACACACACACACACACACACACACACACACACACACACACACACACACACACACACACACACACACACACACACACACACACACACACACACACAGGGGGCATTAAGGATTCAGTGTCTTGCCCAAGGACACTTCGACACGTAACACGTAGAAGCCGGGAATCGAACCTGCAATCTCTTGATCAAGACGAGCGCTCTACCTCCTGAGCTAATGCCGCCATTTGTCATGTGTGCAAGGGATGGGAGAGCTTAAGATCCGTTGCATGGCTCAACTTGTGTACAGGCTGTTGTGATTGTACAGGCTTCTAGGATTTAGTCAATAGATTACATTGAGTTTTGTTTCGAGGATGTTTTGGCACCATGCCGTGTCGATGCAGGGTCCCAACACGCCTTGAAGCTGGCGAGACCTGCGTGTCCGGCACACATACAAAGTCACCGCACACATACAAAGTCACCGAACTGAGTGTAAGCATTGCACTGTAAGCCGCAATATTTAAAATGTAAAAAAAAAAGGTGTCCTCTAGTCCGTTATTCACGGTATATCGAACCTTATGAATTAAATGAAAAGAAAATGAACAGTGTAAGCCTGTGGTCCTCTCACCAGCTGATCTCTTCTGCCCCCAGGTGGAACACGATGTCTGTGGAGGTAAGCCCAAAGGTCACGCCTTCAATCAGCAAAGTACATGGGTCAGGAACAAAGGTCACACGCTGAAAGGATTAAGACTTTGGGTTATGATAATGTTTCATTGTTATTTTAGTAATCATGGTAACTGACTGGGTTCTTGCTGAGGGTTGGTACGTTGAAGGGGGGCTGCGGGTAAATGTAATGATGGTGGACGTCTCTCTGCGAAGGAACAAATACAAGACGACATCCGACACTGCAAAAAAAAGAAAATGTTTTTGGTATAATTGATTCTATATATAGTAGGGGATTGCAGCAGGGGTGTCAAACTCCTTTTAGCTCAGGGGCCAGACAGTAGGAAAAAAAACCTTAGGGGGCCAGATTAATTTCAGTTCTTTATTCTATATACAGTTGTATGCAAATGTTTGCGCACCCCTGATCATTTAAGATTTCCCTTTATAAATAATTGTTGTTCAGATCAGCAATTTCAATTAATATATCAAATAACGGACAAACAGCAATATCTGAGAAGTGAAATTGAGTTTATAGGATTAACAGAAAATGTGCAGTAATTGCTTAAACAAAAGTAGGCAGTTGCATAAATTTGGGCACCCAACAGAAAAATTACATCAATACTGATTAGATCCTCCTTTTGCAGAAATAACAGCCTCTAAACGGATCTGGATTCTGGTTAAAGGCATTTTTGAACATTCCTCTTTACAAAACACCTCCACTTCAGTCAGGTTTGATGGTTTCAGAGCATAGACAGCCCACTTTAAATCACACCACAGATTTTCAACAATATTCAGGTCTGGGGACTGAGATGGCCATTCCAGAACATTGTACAAGTTCTTCTGCATGAATGCCTTAGTAGAATTTGAGCAGTATTTGGAGTCGTCTTGTTGAAGTATCCAGCCCCGGTGCAACTTAGGCTTTGTCACCGATTCTAGAACATTGTTCGCAAGAATGTGCTGATACTGACTGGAATCCATGTGACCTTCAACTTTAACGAGATTGCCAGTATCTGCACTGGCCACACAGCCCCTGAACATGATGGAACCACCACCAAATTTTACTGAGGGTAGCAAGTGTTTGTCTTAGAATGCTGTGTTCTTCTTCCGACATGGATACCACCCCTTGTTATGTCCAAATAACTCAATTTTAGTTTAATCAGTCCACAGCACCTGATTCCAAAATGTGCTTTAGCATACCTCAAGCAACTCTGTGGCATGTGCGCAGAAATGGCTCCTGCTGCATTACTCTCCTATACAGCATCTCCTTGTGCTAAGTGCGCTTGATAGTTGAACGATGCGAAATGACACCATCTGCAGCAAGATCATGTAGGTCTTTGGAGCGGTCAGTGGGTTGTGTTTGACTGGTCTCACCATCTTTCACCTCTGCTTATCTAAGATTTTTCTTGGCGTGCCACTCCGGGCCTTAAATAGAACTGTGCCTGTGACTTCCTTTTCTTCACTATGTTCCTCACAGTGGAAGCTAAGAGCTGAAATCTCTGAGCTAGCTTTTCGTATCCTTCTCCTAAACCATGATGTTGAATAATCTTTGTTTTCAGGTCATTTGACAGTTGTTCTGAGGCTCCTATGTTACCACTCTTCAGAGAAGATGCAAAAGAGGAGAACAACTTGCCACTGGCCGCCTTAAATACCCTTTCTCATGATTTGCTTCACATGTGTATGTAGGTCAAGGGTCAATGAGCTTAGCAAACAAATTTTGTATTCCATTAATTAGTGATAAAAGGTAATCAAATCAATAAAACAACAAGGGTGCCCAAATTTATGCACCCGCCTACTGTAAATCCTATGAACTTAATTTCCCTGCTCGGATATCACCGTTTGTCTATTTGATATATTCAAATGAAATTGCTGATCCGAACAACCAATGATTTATAAAGAAAAATCTTGAAAATGATCAGGGGCGCCCAAACATTTGCATACGACTATTTTAAACTGTGGTATTTTCTTCTGTAAATTTTCTTGCGCCATTAGGATGGCACTCGAAATTTTGTTTTGTATTTACAGTTTATAATGAAATTCTATTTGAGTAAATAAATGCCATAAAAAGTGTGCGATGGTTGTAGGGCTGGGATATTTCTGAGCCTCACAATTAAATGTTTCAGGGTTCTAAGATTTAATTACAAAACAATTATTATTTTTTCCTCTCAAAATATTTTTGTTTTACAAAAATGTAGTCTTGTTGAATTTATCAACTGTGCAGTCATGAAAGAAAAACAATGTATTCATTTACATTAGTTTATTTAACTATACTAACTGGTAAGTGATCAAAATGGCATGTAAAAACTCATTTAGTGGAGAGGACTTTAAAAAAAATTGATTTATTTTTGGCATGTTATATAATCTTTATTATGAACATGTGTACCTAAATTTGGGAAATTTGCTGTTAGATTTCATATTGATTATAGAAAGGAGCTAAGCTTCTTTAAATTTTTTGCTAAGACAACTAAGTATTATGTTTAATTTTCTTTTATTAAGTTTAGGTACTAACTGATCATTTGCCATCACTTGGGATAAAAAGCGTAGTTTAATCGCAAATACTGGGGTTAAAAGAGGCATACATGCATCATGTTCCCTTAAACAGTGCGTTTGGGAATTCAGCTTTTAAGCAAAATAACATCAGGATGCGTATTTCCTCAAATGTTCTCAGGTTGGTAAATGGTAGTCAGCAAATACCACCACAGGGGGTGGTTTGATTTAAGAGTAACGACATCCAGTCGATATATTTAAAACTGCAGGTCATTGTTTGAGTGATGCGGCTCATTTCTCTCTTGAGCTTCTCTCAGCGTTGTCTCACGAGTTGTGTTAGTTTGTGGGTCGGACCCGGCCTGCGGGCTGTATGTTTGACACCCCTGATTTAATATTGTTATATTGCATGTGGAATTTGTGACTAGAAGACGACAACATACGATTTTGTGCTTTCCACGATGCTTTCGACACATCTTAAGAAAATGGCTTCAAAGGGTTCTTGAGATTTCTGTTGGACAAAATACAAAAACTTATAAAATACACAAAAAAAATCTTTCCATTGTGCAAAACTCATCTAACGGTAAGCGTACCTCGATTTGTTCATGTTTAGCGTCAACAAAAGGACCCAGCTGCAGAAAAAAATAACAGCTAAATGTAACATTTCTGCAAACAATGGATGGTGGAAAAAAAGGGGCAATTTACAAGTATGCAGACGTCAGGGCGGTCCCTCGCAATGACCTGGATCAAGTCCAGGAGGGGGTCAAAGTTCAGGCTATCTGAAGGAGTGTACGGTCCGCAAGCCACCAGAACATTGACCGGTTCTAGAATTGAAGACAAGGACTATTGAGAGCAATATTTACATTTTCCATAACGCAGTGTTTCCCATACCATATTGTGTATATACAAGGGTTTAATTGGTCCCGACCATGGACTCTAAACATGCAATATTAAAATAATCTAATCATATCTTTAAATATTTAGAAAACCAAAGTTTATCAAAATAACTTCTCATGATATAAAAGATCGCAAATGCCGTGGTAAGCTCGCTTGCACACTTTTGGTTAATGGGTCAATAGAGTATGCATGTTTTTTTCTCTGATCGCTACGCTAATCTATATGCTGAGTAAAGGTAGGAAGGGGTTTCTCAATGTATGAATAATCACATACACCATGGTGTGTACTACGTTTCTGTCAGATAGCCTGGACCTCATTATGTAATGATAGATTACGCAACATTATTTAAAAAAGTTTTACGGTCATTTATTTTAATAACCTTTATTTCTTCAATTTACAGTAAACATTTACCTAATTGTAACTTTCAAGTTGTGTATACTACCCAGCTTTTAAGTTGGGCAACACAGAACCCCTAAAAACCAAACAACATAACAAAATGTAAAGTAAAAATATTTACCTTCCAGTGCAATAACAAATTCAGTATGAAATACATGAATAAATAATTCACTTTCTTACACATAACTAATTTCGGGATCCCTGGGAAAACCCAACATATACACACATTTACACACTTGCTGATCTACAAAACATAAATTGTAAAATCCCTAACATTTTTAGCTTTTGACACACTGAACAGATTGAAAATCAAAAGCCAAAACAGGGACCTTAAAAAAATGCAAATAACTTAAAATTACTAACTGCTGTGCAATAAATAAACTATAAAATACAGAAGAAAATTAACAGTTTTAAGCAATTTAGAAAAAGAAACTCTGAAAAACACGCAAAAATACTGATTAAAATGTGTAAAACAAAACGCAGTTTCTACTGAAGATTTGCATTTAAAAAGTGCTTCAGCGTTGAGGGTCTGATGCAGCTTCTGCCACTAAAAGACAATGCTCTCTGCTTTGGAGCCATCAATATCATTGGAGTGAGTCCAAATTTGGCTCCTTCTCCTGTGTTGGCTCATTTTTTATTATACATAAATCAAACGTTTGCCTTATTCACATTTCGAAATCTTCAGCAGCCAATCAGAAGCCTGCATCGAATAACTTCGTGCTTCCAGACTTTCGCGAGCGTTATAAGGTCAGGCCTTAGCATATAATTTCCAAAGTAGACGCACAGAGAACACAAGAAAAATGGATAAGTGGTTAGGAATCAAGCCAAAGCCTCAGCCCCAGAAGATTCAAAAGAAGCTAAACAAATGTATGACGCTACAAAACGCAAACGTACATTAAAAGCATGGTGGAAAGAAAAGTTCACGTGGCTTGTAGGAGATGACGCAACGCAAACGTTGCATGAATGAAGATGTGTAAATACAGGTACATACTGATGGCAGATGGAAAACAGCGATGTCATACATGCAATCGATGTATGAATGTGATAAGTAGATTTATAATCAATGTAATTTTAAAGTGTTGTTCTGTTACATATTCTGAATATCAATCCTTAATACTTTGCCACAATTGTTTTTTTTTTTTTTTTTTGCTATTAGTCATCTTATGCTTCAAGTTGTGAAAAATGGGGCAGGCAACTTTATGGCTGGGCAGAAAACCTTTCAGAGTTGTCTGCCTTGGTGTCCAGTAACTTTATGTCATGAGTTCCAGACAATAGTCCAAAGTCAACGTCTGTGTCGGAAGTTGCTATGTGTATTGTGGATTGACCTAACAAATGCACTGAAAGGCCTGATTGAAAACCACATCACCGTTTTGATATTTGCATAATTGTGGTCACCACATATACTGTGTTTCTATGCCTTTGCCCTGTGGTTGTTTGTTAGTAAAACATTTGAAAACACTTTCTTTGTAACGTTTATGTAAATATTTCACATTGCAACGTGGGCACTTAGACAGTTGTGGGTAATGTATGAACACTTATTTTTTCCTTGAAAAATGAAGTGTGCGACTTAGTCAGGAAATAGCCTATAGATCAATTAAAAACGCATACCTAAAGTTCAAATATTCATTATATATACACAAAACAGTAAACTGAGGAGATTTAAGAACTATGATGTAGCTCCTAATAAAAAGTTCCATTTTTTCTTCATAGCAAACAGTTGATAAATTCTTATTTTGAAAATTACATCCCCACCGTACTTATTTTTTGGTGTATAGGCAAAGGGAAAAATGTATTTATTCTTCTCTACCTTCATCTGGCTCCATTTTTCCTTGTGGCGCATAGAAGGGAAGTGGAATTCCCTGGTAAAGAGAAAAACAGAATCAAAACAAAGATGGCAACAAGCTCTGGTTTCAAAAGAAATGACTTAATGATGTATTTTATTCAATACATTAACTGACCTCATGAAGTTTAGAAACAACTAGTTTTCTTCCTGTTGTATTCATTCCTTCCATTGCCAACACCTAGGGGAGAACGGAAACAGTTAACGCTCAGGAGAAGAGTAAAATTGCCCCCCTACATACGAGGTTAATTCCTTCCAAGATCAAGCTGGTTTCTAGAATTCCTCCAATCTTTAGCATAAGAGAAAACTGAAAACGAATCAATCCGTTTCTGGACTTCCAAAATAATTAAGTTAAAACTAAGTCAAACACATTGTCCTGATGACCAAAAACATTTTCTAATAGTGATTAAACATACAAATAAGAGTTATGAGATAAGCAAAATGACAATAACTAAGTAAAATGTGAGTGCGTTATTAGTAATTACCATGAAGGAAGTCAACAGTTGTTAACTGAGGTTTATCCGTGGTGGTGGAGGAGTGAGGGAAAGTGGTGCACCAGGATTCGGTGAGCAACGATAATTGCGATAAATGCAATAAAATGAACAGAAATGCATGGAATCAGGTCTGTATGGCGGGAAATGCACGTGCTAACAAGTGAGCGGTCTTAATCACTCTGTCTTCTAGGGTTTGAGTCTTAATTTTCTCTCGTATGCCAAGCAAGATTTTTGCTCAAAAGACATCTCGTATCTTGATTTTCTCGTAACTCGAGTAGTAGAGTATGTAGATGCGCCATTGTACTTAGGAAACATCCAAATTTAGACATTGGAAAGCACTTTATTAAAAACAACCTTCAGGTGAAAATTAATGTGCAAGCTCTCGGACGGACGCTGGCTGAGTTTCTAGACCAGTTCCTTGGCAAACTTGGTTTATGTAGGTGGACCATATAACTTGTTGCACATAGTCTCAGTGCACAAGCAAAGGAGAACCCACCACAGAAATAAGCTTCACCAACGGTATTGTTTCTACACACCTGGCCTGGAAAAAGAGAATACTCCTGGAGTTCTGACAGGTCTACTTGTACTTGCTGACCGCCGTCCTCTGGGCCTGCTTCCAACAAAACCGACTGCGCATTCAATTTGCCGTTACCGTCGCAGCACACCTGGCCTAGAACGGAAACGCAGTCCTGCAAAAAAGAGGGGTCGCCAACTCTTATACATAAATATTGACGCATTTGGTCAGCACACACAATTTAATGGTCTAGCTTGGCGATGTAGTCCAAGAATACAAGAAGTTATTTCTTCTGTCTGTCTTTTACCATTAATTAATTTCCATCCATCCATTATCTGCACTGCTTATTCTCAGTAGGGTCGCGGGGGTGCTGGAGCCCAACCCAGCTGTCCTCAGGTAGTGGGCACGTGACACCCTGAACTGGTTGCCGGCCAGTCACAGGGCACACAAAGACAGACCAATCACTCGATCATTCACACCTATGGACAATATGGACCGGCCATTTAACCTGACATGCAAGCACGGGGAGAACATGCAAACTGCACACAGGAAAGTTAGATCTCATGACTTCAGAACTGTGCCGCAGACGCACTAACCACTCATCCACCATGCTGCCATTCAATTAATTTTAAATGATACAATTACCCAACATCTATTCAAACATCGAAATTCCATGCTAAATGTTCAGACAAGGCTAACTAATTTTAAAAAGGGATAGCGTGCATTATTTAAGACCTTTGAGAGTTAAAAGACGATTTTTCATTAAAAAGGGAAAAAAGAAGTAATTACACATGTACGATCATACAAACATTTTTCAAATTAGTATTTTGTTTATTTACATTACACTGCGAGCAGGGGAGTCAAACTCAATTGCATGGAGGGCCAAAACTCAAAGCAAACCTTTGGTCGCAGGCCGAACAGGAAACCTTAATTAAATACATTAAAACGTAACAAAAATATAAATATATATATGTGCATTTGAAACAGACAGGAATTTTCCAAAATAAGCAAACGTAAACTATAACTCTCTATAAAAATATCTCCTGTGAAAACACACAGGTTTATCTGAAATGTCACTTAAATATTTGGGCTCTTGTCGGTTTTGAAAGGTTTCGTTTTTAGAAACAACTTTTTGTGCGACCATTGTGATGGTTTAGCATCCACGTAATCCACAGCAACAGAAATGTCACCCCGCTTTTCTCACTTTGGCCTTCTGTTACATTGTGATAGAAAGAAATTCGGCCCCGTTAATGCAATAAAATGTCTAGTTTTTCAATTAGCCTATATGTTGTTTGTCAGATAGTTTTCAAAGTGCCTGTGATTGTCAGGCCACAGCTGACTCAATTAATGCGGAGTCCTGTGGCGGCGGCAGAAACGCTGCATTGTGGGATATGTAATTTGAGAGTTACCACCGTTTCACAGAGCTGGGCCTTTATAGTAGATGTATATAAAATGATTTTACGGGACTGGCATAATTGTACGCAGCGTTCCGCGAGTTAAACACCCATGATCTCGAGGAAGCAGACATCAACTGTTCACCATCTTGCTGCTATGGGTACCCGAAAAAAACAAACCTTGCGAAAGCCTAGGAGAAAAAAAAATGGTGCGGCCTCATCACTTTGAAGTTTGTTTTGTTCCTTGTGCTTTTTAGCACTCGTTTTTAGTTGCCCAACACAAAGTACAGCAACATCTAGTAGTCAAAAAAATTGTGTCCTTTTACACCAAAAAAAAAATGTTTCAGTGTGAAAACTAAAATGAAATAAAAACAAGCCAACATAAATAAAACAATAAGTATAAGTTACAAGGATGCACCTGAGCTGGCAGTGACACAGGAGAAAACTCTTCGATGTTGAAGCGAGACCGGAGTTCTTCTCCCAGTTCCTCAATCTTCTCAGTCAACACTTTAAACACATGTCAACAAAAATAGAGTTTAATCATTATGTTGTTCAGTAAAGTACAAATAGCAAGTGTCAACAAATATCATAAGTTCACAGTCTTTAAAAATGGTAATATTCAAAAACAAAAACAATTTAAATCTCAATGATTGTTAGTGTTTGGAACACTATTTTGTTTCTCTTACCATTCCGGATGTCACGCAGTCTCTGAAACATGTACTTGTAGCTGGTACGGAGTGAATACTCGGGCCCCTCCAGCAACTCCAACTGTAGACTTGCACCAGAAGCCTTCCTGCCGGCCCAGCGTGTACCCTGCACTGCCCCGAAAGAGACCACAACCTCTCCTTTCCCTGCACGTTGGCTGTACTTCTGTGAGGGTGTAGCACTGCGGAGAAAAGAACAACCAAAGTCAAAAGAGGAGTTTTAAATGTGGGTCAAAACTGTTTAAGGTAGAATACCTGGGAGAAAAGCAAGCAGGAGACAACAGGACGCCAGGACTGGTCAAAACAGATGAGCCCCTTTTTGAGTGTGGATTATCTGGAGTGGTTAGCACCCGTTTCTGGGAGCCCTGCACAAAAGGTTCACAGACTGGGAAATTGAATATGTGGGCATAACTATGAATTTAAAAATTCTACATTAACAACCAATGACTATATATTATTGCCTTAAAGACTTCATTGATAACCAACCTTTGCAGGAGTTGAGTAGCAGTCCAGGAGATTTTCTTCATCCTCTTCTGCTTTTATTCTGAAGGATAGGTTAAAGTAGGTGATGTGATTGCTTTTTAGATTTGTATTAGTCTGAGGGAATGTGATTGGATTCTTTTTAAAGCAGCCTTGTCAATGTTAAATAGACAGAGAGCCAAATCAAGAATTTGGCTCCTAGTTGAGCGCAGGACTGATGGACTGTTGACAAATGTTCAAATGTCTCATAGTTGACTAGACTGGCCAGTGGGCAGCCAAATGAGCTAATTGAACCCGATGAAAACCTTAGAAATAGTTTGCAAAATGATCAAATAAATGAATAGTTCCTCAGTTTATGTATATAGTTTCTTAGTTTCTATTCTTTTTCTACACTGGCAACTGTGTGGACAAGAAAGGAAGAATTTCATTGTGAGGGGAAATGTGGTTCTTTACTTTGCATATGACAAACACTATGAATTCATCTTGAATTTTCAACAGGCACAAAAAACAGAAAAAAATTCCCTGATAAGAAAATCCCCGTAACCCGAACATTAAATGAAAGAAGCTGCTAACGCTAGTTGTTTACTTTGTGTGAGTTGCAGCTAAAGCCAGTGAGAGCATCTGACAAGTGAGCTTTTAAAGCCACCTTAGCTGCTAATGTTGTAAGTTGACACCTAAAGTAATGCTAGACAATACAAATACCCACACGAACAGCTAAAGCTAAATATGCACAAACTATCAAAAATAGGAACTGATTGTTTTACAGTGCATTATGCGCATTAATTTACAATTTTCCGATATTTTCAAGTGGGAAATTTCTGCTAGAAGCTGCTTCAGCGATGCTAGCCACCATTATTCAGACAGTAGCTGAAAGTTTTTACATTAGCCAAAGTGTGCTAATTGACTTTAAAGAAAAAAATAATACAGGCATTTCTGTATGCCGTGACTGCTCTGAATATTGACAAATGTAATATCACCCAGAGTGTCCCAGTCAAAAATTTATGTGTCATATTTGACCCCGATTTTCCTTTCAAACAGACGTTAAGAATATTACTAGAACAGCTTTTTTCCATCTTCGCAACATTGCTAAAATATGCCGTCTCAGTCGGATACGGAGATTATAGTTTATGCGTTTATTACCTCCCGTCTTGATTGCTGTAATGCACTACTCTCTGGTATCCCAAAGTCCAAAATCTAGAGCCTTCAGCTGGTACAAAATGCTGCAGCGAGGCTTTTAACTAAGACAAGAAAGTTTGATCACATTACCCCGATAATAGCTAATCTGCATTGGCTCCCTGTTAGCTTAAGGTGTTATTTTAAGGTTCTGTTGGTAGTATACAAAATCATGCATGGACTTGCTACCTCATCTTTCACAATTAATTTCCCCCTATGTTCCAGTCTGGAGCCGTCGATCTGAAAACACTGGTCTACCAGTGATCCCAAGAGCCAAGAAGAGATCTGCAGGTTCAAGAGCGTTCTCCATTTGGGCCCCGGTGCTGTGGAATGCTTTTCCCCCCCGAGATTCGATCTGCAACCTCAGTGGAAAAATTAAATCTAAACTTAAAACACACTTCTATTCTATGCATATGAATAACCTATATTTTATGTTGACAAATCCCATACGACTCCGTACCACCCCATGGGAAATGGTATCGCAGAACGATTTAACCGAACATTGGGAGAGATGATCAGAACCCTTACCCCTCAGTCCAAAGCAAAGTGGCCACAAATGCTGCAGCAGCTCACATTCTGCTATAACTGCACAGAGCATGAGACAACAGGGTTTGCACCGTTTTACCTAGTGTTTGGTAGGATCCCTCGTCTCCCTGTCGATGTCATGTTTCAACATGCTAATACCAATGATGCTGTTGTCAGCTACTCTGACTTTGTAAGCCATCTGAAGAAAGATCTACATGAAGCTGCTCGGATTGTACAGAGGAATACTCTCACCATGCATAGTAATGTGATTGATATTGTCAAGCTGAGCTGGAGGAAGTGGCTGGGGATAGGGACGTCTGGGCTTCCCTTTTAACGCTGCTGCCCCCGCGACCCGACCTCGGATAAGCAGAAGACAATGGATGGATGGATGAATATCTGTGAATTATTTGCCCTCATGTAGGTTACAGATCAGGGGATCGTGTCATAATAGTCTGTGGTTTCCAATAATCTGTGGTCTGTGCAGCCCTTTGAGACTCTTTGTGATTAAGAGCCTTACAAATAAGCACGACTTGACTATCATTCTCTCAACTGAAATATTTTGTTTTAAGTTAAAACACAACCAAGGACAAAAATCTACTAACCATAGAAACACTGCAATATGTAATAATGTGTAAATCAGCTCAGGGGCCATAGAAAACCTTCTCATTAGCCACATCCGTCCCGCAGGCCTTTACTGTGTTCATATGTGTTTTAAAGGATACATATCCTGTATTGTGTTAATGTCCCTGGGTTTATTTCGCTCTTCTCTTATAAAGCTTTGTTTGGACTTATTCCTCTTGTTTAAAACCTGCCAAGAAAATCAGAAACATGTTCAGACCAAGCAATTAAATAAATCAAATTTTACAAAGAGTTGCACTTTTCCAATTACTTCGTGTTGGAATTGTTCCAGAGTGTCCACAGAGATCAGCAGTCCATTTTTAGTGGTGCTGTATGCAACCCATTCCAAAACCCAATCGTCCGCTTGGATACGGTTGCAAATGCATTGCTCCACCACTGTGAATAACAACATAATACAAGTAAAAGGAGAAAAGAGAGCAACATCTTAAAAATTTGCTACTTACTTTTGTCTAAGGCGGAGTCATCTGCACAAACTATGCAGAACATTTCGAGTTCCGATTTTAGATTTTCTGCTGTCACTTGCGCCATTGTTGCTCGTTTTCTGGTTGTCAACAGCTTACAAAATCGAGATCGACAGGAAATTTCAATTAAAAATGATATTTTCGTGGCTACCAGTTGCGACAACTGAACGACTTAGCACCCATCCGCGCTATAATTTAACACGCACATACACTTGGAAACACTACATTTATCTAACACGGAGAAACCCCGCCATTAGTTTAACATAAGCGGAAGCTAGTTTCATTTTACCGCAAAAATATGCCTCTTTCTTCAACTTCCGTTATTTTGGGGTTCTTCTCTGCCCTCTGGTGTTTCGGAGCACCCCACGTTGTTTCAAAACCACGATCAGCAAATGGTAAATGGTCTGCACTTATATAGCGCGTTTCAAATCACTGAAGACCTCCCAAAGCGCTTTATGAGATTCTGTTTGTAATATAGTATTTTTGGACAAGACAATTGAATGGGACGATTACAACCAAACTTATAATGAAAATCTGGCGACAATTTAAACATAATAATTTAGAAAAGTTGTTAGCTAATTTAAATTAATCCATGGGCGTGGCGTAACTGGCCCGTAATTTAGGGGTGCTCAAAGCCCCCCAAATTCAACCCAAGCCCTCCAAATAATATAGCATTTTATAAACTTTTTGCCTTAATAATTGACAGGATAGGCTTGAACAGCGTCCCAACTATTTTTAATCAAAGGTATTGATACAAGGGCAGCACAGTGGTTAGCGCGTTCGCGGCACAGTTCTGAGGTCATGGTATCAAACCTTCCTGTGTGGAGTATGCATGTTCTCCCCGTGTTTGCGTGGGGTACCTCTGGGCACTCCAATTTCCTCCCACATTACGAAAATATGCATTTCAGGTCAATTGGCCGGTTTAAATTGTCCCTAGGTGTGACTGAGCGAGTGAGTTGTCTGTCTCTGTGTACCCTGCAACTGGTTGGCAACCAGTTCAAGGATGTCCCCTGCCCGAGGACAGTTGAGATGGGCTCCAGCACCACCGCGACCCTACTGAGGATAAGCGGTGCAGATAATGGATGGATGGTATTGATACGGATTTTTATGATACAGAATTCTTATCTTCCTATCCTATCATCTCTCCTCCTTGATCTGCTTCCTTATCGTGGTGGAGGAGTTTGTGTGTCCCAATGATCCTAGGAGCTATGTTGTCGGGGGCTTTAAGCCCTTGGTAGGGTCACCCATGGCAAACAGGTCCTAGGTGAGTGGCCAGACAAAACGCATATCAGAAGACCCCTTATGATGAAACAAAACGTTGGTCCTCGCCCGGACGCGGGTTACCGGGGCCCCCTTCTGGAGCCAAGCCTGTAGGTGGGGTCCGCTGGCGAGCGCCTGGTGGCCGGACCCTTACCCACGGGGGCCGGCCGGGCACAGCGCGAAAGGACGACGTGGGACCCTCTTCCCATGGGCTCACCACCTGTAGGGGGGGCCAAAGGGGTCGGGTGCGTAGAGAGCTTGGTAGCGGCCAAGGGAGGGGTCCTTGGCGCGACGATTCCCGGCTCCAGAAACTGGGTTTTGGGAGATGGAACGTTACCTCCCTGGAAGGGAAGGAGCCCAAGTTGATCCGGCTAGATATATAGGGCTCTGGTACCAGTCCTCTCGAGAGCGGTTGGACTCTCTTCCACTCTGGAGTTGCCCGTGGCGAGAGGCCCGGAGCCGGTGTGGGCATATTAGTTGCTCCACGGCTTAGCGCCTGTACGTTGGGGTTCACCCCAGTAGATGAGAGGGTAGCCTCCCTCCGCCTTCGGGTGGGGGGACGGGTCCTGACTGTTGTTTGTGATTATGCACCAAATAGCAGTTCAGAGTACCCACCCTTGTTGGAGTCCTTAGAGGGTGTGCTTGAGAGCGCGCCCCTTGGGGACTCCCTCGTACTGCTGGGAGACTTCACCGCTCACGTGGGCAATGACAGTGAGACCTGGAGGGGCGTGATCTGGAAGAATGGCCCCCCTGACCTGAACCCGAGTGGTGTTTTGTTATTGGACTTCTGTGCCCGTCATGGTTTGTCCATAATGAACACCATGTTCAGACATGAGGGTGTCTATATGTGCACTTGGCACCAGGACACCCTAGGCCGTAGTTCGATGATCGACTTTGTCGTCGTTTCGTCGGACCTGCGGCCGCATGTTCTGGACACTCGGGTGAAGAGAGGGGCGGAGCTGTCAACTGATCACCACCTGGTGGTGAGTTGGCTTCGATGTTGGGGGAAGATGCCGGCCCGACCCGGCAGACCCAAGCGTGTTGTGAGGGTCTGTTGGGAACGGCTGGCAGAATCTCCTGTCAGAAGAAGTTTCAATTCACACCTCCGGCAGAACTTTGCCCATGTCCCAAGGGAGGCGGGGGACATTGAGTCCGAGTGGACCATATTCCGCGCCTCCATTGTCGAAGCGGCTGATCGAAGCTGTGGCCGCAAGGTAGTCGGGGCCTGCCGCGGCGGCAACCCTCAGACCCGTTGGTGGTCACCAGCGGTGAGGGATGCCGTCAAGCTGAAGAAGGAGTCTTATCGGGCCTTCCTGGCCTGTTCGACTCTGGAAGCAGCAAAAACTCGGGCATGCGAGGAGTTTGGCGAGGCCATGGAAGCAGACTTCCGAACGGCTTCAAGGAAATTCTGGTCCACCATCCGGCGTCTTAGGGGGGGGGGGGAAGCGGTGTGCCATGGACACTGTGTATGGTGCCGATGGAGCGCTGCTGACCTCGACCCGGGACGTTGTGAATCGGTGGGCGGAGTACTTCGAAGACCTCCTCAATCCCACCGACACATCTTCCTCTGGGAAAGCAGAGCCTGAGGACTCTGGGTTGGGCTCTCGTATCACTGGGGTTGAAGTCACCGAGGTGGTCAAAAAACTCCTTGGTGGCAGGGCCACAGGGGTCGATGAGATCCGCCCGGAGTTCATTAGGGCTCTGGATGTTGTGGGCGTGTCATTGTTGACACGCATCTCCAACATCGCGTGGACATCGGGGACAGTGCCTCTGGACCAACAGACTGGGGTGGTGGTTCCCGTCTCTAAGAAGGGGGACCGTAGAGTGTGTTCCAACTACAGGGGAATCACACTTCTCAGCCTCCCTAGTAACGTCTATTCAGGGGTACTGGAGAGGAGGGTCCGCCAGGAAGTCGAATCTCGGATTCAGGAGGAACAGTGTGGTTTTCGTCCTGGCCGTGGAACACTGGACCAGCTCTATACACGCTGCAGGGTCTTTGAGGGTGCATGGGAGTTTGCCTGTCCGGTCTACATGTGTTTTGTGGACTTCGAGAAGGCATTCAACCGTGTTCCTCAGGAGGCCCTGTGGGGGGTGCTCCGGGAGTATGGGATACCGCACAGTCTTATCCGGGCTGTGCGGTCCCTGTATGCCCGGTGCCAGAGTCTCGTCCGCATTGCCGGCAGTAAGTCGGATTCATTCCCGGTGAGGGTTGGGCTCTGCCAGGGCTGCCCTTTGTCACAGATTCTGTTCATAACTTTTATGGACAGAATTCCTAGGCGCAGCCTTGACGGGGATAGATTCCGGTTTGGGGGCCTCAGCATTGCGTCACTGCTTTTTGCAGATGACGTGGTGCTGTTGGCTTCCTCAGGTCGTGATCTTCAGCTCTCGCTGGAGCGATTTGCAACCGAGTGTGAAGCGGCTGGGATGAGGATCAGCACCTCCAAGTCCGAGGCCATGGTTCTCAGTCAGAAAAGGGTGGTATGCTCCCTCCGGGTCGGGGAGGAGGTCTTGCCCCAAGTGGAGGAGTTTAAGTATCTTGGGGGTTGTTCACGAGTGAGGGTAAGATGGAACGGGAGATCGACAGACGGGTCGGTGCAGCGTCTACTGTCATTCGCACCCTGTACCTGTCCGTCGTGGTGAAGAGGGAGCTGAGCCGAAAGGCAAAGCTCTCTATCTACCGGTCGATCTACGTTCCTTCCCTCACCTATGGTCATGAACTTTGGGTTATGACCGAAAGAACACGATCCCAGATACAAGTGGCCAAAATGAGTTTCCTCTGCAGGGTGGCTGGGTTCTCCCTTAGAGATAAGGTGAGAAGCTCAGTTATCCGGGAGGGATTCGGTGTAGAGCCACTGCTCCTCTGCGTTGAGAGGCGCCAGTTGAGGTGGCTCGGGCATCTAATAAGGATGCCTCCTGGACGCCTCCCTCGGGAGGTGTTCCGGGCATGTCCCACCGGCAGGGGGCCCCGGGGGCGACCCGGGACAAGTTGGAGAGACTATGTCCTTCGGCTGGCTTGGGAACGCCTCGGGGTCCCGTCGGATGAGCTGGCTAGGGATAGGGACGTCTGGGCTTCCCTTTTAACGCTGCTTCCCCCGCGACCCGACCTCGTATAAGCGGAAGACAATGGATGGATGGAATTCTTATCTTCTTGGTATTTCAACAGATTGTGTTTGAGAACACAGAGGTAGATTATGTATGTATCATTTTATGAATAATTACTTGATTATTAAATGACTGAATTAATAATTTTAAATGACTGATAGATGTCTGAAATATAATTTGATGTGCACACGTGTGAAGTGACACTCCTGAACAAAGCTGAATATCCGAAATCACTTTAAGTGAGATAAAAAAATTAACCGTCCAAATATTGAACCTAAAATCGCCCTTATTTAATTTTAGCTTGCTTATATAAAAACTATTTGTTATACAGAACAAGTGGGTACACACATTCATTGTATTTTTTGTCATCTAATCCAAAAGAGTTTACTCTTTTGCCTATTAGCATTTAAAATAGAAGTCTTTATTGTCAAGTCAAGTAACTTATACTTGTATAGCCCTTAAACTTGATCAAAAAAGTCTCAAAGAGTTGCAGACAACCATTACGACATCCCCTTATCTGAAATCAAATTGAGTATTGTGAATTAATTAATCATTCTACTGTTGATATGAACGTGATGAAACATTGCATGCAACGAGACTAGACATGGCACTTCAAGATAAACATGTGAGACTTTCAAAAGAAAAAAGATAAAAGACTGTCAGAATAAATAAGCAATATATTAGAGTAAAGTTGTTTGACTGGCCTAACCTATAATAGAGCAATAAAAGAGGAGTGCAATAAAGAGTAGTGCAATAGCATTAGTTGCATCAAAAATCCCGAATAAGTCGCAAAATATATATTTTCCGTTTTGTTTAGGGTCATGGTGGCCCTGGGGAAAACTGTCTCTAAGCCCGTTTTACTTTGTTTTAAGAAACCTCTAGCACATACCATAGGGCAACAAGTTAAATACGTGGTGGCCAGTGTGAGAAGAGTACCATACAATGTTGATGGCTCTGCTGCGGTATTGCAAGCCGGGAATGTTTCGAGACTGGGCAGAGAGTAGCCAATGATCTTCTGGGTTGTGTTGATTATTCTCTGTATGTTTTTCCTGTCCGCTGCCGTGCTCTCAGCATACCACTTTGTTACGCAGTATATCGTTTATTTGACTACATACAGTATTGTGATGTGTTGCTAAATACTAACTTCATGGGCAAATATTCAGTCAAAATATTTTCATCCGTTGTTGTCAAAAAACAATCATAGTTTTGCTGGGCGATTCGATAAGGTTACTGGTGGACTTTAGGTCCATTTCAGAATCAGTTTTATTCACAATAATGTACCCATAAAAGAGAAATACACATTGGCAACCTGCACTTTAAATTAAAGTAGACAACACATTCACAATGTTTACATGTTGTACAGTATCAAATTTATGGGGCTTTTTTTAACTTAGCAAGGATTTAGATCATGGAAGATCTCCATCTATTTAAATAAACATGACCACAAATGCATTTCATGAATGTAATCATAAGAAACGTGCTTTAACCGCAGTCTAAATCAGATATCCCATCTCATGTCAACAGAATTTTTCAAATGTTCTTCCACCTGTCAAGTGAAAAAACAAGCCAATTAGCAATTATTTAGTTCTTCAGATAAACAAGCCTCCTGGGTACCTGAACAGAGTAGCATGAGCTCCTGGGGGCACATCTCCATGCTATCGCCCTCTGCAACGCTTCACGGAGGGAGGCTGCCAGTTCGTGAGTATCGCTCACCTGCACATACAAAATGGTGACTGTAAACATAAGAAAAATGTAAGCCAGCTAACAGATATTTAAATATTACCTGCATGAGACTAAGACACGCTTGTCTGAACTTTGGGTTGGTGCTGCAGCTCACAATACTGCTGCAAGCGCTGAGAGTAACTTGAGCTGCTAAAAGTAATTTTTCTTGGTCCTTCACACACACATATATATATCTTAACCATTCGCAGACAGACAGATGTGTCTAAAGCCTTCACTTGCCTTTTTTTGGAGATCTTGAGCCTCAAGTGTTTTGTTTATCTCCCTTTGGAGGGCTTCAGTGACAGTGCGTCTGTTGTTGCTCAGAATATCCTCCAGATGGTGCTCTATCAGCGTATCTGTGACTAAATGAAAATAATATGATTGTGAATCGTCAAATTTGATTTATCCTTCCCTCAAAAAAATACTGAAAGTCTGGTTTGTGTTTGCTGCATTGTTCTGTTACCCATGACATCTGAGAGTTGTGAAGCAAAGGGGTCTGTGTGCTGCAGAAAGACTGCGATCAAGAGCTTCTGTTTTACATGGTGCAAATGAGACATTTTCTCAGATTCAGGCCGTGTTTCGTGCTCCACAGTGTACACAGTGCTGCCTTCGTACAAATGATCTGCAGACAAAGATGAAAGCAAGAACGTAAATCCACAGAATATTTGGCAATGATCACAGAAAAGAGCATTATTACAAATGTATTAAGAGATGCATGTTACAGTGCAGTTACAAATCAGTGCATGCATATCTTTAGAAAAAGATTCTATTTCCATACTTAGTTTCCTATTTTATCAGGCTGAGATAAAAAAAAAGTATTAGTATCAGTGTAATTTATGTGTGCAAAATGCTCCAAATATAAGCAGAACTTTGCTGTAAATATCACATAAAATAAACATATATTTCTTGACCGATGAGTATTGAACAAATAAATAGCATTAAAAATATATATAGTTTTGCTTATTATTCAAATCAATACTGTTTTTTTTTTGTATGAATGAAGATTTTTTAACCACTTGGACAGGGGTTGGCAACCTAAGTCTCCTGAGCCAGATGTGGCTTTTTTTGTGAGTACATTCGGCTCGGAGGTAAAATTATTCCCATGCACATTTAGTCTATAATGTGCTAATTTTGATTTGTGCAAAGTTTACAGTCAAGGTGTCACACCAACAGACCCCATCTTGGCTGTACATTTCTAAGAAATTCATAATATGAAAGCTCATTAAACAACGTATGTTCATTGTTGAGACACTTTGTAGAGAAAACCCACAGATGGAAAAGTAAACATGCAGAAATGCATGCCAAACGCAATTTTATTGGGTGAGCAGAGCTATGCACACATTGCACTTCTCTGCCCAGTGCCGTCTGCACCGAGGGTAAATACATCAGTATCTTTGTTTGCAGTATATTGGGAAATTTTTACAAAAGAACTGTGCTTGCACCTTTTTTTGAAACTATTATTCATACAAAAAAATGAAGGTCAGGGAGACAAGTTTGAAGTGGTATATTTTTTGATATGGGACAAATGGTCTGGCATTATTCTTATTTCATAAATGTTATCAAATCATCTAACATCACACAGTGAAATAAAATGTGCAGAAATTTTTACATTTTGTCTAGAGAGTGGGTTTGTCAGTTTTGCCAAATTTTTTTAAAATATATGGTATGGCTTAAAAAAAAAAAAAAAAAACTCTCATATAGATAGATACACACACACATATACACACACACACATATATATATTACACACACATATATACATACACACACGCACACATTATATGTTTTTTTTTTATTACTATTATTTATTTATTTATTGTTATGATGGCTTTTTGGGTTAAAAAGGTTCCCGACCCCTGCACTAGGATATGCTAAAGAATACAAATTTAGGATTGAGGAAAAAGCAAAACGATTGACTTTTTTA
This sequence comes from Urocampus carinirostris, assembly GCF_059441175.1. Taxonomy (NCBI): domain Eukaryota; kingdom Metazoa; phylum Chordata; class Actinopteri; order Syngnathiformes; family Syngnathidae; genus Urocampus; species Urocampus carinirostris. The sequence goes on from NC_142357.1 coordinate 14,977,275, forward strand.
ACCACTTTGTGCAAGAATACCAAGATGTAAATTTTATAAATGGAGAACTTTAAAAATTATGAATCATTAATTTCACATAACACTTATTTATAAGCATGAGGGAGAACTCAGAGAAACTTGGGAAAAAGTAGAATGGAAGCTGGAGCCTTCCTGAAACCTGGAAGTCATTTTATGCAGCAAATCAGACACCCTGCACTTGTTAAAATAATTTGGAACAGATCTTTTGTTCACTAGAAGGAAATACGGACAATTTTGAAGAGAATCTACTGCTTTCTTGCGGTTTTGTTCCTATTAAATACTAAAAGTTGTCAAATGATCTTAACCATTTTGTAGCTTTTGTAGTACAGCGAATTTTCTCCGATTTTTTTCCCTTGCATTCTTCAGACTTTTAACAGGTTAATTAAGCCAACTCTGAGTTCACATGTGTGCTTTGGTAAGCATAAAGTTCTTACACTCCAAAAGTTGCTAATTTTCAAAGAAATCCCTCTAGACATTGCGGGTATTACATTTATGTGTTGATCTTTGTGTTTACCTGTGTAGGAGGGGCAGTAAAGAATTTTGAGCCCTGGTTCATTGCAGTCCAGATTAGACGGGAGGGTTCGGAAGAAGGCCAAGGGGAATGTTACAGGGACAATAGTAGAGGTGTAAACCAACACCTAACCACACGTTAAGGACTTTAGTGTGTGCCATTTGTTGGTTTTATGGTAGTTGTTGCTAGCGAGAGGCATCAATGCTAGCTCATATGTGAACACTTTTTTGAAACTGGACACCGAGAGAACAACAAGAAAGTTGTTGAAGGAGTGGCCTGTGGAACAAATTCAAGGATACTTCTACGTGTGTAAGAACAGTTTCCAGGTTGGGGTACTGCAGCACACAAGGCGAGAGCAACGTGACAATCTGCATGCTCAGCTCACCATACAGGCCTCCGTCCATGGTTTTAGGTGGGATGCTGAGCAGTAACACGGGGCCCTGGGTAGGGTGGCCCCCATAACAGCAGTTTCCGTTCTTCTTTAGCGTGTTGTTGCTGCAAACGCAAGGAGACAGGAGAGGTTTAACAAACATACCTTACTTTTCTTCTACAACAGCAAAATATTATTAATCTCTTTGGCTAATCATAAACCTCCAATAACAGAGCTTCATCAAATCATGTCGCAGGTATTTAAGATTATGAAAAGGAAGAGGGGACCAATACATTTATACATAAATGCAAACAACTGAAAAAGTATATGGTCTCCAAGAGAGTCAACCAAAACTAGGTATCATGTTTGTTGCCATAGTTGAGTTGATTCATCTTGATGAAAACTGGACTGTCAGCTACTGACATAGAACGACAGGTGATATCCATTGATGATTTCACTGCCAATCCAAGTCTCTTTTTGAAGCTTGCCCTATAACAATACAAAACAATTTACATAAAAACATGCATCTAATTGAACGATTAAACTTTACAAGCATGGTGGGTGGTTTTTAAAAAACAATGAAAATAGATTAGTCCAAACAACCACAAATATATTGAACATGTATAAAACATTCCAAATAGTATGAACACAGATATTTAAAAGATACAAACCTAAATTCTTGCTGGATAGTCTGCTGAGGGAATTCGCATCGCATGTGCACTGTGATCTATTGAATTGAATATTTTTTTTCACATGAGTGCAAAAATATGGAAACACGGTGTTTCTGAGCAGAACCATGCATACTGTTGCGTTGGCAAAACTAAATATGCGAAGGAAAGATTGGACACGGGCGGACAACTCTGGACTGAAGCTTCTTAAATCTTTAACCTGTGTAGCATAAATTGACAAAAATAGGAAATAAATAGTACGAGTTTTGATGACATTCTTTCCTACATTTGGTATTTGTTTTTTTGTTTTTTTTACCTGGAAGGAAAGAAGTAGTTTCACGGGCCCATGCACATCAGTAAAAGCACACAGATCGAATGGGTCAGGCTCGGGAACAGGTCCTTCGCAGAAGAGCTTCAAATCCCTGAGGACTAACGCAAAATCAAACAAGACACAAAACACAGCCGTCCCAAATGTGACATGACTGTGAGTATTTGGGGAGCTATATGCACGAGTGTGTACAAACCATTTTGGAAATTTTCCAGTTGGAGTCCTCTCCATTTGGAACCAGCAGCTGCAACTGCGACACATATGGGGGGACATATTCAGACATTGTTTAGGTTTCCACTCTCACGGAGATAAATAACTGCAGGCTTCTTTTTTTTTTTTTAATGAGGAAATCACACATTTATCAGTTCCTTAAATCTGACATACTCGGAAATAGGGGAAACAACCAATTTAATTTAAAAGTTTATTTACAACGGTGCAATACTATGGTAAAGTTAGATAACACAATGTTTCTAAATTTCTAATCCTCTTTGGGGAAAAACTGAGACCTTAGTCAGTCTATTTCATTTTCCTGCTAAATTATCAATGCATCACGACTGGAATTGAATGTAATTGGAACTGATAGGACATTCAAGCGAGTCACTTAAAGAGACTGAAAACACGAACTACTGTTGTACCTTGGTAAAATAGCACGTATTGAAAACCACAATTTACCTGTGCAATTTGCAGCACCTGTTTCGGTCCGGAGAAGGATTAAAAGTCCCCCGTGATAGTAACCTTTTCTTCCAAAAAGTATAAAGAGCCGTAGTGCCTAAATAAACGAAGAAACGTCACTAGCATGGCATGCTATTGGTATGCTAATTAATGCTCACATTTAATGCTCATTGGTGCCAGATTATGTACGTTTTCTTCACATAAACAACATGTGTATAACTTGTGTTTTATTTTTTTCTGTTTTTGTTAAAAATTAGTAAATTAATATTTACCTGTTTTATTTGTTCCAGCATTTTCATTTGAGCTTTGTGTCTGAATAGACACAGGTGCTCGAACCTACATTTAGCAATCATCATTTGGATTTCTTTATCATATGGGATGCCATACCAGTCCGTGATTTATATTGTATTATATTCAAACAGACAGGAGAGATTTATGACTTTTCCAAACCGATTGGGTGAAAAACTCACTTGGCTGCTATAAAAAAAAGATCCAGTACTGTACTTATTTATCCATCCATCCATCCATTATCTGCACCGCTTATCCTCAGTAGGATCGAGGGGTGCTGGAGCTACCTATTTACAAATGTTCGAAATTGAAAGGACGGTGTATATTATTTAGGGAGCCTACGAGTGGTAAGAATTTTCATTTATAACCCCCCCCCCAAAAAAAAATATGGATCCGAATAAGCAAAAAAATACATGATATATAATATAAACGTGCATTTATTTTAAATTTCTTTTAAAATACCAGTATGTCGAAAAATAATAATTTTTCATTACATGAGGCTTACAAAGAAGGAAATAAACAATTGGACTCAGCACTTAAGGTTGCTACCCGGAGAGACATTCCAACTTCCCAGGCCAGAACAACATTGAATATAAACACCATAATTTACAGGAAGTCAGGTAGGTTACCCCAGATGTGAAAACTGTCCCAAGAAAGCAAACTTGAGATTTTTCGATCTAGATAGATAGATAGATACTTTATTCATCCCCGAAGGGAAATTCACTTTTCCAGCAGCATCCCTAAGCTGAGAACAATCGAAAATAACTGAGAACAATCGAAAATAACACGGGAGCTGCTGGAGTGGCTGCCATTCGTGACGGCGCCGGAGAAACGATTCAATTTGAATCATGTACAAACAAACAAACAATTGAATCATGTACAAGAAACGATTGCATTGTATATAACATTAGCATTACAAGTGTTTGGGGACTTCATTGTAAGCTTTCGTTTTGGCATTTTTCACATCTAGGGTAACCGACGTACCATTTCAGGATTTCGCTTTCCATCTCGACTCTTCGTTTTCTCATGTGCTAATGACCCTGCTAAATTCATAAAATTTAAAAATATTCTTGCAGCATTGGTTTCAGGCATCATCTTCATATCTGACACAAATATTGGATAAAAAAAAAATAACGCCATCTTAAAATTATGTATGCATTTATTATTTTATTTTAGTAGCATACCTACAGTATATTCAGGGTTTGTAGGCTTTTTTGTGGACAAGGACTTTTTAAAAGACAATTTTACAATTTCTCCAGTATCTTTAAAAGAAGAAATCCAGTGTGAATCATGCATTGTGCAGATCCAAAAATGTATTTACGATTTACATATGTGATTCTAAATCTTGCACGTGCATTTATCAAGACAAATGATTTTTAGATCCAAAGTGAATCGCAAATATATTTGTGGATATGAACAATACGTGTGTAAATCGTATTGAAACAAATCTTTCCCTATAAAGGTGTTGGGTAAAATGATAGTAATACGTAGCTTCTTCCCATTACAGATTACCACTGTGAAACACTACCTTAATTTTTGGCATGGCCCCTAAAAATTGTCTAGTTAATACGTAATCCTTGTACTAAATACACATTTTATACCGTCCAGTTTAGGTGTAGTATGCACCTGTCCTGTTGGGTGTAACTCATAGGCGGCTATGATGCACGTTTATTAAAATGTATTTAGTGGGATAAAGAAACAATAAAAGAGACAAACAAAATTAGTGCAGTCCCATTCTATTCTTGATTGTAGCATTTTTCAATATTAGGACACAAAATACAACTGAGAAAACACCACTTATAAATACTTTAATGAATGAAAACAAAACAGGATACAAACAAAAAAGAAAACATTCTTCAAAGTCACTGCCCGGCTCTCTCAGACCACTCTTTGTATCCTCCGGCGTAATTACGTGCACTGAAAAAGAAGGACAAACGAGTGGTTGCTTACTCCATGGGTAACAAATGCAAACTTCAAGCAACGAGGGGAAAAAGAATATGTGCACAGTTCAAAGCCCATAAGAGTCGACAGAATTTTCTCACTTCGAGTAGCCAAGTTGATTTGCTTTGCTTGTTGCCGTTGCCCCGCGTCTTCCCATCTGGCAGTGAAAGATCAGCTCCGAGCTGTGCAAAGGCGGCTTAGTGACTCCATATTTGGCCTTAAAGGCTTCGGGTTCCAACTTAAAGGCATCTTCTACTCCATCAACTAGGTGGGGTGAAAAAGAATGGAAATATGCAATACTAGAAAAACAACTCTGCTGGCAAAACAGCATTCCAAACTAGGCTAAGCAGTAAATCTGTTCTGGTCTACTACATTTATAAGTCAATGATTGAGGAACCGACCTGGGATATGAAGCGATCCGGGTATACGTCCCTTATCCACTTCTTCCTGAGTACGGACATCAACAAGAAGTATGTTTTGGCCTTTTTCCAAAAGTGCTTTCAGATCATGATATGATATATCTGCTGAGGCTGGAAAACAGAATGGAAAACATGGTGAATGCTCACAAAAATTGTCAGTGTTTTTGCAATTTTATAGAATAGTTAGTAATAAAACGGGCATGTTCCAGTCTGTGCATTGGACGTGAATCAGAAATAAAAAAAGTTCTTTTGGAGGGTAGTTAGCAAGGCAGAATATATGTTCAAGAAATATCCGGAGCCTGACTGTAAAGCTCTCACTGAGGCAGTCAACTGTAATCCACACTGTACAGTAAATTCTTGGTTAGTGGCCTTAGAAGGAGAATGCTTGTTTTTTTGTCAGGGATGTTATTTCATTTACAGTACTTTTAAAGGATAAACATAGTTAAGTTAAAATATATTGTAGTTAGGCAGAAATGTGTTTTAGAATGCAGACATTAAATGAGTTAAAATTTTATCTATTTATGATGGGATATATGTGGTGTGAAACAAATGAAAAATAAATCGTGTTATTTTGTCATATTAGACCTGGGCTAAATGCCCCAAAAATTAAAATCTTGATATTAACAACCGTTCTGGGGGATGATTATTTTAACCAACTTCAATAAACAAATCCCTCGGAACATACATTTGTTTAAAAAAAGTGTTCTCTTGATCACTTTGACAAGAATGTTAACGGTCGTGGCTAGTCCCAAAGAACAGCTACCCATAGTTTGTTGTGACTAACTTGTCTGAATGCCATAATTGATGAGTTATTACCTTTTATTGGGCCATCTGCACCAGATTTGAGCAATCCAAATCAAAAACTAGACCCGATTCCAGAATTTGGCAAAATGACGATTTAAAAAATGATGAATGAGTCATTCAATTTAATTATTCACTAAGCACAATGTGATATATTACCTACAGGGCGGAGTGGGACAGTAAAGGCTTCTAAATGTTGACAGGGCAATTAACAGTAATCGATAGGAGTGATAAACTTAAATGCACATAGTGTATTATTTGACCACGAGATGTTGATGTATTGTGTAGTGCAACACAAAACTATATTAGACATGGCACTTTAGGATAAACAACATAAACAAGTAATAAAGACCAAAAAAGAAAAAAAGTGAGATAAAAGAATGTTGAATGCTAAGATCAACCTTTTCAAGTTGAGAGCTCCTTTTTTTTTTTTACTAATTAGCGCAAAGGCCACAAAGTTTTATATGAATTACTAAAAGAAGAACATATCATGCTATCAATATGTTGTTACTTTTTCATTACCCAGGTAGTTATTGGAAGTAGGGTTAAATAGACTCAGTCAACCACTAAACTAACAAAACATTTTAATAGAAAATCAAGACAACCCAGCACTGGTACTTCAAATTGAATCGTTTCTCCGGCGCCGTCACGAATGGCAGCCACTCCAGCAGCTCCCGTGTTATTTTCGATTGTTCTCAGCTCAGGGATGCTGCTGGAAAAGTGAATTTCCCTTCGGGGATGAATAAAGTATCTATCTATCTATCTATCTATCTAGAACAGGTCCGCAAGCACCTAAGCTGTCCGTAGGGGGCATCCTGGTGCCCGTGGGCACCATGTTGGAGACCCCTGGATTAGATAAATTTTTATGTAGATAACATTGTTGTTTTTTTAAATGAACGGCTTTTTTTTTTTTTTTTTTTTACCAATGGATGTGCTAAATAATAAACACTTTTTTCCTTTAAAAGTTAATAGTACTGTATACTGTACTGTAGTTCATCATACAGGAAGACATGGTTGAGTTTTTAAGAATAGTTGAAGAGGATCTACAGAGTAGAAGTAAATGGAAGGAGACCAAGGGGAAGGCCGCAATTGACGTGGATGGATGTTGTTATGAGTGCACTGTAGGAAAGAAGTCTAAATATAGTGGAAGCTAGAGCTCTTGTTGGTGATAGGAATGAGTGGCGAGGTGTTGTAAAAGGATAGTGGGATGTCTAGACGCGTTGGGCAGGGCACCGGTATAATGCGGCAGGGGTAAACCAGTGAAAGCTGTCGGGCCTTGCTGTTGAACAGAAGAGTGTGTTGTGTCACCCTGACCCGAGTGACATGGCCGCTTTCTTGTGTCCCGTTTCATCTGGAAGGACGAAAGCATGACCAACTTGGGTGCCGAGGTGCTTAACTTGTTTAGGTGTTTGGGCATTTGGGTTGGCCATGGTCCAAACATTTTTGAGTGTGTTTTTTGCTCTCTTTTTCTCTTTTCATATTCTTTGTTTTTGTATGTGTTTGTCTCGCTGTTGGTCACCCCTCTCGAGGGATATGACCAAGGTAGATAGATAGATAAACAGATGAATACCAATATGAAAAGCTTGAAAAAAATTTTTAACCGCATGTAATTTACATTTACCTATGATCACAGGTGGGCTATTTTTTTTAGAACAGGCACATTGGGAAGATAATGTGGTCCTTGGAGAAAACGTTAGTGACCTCTGAGACAAACTGGGCGTTTATGCATAAAAGGCAATAAAACGTAAACCTTTTCGTGATAGTTTTTTTTTTCTATTTTTCAGCATTGCTGCCAGGACGACGTTACTCTGTCAGAACCTTTAAACTTCCGGGTTCGGTGCACTTGCAATGTATGTACTGTATTGTGCTAAGAGGCACACGAATATACTTTTTTCAATGGCCACGTATTTTATCGAGCACTTTATCAGCTACGAATTCTTTTTTCCCCTAAAAGTAATATCTAAAAACATAAAAGGGTAGAATAGTCAGAATATGCACTTACTTACCTGAATTCGCCATTCTCCTGGAAATATTTAAGACCGTGTACGTGAGTTTGGAACCCCTCATAAAGCAAATTTAGACTGCACTCTTTTCCTGGTTCTGGGACAAATCAATGCAGAGTAACTTAAAAGAGGGCGGGACCAAAGTGACTCTTAACCAATAATATCAACCCTGTTTAGTGACATCTTAACAAGTAAACAAGAATGCTAGTAATACATGATACTGTTTTAAAAGGTGATTTTATCTTTCAATGCACTCGATTTATACTCTATTGCAGTGATTTTCAACCACTGTGCCGCGACACACTAGTGTGCCATGAGAGTTGTCAGGTGTGCCGTGGGATATTATCCAAACTCACTTTTTAAAATTTAATAAAACATTTATGAATCATTTTCTGCAAGTGTTATGTAATTTTAAAGTGCCTGTGCTGTAAAAACTGGCGGTATTATAAATTCTATTGTAATTAAACATTCTGTTCAGTGACATTTTATAATATTTTCTGTTAGTGGTGTGCCGCAAAATTTTTCAAATGTAAAAAACATGCCCTGGCTCAAAAAAGGATGAAAAACACTGCTCTATAGCATATTGAATTATACAATTAGCAGGGTGTTGTCACAGTCATAGTTTGTAAAGAGGAATATGATATAATATATTGTCATTGTGGGGCAGCACGGTGGCGATTGTGCGGCACAGTTCATGTCATGGGAACCTGTCGTGGGTTCAAATCCAGCTCCAGACTTCCTGTGCGGGGTTTGTATGTTCTCCTCGTGCTTGCGTGGGTTTCCTCCGGGCACTCCGGTTTCCTCCCACGTTCCAAAAAAACATGCATTTCGGGTGAATTGGCCGGTCCAAATTGTCCATAGGTGTGAATGAGCGAACAAGTCGTCTGTCCCTGTGTGCCCTGCAGTTCAGAGTGTCCCCTGCCCACTGCCTGGAGATGGCTCCAGCCCCCCCACGACCCTAATGAGGATAAGCAGTACGGCTAATGAGATGAGATATTGTCATTGTAACATGTCAAATGCAGAACGAAATATAAAAGTGCCACCCTGGTGGTGCAAGAAAGATTACAATTTAATATACCACAGTTTAAAATAATAAGTTATGGGTAATACAGTAGTATAAAAATAAGTAATACTGAAAAGAAAAAAAGAACTGCATCATTGTTTTAATATTTGTTTATTTATTATTTTATTGTACAGTAAGTAATAATGACTAAGTTTAACATTATAATATTTTGTATGTTCATGGCAGCTGAGTGGTTAACGTGTCTGCTGCACAGTTCTGAGGTCATGGGACCAAATCTGGCTACCAGCCTTCCTATGCAGAGGTTGCATGTTCTCCCTCTGCCTTCGCGGGTTCCTCTGGGCACTCTGATTCCCTCCCACACTCCAAAAACATGCATGGCAGGTTAATTTCTGACTTTTAATAGTCCCTAGTTATGTGTGAGCATATAAATGGTGTCTCTGTGTGCCCTGCAACTGGCTGGCAACCGGTTGAAATTGTCACCTGCCCACTGCCCAAAGATAGCTGGGCCGGGCTTCGGCGCACCCGCAACCCTATTGAGGATAAGCGGTGGAGGTGACAGATGGATAAATCTGTTCAGTATTACCGTTCTTCTCATTTATCTACACAATTTTTTCTTTTTCAAAATCGCGTAATTTTCACATGATGAATATGAATTAAGCAATTAGTATGTAACGTATTACTGTGTGCAGCGTCTGCAAATTAAGGGTGGGACACGCAATTATCTTTCCTGATGGCATTTGGTGTTTGGATTCTGAGTACCCGGTAAGCACCCACCTCATTCCCAAACAATAGAATAAGTGATAGTATTAGCAAGCTAATAGAAAGTAAAGCCACCAACTATTTCTTTTTTGCATGGACTTTTATTCATAATGGAGGATTACCTATTTATGGATTATTTTATTGAAAAGGAACATCACATAGACTTCATGTATCAGTTCAGGTTTGACAGTAAAATGTTTGTATATGTTCCAATTTATATTGCTTTCTTAATTCATTTATAAATCTTACTGCGCCTCACCAAATACGAACCTCACCCCACATCACTGTCTGAAAGAAGGTTTTTCTGTTGAATTAATCCATGTTAACTGATCCTCATAGACAACTATACCAAAATAGAGAAAAAATATCTATGTACACGAAAAATGATTCGTTATGTTTTCCCACACAGGGGTTATTTTATTACAAAAGTTTTAGACGTTATTACAAAAATAATATTAACAAAAAATGTTCTAGAAATCTCCTTACATCAATTGCCAGCAAAAAAAGGTAGTTCTAGCCATGAAATGTATGGTATTACAAACACAATGACAAAAATCCAGATTATTTACTCTCTATATTTACACATTTCCTGCTATGGTAACTTATCCTCTCTTAGACTGTCTCCCAATATGTTTCAAACACAACTCGAGCGGTCCTATTTGGATCACAATGTCCCTTCTGTGCTGTATGATGGGTTCCGTAGTCCATCAGCTGAGTCTCTTTTTGCACTTCTATTCTTATGACATCTCCATAATATCACAGCAGAGATGAGAATCAAGAGAAGAATTCCGCCTCCAATAATACCTGCTAGCACTTCGTAGCCTGATGAAGAGGGAGGATCATATCGCATGCAGGAGAACTCTGTGGGATTGCTCTGTCCCGCTCTATTAATTGCCTCCACGCATACCTTGGTTCCAACCTCCATGGACCCCACCACGCCGTGTCGTGAAGCTTCCCCAAACTTTGTAACTTTCCCGTCTTTCCCCTCCACCACCACTCTGTATTGAGTCACCACAGATGTTGGAGCACACCATTTGACCTCAACTTTCCCGCTGTTTTCACCCTTATGGATTGGCACCAGCGCTTGTAAGCGTGGCGGATGAGGAGGCTGGTCAACCCCACTGATACCAGGACAGAGGCAACCGGTCTCTGCCAAGAGCTTTGCACAGGGCACCTGATTCTCCAAGCATGGGTCGAATTCGCAGAGCTCACGTTGGAGGAATCGCATTCTCGTGGTGGCAACTACTTCTGGAGGACGTTTGCTGCTGTCGTCGTCTTCCTCTTCATCGTAATTCTCCTCGTAATCAGCGCCCAGGCCGGTGAATAATGTGAAGCGTGGACGAGTGACGGGAGGAGATGTTGAAGCGGCGTCAGTGACAAAATGGGAGTGAAGGAGAGCCCAGGCGCTCAGGAAAAGGAGAAGACGATTCAAATTTCTATGTGATGATGTCATGTCTGTCGAGAGATGTTACAAGTGTGAGAACAATAATTATACAATGTAATTAACTCAGACTGACCAATTCAAAGAGATAACATAATAACTGAAAAGTTGTTATTGTATAATTTACTATTCCCGCAGTCTTTTTTCAACCTGAAGCGCCATCAAAATTCTATTGTGCCTGCTCAAAATTGTCTTCATTATTATTTTTTTATTGCATGTATTAATTCTCGTTCAGAGGGAAGTTATCAGAGGAGATTTAATTGAAGTAACTGCAATTTAGTTTGTTCAATTTGCTGTTTTCTGAAAATGTTCAGAAATGTGTTTTTCGGCGAAAGTGAGCAGATCAGACATCTGCTCACTTTCTAATGAGACCTATCTGTTTTAGGATCGTGGAGCAGTTCACAGAAATAAGGACATTTGACTGGAATAGACAAAGCTGATCACTGAATACAAATGTTTACATTATATATTAGTATGTCTCAGCTTTATTCTAAGGCATTGATACTCATACTAGTGGCAACACGATTAGAAACTAGTTAAACATACTAGTAATTTTATGTATTTTTGAGCAAAAATGTTACATTGTATTAGGATAAAAAGTTTTATTTCACCATTGAGGGTGTTTTTTGATGAGATAGTTATAATATTAAAAGCACGGGAATTTGTATGAAGAACTACCGTAAACATATAAACCCATCAAAGAACAGAATCCAAATGTATATGATGAGCCTTGTCTTGACTAAACTGGAAATATATACTGGTAGATTATTTTACTGATTTAATGTTTTTGGCTATTTTCTCTGAATGGATTTAAAAAAACATTTCTCAGAGGCATTTTGCAGTGTAACTACCTAATTAACTAGCTCACTTTATTTGTAGACATTACACAGCGTCTTACATTACACAATGAAAGAACCTAATGTTTAATGATGATAATAATTAAAATAAACGACAATATTATGCCTCAGACAGACACTCATGTCTCAGATAATTAAAGCCATCTTAAGCTGCTATTTAGCAACCTAATTACATTCAGATGGTTGCTGTTGAACCAAAGTTGAACATCTTGAGAAGTATTTTACTTTGTTTCACATGCATTTGCTGTTGAAGTATAGTTCCTAAGCTTTACAAAAGACATTCTCAATTCTTTTTGATTCATGTCCCACCAAATGACTGCTTTGACAAGCTGAGTGGTTTCCGTGGGAACTTAACGGTAATCCAAGAGTAACAAAAACTGTTCCAGATGATTGCTTTGTTCCAATGCAAACACAAATTACTCAATCCCAAAGAATGAACCTCGGCATTTTGGTAACTTCAATGAAAAATTGGTTCACTGTACCTGTTTGGAGATGACGACTATTTGTAGTCTTACCAAGTGTTCCTCGTGAGCGCGCTTGACGATTTGTGTTCTCACTGTGAGTTTCTAAAAACTTCCCTCCTCCTTTTCCACCTCCTCCTTTTCAACATCCCCTCTTTCTCTCCCCTTGGTGCCTCTCCCTCCCCTTCTATTTCACATGCTGCCTCTGCCCCCCCCCTTTTATTTTAAACCACACTGCCTCTTTCAATCATGTTCCAAACTTTGATATCACTTTTATATGTCGAGTGGAATTCCAATGAACATGTTTTTCAGGAATCCGTTTTATTGACCAGTGTTTCTCAACCAGTGTGCCGTGAGACCTTGCCTGGTGTGCTGTTGGAAATTGTCCAATATCTTCAAACTGTTGACAAATGAATCAATACTCATTCACACAAAAAAGTGCAGTTCGATTGTTGATTATTTGTGCTGTTCTCAAGTTATCAGCAGCAGCATAATTGCAATATTCTGCCGCATCAATACTTGGCAGTCGATAGAGGTAAGATTTTAAGCTTGAGCCCAAGCCCGACCTTAAATCATGGTTGTATTGGGCCAAGAATGTCAATCATTACGTTCAACTTTGGGCCTGACCCTCAAAAATAAAATATGAAAATTCTGGTTTTCTTCGGGCTTGGTCCCTCACATAAAGTCAATTGGTAGAGTTAGGGCTGGGTTGGGTCGGGCAATATTTTATAGGGCTCGATCATACATCTAAGATAACTCATTTGCTATAGTTTTAATATAACATTCTCTGTCAGAAGTTGTAAAGTCAAGTCATGTTTATTTGTATAGCCCTTAAGCACAGAGTCTTAAAGGGCTTCACAGACCACGGATTATTGCAAACCACAGACTACAGTATTAGTAAAGATAAATCATTTTCAAAAATAAATTAGTTTGAAACTTAAATATGAGCTCACATTGCAAAATCAATTGTTCCACGTGCAGATTTAGTAATTGTAAAGGTGCTGTACTAAATTTGGAACTCTTTAACTCGTGGCCACCCTCTCATGAGCTTGTGCCATCATTGCAGCCACTGTCACCTCATTAATGATGCACATGTAAGTATGGTCATTTCTTTGAGGCGCTTATATAAACTCTTTTCTAATTTTCCTAGGATTTGGCTTGGCGTTTGGACTCAACTTGAAACATGCCTTATTTTGCTTTCACCATTGTTATGCTACACTAACAAACAAAAAACATAAGGGCTCTTTGAACCAATTTGGGTATTGTTAACACATACTTTATGAAGAAAACATCCAACCTTCAACTTTTATAAACTACGCTCAAAAGAACCCCACATTTTAGTAGTATTATTTTAATTTAATTAAAAAAAAAGTTAGAATGCAAGCAGATCATTTTCATCAACTTGAATAACAAAATTACAAAGAACTAAACTATTATAAGAAAGCTATTGTCACCTATGGCCGCCTTATGAGCTGTCTTGACATTTTTAAAGGACAATCTATATTATTTGGAGTATCCTGGTGGAAGAAAATAACTTAATTCATTGAAAAATAACATTCCCCAAATTGTTGACTGTCAGGGCAGACCAGAACAGAACAGGAGACCCCAGAGCGTTCGTTACAAGTCTTTTATTTGGGGAAGCGTACAGGCTTAGCGGGAGACGCGATGACCGTCGAACGTCAGCAGCAACGCCGTGAAGGCAACTTCGGGACATGTAGCCAATCGTAGCGTGGGACGGAGGCAGGTCGAGTTTACCAGGACTGGAGAGAAGATCGTAGCGTGGGACGGAAGCAGGTCGAGTTTACCGGGACTGAAGAGAAGATCGTAGCGTGGGACGGAAGCAGGTCGGATCGGAGGCAGGCAGGCAGAATCAGGTAAACAAGAAGGTACATGTAATCGGGAGAGTCTTACGGGGTACAGAAGTAATCCTCCGACAAAGAGTTCTCCGCGTAACGCGTTTAAAAAGGGAGCATTAACCAATCAGGAAGCACATTCCAGCGCTCCACATGATTACCCCAGGTGGCTCCACTTGGGTAATCATGACAGTTGACGATCATATAAATGTACATTTTTTTAATTACTCGTAGGTCAAGAAATTTGCATGTATTGTAAATCACATGAGGCTCACATAAAGGGCGCAGACATGATTGTCTGCCATATTGATGCTAATGGAACTCCAAATAACCAATAATCTTTCAGAAGACTGGGCAAAAAATGAGAAAAATGGTGCATTTTGGTCACTTTGTGTCTAAGTAGTTTTTCCTTGTGGTTTGTAGTACTTGTTTTTCGGTTGCACTACACTTTTTTGGTTGCACTACACAGCAGCATATAGTGTTCAAATATTACATGGTGTCCCTTGAAGTATTATTTTTATTCTATGGGAGGAAAAAATGGCTAAAAAGTAGACAAAAACAGGCAGATAATTTTTATTAACAGTTTGGTACTCATCTGCCGAAATGACAACATAAAAGCTAAATTATAGTTAAATAGAAAATGATAACACAACTAGTCAGCAAAAGTATTCACCGGTACTGACTCCTGAGCCATGGCCAACACAAATAATGATTTCTTTTTTAAGCCGATTGCTAGATGAAAACAACAATACACAATATGTAATCGACCATGGCTGCGGTGCAACCTGTCTTGACATTTTAAATGTTAAAGATGAAACTGGAGAAGAGTTTCGTTTTCATTATTTATTTTCCTCAGGCCGTGTACCTCAAAATAAAAAAGTAAATAAAAGTGTCCCTCTGCTGAGAAACACTGACGTTGTGTTCCTGTAAGTCGGAGCGACACCCAGCATGCTAATCGGTTTGCTTGTTTACGTGTTTAGTGTTTTTGCAGCTGTTATTCATTATTTAAGATTTTAAAAAACTTCCGGCAAGTTACGCAGGTGCTCGCAATGAATAGGGCATTAAGGTCGGCATCACTGTGAGTCTTTGAGTGGGGGGTGAGGAATGCACGCATGTTTATTTCAAATAGCCTCCATCCAGCGCTCGGAGCTCCCCTTGCGAGCTAAGCAAAACGATGGATGCTCAATGCTTTGTGGGGCTAAGCTGGCAAAAACCGCAAGTTCCATTTTGAAACAGAGCATGCAGGAAAAACATCTTTTATTGGAAAATTCCTTCACTTGCATCATTTTTTCCTTTTGAATAAAAACAGTTGTACTGGGAAAACAAACAGCAAAGCGAAATTATGTGAACGTAACTTTTTTTACGCCGTCATGTTCAGATGAAGGGAAGACAATGTGATAACAAAGTTAAGCAGTCTTAGATCATGGAAAAGGGGGGATGGGAGGGGATACTGCCATGTTAGACACTACACCCTTTTTGGGCTATGATGTGGGTTTATTTTTTATTTTTTGCATGTTTCGGGAGAATAATCCTGTTTTAAGATTATTCAGATGATACTGGTATTTGTGTTTTACAATCTGCCTATGCTAATTTCATTCTCATTCCTCCTGTTGTTTTCTTCGGAAGGTAGGCACTGGCCTCGGTAAGATTGAACTGGCAGATAAAGGGAAGACTAGGTGCTTGTCAAAACCATCACCTCAGAAGCCCCTCTCCCTCCCAAAATTATTTTAAGCTTTCAGTTTCAGAATGCTGAGTTGATGATGAAATTAGGTATCCCAATGTTACATCTATTATTCATCTATGTGGGATCCTGTCTGCCTAAACCAGCTAGGAGTCAAAGATACGCGGAAATGGCCGGAGTATTATGAAGAGATATACTGAAGATCACAAATACGCGCACACACGCACATTAAAAAAAAGAAAAACAATAAACAAATCATGGGAAGGATTAACAAACTCTTTGAAGTGTTCATCCAAACAAGACTACAGTACATGGACTCGAAGAGTCATAATGTGTTTGCACATTAGACATGACGCTGAAAAATGTGATGTTTAAATGTGGACGCAGTTGAATGCACGCGTGGATATATTAGCCAGATGTCCCGGATAAGAAAGCGTTTGTGCGAGTGTGTCAAATGTCAACTTTACCCACAATGACTGAGTCTGAACAGATGGAAAACATTAATGGTGAAGACAAACATACAAAATGGTTTACAAGCATACAGTCCATTTACATCCAGCCGGACAGATATGAGAGGCTGTTTGATAAATAAATCATACTTGCTCTCACATATAACATCATACTCCCACATATGCACACCTATACTCACATTCAGACACAATCATATCCCTACTCAAACAATACTGTACTCACTCGAACAAACGACTACTCTCAAACACACTTATATACTCTCTCACACATACAACTACACTCTCATACACACACTACTATATCATCTCAAATGCAGTACTATACTCTCTCACACACATACTGTACTCTTATACACACTAAGCATATATACTTTCTCACTTATATTACTGTATTCTCATACACACACTACTATGCTGTCACACATATACACTACTATACTCGTTCAAATATACTATATAACGTTACGCGATTGGGTTCTACTCCCTGTTCTGGTCCTGACAAATGTGTGTAAAAGAGTATATAGTAGTGTATGTGAGAGGAGTCTATAGTATTGTGTGTGTGTGTGTGTTGTTGTGAGTATAGCTGTGTGAAAGCATAGTAGTGTGTGTATACGAGTATAGTAGTATGTATGAGAGAGTATAGTACTGTGTGTATGAGAGTATGATAGTATGTGTACGAAAATATAGTAATGTGAATCATACAGTATAGTATTGTTTGTGCAAGGGTATTAATGAGTCTGTATAAGAATATAGTCGTACATGTGTGAGAGTATATTGATATATGTGAAAGCAATTATGATTTACTTCTCAAATGGTCTCTCATTGACAGAGGCTGTGTTTTGCATTTCATAATTCCTCTCGTATAAAGTGTCGCTTATGATTCATTGAATGTGTGGGAGTTTTGGGAGGAAAGAAGTCACGTCTTTATTAGTTGTTGTAAAGGACAAAAGGTCAGAGTTTTACAATATGGCGGCAAACCTTTCTGTGGTAACATAGAGGAGTCACTCTTTTATGCATGTCTGGAAGTAGAGTTGACTTTATGCCAAGTTGTATAATCTCATCGGGCCCCCATGCACTATGTGGTTCAGAAATGGTGGTGCTGATAAGTTGCACAAACCTGTAACTGGATGGTACATGCTGATGTGCCTTATCAGACTTGGACTCAGCCTACATTTTCTGAACAGCCGTTATCCTTTCATATTGAAGTCCACACTTGATGTTTTATGGTGTAAATCAGGGGTTTCAAACTCGATTTTCTTGAGGGGCCGCCAGGGGTCAGGATCTGGGTGAGGTTAGACCACATCCACTAAACCACAGGAAAAGCCTTTGTAAAAATATACCTTTGTTCTTAATTATGTTTTACATTTGTTTTCTTCAATAGAAATTGCCATATTTATTTAAACATAGATTTGTGCTTTTTTTTTACCTAAAAAAATAAGTCAAATTTTGGGTGCGGGTTAAACACAAGGTTTTACGGTAGTCCATTACCATATAAAGTTTTAGAACTACGGTCGAGTGGATAAAACATGTTTTAGAAGCGCATGAGTCGACAACCCAAAATTTTGCAAGAGCCAAGTTGGACTAAAAAGAAAAAAATGTATATATGACCAGAACAGACTCTCGGATCCAATAGCGTTAGTTTCAGAATAGTTTTTATTTGAAAGAGTTGTTGGAGCTGGCTTGGGACGTTGGCGCTTGTTGGTCGTCAGCCTCTTCGGGCGGAACGGCAGCTCCGTGACGAATAGAAGAAAGGTGCAGCTTAGCGGGTAAGTCGATGGCCGGGGCGGGAGAGTAGGTCTCAAAACGTGGGACGGAAACAGGTCAAAAACGGGAGGCAGGCATGAATCAGGCAAGAGAAGTCGTGGGTACCTTGTAGTCTGGAGAAACACTCAGGGATACGAAGAGTACACTCGAACGTCCATCTCTGGACGCAGACCGCTTAAATGGAGAACGTCAGCCAATAAAGAAGTGCACACCAGCGCGCCAAACGATTGCCCCAGGTGACTTCACTTAGGCAATCACGACAGTCTGGAGCTGTAACAGGATTGAAAGCTTTATATAAGCCTTTTTTACTGTATCTATTTTTACTCATTGGAAAGTGTTAAGAATGTTTGTGTCCTGTTTGTCCTACTACAGTAACCCTACATTTTTCCATTTTTTTTTTTTTTTTGAAAAAGCACCAGAGAGCCACAACGGAGCGCCAAAAGGCCGCATGCAGCTCCAGAGCCGCTGGTTGCTGACCCCCGCACAAAAAGAAACTCACTAAAATTTATCTGCAAGATGCATCCACTATCCTGTCAGATTTAATTCAACTGCAGGGATGATCTATTCTGCGAATTGCATTACATTAAACTTGCATATTAAGGTGAGCGGGCCTCACAATATCCGCCAGCGGGCTGCAACTGGCCCTCGAACAAGTGTTTGAGACGCCAGGTATGAATGGAATGATATGTTATTTGTGACTATGCAATTGATGTCAAAGTTTTTAGCTAGAACAACAACTATTAATAAACCCATTGTGGTCAATAAAACTATGAATCCACTTTTAAGGAAATGGGAGATGCGGTAAGACGCGTCAAAGATGATGACAGGCTCATGACACTTGAATGAGAGAGCAATACACTTTGCGTAAAGAGGCGATAATGCATGGTGAGACACTGATTTGTCATTTTTGGCATTTTCATAAATGGTGATGCATTTGCTTCTTCAATCTAGCCACAGAAAGTTGTTAACTAGTAATTAGAAACACATCATCATTTTTATTCACATGCTCTGTTTGATTCATAAGCAATGTTAAAAAAATGAATAATTCCATCTTGCCACCTATCCAGCCAGCCATTGTTTTTATCCATTGTTTCTTCAATGTGGATAAGCTAACACTCCTGGCGGCTATAAAAGTGACAAATAAAGCGATCCTTAAAATGTGAAAGTATTTTTAAGCTCCTTCTTAAAAGAATATTTATCGCCTGATGGTGGGCCGTGCATTTCATAACCAGGCCTTCAGTACTGCTACGTCCAAATCAGATTAACCCTCAAGCAAAAAGAACATTCTTTGCAAATAAGAATGTTTGTTTGTTTGCTTGCTTGCTTGTTCACCCAAGATAAGAAGGAAGGTGTTTTATGATATCCATCTTTCAAAGAGAGTCCGATAGGTTACCCTGGATGCGAAGATTGCAACAACATAAAACCTGACACAGCACTTCTGGTTTCGTTGAGTCGGCATTTTTGTTTATTTGTCTGTCCACCCAAAAAGAGGGGAATGACTTTAGATACAGTATGAACACCATCGTTCACTGTCGGATAAGTTACCCTTGATGTAAAAAATGCAACAACAAAAAACTTATTAAGCACTTTTGGTTTTGTTGACCCAGCATTTTTCCCCAGAAAGACATTCAACTTTTGCAGGGCAGAATGTCATTGAATATCTACACCAGGGGTCGGGAACCTATGGCTCGCGAGCCATATATGGCTCTTTCTATGAGTATCTGTGGCTCAGAGACCAATTTGATTGCATGCAAAATTTTTCCATCTTGTTCAAAACCGGGATTGTCTATCCTATTCAGGTACACGTACAGCCAAACCGAAGCCAAATGCAGAGGAAACACTTCGCAGTATATATAGGGCACGTTTTTCACTACAATTTACAGTCAAGGTGTCACACAAAAAAAGGGGGGGGAAAAAACTCGTTTTGGCTGTACAACGCTAAAGAATCCTTTATTTAAAAGTTCACTATATAATCTGTGTTCAGTGTTCAGATACTTTATGATGAATCCACAGAACTGTAAATACGCCAAAACACCGGAAGAGAACTTAGTCATTTGATTGGGTGAGTGGGAGGGATGGGTGGAGCTATGCAAAAAGTACAAGCATTCCCTCCCATCTCTCGCCAAAGGTAAGCACATAAGGCTCCCTATTCTCAGAATGTTGTGACGTTTTTACAAAATAAATGCTTGCATCTGGTTTTGAAACCAATATGTATGAAAAAAAGGGTCAAAAGGAGTTTAACCGATCTTGAGTAATTGCAAGAAAGAGTCAAGTTTAAAGTGGTCTGTTTGTTGAATTTGGGACAGGGGCTCTGGCATTATTCTCTTTTCATAATTTTTATCAAATCATCAAAAATAAAAGTGCTGAAGACTAAGCTTTTGCCTGGGGCGCGGGTTTAGCAATTTAGTAAATTTGTCTCATAATATATGGTGTGGCTCTTTCCCAAAATAAAATTAATATTTTTTGCTTTTATGGCTCTTTGAGTCAAAAAGGTTCCCGACCCCTGATCTACACCATCACTCACAGGCAGTCACGTTGGTAACCCTAGATGTGAAAAATTCCAAAAAAAGCTGACTCCACACTGACTCGAAAAATAAATTCCACTCTCCCAGGCCAGAATGACATTGTATATCAACAGCATCTTTTAGAGGCAGGTAGATTACCCCAGATGTGAAAACTGCCCAAAAACCTGACGTGGCCTTTTTTATTTTCCTGAAGGAGCAACTTCCCCCGAAACGCATTCTACAATCCCATGTCAGAGCATTGCAATCCTTGACAAGCAATCAGATAGGTCAACCTAGAGGGGAATAACCCTGCCACAAAGGGAAATGCCACCCAAAAATTATTTTGATTCTCAACGCGAGTGATGCTCTAGTCGCAAACAGCCATTCAAGATTGTTCATGTATTCATGCAAAGTGATCCATTACCACTATAATCATGGCATTTTCTGTTTGTAAAATACGAGTTCAGTTGCAATATCCACCTGTTTGTATCCATCTCAGGGGACTACCCTTTTGTAATCGAGATCATAGTTGCTAAGCTAACAGGAAATCATGGGTTTGGTTGGATCGCTTTAGCTTCAAAAGCAGGTCATATGGGATTGGTCGTTTTCTTAACTCAACATAGTTCTCAAAATGTGTACCCCAAATATAATAACTGTTGAATTTTGATTAATACTTTTCATGTTTCACATTAAGAAAAATGCACAATTTATACAAGTGGAGACCCTCAACACATGTTAAAAAAATCCCTGGGGTCGACTTTCATGATGCTATTAAGCAATGCTTTCCCTCCTGTAATAGCGCGATAGATAATTTAAGATTTGGGAAGATTTCTTCTGGGTTTTATAACGGGTAACAGTTAGTTTAAACTAGCTTATTTTGTAATACCATGCTTGTTGCTATTCAATGTAAATATATTTGTCTTATATATGCTTGGGGTTTGTTTCTTTCCATTATTATTTGTTGTAGCAAAGTGACAATGGTCATTTTTTTAACTAAAAGTCTGGCCGCTGATTTTTATGCTATTTTTTGTCTTATAGTGACATTTTGAAAAATGCCATTTAACCAGTGTGTCGGGGAATCTAGTGTGCAACGAGACCTTGTCTAGTGTGCCACAGGTAATAGCCCAATTTTCTTTTTGCAAAAAAAAAAGAATACCATTGTTCAGTATCTTTGCTCCCTTCCATTGATAAGACGAGTATCTGCAACATTCATCCATGTCAGTAGATGGCAGCAGAATACTGTTTTTTTCTTTTTGTATATTAATTATCTGCTCGTGAGGTGCTACAAGGAATATATTTAATGATGTGATCTGTTTATGAGGCTGTTTAAGATTGCTCCACAGAAAATCCAAACTAAATCAAATAAAGTATAATTTCATAAAGTAAAAATATCACACAGTTTTGCTGATTTTAATGATTTTACGAAAAGATAAAACTGGGAGAAGTTAGAACCTAGTCATACTTTTTTTCGTTCCAGTGGCAGATAATTTATGTTTATTTTTAGTATTTTCTTTCTAGAAAAGAACAACAAGATGAAAGTGTAATAAAATAATAAGTTGGTTAAAAAATAGTAAAATTCCAAATAACAGCAAAATATTTGACCAAAATCAATAACCTGTATTATTTACGGCAGTGTTTTTTAACCCTTTTTGAACCAAGGTACACTTTTATTTATAAAAAAGTTGCGAAGCACACCGTCCGTCGAAAATTAAGTTATGTCAAATATTTCACTGTACTACCTCTTAAGCAGATAATTAGTATATAAAAAGAAGAAAATATTACTTAAAAAAGAATGATGTGCTTTATTTATGTTTTTATTTTCTACAGAGCAATCTTAAACTGCTTTGTTAAACAACTTAAGTTATTAAATGTTGTGTGCTACCTCATGAGCAGATAACTAGTATATAAAAAGTGTATAACAATCTACTGCCACCTACTGATATGGATGACTATTACAGTTCCTCGTCTGAAGAAAGCAAAAAATACTGACTAATGACTGGATTTTTTGGAATGATACAATTTGGCAAGCACACTAGGCAAGGTCTCACGGCACACTAGTGTGCCCTGGCACACTGGTTGAAAAACACTGACTTACGGAGTAGTGGTGACCACGAAATCTTAATACTGTCAATTTAGGCAACATGATAATCTAAACCTAAAAAAAAACATGAAACTGCTTCAGGGAAATGTTTTTTTTTCAATATTTTTGCTGAACAATGTGCCTCAAGTTTTTTTTTTTAGAAAGAAAAGGTTGGAAACACTCTTTTAGCTAACTCTGAGACATGGGGGTCTAATAATTTTACATAGGAAAGCAACTGAAGGATAAGGAGCTTATCTGGAGAAAAAGGAATGTGGTGGAAGTACGAAGGGGATTGACGTTGGTTGTGAAGTGATTTTTCCCCCAATCCCTTTTTTTTAATTGGTTTTGTCCCCATAATGTGAATTATTACATGTACCTGTTCGAGCATGATGAAGAGAAAAGAAAGAGTGGCACATTTCATAAAACAGTTGACTCACCTCTCAAGGTATGCAATAGAAGTCAGCCCGCACAATGCAGATTCCAGTGCTGATACGCTTGTTTAGACTTCTGCAATTCGCCCACCTGACGTACTCTGTATAAGTAAAAATGTGATTTGATCACAGGTCGAATTCCTAAAGTCTGATGGCGGGCCGTGCATTTCATAACCAGGCCTTCAGTGGCGCTATGTCTAAATCAGACCAACCCTCAATAACTATTCTGTGGCTATAAAGCATTGACTGCCGCAACAGCTGCGACACATATTGAAAAAAAAGTTAAATAATACTTCATAAAATTGCATCATTGAGGAATGAAGCCAAATTTTACTCACTAAAATTCCTTTTTATTTTTGCACAAAATCCATTCTCCTGTATTCCTCAAGATGATTTCAATTACTCTGTTGAACAGATTATCCGCACGTTTCAGTTCCAGCAAGAACTTCTATCGTCATCAAGGCTAATGCTGAAAGTTGAACCTGTCCTGTCATATTTCTGGTATATGTTTTTATTTGACTTGGGGCTGGAACAGTTTGTTCGACAGAAGCAGTGGACACTATTTTTTTCTTCACTTTTTGCTTGTGATACTTCCGTTTGCCTAGCCAATCATAGTCTGTGAAACTGCTGATGTTTCCATACGCCTTCGAGAAAGCCCCGCTCTGCCAACTCAAAATCTAATTGGCTAAACCAACAGCTTTATTGACAATGATGTTATGCCTCGGTGCCTGCAGTATGATTGTAAAGGCCTCAGGGACGATTTCTGACCCTGGCAACAGACAATAACTCAGATGTGATTTGTTAAATGTTTGAAATATGAAAACACATATATGGAAGCAGGGGAAAGCAATAAAAGAAGGCTAACACACAATTAGGAATTACTTAATAAGTATTCAAGGTCAAAATAGAATTACCATCACAGGATTAAGATAGGGCGGCAAAGCGACTGAGTGGTTGGCGCGTCCGCGGTGCAGTTTTAAAGTCATGGATTAAAAACCAACTACCAGTCTTTCTGTTCGGAGTTTGCATATGCTCCCCGTGCTTGCATGGGTTACCTTCGGGCAATCCGGTTTTCTCCCACATTCCTAAAACATGCATGTCAGGTTAATTGGCCAATCTAAATTCTCCCTAGGTGTGAATGTTCGAGTGAATTGTCTGTCTCTCTGTGCCCTGCGACTGCCTGGCAACCTGTTCAGGGTGTCCCTTGCCCACTGCCCGACAACAGCTGGGATGGGCTCCAGCCCCCCGTGACCCTACTGAGAACGAGCGGTGCAGATAATGGATGGATGGATGATAAAGATATTTTATAGGCCAGCTGAGAAAGCCTTGCAGGCCCTGACAGCTCACCGGTGCTAGAAAAGGAAAAAAGAGCATTAATTTCCTATGAATTGATCATGCTTTGGCTTCAGCCTGTCAATGTTTTGTACAAACTTTGGTACTATAAGGCCCCTGAGGAATAAACGAACCCAGAGTGAGTCATGCTACTGCAAATAAAAAGCCGCTTGCCAGTGCGGAATTCCAATCCCAGCGACTCAGCGAGTTTGAGCGTGTCTCGCAAACGCTGCCATCCAAACCATTATGAGATTGTGGGTGGGGTCTCCGCGTCAGCACGGACTGATAAAACATGATCCTGGCTATTTCTCAATGGAGGGAGCGCCAACATTCAAGATGTTGACTTACACCCACTGAGCAAGTTCAGACTAATAAATTCCCTTCGTCTGTGTTCATCTCAGGAATCATACGTCTGAGAAATTTGTAGGCCTCTCGACATACAACTCTTGCCGAACTTCTCCATTGATTTGAATGTTCCCATTTTAAGGGAAATCTGTCTTATCGTCACTCTGGGCACTGCGTTACATTACAAGCAAAATCATATGGTTGTTTTAACCAGCCTTTGTGAATTGCCGCTACAAAAAAATCTATTTTAAGGTCCTTTTTTCCCCCCTCCCACTGATAGTCTCATGGGAACAACGCTGCGACGCTATTTCTGAAAGGGCTGAATGGTAACATGTGACCATGATGACGTCGCATCCCCGAGTAATGACTCATTTGTTCAGCACATGTTGAATGAGGGCAAAACGAAAACGTCTCGAAAGCTTTCGAATGGATGTGTTAAATTCATGTGACTCGCAGTTTACTGCAACTGATTGTTGTCTTAATGCAGTGTTTTAACTTTGTAATTGTATAACATTACTGGGATGTTTCCCTGTGTAAAGTATGTGAAAAAAAACTGTTGTTAATTTCATTTGAGTGACATCTTGACCACATCTCAGAAATATCCATCCATCCGTTACCTGCACTGCTTATCCTCAGTAGGGTTGCGGGGGTGCTGGAGCCCATTTTCAGGTAGTGGGCAGGGGGACACCCTGAACTGGTTGCCGGTCGCAGGGCACACAGAAGCAGACAACTCACACCTAAGCACAAATTGGACCGGCCCATCAACCTGACATGCTTATTTTTGGGGGAATCTAGGAGGAAACTTGAGTGCCCAAAAGAAACCCATGCAGAAACATGCAAACTCCACAAGGGGAGGCTGCGCTAGCTGGACTTGAACCCTGAATCTCTGCACCGCGGCGCTATGCGCTAGCTGGCTTAACCCCCAAGAAATAAGCAAAAAAAGATCAAAAGGACTGTGTTTATTATTTGACCACTAGGTGAAGCTTTATGATGCTGTGCAACCGAAAACAAATGTTAAAAAGGAAATCGAAAAATACAAACTACAGAGACTCTAAGTGACTGAAACGCACAATTTAGTTGAAAAAAATGCATGTTCATGTGAAAGTTTTTGGTTTATTATTCGAATCAATATTTTTTGGTTAATGAATAAAGGTTGTTTTTTTTACCACTAGGAGGCACAAATAATACAAACTGTCCCCTTAAAAATCTTAAACATCCTTCTCGCATTAGAAGCCATTTTTGAGCTCACGATTACTTTTAAGAATTCAAATTGGAGTCGTGGAATTGGTTGGTAGGCTAACTCATGGATGAGCTTTTTGCACTACAAAAGTAAAACAAATCATGCCACATTGGCAGAAAATGTTTCTTATCTTAAGTGTATTTTTTGTAGTCGTTTTTGAAGTACTGTATTTTCCGATACATTTTAACTTCCAGCGAAATAAAAACAATTATATTCAAAACAAACAAATTTGTCTTGTCAAGTAGGGGGTGGATTGTGTATCGACTTGAAGTATATCTTTCTTATCTTGGTAGACAGTATTTCTTATTGTACCTCTTATCTGCTAGATGAGATAATTCTGCGTATTATAAGGATTTTTTTTCCTCATTTAGAAGATGCTGGATTAATATATTTACACAAGAAAAACAATATTTTTAAAATTTGCAATCATTTTTTAACATAGGGAAAATAATTATAGTAGGAATTATTCCTCCATTCAATTCTGACCGTATATTGAAAAAACATTTCCCAAGGAAATTATTTGTATTTTACTTCAGAATTCTTTTTTTTTTCTTTGAAGGGACATTTTGTATTATTTAGCGCCTTAATTCATATATAAATAAACTAAAAAGTGTTAATTGAATAGGAAGCAAAAATAAAGAAATACAAACATTTTTTAAAATACTTGTAGGTTGAGTAATGTCTATTCATTTTACAAAAAATGTTGCTCTCTTTGAGAAAGCTGACATGATTGTCTGCCGTTTTGCTGCTACGGGTACCCCAAAAACCTTTTAAAAAGGCTGTGTGTAAGATGAATAGAAAAACGTTGCAGTTTTGTCACTTCAAGTCTCCTTAGTTTGTATTCTTCCTTGTGCCTCGTACCAACTTGTTTTCAATTGCACTACAGAGAAAAACAGCATCTCGTGGTCGATTAGTACACAGTGTCCGTTTACGGTACCTGATTTTTATTATCAAGAAGAGGAGAAAAAAAACACTTACATTGACTATACAAAATCGAAAGTATGCACTAAGAGAGGGCCAAACAGGGACCTAACAGATTAAATATCCAGTAACTTAAGGCACGTGATAGTAATGAAAGTATTTATTAACATAAATAAATACAGTAATGCTGATTAAACATTGTTTCCCGAGTGAATTGATTCACTCTACCATATATATAAGACTAATGGCTTCAGGATGGTTTCACGCTCTAATAATCTAATCAAATATCCAGGGTACTTTGGCGAAAATAATTGCTGAAAAAACAAAGCAGTCCGTTTAAGTTGCTGTTCCCCTGCAATCAGAAAATGTCAACATGGCTGAACACCCTTGGGAGTGTTACATTGTGATCATGCCTGCAGCACACGGGTGTCAAACTAATTAAAGCTGGGGGCCACATGCTAGAAAAACAAAATCTCACAGGGGCCGCACTAGTAGGTTTAAAAGAAAGAGAGAAAAAAAGAAAGAAATAGAGAGGGAGAAAGAGAGAGAAAAAGAGAGATAAAAAGGGAGACTGAGTAAGAGAGAGAGAGACAGAGAGAGAGGGAGAGTTAAAGAGGGAGAGAGAGAAATGGTAGGAGTGACAGAAATAGGGAGAAAGAGTGAGAGAAATTGAAGGGCAGAATATAGAGAGAGAGCACATTAGACAGAAAAATGGATTAAAATGGAGAAAGAAAGAGAAGGAAAAGGAGAAAAAAGAGAGAAAAAAAGACAGAAAAGAAAAATAAACAAAGAAAGAAAAAGAATGAGAGAAGAGAAAAAGACAGAAGAAAAATAAGAAAACGATAGTGAATGTGAAAAGGGGAGTGAGAGGGAAAGATGAAGTTAGAGAGAAATTAGTAAAAAGAAGGTAAGAGCAAAAGACAAGAAATAGAGAGAAAGAGACGGGGAGAAATAGAACAAAAGGAAATGAGATAAAGAGAGACAGAAAGGGAGAGTAAAAGAGAGAGAACTAGAGAGCAAAGGAGAGAAAAAAGAACAAGATCAGGAAAAAAAGAAATAGATAAAAAGAAAGACAGAGAGAGTGAAAAGGAAAAAAAAGAGAGAAAATGAGAGAGAGGGAGAGAAAATAAAGGAAAACCGAAGAGAGAGAGAGAGAAATACATATTACTAGAGTAGCTTGTGTTGCAAGTGGTGCCTTGCTTGGGTGACATCAAGTGGACACATTTCAAACTGCAGCTAATTTTTCTCTTGCGCCTCTCTCAGTGTAGTCTCGTGGGCCATATCAAAACCCATTGGCGGGCCTAGTCCGGCCCGCGGGCCACCTTTTTGACAGATGTGCTCTAGCAGCACAGTATCTACAGCTAATATAAAAGCTTGGATAAACACAGATAAGATGAGAAACGAAATATCCTTGGAAACACACACAAATACACGCACACTCGCACTAATTTGATCTATTCAAGCTGTACATTACGAATGATGTGGATCCTCTAATTGCACAAACATGTAAATTATTCATACTGTACATGCAGTAAAATAACTTTCATTTTATTTTAATGTGCTTTCAGGCTAGTTAGGTTGCTCCCTAAGGCCCAACAACTCACTCGACATTTGGTGTTTTTTTTTTTTGTAGAGAGCTGGCTTCTCGTCGAAATGCCTATCAGGATATACATTATGCTAGCTAAAATCCACGCGTTGAAGAAAAAAAAAATCTTCTTTGATCATGGATTGGGAAGCATATAAGCTTAGAAATTGATATTTTAAAGTATTTGAATATTTTAATGTTGATGTATTTTATTCAGAGCATAAGCGAGATAAGCAGTTGCTTATGGCCCCGCAATCACTAGGAGGCCCCCAAAGGTGGTCAGCTTTTTTTGGTGCTAACATTGGCACTTTGTGTGTCCACTCAAAAATACTTCTACGTAAATACAACGAAAAGTACTACACAATACCTACAAAACTAAATATTAAATATATTAAGCCTAAAACAGGGACCTAACATATTATTTTGCTTTCATTCTAAAAATAAAAAATAGCATAGAATTACTACAAAAATACTACTATAGTAATACTTTATTATAAAATACTACTACACAATTATTTACACGAAAAATACTACAAAAATACAACTACAGTAATATTACAAAAATACTAAAGAAATCTGACAAAAATACTACTATGGAAATACTACAAAGATTCTTCAAGAAGACGACTAAAACGCGGCTTTGGAAATACACCAATTACTCTTCTACTGAAATTTTAAAAAAGTATAAATACGTAATACTATAATATAAAAAGAAATACCAGAGAAGTATTACTGCAAAAATACTACTACAAACTACAAGAGTATTTGCAAATTACACCTATTGCGATACTACAAAAATCTTCGGATGGAAATATCACAAGTATTCTAACAAAATAAAACTACAGAAACACTGTACTGCAAATATACTACAGTAATACTGCAGAAATACAATAAACATTGTTATATGGAAATGCAACAAAATACAATAGATAGTACAGAAATACTAAAAAAACTAAGACTACAGCAATACTACAAAAATACTTTAATGGTAAATGGTCTGCATTTATATAGCGCTTTTCAAGTCAATGAAGACCTCCCAAAGCGCTTTACAATGTGCTTCACACTTACCCATTTACACACTCACACACCAATAGCGGCCATGCAAGGCGCCGACCTGCATAAAACTACTGTAATGATAAAATAATACTACAGATATACAACAAACAATCTCATCTCATCTCATTAGCCGTACCGCTTATCCTCATTAGGGTCGCGGGGGGCTGGAGCCCATCCCAGCCATCTCCAGGCAGTGGGCAGGGGACACCCTGAACTGGTTGCCAGCCAATCGCAGGGCACACAGGGACAGACAACTCATTCGCTCATTCACACCTAGGGACAATTTGGACCGGCCAATTCACCTGAAATGCATGTTTTTGGAATGTGGGAGGAAAACCCACGCAAGCACGGGGAGAACATAGAAACTCCGCACAGGAAGTCTGGAGCTGGATTTGAACCAACGACAGGTTCCCATGACATGAACTGTGCCGCACAAGCGCTAACCACTGCGCTGCCATGCTGCCCACAACAAACAATCTACTTTCAAAATACAACAAAGGTATGACAGAAATACTAATACAATACTACTATGGAAATACATAAAAAATACTACAAAAATAAAACCACAAAAATACTACAAAAAAAACTACAGAACTTTGATAAAAATCCGACTTTAGAAACTAAAAAAAAACTAAAAAACCTACAGTAATACTTCAAAACTAAATAACAAATAGGGCCCTAATATACTATTTTGCTCTCATTGTGGTCGTTTCAAAACCAATTTGATAAAACTCATCTATTTAAAAAGAAGTATAACATGTCACATGCGGCCCCCGAATCCAAATAGTTGCCCACCCTTGGAGAAGAACATGGAATGAGTTCTAGTAGGTATAGAAGAAATCACGAAATAGAGGGCCCCAATTCTTTTGCTTAGGGCCCCATGAAGGCTTGGGCTGGTCCTGATTTTAATGTTGAGTAAGAATACGGGGAATGATCTTAAAATAAGATAATCAAACATTAGCTAAACATTTTCTGCTTCAGTGTCAGAAAATTATGCATAAAATATGTGTTCGTGGGTTTCATCAGTACACAAATGACAGTTGCTATTACAAGGCGGCCATTATTTTCTTTTTTTTTCGAGATCTTAGCTGCCACAGTATAAGCAACTCTTGCAAAGAGTTGCAGCGACCCATGGTGGCGACCATTTATCACGCTTCAATTTAATTAAACAAATGACGAAAACAATGCAATGTATCTCTTGAAATTAAACTTGGGACCGCATATTTGTCAATTTAAACATTTTCACCGTTTTTACACGTTTCTGATCATTTAAATTGTGTACCCTGTATAACATTTTACGGAATTTAAAATAAATTAAATAAAAATATATAGGAAGCTACGGTAAATTCATTGCAAGGCAAGTGGGGAAATAACTAAGAAATATGCTAAAACAGCTGTTTGTGTTTTGGTTAACAAAATAATCTTGATTTACACAAAATAGCTTTGTTTTTTTTATTCCCAGAGTCTACTGATAGTAAATAGGCGCCGTGTTGTGTTTGTAAGGTTTATGGTTGCTTAATACACATTGGACCTGGTCTGCTGCTCCGGCCTCTCTACTTCCATGCCCACTTCCAACGTCTTTCCTGAATCTGATCATGTCCTCCTCACTTTTAACACCGTACTCTGTCTCTCTACTGTCAAAACCTCCCGTCTCATTTCTTTTCGTAATACCAAAAATATCAACATTGACACCCTCTGCTCCATTATTGACCGTTCCCCACCCCCAGAAGCTCTTTCAAGCCCGGATGAGCTCACCTCTCACTACAATACCTGCCTCACAAATATTCTAAATTCTATTGCCCCCCTGAAAACCAGGACTGCCTCATTCTCCACATCTGCCCCCTGGTTTACACCCGCTCTTCGGTCATTGAAATCAAAGAACCGCCAACTTGAGCGACTTTATAAGAAAACCGGCCTCACCATCCATAAGGACATGTACACTACCCATACTGCTAAATACAAGGACCAAATTACACAAACCAAATCCAGCTACTATTCCGGCCTCATCCTTTCCAACGAAGGAAATTCAAGAACTCTCTTCTCTGTCATGAACAAAATCCTCCAGCCACCAAATTCTCTCCCCCTCCACCTGTACTCCACAGCAACCTGCAACTCCATAATGGAGTACTTCAATCACAAAATCCTTAAGATTCACCACCAACTCCATCAAAACCTGTCTGCTCCCTCCCCATCTGAATTTCCTTCTGCTTGTCACTTCTTCTCCAGTTTTGCTCCACCCACGACTGCTGAATTATCCAACCTCATACTCAAATCCAAGCCCACCACTTGCCAGCTTGATCCCCTCCCTTCATCCCTTGTTAAATCCTGCCTCCCTTCTCTGCTTCCTCTCATATCTGCCATTATCCACTCCTCACTCTCTTCTGGTATCGTCCCATCACTTTTCAAAACCGCTGCTGTTACCCCTACGCTGAAAAAACATGGTGCCGACCCCAACAACTTTGACAACCTTCGCCCCATCTCCAACCTTCCATTTATTTCAAAAATCCTTGAAAAAACTGTTGCTGCTCAACTCCACTCGCACCTGTCCCTCCACTCTCTCTATGAGCCCTTTCAGTCTGGTTTCCGCCCCCGCCACAGCACAGAGACTGCCCTAATCCGTATTGTAAATGATCTCCTCATAGCATCTGACTCCGGTTTGGTCTCCATCCTCATCCTCCTAGACTTGAGCGCCGCCTTCGACACAATCTCTCACCCTATCCTCCTCAATAGACTCTCCTCCATTGGTCTCACTCATACGCCCCTCAGCTGGTTCCATTCCTATCTCACTGGCCGCACTCAGTTTGTCCAGCTGAAATCTTTCACCTCAAAGCCCTCCCTAGTCACCACAGGTGTACCCCAGGGATCTGTCTTAGGTCCTCTTCTCTTCATCATCTACCTCTTGCCTCTTGGTCATATCCTCTGCAAATTTAATATCCAATTTCACTGCTTTGCTGATGACACCCAACTCTACCTCTCCTGCAAACCAAACTCCATACTCCCACCTCCCTCCCTCACCTCTTGCCTTTCCGAACTCAAAACATGGTTCACAACAAACTTTCTTAAATTAAATGCCAATAAAACTGAATTCCTCCTTCTTGGCACCAAATCCACTTTATCCAAAGTAAACAACTTCTCTCTCAACATCGACAGCTCCTTAGTGTCCCCCTCCCCCCAGGTCAAGAGTCTGGGTGTCATCCTGGATAGCATGCTTACCTTCCACTCACATATCAACACCATCACCCGCACTGCTTACTTCCACCTCCGCAATATTAACAGACTCCGCCCTTCCCTCACCCCCCGCACCACTGCTATTCTCGTCCACAGTCTTGTCACATCCCGCCTTGACTACTGCAATGCTCTCCTCTTCGGCCTTCCTCAAAAGTCCCTCCATAAAATTCAGCTGGTTCAAAACGCCTCTGCTCGCATCATCACAAAAACATCTTCCCAGCAGCACATCACCCCCGTTCTCCAACAGCTACACTGGCTTCCTGTTCAGCATCGCATCAGCTACAAACTCATCCTATATACATATATGGCCATCCACAACCTGGCTCCTCCTTACCTGTCCGACCTTCTCCAGGTGCACGTCCCCACTCGCTCCCTCAGATCCTCGTCCTCCCTCCGACTGTCAGTGCCCCCTGCCCACCTGAGCACCATGGGAGCCAGAGCCTTCAGTTGCGCTGCTCCCAAGCTTTGGAATAATCTACCTCCGGACCTCCAATACTGCACATCTCTCTCCACTTTTAAGTCCCGTCTAAAAACACACCTGTTCAGGACTGCCTACAACACATAGCTTCTCCATTTCCTTTGTTTTTATGATTTTATGTCCTGTTTTTATTTATTATTTCGTTTACAACTTTTTAAATTGTATTTTTTCATTGTTTGTACAGTGTCCTTGGGTGGCCTGAAAGGCGCTTTTAAATAAAATGCATTATTATTATTATTATTATTAATAAAGGGAATTGCAATCATTAATAGGGGGGTCGTTTGGCTGAGATTGACAGCCAAGTATGAAACTTTACTTGCAAAATACGAATAATAATATTGTCTCGTATGTTCTTTACTAAATAATTTACTGGGTACAAATAAAAGCATAATAATTCGAATTTTAAAACGATTTTTGTGATGGTAGTTCAATCAACCAACCACTGCAGGTAATTAGTTTTCCCGCCTAACCTTCATAACGCATAAAATGAGGATTGGGTCTTTTGTTTTATGGGTGACCTATTCATTTAATAATTCTTCTTTGTATGTTGTTAGCAAATATTCGTCTGAATAGAGCAGGACGGCAAGCGCACATAACCCAAGAATCAACTAACTCACGTTCGTGTTTCTCCGTAGAATCCGAAAAAAAGCCGGAGTATAAACGAGAGCCGTCATTCTAAAGCTGGTATCGGTCTGATACGGAACAGACGCTGCCCTACTTACGATCAGACGATAGTTCGTTAGTTGAACGTGTCCGTAGGTTGCGTCGGTGCTATATTTTGTATGTTTAAGGTATATAATAGTATATTTAAGGCTTGAATAAGTAACTTGTATAGTTTTGTACTAAAAAAATAACGTTTAACAAAATAATATGCTCCATAAAGATAAATAAAGTGCAGTTTAACTTACTTTTGGGAGATGAGCTTCAAGAGTTAGGCGACTTCCTTCTCTGTGGTAAAAAAGTGGCCGAAAAAAAGCGTTCTGACCATTTTCTCAAATTTACACCAACCATATTGAATGGATGCACGAGATATAAAACAATAAAGATGTCAAAGTTCTCCACGCGTTAGTGATACAGTACACTTTGTTATGTTGACACACAAACGAGGAAGTATTCTTCGGGGTGGATCCTGAGTGAGCTCTCACATCGCCACCACACGCCAGTAGAGGCGGAAAGAAGCACTACAGCAATTTCCTGTACTCGGAAAAAGTGCACACAATACAAAATCTAACTTACAGCAATGCCCAAATATTTTTCGACGTCCCTAAAAAAAAATTTGTATCTACCATTTTTCGTAACTCGAATGGTCGTAAGTTGGGGAGCATCTGTACCCTGATTTGTTGGTTGGTTAGATCCATTAACCACTAGGGTCGTAGGAGCACCATTTTCAGTGGTGTGTCTTGAGCATGTACAGCCTGACAGCACCTATCCCTCTCCGGGCATATGTTTCATACCTGATCCTGAACCCAGGACCTTTCACAGGACAGGCGAACGTGCTTGCCACTGCACTTCTGACATGTTTCTACAAGAGTATTGGTGATGATACAGAAAAAGTTTTCCTTATTATTGATGAAACTTTTTATGTTTTATTCAAATGTATCTATTTTATCACATTAACTGGGGCAAGGGGTTTAACAAAATATTTCACGTGACAACACCAAAACAAATATTCATTGGCTAGATTGCTCTTTTGTGAGCATCCAAATGATTGTATTTTTTTTGTGAAAATTTGTTACAGAACAATGTATACTTCCTTGAATTTGGACTTTAAATATTATGTTTCCCTTGTCTTATTTTTGCCTCTGGGCTTTAAACATCTCAAAGATCTCCTCCAATGTTGGGTACTGTCCAAGAGGTTTTTTTCTCCATGCATGGTGTTTTGCAAAAATCATTTTACAAAAAAAGACCAAAAATTTAGCACACTTTTACCCTTTTGTGCTCACGTTTGGCCCAGTGATTTAGTTGTTTCTGTATAAGCCAGGCCGCCTCCCCATACATTGCCCACCATTCACCAGTGGTAGGCGGTCAGGGCCTGCAAGTCTTGTCTGCTGGACTGAAAACATCGGAATCATGTGATATTATTTATATTTTATCCATCAAATGTCTGTCATTTTCCTTTTATTGAGTCTCCCTGTTTAAACTGCTTCCAGATGTATGCTTCCATATTTTAGCATTCAACCAATCACATATTGTCACGAGACGTGGTGGCGTGGAAGGTGACCGGACCAGAACGGAGGCAGGAGGCATGAAGGGAGAACTCAAATGCGTTGACGATCCATAGGTTTTATTTAATAAAATAATAGTCGCCCAATACTCCGGGGCAAAACAGAACAATACAGAGTTCCTCCGGCACGAACTCAACAGGACAAGGCATAACAGACTAAAACATGACAAGGCATAACAGACTAAAACAGGACAAGCATAACAGACCGGGATTGTATATAATGAGTAATGAACCAGCACCCGCCAAACCCAAAATCCAGCCTTAAAAAGCAGAACAGCAATCAGCTGATCTGCTTCAGCTTGAGTTCGGGGCGTGGCATACTGGTAGTCATGGCGACCGTGACAGAGCCCCCCCTCTTAAGGGACAGCTCCCGAGGTCCCAAAAAAGAAAAAATTACTACCTCGCGCCCCGGAATGTTGACGATCGCGATTGGGGCAACCCTGCTCCCTCCTCCGAACACGCAGGAACGGGGAGAGGCAGGCGCCATCTGCGTCGGGCGGATCGGAATCGGCGCTCGGCAGGGGGGGTCTGGTGGCCAACTGGACAGGGGATGACAGACAGGCAGAACCGACGAGAACAGGACAGGTAAACAGGACAGGCAAAATCAGAACAGGTAAACAGGACAGGCCGATGCAGAAGAGTCGCACTCAGGACAGGCCGATGCAGAAGAGTCGCACTCAGGACAGGCCGATGCAGAAGAGTCGCACTCAGGACAGGCCGATGCAGAAGAGTCGCACTCAGGTCAGGCCGATGCAGAAGAGTCGCACTCAGGTCAGGCCGATGCAGAAGAGTCGCACTCAGGTCAGGCCGATGCAGAAGAGTCGCACTCAGGTCAGGCCGATGCAGAAGAGTCGCACTCAGGTCAGGCCGATGCAGAAGAGTCGCACTCAGGTCAGGCCGATGCAGAAGAGTCGCACTCAGGTCAGGCCGATGCAGAAGAGTCGCACTCAGGTCAGGCCGATGCAGAAGAGTCGCACTCAGGTCAGGCCGATGCAGAAGAGTCGCACTCAGGTCAGGCCGATGCAGAAGAGTCGCACTCAGGTCAGGCCGATGCAGAAGAGTCGCACTCAGGTCAGGCCGATGCAGAAGAGTCGCACTCAGGTCAGGCCGATGCAGAAGAGTCGCACTCAGGTCAGGCCGATGCAGAAGAGTCGCACTCAGGTCAGGCCGATGCAGAAGAGTCGCACTCAGGTCAGGCCGATGCAGAAGAGTCGCACTCAGGTCAGGCCGATGCAGAAGAGTCGCACTCAGGGGGGTCAGATGCAGAAGAGTCGCACTCAGGTCAGGCCGATGCAGAAGAGTCGCACTCAGGTCAGGCCGATGCAGAAGAGTCGCACTCAGGGGGGTCAGATTCAGAGGAGTCGCACTCAGGGGGGGTCAGATTCAGAAGAGTCAGGCTCAGGGGTTCAGGTTCAGAAGTGGCGATTCAGACAGAACAGGCGGAATCAGAACAGGCAAGACATGAGAGGGTCAAAATCAAAACAGACAAGACATGAGAGAGTCAAAATCAGAACAGACAAGACATGAGAGAGTCAAAATCAGAACAGACAAGACATGAGAGAGTCAAAATCAGAACAGACAAGACATGAGAGAGTCAAAATCAGAACCGGCAAGACATGAGAGTCAAAACCAGAACAGACAAAACAGGAGGAGCGGAGTCGGACTGGCAGGAAGCGGAGTCGGAGTCGGCCCGACGGGCAGCGGAGTCGGAGTCGGCCCGACGGGCAGCAGAGTCGGAGTCGGGCTGGCACGCAGGGGAGACGGAATAGCAGGCAATCGGCACGGGAGTCGGGCAGGCAGGCATGAGAGTTGAACAGGCAGGCGTCAATTCTTCCCGGGACCCCATTCGAGGCACAGCAAGGGCCACGACGGGCGGGGCCGTGGTTCGAACGGGCAGGGAAGGCCAACTCAGTAGGCGCCTGCCGAACTGCGCTCTCCAGCTCTCCCCAAGTCGCGCTGGGATCGTTCGCTGAGTTCTATTTGTTGGCTGGTTCATTCTGTCACGAGACGTGGTGGCGTGGAAGGTGACCGGACCAGAACGGAGGCAGGAGGCATGAAGGGAGAACTCAAATGCGTTGACGATCCATAGGTTTTATTTAATAAAATAATAGTCGCCCAATACTCCGGGGCAAAACAGAACAATACAGAGTTCCTCCGGCACGAACTCAACAGGACAAGGCATAACAGACTAAAACATGACAAGGCATAACAGACTAAAACAGGACAAGCATAACAGACCGGGATTGTATATAATGAGTAATGAACCAGCACCCGCCAAACCCAAAATCCAGCCTTAAAAAGCAGAACAGCAATCAGCTGATCTGCTTCAGCTTGAGTTCGGGGCGTGGCATACTGGTAGTCATGGCGACCGTGACACATATCAGTCATTAGTTGTTGCTAGGCTCAGAAATCTACCCTGAGGTCTTCACCAAAAAAATTCCAAGGGTCGTGGCATGGCATGGTAACATCAGTGTTCCATCAAGTTGTTGGTTTAACAAATCAAATTCCGTGTCGGTGGAAATTGGCCTTATGGAAATGTCAACGATTGGAAAACTATGATTGGCTGGGGGATGGGGGTAGGGGGTAATCCACCAAAGCAATCACGCCAACGGCCGTTAAACCTGAAGGGAAGATCTGCACAAAGAAATGTATTATTGGCTTGATTTAAAAGCGTTTTGTCCACTCACAATGGCTGTAGGAGGAGAAAAAATTAATTTGGTCAAAGATTTACTGACAAAGATTTACTTTTAATAGAGACTTCTCGGGAAAAGGTCGAAATCCTCAAGAAAGGTCGGGCAACTCCCGAGCAAGCAAGTCTTTCGCAAGCGGCAAAATGTTTTGTCAGCCACTTTCAGCCTAGAGGTATGATTTCAAGCCCTAGCCCAAACCTGGGTTGTCAATCATTGTGTTCGTGTTAAGCCGAGCTCTTCTTTAGCTGACTTTTTTTTATTGTCCACTTGTCATTTTTATTCTAGG
Source organism: Urocampus carinirostris (assembly GCF_059441175.1). Lineage (NCBI taxonomy): Eukaryota > Metazoa > Chordata > Actinopteri > Syngnathiformes > Syngnathidae > Urocampus > Urocampus carinirostris. Next base: position 15,016,004 of record NC_142357.1, read on the forward strand.
TCTCAGATTATAGAGTCTTGTTTAACCTAGATTTTGTTACAAAACACAGGCTTTATGTAAAATGCACGGTCTAACACTGCCATTCACAGCCTGTGACATACATTCAAATATGTGCATATAAGCTGACTCCCTGATTTCAGTATTTTATTTTATAGTTGTAAGTATGGTCAGGATGCAAGTATATAAAGTAGGGAGAATATCTCTATAAGGACAAACCTAGCGCCTTCATACTCTTTGCTTTAGATTGCGTCATCGTATTTGTATTCCGTTGTACTTTGTAAGTAGATATAAACCCCCTCCCTTTTTAAGCATTGCTCCTCGCGGACCGAGGGTTGTATGTTACAACGTGAGCAAAAGACGAATAGTTAGCGATTAGACGACATTGTAATTCATGATCTGATTCGGAGACGTAGCAAAGTAATGCATCATGTTGTAACGACAGCTGAGCAAAATGTTTTAAAAATTAATAACGGGTTACAGTACTTGTTACCGAGAAAGGGAATTGTGTTCCTGGAACATATTCATTTGTAATGCTTTAGTCCAAAAGGGGGCGATTTTTGGTTTAGAGTTTTAGGGGTGTTGATTGTGGCAGAGGGATGTCGGACAAACATGGCGGCGACCTAAGTAGCGATTCCACTATGTAAAAGAAATACAATTTTCCCTACCTATTTTTTTTAAATAAAAATTAACATGGGTATGATATTTCATTATTTTTACTTAGTATTCGAATCAATGTTTTTTTATTACTAAATTATTTTTTTTTTACCATTAGGAGGCACTAAATATTACACACTGTCCCTTTAAAGATATTCAGGGTCATTCAACACTGTTCAAGAGTGTCATCATCATAATACATTTGAACCTCTACAGCAGGGGTCTCCAATGTGGTACCCGCGGGCACCAGGGTGCCCCCTCAGGATAGTTGAGGTGCCCAGGACCTGTTCTGAAAATAGTTCACCAGTGCTGGGTCATTGTGATTTTCTAGTAAGAAACAAATTATTGGTGGTCTATTTTACCCTATTTTTAATAATTAACTTGGTTATAACACCCTATTCTTAACAAACATTTTATCTTTTTTTCCTAGGTATCAAGCTAAATTTTGGCTCGTTTGTGGCTAGTTATCTAGCTTTTTAAGTTTCTGTCTGGCTACTTGGAAGGCTTGTCACTCTTTTGGCTAGCTCACGAGCTCCCTTGTAGTTTTTTTTTAACCTGTTTGCCTTTCTGGCTAACAATCAAGCTATCTTTTTAGCTAAATAGCAAGCTATGTAGCTATTTTTTTTTATTCTTCTTCTTGTTAATTTTTACAATTTTTTTCATGTCATCTAGCTAACATTTTAACGTTTTTTGGGTGGCTATCAAACTAAATGTTGGTCTCTTTTCGAGCTAGCTATCCAGCTTTTTTTTTTAGCTTTGTATCGAGTTATTTAATTAGATTTTTACTCTTTTAGATAGCTATTTAGCCCCCTTTTCGTTTTTATTTATCTGTTTACTTTTCTAACTAACTCTTATTGCTATTAAACTATTTAGCAAGCCATCTAGCTAAGTTGCTATTTTAGAAATTCATATCAAACTGGTTGCCCTTTGCGCTATTTAATTAGAAAAAGTAGTTCTCATCTTGAAAAAGGTTGGAGACTCCTGCTCTACAGATTCCGCCGCTATGCCGCATGTGAAACTAACTAAGCGAAAGAGGAGTTGGCAGTGGAGTTTCTGACACTGCGTTGTTCACTTATTTTTTAAACATGTTTTTTGTTTTTATTTTTTCGTGTTTTCATATTTTGTAAGAGTACACTGTCCTTTATTAAATAGAAGAGACTTTTGAAAATGCTTCAATTTTAGGGGTGCTCGGGTTGAATGTGGGGGTGCTTTGACACACCCCGAAATGGCCTGGTTACGCCCATGATTCCAACACTATCGGTAGCCGTATCGATGTTTGTATCGATCCGGCTCGCACAACTGCCAGGAAAAGAGGGCGTAACTTATTTGTTGAATGACTGCCCGACACCGGCGGCAGTCCGTTGGTCCTCTCGTGGATGGGACGAGACGAGACAGCCTGTGGAATATAGACAACAACATTTACCACATTGCGCAAAAGGGGCATAACTTTGTCGATATTTGTTGTTTTGTAGAAGGAAGACAAAAGTGCTGCGTAGGCCGAGGCGAGGTGCTCGCAGGTTGGTGGTCTGGCGGGTTCTGCGCTGAGCGAGGAAGCAAAAAGTAAACACGCTGTCTTACTGTTAAGACTCGCTTATTACATTGAAAGAACACTACAACGGTGAGCATTGTAGCCTAGCGTTGAAATCGGCTTTATTTGTTGACGGCGACACATAATGCGAGTGGCGCATGCTATGTTTTGAAAGCGAGCCAATCAGATCCGCTGTTGAAATCCACGCTTATGTCAGTGACCTATATCGCATGTATGTGCGCCAAGAGCCCGCAATCACCTCAACGCTAGACTAGACAGCATGGGGACAAACGGGCTAGACGAGCAGCCGTCTTTTGGGGCGCCCGGGGCGGAACAGTTGACCACGGGTTTCCAGCAGGACGAGCGGGACGATGCTGCCCAAGAGTCGGGCTGGAAGAATGATGAGCGTCCGCTCCCGCAGGAGGACAGCACCGCGCAGCTCATCGAACCTGGACTCAAGGCGAGCTCGTCCCCGGCTCTCGAAAGGCGAGGCGGCGGCGCCGGGGGAGGCTTCGCGCCCCCCGAAGGAGGCTTCGGCTGGCTGGTGGTTCTGGCAGCCACATGGTGCAACGGCTCCATCTTCGGGATTCAGAACTCTTTCGGCATCCTTCACATGATGCTGGTGAGGGAGCATGCCGACCCCCAGGACAAGACGTCTCAGTTTAAAGTGGGTAAGTAGGACACCTGCATTCCTTTCATAGTTCTCAAATGAGGGGACGTGTACCCCTGGGGGTACCCCAAGAGGTACGTTAGATCTTGATATACTTTTCGTATTAAATTCAGCTCAAACTAATGATTAAACAAGCGGTTCGCAACTGGTATGACACCAGGAACCACTATCCCACCCTAATGACAGGTTGAATCCAAATCAAGAAAGTCATCTTATTTATTTGTAAAACACTTCTTGGTCAATTCAGTGCCACTCAAAAGTGCTGTATAAAAACAGCCCTGCCCAAAAAATGATACAAAATAAACAGTAATTGAAAAACTATAGTAATGGCAAGGGACAGACTAACCATGTGAGGAAAGAGACGTGAGGGAGGCTCATTCATACTGATCGGAATGATCCATAGCTCTCAAATAGGGGAACGTTTACCCCCTTGGGCGTTGTGAGACATACTGTACTTGTCAACATCAGCCAATTGCTTCTCTTATCCTTATCTTGCAATTCACCTTAATAAGTAAATATAGACTTTACCTGTACAACTCAGCACCGTTATACTCAATGCAAGAAAGACTATGTTGAATGAAAACAAAAATAATTTATGTTGTGGATTTTTTTTTAAATTCACTGTTTGAATTGAGTTTTTAACAATTTTACATACAAAAATAAACTAAACTCCAAACCCAAACAAACTCAAAACAGATAAACAAAAGAGCAGTTAAGCTTCATGTTGAAAAAGAAAAAAAAAACGGTATGATTTACTAGGAGAGTGGTGCAATGCACAGTGAATACAGAGATGTTGCAGATTGTGGTTGGGATAAAAAGTTACCAAAAGTCATTAGTCACATTCAACCTGTTGAATCTCTCCATCATTTTTTCACAAACTATAGCGTCCATCATCAGTGTTTTCCAAAGGTTTACGGCTGGGCTATCCGGGAGCTTCTAGTGTCTCCAAATTGTCCGAGCGGAGGTCATAAGTCCAGTGTTTAGTACTTTGAGAGATGTGTCCAAGTAGGGGACCACAGTTCTGTCTGCAAGAAGACACAGTTTTATTGATTTTGGGAGAATACATTTAAACCATTTTCCCTTACATTTAACAAAAATTTCCCATAAGGGAGCAATTTTGGAAGGTTCCCACAAAGCATGTATCAGCGCACCTCTCCCATTGCCACACTTGCAACATGTAGACCATCTTTGAACAGTCCAATCTTGAAGAAAATTGATGGATTGAAATAATACCTGTTGCTGTTGAGTTCACAAGTTTGTTTTATTGGCCCAATAAACAACACAATTATTTTAGCATCTTTCTTAGTTTTTTTACCCACTTATAGTAAATTCATTGTTGCTTATTATACGTAGCAGCATTTTAAAAAACAAATAAATCCGGTACTCAATTTGAAAATGTCAAAAAACGTATAAATTTAAGTGACAGGTATGGTGAGAGCAATCCAGGAGAAATGTGAGAATTTAATACATTTTTCAAAAAGTGTTCATATCAAGATAATTTCAAACGAATGATTACATTATGTCATTTATTAAAAGTATCGATCGTACATAAAATAAATGTTGTTTCGCAAGCCATTCACTATTTCATTTTATTTTAGATAATTGTTTAAATACTTCCATATAATTGTGATAACATTTTATACTGTCCAGAAATTGTTAGCATATTCTAGGAATAATCATTATAATTTTACCAAAATTTAGATGGGTGTTTTTTTGGTTGTAGGAAAATAATATCTAAAATTGACAGCATACCAATGATTTAGCTTATTTTGAAGTTAGGTTTAGTTCATAAATTAAAAAAAATAAGTAAAACAAGAAAAAGGATATGAAAGGGACACTGTCTAATATTTGACCACTAAATGTGGCTGTATTTAGTGCAACCAAAAGCAATAGAATACAGACTACAAAGACTCAAATTGACCAAACGGCACAATTTTTTTCTTTTTTTTCCGCATAGCCTTAAACCAAGTTTTTCTTTTTTAGGCGACTAGAAGCAAGATGGTGGACAATCATCTCAGTTCCCTTTAGGCGAGCCTCGTGTTATGTTATATTAAAAAAAATACGTACCCTACAAGTATTTAAAAATTAATCCACAATATTACATAATACCTAATGTCCCTTTAAAAGTAAAAAAACGTATCACCATACCTCATTATCAGTGATAATATAGGTGTTGGTTTTCTAAATAAATCTAAAACAAAATACATAAAATGAGTCAAATGAACTATAAACCATTTTAGTTGGTGAAATTCTATTTCACTTTCTTGTTTATTTTACCTTTATTTTTAAAATAACCTTAGAAAGTTTTTACAACTTTTAGATTTAGTTTTTTAACACATATTTGTATTTCGAAAGGGTTGCTATTATAAAATAATATATAATACATTTAAACAAGGCTACCCCGGCAAAATGCACCCTTTGGTTTGACATTGACAACAACGTTCTGTAAATCTGGTTGACTCTTGCTCAGAAAACCATTGAGTAGTGTTTTTCACAGAAAAACAGCGAGCATTCTACCCAAAGTAGTCAAAAAGGTCAGGGCTGGTGTCACGACTGGGATGTACTTTGAATCTTAACTACACATTTTCCTTCTCAGACCAATCCCCAGGAGGTCGAGGTCATGCACATTTACCGGCCTATAATGCCACACTCTCCTGAAAGGAGTCATGTGTGAACTTTCTCGTCACGCCATCTCAATGTTTTAGGCGTCTTCAGAACTCATAAACTTGATTCCCCTTGATAAGGAGGGAAGCAAAACATCACTTATTCTGGCAGGATGTTCTTGAACAGCAATGTTCTCTTTGGGCAAAAGCTGATGTGTTAAGGGTTCACATGGGTGCTTGAAATCCTTGAATTTTGGTGTTTTCAAGAATCTGTAAATGCTTGAATTTTAGTGTAGCCACAACAAGTCTGCTTAAAAATGATGCTGATACTGCTCTCTTTTGGCTTCACTTGGCCAGAGATTTGTCTCAAAAATATTTACACACATATTGTTTAAATCCACAAATATATTCACGATTTACTCAAGATCTAAAAATCATATGTCTTGATAAATGCGCACTAAAGATTAAAAATGGCATATCTAAATCCCAAGTTATATTTGAGGCTCTGCAAATTTCATGATTTGTACCTAAATTCTTCTTTTAACGGTACTGGAAATATATGCAAAATTGGCTTTGAAAGTTTTTGAATTTGGCCATGAAAATAGTGTACAACATTTAATATTCCTACATATTAAATGGTTTCTTTGTAGACATCTTTGTTAATCAACAAGGGCATTTTTCTTGAGGTTATATTTGTCAAGGACAATGTTTAAATCCGTTGAGCAAATAATTGAAATTTACCGTACTCACACTATAAGGAGCACTCCCAAAAAGTAGTCTTTTGTCATATTTTTGATATTCAAGGTGCACTGAACTATAAGGCTCATGCAATTAAGACTACAGAAGGAGCTAACGAATGTATTTGTGCGTATTTGATTTGCACATCAGCGTATATTGATCAGTCTAAAATGCTAAACATTGCATGCAATGGGAATTAAACCCAGATTTTGGCAGTGAACAGTGAATACCACTCGACCACTAGTGATGACGAACGATAAGGCATTAGATTAGTCACACTATTTTTTACTCACAGTGCTAGAAATAAACGTTAAAGAATAGAAAGAACATAAAGATATAAATGAATAAAACATGAGGAGAGAAAAACTCTTGTGTACCTGATGATGAAAGGGATTTCTCAATTATTTATAACTTTCAGGACAACTTTCTGTTTTCTCCATTCTGAAACATTTGTTTCTGGCAAAGTGAGTGGAAATAGGACACATATAATTAGTGTGTGCATTTCCAATCTTGTTTGCCATATTCTGCAGTGTATAAGGCTTATTCTCAAGTGTCATATAACTTTAACATTTTAGGGCAATTTGGGGGTTTTAGGTGTGTTTAATACTGCAGTTCGGAAAAATTTAGTAAATGTATTTACTGATGGATATCTGCAATTCTCATGTTTCTTAAAAATTGCAGGAAATTAATTTAAGATCAAGCCAGTAGTTTTTCCAGTTTTACACAGTTTTAATATACTCCTGTTAAGTTTAGACTTTAGTAGACACTCACAATATGGATTTTGAACTTGCAAGGAGAGGGGCCTTCCGATAAGAGAATTCCATCTCGTCCAAAAGTCCTTCCCCCGATCCTCTCTTTTCATTAAATCTACAAAAACAGATCAGCCCTAAAGGGCGTGGAATCAAAGAACAGCAACTAGATTGGCTGATATCGACAATGACGTAACAGTAAAAATAATGACCAACAGTGTGTTATCATTGTCAAAACAAGGAACTGGCGTCCTTTTAAATCTCCTTTGCATTTGTCCAATATTAAAAAACAAAATATACTCATCAAATCCGAAAGTAGAAAATTTCTCGTTTGGGTTTGAAAGATGTCTTTTCGCTATCAATCTTGGAGCTTTTCTCACACCTGGAAATGTGCAAAATCCCCTCCAAAATTTTCTGTCACCTAGAGATTTGCTAAGTCCCAAAATATTGTAAACTTATTGCCCAATTGCGTTTTGCACATTTTCGTGTGATAGGACAATGTTGGAAAAGTCTTGGCAGGGTGTAATAACTTATACGGGAAATATGTTATGAAAAGTTTCTGCAAATTAAATTTCCAGGTATTGACTTGGGTTGTTCATAAAGCTAGCCTCCACCGGAATCACACCATTGTTTCCCCTCTGTTTACCTGCAAGCTAGTTACTATAACAGACTATTGTCAATGTTTAACAAAGTTTGTGAAGGTCTCACGCCTCAAATATTCCCCAGATGATTTTAAGGAATTTGTGTGTTCCAAAACAAAGTTCGAAACACAAAACTCTTAAGCGCTGCTCTTTGAATCGGTTCCAGGCTGGATGCACAAGTGCAAGGGAAGCTTAAGGTCAAGATGCGGGAGGGGATTAAGATTCTTTGCTTGTTCCCCCGGACATTGTTGGCCCTCACTCTGTTATCGGCGTGGAAGCCGTTAAGAAAGTCTAAACTGGGGTGGGGGTTGTCATGTGTCAGCAGAATATTGTCCACTGAGCCCAAAAACAAATGTCAAATGATTCTGTTTTTTTTTTAAATTGTTCTTTCTGTTTAACCCAAGAGATTCTTCAGTAAAAAAATAGAGATTTATCGTGTCTCCCATTTCAGACTACTTTCGTAATTCTTGGATGTGTCCAATGTAAAAGGATTAGAATCAATCCCACCCAAGTACAGATAGTAAAACACTTGAATGAATGAAACAAGAGGAACAGTGCTTAACTCAAGAAAAAGAAAAAAAAGAGGTTTTCCTCTGATCCGTCATGCGTGCTTATCTATAATCTCTTTCAGTCCCCATCTTTAGTGGATAACTGCTTGGTTTGATAGTGAGTCTTCTGCACTCAATGAACTTTTGAAAAATATTTAGTGCTGGTGATGTTTTGTGTGATGTTTTTTTTTTTAATTCTTCATTATTTGTCACACTAAAAACATCAGTGCTGAACTCACTGGCCATAGAAAGCTTCTCAGTCTGCGCAAGTGCCCTAGTTAGTCAACCAATCGTATTGCAAATAATGATGAAAACAACATTGTTTGCCAAACTCATGAACTTGATTTAGGCATTTTTTTCCTCTTATTTCTTTTTCTATGTTTTATTTGCTCAAAAGTCCCCCCCCAAAATTTGTCTATTATATTATTAGTATGACTATAAACTGTAGGTGAATTACAGACAATTCTGAGGTCAAAAACCAAGGCTGTGTTCAAAAATCGTTTAATGGATATTCAACAAATTTCATTAAGGATCTTTTTATATTGATTCATAATGTAATTAATTGATTATTTACATAAAATATTAAACATTTTATCTATTATTTATGTGTTAACAATGCCCAACTGAGTTCAGAGAGCCTTTATATACTTTTTTACACCACATCTATCCGATTTAATCTTAATTTTACTTTTGGTGTTTCGGCCACGGAGCACATTACGCTGGAATGAAGGGGGCTGGGGGTTGGAATGGGGGGGAAAGGAAGAGTTTATTTTAGCATGTCTAGGATTCTCACATACTTGCACACACATCAAAAGGATGTGCAACGATGACTTCTGCTAGAAGATGGTGTCGGCCACTACAGTATTTTCAAGTTACGGACACCACCTTTGAATAAAATAATGAAAAAATGCATGGCTAAAAATCAGCCCCAGAAAATTCGAGGTATGATACTTTTCATTTCACTATATTTGAACCTGTTTTTCAAGTAAACTACAAAAATTATAATTGAAATCTACTGCATTTTCCAGACTCCTGATTATAAGGCTCACCTTACATAAACATTCAGGAAACATGGTTTCACAACTACAATAAACTTCATTAGTTTATAAATGGTTACTGAATGTTGAAGCATTTAGTTGTTATTATGCATTTACAATTTTATATATTTGATTTCCGGTCTATAAGGTGCACTTTTGAATTTCCGGGCATTTTGGGGTTTTTAGTTGCACCTTATAGTCCGTAAAATATGGCATTATTTTGTTTTGTCATTTATGTCTAAAACGTTTAAGATGTCTACTATATTTTGACAGGTCTCCAATTGCAGATGATTATTTTTCTAATTATAATAAATATTTGGTAGAAAAAAAATGAAGCTAATTGTTTGGGCAAAAGAGCATTTTTTTCAGTGTGCAATTTGACAGGCCTTCATTTTTTTATCTTGCTCTTATCCTTTTAAAATATGTATTTTTCAAATTTAAATACTATTATGAAAGTTGTATTGCACAAAAATAATCAAATGTTTTTAAGTTTATTTCCATAACAAAAAAACATAAATTAATAGGATTTTTTTTAATCATTATTGGATTATGTTGGAGTGAATCTGATCAATACATTTTTTTCAAAATCCAATTAGAAAAAAACTACTGACTCATAATTGAATCAGCATACTAATATTTAATTTGAGACCTGGCTTTATCAAGTTAATCATTATTGGATGCGAGTGAACTTCATATCCTTTTGGATTGAAAACGTGGTACTAGGAATGGAGATTCTGAGAATACAAATAAACCCGCACGGGTCAATCGTACGATGCCATATCATTTTGTATTTTTTTTAATAAGCATCCAAGACTGATTTTGTCACGACCAGGATGGAATCAGGACCCAAATGCGTAGCATTAACCACAAGTTTATTTATAGAAAGAGGAAGGGCAGCGCCCCCGACCCGGTGCTCGCTGGACGCGGGAAGCAAGCCGCTCATGCAATCGGATCGTGATCCGGATACGGAAGTGGATCTTCTGTAGCGGGTGATGACAGTGTCAAGGACGGAAAAGACAGGTCGATAGCCGGGAAGGGAGAGCAAACATGGTCAGAATCAAAAACAGGTCGGAGCCGGAGACAAACGGGGAGATCAGGAATGGACGGGTGGAAAAATCGGGTGCAAAAACGAGACAGGCGGTAGTCAGGGTCAAAATGCTTGCCTTGTAACAACAGAGGTTCGCTGACGGACTGACAACAGGATAATGACGGGACTGGGCTTAAAAAGGGACAGGGAACCAATCAGATAGCCCGCAGCGGCTTGCGCCAAATGAGCGGGCACAGGTGATACTAATCGGTAATCTTGACAGATTTTGTCCTTGAAGCATTACATTATTTTCTTTCTCACGGCAATTATCCGCCTTAACCCATTTCGAAGTTTCCCCTCATTAGGTAAATTTTATACGTATCTAAAACACAACACAAAAAGCAAATCACCATTGCATGCTTAACCAAGGTCACTCGAGCTAATGTACATACAACATGCTGACATTTTTGAGTCCTTTTTTTAATATACTGGAACAAAGTATACATTTATTTGGACTTATTGTGATTCGTTTTTTTTCTGTATGTAGCTACATTGTAAGAAACTTGTTTCTTTGACAACTTTGGTTTGAGTCCTAACGAGCTTTGGGGTTTAGTCAGGTCCACTTTTAATGGGCTCCTTTTTTTCTAGACTGAGATTCCTTTTTCAACCTCTAGCAGGTGGACTTTTTATTCCCTTGTAGGTGGTCCGGTATTTCTCAGTAATTGCACCATGGTATGCAAGAACTTTCATCCTTTTTGTGCCAATTTATACAAAAGATGTGCAATACCAGGGTGTGTACTCAGCTGTACTCTGCTTTGTCAATCACCTCATTGAAGAGAGAAACAAAAACAGTACGCTTGTGGGAAAGGGTGAGGAAGGAAGATCGTTCTTGCGAATTTGCTTTAGATGCTCCAGTTTCCTCTCTCACCCCCCACCAAAATGTGTTTTTGTGAAGTAAAAACTCTTTGTGACTGGTTGATTATTTGATCAACAATGGGAACGTGCAATAATTATTGGATTGATCCATGAGTAATTGACTAACAAATCAATCTAAAAAAAATTGTAATCGATTAATTGTTCCAATACCTCAGGGCCGAAATCAATAGTAAGAATTAAAATCACAAAAATGTAAAGGGATCATAAAGCGCCATTTTTCTGCTACCTTTTTGGCCCGAGTTTTTTTGGGGGGTACCCGTAGCAGCAAGATGGCGGACAATTATGAAATTTTCCTCTAGCTGAGGTTAACGATACGTGAAATAAATAATGAGTATTCTTAAAACAAGGCACATATGTATACACTTTTCATATAGGATTGATAATTATTTAAATTGAAATCAATATTTTTTCATCAATTAAAATATTTTGCCATCCATCCGTTATCTGCAGCACTTATCTCAGTAGGTTCACAGGGGTGCTGGAGCCATCCCAGCTGTCTTCGGGCAGGGGACACTGCGAACTGGTTGCCAGCCAGTCGCAGGTTACACAGAGACATACAACCACTCGCTCATTCACACCTTTGCACAATTTGGACGGGCCAATTAACCTGACATGCATGATTTTTTTAATGCGGGAGGAAACCTGAGTGCCCGAAGGAAGCCCGAAGGAAACCCAAGCAAGCACGAGGAGAACATGCAAACTCCGGACAAGAAGGCTTGGTTTCTCAATTTGGTCTTATGACCTCAGAACTGTGCTTCGGACACGCTAACCAACCAGCCGCCGTGTTTGATTTCAGTTCTGTCTCGAACCGATACCTCATTTCGTAAACATGTGTGTGTTACCCAGACACAAATTATATTAAACTTACAAATGCTTCGATGTTACCGGCTTGCATTTCATTCCTTTCTGACCGAGTTCGATTGCATCTGAATTACATATTCAAGCATTAGTTTTATTTTCTTTAATGACTTTGTGTATGTATGATATCCGGATTGGATATCTTGATTTGATGGTTGTAATTCAAGCATATGATTGATTTAGTTTGCTGTCCAGGCCGAATTTGGAAGGCAACAAATATCAATTATTTTTGACTGCATGTATAACCGGTTCCAAATATGCAGTTTGCCATTATGTCAGTGCCAGTGTACTACTAGTATCACAAAAATTGGCTTGGAGTTTTTAAGCTGGTTTCATAACATTACGAATTAGAAAATGTATGCAAAACCTCTTTTTAACCTGTTGTTAGAGTACAAATGTATACTTTTTATATTAAGCAATGACATAAATTTTTTTAATGGGTGCGTACTTGTGAATGGGAGAAGGGTGTTTGGTTGGCCATTGCTATACATTGACATCCTGGTGGCCGTTACATAGAAAATCTCATCTGCTCGGCAAGTTTGGGAACTACTAAGGCACGTGAGGGGTTGGTACCCCAAAATGTTGTTGAAATACTGGACCAAAAATAATTATTTTTGTAGCTGCCAAAAATATTAGACAGGCAAAGCATATTGTATCTACAGTATAAACTAGGGCTTCACGGTTAAATGAAACCTAATCAATATTGCGATGTGACGTAGTGTGTTTATGTCATCGCAAGACACTGCGATTTTTTTCATGGATTTAGTTCCCCTTTGTTATTTGAGTGATAGAGTGTTTGGCCAACCAGAGTGGACACAGTTCGGGTTTTAACAGTGCCGGCCAATCAGAGGCAAGTTTGAACCTCGTGGGAGCAGAGCGAAACACTAACAAAGCTCTTTGGAAGGGCACCGTTTACTTAAGTTTATAGCATGTCGCGATTATTAGTGGTGGGTGGGTGTGTTGGGTGTATCCCTTAACCACTAGGTTCGTAGGGGCACCGTTTCCAGTGGTGTGGCTTGGGCACATACGAGGCTAACAATAATTTCCACCTGGTCTCGAACTGGGGACCTTTCGTGTGTTAAGGGAATGTGTTCACCACTGCACTACGGAAACAAAACTATCACAGAAAATGCTCCTTTCCTTTTGAAATAGAAAATCGCATCAAAATTCCAATGCTGGTCTCTAAAATCGCAATTATTCTTTTTTCCCCAAAATCGTGCAGCCCTAGTATATACTGTATACATCTATATTCGTTGAAAAAGGTTACGAATGTTTTTGTCATTCTACAGAAACCATATAATTTTCCCTTATCAAACATTTTTGAAAAAGCGCCAGGGAGCCAATAGGGAGTGCCAAAAAGCCACAAGCGGCTCCAGAGCCCCTTGTTGCTGGACCCCGCACTAACTGATCATCACAAATTGAATTATATTTGACAATAGGTTACATTTCAAGGGCTTAAATTTTGTTTAAAAAAGACATCCATCTCAATAACAATTTCGGACCATTGTATAAATACCAACTTTTTTTGAGTGAAAATTCCAATGTCTGAGAAAATATATTTCCACTGCATGTGTTGGGATCTTCAACAAGTGCTTTTGTGTAAGATTATTGCCCTCTTTTTCTCTTTCACACAAACACCTTTTGTCCCTCCCGTTCTTGGACTCATTTTATCTACACATTTCTTTCCGCTACCTACAAAGATTCTTTGTGCTATGCACGGTAATTGGTACACACAATTCATCCGTTTCAGTAACAAATTGGAGAGAAACAAGAGTGACAAGTTGGGTCTGTATACATTGCTTCAAAGCTTCAGACTTGAATATTATGGAACTGGAACTGGGGAAAGTTTGGCAGTCTCAGAATGGACCTGATACGAGTGTAAGCGCTTAGTGCATTTGTCATTTGCCAACCAAGGACTTAGCCATAACACTGATTATTTATTTATTTACAGTATATATCTCCATATAAATCTCCATTGAGGACGTGGCAAAGATTTTTTTTTATCCAAGTTGACATTTGTCATAGGCATCACTTTCCATCCTTTAATTGAGTGTTTTACTTAAATGCTTGAAGATGTACTCATAAAGATCTATGCTAAACCAGCAATTAAATTAAGGGTCTAAAAACTAAAGCCCTACGGGCATGACATAGCCCGCCTATGAGAACCAGCTTTTTTACAAAACGATAGGACAAAAAATAGACACAAACTTGTATCATCTTTTCAATTGAAAAGATGCACCATCTGCTTCTATGCTGGAAATTGGTATCAACTTATATACCAAAATCTTAAGGTTTTTTGGATTCAAAACTAGAATCCTCTTTCTTTGTGCGTAAATATTGCCCCATCTCCATCTATACCATAGTTGTCCTCATTGTTATCCAAAACTAGCTTCCTCCTCTATGCTGAAACTGTAGTGTTGTTATTGTTTGGTCTATCACATTCCTTCTCTGAAAAAAACATACAATGGGAGACAAGAGACATATAATCTTAGCTCATGAGGAGTTCTAGTTATTTCAGGGCCTGATTCTCATCTGACCTTAACCTGGGCAGCTCCTCTATTTTGTAACAAGTTGAGGGAAGGATGTTTATACACATCAAGAGGGCACTACCATAAAAAAGGAACATCTAAAATACCGGAGTAACACAAAAATAACAATGCAGTTCTCCTCAGGTAAATAGTTGATTAGTTTGGGTGGTTCACAAGGTGAAAAGGCTCTTTGAGGTAAGGCAATACCTCTCAACTGTTAAGTTTGCTGTAATGCTCAATATTTGTAGTTAATGCATTATAGATTTACAATAATCCTATCTGTTATCTTCTGCCATTAAGATTTTAAGTATTGTCTTCTTAAGGTGGCACGGCAAATAGGTGGTTAGCGCTGAGCCCCGCAATGCGGAGGGTTCAATTCCAGATACTGCAGCCTCTGCGTGCGGAGTTTTCATGGTGTTCGTTTTCCTGCTTGGGTTTCCTCCAAGTACTCCGGTCTTCTCCCATGTTCAAAATTGGCCAGTCCAAATTGTCCCTAGGTGTGAATGAGCAAGTGAGTTGTATATCTATGTACCTTGGACTTGTGGGAAATCAGGTCAGGGTGTCCCCTGCGAACTGCGAGAAGATAGCTCAGATGGGCGACCCTAATGAGGATAAGAGGCGCAGAAAATGGATGCCTTCTCCTATTCCCAAAACTGCCATACTTTTGTTCTATGTTAAAAAAACATTGATTTGAATACCCGGCAAAAATACCGGAACTATTATACCAATGCTGAATCTTATAAAAAAAATCAAAGGTCGAGAAATTTGTATTTCTTTTACATAGTGGAAACCTTACCTGGAATTTGCCATCATGTTTGTCTGGCAACTTCCTGCTACGTTGTGCTCTGTGGCATTGGTTTTCGTTCCAATTACACAATGGAGTGACATCTTCTATCACACATTGAGGCTTAAGCGACCCAGAAATTAGATTCCACAATGCCAATTGATAGATAACATTTACTGTAGCACTTCCATAAATGCACCGAAAATGAAAACACTTTCAAGTTTTAACTATGTTTTTGTATTTTTTAACGTGATGCTGGCTTGTTGTTTTAATACTATTTTATTCAAACATTTGCTCTGTGGGATCTATTAAGGTTTCTTTTCCCCTTTTCTAGAGGCCTTTTAGAGGTTATACATGCCCACTTTTGTGAAAAAGTCCAAGCTGCTCACATGTTTTTCTTTAGTTAAGCTCTAGGGCTTTTTACACACAGTACAGACAGTAATACATTTATTGTATTTAGTGTACACACACCTGCACATCTTCTTCAGCCTGCAGACTAACAGCAATATGAACTTGAACTCAATCACCTCATGGTATCTAGGACTCATTTGGAAACTATTTGCATGTTACATAAACATCACAGAGATGCAAAATGCATGCTGGTAACTTGGTGCCAAATAAGAAGTGTAAAAAAAAAAATACAAGTTTTGGTAGTCATACGCAGTGGCTTGTATAAAGAATGCCGTGAACGTGACCTGCAATTTGTGACAGGGTAATTAGAACATTTTGTCTCGGTCTTGGCAAAGTACCTATTGCAGTACGGCGATCAGCAACAATCGGCCCTGGAGCCATACAGTATGTGGCTCTTTGTCGCTCACTAGTTGTTCCCTGGCACTTTTTCAAAGTTTTTTGTTAGTGGAAAATTATATGGTTTATGTAGAAGGACATGGATGACACAAATATTCTTAACATTTTCCAATGAATATAAATATATAAACAGTATATGTACAGGATGTGTTGCCTACCTTCGAAGGCTTATATCGAGCTTTCATTTTCTGTGCAGACCCATCCAAATGTTTGTTGTTGTTGTTGTTTTTGGTCCAATATGGCTATTTCAACATTTTGGGTTGCCAAACCCTGGTTTAATACAACCTCCAGTTTCAGGACAATGCCAGGGCTGTTATACCTTGCTCCCCAGGTAACGACAGCCAGACTGTTGTTTATCTGCCCTTTGATTCTTTTGTGTTATCATTTCAACCTTGTTTTTTGGTCAAATTATTGACATTGCACCCCGGGTTGACTGTATGATGTAACTAACCATCTGTTTTAGTTTATTTATTGATTTTGGGGGAGAACAAAGTATAAATTGACTTTTAAATCACCCGTTCTACTTGTATATAAGAAAAAAGGCCATTCGGTGATTTTTTTTCTTGGATGTCAAATAAAAGGACAACAGCAAAACAAATGAATTGTCTTGTTTATGGACAAGTACAAAAGTTTACTAGGATAGCCAAATTTAATATTAGGAACAAGGGTCTCTTCAAATGCTGATAGATACTGCAGATCTGAAATGTAATTTTTTTCTAATCTTTCCTTTTGTTGGGGTATGGATCTGTTGTTTTGATTTTGAATATATATTTCCTGCAAAAAAAAATGGAAAGGGGGGTAGGCTGTTAAAATATTCTGCTTCAGCCTACTCCCTTCGGGCACATTTTCATGTATTATAATCTGTTATTCTACAGCATTTTTTGTGCAAATATTTTGTTGTTTCATTTTGTTAATTAGTGGTTGATGTTGGTTTTTGTGCTGTACCTACATAAAAAGCCACAAATAGAAACCAAACTCCCATTTCACATGATATAGTTAATTCTTAAAATAGACACATATTATTATCCAAGTTGTTTCTTTTTCTTAATTTCTAAAATTTGTATACTAATTGTAGTCACATAAGCGGTTGAGGACGTTTTTCTAATTATTTATTTTGCTGTAGGAATTGTTAAATAATATAAAAAGACCTGAATCGTGGGGAGTGTAGACCTTAAAGAGCAGAACCAATTTCAACTGTGATGACCCTGCATTAATAAGAGATTAGTATTAGTGTAAACCTGACGATTAACTTTCATACAAATATTGTGTCCATTAAACAACTCCATTAAAATCAGTTGTTGGAAATGGAATGTTCACACAACTGTGTAACATATTAATTATAACTGTGTTAACTTTCTATGTAATTCATTTCCATAATTGTTCAGTTTGTTTATTTCTTTTCATCAGGCTATGTCTGCTACGGATGGTCTTGAGCTCCTATTGTCCTTTTTCACATCCTGTCTCTTTTATGTTTGTAGCCTGGGTCGGGGCTCTCGCCATGGGGATGATTTTCTTCTGTTCGCCGGTGGTCAGCATGTTCACCGACCATTTCGGCTGTCGGAAAACTGCCGTCAGTGGGGCGCTCCTGGCCTTCGTTGGATTGCTCAGTACATCTTTTGCAAAGTAAGATGTAATTCTCCACATTTATTTATTTGACACCAGTGCACAAAGGACAGTGGTACCTCTTCTCATTGGCTTAATTCGTTCCGAAATCGTGCTCTTAGCTCGAATTGCTCATATTACGAGCAAATCTCCCTGATATGGAAAAATGAAAACCTAATGGGTTTGCTCTCATCCTCTCAAAAGCATACAAGAGAACCTTAAATAGCTAAAAAACATATCTTCCTGATCACTAAAACCACATAAAAAATACAGTATTAAACCATTTCTTTTGTTTTCACCGTGACATTTCCGGTGGGCTGGACTTAGCCTTTAAGCGAAAAATACTTGTGCTAGTCAGAAGACCGATGAAATGAAAGCTGTCGTTGCTGCAAGCTGTAGTTTGTTTGTGTGCCAAAAACGTTAGTCATCGTAAATTGAAGTTTTACAGGATCCAGCGGACACTCATTGTCCAAGAAACAGGATAGAGTTGTGGTAAATGCATTTAAGTAAAAAGACTGGACCGAGGCACTCATTCAAGATACTTGGGTTTGCAGCGCAAACTTCATATCAGGTAAGCAAAATTAAATATTTATGTTGTTGCTATTGAGTCTGTATTACTTATTATATTGGCAAAATATCTTATTTTCTTAGCATAACTTAATGTTAGCATGTAGCATAAATACTAAACTAAGCCTTGTAAACACTTTGCGGGTCACAAATGAAAATAGGCATGCTTTGCCAACAATCCTTCGGAACACAATCCAAGTAATTTATTAGATACATTTAACTATTCATGTTTTTATTTATTTAGGAGAAGCATTTCTTGATTATACTACACACTAACTGTTAGCTGAAACTAATTAAATAACAAGATACTTTTTCGATATAATGAGTAATATGGACTCGATAGCAACAATCATAAACGTTTGATTTCTCTTACCTGATACGAAGAGTGTGCTGCAAACCCAGTTATTCTTATGAGTGCCTCGGTCCAATCTTTCTGCTTTAATGCATTTACCACAACTCTTCTTTTTCTTTGATTAGGAGTGTCTGCTAGGATCCTGTAAAAATCAATTTATGATCAGTAACGTTTTTTTCTCTGATTCTGGCACACAGACACAAAAAAGGATATTTTAACACCGAACTAGCAGAAACAAATGCTTGGTTTCTTCAGTGTGTTGACCAGCACGGTAAATTATTTAGCCTCGGGCTTAGACTGTAACCTCACGACATGAAAGGGTCTATCAGATAATTAAGAAGATATTACTAAAATAAAAGTTGATTATATGCGCCACAATAAATGTGTGCGCGTGGTGCAAAGAAAGGGGTTGCAAGGAGAAGTTACACAAATCACATACCTGTCAACTTATAAGTTTTCCCAGTATGTTATACGTTTTTTTTCTCATTTTACATTGTGTATGCTGTGTAACAATTTTTATATGAGACATTTCTTTTCTAAAGAAATAAAAAGACCAATTTTGTCTTGGCCTTTTTGGCTCCAATCCGATCATCTCTGTCAAAGGGAGCAGACGACAATGTCATGTCAATTTAAATCACATTTATTTGTATAGCCTTTAATCAAAAATGTTTCAAAAGACTGAACAGGTTACAATTACACTTTATACCGCCATTTGTCACTGATTTTTGATGAGTAAACTACCACAAAATCGTACTTTCTGGACTACAAAAAACATACAAGTACAAGACAAAACTGTAACAGTAACAAACACACACACACACACACACATTTATTTATATATATATATATATATATATATATATATATATATATAATACAAAATCAATGGAGCATCGTAAATAAAATACTACTTATAAAAACTAGTTATTTTTTAAGCCATCTTTGTCCCCATTGTGCCTTTCTGTCTCTGCTACAAAAATATGATTACAGAAATACTCCAAAAATACTACATATTTACTACAAAACAAGATATCAAATTAAGTGCTTAAAAAACAGGGACTCAATATATAATTCGGCTTTCGTTTTGAAAAGAAAGAAATACTACAGATATACCACAAAATACTACTAAAGTAATACTATAGGACAGGAATACTACTATAGAAATACTATAACAAAATACTACTACAAAAATACGACAAAACATTACAGAAATACCACTACAGTTGCACAGAAGTTGAATCACTTTATGTCTGAGAATATTTGTTTTGAATTCATGCAGTCAGGATTAAGGGCATATCGCTCTACTGAGACAGCCCTGGTGTAAGTAACCAAGGATTCTCTTCTGGCAATGGACTCCGCCGTTTCATCACTGGTGGTGCTGCTGGATGGTTTTTGTAGCCCTTTGACACTTCTTGTGATTAAGGGCTATACTTGACTACAGTAATACTACAAAAACATTAAATACTAAATACTAAAAAATGACTTCTACTGAATGCCCTGCGACTGGCTGGCAACCATTTCAGGGTGTCCCCTGCCCACTGCCAGAAGATAGCTGGGATAGGCTCCAGCACCCCCGCGACCCTGCTGAGGATAAGCGGTGCAGATAATGGATGGATGGACTTCTTCTGAAGTACTACAAACATACTACTATAATAAGACTATAGAACAGAAATATTCCAAACAGTAATACTCAAAAAAATACTACAAAAATACAGTACTACAAATACATTACTATAGAAGTACTACCAAAATCCTACCAGAGAAATACTACAAAAATACTACAAAATACAGCTACAGAAATACTACAGAACAAAATATCAAATTTAGTGCTTAAAACAGGGACCTAATATATTGTTTTAGCGTTTTAAAACCAATTTGATAAGACTACTTTTATTAAAAGCAATTATAAAGAGAAATATAGCATGTAGATGCATTTGTATTTACAGTATTCATAAATGAGAAATATTGGATGGGCTCTTGGCCAAATTGTTTTAACCCTCATTGCGGCCTGTGATTCAAGATGTAATTAATGTTTCAATGGTAAGTATCTTAACCTTCCCTGCAAAATATCATTACAAAAGAAAAAAGAAAGAAAGATTAAATCATGAGGAGAAATGTTAGGTCTCAAATTGAATTTAACTGAATTGTCTTTATTGTCATTGAAATCAACATTGTGAAACATTGCTGGCAACAAGATTAGACTTGGCATTCCAGGATAAACATGGTATAAAAGCTTTAAAGGGGGTAAAAAATAAAAAGACTTTCAGGTTAAATAGGAAGAAAATGGTGAGAAATAGAAAAATAGCTGGAGACCTGTTGGTAAAATCATGATATAATTCCCGCTATTCAAAGAATTTGTCTTTGTCTGTTTCTCTATTGTAGCTCCCTGAGTCTTCGCTATTTTACTTATGGCATACTATTTGGCTGTGGATCCTCCTTTGCTTTTCAACCCTCCTTGGTTATCCTGGGCCACTACTTTCGCCAACGTCTGGGCTTGGTCAACGGCGTCGTGACGGCCGGCGCCAGCCTCTTCTCTATGGGCCTCCCTGTTCTGCTTAACAAAATAGTGGAGCCCCTGGGACTCAGCAGAACCTTCCAGATCCTCAGCCTTTTCATGCTTGCGCAAGCATTTTTGGCTCTAACATTCAAGCCCTTGCTACCTGCTGGACCTCGCATGGGCCCAGCCGAACCCCAAACCCAGGCAGGGGCCACGCCTCAGAGCGGCAACTGGTGGCACAAAGCTTTGGCGGGGGTCCGAAAGTACTTCAACCTCCGAGTGTTTCGAATCCTAACTTACCGTGTGTGGGCATTTGGAGTTGCTACAGCTGT
The DNA here is from genome assembly GCF_059441175.1 of Urocampus carinirostris. Classification (NCBI taxonomy): domain Eukaryota; kingdom Metazoa; phylum Chordata; class Actinopteri; order Syngnathiformes; family Syngnathidae; genus Urocampus; species Urocampus carinirostris. The sequence continues at coordinate 15,037,462 of NC_142357.1, forward strand.
GTTGGGCTACTTTGTGCCTTATGTCCATCTGGTAAGAACATTATGCTCTTGTTCCACTGCATGATCTATTTGAACAGTAATCCTTACAAAGAGGAAAAATATCTACCGTATTTTCCGGACTATGAGGCGCATGAATTCATGACGACAGTTAGAGCGAGTGTTGGACTAAATAAAGTCAGAATCATTAAAAATATATATTTCTTACTAGAATATTTGTTTTCACAACTAAAATAAACCAATTTGTTCATTTTGAATTGATCTACTCTGTATGTGTCACAATCAGAATTGAATCAGGACCCAAATGCGTAGCGTTAACCACAAGTTTATTGATAGAAAAAGGAAGGGCAGCTCGCTGGACGCAGGAAGCAATCCCCTCATGCAGACGTGGTCGGAATCAAAAACAGGTCGTAGCCGGAGTCAAAAGGGGAGATCAGGAACGGACAGGATGAAAAACGGGTGCAAAAAAACAGGACAGGCGGAAATCAGGGTCAAAATGCTTGCCTAGTAATAATAGAGTTTGCTGACGGACTGACAACCGGAGAGTAAGAGGACTGGGCTTAAAAAGGGACAGGGAACCAATTAAGTAGCCCGCAGTGGCTGGCGCCAAATGAGCGGGCACAGGTGATATTAGTCAGTAATCATGACAGTACGCTTTCGAATTTCTGTTGAATTTTGTATTTTTAGGTAATAAGCCATGTAGTCTGAAAAAATGCAGTAATCAGAATTATATTTTAAATTGTAAAATAGGATAACATTTTATTAAATAAAACAGTACTTAAAATGAACAAAATGAAGTGTATTTTAGAAGGTAGATTTCAAGTAAAACAAAACACAATTTTTAAGTAAGAGTTTTTTTTTTTTTAATCTTATACTTTTATCTTGTTAGCGTCTTCCAAGGTTTCTTATTTTCCCCATGCTGAGGTTTTTGAGTTTTTCCTTGCCTGCATATTGGTTTAAGATCAGGATATTGTGTAATTATAACCTGTGCAGTCCTTTGAGACATTTTGTGATTAACGGCAATACAAATAAATGTGACTGCTTGACTTGTTTTTTTTTTTTCATAAAGTCATAATAAATTTTAGATTTTCAAGCACTTTTTTATAGAATAGAATAAGACTAATTCTAAGTTGCTATTCTTTTGTCAATTGAATGTTTTTGAATATTTTTAAAAATCTTTTCAATAATAAATTAATACTTAACAAGGGGTTTATTTTACTAGAAAAGGTTAAAATGTAGTCAAATGAGAAGATCTCATAAACTTTAAAAAGAAGAAAAAAAATTAAGTAAATTAAAAAAAAGAATGATCAAAAATATCTGCTAATGGGACAAGATATGGAGAGTTTTGTGGGAGTTAAGCTAAAGAAAAATATTTAAACTGGGGTGCACTTCTTTGGGGAATAAGCCTTTTACCATTCTGTGATGATATACAGGGTTCGTATGGGTACTTGAAATCCTTTTAAAATTCTTGAACCTAAATATTGTGTTTTCAAGTATTAAAATGTGCACGAATTTGTGGTGAAGTGCTTGTAAATGCCCGAAATTGTTGCCATGTTTCTTACAAGTCTGCTTAAAAATGACACTGACGCCGCTGCCTGGTGGCTTTGCCGTGCCATTTCATTTCTTCTGTCCTTGTGATTAACGGCAGCTGGCATGAGTTTTTATGGCGTTGTCCTATGAAGCATCATCGCCCCCTACAGGTAGCGCCCAAGAGGACAGGTTCATGCTACTCCTTAAGAGTTCTATGACAAGATGTCGCTGTGTTGTGTAACTCATCTAAATTTTGAACAATTTTGTATACTAAGCATTTTCAATAACAACTTCAAGCAATTAAGAATCCCTGAAAACCACACAAGATCTTAATTAAAAATGATTGATTGATTATTGCTCCAGCGAAGGTCCCTGTGCGTTGAGCCGACCAGATGAACCAGGTTTTTCCAATGCTGGCGGTCTTGTGCCAGCTGTTCTGCATCCTCTACAGCAACTCCGTGTTGTTGGAGGTCGCCCGCAACAACGTCGAGCCATCGAGTGCGGGGTTTCCCTCGTGGTCGTCTCCAGCCTGCTGCCTTTGGGTCAAACTGGAGAATGGCTCGTGTCGGATGGTCTGGTGGTAGACGAATGACATGGCCAAACCAGCGGGTGCGGCGTTGTGCGACCAAGGAAGATGCTCGGGGCTGGCACGTGCGGGCTCTGAGCTCTTTATTGAAGACTCGCTGGGGCCACCTGATGTTCTCGATGGTTTTGAGAGCCCTGCTATCAAAACCGTCGATTCTTGTGGCCAGGGTGTCGTTCAGGGGCCATGTTTTTGAGCCATAAAGCAGGATAGAGAGTACGGCGAGGTTGTAAATGCGGAGCGTCGTCTTGCGTGCGATGGTCAATGACAATTAAAAATATTGATTATTTAGTAAAACAACAAATAAACTATGAAAATTGACCCAGTTCGTCCGCAAATGACACATCACTAATGCCATTGAGACAGACAAAAGCGTACCTACGTGGAGGGGATATAAGCATACCTGTCAACCTCCGTGGCTCCATGCCCGTACAAACTGTCGTATTTTCCCATACAAAATACAAAATAATCGTACACCATATTTTTTTTTTTTTTTCAGAATGATGCATGATGGAAAATTCCCAGGCGGCAGACGCATGCACACAGTAGCATCAAACCGCTCGCTTCGTTTGCAACAATAAACACGATACGGAGATAGAGGCTACAACGGCGAACTTGTTTGACTTGATTGATTTGCCGTTTCGTGATAGTCGGTGTTTACCGGATGACAAATTTGCGTTTTTCTGTACAAATTTCCTTGGACGTTGTACTCGTCTTAAAATGCATAAAAAACTTACTTTGTATGGCAAAACCGTACAGGTTGTCAGGTATGTATAAGTTACGTAATAACTGGTTCAATGTCACCTAATGTAGGGAGTAAGAATACAGCTTCTTCTTCACAAATCTGCTTGAGTAGAAGTAAAAAGTGTAATGAATAGAAAATACTCATAAAAGTACAAAATGTCCAGAAACCTACTCAAGTAAATGTAACGGAGTAAATGTAACTTTTTACGACCTTTCTCTATGTAGGATGTATGGTGAAAGAGAGCATTTATATCAGACTTCTACTTTATGGAAGATCGGAATGTTCTTTTTGCCCCGGAACCGAAATGTGTGCTGGGCGTTTTAGTGGTGAGGATCAGTTGAGGATTATACCGCTCATGATTGCTGTAATAACTCATTTGCTGTGGAAAGTATAAGCAAATCATAATTAAACATCCTATGACAGAGCACTTGATTAACTCACGAACACTTTTATTAATTATTATATCGATGTATTTCAGTCTTTGTTATCAAGGAAGCAGGGAAAAACAATTGACACCCCTTTATCCAGATGTGGGATGTTCCGTGTCCGGCCTCCCTCTGTTAGACCTGTTGTTTCAGGCCGAATACCAGATGTAAACACAGCCCCGGCTTTTGTAATAATTCAACTGCTTCAGGAAACATTTCCTGTATGACCCCTCTGTGTCCCAAAACATGCTATCCTATAACCATTTATGCATAACAAACTCTTCAAAGTACAGTGTATAGTTCAGCATGTTCAGGAGAAAGGGTGGATTTGTTTTGAATCTGATTTCAGGGTTTTGGGGAGTGGCTGTCTTCAGTTCCCGCTCTGCTATTTCAAAGGCATTGCGAAGTTTTGAAATTTATGTTAAAGATTTTTTTTTTCTGTCATGCAAGCTCGGCCAACGCCCAGATGGATATATAGTTTCCAGCCATAGATCTGCCCGAGCGCTGCACAGAAACATCTCATTTTAACTTCAAAATCAAGACAATTCAAAACAATACAATATAAGTTCACCGTTTATTATTTAAAATTGGTTTATTAACTTTCACTGATCAGACATTGGCACAATGGAAATACACAACAACTGAAAGGGTTTTTTCCACATTGTTATTTCAGTCATGAATGATCTTTGGACGTTTGCATATCTAGAAAAACTTCTGTACACAGTTTCAAATGATTCGTCTTATTTTTCTTATGCTTTGTATACACTACGGAGCCACTGGTGGGCTGTAAATGGGCCCTGGTGGATACTTGGATGACCATGGTGTAAACCTGGGGTCAGCAGCAAGCAGCTCTGGAGCCGCATGCCCCTCTTTGGCACTTCCTAGTGGATCCCTGGTACTTTTGAAAAACGTTTGATAATGGAAAATTATATGGTTTCTGTAGGAGGACAAAAATGACACGAATATTCTTAATGTTTCCAATGAATATGGATGTATACAGTATATATATATATATATATATATATATATATATATATATATATATATATATATATATATATATATATATATATATATATAGGGCAGCACGGCGGCGCAGTGGTTAGCGCTTGTGCGGCACAGTTCATGTCATGGGAACCTGTCGTGGGTTCAAATCCAGCTCCAGACTTCCTGTGCGGAGTTTGTATGTTCTCCCCGTGCTTGCGTGGGTTTCCTCCGGGCACTCCGGTTTCCTCCCACGTTCCAAAAACATGCATTTCAGGTGAATTGGTCGGTCCAAATTGTCCATAGGTGTGAATGAGCGAATGAGTTGTCTGTCCGTGTGTGCCCTGCGATTGGCTGGCAACCAGTTCAGGGTGTCCCCTGCCCACTGCCCGGAGATGGCTGGGATGGGCTCCAGCCCCCCGCGACCCTAATGAGGATAAGCGGTACGGCTAATGAGATGAGATGAGATATATATATATATACAGTATATACATACAGTATGTAATGCCTTCCTTATAAGGCTTACTGTATACTGTATGATGGACTTGACAGCTCTGGGAAAAAAGCCGTCTCTCAGTCTGTTACTGGTGATGCGGATCTTCCTGTACCCCTTCCTCTTGAAGCGACATGCAACTGAGCACAATTTTTGAGAGAAATTTCCATTAACTTTATAAGATGCCATTGACTCTTGTTCTTCCTTGTCGTTTTTGCAAAAAATATCAAACCGGTAACAGCACTATTACAATATATAGTACATATAAAGCATTTTGAACGTGTGGAAAAAAATTATTAAGGTTTTATTTTTACTTTTCTCTTTTAAGTCAGCCATGGGAATCATTTTTTTAATATTAAAAAAAGGTCAGAAACCAGAATAGGATCAGGACCCAATCGCGTGACGTTCTCACACAAGCCTTTTATTTTACGTGAAATGGGGAGTCATGCACGTCCGGAAGCCGGACAGGAAGCCAGAGACCGACGAGACTGATTCCAATTGCCCGAGTTGATATCGGGCAGATGGGGTCGATAGCGGACAGGAAGGGACAGAAAGGATTGACAACAAATCACGGTATCGATAATTAACAGGAGAAACTACACGGGAACGAAACTGGAGAAAATAATAAACAGGACCAAAAAAGACAGAAACAAAACTGGAACCCGAAATTAAACGGGACAAAAACAAATGGGAACAATACCGGACTGAAGATATCAACAGGAAAGCAGGACCAAGTCAGAACGCACGTTTTGTGGGGCAGAAGTTCGTTTGACGGGCTGACAAAACAGCAAGAGGGCGCTGAGCTTAATATAGAAATAAATCCAATCTCTCAACGAGCCGCAGCTGGTGTCCTACGGGCGAGGCCAATTGGGCACCATGGCAACCGTGACACACACGGGCGGGGCCAATTGGGCACCATGGCAACCGTGACACACACGAGTGAGGCCAATTGGGTGCCATGGCAACCATGACAATAAAGTTGTAAAAAAACTTCCAAAATATCAGTTATAGGTTGTTATTGATTATACTGGCCAACAAAAATGTAGAAAATTAAATAATGGTTGTTGATTGTCATCTGTGTCACCTAGAGACAATCCGCCCATCTGCCATGGAAATAAATAATATTGTCACAATTTTCTATAACACCACTCATATTTGTTTTTGTGCGACAGATGAACTTTGTGGAGGAGCAGTTCAAGGGCACCAAGAAAGAATGGGTACTCCTTGTGTGCATCGGAGCATCATCGGGAGTAGGGCGTCTCACCTTTGGCAAAGTTGGGGACCTTATTCCTGGTTTGAAGAAGATCTACATGCAGGTTAGGAAACTAATGACGGTGGCATAGGATATATTAGTTTTTATTGTCATTGATTACAATTAGTTTCCATCGTTACAACTAGATTAGATGTGGCATCCTGGATAAACATTTTTATAAAAGTTAAAGGAACTTTTGTAGTAAATAGCGCCCCTTAGTGGTAAAAAAACCCGTATTAGGTTCATTAAAAAAAAACAGTTCTGATTTAAATAATGAGCATAAGTGCATGAACTATCATATAAATACTCGTAGGTCAATTTACTTACATGACATACGGCTCACTTAACCCCATTTCCTACGACACGGTTCCAACCCTGCCTCGCCTCGCCCCCGGTACCAAGTACTTTACTTAGTCTCCTTTTCCATTACAGTCGTACCGCATGGTACCTTGCCTTGACGTCATCGCCATGGGCAAGACACTGAATCCCCAATACCCCCATTGAGTAGGTAGTTGCCTTGCATGGCTGACGCTGCTTTCGGTGTGTGTGAATGGGCAAGTGTGGGTATTCATTGACTTGAAAAGCGCTACATAAATCCAGACCAGCAACCGTAATTTCGTTGTAGCAATCCAATGATAACAAATGTGATTCTGATTCTAAAATAGATGGATAGATAGATAAATAGATAGATACTTTATTCATCCCCGCAGGGAAATTCACATTTCCAGCAGCATCCCTGAGCCGAGAACAATACAATAATAAAGCAAAAAGAATACAATATACAAATACCCACTGTAGCGTGTTATAAAGAGTATCTAGATACACAGAATAAATTTTGCAATAAAATTCGGTAATATGCAATGTAGGGGGTGTGGTTTGATGTGGGCCTTTACTCTGCCAGGTGGAGTTAAAGAGCCTCATGGCATGAGAAAGAAAAGATCTCTTCAGTCTGTCCGTAGTGCAAGACAGTGACAGCAGTCTGTCGCTGAAGCTGCTCTTCTGTCTGGATATAATGCTGTGTAGTGGATGTGATGAATTGTCCATGATTGACGGCAGCTTTTCCAGTGCCCGTTTCTCAGCTACTGTTGTCAGGCTGTCCAGCTCTGTGCCCACAACAGAGCTCGCTTTCCTCGCCAGTTTATTGAGACGAGAGGCATCCTTCTTCATGACGCTGCCTCAACACGCTGCCGCATAGAAGAGGGCGCTTGCCACAACTGTCTCGTAGAATATTTTCAGGAGCTTTTTGCAGATGTTGAAGGAGGCCAGCCTTCTGAGGAAGTAAAGTCGGCTTTGACCTTTCCTACATAGAGCTTCTGTGTTGGCAGTCCAGTCCAAATTGTACACATTCTCCTTTGATGGTTACAGGAACCGGGTGAGTTCTAGTTCTCCTGAAGTCCACCACCATCTCCCTGGTCTTTGTGGTGTTCAGGTGCAGGTGGTTTGCGTCGCTCCATTGGACAAAATGCACCTACAGTACCTACCTAATGATCCTGATGTAGTCTCGGGATGTCACTCGAAGCCAGTGATAAATTATTACCATATTAGTATGCATTTTTGTTACTTGAAAGACACGTTTTTGTCATGGTTTTGTATGCCAGGGGCTTTAGCAGTTCAATTATCAGAACCTTTAAAAAACTGTTTGACAACAACAAAGAAAAAAACTTATATGTAAAAAGATTTTTTCATGTTATCTTTGCACGAAATTAGAGTAGCAAAGGTGAATGTCTCTTCTTGATTGCATGGTGTTGAAGCCTGGGATGATGACATTTAAAAAAAAAACATTTTAAAAAACTAGTTTTTATGTTAGACTGATCCCACCTTGCCTATTTTAGCACTAATCCAGATAGTCTCGGTCACTGGTAGCAGAAGACGATTGTAAATTGCTAAATTGCAGTGTTTTGTACTGAAGAAAAATTCCCAAATTTCCATCCATCCATTATCTGCACCGCTTATCCTCAATAGGGTCGCGGGGGTGCTGGAGCCCATCCCAGCTATTTTGGGGAAGTGGGCAGGGGACACCTTCAACTGGTTGCCGGCCAATCACAGGGCACACAAAGGCATACAACCAGTGCCTCGTTCACACTTAGGGACAATTTGGACCGGCCAATTAACCTGACATGCATATAGTTTATGCTTTGCATTTAGGACTACTTGTGTAACTGTACATAAAATTATTGCATGAGTTCTCTTTTCTCTCCGAGCTGTATGTACTCATGAAAAGAGCAGTATATGGCTCGCAAGCCATAGGTTCCCGACCCCTCCTTTAAAAGAGAAATAAGATTAGAAAAATTTGAGGATTGTTTTTTTATGGCCTCTATGAATAATTGTACTGTATCAGGTGTGGTGATTTTTTTTTTTTTTTTTTTTTTTTTTTTTTTGCAGAATGACCTAATACGTGTTGTTCTGCATCCTCTAATATATTAATTTGCCATTTAATAATCCATAAAACTGCAAAACTTAATTAAAAATCAATCCATCTATTTCCTGTGCTGCTTATCCTCAGCAGGACACACTGAGACAGACAATTCACTCGCTCATTCACAGCTAAGGACAATTTTGATGGGCCAAATAACCTGGCACGCATGTTTTTAGAATGTGGGAGGAATCCGTAGTCCCCGGAGGAAACCCATGGAAGCGGGGGGAGAAAATGCAAACTCCGCACGGGGGAGTCTGCGGTAGCTGAAATTGGACCCTAGACATCTGCACTATGGGGCTGCGCGCTAACCACCAACAATACCACTCACTTATTAATAATAATAATGACAATGAAAATAATACATCCCATTTCAAAGGGCCTTTTTCGGACACCCGGGTCACTGTAAACAGAAGATAAAACAGTGGTATCAATAAAAACAAAAATAAAAACAAACAATAAATACAAAAATTACAGAAATTACAGAAAAAAGCGGGGACCATGTGAGGTAGTGTATTGTGAAGCTCAAAACACTCAAGACACTCAAAATAAAGAGCGAAGTCTTTAATGAATTTGAGAACAGGAGAGCGCTGTACAAAAACCCTCAAGATGCAGAATTCAGTTCTAAAGGCCCTCCATTAGGGCTTTCCTTTTAATAAATCACTAAGTTACAAAAAGATCGGCCCTAAAGAGTGTTGTAATGAAAGAACAACAACAATATTGGCCATTAGTGACAGTGCGTAATAGTAAAAATCAAGAACAACACCGAGCAATTCTAGTCAAAATGTCAAACAACACTGGCATCCTATGCGATCCCTTTTGCAAGTGTCCATCTTTAAAAACAGAAGCAAGCAGAATAAACTTATCACAAAATGCGCCCAACTAACCTTCCCACATTAACCCCACCCCTCATCCCCAAAGACTACAACAAAAAAAACAGGGAACAAACTTTGCATTTAATAGGTAACTTTAAATTAACTATTAACTAGTATTTGTATTTAACCAAGCTCTTGGAATAACAGTAATAGTAGTACACAGAATCAAAGTTCATTCAGTGTAAATTAAAATAGTTTGGCTGCAGATAAATCCTAATTTGCGCACTCACAGGAGTTTTATAATGAAAAACTGCTGGATATTGGTAGCGCTGATTCAGTACTAAGAGAAAGCAGAGTTGAAAAGAACAGAGTACTTTTGAGGTGAACTGCAACTTGTCATACGCACTTGTAGTCCAAATCACAGCACTTTGTCCCTGTCCTCAAAATGTGCCTTTCTTTTTAACAAGAGATGTTCTCATTTTCTAAAGGAGGTGTTCTTGTGTGCTCACCTTAAAAAAGAGGCCAAGACATGAAAAAAAAAATAAAGAAGTCAATCTTTTCACAAGGCTAGTCTGAAGCTTTGAAGAAACGCTACACTTAAAAAAGTATATAAAAGGGTAAATGCTTGAAATTGTTCCATTGCTTTTTCAACAATTCCGCTTAGAAAGGACACCAACAATGCTCTCTGGAAGCTTCGCTTTGTATTACATTTCATCTTGCCTCGTGATTAACGGGAGCCGGGATAGGTTTGAATGGTATTTTTCTATACGGCCAAGACAAGTGCATTCTACACCTAAACCGGACACTACAAATGTGGACATTTATTATGGGCCACACAAAAATCAAGGTAGTGTTTCCCAGTGGTAAATTGTAATTGGAAGAACTTCTGTTACTGAGAATGTAAGATACAACACCCATATTGGGAGAGATTTCTCTCAAACACAAATATATCTGGGATTTTCCCAAGATTTACAAATAACATCTCTTAATAAATGCACACCCAAGATCACTGATATATTTGTAGGTCTGCAAAATGCTTGATTATTAACAGATTTTTTTCTTAAAATTGGTGTTACTAGAACAGCTTTTTTCCATCTTTGCAACATTGCTAAAATTCGCCCTATGCTGTCTCAGTCAGATGCGGGGATTACAATTCATGCGTTTGTTACAAAATGCTGCAGAGAGGCTTTTAACTAAGACAAGAAAGTTTGATCACATTACCCCAATTTAGCTAACCTGCATTGGCTCCCTGTTGGCTTAAGATGTGATTTTAAGGTTCTGTTGGTAGAATACAAAATCATGCATGGACTTGCTCCCTAATATCTTTCAGATTTAATTTCCCCATATGTATTATTTGCCCTCATGTAGGTTTTAGATCAGGTGATGGTGTCATAATAGTCTGTGATTTGCAATAATCTGTGGTCTGTGCTACCATCTGAGACTCTGTGTGATTAAGGGCTACACAAATAAACATGACTTGACTTGACTCTAGAAAGTGAAAAATTGGCTTGAAAAGTCCTTTAAAAGTACTTAAATTGTACCATGAAAAAGGTTTCCAAACACTTAAAAACTAACAGTAGAATAACAGACTGATAATCAAGCACTAGTCACCACTCACAAGCATATAATTGTTATCTTAAATCAATAAAATGAATAAAATAAACACTTTATTTACGAGCTTGCTATGCAATAATGTCAGTTTTTTTTAGGTGTTTTGTTGATGGTTAAGTGACATTTACTGCTTACAATGAAAGGAGCAGCACAATTATGGTAACTTGATTAGTCATACAGACGCTGCCCTACTTACGAATGAGATTCCGGACGATCGTTCATAAGTTGAATTTGTTCGTAAGTTGCTTCAGTGCTATATTTTGTACGGAATGTATGCTTGAGGTTTATATAAGTATGTTTAAGGCTTGTATAAGTAACCTGTATTGTTTTGAAACTGAAAAATAAACGTTTAATAAAATAATATGCTCTATAAAGATAATTAAAACTAAGTGTAACTTACTTTTGGAAGATAAACTTCAAAAGCTCCTCCTCTGTGTTAGAGAGTGGCAAAAAAAGCAAACCAACCATTTTCTCAACCGCATCAAGCTTTCTTATTCCACTTTTGTTTCAAAAGAAACAGCTCGCCTCTTCTTTACACTTTACACCAACCATGTTGAATGGCTGCACGAGATATTAAACGATGAAAATGTCAAAGTTCTTAGCGCGCTGGAGGTAGTATAAACATAGTATAGACACTATAGAATGTTTACACACCAACTAGGAAGTAGAAGCCGGATTTCTTCTTCGGGCTGGATGCTGGCTGACCTCTCACAGCGCCACCACATATCTCTGGAGCTGCAAAAAAGCCTTTTAAAAACCTTTTTTTAAATTAAAAGAAAAGTTAAATATTCAGTATTTAATACTTATTCTTAAAGAAAATATTTCACCAAAAAAAGCATATATTTTCCCCACTATCATCTTTTTCGATTTTCAAACATGTCTAAAACTTCTCTAGGGCAGGATGATCTGGATGATCTAGCCGACCTTAAATTTCTGAGCAAGTCTCATTTCTAGCAAAAGTTATAATTTTGTTTTAGTAAATACAAACCAAATTCTCCTTCTCACTGCTAAGGGGCAGTAAAGGTGTTAAAGTAGGTCCAGCTTTGTCATTCAGTACTAAATATCTTGTTTTGTATTTTTGTGTTTTTATTTATAGCTTAATTGTGTTTATGCTTGTGGTGAGTTGGTACGGATGTAAATCTGCATTTACTCAAGTGTAAATACAAACAAATTTTTAACACATTTAATGCCAAACATGAAAATATTTTTTCCACTGTTTGTGAATAAATCTGTGCCTTGATTTTAATTTGTAGGGTAGGCTACAAATGTAAGCAAAATGAAAGCAAAGCTCAATATTTGGTGTTGACATTTGATTTACTGATGCGTCCATAAAGTCTGGATCTGGCCCCCGAACCAAACTGAATTTGAGGTGCCTGCTCTTGGAACCACAACCAGCTCTATTGCTGCAGGTTGCTGACCCCGGCAATACACCAACACAGTGATAGCTAGTGGTCAAATACTACGCAGTGTCCCTTTAAACAATCATAATAATGCACATGCTGTTTAGTGGATCTGAATTGTGCTCTAATCGATCATTACACACAATGTGCTTTTATAATCAAATACAAATTTTCACGTTCCCTTTGTCGTTTATAGGTGGCCTCCTTTATTGCTCTGGGGCTCATGTCCATCCTGATCCCCCAGTGCACAGTCTTTGAGGCACTTGTAGCGGTGTGCGTGTTCTTGGGACTTTGTGACGGCTGCTTCCTCACCATGATGGCTCCAATCGCATTCGAGCTGGTCGGGCCCATGCAGGCCTCGCAGGCCATAGGTTACTTGCTGGGACTCATGTCTCTTCCAATGACTGCAGGCCCACCCATTGCAGGTAAATCATTGCTCAACCTGTTTCGTTGGCTCTAATCTGAATAAAACTTCCGAGTGTAAACATAAGAACTAACAATTATTTTAATAGTCAACTAGTAACAGACTATTAAAATTATAAGTCAAATGATTAAATAACTAATATTTTTTCTAAAATTTTAAAACCAATTCTTTGCAGTAGACATAAATCCAAGAATAAATCTCCATTTTTAGCAACGGCAAATAAATAATAAATTAAAATCAAGTAAATTGTTTTTGACTTATTGTGAGTGAATTAAGTCCCAAAGTACTGCACATTGATTTTTTTGAGGTGGTCGTTCACTTTTTTCCTTCTTCCTTTTTTATGCAGTAGTTCCTTCCCAGACATTATGGGACAGATTGGTGAGACATTATATTAAGTTTATGGTTTAGTAGACTGGGTGGGAACAAAGGGACGGGCACCACCATGCTGTACTTGCCCAAGACACACCACAGGAAAGGGTGCCCCTACAATCTTAGTGGATAAGGAAGAGATATACAGTATTACACACAAGCACTATGCACAAATGCTCTAATTAGCATCTAAATTTATCAGTTTTAATTTTACATGTAGTCATTATTTATTTGTTTTCCTTTGCCGCAACCTAAAAGATTGGATATGATGAATTTATTTACATAAATGACCCTAAATTAAATGCACGAATTAATGATATGCACCTGTGCCTTTAATATGCCACAAAAGCAAAAGGTGTAACGTCATCGCCACAAAGTTTATTTTTCCCCAAAAATTGGAAAGCCACAAATAATGCAATGCGTATTGAACTATGTGATTTCGAAACAAAATAGTTTTTCCCCAGTGATTTAGGGTCTATTGTCACACAAACACAGCTGTCGAGGACAGCGAAAAACAACGGCAACCAGATGATGAAGGTGCTTTATCTGAGTCAGATCAGGAGGCTTCTTCTATGACTGGTAACCATGAAACCCGGTACTTTTTCATGTGGGAGAGCAAACCCAAAGCCCCCAAAAATTGCCTGGAGAGTGATCGGTGCCGCAAGGCTGTACTTGCCCAAGACACTCAAAGTATGTGGTGCTCTGATGACCCTGGCAGTTAAGGGATCTGTGAGCTGTGAACCAATTTTTTATCCCTGTACACTAAGAACAGGCTCATTAGCAGAAGTAAAACAGTAAATAAAGCAAATTTTATGTGCATTTTTTAAAGTACCGTACATTCAGTAGTCAACTGCATAGTCTGTTACTAAATAAACGTAACAGCTCTGAACAGTTTGCAATCAAACCGTTTTAACAACTGACGTTTGTCGTTTTTAACGTGTTAACAACTGACATGTCTTCAGATTGCATCCCTTTAAAATCAAATACATATGTAAGGCACTGTCTGGCCTAACTCTTAAGATCTCTTAATCGAAAAATATACACGTATAAAATGTACAATCATGTCATAAAAACCATACTGGGGGAAATGTTACTTGAATCTTATCAAGGCGAGTCACACTGTGTTTCGTTATACTACCCGACGCAGTCTTTAAATGTTTGTGCATCACCCAGCTACTGCCATGATACACAAAGGCTATGCAAACTTTAAAAGTAGTTTTGGTATTTGGTATGCGTACTATATATATATATATATATATATATATATATATAGGGAGAGAGAGAGAGAGAGAGAGAGAGAGAGAGATAGAGATAGATAGATACTTTATTCATTCCCGTAGGGAAATTCACACTTCCAGCAGTATCCTTTTGTTGTTATTAACAGATTAACAAGATGGCCTTGGGGTGCTGTGTTGTAGTTGGATGACGTCACACGCTAGTCCAAAAGTTCGACGTCCCTGCAGCAAATGGAAATCTTTGTGCCCAGGTTTACACTACCTTGTGTTCACGTAGATAGCGAGTCCACCTCCTCTCCGCTTCCCGCAGGCTTTTGTGTCTCTGTCCCTAACAGCGCTGAAGCCGGGTAGCTCCGGATAGCTCCACGTTAGCGTCCGGGATGCTAGACGTGAGCCACGTTTCCTTAAAACACAGCAAACTGCACTCCCTTTAGGCTTTGATGTTTTTCACCAGCACAGCCAGTTTGTCGGTCTTATTTGGTAGAGAATTCACATTTACCATGATCACGGACGGCACTGAAGACTTATAATGCCGCTAGCCGCTTATCCTTAACTCTGGCTACTAGGGCAGCACGGCGGCGAAGTGGTTAGCGAATGTGCGACGCAGTTCTGAGGTCATGAGATCAAACTTTCCTGTGTGGAGTTTGCATGTTCTCCCTGTGCTTGCGTGGGTTTCCTCCGGGCACTCCGGTTTCTCAACACATTCCAAAAAACATGCATGTCAGGTTAATTGACCGGTCCAAATTGTCCCTTGGTGTGAAAGAGCGAGTGAGTTGTCTCTGTGTGCCCTGCGACTGGCTGGCAACCAGTTCAGGGTGTCCCCTGCCCATTGCCCTAAGACTGCTGGGATGGGCTCCAGCACCCCCGCGACCCTACTGAGGATAAGCGGTGCAGATGGATTAATGGATGGTATGCGTACTTGATGTTGATGCCTCCATTTCTGTTTGTTTATATTACTGCTCGAGACAAACTCTACTCCGCATGTGTGACTCTCAGCAGAGATGAAGTAAAAACATATATTAATAATACATAGATAGATAGATACTTTATATAACCTCATGCCAAAATGTCACCACCGAAACAGTATTCGATTTTTTTTCTTTTATGCTCGTGAGGTAGAGACCGTCTCAGTTATTTATATCTTTATTAACTTTTTAATATTCATCTTATTAATATTTTGAATTCCATAATTTAACTGTTTGCATTTGATAATGGCCATAACCACTTACATACCTAGCATGCGATAATGGCTGTACTGACGGATTGTAGGTCTATCGTCGCATAACAAGTATCCCCAGTCCGTTGGAAAAAACGTGTCCGGCGACAATAGTCGACGATGAATTCAATTGACTATTATTTGTATTATCGATTTTTGTCAACATTGTCGACTAATCGTCCTAATAGCCCGATCAAACATATGAGCAAAGTCATATTGTGAGGATAAAGAATGAGAAATGCGGTGCAGGAAGTACAGCTGTGTAATTATAGAGCGGAAGATATGGGCCCGCAGCCATTTGTTGTGTGTTTTGAAGATTTGTCTTCAAGTGTACATATTAGACTCACTGTCCTCAGATTCTTGTTCATTTCCCGAGCTTCCCCCAAGCGAACCTCCTTTCTCTCTGTTGTCCTTGCAGCCGTTTAATAAGAGCACAGGACAAAGGGTTCATTAACTGGCTCAGGAATGCTCTTTCCCAAGACTCCTTTTAATGTTCCTTCTCAATCCAGCAGGTTCTGAACAGGACTTTGTTTGTACGGGTGCTTGAAATCCTTGAAAATGTTTGAATTTTAACGTTGTGTTTTCAAGGATTGAAAAATGCTTGAAATTGTTACCATGCTTTTTCATAAATCTGCCTTAAAATGACACCAACACTGCCCTTTGGTGGCTTTGCTTTGGTGGATTTTCCAGCAGATGGCATTTTCCTATGAAGCGTAATCGCCCAATATAGGTCGTGCCCAAGAGGACAGGTGCTTGCTACACCTAAAGTCTCAACAAAATGTTTCAACAAAATGTGTATTGGTGCAAAGCTCATGGATCAATTATCAACTTTTAAATTAGAAATTAAGGTTGCATTCCCCAGTGGCAAATTGTAAGAGTAAGAATTTCCTGCACCTGAAAATGTAACCTAAATTTTACTGTCTTTTTTACCCAACACCTATTTAGGGAGACATTTGTCTCAAAAACAAACTTATGTCTTGAAAAATGCACAGGCAAGATTAAAAATCACATGTAAATCACTGATATATTTTTGGCTCCGCAAAATACATGATTCACACAAAATGTCTTCTTTTAATGGTATCGGAGAAATTTGAAAATTGGCTTAAAAAATCCTTAAAATGTGCTTGAATTAGGCCATAAAAAGATGTGCAAACCCTGATCACTTGGTTACGATTTTTAATCAATTAACAGTACCACCAAAAGTATTTTGTGCTGCCATGCAGGTGAATATACCTATACAATACGCTGATATATATATATATATATATATATATATATATATATATATATGTATATATATGTATATATGTATATATATATATATATATATATATATATATATATGTATATATGTATATATGTATATATATATGTATGTATATATGTATATATATATGTATGTATATATGTATATATATATGTATATATATATGTATGTATATGTATATATATATATATGTATATATATATGTATATGTATATATATATGTATGTATATATGTATGTATATGTATATATATATATATGTATATATATATGTATATGTATATATATATGTATGTATATGTATATATATATATATATATATATATATATATATATATGTATATATATATGTATATACTCAACTCAACTCATTAGCTGTACCGCTTATCCTCATATATATGTATATGTATATATATATATGTATATATATATGTATATATGTATATGTATATGTATATATATATATATGTATATGTATATATATATATATGTATATATATATATATGTATATGTATATATATGTATATATATATATGTATATGTATATATATATATGTATATGTATATATATATGTATATATATATATGTATATGTATATATATATGTATATATATATTCTGTATATGTATATGTATATATGTATATATATATGTATATATATATATATATATATATATATTTTTTTGCTGGCAACTCTGTGGACAGCAAAGTAAGAATATTATTGTGCAAGGAAACGGGGTTCTTTACTGTGCATATGACAATAAACACTTTGAATTGAATTTAGTTTAAAAATAGACTCATCACAGAAACATCAAGATCGTTCTAAAACAAGATACCGGGAAAATATAAAGCCGCATAGCTCACCTAAGTTCTCTTGCAGCCTTCACGTTCATTAATGATACGTAACCATGGTCTTCCTACAACTGTGAGTGTAGTAAATCCAGGAGAGTAAAATATTTACAAATACAGAATAATGATCTGCATTTCTATAGCGCTTTTCAAGTCAATAGTAAAAAATGTTTTCTCTGTGTCGTAGTGCAACCCAACGTGTGATTCACATTCATCTTTTTCGGCCAATTGCAGGCTTTGTTTCTCCCCTTTAGCCTTTGCGAGCCTGTAAATGATAAAAAGGATCCACCCCCTTTACCTCAGAATAACTTTAGCCAATAGTGACTGATTCAAATGATGATTGACACATTGGTTAGGAAATGAAACGCCGGTATATAAATCCCAGCATACACCGCGGACTACTTCGCCTTCGGGGGAAGATCTAGTCGGCGGCTGCTTGCTTTAGTTGCAAGACTTTGTGACTTAATATTGATCCATATACAAGGCGCACTGTATTTTAAGGCACATGGTCAGCTTTTGAAAAAAATAAAGGCTTTTAGGTGCGCCTTATACTGTAGTGTGGAAAATACGGTATATATATATCTCATCATATATCATCTGACGTGTTAATTTTGCGTATTGAAGTATTGTTTATCTTATTTTATTCACAAAGTATTTCTTAAGGGTTTGAGGTGTCCTCAAAAAAATGAAAATTTAATATTTTCTCTATTAAGTGTTTATTCAAAGAGCCTTCATTTTATTCTTTTACCGCACCTATCTGCTTTTATCTTACTCTTATTCTTGGTGTTCCGGGCACAAGTGTATTAGACTGGAGGAAAGGAGGTAGGAGGAAGAGAGTGATTACACATGCGTGCTTAAGGTTTCCTTTTATTCCAGGATGAAAATGGTGAAAGTAAGAGGCTATTTTTAAAAAGTACAGTCCACATGCCAACACAAACCCCCAAAAATGTGAGTAAAGAAGAGCTTATTCGACCGCATCTAAGAGAGACACGTACTTGCACACGCCATACAAGCAGCTTGACAGAGGCTGCAATGATGATTTCAGCCAGAAGATGGCATCAACAAGTAGAATATTTTGAAGTTACGGACGCCACCTTCAAAACACGTTAAATGATTTTGATATCCGGCATCTGAAATCATTTTGTTCAGTTTAGTTATTTTATCATTCTACTAGAGAGAAAACAGGTATATTACGGTATTCTTATTCTTATAAAATCGGCTTAATTTTCTGACAAAGGGATGATCAGTTTATTGCAGGGCAGCACAGTTAAAATAATTGAATGAATACAAAACTAGAGTGCCACCAAATACAACAAATCTTCCGTTGTTTACTAAGACAGTTTATAGCAAATTCCGATATATGTGTTATTTTTACGAAAACTACAAAAAAGAAAGCAATGCTAATATGTGTTGACAATGTTTATAGTTCCGTGGTTATTTATAGCACATTCCTGCCATCTGCGGTTTATTTTGAAGCAATGTCTAAGAACCACTTTCAACTTAAAAATGGTTGTTTAAAATGCTACTACTTATTTCAAAATCTGAAAGTTCTCTTTACCCATTCTGAAATATGGATTTCAAAGTCTAAGAAAAAGTTTTTCTTCTATGAATAAATTATCAATAGTTTTCTAAGAATTATAAGATATCATAGCATTGCTATGTTTAAGAGTAAGAATACTCTGATTTAGTCTAAGAATTTTCTTTTCATGTTCAACATTTTTCAGGGTTTGTTCTGGTGAAATTTTTAAGCTAAGCTACAATTTGATTTACAGTCGACACATATTAAAGGACGATCACCCCTTGATATGGATACAAACCGGTGAATTTTACAACCTAATTCATAATGTACAAATGCCATAATGATATAAAATTTAATGTTAAGACACGTGGGGGCGCAAGGAGCATTTTATATCAACATCAATTTTTACTACCCTCTCAATTGCATTCTCGTTATGACAACCAATTCCTCCATTTTGCATTCATGAAATTCCACTCCACCCTCGTTAAACACATAAACAACATATAAAAATGGAAATTGGAAAGTCCACTTGACTGGTTTCAATCCAACAGGGATTGTTGTTGGAATACTGTAGAAAGGTGCTCGTCCCAGATGTCACTGATATATGATAGAGGGGGAGTAGCACCAAATTATAAGTTGTAATTTATTGTAAATATATGTTTTCATGAAAATGACTCCTCCAACTACTCTTATGTTTCTCTGAAAAAACATTTGCGATCATTTTTGTAAAACTTCCATACTTTTGAAATTCAGGCATAACTTTTCTTCATGCAGTTTTAGCTCCTTGCGAAACAACACTCTGCACCCAAGTGGATGATTCGAGCAGCCGTTCCGGCAGAACAGGCAGCAACCGTCGGCCACTGAGAATTTACAAACCAGCCCTCAGATAAATCACATGCTGCAGCGTTGAACTCGCCGACCCCCCTTGCCGCTCTGTTTTCTATGCATTGGTTTTATGTCCTCTGTAAGGAGAGGAGGTGCTGAGCAGCTGAAGATCAGCTGTACGACTGGCACCTTCGGCAGGGGGAAGTTAGAACGGGCAGGGAATATTTCCGACATTTAAGGAATGTTAAGTCAATTGTAGGTACCGGAAAATGTACTTCACAATACATATTCATAGCCTTCCTGTAACCTTCACAATAAGAAAATAATGTTAAGTTAAAACAACTTGGGAAAAAAAGGATGAAATACGAATTGCCTTAATGAAATTATATTTAATAGACAAGTTGTGTCTATTATATTACACCTTGATGAAAATAATATTTCACAACAAATTTTAACATTATTACAATAAGTAAATACATTTCCAATCCCATACATAGAAATATTTTGGTAGGCCGCCAGAGTTTAACTGGTCCCGCCAAAGTCTCATAAACGTTTATTATATATATGAACTTTAAGTGTAGTATACATCCGTTACTGGTAAGGAGCAATAAAAGGTTCTACAACACAACTACCTGTCTATTCTCTATCTAACAGACTCAAATACTGATGAGAAAAAAAAAAAATTCCCAGACATATAACAACTTCTTTTCAAAGTAACAGAAAAGGTTACTTTCCCTGGTAAGTAGTTACTTTTGCTATAGAAGAATTCAGTCATTAACTCAGTTATTTTTTGGAAGAAGCAGTAAGTAACTAAATATTTTTTTAAATAATATGCCCAGGACTGCCGAGAATGAATCACCCTCTACCACACTGAAGTATTCAAACCAGTGCAAGCTCCACACAGGAGGTTTGATCTCAAGACCTCAGAACAACGCGCTAACCACTGGTCCATCGTCCTGCGCCATCATCCTGTGCAGCATGGCGGCGCAGTGTTTAGCGCGTGTGCGGCACAGTTTTGAGGTCATGGGTTCAAATCCAGCTTCCTGTGCGGAGTTTGTATGTTCTCCCTGTGCTTGCGTGGGTTTCCTCTGGGCACTCCGGTTTCCTCCCACATTCCAAAAACATGCATTTCAGGTGAATTGGCCGGTCCAAATTGTCCCTTGATGTGAATGAGCGAGCGCGTTGTCTGTCCCTGTGGGCCCTGCGATTGGCTGGCAACTAGTTCAGGGTGTCCCCTGCCCACTGCCTGAAGATTAGCTGGGATGGGCTCCAGCGACCCCGCTGAGGATAAGCGATGCAGATAATGTATGTATGTATATATATATATTGTATGTATGTGTGTGTATGTAGTAACGGATGTATACCACACATGAAGTTCAACTGCTATGAACAATAAACAATATAAAGTGAGTTTGATAAATTAAATGGAAAGATAATGAAAAACATAAACAAAAGAAATGAAAATGCAACAAAGAAAAAAAAACTTTACATTTTTATTCTAGCACATTAACACTGAAAAACACAGGAAATAAAATTGAAATATTTATAAATTTGACATAAAAAGCAAACAATTTTTTTTTAAGCTTAACAAATGTTATGTCAACAACAAGGAATTCCCCCAAAATCCATATTGACTAATCATAAGAGAAAAAAGGCGTCTCAGGGGGAACCAGCTGTTTATTGGTTGGAAGTCGGTTGTCTTCATTCACTTCCAAGAGCTGGCTCATAAAGCCCACAAGTTGTTTGTAGTGACATTCAGCAATGACAACAGCTGCTGACAAATATAGGGCCCACATTTTTCATGACTCAGCCCTCATTCGCCTTTTCTTCTGCCGCATTAGTAAATACTATATTAGTAATCGCTATCTAACTATACGTTTTTTTTTGATAGTGACAAGATCTGAAAAGACAAGATGTAAACAACTCAGAGGAAAGCGGAAAACCGTGACACTGCAAACGGCATCTAGTTTGCGGGGGCACGCCGCCATTGGCGTTCTGAAGCCAAAGTAATGCACTGATTTTGACCGTCAGTAATTGTAACAGCGTTGTAACCGCGGAAAAAAAGACAATTGGTTAGATTACCCAGTTACTGAAAAAGTAATGTGACGACATTATTTATAACAGCGCTATTCCCAACACTGATTATTTTTTTTCCTCTAGGGCCAAAAACGGTGACGTCATATTAGTCTGTTATCTGTTCTATAACTGTCAGTTCGATAATTATAGTGTACGACTCCTTAGTTAGTAACTAGTGTGTATAAGGTTTTGTTGTTTAGTAGGAACAATACTTGTTCTCTTCTCTATCACTTTGTCACGTGTGAAAAGGATGGGAGAGCTTAGGGTCATTCGCAAGGCTATGCACGTCTATAGGCTGTTGTGATTGTACAGGATTCTGAATTTTAGTTAGTACAGTACATTGAGTTTTGTTCTCTCGCACTCTTGAATATATGTTAATGCAAATTTGATTCATATTGAATTCTGCAGTAGTTGATTAATAATGACAGTCTGCAAACAAGTGCCTTAATCACGGCACGATGTGTTCCTTTTTTGTACTAAACAATTTCCCGCTGATTCTGCAGAGATAACTTTCTTACTCCTTAGGGACACTGGAAATCTTGTTCATCCATTCATGCACGTCACTAATTAAATGACCACTCACTCTGCTACCGAAGGGAGTCATAGTTACTCCCGCCGTTTACCCACGTTTTATTGAATTTCTTCACTAAAAAAAATTACATTGCGTCATCACCCGCCGTGTGCAGTTGGATCCCCCTGGTCCGCACCAGATCTAAGCCAGCTGCTAGGCACCGGCCAAGGCGGATTGGAGTCAGGAAGTTACTTTACATAAAAAACATAAAACACACTCATCTTTTCCTCTCCACCCTACAGGTCTGTTACACGACTATTTTGGGGACTACCTGGTGGCCTTTTCTGTGGCCGGTGTTCCCCCGATGATCGGAGGGGTGGTTCTTTTCTTTGTCCCCTTGATTCACCGCCGACTTGAAGGCGAAAGAATGGCGGCAGCCCCTGAAGAAACGACCACTCACATGTTACCTAGTGCCCGGCCCACACAAAAAGGCTGCTCCAATGGAGACATGCTACCTGGTTACACTGACGCCGAGACGCATATCTGAATCAGAACGGTAAATGTACCATAAATTCCTTACTAGAAGCCGCTTCTATTTTTGCTCCATTTTTAACGCTGCGGTTTTAAGTACAGAGCTGCTTATTCTTTTTGTGTTTTTGTCGTGGGATAAAAATTTTGCACTGCAACAGTAAAGCAATTAGATAAACAAGTAGTTCACAGAGTTCCAATCAAATTTAATGATTAATCACAGCTTCTGTTATCTTCACAAGTTCCCCAAGTGTGCGCTACACCGAGGAAAACGGCAAGCTTCTCTTTTCCGCAACTCATGCACTTTATACCGAGGTGACCCCTGGAAACCTTTATGACGCCCTTCGAGAGCAATGAGTCCATATTTTTGCTAACATTATACATATAATACATCACAGTAGCAAAACAGGAGTTTTGAAACTAATTCATTCAATGCAGTAGTACCTCTTTATACAGGCAACTCTAAACACGAGGATTTTGGTATATGAGGTTTTCTTTTTTAGTTACAAAAATCTTTGTCGCGATACGTTGGAAAATCCAGTTCATGAGTAGTCCCAGATGCTACCACTAGAGACCACTTTATACCACTTTCCGCTCTTGACTTGCTACCGCCAGCATCAGCTCATCCAGTTTGCGCGTTCATAGTACTTCAGGCAAAAAATGAAAATTGTACTGTAAAATATTTTGGTGTGTAAGTTCATTTAAAGTTACTGTAGTTTTAATTTTGTGTGTACAGTAAGTGCTTACGCATGATCAACAGTTTCTCAATCTCATATCTGTCATCCTCCACTAACTTCTCTACTTATTAATTGAATTCAAACTATGTAGAATAGCACGCTGTTAGATGATGTTGTCACTCTGCTACAGGTTTGAGGGATTAAAAAATAAAATTCCAGTAAACAAATTGTTATACGGCGTACACACTGTGAAGTGATCAACTCACGTATAAAATACGGGTAAAATGTATAAGTTGACAAGTATGTGATCTCCGTGACTCCTCCGTGTATCCGCCCCCGCTTCCTCCGCAGCATGTACACACATTCAATACGCTTATAATAAACTCACATTTTATTTAGTTAATTATTTTGTTTTTTGTATTGATGTATTTTTTTATGTTTAATTATTATATGTTATTTATAGCTATTTAGGTTTCAAATATTTTTGGGAGGACGGGAGCAGACCAATTTGTTTTTAATCATCGGGAATATTTGTCCGTTACGCGAGCAATTTGAGCTAAGAGCACGATCCTGGAACGATTAAACTCGTAGGAAGCGATGCCACTGTATTTACCGCATACTCACGATATTTTAACCTTTTACCCACAAATCAAGTCCTCAACGTCTGAAGTTAGCTATTAAAAACGCTACATTTCTGTGTCCGTATCATCGGCCTCAATGGCACGTCGCTGAAATGTGGTCCATTAACCGCGTCGACTACCAATGAGAACAACACAAAAAGACAGGGCTGTGTTGCAATTCTGTCACTATTCTCCACAATATGCTTGCCCCGGCGCTGTTGTCCATATAAGGCTCACATTTTGTGCAATGGAGCCCTTTGTAATTGCCATAATCAGATACGCTACATAGTCCGAAATTTAAAGTACCCGGTAATCATTTTACATCTTTCATTTTCCGATGTATTGTCTCTAAAACCGTTTTCTCCTCCCTTAGATTGCCCTTCTCCTGATTGGATTGGCAGGAGCGCCCTCTTTGCCTCATCTTTGATTTCGCCTCCTCGCTGAACTTGCTTGTTGGTTCACCGTCGAAGCGATGAAAAGCGAGAAAGCGAGCGTGATTGAAATTGAAGCCCGAGTTCAGGAGGTGAAACGAAGCACAATCTGAGAAGGCAACAAAATGTCCTCCAAGAGGAATGAAATTAATGGGTTTTTTTTTTCAATTAATTGGGATTTACCTGAAAACCCAAAATGATATTTTGCTTTGATTTGGAAGCCCAAATAGAGTATCTTTTAAAGATATGAATGTAAACAATGCACAATCGAAACCCGCATAGTCACGGTTTGGCATCTTTTTGTCCGGGAATTTCCCCTAGTTCCAATATTTTTGTACAAAAAAAATAAATAGTCAAAAAAAACATTCACATTTTTAAGAAATTGTCCCCGGGTTTTGCAATCAAAATACTCATTGATGGTGTAGTGTACCGAAATTCTGATTGCCGCTACATGTAGATCTTCATTATTTGAGATGCGGCAAAGTCCTCAGTGTAAAAATACAATTATTTTACAGTGTAATTTTTTCTAAATAAGTAGGATTCAGGCTGTTTAAAGCAGAAGTCAACCTATACGTTATCCTAACAAATATTAGGTACATTAGGCCAAACAGATGTTCAATTAATATAATATTTTTTCACTATGAGTTACAAGAAAAAATATTCGCATTTTTCTACCCATCTTTTGAGCCGCTACCTGCTATCCACTGGAGGTGACATCAGAGCTGAGCAACGACCAATAATTGTCCAATTTCCTCCTTAAAAATGCTTGAATTTTAATCTTGTGTTTTTAAGGATTGGAAAGTGCTTGAATTTTGGGAGATGTGCTTGTAAATGCTTGAAAGTGTTGCAATGTTTCTCAACAAGTCCGCCTAACATTGACAGCGACACTCGTCTCTCGTGGCTTCCCTTTGCCATTGCGTTTCTTCTTCCCTCGTGATTAACTCCATCTGGCATTAGTTTGAATGGTATTGTCTTATGAAGCACCATCAGAGGACAAGTGCATGCTACACCTTAACAGGGCACAATTTGTGTTAGTGCAAGAATTAAGTATCAGTTATGGCCATTTATTATGGGCTGAAAATGTAAGCTGCACATTACATATTTTTACCCAAAACCTATTTGGGGAGAGATTTCAAATACAGATATATTTGCGATTTACTCAAGATCTAAAGACCATTTCTTAAAATGTATGGCGCAAGACACAAATGCACACGCAAGATTAAAATTTGCATATGTAAATCACAGATATATTTGTGCCTCTGCAAAATCCATGATTCATAGCAGATTTTTTTTCTGTTAAGTACTGGAGAAATTGGAAAATTGGCTTTGAAAGTCCTTAAAAATTGCTTGAATTTGGCCATGAAAAAGGTGTATGAAACCCTGTAGGTCATTTCAATCTACAGGTGGGATTTCTTTAAGTAAATGCAAACCAAAAGCTCCCTCTGGCTGCTAGATAACAGTAAAAGATATACTCTCAGCTTTAGTCGGCCCAGCTTTGGAATAAGATCTGTTGTAGTCTAATCTTAATGACCATGCACTGCTACAACTTATGTTTTATATTTATTTTTAATCAATTTCAAACCAGTATGACGGATAACGCAAAAATTAGATTTTTTTTTTATTGCTCCCACTTGAACTTGTATAGCTTGCTCAAATGTAAAACTGTATTTACTCAACTGTTAAAATACACCAGGTAACGCACACCAGGTAAATGATCTGCATTTATATAGCGCTTTTCAAGTGAAGACTTCACAAAGCGCTTTACAGTCTGCTTCACATTTCCCAATAGCGGCTGTGCAGCCATGTAAGGCGCTAACCTGCTTATTGGCTGTATTAGGGGTTCAGTGTCTTACCCAAGGACACTTCGACATGTAACACGGAGGAGCCGGGATTCGAACTGCGATCTCTTGATCCCAAGACGAGCACACTACCTCCTGAGCCACTGCCGCCTAACATAAGTATCATTTTTTGCCCATTGTTTGTGAACAAATTTGTTATGCTTAGAAATGATCCCTTTTCATTTATTATTATGATATGTTGGGTATACTACTAAAGTAGGCTGAATGATGAACCATAATACTGAAACACTACAGTGAGCAAAAAATGTTAACATTCTTTTACTGATTGGGCTGCCTGAGAACAGAAAGTCTCAATCGGACCCAAAACCTAACTGAGTTTGTCATCCCTGTTCTAAACAGAGCCATAAGTGGCCTTTACCTAAAGCCACAGCATTGCAATGTCATTTTCAATGGACAGCAAATAGCCAAATCAACACGTTCCCGAGGTGTACAAAACAGATTTATTTTGCCTATAATTCATATTCCAAAAGAAGAAAAAAAATATTTCTAGGTTAACTAGCAGGTACAGAACATATTATAAAGAATTTCTGTTTAGGTTTACTTCTGCTTTAAATGGAACTATTAATACGTTCCATGGTATACAATTTTTGCCTCAAGTCGTGACAGCAGTTGAATTACAAAAAAAACAAAAAGGAAACTGATGTTTTTTTAGTTTTTTTGTTGCCAGAGTGATAAAACAACACATAACCTTAATCACCTGGTCATTTGGCCTCAGTCATAGCGGGAAATAGTGTATCACATCTGCATTATTGACAAACAGTCTTCTTAGAGGGAAACTTGCTCAAATCTGCTAATGATTACAGCTTTTACTATCCCTCCATTATCTTCACGATTTTCTCACCCAGAGAAAATGTTGTTCTAATGTCAGAAGAGGAAAACATAATCCGCCTCAACCAAACCCATACCATACCACTATTTTACCAGAGAGATTTGTCGGGAACAGAAGTGCAAATGAAAAAGCATTTCCTATGTGAGCACAAAAAACATTGTGTTGCATTCTATAAGGAATGGTTGAGAGATAACGTAAAGCTAGGTCATGCAAAAACTCAGATTTTCGTCAGATTTTTCTGTTAAAATATTGGCTAAGTGGTCTAAAGAACGCCACATATTCTGCAGATTTTTCTCAGTAGTTTTACACTGTAAATGATATTAATGTAGGGTCATCTTAAGAGATTTCTCGCTCTTGAAAAAGATATTTTCAGCCTCTTGGAACGTTTCCCTTGAACGAAAGAAAGTCTTCATCCTACCCTTCTATTGTTAATAGATGTAAACTTGAACTGGGTCATTTGACTGAAGACAAAATGTAATCAGTCTTCTTTTTCTCTTATTCACTAATCCTTTCATTCCGTCTTTTATCTACCTTATTCCTAGACCCTACAAGCTTTATAGCCGCAGCTTACAGAAAACATTAAAAATACACACTAATGTCTCACAAAAAAGTGCCCAGCAATGTGTTTCTCTGCACTGTTCTCACGAGAAATCTCTTTTCTCTCCTTGTCCGGGGAATAAGGCAGATTACCTCTTACCATTTTTTTTTTATCTGTAGATATTTAACAAACATTTTATTTCATGTGATTTCCAAAGAGACACAAACCCTTAATTGAGTGTAAAGATGAGCAAATAGGACCATCGATAGACTGAGATTTTTACAATTATTTTCCAAACAAAATAATAGACCACAAAATGGAACCATCAAGCTACTTCAATCAGGTTAGGTCTAGCTAGCCACATTAGCTAAATCAACTCAAAATCGAACATGGGAAAAGTACGGGCCTTTCTCGTATTCCAATTATAATTCATGTTGAATAATTTGCTTTTAATTACTCAAACATTTACAAATGGTATATTTTATTAAACTGAATGGTGAAGTGAGATTTATTATTGCAAGCATGTGCTATGGCAGATGGTGTACAACATCCTGTGTGCAAAAATATGCGTTTAAGCATAAAAACACAGGATGCTGATTTGATTAAATCATATTACATTTTTTTACCTCCAGTTTGACAAATATTATTGGATAAATTAAGAACAGGCTACTCATGTTTTGCATTTATCAGCTGTATGCTAGTCTTGCAAACTAGCTTGGCCTTTAAATAAAACATAGATTATACTGCACATCCCCTTAATCATTCACTGACTAATTTTTGTTACTTAATAACAGATCAAACATTTCTAGAACGCGATAGTAAGGCTACCACCATATAATATAATTTAGAAAAAGTAAGCATCAAGGTCTATGCACATGTTATTTGTATATGTTAAATTTCATATCATTTTTAGTATTGTTCCGTTCAAAGCATTGTTATTCTGTTGCAGTACTTAGCGTCTTGTTTTATTCTGTTATTTTCTGTTGTTTTTTTTGGACAGTGGAACAAGTACTACACGTGAGACACTTGACTCACAGCAGTAACCTCAAAACAAATCTACCTTTTCAGTTAACTCAGGTTCACCTCATTCCAATTTCATCAAATGTTGACAGCATTAGTCAAAACTGAGCCTGCTCTTTCTCATTGAGGGTTTAAAGTACATACCAGCGTTGTGAAAAGCGAAAAGTTTGCTACGTGTGCAGTGGAACCACCAAAGCCGAACTTGTCAAAAGTGGATTAGTTCAGCTTCAGGACAAAAATATTCCTCAAAGGTTCAAATTTAATTTGAGAAAACTTAAGATATGACAGCAACATTTTTGAGCGATGTCAGTGATTGGCAAGTATGACAAATTGTACGATATGTTTTGTCTACAAAATATAAAGCTATGAAAGACCACCACTGTGTAAATATTTTCCATTTCTTCATACGTTTTTATGCAACACAGTTAGGCCCAAAAACACAAGCTTTGTTGTTTTAGATGTTCACATAAACACATTCCGAAATTGATTTGGGCTTAAAGTGCACAATATTGGCTGCCATTTGAGACTTCTCACATCCAAATCGGGATAAGGATTCAGGATTAATAGCCCTTTACTGTCAGAACCCGAACAGACGGAGGACCCAAGCGCGTACCGTTTTCACAAAAGCTTTATTTTACGGGAATGAGGCAGTCATGCGCGTGAACACAAACGCCAGGGATCGCTAGGCGGAAGAAGTGAGACAGAGAAGTCAGAGACAAACAAGATCGAGGCCAGACCGAACAGATGGGATCAATACAGGACACACGGGTAGCTACCGGACGGGACAGACGAGATCGATACCGGATACTGGAGCACGATACCGGACAGGACGAGACAAACGGGATCGATACCGGATAGTATAGTAATTGGATAATTGACTCAGAGGGCTGTGATTGACTCAGAAGGATCCCCCCTTGTTTACCTGCCATCAATTAAGTAGTGTTAAGGTCTTGAGTTGATTCTAAGGATGTGGTTTTGCATAGGGATGCTGTTGTGATCACACATCCTCTGTTCAGAGGAGCTCTCAATGAAGTTAAAGCAAAGGATCCCGGCACAAAAAAGGAAGAATTCCATAAGAAATATTTTCTGAAATACTTGGAGACGCCAAATCCACAGTTTTGTACATTCTAAAAAAAAAAGGAATACACTAGAGTCGTTAACAATTCAAAAAGGCCCGGACACCCACGGAGGACAAAAGCAACGGACGATCGCTAAATGCGCTCTATAGTAAAAAGGAAAAAAAATCAATTTATAAAGTCTACTGAAGTAAGGAACACTCTCCAGGAAGTCTACAATAAAGAGAGGGTTCACCATTAGGTTCAATGCTTTCATCAGTCCAAAAACCGACAGGCCAGACTTGACTCAGACAAAAAAACAAGTGTTCAATGGACATATGAGACAAAGATAAAACCTGTACCAGAATGACGGGTAGAAGAAAGTTTTGAGAATAAAAGGGAAAAGAAAATGATCCATATCACATCATCGGTGCAACATGGTAGAGACAGTGTGATGGCATGAGCATTCTTGGCTTCCAAGGGCACTGGGTCACTTGTTTTCATTTATGTCATTACAACAGATAAAGGAAGGCGGATGAGTTCTGAAGTATACAGGGATACAGTAAATTCCGGACTATAGAGCGCACCTGATTATAAGCCGCACCCACCACATTTCGGGGGGAAAACCGATTTTGTACATACACAAGCCGCACTTGTATATTAGCCGCATGCGCCCACATTGAACAAACGCAATACAAACACGAAATTAACCCATACTCGATACAGTCCAAAAAACAGCCGTCAAAATGAACGGAAAATAATACCGGTACTTAACATTTAATGCAGACCTGCGGAGTCCAGGTGCCCGTTGAAAGTAATCCAAGGAAAAAAGTGTATATTTCCAAAGGTAAGGGTGGGAAAAGTATATATCCACTATTGTCGGCCGCATCCACAAATACGTCTCACCTTTACTCCACTTCCCGTCAGCCCGCATTTGCCCCGCCCCTTCTTTCTCATTTGCTCGTACAAAACATATCAGAATAAGTTTCTAAAATAAATACATTACAAAAATATACAGTTGCAAATACATATTATACATGGTTACACATATTTACAAAGAAAGATGGTACACCGAGCGAGTTTTCAAAGCTTTAATAATAATATTCTAACTTTCATCCCAAACCGTGCCTGTGAAGGGTAGCAAAACGCTACTAGGAACACGCTCGCAACACAGCAAACAGCTCTGTTAAAACAACATATCGTACTTATGGTGAGCACGGTAAGCCATCCTCATCTTCCTCCTTATAGCTGACGTCATCAAAGTCGTTTTCCTTTGGTCTGGGAAAGAGACTTTCTCATATAGACGTCGTCCCACGCTCCCTTAATTAAAAACACGCTAGCATCACGCTCGCAAAGTAAAGTTTGCGCGCGATAGCTGTTGCCTTCTATTTCGGACTGCCCAATTGCGTTTAGCTTGAATGTTGCGTCATGTGCCTTTCTTTTTGCAATTTGCATGATGAAAATATGTCTACGCTAATTTAATTTGTGCACAAGCTAAAAAGTTGCAGTCTAAATCTTACCTCTTGTACTCGAGCGCCGCTGGCAACCGTTAGAAAAATTCCATAAATTGGCCGCATCACTGAATAAGCCGCAGGGTTGAAGGTTTAGGAAAAAAGTAGCGGCTTATAGTCCGGAATTCACGGTATATGTTCTGCTCAGATTGAGCCAAATGCTGTAGAGTTAATTGGACGGCGCATGACATTGCAGATGGACAATGTAGTTTATTAAGCCAAAGGAGTGGAATATTTTTGGCCAAGTCAATCTCCAGATCTCAACCCAATCGAGCATGCATTTCACTTGCTGAAGACGAGGCCTAAAGCGGACAGACTTACCAAAAAACAACAACTCAAGGCTTGGCAACGCATTGATGAGGAGGAAACTCGGTGTCTGGTGTTGTCTGTTGGTTCCAGAACTTCAGGCAATAATTGCTTCAAAAGGATTTGCAACTAAAGATTGACAAAAAACTTTGGATTTAGATTACACTTAATTGTCCAATTTCTTTTGAGCGCTTGAAATGCAATGTCAGTCAGATGTTGTTGTTCAACCACTTGACCTAAACATTACTGTCTGCAGTTGCGTTCTGGTCAAGAAATTTCATTTAATGTTCACTGTGGTTGCATTTAGAGCCTAGCTTGTGAAAATTGTGTATCCGTCCAAATATTTTTGGGGCTAACTATACAGGAAAACAGCAGCGCCTTGAAAGACCAGGTTAGGTATCATGAAAAAGAATCCACCAAACATTACAGTAATGTGCCTTTTATTAAGATAATGTTACACTTTGATTATGCTCCTTTTAATATACAGTAACAACAAATAAATAAATGAAGTTTTTCTTCCTCAACTCAGTAGACATTATGTACAAACTACGCCAAATGTATTGATTTCAGACCAGTGTAAAAATTAATTATGCTTAGGCCACTTTTTTGAAGAACTGTTCAATATGTACTGAGATTCTTCTTGTGCTGGTGTTTATTTTGTTATTGTATCCCATTTTTTTCAAACCTGGGTCACTCATAGCTAAACATAGCACACTATATCAGTTACCAGCGTACAGTACTAAGGGCCTGAGAAGCAACCACTATTTTTCTTATGTCAACGATAGATTGTGATTTGAAAAAGAATTTTCTTAAATTGAAATGATTTTACGGTTTTTGGGTGGTTCCACTGTGTAAAATCCCGTTTTTATGTCAAAAGAAAGTCGGGATAAAAAACAAAAAAGAAATGAAATGTCGAATGATAAAACTGCTTCTTGCTCGCGGTCGGCTGTCTGTAGTCTATCGTTCTATATTGTTCACGGGTTCCTTGACTAAAACAAACTAAATTTCTATCATTAACCAAGTGTATGCGCCAGATATCTGACTTGAAACACTATGTACGGTAATTGAAAAGAGCCTTTCTTGTTGTCCATTTATGACAGTAAAAATAGCTTTTGCTTTATCTGGTTTCACATACGGATGAAAGAAGCTACAGGATGCTTTCACTTACAGTATATGTACATGTATATATATCCACCTGTGTAGTTTTTATTTTGAGCTATATTTCATTTAACTGACAAACTGTTAATCCCACAGAACAAGTCTGTCACTCTGTGTTGAAATTTCTGTTGTTTTTCTCTGAAAAATGTGCCGTTTGTTCTGCTAATCGTCTGACCTCAATCTCTCGTTTTGTTTGTTTGTGAACCGTACCAACAATCTGTAAGCAGGAGCTTAATGTCTACATGTTATTCAAACAAAACTGAGCCATGACTTTGCGAAAATATACACAGCAACGCCTCAATCACACTGCCAGCGTGTGATTCCAGCAAGGATACTCTGCCGTGGGTGCTATCACTAAAAACACTTTTAGTGGATGTTACCCCAACCCAACCTTACTCAAACCTTTTCAACTGTCATTTTAATGATGGCAACTCTCACCGCCTTTTACTGTATTTGTAAGCTTTTCCTTTGTGCCCCTGTTTTTACTTGTTAACACACGCATACAGCTGTGTGATCATTAGTGGGGGGAAAATGAAGCTTCATGAAGCACTTGCTTCATTTTTGGACTCCCCTAGATCAGCTGGACTTTTTGCAGGACCCATCATAAATTCTAATAACAAGCTGCGGTCCACACAAGAAAAAAATTGTATCAAATTAAAATATTGTGCATTTTAAAGCAGAGTTAGGATAAAATAATAAAAAAAATTGAAACAAATTAACAAGCAAAAATGACCACTTCAAGCACGTTATATACTCGCATAAAAGACTACATCACATGTTGACCCTTTGTACACACGTGACAAAACCACGTAACGACACCATGACGGACGGTAGTCGCCCATTGAAAACAGTAGACAACAACCAAAGCTATACTATTCAACACCATTGGCAATAACTAGTCAAATGAATATTGTGCAGCTGTCAGATGAGGTTGCTCACCTTGTCAGAAAGCAGAAAGAGAAACAGAGAATGGCATTAGCAATGCTAGCTAGTGAGCGATACATTCTTCCTCCTGAAATATTTACACATTTAAACAAATCGTCCAGTCTGGCTAACTTCACTCCACATGATCTGTGCCACTTTATTGTAAATGGAGTATCCCCATACACCTGTGCTGATCTTAAACCTTATAAATTCTGAATGCTCACCCGCATTACTTGGCTTCCTGCATGGCGTGAAATGTCCCCCTCGTGCAAGCGTAACTTAACCAACTTCGTATCTACAATTTTTGGGGAATAGAACAGGAAAGAACATATTTGGACCTTGTATAGAAATCACTTTTGAGCATGTTTAAATATGTATTTTAGCAAAGCTAAGATTTGTCTTCCCAACGTTCGTCTTTTATTCTATCTGTTGTAATTTGTCAGGTCATTTCGGCGTAAAAGGCTTTAAGGTGGAGCACATAACAGTTTTCAATACATGTAATATTCGAAAGATTAGTTTTTCTGTAGTTAGAAATAGCAACGGTATGACACAAACGTAGCTAGTTAGCACTAGCTAACCTATTATATTGCGTGTCCTTGACGTGACTCGTACCTACTCAACATAAAATTGCTCGGAAATGTTAACTTGTAAAAATGTTCGCTGCAAATCCTAGAGTACTTGAGGGCTGCCAGCCTGCCAATGTTGTGCCTCCCTTCGTTTGACCGCGGATAAACATAGCGTCTTCTGTCTTATTAAGGGATAAAATTCTAAATTGGGATTAGAAGCTTGTCCACCGCACAGAAATTTGTCACCATGATAAAAAATGTGGTGCTTATATTCTAGTTGTTGTCTTTTGTTTTAACTGCCGTGTGCTCAACTGTTTTTTGCCGTCCTTCATGTCTCCCATTCTGCCGGAAAAGGCATTGTGACGTCACGTGCAAAGGGTCAATAAGGGACCTCCCTAAACCGATTTAAAATAGCCACGTACTAAAAGAAATTCAAAATATTATTGAAGAGTGTACCTAAACATTGATAATTATCTAATTACTGTATGTAGGTAATATGCTTTAATATACTGTACTGGTAAAAAGCTGAACCATTTAGTGTACCTTCCTACAGCGCTTCAATGGCAGACACTCACATTCCCTAATTGGTTCCTTTTTCGGCTTGATCGCTGTTATCACTATTTTCCACTTTTCTTTCCCTTTATCACTAACAAACCTATTATTGTGGGCAGAGTAGGAAAAAAGAAATCAAAATTCCCTAAAATCCATGTGGTCCCTCTCAAACACACTGATTGAACATGAAGAAGAGATTGAGCTGTCCAATATCGCCATCCACTGTTAAGGAGAGTAATCGACCCTTGGTCGAAAGGCCTGCGACCCACTAAAACCTAGTCCTTAACCCACTTTTGTGTCCCAAACCCTCAGTTAGGAAAAACTGCCCTAGATGTCACATTTGGGTCTAAGAAGTGTGGAAAGCTTAAATAAATTCCAACATCCAGAGCAGGAGTCACCAACTTGGTGCATTCACCAGTGAATGGGTCATAGTGATTCTCTAGGAAATTTGATTTCAAACTGGCATGAAAACTCATTGACATTATCATAGTCTTTAATTACATTGTCAATCCTTCCAAAATTCTTCTTAAAAAGTCTAACGTGTATATATATATATATATATATATATATATATATATATATATATATATATATATATATATATATATATATATATATACACACAAGGCAAATCTTACAGTACTACTAATAATTTCAAAGTGTTAATAACACAATAATAACATAGTAATAACACAATAAAATATTTAAAAAATGCATATAAAACCGCTAGCCCTTTGCGCTAATTGATAATCAAAAGTAGCTCTCAGTTTCTAGAACCTTGGTGACAGCCGATTTAGAAGAATTGAAAAATATTGAAGCTTCATTCTTCCGTCACAGATGATGACCTCTAGACTCGGGGCTGCTTGCACGCAAACCAAAATTGCCTCTCTTTAAAGCTGTTTGCCTAACTCATGGCTTTGCAGGCAACTTTTTATATGACCATTACCGAAAAAGAAAAAAAATCTATTTGGCTTATTGTTACTAAAACTGAATTAGCAAGCTGCTAGAAAACCTTTTTTTGTTTTTGTCGAGGTATTCTGTGTTACAAGGCATTTTTTCTATTAAAACAACATTAAAGACCTAATATAAACAAATGGTTGGTTGTCATTATTTTGCTAATGTTTTTGTAATGTTTGAAAGGCATGTTAACCATTTTTTTTTCATCTTTACGCATCAAGCTCATGTCTCTTACGCCGTACATTTCATATGACGTAACGACCGTACAGCAACATAAACACGGAAGTAAACGAATACGTAATATTGAAAGGTCACTGTCTACATTTAGTCCAGATTGTATAATTTATTCATTTATAACTTCATTTATTTAGTTCTAATCATGTATTCTAAGTTGTGTTTTATTTTGTAACAAGAAATGGCCTTAGCCACCATTGTTACGTCTATCAACTAACTTCATTGAAATACAGGAAATGCAAATTTCAGGAGGAGAAGAGATCAAGTCCTGAATCTCATCTGGGTTGCAACAAATCATCTTCTTGATAAGAATTAAATCAGACACATTTAGGGTAAAGGGGGCTCTTTCACTTCGAGGGGACAAAATTGCAAATGTGGTCCGTAAACAGGCAGGTTCCTGAATGCCAGTGTGGGGGTAGAAAATAACATTAAGCAAACTCCAATTCATATCTGTTAGGTATTAGGGGCGGACGCATGTTAGGGGAAGCAGGAACTGAGGTAAGGGTGCTCAGTAACAAAACCAGGAACAAAGAAACAAACAAACAAGGTTGACATGTCAAAAGGAAATCAAACCTGTCAAAGTCCAAACCAGAAACAAAAACTGAAACCAGAGATGGAAAATGCAAAGAACGTAAGAAACTAACAACTAGGCACTAAACTACTTACAAAATGTCCAAATTACAAACCAGAAACAAAAGAAAACAAACCTGGCTAGGCGGTGTAAAATGCTAGCAACAAAGTGACAAACAAACAAGTAGGCGCAAAACTACTAACAAAAAAAACAATAAACCAAACCAGACAGTGGAAATTAAATGACCCCTCCACGTCAGCTGTCCAAAATGTCATTATAAAGGGACAGGATAATTAAAGACCAGTGTGGGGTGATTGGGCACACCTCTACTCAGGTCCGGGTTGGTGCCCTGTAGCGGAAAGTGGCATACTAGATCCTAACATTGTCATGTCTGGCGCGGTTGCCATGGCGCCCAGCTGGTTCCAGCCGGGTGAATTTCCTCTGCGACCAGTTGGCCCCGTCCATGAACACCGGCTGTTTGTCGACCTGTCTACCTGCCTGATTCACCCATCCGCCTGTCTGATTCTTCTACCTGCCAATCCGACTCGTCTGCTCGCCACTCCGATTCGTCTGCTTACCAGTCAGGTTTGTCTGCCTGCCACTCCGATTCATCCACCTACCGGCCTTGCCTCTCCCTGTTCCTGCTTTTTCCTCGGGAACATCAGCCCATTCTGGGGGGCGATGTATTTGGGGGTTTTTTGGGACCTCAGGGGCTGTCCCTTGAGGGGGGATTCTGTCATGTCTGGCGCGGTTGCCATGGCGCCCAGTTGGTTCCAGCTGGGTGGCGCCAGATTCTAGCGCGATTGCCTCAGGGACCAGTTGACCCCGCCCATGAACACCAGCTGAGACGTATCTGACTGATTGCTTTTTAGAGTACTTAAACACGTTCCTTCTAACTTGCTTTAATGGAACGTTTGTTAATCCTGGTTAAACTCTGTGAGACTTCTGTGAGACTTCTGTTAAACCCTGTTAAATGCCTAGTTCTGTGAATCTGCCCGTATTTGATCCTGTTTTGTTTTTGGTCTGATCCGTTTTGGACAACTTTTCTTTTGTTTGGATTTCTAATCCAATCCGCGACCATTGATCCCTGGATCGAGTGTGCGCACCCTCTTCATCCTCCCCCAATAAATTGTGAGTTCGTCTACGCGAATGGGTCCTTTCCTTTTACCTGCTCCGCTCCGTGACAAACATAACATCCATCCATCCATTATCTACACCGCTTATTCTCATTCGGGTCGCGGGGATGCTGGAGCCCATCCCAGCTATCTTTGGGCAGTGGGTAGCGGACACCCCAAACCAGTTGCCAGCCTGTCGCAGGGCACACAGAGACAGACAATTCACTCGCTCATTCACGTCTAGGGACAATTTAGACCGGCCAATTAACCTAACATGCATGTTTTTGGAAGGTGGGAGGAAACCGGAGTGCCCGGAGGAAACCCATGCAAGCACGGGGAGAAGATGTAAAGTCCACACAGGAAGGTTCGAACTCATGACCTCAGAACTGTGTCGCACACGCGCTAACTACTGCGCTGCCGTGCTTCCCCTTAACATAACAATATCCATGTTAAACAAATGCTTGAGCCTGTACATTGAGTTTGTTCTTAAGTTTCAACGTATAATCGAGTATTTAATGAATAAATAAAAAGGTTTCTATCTTATGGATTTTGACTATTGTGGGTCCTTTTTGGAATGCGCACCCCACGAAAAACGAGGTAATACTTTAGAAGAAGGATCGTAGGTCATTTTAGTCTTTGCAATTTTGAACTGTCTAAAGCAGGGAGCAAACATGGTGCCCACAAAACCAGGTAGCCCCTCAAAAGTGATGGGTCATGGTAACTTTGCAGGAAATCTGATTTTTAACGGAAATTACGTTTTTGTAGGTGTTTGAACCTAATTTAACTCAACTTCTAATGTATACAACCTGGTAATTAGATGGTTATAACATTATAGTCACTTTAGAAATGCATGTCAAACTGGTAGCCCTTATGTCAGTAACAAAAAGTAGCCATTAGCTTTAAAAAGCTTAGTGACCCCTGTTCTACAGCCATTGTCTGTGACTCATTTGAGCAAACAATATTTTGTAAAGAAAACATTCGAAGGAACTGCGCGTCCTTTTTCAGCCTTTGATCTGAAGGCCCACCAGGGATCAAACGACCACACGAAAGAAAGAAAGACAATTTATAGCAGTTGTAAGGAAACCCCCAACGTGTTCACAAACTCAGTGTCTTTTGGAGGTGACTTTGCCATTATAAAATAGGCTTTCGGTTTGAAGCCATACATTTTTTTGTCCATGTAGTCTTTTTGACATAATTGACGTTGTATGCAGAGGCATGGTGACAATGAAGTTTACAGTTAATGGATCTCTTAACCGCCTAGATTGTTGGGGCATCCCTGAAGATGCAACTCTAGCAGCTTTCCCCACTGCTGGCGGTTCTTGGCCTGAGTTTGGGTCATGGCAAAGTTGGCACAAGTCCATTCCTTAATGTTGTAGCACATGTCTCTTTCTGTCTTCCTCTCACCCTGCAACCATGGATTATGCCTTGAAGAATGATCTTGGCCAGTCCTGATGATCTTGTGACGTTACCATACCACTAAAGTTTCCGTCTGCACACAGTTGACAGCAGTTTTTTGTAGGGTCTAATGTGCCCTCTGATGGTGTTGAGCACCGTTTCGTTTGTCACACGGGCTGTGTAGCTGTTGCCCAGAAGTTTCTTGGATCTCCATGGCCTTGACTTTCCTTCCCAGCTTTTCTGTGTGAGTCCACGTTTCGCAAGCGTAGAGGAAGACAGGAATAACAAGCGCTTGCTTTGTTCTTGTCCCTCCAGACGGGATTAGGTCTGGCAAGTGTGGCTGTGGTTTAAGGTATCCTGGTCAAGATTTTTAGTTCCGACCCCTCTTCTGATATGACAGCTCCAAGATATCGACATTTGTTGACAGGTTCAAGGTGGTTGACGGTGTTGTTTGTGGTGATACCTTGGGGATTGTTGGTCTGATTTTCATCCCATACTGGGTTGATGCTTAGTCCAGACGGTTGACCAGACCTCTGAGTTCCTGTTCTCTCTCCTGCCAGTTTGTCATAAGCAAAGCGGAGGTTATTGGCGTCATGTCCCTCAATGCTGACTGTACCTGCATGTTGATCCTGTTACATCAAAGGAAAACAGATACACAAGAGAATTCCCATCACACACCTTCGTCAATATGTTCAGAGACAAACTCTTTCATTTTCAGGTCTTCTTCATGATTGTGTACCCCCAGTTGACCTTGTAAATGTTGACAGTTTACAGTATTAAGAGTTTTCCAGACATGCATTGATGATCTCCTTTTGTGCACAAAGACACACTATGTCAGTTGGGAAGCGAAATACAATACAGCACTGTGTAAGGGCCAAACGTGTCCTCGAACATGTGACATCGTGTACTTGTTGTCACTGCAGCAACACGGCTGAATTCAATGAGGCATCCAGTCCTCACGGTCACTTGTCATGCTCCATTATGCATCAGTGATCCAATCAGATCCAATCATGTTGTTTTTTTGTGCATACCATGAAGTAATTAATTAATCACAAGACCACGGATTGAATTACAATATAGTACTCTACTTGTACAAAATGGTAAAAAGTGCATAACTGTCACAATGTCAATTGGCCCTTTTGATAGTAAAAACCTCTTTTGATCTCTTAAATTCATACGGGTTAACGCAAGACACTTAGATTTTACAAAGGATTTTCATCACGGACCAAAGTGAATCATTTTGTACCAGGAAAAAAGTTAGTAATACACAGCTCTACATGAGTATTTGTCAAACAATAAATGTAACACTGTATAAATCCAATAGAGGGCGTCATGTACCTTTATAACAGAGGCCACCAACCTTTCTGAAGTTAAGAGCTCATTTTATAACTGATTGGCGCAAATGGCTTCTAGTTTGAAATGAATTGTTAAAAGTAACACCTTATCATGTTCGTATTATGTTGTTGACCCAAACGCACTATTTCACTTTTCATTTTTCCCCCCATAATTTTCGGGGTTTTTAGGTACCCGTAGCAGCAAGATGTCAGGCAAGTATGTCTGCTCACCATACTTGAGGCTCATGTTTTTGTTGTTATTTTTATTTTCTAAAATAGCTAATCTATGTGGCTACCGCATTGGAGACCTCGCCTTATTGTGATTGAGATGTAATATTCAAGCACTAAAATTAAAATGTGCCTATTTATTTTGAACACCTTTTGTGTCTGTCCCTGTGTGCCCTGCGATTGGCTGGCAACCAGTTCAGGGTGTCCCCTGCCCACTGCCCGATGATTGCTGGGATGGGCGCCAGCACCCCAGCGACCCTACTGAGGATAAGCGGTACGGCTAATGAGATGAGATGAGATGAGATTTTTAGTGTATTTTGTCCTGTCTTGTCATTTACTTTGACCGTATCAACTATAAACAACAAAATGAAACAACATAATATGTGTACACAAGTAGCTGTGGCAGACAACAAGATCATAATCAAGGGAGTAAGCTGAAGCTGGCGTTTTTAAGTACCTACCCACGTTACAATATATCTTGTCGGAAAGACATACAGACGCTTCCCTACTTACGAACGAGATTTGTTGATAAGTTGCTTCAGTGCTATATTTTTTTATGTTTAAGGTTTATATAAGTAACCTTTATTGTTTTGTACTAAAAGATAACATTTTCATAAAACAATACCCTTTATAAAGAGAAATAAAATTAAGTTTAACTTATTTTTGTAAGATAAGCTTCAAAAGTTAGGCGACATTCTCCTCCGTTGTAGAAAGTGGCCAAGAAAAGTTATCAGACCATTTTCTCAACCGCATCAATCTTTCTTATTCCACTTTTGAAGAAACGGCTCACCTCTTCTTTACACTTTACACCAACCATATTGAATGGATGCACGAGATATTAAACAATAAAATGTCAAAGTTCTTAGCGGGATACAGTACAGTATGTTTACACAAGAACTGGGGCTGTGACGGGAAGCGGAGGCCAGTGGATGCTGGGTGAGCTCTCACTGCGCCACATGCCAGTAGCGGCGGAAAAAAGCACTGCAGTACTCGGAAAAAGGTGCACACGATACGAAATCTAACTTATAGCACTGGCCGGATACTTTTCGACATCCTGA
The DNA here is from genome assembly GCF_059441175.1 of Urocampus carinirostris. Taxonomy (NCBI): domain Eukaryota; kingdom Metazoa; phylum Chordata; class Actinopteri; order Syngnathiformes; family Syngnathidae; genus Urocampus; species Urocampus carinirostris. Next base: position 15,079,468 of record NC_142357.1, read on the forward strand.
AAAAATGTTCGTACCATTTTTCATAACTCGTAAGTAGGAGAGCGCCTGTATTCAAAATCAAAACAGGAGAACAAAACCTACCCAGAAAAAAAAAAGAACACTACATTCCAGGCCAGTAATTGTACCGCTAGTGGTTCTTATGACATCTAACTCCTAAAGAAACTCTTGGTATATAAACTTAGTATATTTATCCAGAATAGTGTGACTGGGTAACCAACCAGATGGTAAGTTTAGTTCATATGAGTAACTGCAACATGATATATTAGGAAAATAAGTAAAACTAAACACATACATGATGTAGTAAATACCTTTACCCTGATTAACATATAAGAAAGTTAAAAAAGTTACAAAATGGTTATCTTTTCATAACCAGGAAGCTTACAGCAGGAAATGTTGTAAGGGGGCTTCGAGGTTGTGAGAGCGGAAGGTGGAAAAGAAATTCAAGAGATTTGAACACAGTTGTGTCTCCATTTAGGAAAATATCAACACTGACTTTCATTCGTTTACAAATTTTTAATAACACGCAAGTACAGTAGTTTGTCAAGATACCCATTTTCATATGTAATTCTGCACTTGGTAAAATGTAATGGTTCTCAAGACCAAATCTGGATTAAAATTGTTCACACCCTTGGGCTTTGTTTTGATATGAAAGGTGTTCATTCAATATTGTGTGAGTATATTTTGCAGAATGCATACGATAAAATTTACATTGTAGCAAAAGTACATTTAAACCAATAGACCGAACTTAGGACAGCTTGGCGGCGCAGTGTTAAGCGCGTGTGCGGCACAGTTCTGAGGTCTTGAGATCGAACCTCCTGTGTGGAGTTTGCATGTTCTCCCCGTGCTTGCGTGGGTTTTCTCCGGGCACTCCGGTTTCCACCCACATTCCAAAAACATGCATGTTAGGTTAATTGGCCTGTCCAAATTGTCCTTAGGTGTGAATGAGCGAGCGAATTGTCTGTCTCTGTGTGCCTTGTGACTGGCCCCTGCCCACTGCTCGAAGATAGCTGGGATGGGCTCTGAGGATAATGGATGGATGGATATATACTGGACTGTCTCAGAAAATTAGAATATTGTGATAAAGTTCTTTATTTTCTGTAATGCAATTAAAAAAACAAAAATGTCATACATTCTGGATTCATTACACATCAACTGAACTATTTCAAGCCTTTTATTATTTTAATATTGCTGAATTTGGCTTACAGCTTAAGAAAACTCAAAAATCCTATCTCAAAATATTAGAATATCATGAAAAAGTATACAAGTAGGCTATTCAACTAATCACCTGAATCATCTAATTAACTCGAAACACCTTGCGAGGATTTCCTGAGCCTTAAAAACACTCAGCTTGGTTCAGTAAACTAAATCACAAGTATGGGGAAGACTGCTGTCCAGAGGACCATCATTGATACCCTCCATCAGGAGGGTAAGACACAAAAGGAAAATTCTCAAAGAGCAGGCTGTTCACAGAGTGCAGTTTCAAAGCATATCCACAAAAAGTCTGTTGGAAGGGAAAAATGTTGCCGGAAACGCTGCACAACCAAGAGAGATGACCGCAGCCTTAACAAAATTGTGACGAAGAGCCGCTTCCAGAATTTGGGGGAGCTTCAAAGACAGTGGGCTGAAGCTGGAGTCCAGGTATCAAAAGCCACAGTTCACAGACGTGTCCGGGAAATGGGCTACAATAGCCGTATTCCCATGGTCAAGCCACTTCTGAACTCAAGACAACGGAAGAAGCGTCTGACTTGGGCTATGGAGAAGAAGCACAGGACAGTTGCAGAGTGGTCCAAAGTCCTCTTTTCAGACGAAAGCAAGTTTTGCATTTCATTTGGAAGTCAAGGTGCCAGAGTCTGGAGAAAGGCTGGAGAGGAGCAAAATCCAAGTTGCTTGAAATCCAGTGTGAAGTTCCCACAGTCAGCAATGGTTTGGGGAGCCATGTCAGCTGCTGGTGTTGGTCCACTGTGTTTCATCAAGTCCAGAGTAAATGCAACTGTGTACCAAGAGATTTTAGAGCACTACACGCTTCCATCTGCTGAAAAGCTCTATGGAGATGAGGATTTCATTTTCCAGCATGATCTGGCACCTGCCCACAGTGCCAAAACCACCAGTAACTGGTGCACTGACCATGGCATCACTGTCCTTGATTGGCCTGCTAATTCCCCTGACCTGAACCCCATCGAGAATTTGTGGGGTATAGTTAAGAAGAAGATGAAAGACACCAGACCTACAAATGCAAATGAGCTGAAGGCCGCTATCGAAGCATCCTGGGCATCAATGACACCTCAGCAATGCCACAGGCTGATTGCCTCCATGCCACGCCGGATTGATGCAGTAATCCGTGCAAAAGGATTCCCAACCAAGTACTGAGTGCATCAATGGACATTTTCAAATGTTTGATTTAGTTTTGCTGTTATAAAATTATTTTTTTACTTGGTCTGAGGAAGTATTCTAATATTTTGAGATAGGATTTTTGAGTTTTTTTCAGCTGTAAGCCAAAATCAGCAATATTCAAATAATAAAAGGCTTGAAATAGTTCAGTTGATGTGTAATGAATCCAGAATGTATGACATTTTTGTTTTTTTAATTGCATTACAGAAAATAAAGAACTTTATCACAATATTCTAATTTTCTGAGACAGTCCAGTATATATATATTAAGTTCGGTTTCCATCCATCCATCCATCCATTATCTGGCTTCAATTTTAAAAGGAAATGTAAATGTAAAACCTTTTAACTTACCCTCACCCAGTAGTTGAGATTTGCTCCTTTTTCCTTTTCCATCTTTACATCCAAACCAAAAGAGAAGCAGTTTGGGGATTATTTCGAGCTATTTGGGATCAGTTCTGTAAAGGTTTACACTTGAAACAGAGAGAAAATGGAAGACACTTTTTTGATAGATGGATTGATAAAAATGGTACTTACTCAATACTTCACTAGTTTATATTTACATATTAACATACTTAAAATACTTTTCAGCCAATAAAAAGTACCAAAAGTTATTTGAACTGTTGGCCACTGGCTTCAAAACATTGAAGGGAAGGCAGGCCATTAATGGCCCTCAGGTTATAGTTTTAACACCACTGCTTTATTTAAGAGATCATTTACTGGGGAGCCGCTGTATTAGTGTCCAGTGGAGGCCACATGGAGTTTTCCGCAATTTAAAAACACTCCCCTATTGTCAAATATTTTCCTCTACACAAAATAAGATCTAAAGATAAAAAAGTAACCATTATAAAGTGAATATGAATATAAACATACCAGTAATAAGTAAATAAAAATGATAAGGAACATAAGACTTAAGAAATCTAATATAGTATCTGAGTGGAAAAATCTTATTACTCACAAGTGGAGGTGCATGCTTTTCCTTTCTATTTCTCTTTTAGGTACACAAACTTTCAAAGAACGCGTTTAAAGCACACCACAGAAGGAAGTTGCGTTTTGCTAACTAATAGTTTTTTTTTTTTAAATCTCGTGTGTATTCTAATTATTGGTTAGATTTAGCGTGGAGTTAGCATACATACGCAACATCTGAAACTTTCATATTAAAGATGGGATGCGTCGTTGTAAGTGTCCTTAAAGAGTTGATAGATAATTTTCTCTATTAAGTATTTGTGAATAATCCCCAACTGAGTTCAAAGAGCACTTATGCTTTTTTCTCACTGCGCCTATATGCTTGTATCTTACTTTTAGCTGAGCTGCTCGGGGAGAAACGCATTAATTTGAGGAACGGGGGCTGGTGGAGTCCTGCACAGTGATATCATCCTCATCCTGGCAGATTTTTTTTCAACTTCTATTTGTCAGTGTAGCATGAAAACGGTTGAGATAATAAAAAGCCTGCCTTGAGTAAAGTCCAAACAGCAACCCAAACCACAAGAAAGATGAAAAAAGAAGAGTTTATTTGGGCACGTCTAAGAAATTCACATACTTGCACGTGCACCATAAACGAGTTTACTGAGGCTGCAAAGATGACACAAGCCAGGAGCTGGCAGCAGAGAGTAACAGAGTTCCAAATTCTGTACAGTTCCTTTAGGTCAGGGGCCTCAAACTATCATCATGAGGGCCGCGATTGTGAGATCCCTGATGTAAAGACACTGTCCATACTTATAAGGTCACAGAGCCTTTACAAATGTGTACATTTTCTAATTTTCCAAGAGAAATCCCAATTATGCCTTTTCATGGAACATTTTTGGAGGGAAAGCTCCCAAGAGCTCCTTGTGTTTTGCACTGGGGCAACTTGATGACCCCTGATTAAAAGGATGATTAATGTCGGCTGTTTCTATCTCAGATCGCGAGTAATCCAAGAAGTAACGACCCCGGCGTTCCCCTGTCAAGCCTAACTCACTTGACGTTCCAAAGCAACTTCTTGCTCTGCGATTGACATTTCGCACGTCGCTATTGTTTTCTGAGCCCTATCAGCAAAGCGTGACAAAGCCGCTGCCAATGTCTCTGCGAATGCACGTCCTGTCCGCAGTTCCTCTCCCTTGCACTCTTTGCCCAGAAACTTCCTCAGCAGATAAAAAGTCGATAAAAGATAAATTGGAGCAAACAAACAAGCTGATGGTGTTTTCAGGCTACCTTGGCGCACATTCTTTAGACAAGCCTCCTTAGTGCTTGTTGCCATGGAACAACGTGGGAGCGCAGTTGCTCATTGTGTGCCTCGGGACACTCTGTTGAGGCAGGATAAGCCATCATAACAGTTTTGGTACATTGAGGACAACGTAGAGAAGCAAAAGTACAAATTGAGTCCAAGAACGAAACGTGAATGGGGTGGGGTGGGTATTCTGAAGCCCTTGTGTATTGTTTCTCCACCTTTTTAAGTCAAGGCAAGTCAAGTCATGTTCCTTTGTATAGCCCTTAATCACAAGGAGTCTCCAAGGTACTACAGATACTATTACTACACCATCCCCTGGTCTAAAACCAAAGCCAAACTTTTTGTCATTGAAAAGTCTCGAGGGACACAATGTCTCGAAAATGTTAAAAATGTAATTGCAATTGATAACACCAGTTTTGTTTTTTAAACTTACGTATATAATCATGGTGAAAAAAAAAAAGAGAATAAAGTTTTTAATTATCATTTTTGGCTATCGTGGTTGAAAATTTAGCGGTAATGTTGGATTTTATTTTATTTTAAACCTATTGTTAAAGTTTTACAATGTCTTATCTTTGTAGAAAAATCAGAAATACTTATAAAGTAAACTATATGTCACGTTGTGGTGTTGTTGTGCAACTACAGAGACTCAGAATGACCAAAATAAATCATTTCGCTTCTCATCTTTTTTAATCACCCTTTTTGGGGGGTTTTGGGTACCAGTAGCAGCAAGATTTAAGCACATGTTATGTAAAAGTATTTTAAAAAAATGCATGTTTACATGATTGTTCATGTATTCTGCTTGATATTTCAATTATTATTGTTTTTTTAAATGAATGTCTTTTTTTAGGACTAGGAGGCACTAAATAATACACACTGCCCCTTTAAAATGGGAAAAAAATGTTTATAGTGTATATTTTTTCATCTCATCTCATCTCATCAGCCGTACCGCTTATCCTCATTAGGGTCGCGGGGAGGCTGGAGCCCATCCCAGCCATCTCCGGGCAGTGGGCAGGGGACACCCTGAACTGGTTGCCAGCCAATCGCAGGGCACACAGGGACAGACAACTCATTCGCTCATTCACACTTAGGGACAATTTGGACCGGCCAATTTTTACTATGTTCTATTTTTTGTGTGTGTAAAATATAAACCCAATCACGCAAACCGTTTCTAGCAGCACCGTTTTCAGCTGTATACTCAGAATTGTCTAGGTCACATGTTTTTGGTTCATGTGCCCGAACATTTAAGATGGTGACTACCACAGAGTTAGTGTTTCCGAAGACGAGCGTATATCTACTACTGCGCAGAAAATGTGGAGTAAGCCCTATTTTTTGAGACGACAGCGCCAGGGCGCTATGGACATCACCATAAAAAAACAACGCTATTCTGAAAAGATGTTGTTTTCTGTTGTTTTTATCGGTGGTTGCTACGGTATTGAACCAAATTGTCATCATTCCTTAAAGATTAAAGGTTTTATAGAAGACCATTTTTTTTTTTCAATTAGGAACAGAACATGTAGTGTTCCTCCCAACAATCATGCAGATATGTTTCAAAACATTCGACACCCCAGGGGGACTCGAGAAATTTTGTCTCAGAGTTGACCGATTTGGCTCACATCCTCTACAGATGTCATTAGATGGAAACAAGATGGTGGGTCTCGTTGAAATAAAACACGAGACAGCACCGGAACAGACAGCCATTGTAGTATACTGCGATTGCATAGCGCTTATTTTTGCTTGGAGAAATCGGGGCTTTGCTTACTGTGTCGCTGGGGGTCTTGTGACTGTTTTGTCGGGGTTCATGCTTCGATCTCCAAAAGCTTCGTGAGGTAAGTTTGCCTGCCACCATTGCAGCGTGCGTTCCTTTTTTGCTCTCGCCACCTTTTAGCCAGGCAATTGTAGCTAGCTCCCAATAGCATTGAGGCCGCCGAAGGCTTCCTGTTTTGTTTGGTCCAGGCTAGCTCTGCGAGCAGCCGGCTAGCCTGCCGTGTTCATTGGTTTATTCCTGGCTTTGGTGGTGTTTGTTGCCGGGTCTGCTTTTAGTGGCTGAAAACACTTGGCAATTTAAGTCAAGTCATGTTTATTTGTATAGCCCTTAATCATAAAGAGTCTCAAAGGGCTGCACAGACCACAGATTATTGCAAATCACAGACTATTATTACATCATCCCCTGATCTAACATCTACACGAGGGCCAGGAAAAACTCAAAAACCTCAACATGGGGAAAATGAAGAAACCTTGAGAAAGGACCGCACATGAGGTAATCCCCCTTCCAGGATGACCAGGCTGCAATGGATGTTGCAATAATTAAATAATACACATATATTGTCAATATAAAAACATTGGTTATTCACATGCTATAGAAGGATGTCTGTGTTCAGATGTCACTGCAATGTTGAGGTGTTTTGTATTTAGCGCGCGTTTTTGAGTTTGTCCTTGCCCTCATGTAGGTTTTAGATCAGGGTGTAATAATAGTCTGTAGTTGTCATGGACCAGAACAAGCACTCGGATCCAATAGCGTCAGTTTTATAGTTTATTTGGACAAGGGTCGGTGGAGCAGGCTTGAGACGTCGGGTCTTGGTGGCAGAAAGCCTCTTTGGACGGAATGGCAGCTCCGTGGTGAAACGCGTGACGAGCAACGTAGCAGGTAAGTCGGTGGCCGGGGCGGGAGAGTAGATCGTAAACTTGTAACAGAAAAGGGTTGGGCAACGAGAAGCAGGCTTGGAATAGACAAAGGGATCGTGGGTACCTTGAATGTTGGAGGCTCACTCATGGAAACGAGGAGTACACTCGAACGTCCATCTCTGGACGCTGACAGCTTAAGTAGAAAGCTTCCACCAATCAGGAAGCGCAATCCAGCACGCCAGCTGATTACCTCAGGTGGCTCCAGTTAGGTAATCACGACAGAACCCCCCCCTCAAGGGACGGCTCCAGAAGTCCCCCAGGGAAAAAATTAATCCAAAACACGTCACATGGAAACACAGGTAATCCAAGGGAACAAAAAGTCATAGGCCAGTTACGACTAATCCCCCAAAACCCAAAATACGTCATCGATAATCCAAAATAGAGGGCCCAGTGGTCGTCCGACGAACCCCAGAAGGCCCCTCAGAATTCTTCCGAGTGGACGGACACCCCATCGTCCGCATCTGAAGGGGCGGTAGCGGGTGGGTCCGCAGGCGGAGGAGTAGCAGCGCCAGACCCACGAGGACGACCACGGCGCGGCGCTGGTTGGTCTGGATGTAGTCGATGGAACTCCGCCACAAGAGACCGGTCCAAGATCTGCCTGCTGGGAACCCATGATCTCTCCTCCGGACCATATCCCTCCCAGTCGACCAAGTACTTGAAGCCCCGAACCCTGCGTCGAGAGCGGAGCAGGCGGCGCACTGTATAGATAGGCTCCCCGTCCAAGGAGCGTGGAGCCGGGGGAGGAGGTGGAATGGGCGCCAATGGACTCTGGCTGACGGGCTTGATCCGGGAGACATGAAACGTGGGGTGCACTCTCATAGATCTTGGTAGACGGAGACGGACTGCTGAGGAGTTGATAATTCTTACAATAGGAAACGGGCCAAGATACCGAGGAGCCAGTTTCCTCGACTCAACCTTCAGTGGTAGATCAGCGGATGCAAGCCACACCTTCTGGCCCACCTGGTAATTCCGAGCAGGACTCCTCCGTCGATTAGCCCCGACTGAATGAGCCTTGCCTGCCCGAAGGAGTGTGGCCCGAGCACGAGCCCAGGTTCGCCGACAGCGGCGTGCATTCGCCGTAGCTGACGGGCAGTTAACTTCCTCTTCTTGACTAGGGAACATAGGAGGTTGGTAGCCATATACGCACTGGAAAGGGGACATTCCCGTGGAGGAGCTAACCAAAGAATTGTGAGCATACTCCACCCATGCCAATTGCCGAGCCCAAGACAACGGTTCACTAGAGACCATACAGCGAAGTGCCGTTTCCAGATCTTGGTTCACTCGCTCAGACTGACCGTTGGATTAAGGGTGGAACCCCGATGAGAGGCTGACTGAGGCACCCAACCGGATTAGGAAGGGTTTTAACAGGTATCCCCATCTTGTGTGCGAGTGACAGATCCAGGATATTTGCTTCGGCGCCAGAATCGATCAGGGCATGTAAGGGCTGAGATGAACCGGAAAGAATGGGATTTCCCCGGAGAACAGGTCTATCAGTCTTGGGGAACGAAACTAAAGCCGAGCTCAATCGGACGTCCCCTATGTCCGACGAGCGTTGGCTTTTAACGGGCAATTGACCACCCTATGTCCCTGGCCGCCGCAGTAAAAACATAGCCGTTCGGAACGCCTTCGCTGGCGCTCTTCGACAGAGAGAGAGGTGCGGTCCACCTCCATCATCTCATAAGGTGTGGTAGAAGTGGTTGGGGGGTTCGGTACCTTACTAACGTCTTGACTTTGCCTGGTGATGAATTGGCTGGGACCTTCTCTCTCTCGGCGTCTTGCCTGGACCCTACGGTCGATCCGGGCGGTCAAGTCGATAGCGTCGTCAAGTGTTACTGGAGGAGCGTGGGATACCAATTCATCCTTGAGATAACCGGAAAAACTGTGGAGGTAGGCGTCGACCAGCGCCTCTTTGTTCCAGTGACTCTGGGCTGCTAGTGTGCGAAAGTCGATGGCATAGTCGGCAATGGAACATCTCCCCTGGCGGATGTTCATGATCGAACGAGCAGCGTCGACCGATGAGGAACCAGAATCAAATACTTTAATCATTTCCTGGCTTAGCAAACTAAAAGAGGTGCATGCTGTCGCCCCCCGTTCGTATTCAGCCGTTCCCCAAAGGCGGGCTCTTCCAGTCAAATGATTTATTACATAAGCCACCTTCGTCTTTTCGTTCACAAAGGTGCGCGGCTGTAGATCAAAAATTAGTCGGCAATTTATGAGGAAGGGGCGGATCTGGGCGGGCTCTCCACTGAATTTCTCTGGCGAACCTACTCATGGTTCAGCAATGCCGGTGCCGGCCTGATCGGAAAGGGGCGGAGCCGGATTTTGTGGTCGGGCTGCCAGGGAAGTGTCGCACTGTTGCTCGAACAATTGCTGGTGACGTTGTACTTGCCGAACCAGTGTGGACACGTCATGGGCCATCTGTTGTACCGCGCCTTCGGTGTGCAGTAGGCGCTGTAGCGCGGATTGCTGCTCGGCATTTCCGCATTCTTCGGAGGTGGGAAAAAATGTCGCTGGATCCATTCTTTGGTTCGAGTGTTCTGTCATGGACCAGAACAAGCACTCGGATCCAATAGCGTCAGTATTATAGTTTATTTGGACAAGGGTCGGTGGAGCAGGCTTGAGACGTCGGGTCTTGGTGGCAGAAAGCCTCTTTGGACGGAATGGCAGCTCCGTGGTGAAACGCGTGACGAGCAACGTAGCAGGCAACGAGAAGCAGGCTTGGAATAGACAAAGGGATCGTGGGTACCTTGAATGTTGGAGGCTCACTCATGGAAACGAGGAGTACACTCGAACGTCCATCTCTGGACACTGACAGCTTAAGTAGAAAGCTTCCACCAATCAGGAAGCGCAATCCAGCACGCCAGCTGATTACCTCAGGTGGCTCCAGTTAGGTAATCACGACAGTAGTACGCAATAGCACGTGGTCTGTGCTGCTCTTTGAGACTTCTTGTGATTAAGGGCCATACAAATAAACATGACTTGTCTTAAAATCGCAGTCTGGGGTTTCTACCTGTCCCCGGCACACGAGAGTAATTTGTCGGCCGAACACCAAAATGATCAAACTTGATCGATTTTCTGCGCCTTTGGTGTCTGTTACCTTTAAAAAAAATCCCACGCACACCTCACTCTGAAAGCAAAATACCAATCGCCAGTGGCGTTGTACAAATGTTTATTAGGTCTGCAAAATGCTTGAACTAGCCTTTTTCTACTTGTTTTCTATGCTAGTTATTAAGGTTTTGCCTAAGGCGCCTCGCTAGTTGCTGTTGTAATAGTTAGCTGCTACATGTAAATAAAGCTTGCTATGTCTTTTGGTGTTTGTTGCCTTCGAAAGTTAGTCGTACAAGGGAATGTGGCTCGGTCTTGTGATTCAGGATCCCGTCGCTTGACCATTTCTGTTTTCTCTTGTAATCTTTTAACGCTTTTTCAGTACCTTCCTCGGCTAGCAGCTTAAGCTGGACCATTTCTATTTTCTCTTGTATTTTTTACTCAGCAGCACGGCGGCGCAGTGGTTAGCGCGTGTGTGGCACAGTTCTAAGGTCTTGGGAACCTCCTGTGTGGGTTCAAATCCAGCTATCGGACTTCCTGTGCAGAGTTTGTATGTTCTCCCCGTGCTTGTGTGAGTTTCTTTCCACATTCCAAAGACATGCATTTCAGGTGGATTGGCCGGTCCAAATTGTCCCTAGGTGTGAAAGAGCGAGCGAGTGTGCCCTGCGATTGGCTGGCAACAAGTTCAGGGTGTCCCCTGCCCACTGCCCGATGATTGCTGGGATGGGCTCCATTACCCCCGCGACCCTACTGAGGATAAGCGGTGCAGCTAATGAGATGAGATAATGAGATGAGATTTTTTACTCAGTTTTTAGTTGCTTCCTTCACTAGCAGCTGAATCCACTTGACTGCTCCTTTGAAGTACATAACGCCAGAGGTTGATGGTTGTCGCAAGCGCGGCATTAGCTAAGGAGGTAGAGCACTCGTCTTGGGATCAAGAGATCGCAGGTTCGATTCCCGGCTCCTCCGTGTTATATGTCGAAGTGTCCTTTGGAAACACACTGAATCCCTAATGCCCCAAATAAGCAGGTAGGCTTATAGCCACTATTGGTGTGTGAGTGTGTGAATGGGTAAGTGTGAAGCACATTGTAAAGCGCTTTGGGAGGTCATTGACTTGAAAAGCGCTAGATAAATGCAGACCATTTACCATTTACACAAACTTTTATGTACAAACTTTTATGTCCTGTGGCTCGCCGAAATTCCTCTGTGCTCACGCTAAAGGTTTTGATGCAGGCTAGCAAAATTTGTGAAGTGGAATCCTTTAAGCTCCCGTAGTGCGTTTTTTGTTTTTGAGCTCCATTCAAAATTATATCCACCTTTGGTGGAGAACTTTTACTCACTGACACTTCAAAATATTCAATGATCACTGCATTTCTTCCAAGATTCATTTTATGTATTTTTTTTTCCTTTACCACAGCAGAAAAATACATTACTTTCACTTATACTTTTGTCATTCCATTCCTTTCCTATAAATGACAACAGGCATTCAAACATCCGTCCATTATGGTGTGAACTATTTACACAAGCTTACATTTTGAGGGTGTTCGGATGTCAGAGGCAAAATACTTGAAAAAAGTTAATACAGTTTTTTGTTCATTCCACAACATATGTTATTTTCTTAACAGGGCAAACAGACCCAATACCATTAAGTTTTGTGCAGAGTAAATGTGCATCTTTGTATAGCTGCTTGTTATTCGTTAGCCGTCTTGCTGCGTTTCGCATCCAAGCACTTCCAGGCGCAGGGCGATGTCGTTGACCCAGCCACGAGGTTGAATCCGCAAGTAACGTCCGAATACGGCCGACTCGAAAACAGTGAGGGCCTCCTCATCTGGGTCCGTGTTTCCTGTGTAGATCTAAGGAGGCACAGAAACAAGTATCTTTGAGAAGGAAAACATGAACATTCCTTATACAGTTTTTGGAGCTACTCGTTGCAAAGGGTCGAGTTCCTGGAACGCAATTATTTTTTCTTTGTAACGAGTGCTGTAACACGTTATTGATATCCTTTTGCAACTTGAGTGTCATTACAGCATTGTGCGTTACTTTGTTACTATTTAAAAGAAGAAGAAGAATTACAATGTCTGCCGTTGTTTGAATGTTCCTCCTTTGCTGACGAATGTACTACCCACAATATGCCAGCAATAGAACACTGAACACAACTTTAAATAAGGGTGCGCAAGTTTATATCTACCTACAAAGTACAATTGAATACACATCTGGTGGTGCCGTCTCAAGCACAAGGTACGAGGACACAGAATTTCTCCCTACTGATATACTGATATGCTTATCACCGCTTATACACCCATCCAGGCTGCATTAACAACCAATGCCGGAGTGACTAACCGGGAAGAACGGGAAGAATCGAAGGGCCGTTTCATTTCAAGGTGGAGTTTGGGCTGGCTGAATGAGAAAAATAATTTGAGCATGTAACTGTAACTTGCTCTATCTAACCTTTACTCATGCATTCATTCTCTCGTCAGCTGTTGGCTACATTTAGCCCAACCCAAACATCGTAGCAGATCAGGTGAGTTTTACCATATGGGGAAGTTCTCCCCTCCCAAATTTTAACTTGGTTCGGCCCACAAACTTTTCTGTAGTGGTAAAATATCATAGAACAGCGTGATTCATATGAGTCAGGTACAATGGAGGGCAGAAAGGTGCAAGCCGAAGCCAAAAGAGAAATAGAAACGCATTAAATAAATTCTGTCTTCATTTATTTCACTCATCTTTCACATTTGTGTGTCCTCAGTTGTGTGTTGTGTTATATGTTTGCAGAATTTAGCAGTTAACTACCTTTACCGAGTGTCTCCTCTCACTCGAAAGAGAGACAGCATGTCTCTCTTTAGAGAAGCGACTCTTTTGGCTTGGCTCACTAAAAAAGCCCGTTCTTCAGCTCCCAAAAGCCTCTTCATATTGTTTTTATTGCTTTTATCCATATATTAAGAATTATCGTGTAACATTATGCACAAAAGTACAAATACATCTTAAAAAAAGGAAAAAAAATACTACGAAAAAACAAATAACAGACGAAAAAAATAAAATGAGGGGAAAATGATGGCAAAAAGAGAGAAAACCGAAGAAACAATAATGAAAAAAGTAAAAACAAGTAAATGGCTAGAATAATAAAAACAATACAAGGAAAATGAGAAAAAGGACCAAAAGCAGGGAAAATAAGAGAGAAAATGCTTGAACAAAAATGAGAAGAAAAAAGAAAAGAAAAAAAAAGTTCTCTCACAATATAACCTCACAGATGCCTACCATGTCGTTGGGCTGGCATATATGTTTCCATTGAGCCTTTTAGGTACTCTGGTTGCATGTGAGTGAAGCATCTATGGGTTAAAATGTGTGAAAACTAGGCTAAGAAGCTCACGGTCTCAGGAACTTTTGGATTCTTTCATGCTGATGTACACTGAAAAGGAAATTCTCATACCTTAAAACCAATGACATTGTCATCAACAATGTTGCAGAGACCCGTGCTTTGCTTAGGACGATTTCAATGTTTTAAGTAACCTACTTAAAAAGTGTGTTGTGAAACTACTTCATAAGAGTTAAAAGGGTTTAGTGTAAAGTAAATGTAGGATCTTGGGCCTGGACTCAAAGCTGGTACAAACCCAGCCCAAAAATGTCAATGATTAGGTCGGGCCGGGCTGGGCCAGGCTTCTCTCTTGCCATTTATTTGTTTATTTTTCTTCATGGAGGATCTGCAAGTAATTGTTTGGATGACTACTTTTAACTTCTACTTGAGTGATATTATTCTGAAGTAACTGTACTTTTACTTGAGTAACACGCTTTGGCTCTTCACCTCTGGCGCCAAAGTGCACACTATATTTGAGGGACCGAGCCTGGGGTAAACCCAAAGCTGCACGTTGGCGTTGCATTTCGAGCCGAACGTACTTCAGCCAAAGAAGGCGCTTTGGCGTCGAAGTAGTAGTAGCTCAATAAATAACAACTACCTCATTCTTATTTTACTCCTTTTCATGTTGGCCGTGGACTCAAAAGACCTCCCCCTTCTTTTCAAAGACTCTCCTTCCTTACATTCCCACTGGACCATCAGGCTATGTACACTTTTTATTCGTCAGGACCACCTTTTTTCCCTTTTATTTTCCCATCAAAACAGGCAGAACTGAACATTCATATTTCAACCCAGTTCAAAGAACTCAGGCCTTTGGAATGGGTGGAATGACTGCACTCCCTGATGGACAGGTCCTGGATGTAACCAGGTCTCCCAACAGTGACCACAAATCTACAGGGGATAACAATAAAGTCTAAAAGCATGATGTTTTTGATTCATTTAAGGCTATGTATTGATGAGATTATTTCCCCATAATTAGTAAATGTGTCGTTTGGGGGACATTCCTGCGTACAGATTCACTCCGCCAGATTTCCACCCATTGACTTCAAAACAATCTTAATCAGGGTCCATCGGCCCATCGTCAAATGTCACCCTATCGGGAGGAAGATGACACCTACGACAAAATAGACACCTTCCCCGATAAAAAGGAAGCGTGACTGCTCCTTTGAAAAGAGATGTTGACAACAATTAGCTCTCTTTTCTTCCTGGACTCGCCCGTAAGTAGTCGACCAAACAAGCCTGCATTGCCGTCCTTCACTGACACGCGACGCGGGGCCTACGCTGAAAAACTTCAGAGCACGAAGGAAACTGAACAGCAGAGGCAACTTCAACTAAACTTCACCTTTAAATTGTAAACGTTGTTTGAAAATAGCTAGTTTCTCCAATCAGCACCCCTATATATATATATATATATATATATATATATACACATTATATACACACATAATTTTCTTTAGGAATGTTTACATTTTTTTTCTTGTGCAATTTAAATTGTTTTTGCATTAATATGATAACACCGCTGTGCAACAGTCGTAAGGAAATATCCCTACTTAATTTTTAATTTTTCAAGAAATCTTCTTTCCGGCAAGTTGAGACTTGGAATGCAAATATTCCAAGAAAGGCAAATATGGAGATGAGTGGCATTTACCATTTCCCTTTGCGAGTTCCTGTCCAGCACACTGTTCCACAAGACTCCATCGAGACTGACTGCCACTGAGAATTCTGTGACCATCATCTGTTTTCTGAAGGACTTTGCACCCTGGGTGATGACACCCGTGAGGCGCTTGACTGAAGTCAGGTCCACTTGAAGCCATTCATGAGGGTTGTTCTCCTGGGACGAAGAAGATTTTTTTCTTTAATTTAGGGAGGAAATCAATGGTTGCTTAGCTTCTATAAATGGTGAGCAACCCTCAGCCTTTTTAATCCAACCTGCCAAACCAAAAGATAAAAAAAACAAAAAAAAATTGGTGTCACTCTTGTGTCCATTGTCTCTATGTGTTTCTGTCCATGAAAATATATTTTTCACAATAATTTATACTGCGCCAAACTGAAATGTGTTTTTCCCTGCATTTGCTTTGTTTTCCCATATGTTCTATTTATGTCATACAAATGTCATACAAATGAAACAATTTTGCATTTTTTAACGCATGTTATTAAATTTAATACTTAAAAATGGGAAAAAAATACCACTCTGCTGACTAGAATTAGCTTAGCATTATTAAGTGTAGTTTTCGCATGATTGACTTAAAGCCATCAATGTTTGACTTACTCCGGAGGTGTGGTGGATTTACGAAGCACCCGACATTAATGATAAATAAAGTCCCTATTTGTGGTGTATTTGTAATGTTTGGCAACTTGTGCTAGTGTTTTCACCAAGGTTCACTAACTTACCATGTGACCTTCAAAAACAAGTGCAACAGTATAAAGCCGCAGTATCAAGCGTCTGTGTTGCTTTGTGTGAAAAAGACAAAAGGTATTCAGCTTAAAATAATAAACATGAAAATAACTTGGAAGACTGATAACACACAACTTGATTAGAAAATGACGGGACTTCCCAGAAACAAGTGAAACAATGTTTCTTGACATACTCTGATAAATGTGCGTCAATTCAGCCGACATTACAGACACTGCCACTGGCTGTATTAGCATTACTGCATGGAGTTGCTGAGAAAGCTCATTGCATCAATCCTCTGAATTAAGACATTAAAAAAATATTAATAATGCACTGCAAACAAATATTTTTTTTCTTATTTCAGGTATTATTTTTAGCTGTTGGCGGCATAGCGCACCGCAGTTCGGAGGTCCTTGGTTCAAATCCAGACTATTGGCCTCCCGGAGTTTACATGTTCTCTCTGTGTCTGCGTCATTTCCCCTCACATTCCAAAGACATGCATGCATGCATACCTGTTAACCTGTACGGTTTTGCCGTACAAAGTACGTTTTTTATGCATTTCAAGATGAGTATGACGTACAAGGAAATCTGTACAGAAAAACGCAAATTTGTCAATGATGAGTACCATCCGGTATACACCGACTATCACGCAACGGCAAATCAATCAAGTCAAAGGAGTTCGCCGCGGAAGCCTCTATTTGGGTATGGTTGTTTTTGTTGCAAACGAACCGAGCGGTTTGATGCTACTGTGCACATGCGTCTGCCGCCTGGGGATTTCCCATCATGTATCATCATTAGCTGCACCGCTTATCCTCAGTAGGGTCGCGGGGGTGCTGGATCCCATCCCAGAAATCATCGGGCAGTGGGCAGGGGACATGAACTGGTTGCCAGCCAATCGCGGGGCACACAGGGACAGACAACTCGCTCGCTCATTCACACCTAGGAACAATGTGGACCGGCCAATCCACTTGAAATGCACGTCTTTGGAATGTGGGAAGAAACCAGAGTGCCCGGAGGAAACCCACGCAAACACGGGGAGAACATACAAACTTCGCACAGGAAGTCCGGTAGCTGGATTTGAACCCACACAGGAGGTTTCCAAGACCTTAGAACTGTGTCACACACGCGCTAACCACTGCGCCGCCGTGCTGCCCCCATCATGCATCATTCCGAAAAAAATAATTATGGTGTACGATTATTTTGTATTTTGTACGGGAAAATATGACAGTTTGTACGGGCATGGAGCCGTGGAGGTTAACAGGTATGTGCATGGCAGGTTGATTTGTAACTGCAAATTGAATGAGTGTGAATGGCTGTATGTAGTGATGGCAAAATGAAGCCCCATAAAGCAGTGAAGCTCTGCAGGGAAATGTTTCACACACACGTAGGGCCTTCAAGATGAATCTTTTCTTGAACGCCATAATGTGGACAGAATAATGTGTAACATGCTTAGTGCACGCAATAACATAATGGAGCGAAGATTATTTTCTAAATACAAAAAATAATTATATTTGAAGAGTGTTTTAACAGGAATTTTCAATGTTATCTTGTCAATGCAACAAGTGAAAATGTGAAATAAAGAAAAAAATTCTATTCTATAGCTTATGAATGACTGATATTTCATGTTGAAAATATCTGTGTCTTATTTGTTATTTCAACATCCATTGCAGCCTGATCACCCTGGAAGGGGGATTACCTCATGTGCGGTCCCTTCTCAAGGTTTCTTCATTTTCCTCATGTTTAAGTTTTTGAGTTTTTCCTTCCCCTACTGTAGGTTTTATATCAGGGGGTGGTGTAATAGTAGTCTGAGGTTTGCAATAATGTGTGGTCTGTACAGCCCTTTAGGACTCCATCAAACTGAGGAGTACATCACTAGTTGTCTCTTGTGTGTTCTGCGACTAGCTGGCAACCAGCCCACTGCCCAAAGGTGGCTAGGATGGGCTGCCGCCCACCTACTGTGGATAAGCGGTGCAGAAAATGGAATGATGGATTTGGCTGTTGTCAGGATAAACTGAACATTTAACTTTTGTGATTAGTTGTTAGCTTTGGTCTTGTTTAGCATTCCTTTGCAGGTCAGTAGCTGCAACAAACACAACATTAGAAACGAGCATTAACATCCATCATTCTCTTATGGTCGCAAGGGTGCTTAGGCACATCTCAGCAGTCCTCGGGCAGTAGGCAGGTGACACCCTGAACTTTTCGCTAGTCAGTCGCAGGGCTCACAAAGACAGACAACTCAATCGCTCTCATCTTCACACCCAAGGACAATTTGGACAATCCAAAAAACCTGATATGCATGTCTTTGGAATGTAGGAAGAAACCGGAATGCCCGGAGGAAACCCACACAAGCACAAGGAGAACATGCAAACTCCACACAGGAAGGTTTGATCCCATGACCTCATTTTCAGCCCCAAATTGAATAAGTTAAGTCATTTCAAGTCATTTTATTGGTATACCCCTTAGTCACAAAGAGTCTCAAAGGGCTGCACAGGTTATTGCAAACCAAGATACTGGCTATCAGTAACAAGGTGCATTGTATTGCAAATGACTCCACCTGGGGTCTCCAAGCATTGGCCGCACCCTGCTGATGGAGCCGGGCGAGGCTGGGGCTCCAGGTGCGCAGCATTGATGTTAGAGTGGAGGACGCTGTTATGTTTGTGATCAGTCCGCTCCTGAGGCCCAGTGGATTTGAGCAACCTGCACACAGCCGCAAATACAAATGATGTAATGCCCCTCCCTGATCCTGAGTTACAGTATACAGTTATGCAGTTAGTACAACAAAACAAACACTAAAGCTCACTGTTGAGGTCGCAGCCCAGCAGCTCCAGTCGCAGTGCAGGCCTCAGCATGAAACTTTCGGGGTGAATCCTTATGTAGCGGGCCACGAACGGAGGGACAAACTGGTTATGCTTCACTTTGGAGTTGTCCATGTTCCCGTGAAACATCTTTATATGTCACAGAAACGTTTAAAATGTGTTACATTTCTCAATAAAAGTAGTTATACAGAGAAATATTTTTTAAAATTCTGCATAAAATACAGTATTTTCTTGTATTTTGCATATAATCTGCAATGCATCGGGGCAGGGCTTCGCAAACCTTTTGAGTCACGGGCCACATTTAGTTCAATAATTTGGCAAAGGGCCAGGAAGAAAAAGCATTTGAAATGAAATGAAATGATCTGCATTTTATATAGCGCTTTTCAAGTCAATGACTTCCCAAAGCGCTCTACAATGTGCTCCACATTTCCCAATAGCGGCCTTGCAGCCATGTAAGGCGCTAACCTGCTTATTGGGGGTATTAGGGGTTCAGTGTCTTACCCAAGGACACTTCGACATGTAACACGGACGAGCCGGGATTCGAACTGGGATCCCTTGATCCCAAGACGAGCGCTCTACCTCCTGAGCTACTGCTCATTTTCTTTTTTGTATCTATCAATATAGTCTCAAATCTGATATCAATACATGAGGGAAAAAGTTGTAGGCTTATTAAGAAGAAATATCTTTTGCAATTTTTGCACATTCCATCCAGGCAAAAATAAAAAAGGTTAACAAAATGGAAATAAGTTATTTTTAGAATAGCAGGGATGATATGCATTTATGATTAAACAAAGATGCAGACATTTATAGTTACATGCTATTTTTTATGTTGTCTGTATACAACCACTTTAATCAAACTGGTTTTAAAACAATTGGGATTCAAGCAAAGTAATAAATATTGTCCTATTTAAATAAATAACTGTAAAAGCCGTTGTTTGCCCACCCTACATTAGGGTAACACAATATAAATTACCCTGCTGTATAAATCTGCAGTGAAAAACTGTAGGAAAAGATTTCTATGAGTAATCCACAAATCTACCAAACATAATTGTTGGATTAATTAGGTTATCTAAAATTCTACTATTAGCCAGAAAAAAATATGAGTATTTTACAGAACAGTATTAACTGATTTACAATACAATATTTTCCAGGTAGTAATACAGTATAATGCTGTAAAACTAATTACAGTAACAAACCAGATAGAACTTTACAACTTTACACAGTTAAAAAAATTGGATGTTGAAAAAAAGAATGTAAAAAAAAATGTAAATTTGCAATAATACATATAACAGTGTGTACAGTAAATGTTTGCTATAATGCAGTTTAGTTTTCACGGTTTCACTACTTCACAAATTGCATCGAGCATTGTGTTCTGCATTCTGATTGGCTATAGTAGATATTAGTTAAAATAAATGAATGAATACAGTATGGTTTATGCAGTACATTCATTCATTAAATAAATACTTAAGCCTGTAAATGTTTTATTTTCAGTTTCAATTTATAATAGAGTTTCTAACTTCATAATACCTCTAAAAAAGTTAAGCCTTCTGCTATACGGACATAACCCTTGCGTAAAACAAGGAACTACTGAATTTAGGCTTAAATCATAAATGGAATCAAAGCAAAAAGGGTGAAACTATAATGTACTTTTGGCCGTCCGGTGTCATTCCCTTGGTAGGTGATCCACGTTTCCTGGTCCATGCTGTAAGCAACGACAAAAAGAGAGATGTAGTGCTCTCTCAACCATGCGCTTACTCCCTGCGTCTCGATGCCGTGCAGAAGGGTCGGCTTCAGCAAGTCCACCTGATGAAACATTAGTCATATACAATGAAGGGCTTTTTTCTGCATGTTAAATTGATTAATAAGTAATATCACCCTGCGACCCTAATAAGGATAAGCGGTACAGCTAATGAGATGAGAAGTAATATAATCGGTTGCCAGCATGTTCAACCTGTATCCATGAGGATTTGTCGGTACCAATCCAAGCATTGATGATTCCTGACTGGTGCAGTCTCGCCAGTTGGGGCCCCCAATTGCCTGCGCAAACACAAAAATAAAAATTAAATATGATCAACCTTACAAATGAAGAAAATTCTTCTCAATGTACTCTGTGCAATATAAATATTATCTTAACCTTTTACCTATGTGGTCTGAAGCAGTGATCTGTGAATCATCAATGTTTCCAGATTCCATTCCCAGCGGTAAGGCACATCCTGCAAGAGAATATTAACTTTAGGTTAGGTTTTATTGGCGTGGAGGCTGCAGTGCCTCTGACTTTGGTGTTGAGAACAGCAAAGATAATCATCGTGACTTCTTTCCCTCCCATTCAGGACATTGGCCCGAAGTGCCGCCTAAACCTTGCCAAAAAAAATCGTTAGGGAGCCCTTAAACCCCAGTAATACTTCTAGCGTCTGGTAAGAGGTTCAACAGTATGCGGTGCAGGATCACCAGGTACTGAAACAGCTTTGTCCATCTGGGCATTAAACAGTTAAACGATCAATTAAGCAAGCCAACCTATCTGCCAAAACTGCCCATCTGTTTTTCTTTGCACAACAGGCAGTTCCCATAGTACCTATCCACTCACTGCACATTTGACCTATGGCTAAGCTCTGCCCTCAAACGTAATGAGCCAATCACAGTACACCTAGTGAACCCATATAATGAGACATTATGAGCTCCCTCGTCCATAGAAATGCATTGCAGTTCATCAGTTTTTGTTTTTTGTTAGTTAGTTTGTATGTTTTTTTTGTACATTTTAAACTTTAAAAAGGTCAGACGGTATGCATGGAGTACATGCAAATCTAGATAGATAGATAGATAGATAGATAGATAGATAGATAGATAGATAGATAGATAGATAGATAGATAGATAGATAGATAGATAGATAGATAGATAGATAGATAGATAGATAGATAGATAGATAGATAGATAGATAGATAGATAGATAGATAGATAGATAGATAGATAGATAGATAGATAGATAGATAGATAGATAGATAGATAGATAGATAGATAGATAGATAGATAGATAGATAGATAGATAGATAGATAGATAGATAGATAGATAGATAGATACTTTGTTCATCCCCGAAGGGAAATTCACATTTCCAGCAGCATCCCTGAGCTGAGAACAATCGAGAACAATCGAAAATAACACGGGAGCTGCTGGAGTGGCTGCCATTCGTGACGGCGCCGGAAGAAAAGATTCAATTTGAATCATGTACAAACAAACAAACAATTGAATCATGTACAAATAAACAAACAAACAAAATATTCATGTTTCAATAAGTGGAGTGTTAATAAAATGGGGGGAAAATAATTTCTGATACTGATATAACCAGGTAAAACAAATTTTAAGTTACCTGTCCAAATGAATGTTGTGCCATCTCACCTTTCCCACTCTCTAATAAGAAGTATCCAGAGAAGCTGGGCGATGGTGTGTATTTTTACCCAAGTTAGGTTAATTAAATGAAGGTAAATTACATATTTTACCCAGCACTGCATGAACAACGCTGATCCTCTATATTGTTGTTTAAGATAGTGATGACGATCAGACAGGGTTTATCACATTTACATTGTGACCTGTAAATTTTTGCCTGAATCTGGAGAATTTCATCAAACTTTTCAACAATTGAATTATTAATATATCCATCCAATGTATAGTTCAGGCTTTTTTGGTGACTTTGAGATGATATGTGATCTTTCTGGGCCATAAAGCATCAATTGCCTCCTTTAAAATGCCTCCTACTGTGACACTTGCCACACAGAAAGTTGAATGTTTGCCCGAGTTGGTAATAGCACATCTGTTCACCGCACTATTGTACTATGCACTGTACTGTGTTGTCAGTAGGTATGTTTACCTGACTTGTTATTTCGCACATCCATCCCAGATGTTTCTTTTGCGCCACTGTACAGTATGCAGCTAAAAATATCTAGCTACTATTGCACATCCATATATATTTTTTAATTTGTGTATTGTGCAGGCTGAATGTATCAACATTTCGTTCTATCTACATGTGTACCAGAATGACAATATATCTGAAAAGTATGTCTGAATCTAAATCATAATCATGCACATGCATTCACTGACCCCCAAAAATGTAAATTTAGCAATTTTGATTGTCACTGCATCATACCTACAGTAAATATTCGAACCAATTTTGGACGACATTTTCCTCCAATGTGAAAGTGAATGAATACAACATTAATCAGAGATTCCCAGACTTGTTGTTTTTTGTTTTTGTTTTTGACGTTAACAGTCAAATGAGGATTGATACTCCCACCTGGATCATAGACCAATAATTTAGCTCTCATTCCGGCCAGTTGGTAGTCTCCGACAGTGCACTCAACCAGCCATGTTCCGAGTCTGAGGGGGATCATCTCCACAGTGCCAAATACACCTAAATTGAGCAGATAAAAGATATTACGAAGTAAGACCAAATTCAATGACAAACTCTTTATTTCTCTTACAACATTTAGAAGACGTAAAACTTTGCTGGGAGTTTTGATGTACAGAACTGGGCACATCTGGCAATTCACTCACTAAAAATGGACCCCTAAAATAGCAGTTATAGGTAGGGGTTCAGGGGTGACTATATGATAGTCAACACATTGAAACGATGTGGGTTTTTGTATGGAACAGTCTGCTGGAGGTCTGCAGGGACCCTTGATATTTTTGACAGAAGGCTCAAGACCCGCATTTTCAAAGTGGCCTTTAATTGATCTGTTTGGTTTTGATCTGTTTAAATTCTCATCTTTTACATTATAATACCTTACATTTATTCCATACTTTTATGTTTTATTCGACAGTAGTTTGTATATTTAATTTCTATTTTTATATTTCAGTGTTTGGGGGTACCACACTGGTAGGGTGTGACTCAAAGGCTGAAAATCTCGGGGCCATCGGCTGCCATCAATATCAGCCTCCCTCAGGTCCCTTTCCTCACATGGCTAGTCTGTGCCTTGCCATCACCATATTTTATATCTATCACTACTTATTTTGATTTTATTGTATTTTCCCATCGTGTGTGTATGTTTATGAGTTGTTTTGGGTTGTCAAGGACGGAGGGGTAGGGGATTTTTTTTTTTTGGTGGGGATTTTACCTTCTTGTTGTATGCTAAATGTTTTTATACAGCAATTTGAGTGGCATTTTTTTGCCTGAAAAGTGCTTTACAAATAAATTTGATTTGTTTTTTGTACAATTTCTTTGCATCATTTATTACAACAGATTTCAATTAGGTGGAAATGAGATTTTAAAAGAGATTCTAAAATGATTTTTTTTAATGTTTATTATTATTGTTCTTATTATTTTGAATAATCAATATTTAAAAGTTAAGAAAAATCAACAGAGGTGTTGTGATGAAAAGGTTGATAGAAGCCACTTTGAATGGCCAGGAATCAATTAAATTCAAACCAAAAGTAAAAACATCCTTTTATAAATGTGCTTATCCTTAGTAGGGTCACGGGGGCACTGGCGCCCATCCCAGGTATCTTTGGGCAGTAGGCAGGGGACACCCTGAACTGGTTGCCAGCCAGTCGCAGGCAGAGACAGACAACCATTCATACGCTGGGGACAATTTGGAGTCACCGATTAACCTACGGATGCATGTTTTGGGAATGTGGGATGAAACCCACGCAGGCACGGGGGGAACATGCAAAATCCACAAAGGAAGGCCGTTGGGTGGATCTGAACCCATGACCTCAGAGCTGGTCACGGACACGCAAACCACTGATTCGTCGTTCCGCACCAAAAAAAAAAAAGATTTTAAAAAAAAGATAACATAAGATCACTGTCACACATTGGATCACTCCTGAGTGCGCTAAATTCCGAGCAGCTATTATTGGCTAACCGATGTCACATTATGGTCCGCAGCCAGTGATGGCCACTTGTCATTGCATATGGACATGATAAGTCGTGTGTCTTGACCACCGCTGCAGTGGCTCCACCGAACCCCTGAGACTGACTCACCTTACCCCAAGAGTTCGGTCAATCCAGGTCAAGAACCACTGTACTAAACTTATCATTTTGAGTATCGTTGCGTACTTACCTGGGAAGAGATTAAAAACTCCCATGCGATGTTCCTCTTCAGTGTGCAGTGTGAAAGGTAAACCATGGAAGTGCACAGCATGGTACTCTCCATCACTTCCTACATTCAAAAGGTGCCAGGCGACTCGCTGCCCCTGGGCAACCAAAAGGCCGGGAAGTGTCCCCGCCTCATAGCCATTTATTGCTATGGAGAAAAAATATAAAACATTTTTCTGATTAATGTATATCAACATTCACAGGAGGTACTCGGACCTCAATATCAAAACATTCCCTACTTGCAAACTTATTTTTGATGACCTTGCATGGGGGGGCACAATACTTCTTGAGATTCTCCTCCAGATACCAGCTTTTGGTCTCGTCAAATGTGTGGAATAAGAGACTGAAATCCTGAATGGTTTGTCTGACAGCAGAGTTTTCAACTGGCAGCAAAGTGTCAGCCTTGCATACAAGCAGGGGGCCGATTAGACCCGAGTGAACGTCCCTCTCCTGGCACAGCAACACAAAAATGTATGAAAATCAGACAAATAAATCTTTCAGTAAGGTTTTTCAAACCTCCCTTTTCATGTATACACACACACACACACACATATATATATATATATATATATATATATATATATATATATATATATATATATATATATATATATATATATATATATATATATATATATATATATATATATATATATATATATATATATATGCTGGACTGTCTCAGAAAATTAGAATATTGTGATAAAGTTCTTTATTTTTTATTTTCTGTAATGCAATTAAAAAAACAAAAATGTCATACATTCTGGATTCATTACACATCAACTGAACTATTTCAAGCCTTTTATTATATTAATATTGCTGAATTTGGCTTACAGCTTAAGAAAACTCAAAAATCCTATCTCAAAATATTAGAATACTTCCTCAGACAGAGTAAAAAAATAATTTTATAACAGCAAAACTAAATCAAACATCTGAAAATGTCCATTGATGCACTCAGTACTTGGTTGGGAATCCTTTTGCACGGATTACTGCATCAATCCGGCGTGGCATGGAGGCAATCAGCCTGTAGCATTGCTGAGGTGTTATTGATGCCCAGGATGCTTCGATAGCGGCCTTCAGCTCATTTGCATTTGTAGGTCTGGTGTCTTTCATCTTCTTCTTAACTATACCCCACAAATTCTCGATGGGGTTCAGGTCAGGGGAATTAGCAGGCCAATCAAGGACAGTGATGCCATGGTCAGTGCACCAGTGACTGGTGGTTTTGGCACTGTGAGCAGGTGCCAGATCATGCTGGAAAATGAAATCCTCATCTCCATAGAGCTTTTCAGCAGATGGAAGCATGTAGTGCTCTAAAATCTCTTGGTACACAGTTGCATTTACTCTGGACTTGATGAAACACAGTGGACCAACACCAGCAGCTGACATGGCTCCCCAAGCCATTGCTGACTGTGGGAACTTCACACTGGATTTCAAGCAACTTGGATTTTGCTCCTCTCCAGCCTTTCTCCAGACTCTGGCGCCTTGACTTCCAAATGAAATGCAAAACTTGCTTTCGTCTGAAAAGAAGACTTTGGACCACTCTGCAACTGTCCTGTGCTTCTTCTCCATAGCCCAAGTCAGACGCTTCTTCCGTTGTCTTGAGTTCAGAAGTGGCTTGACCATGGGAATACGGCTATTGTAGCCCATTTCCCGGACACGTCTGTGAACTGTGGCTTTTGATACCTGGACTCCAGCTTCAGCCCACTGTCTTTGAAGCTCCCCCAAATTCTGGAAGCGGCTCTTCTTCACAATTTTGTTAAGGCTGCGGTTATCTCTCTTGGTTGTGTTGCGTTTCCGGCCACATTTTTCCGTTCCAACAGACTTTTTGTGGATATGCTTTGAAACTGCACTTTGTGAAAAAGCCTGCTCTTTGAGAAATTTCCTTTTTGTGTCTTACCCTCCTGATGGAGGGCATCAATGATGGTCCTCTGGACAGCAGTCTTCCCCATACTTGTGATTTAGTTTACTGAACCAAGCTGAGTGTTTTTAAGGCTCAGGAAACCCTTGCAAGGTGTTTCGACTTATTTAGATGATTCAGGTGATTAGTTGAATAGCCTACTTGTATACATTTCTATGATATTCTAATATTTTGAGATAGGATTTTTGAGTTTTCTTAAGCTGTAAGCCAAATTCAGCAATATTCAAATAATAAAAGGCTTGACATAGTTCAGTTGATGTGTAATGAATCCAGAATGTATGACATTTTTGTTTTTTTAATTGCATTACAGAAAATAAAGAACTTTATCACAATATTCTAATTTTCTGAGACAGTCCAGTATATATATACATAGATATATATGCAGCCCCATTGGCCCTGCCCGTGTGTGTCACGGTTGCCATGCAATTGGCCCCACCCGTGTTGTGCCAGCTGCGGTTCGTTTGGAGATTGACTTTCTGTGTATATAAAGCTCAGCGTTCTCTTGCTTCAGGGTCAGCCCGTCAGTGAACTTCTGCCCCACAAGGCATGGGTTCTGTCCTGTTTTCCTGTCAACGAACTTCTGCCCCACAAGACGTAGGTTCTGTCCTGTTTTCCTGTCAACGAACTTCTGCCCCACAGGATGTGGGTCCTGTCCTGTTTTCCTGTGATATCTGCCGTCCGATATTGTTCCTGTTTACTTTTGTACTGTTTCGGGTTCCAGTTTTGTTTTCCGTTTATTCTTGTCTTGTTGGTTAGTTTCTCCAGTTTTGGTTCCCGTCTAGTTTCTCCTGTTTATTTTCGTTACCCTGATTTGTTATCAATCTCGTAGATCTCTGGCGTCCTTCCATGCCAGACTGTCTTCCTAACGTGCATGACTCCCCATTTCCCATAAAATAAAAAGCTTGTGTGAGAACGTCTCTAGATTGGGTCCTGTATCTGTTCTGGTTCTGACAAGCGCAGTCATTAGGGCGTGTGCGGCACAGTTCTGAGGTCACCAGATCGAACCTTCCTGTGGGGTGTTTGCATGTTCTCCCCGTGCTTGCGTGGGTTTCGTCCGGGCACTCTGGTTTCCTCCCATTCTAAAAACATGCATGTCAAGTTAATTGGCCGGTCCAAATTAGGTGTGAATGAGTGAGTGAGTTGTTTGTCTCTGTGTCCCCTGCGACTGGCTGGCAACCAGTTCAATTGTTTTTTGTATTACAAAAACATGTTTCAAGAAAAATATGTTAAAATGATGTATAGTAATAAACACAACACTTTAAAATGAGCCAAATTATCATTAATGGGATAAAGATTTATGTAGGTTAAAAGAAAATGCTGTGATTTGTATGCATGCTTTTTAGAATTTGTTTTAAAATATCAGTGTCCATTTGAGAACCAATGCTTTGGCTTCTTTACACGTTTGATGTAATTGACAGCTATGGTTGTCATACCAATTTACCCTTTCCCTAAATGAGTGAACCTGTGAGTAATAGAGTTTAGAAGGTAATACAGTATTGGGTAATCTTAGATGTCTAAAACAGCCCCAGTGGGTGGCACTTTCATAGATCATTTCTCCAACTGTTGCAGAGAGTTGCTCTGATAAATACATCATGGCATTCTGTGAGTAAATACATATATTTCTTCTGAAATATTTAAATTCAAATTATGATTATGAATGTTGTCAATTTCATAATCAGTGCATACCTTGTCGACAGTGGAATAATACGCTCCAGCCTTGCAATCGAATTCAGTGTCGGTGGGACCTTGTTTCTCTGTGATTCTCCAGCTATATGTGCGAGCTTCTCCGGGTGGGACAGGATCCCCTGGGGCATCAGTTGAAAGGGCATCAGCACGATCATAAACTCCCTGAAGGTGAAACGAGTATGGCCTCGACGCTTTGTTTTTGAATGTGACCTTGAACAAAACGGATGATGTGAACAAAATTTACTGCTTCTGTTTGTTTAATTTAATGTAAAATATTCCACTTACAGTGAGGAACTCTTTAACTTTTACTTTGATGAACGGCCCCATGATTCCCAAGTGCCTATCAAGTTCTCCTCTGCTGGCAGGTTTCCGAAATTGTTTGTCAATGTAGAGCGTATACACCACCTTTTTGTACTCTGGCAGGAGCTTTATTATCCCTTGAGGCATCTCTCTGGAGTAAAGAAGGTACATTAGTTCATTTGCTTGTACTAATCCAGAAACATTTTCATTTTACAGCAACGTTACAATTTTAAATGTTGAATGAGACTACAATAATTCACAGCCATTGATGGGTCTTGATGCTAAAAAAGTATTTAAACTGGGTTTGCAGTGAATAAGTTACTTTAATTATTACATATACATTAATAAATTATGAGGTAAAAATGTACGCAACACACTGTGACCCAAAAATGGGTTGCTTGGTTGAAAACAACAATATGGCAATTTTGCGCTAAAACCACCAACATCATGTTGTGTAAAGCAACAATAAAATACAATTGTACATTAACTTAAAATACATAAGGTTTTACTCTACAAAATGTATTAAATCGTCTTGTAAAACAAACCCTTAATTTGGTAGTTTTGCACAAAACGTACTTTAAAAAAATGTATGAATTTGATTTAAACTAAAATGAAATTACCAGTAATTTAAATTGATTTTTTAGTGGTTGACTTGGTCTATTTAACCCGACTTCCAATGTTTGACCTGGTAAAGAGACATGGTCCCTTTGGCGGTTTTACGAAAAGAAAAATAATGTTCCCATAATCATATTCATAACCTAAAACACAGCATTCCGTCCTACCCATATTGGATTGGATGAGAAGCTTTTTTGAAGCCATAGTCCCAGCCGATCTCCTCTGCTGCAATGTAAAAGTGGCGATAAATTGTTTTTCTAGAGCGTAAGTCAATTTTGTCCAAGCCTTTCAAATTGGATGTGTTATTCTCCTCCTGTAATTGTGACAACCAATTTTGTGTTAAAGTAATTAAGCGGACACACCACATTCATCGTAAGGCTACATCACCACTTGGCTGTAGTCGTCATAATCCAAAGACGTGTTGATTGTTGTGTCTTTTGTCGCCGTAGAATCAGAGTCCATTTGCAGCGAAACAACAGGGAGTTCCTCAGAAACACTCTCAATGTGGCTTTCTCTAAGGATTTTGTCCATTTCCAATGAAATGCTCTCTGTTAAAAGACTCTTCATGAGGTTTGCATTTTTGCCCGGAATAATCTCGTTGCTCTCTTCTCTCGTTACATTGATTTCAAGCAGGTTCACCCCAATATCTACATCTGTTACGTTCTTTTTAGTTTCCCCTCCTGACTGCCAGTTTGGGTCATTGCCTTCAGCTCCGCCGTCTGCAGAACCATAGTCATCATGTGTCCAGTTTCCCTTGACTTGTCTTCCCGGCCTTCGACTTCTTACATGGTCAGTCTTGTTCGAATTGGCGAACCACTCCTCGTTTCTTTGTAACTCTTTCAAGATATCAGTTGGGATTCCTTCTTCTAATGCATCCACGCTCGCAATAGGCACCCTTTTCCGATGACACATTTTGTCTCCTTTCACGGTCCACTCTGTATCGCTGTCAATGTCATCGTGACTGGCAGTGATGTTTTTGCACACCCATATTGCCGTATTCTGGGGTCTCCTGCTCCTTGGCAGCATATCCATGCAGTTGGTGACGTCGTCAATGTCCTCGTCTCGGTCGACTGTCCTGTCTCCGAGGTTGCATGTACAAACGCTGTAACGAACCGTCAATCCCTGACGCTTGAGTTTGGCATCATAGGCGCTAATCTCCCACTCCCCTTGTGAGAGGAAGAAGAGAACGTTATCAACCAATGGTTCTTGACAGTGTTGGCAGTCACACATTTCAAAGTAACGCATTCCTAGAACGCTATCCCTTTTCTCAGTGACGAGTACTGTAACACGTTATTAATATAATTTTGTAACTCAATGGTCATTTGCAACATGGTGTGTTATTTCGTTACTTTTTTTAAGTAAACATTGATTATAATGTCTCCTAAATATTTACGGTTCTTCCTTCTCTTACAAAGCAACATACAGCAACATACTCAAACCGCGAGTAACAAAGCACTTAAGGTCAATAGAGGGTGGGCATGTTAATATCTACTTATAAAAGTACAACTAAATACGTCTCAAGCACAAAGTACAAGATTGCAGAATGTCTCCCTTTTGATATTCTGATATTCTCCCTACTCTATATATTCACATCCAAAGAAATAAACTCGGCTCTTTATCTTTATTGGCTAATCAATTAATTAGTTGTTTGACCACCCAAATTACGTGACAAGCTCTCAAGATTGCATAAGCCAAGAAAAATGATGGGTTCACTGCTTCAATAGGTTGGTGTACAGGTGTTCTTCTATTTCTTTCATTCTGTGCCTATTTTAAACACCTTTAGTAGGTTGGCTTCAATGTGAGTGTACACAGTAATTTCCAACTATATATTTACTTTTAGAGTAACGCGCTGGGTCAGTAACCTGGGGAGGTAACACTAGAAAATGTAACGACCGGTACTCTTTTTTTTTCAGTAATGCGCCCAACACCTTGATCATTATCTTTGACAATTGACTCAGGACGTCACATTTTATTGATTACCTGGCATGTCCATCTGCATGACGATGGTCGTGCTAGCCATTGGAAAAAGGGTGACGACAGACCGAGAGACACCGTTATACTGAAAGAGATTTCCAGTAAAGTAAACTGACAGGAAGTCGCTCCTGGTGCCAACGTTGGCCACGTGCCAGAAGGCGACGTCGGTCTCACACATAAAGAAATGCTGCCTACTAAACAAGATGCCGTTTATACCTGGAATATAGAGATGATGTAAAACAGTTTTTGAATCTTTGTCCTGACTCAGAAGAGTCAAAATGTACGGTGAACTCACTGTGGATGATGTTGGAGTTATATAGTTCCGAATTTGTGGTTTCGGAAGAGTTGTGGTGTTTGGGAATGTTTTCGTCCACATACCAACTTTGGTTCTCATCAAAAGTAGCAAACATAACACTCCGTTCTATATCAGGGGCCACCTGCAACGGTAGATAATGACTTAAAAAACAATTATAAAACAAAACGGAAAAATATTGCCAAAGGGATACGTTAAAGGTGGTGTCTGCACATGAAATTTTGCTACTCCCTGCCACCATCTCCCCGCTTAAAGTCAAGATAGCAGCCTCGGTCAGCCCATTCCTCGAGTAATACCTTTGAGCCAAGCCAAGTCCTTAAGTGTCTTGAAACATTTAATCAGTCCGGTGGGACTTTAAGCGTTTCAAATATGGATTTTGGGGACTATAAATTACATTATTTTCATAGTTTGTCCGGGGTTGGGACTTTTACACCGGGTGAAACTTATATGTGATATTCGCACACATTATTACCGGGTTTTATCATTTCACAGGTTATTTTAACATTAAACCACAGGAGGGCGCTCAAGCCCTGTGTTAATAATATCAACCTTGCCATGTCGTGCCAAAAACTGTCCCCCTGCGTTAAATGCCACCCTTAGCATAGCATACGTCACACGCGAAAAAGTCACTAAAATTACTTGTATCTTTTTTGGGGAGAACTGTAATTGAACGGTAAAGCACAGAATATTTGCATTTTGTATAAAAAAACTCCTTTGAGTTAGGTTGAAAATATTTACTTTGGCAAAATAGTACCACTTTTACTTTACCAATCGGGAAACGAATGTTCAGAAGATAAGAAGTCATTTCTGCTACATAAATATTTTCAACGTGCTCAAAAGGGATTTCTATAAAAAGTGCAAATGCTCTGTGCTTCACTCTTCTATTACGTTTCCCCCATAATCAGATATAAAGTCGTTTTTGTGATATTTGCACTAGTGATGTATGCGCACTCCTGCCAAGGGGGACGCGTCATGTTGGGGGGCATTCTTTGGTATAACACTTGTTTTTGAGGGATACTATTCTTCACAACACCGGTAATTTATAAAAACAACTGAGAAGTATGAACAAAATGGCACCGAAAAGAAAATCATGATCTGCGGATTACAAGATGCAAATAGTGAAGTATGGAGCCGAAAAACAAAAAGAAAGTTTGGAGTAAGCGTCAGACTTTTAAGGGACAAGCAAAAAGCCAGGGTGACGATGAGCCTGACGTAAACGACGTAGAAGAGGACTGGGGCCGACGGGGGATCATCCGCCGTGACACCGAGGATAAAAATATCATTGGAGTTTGTGATTTGGAGTAAAACTAAAAGGTTGGCAAGCATGTTCTTAGTGCTAGAATTATCTGAATAACATTTAAACGTTGTTGCTGACATTACCAGCCATGTCAATCATGTAACGTTCATGTACATTACACTTATTCAGCCTGTCGCTCTCTATTTGAGTTTAATTTTCAATGACCTTTCAAGAAGACGTCAATCTTTTTTGTAATAGATTTCATCAAATACATTTACCCCCCAAAAGTGTCTGTAACAACGTCTGACCGGACGCCTGGGGCGTGCAGCTCTTACGTCGGGCGTACAACTTACAAAATGTTTGCTTTATCATTTTATTTATTAAATCTATGTTCGGTTTGGAAATTTCGGAATTTCGGTTCGTTTGGCAGTTTGCATACTCGGCAGCCAATCAGGAGCCTGCATCGAATAATTTCCTGCTTGCGGACGTTCCGGAGTGTTATAAGGTTGCGCATTTGCATATCATTGACGCACAGAGAACACAAGAAAAATGGATTAGCGGTTAGGAATCAAGCCAAAACCTCAGCCCCAGAAGAAATATTCAACAGAAGCGAAGAAAAGCCGTGAAAAATTGCTACCTATTAAAGACACTTGATAGGAACAAATTGAACTTGTCAACTTATGTTTTATTATAGCCTGTTTTGACAATTAAAACGTTGGTGTCATGACAATCACCTGTGCCCGCTTGTTTGGCGCCAGCTACCGCTGGCAACCTGATTGGTTCCCCGTCCTACTTAAGCTCAGTCCTTTCACTCGCCTGTTGTCAGTCCGTCAGCGAACCACTGTTTTCACAAGGCAAGCTTTTTTTACTCTGACTCCCGTCGGTCCCGTATTTGTCAACTGTTTTCCACTCGTCTGTTCCTGATTTCCCCGTTTGTCTCCTGCTACGACCTGTTTTTTGACCCCGACCGTGTTTCGATCTCCCGTCCCGGCTAACAACCCGTTGTTTTGACCCGACCACGTTCTGATCTTCCGTTCCAGCTAATGACCTGTTTTTCCATCTACTACGCTACGATCTGCCGCTCCGGAAGATCCACTTCCGTATTCGGAACACGTTCCGATCCCATGAGCGGTTTGCTTCCCGCTTCCAGAGAGCACCGGTTCGTGGGCGCTGCCTTTCCTCTATATTTCTATATTTTTTGTGATTAACGTTACCCATCAGGGTCCTACTTCTGTTCTGGTCGTGACAGTTGGACACGTACGCCTCATTTACATTAGCAACTGTGAACTTCCTCCATGTTAAGTGCATTTTATTTGGTCAATATCATCTTAGTTTTGTAATTACTGTATTTTTACGTTCAATTATTACTTGAATGAGTTTTTAGTGAACAGGAAAATGTGTTTCACAGCTATCTAGGGTTAACTTGGATGCCTTTGGGAGCCTGAGAACGAAGGACCTGGTTTTCAGTTATTCCATATGGTGATAATTCGCTCGAGATACAAGAAATTCTAGATACAAGCTCTATCAGAAGAATCTCTTATGTAGAGTTATCATTGTATAGAGAATAAGGAGAAACAATGAGGAATAGCGGGAGGCACGGCGGCGCAGTAGTTCTGAGGTCGAACTTCCTGTGTGGAGTTTGCATGTTCTTCCTGTGCTTGCGTGGGTTTCCTTCGGGCACGCCGGTTTCCTCCCACATTCCAAAAACATGCATGTTAGGTTAATTGGACGGTCTAAATTGTCCCTTGGTGTGAATGAGCGAGTGAATTGTCTGACCCTGTGTGCCCTGCGACTGGCTGGCAACCAGTTCAGGGTGTCCCCTGCCCACCGAAGATAGCTGGGATGGGCTCCAGCACCCTGCGACCCTACTGAAGATAAGCGGTGCGGATAATGGATGGATGGAATGAGGAAAAGCTCTTCTCACCAAGCGTCCTCTGGTGTCGATGGCTTTGGACTTGCAGACGAGCAAGATGCCCACCAGGCCTGAGGCCAAGTCCCTCTCCGGAGACACGGTGCTCTGGTAAAGCTGCGACAGGCATTCGGTGTCCTCCTCCAAGGGCCCGTCGTCCGTGGTTATCTCCCACACGTACGTGAAGGTCCCATTTGGGGGTACCTCCATTGAGCGCAAATTTTTTTCTGTAACGTTGACAGGTGTTGTTCTTAGATATTAGATTGACATCGGACATGGAGGACCAAACATGCCATATACAGAAATAATTGTATAAATAAATAAATAGTTGCAAATATGTGCGATAGAAAAAACACACATATAAATCATGTAATACTTACATTTATGACATAAATATAATTTGTTTTTTATGCTTTTTGTGATTTATTTTGTCGTTTATTTATGTTGTCATGTATTTTGTTGTATATTTTTAGTGTAGGGCAGCACGGCGGAGCAGTGGTTAGCGCTTGTGCGGCACAGTTCATGTCATGGGAACCTGTCGTGGGTTCAAATCCAGCTCCAGACTTCCTGTGCGGAGTTTGTATGTTCTCTCCGTGCTTGCGTGGGTTTCCTCCGGGCACTCCGGTTTCCTCCCACGTTCCAAAAACATGCATTTCAGGTGGATTGGCCGGTCCAAATTGTCCCTAGGTGTGAATGATCGAATGAGTTGTCTGTCCCTGTGTGTCCTGCAATTGGCTGGCGACCAGTTCAGGTTGTCCCCTGCCCGGAGATGGCTGGGATGGGCTCCAGCCCCCCCACGGCCCTACTGAGGATAAGCGGTATGGCTAATGAGATGAGATGAGATTTTTAGTGTATTTTGTCCTGTCTTGTCATTTACTTTGACTTTTTTTTCCAAGTACTTTGTCGCATACTTTGTCCTGGTTTTTGTCATGTATTTTGTCATATATCCAGTCTTTTAGTTTGTCATGTATTTTGTCGTGCATTTATAAATACGTCCATTTTGTCATTTATTTTGTCACCTTTTTGTCGTGTGTTTTGTTGTTAGTTTTATCTTATATTTTGTCATGTATTAGTCGTGTATTTTGTTGTGTATTTTGTCGTTTATTTTGTTGTGTATTTTATGAGGTACTGTTCGTATTTTGTAGTATATGTTGGGATTTATTTCGCTGTTTATTTTGTAGTGTATTCTGCTGTGTCATTTTTCCTATACCTTGTCATTTATTTAGTCATTTACTTTGTCGTGTATTTTAGCGTGTTTTTTTGTATATTTTTGTCATGTATTTTTAATAAATACATGACAAAATGCATAATTTTTTTAATAAATTTCCTTAATGTCATATATTCAGGTATTACGTGATCTATGTGTTCATCTATTTACATGGTATAGATTTGTAGGTATTTATTTATACATTCATTTTTAAATATGACAGGTTTGGTCTTTAGTAACCAGTGTTGGAAGTTTATCGTTTATTGCCTTACCATTCATAGCTGTCTCTAGTGGATAGATTTTAGTGAGGTCATTCGGGTAGATATTAAAAGGACGAGTGGCCAGGTTTTTGAATGTAATCTGTAAGCAGAATTCAAAATGATTTTAGGGAATGTACAAATACGGCAGATCTTTGGATAAAGCAAATCTTTCTTTCTGAAGGTTTGCAGACTTACGTGGATGTGATCACTGACTTTTCCTTTCAGCAGCGGACCCGGCAGCTTCCTATCTTTTTTTTTCCTCCGAGTGAAAGATTTGTCTGTATAGGCCACGTAAGCAACCTTTTTATATTTGTAGTCATGGCGATGAGGAGCGTCAGGATTTCTGCAGGTATTGAAAATCGAATTGAATGCTTTTCAATGCAATTTGTAACTCATACCGTGAATGGTCTCTCTATCTATCTATCTATCTATCTATCTATCTAAGCTGCGGCCGTCATCAATTGTGCACTGCCCAGACTGTCATGTCCAGCATGGTCGCCATAACAACCAGCTGGTCCCGCCCCTTGCCATCGGCTGTAACAGATTGTCTACATTGCGTGTGTGCTTCTTAAGGGCTGGTTTTGGGGACTGCCGGTTGCGAGATCATTATTCTTTTCTGCATTGCATTGTTCAGTTCTGTTTTGCTCTGTTCTGTTTTGTTTGACTCAGGGAAGACCTGTCATGCCCGTTTGTCTGAGTTAGTAACTTTAAGCCTGTTTTGTGAGCATTACCTAGTGTGAATTTCTGATTGCCTGTAAGTCTGTTTTTGTCCCTGCGTGTTGGACAACTTTTATTTTCTAAATAAAAGTAACTGATCGTTACGCAATTGAGTTCACACTTCCTGCCTCCCGGTCCGGTTCCTTGACAGAATGATCCAGCCACTCATGTGAACTCAGCGAACGATCCCAACCCAATTTGGGGAAGGTTGGAGGACGCCGTTTGGCAATTGCCCAGTGAGGTCGCCTTTCCTGTCCACTCGAGCCACGGCCCGCCCGTCGTGGCAATTGCTGTGCCTCGAGTGGGGTTTCCGGAAAGAGCTCCTATAGACAACGGCCCGCCTTCCGCAGCTCCTTTTCTGGCCGCGACGTCACCTTCCCTGCCCATTCGAACCACGGCCCCGCCCGTCGTGGCCATTGCTGTGCTTGAATGGGGTTCCGGGAGGATTTGGCGCCGAGCTGTCCAAAGCGCCTGTCGGCCTCAACGCCGCGCCTGTCGGCCGACCTTCCATTCCCTGCTACTGGTTTGACTCCCCTGCTTGCCTGTCTGACTCTCCTGCTTGCCTGTCTGATTCTCCTGCTGATCGCCTGTCTGATTCCCCTGCTGCTTGCCTGTCTGACTCCTGCTTACCTGCCTGACTCCCCTGCTTACCTGTCTGACTCCACGGATTGCCTGTCTGACTCCCCTGCTGATTGCCTGTCTGACTCCCCTGCTGATCGCCCGCCTGGCTCCCCTGATGATCGCCCGCCAGACTCCCCTGATGATCGCCCGTCGGACTCCCCTGCTGATCGCCTGCCTGACTCCCCTGCTGATCGCCTGTCCGACTCCCCTGATGATCGCCTGTCCGACTCCGCTGCCGACCCCCAGTCCGACCCCCCCCATGCCGAGTGCCAGTCCGACTGGTCCGACGCCGACAGCACCTGCCTCTCCCCGTTCCTGCGTGTTCGGAGGAGGGAGCGGGGTTACCCGTACCGGGAGCGTCGACCTATCCCGGGGTGCGAGGTATTTATTTTCTTTTGGGACCTCAGGAGCTGTCCCTTAAAGTGGGGGCTCTGTCATGTCCAGCATGGTCGCCATGACAACCAGCTGGTCCCGCCCCTTGGCACCAACTGTAACAGTCTAAATTGCGTGTGTGCCTCTTAAGGGCGGGTTTTGGGGTCTGCCGGTTGCGAGATCATTATTTTTTTACTGCATTGCATTGTTCGGTTCTGTTTTGCTCTGTTCTGTTTTGTTTGACTCAAGGAAGACCTGTCATGCCCGTTTGTCTGAGTTAGTAACTTTAAGCCTGTTTTGTGAGCATTACCTAGTCTGAATTTCTGATTGCCTGTAAGTCTGTTTTTGTTTTGTTTTTGTCCCTGCGTGTTGGACAACTTTTATTTTCTAAATAAAAGTAACTGATCGTTACGCAATTGAGTTCACACTTCCTGCCTCCTGGTCCGGTCCCTGACACAGACCTTCTCAGCACACAAGAAAATCTATTGAGCGCATAAAAATCAGGCCTGGAAATTGCAAAATTAACACCCTACAATATTCAGACAGAATCACAGTGCATGTTGGTAAAAACAATGTGGGTTTCCTCTGTGTGTTAGACGTGATATTTTGAAGTCAATATCAACACGAGATTGAGTAAACTAAAGTAAGAGCGCATGTGAGCTGGAGAGAGGAGGGTTGGGGTGGTGGCACTGTAAAAGCAGGGGCAGTTGTCATCGAGGAGATGGTCAATCTTTTTGCCAACACTCCTTCCACTAAAAAGTGTGATAAAATACAGTTCTGTATTTTGCAGCCAAAGAAAATAAATCCACAAAATCTTAGTATTATGTAACAAAAGATACTTGTAAAAGTTGTTGTAAAAACAACACGTTTGTGGGCCGTGCAACCCTTCCAATTGTACATTACCTAATTCATTATCGTGTAAAAATAATTTACCATTGCCAAAAACTCGGAAAAATTAGGCTTTATTTGATCTCAGGTTTTCAACACAGGCAGGAATGATGTTGCCCACTGTTGGTCTAAGCCAGGGGTCAGCAACCTTTTCGGTGAGGAGTGCCACTTTTAAATGTCCTTGTAAATCAGTGTGCCACCTCAAAATTAATGACTCGCACAACATTTTTTTATATCCAACAGAGCTGTCATTATACGTACACTAGTCCAAATATACAACATGGATAGACATTGAAATCGTATAACTGACCTATTTATTTAGCACTATTCTTGTTCATCAATAAACTAAAAAATGAATGTGAGCAACGCGTGGAAAGGCCTGTAGACATCCATGACTTCAACTTTTGACCACAATCAACCATTCTTCATCAACAATGAACTATAATCAAAAAACAAGTGATATGGTCAGCTACCATACTATTCACCAATTAAATCTTGTAACAGAAAATATCAAATTGAAACACGCACACACGCGTTCTGCCAGCCCCTCCTCTTGACGTTCAACACTTCTGGCTGACATGGGGATGTGTTTTATTGTTGTATTTGATTGTCTTTTTGTTAGGCAAGCTACCAAACAAAACCTCCGAGCTCAAAAAGAACGCTTCTTTAATATACCTGTAACTTGTTTGGACCTATTTTGGTTTTGACGAAGCGGACGTGGAACAGAAGAAAACGCCCTTTGCAGAAATTACTTTTGTGTTGTCGCTAGGTCCAGAGGAAACACAAGTCATTCGTACCAGCACCTTAAAAATCATCACAGCATGTAAAAACGATTACAAGTAAAAGGTGAAGAAGGTGCATCTACAATTGGACTGGGAGGCAAAGAAACCTCCATCAAAGCGGCATTTGCGATTTTCACGCCATACAAAAAAAGTTCGCTAGGGCACAAAGAAATCACAAATGCTGTGACTCTAGCTAAAATTATCTAATAGTGTTCTAGTGTTGGGGGTTCGTTGGGCCCTAGTGATACTCTGGGGAGCCAAGGGAACGCCAGCCTGCAAAGATTTTGGGAACCATTGGATTAGAATAACGCCAAGTTGCCTAATTGTTCTGTCTTAAGCGCACTGTATTTGTTTTCCCACATCTTAAGCTTTCCCCTCTGTCCCTCAGTTTTGTTTGTCCCAATATTATGTTGTATTCAATTTTCATCCGTAGATTTGTGATAAACTATTTTGATATTTCGAGTGTTTGTGTCTTAATTAAAGTACAAAGTAGCCTACATCGTGAAATACGTCTTTGTGTATAGAATCACACTTTGGACTATGTGATTTGATCTCAAGGTTCTTCAATTTTCCTGATTAAAATATCCTCAAAAAGAACTGCTGTGGTGCTCCAATGGCAAGATGAATTTAAGACAAACATTAAGTTTGACTCTTTAACCTAACACGTTACAAGTGTTACCTGTTGGAGGCGGCGGCCAGGTGAGGCGCGTA
The DNA here is from genome assembly GCF_059441175.1 of Urocampus carinirostris. Taxonomy (NCBI): domain Eukaryota; kingdom Metazoa; phylum Chordata; class Actinopteri; order Syngnathiformes; family Syngnathidae; genus Urocampus; species Urocampus carinirostris. The sequence continues at coordinate 15,119,936 of NC_142357.1, forward strand.
GTCCCAGGTCAGCTCCTCAGCTGCAATGTAATGTCTCCATATTTTGTAGTGCCTTCTCCAGCTGGAACCACCCAGCGCCCGCGGGCTCGGGTTTTGAAAATTTACTGTATTGAAATAGTCCTCATCAAACGCGTCGTAATCTTCTTCGTTAACCTTGCGAGTATCGGGCCCCGGGCAGTTCTCCACTTTGAATGTTGCTTTCATGCCATCTGAGTGTGGATAACGGGGGATTACCATATTTTCCGGACTACGAAAAAAAAAAAAAAATTGGCCCAAAATTTGAAAGTGCGCCTCAAAACCTTATATACCAAAAATACTGGTGCATAAAATTGGAAATGTATTCAGTATTTATTCGTGTGCGTAAGTACACAGGGTTTTATGGTATACTACCATATTTTGCAATGATTGATCATTCAAAAACATTGCTGTTTAAAATCGCAAAACCATACAGTATGCAATGGGAATGTTACCACAAGACCACCGATGATACAGATGACATATGAAAGACATTCACTTTTAACATCACACTGTGTTACGGTGCCCGAATGGAAGAAACAGAAATTTGTCATGAAAGATACAAATAAACGCAATGTCTGATTCATCATCAGGTAGAGTGACCAAAGAGTTGTTTCCATCATTTTTTTTTTTTTTGCAATTATTAATACTTTCTGTTTTCTCCATTCTGGCACTGTAAAAATAGTGTGATAATGAGATTAAATCTCATGCCTTTACATATAAACGTATGAACCCCTGGTGCTCTCACCGCCGTGACCAGGGTTTGATTCCCATCGCACACAATGTATTGAGATTGAGGTCAGTAAAATTTTTAACTAACCAATGATTTCCTTTAAATCACAGATAAATATGCTAGCTTTTACTGTATTTTTAATTTCATGTGCCTTATTCCAGTGTACTTTATAGATTATAAAATCACAAAGGGCTATTTTCTAGGGGTGCGCCTTATAACTTGTGCAGAAAATCAATCATTCTGGCTCATGTGGGTGAATTTGATGTTAACCGGCAAGTCTTACCCAGGCGGTGCGCATGTATTCGGCAGCTGATGAGGAATTGGCCTACGTTGCCTGGCTTCATTTCGGCTGTGACAAACGTCATCGGGGTCAGTTCTAAAGTCACTTTACGATGTTTCATTACCTGGAACATGCAGGACATAAAAATAAATCTTATGACATGAGTGACAATAAAATATCATAAAAAGTTTTATGTATACAAACAAACAAGCTGTATTTAAAATCAAACATGTAAAACTTGAAAATACGGTATGGTTAAACTCTTTGTTATTGGTACACAAAAAAATAAGCATCAACTCTCAACAAATATTTAACAGTTGTTTTTCACAGGGCAGCCACCCATCATTAATACTCTCATACAACATTGTGCCACACGAAAAGGTAGACATTTAATGATGTAGATCAGTGGTGTCAAACATACAGCCCGCAGGCCGTATAAGACACGAGACAATGCTGACAAGCACAAGTGTCTTGCATCTTTTTAAATCCTTTTTTATTGAGCATTTGATTGTTTTAATGTAAACTTTGTAACAAAGCAAAAGGTTGCATGTTCAATTCCCGGCTCCTCTGAGTTAAATGTCAAAGGCTCCTTGGGCAAGACACTGAAACCCCTCAGGCAATTAGTCCAAATATTATTTTACTTAAAATCGAAGTCACAGATTGGATTAAAAACAATAGATTCAAAAAAGGCACCTGTGTGTCTTTGCAGGAGTTTAAAGAAGTTTCAGCCCTTTTCTGTTATAGAATCTAACTGTAAAGTTCCGAAATTAAGATTTATTTGGAAAAAAACTCTTTGAAAATAAGACGAAGACTTTTGAATCGTTTGCACTTAAATTAGTGTTCATATGGTATTTCTGTCACTTTCCAGTTTGCTTGAGTTTCCCTGACTTACATAAACTATAGTGGAAATGAATTCAGTATTTCTTTTTACAAATGCAAAGTTGATAAACACTGTGTATTATTTGTTAGATAGATAGATAGATAGATAGATAGATAGATAGATAGATAGATAGATAGATAGATAGATAGATAGATAGATAGATAGATAGATAGATAGATAGATAGATAGATAGATAGATAGATAGATAGATGGATAGATAGATAGATAGATAGATAGATAGATAGATAGATAGATAGATAGATAGATAGATAGATAGATAGATAGATAGATAGATAGATAGATAGATAGATAGATAGATAGATAGATAGATAGATAGATAGATAGATAGATAGATAGATAGATAGATAGATAGATAGATAGATAGATAGATAGATAGATACTTTTTTCATCCCTGCAGGGAAATTCACAATTGCAACATCCATTGCAGCCTGGTCCTCCTGGAAGGGGGATTACCTCATGTGCGGTCCCTTCTCAAGGTTACTTCATTTTCCTGATGTTGAGGTTTTTGAGTTTTTCTTTGCCCTCATGTAGGTTTTAGATCAGGGCTGGGTGTAATAATAATTTGTGGTTTGCAATAATCTGTGGTCTGTGTAGCCCTTTGAGACTCTTTGTGATTAAGGACAAATAAACATGACTTGACTTGACTTTGTACTTTGGATCCCTTAACCACACAGGTGGCTACCATTACTTGTGGTGTGTCTTGGGCAATTACAGCTGGTGGCGCTCATCCCTATCCAGGCCAACGAATGTTACCACCCGGACCTTTTGCATGGTAGGCGAATGAGCTAACCACGGCACTACAGAAACAACACTGCAAGAGAATAAATCTTAGTGAAGGAAAACTATATTGAGGGGGGAAAAAAACCCAATAATAGTTTATCAAACAAATAACAGCTCCTCCGCAAAAAAGACACAGTATCCTTAATACAATATTGTCAAGCGATAAATATATACATATATTAACTGCACCTTCAGAGTGTGATCCTGGAACTGGATCGAGTGGATCTCCGGTGTGGTGCCGACTCCGATCAGATGCCAGAATACATGTTTTTGGCACATGGTCAAACCTGGGTGAGCAAACCCAACCATTACGGACCGCAGTAACCACTGAAAAAGCAGCATTGTGTCTTTTCTGTGTTGGCACCCACCGGGCAAAGTAGAGTTGACAAAGCCATTGATGGTGTGATATTCTTTGCTGTTGTTGCTTGGAACAATTTCCCTGCCCCATTTGGTCCTCAGCTCCCCATACCAGGTCTTGCTCTCGTCAAAAACGGCAAAAAACAGCACGAAGCTTTTGCTAAATCTCTGGTTGTCCCTGATGAATGCGCCTAGAGAGGCATAAAATTAAACAAACAAGACTAATTGGCTTTGGATTACAGTGATCCCTCGTTTATCGTGAGGGTTAGGTTCATAATGAAACTTTGATGTAATTGTTATACAGTAGAACCTCGGTTTTCGAAGGCCTCTCAGTTCGAATAAATCGGTGTTCGACCAAAAATTTCAAGAAATTCTTGCTTCGCTGTTTGGTCAAAAATTCGGAGTTCGAACGCCGGTAATGCGTGAGTGCGTATGCTAGAGTGTGATGCTGAGCGGCGTACGGGTGTAGATGGTGTAGATCGCCCCCACCCCTCGTGACCAACTGTTATCACGTGCGCACTTGCCTCTTTTTGCTTTCGCTTTTAATATCGGTGAACGGAGTGCTTTAGCCCCTAACTATGCCTCCGAAGAAGGTCGGTGCAAGCAGGACAGGTGAAAAAAGAAAATTTGTTCGTACAACTATTGCCTTTAAGAAAGAAATAATGGCTAAATATGAAAGAGGTGTGCGAGTTTCCGATCTTGCTAGGGAATACAGCATGCGCCTTCTGCTGACCACTACAAAGATAAGAAATCCTATTCATAATTCTTTTCTTTATCTTTTGTTAGCGTAATCTTTCGTACGGAAGATTACGATATCGCGAACGTACGATTAGCCTGGGTTAGCTTATGGTAAACATTCAGGGTGTTGGAACGGATTAAAACGATTAACATTATATTTAATGGGAAAAATGATTTCGGTGATCGAACAAATCGGTTCTCGAACAGGGTTGTGGAACGGATTATGGTCGAGAACCGAGGTTCCACTGTATAGAGTTTTCTCTTAATAACGCCAAATTGTGCGGAAATTTGAAAGTACGCCTTATAATTCGGTGTGCCTTGCGGAAAAAAATTGTGCATCCATCCATTTCCTGTACTTCTTATCCTCACTAGGGCCACGGGGGTGCTGGAACCCATCACAGCCATCTTCAGGCAATGGGTAGCGGACACTGAACTGGTTTCCAGCCAGTCACAGGGCACAAAGACAGAAAACTCACTTGCCCAGTCACACCTAGTGACAATTTGGACCAGATAACAATCACCAGGGCACTATGAATATATATGAGTAGGAAAAGGCATAGGTCTTATCTCATTATCATGCTATTTCTTATTTTTTACCAATCCAAATGTTCAAGAAATGAGAAAATAGAAAATGATTAAAAATCAGTATAAAATTTGGTTTCACTTGTTCTTAGATCAAACTAGCGTTGTTGAATATGTGCAGCCATGCGTTTTTTTAACCTTTCAACATAAAATAATTACTTCCCACCATGCCTTTCTCTATATTAAGCTCAGAATCTCCACTTCATAAAGACTTTCCGAGTTTGCTGTACATCGCTGTATTTTAGTGGTCCCCGACCTTTTTTCGTACCATGGACCAGTTTAAAACCTGACAATATGATCCGAGCCCGGCTCAATAATAACATTAACAACTGTGACTGGCACTGTGACTAAAAATAGTGTGGTGATGACACAAAGCCTAAGGACTTTTTGTGTGTACTTAGTTTGTATAGTTTTTAGTCTAGTGAACACTTGTGAAAATTTTACTAATGGATTCCTTGCAAATATGAAATAAATAAGGATCATTTACTGTAACCAGTTTTCAGATTACATTCATAATAGTGGAGAAAATCATGTGGCTTCATGATACAATGTACAGGTATGTAGCAACTCACTTCGAAGGAGGAAGGATGTATGTGGTAAATACTACAGTAACCTGTGAATAACGCAATCGCGGAACCACCGTTTTTTGACTGCTGACCACATCTGTCTCACTCATTGTATCGCAATTTCTTTCTCAATTTTTTTCAAACACTTTCTTGTTTCTAATTGTCATGGGATGTTTTATGTCTTGATGTTCCAATTTCTGTCAGCCAAGGTACCTCTGGAATAATTATGTTGACAGTGGACCCTTAAACCTGTCAACTCATGTTTTATGTGACTATGCTCATATCTCGAATCACTTGTTTCGCAAATGATCGTAAACTACAGTGGAACCTCGGTTTTCGAACGCCTCTCAGTTCGAACAAATCGGTGTCCGACCAAAAATTTCGAGAAATTCTTGCTTCGCTGTTTGGTCAAAAAATCGGAGTTCGGACGCCAGTAATGCGCGAGTGCGTATGCTAGGGTGCGATGCTGAGCGGCGTACGGGTGTTTTAGCCCCTAATTATGCCTCCGAAGAAAGTCAGTGCAAGCAGCAAAGTTGCTACAGGTGAAAAAAGAAAAGTAGTGCGTACAACTATTGCATTTAAGAAAGAAATAATTGCCAAATATGAAGGAGGTGTGTGAGCGCCTTCTGCTGACCACCACAAAGGTAAGAAATCCTATTCATAAGATTACGATAACGCGAACGTAGGATTAGCCTGGGTTAGCTTTATGTGGGTGTTGGAACGGAGCCCAACTGTCAGGGTGTTGGAACTGAGCCCCCTTTCCAATGAACCGCTCACCACTTGTTGTGGAGACCCGGGTGCTAAAAGACTTGTAAATGACCTGATTTTTTTATTTTTACACGTTCATGTTAGCGTAATCTTTCATACGGAAGATTACGATAACGCGAACGTGTGATTAGCCTGGGTTAGCTTTATGTTTACGTTAAACGTTCATGGTAAACATTCAGTGTGTTGGAACGGATTAAAACGATTTACATTATTTTTAATGGGAAAAAGGATTTCCGTGATCGAACAAATCGGTTTTCGAACAGGGTTCTGGAACGGATTATGGTCGAGAACCGAGGTTCCACTGTACTTCAAACGATGAAAATGCCAACCTCCTGAAAGCACTAAAATGTCTTATATGGTATTAATTACTTATAACAATAATAAACAATTTATCCAACTGTTATAATTCTAATGAATCAATCATTTTTGTCACACTTTAATTAATTATTACATCTTGGTCCAAGAAAATATTAGAATAGAATATAGAATAGAATAGAATAGAATAGAATAGAATAGAATAGAATAGAATTGACTTTTATTGTCATTCTTTGTAACTATGCACACAGAACGAAATGTCGATACACCTGACCCGTACAGTTAAACTGTAACGAGCCAATTGACTTATTTTGGAATTTCGTTGCCCATAAATGTGTTTGGACTATTTTTCATTGCATTATTTATGTGATGCACTATATTTTCATTGTACTGTTGTCAACATGCACTTAAAAATTAGGCCTGTCTCCAAGCACTACCTTGTAAATATCTAAAAAAAGAGCCTGTTTAACCTGAGAATTATACATGATACATGTATAGATTTTCTTGGGGTGTTCCTCAAGGGCCAATCTTGGGGCTTTCCTTTATGTATTTATCCACCCTAACTTGTTTCTATTTCATTTTCATGTTTTAAGTCTTTTTTACATGTTTATCCTGGAGTGCCAGGCCTAATCTCGCTGTATACAATGATTGTTATCATTGCCAATAAAGACAATTCTGACAATTCTATCATCATGTCTGAGGAGGTGAAATTTCCTACTTTGTCAATATTTTTGTATATTTATACATTACACATTTATACATTTTATTAGAATGTTTCTAAAGGGTCAATCCTTGGACTCTTGTTTTATGGGCTCAACATGCTTTATTTTATTTATTCATGTATCCTAACATTCTTTTTAACTTTTTTTCCTCTTATGGCTTTTATTAGATGTTTATTCCGGAGTGCCATGTCTAATCTCGTTGAAAACAATGTTCACTACTTTACTAGTTTCCAAAATTTAATTGTAATATATGAAGGCAGAGAGGAGAAAATGTATAGATTTGAATATGTGAAATTTAGAGTTACAGATTTCCCTGCCTTTTGCAACTTGAATTATGTCCACCGCCTTCAATGGCATTCCTGGTTATTGTTGTTAAAATCCACTTGAGAAATGAAATGAAATGATCTGCATTTATATAGCGCTTTTCAAGTCAAGACTTCCCAAAGCGCTTTACAGCGTGCTTCACATTTCTCAATAGCAGCCGTGCAGCCATGTAAGGCGCTAACCTGCTTATTGGGGGTATTAGGGGTTCAGTGTCTTACCCAAGGACACTTCGACATGTAACACGGAGGAGCCGGGATTCGAACTGCGATCTCTTGATCCCAAGACGAGTGCTCTACCTCCTGAGCCACTGCCACCGTAGTATAATGACTCAAGCAAGAAGACGAATTATCCATCCGCTTTCCACAATTCTTATTTTCTCTAACAGTTTGTTGTTCTAACTCAAAAACACAGACCAGACATGCACTGACTTGATCGGCAGATGAGCAGGGCACCAATGAGGCCGGAGTTGACGTCACGGACGGGGTCCACTTGGGACGAATACGAGTAGGTAAGACACTCGGGATCATTTAGTGTCGGTCCATCGGCACCGCTGATGTCCCACACGTATTTGTGGTACTTCCCGGGAGAAACGGCATCGTCCTCCTTCTCTTTGCCTGCTGTGGAGTCGTCGTAACCAGCTCCTGTTTTTGAGGAAATTAGAAAAAAAAATACAGTGATCCACCAAAACAAATCTTACAATCTTGCTCCAGAGTTCAGATTGCCGGAGGTGGTTTACGATAAAGTCCACCGTGGGACGTCATCCTGTGGCAGGAAGACACCAGGCGCTTTCAGGGAAATGACACCGGGCCGCGGTGCATCATGGCTGAATTTTGGACGTGAACTTTTGACTGATAGTAAGGAGATGATTGTCAACGGCTTTTTCCGAAAAATGAGGAGGATAGTGTGTTGTTTTATTGTTTAACTCAATTGCTACACTTAAAATGAACTTGTAACTTGTGTCCCTTTCAGTGACATTAATTGAAGTTGGTTTCTGGTGAGGGACAGTTAGATTTACATTTAAATCAACCTACATCTTCATTAGTTAAGGAAGACAGATATACTGGGAGTCTTAAATAATTGTATGAACTCTTTCACATTATATAGCCAATAAATATTTTTTTCTACTTCAGATTTGATGTAGGAGTAATGTATTATCTTAAAGGAGCTGTACTGAATTGGAAACTCTATGGCTCACTGCAACCCTCTCCTGGCTTAAATTCATTATTGCAGCCTCGGTCAGCTCATTTATAATGCACGTGCGAGTATGTGCATTTCTTAAACGCACTCAGTTTAACTGTTTTTTTCCCAGCTTTTTGGGGGTATGGTTTGGCGTTTGGACTGTATTTGAAAACATCTTACTTTTACTATGTTCATGCTACGCAGAAAACTGATGATGAGCATAAAGTTACTAACCAACCTCCCCTCCTCTCCCCTTTCCTTCTACTTAATATGTTGCGCATCCTAAACAGTGTAAAGAAATAAAAGCAGATAGGCAGGGTGGAAAAACGGCTCTTTGAATTCAGTTAGGTATTGTTAACACATACTTAATAGAGGAAATATTTCAATTTGAATTTTTTTAAGCACGCCTTAGACGGGTCACCCCAGCTATAAATTTTAATGTGCTGCTCCTTTTGATATTAAAGCATGAATGTATACGTAATCCTCCATTGTGAAAAAAGGTCCATGGAACAGGAAAATAATTACTGAATGACCTGACTTGCTGTTATCTTGCTAATACTATCACTAATTCTATTGTTTGGGGCTTAGGTGTGCGCCAAATTGGTCTCATCATCGCCCTCTGCCATGAGGCAAGAGAATTGCGTGCCTCACTCTGCATCTGCAAACGCCGATAACAGAAATACGTCACATACTAATTGTACTAATAATATTCATAATATAATGTGACAATTAAGCAATTTTGAAAAATAAAATCCAAAAATTGCAAAGTCAAATGAGAAATTACTTTAACACTCCTTAAATATAACCACTTAAAACAGTTTGAATGTTATATTTTCACCTGCCTCCCCTGACTTCATGTCACTGGTCCTGGTTCTATTGCTTAACCATCTTGTTCAGTTCTAGTTCATTACCTTCATACTGCTTCCAGTACGTGATTCCAACAGGGCTGATACTGTAAGGCTGTTTTGCCAAGTTCTTGAAGTGAACCACCACACTTTCACCAGGCTGAGTCACAATCACCGGACCTTGAATACCTGCGAGTGAGAAAACGCAACCAAGACCATGAAGAGACCCTCAAACATCGGACGGATTTGAAATAATGTCATGCGCTTGGAATGTGTTGCCATCCAGTTGTGAAGTCATAGAATGCAAGAGCAAACACTTTTTGTAGATGACAAAACCAATCACTGAATTATTATCAAAGTTATTCTCTGTCCGCTTTTAATAGTCATGTTTATTTGTATAGCCCTTAACCACAAGGAGCCTCAAAGGTCTGCACAGACCACAGACTATTGCAAACTACAGACTTATTACACCATCCTCTGATCTAAAACCTACATGAGGGCAAGGAAAAACTCAAAAACATTAGCATGAGGAAATGAAGAAGGGACCGCACATAAGGTAATCCCCTTTCCAGGATGATCAGGTTGCAATAGATGTAGCATTAACATTACATAGATTGCAAACAAATGTAGGTCATTAATAACTTATAGTGGTGGTTATATTCTTGTCGTCATTATTGATATTTGTTTCGACACATATTCAAGAGCTTCTGCCGTCAGTTATGGCTCTTACTCTGTCGGGGAAGCAGAAAGTAAGCAGCCATAGCATACTTGCCAACCCTTTGTCATAAAAAAGAGGCAGATTTCACTGCACACTGTATTTCTAGATAGATAGATAGATAGATAGATAGATAGATAGATAGATAGATACTTTGTTCATCCCCGAAGGGAAATTCACATTTCCAGCAGCATCCCTGAGCTGAGAACAATCGAGAACAATCGAAAATATGCCCAAAACACAATCCATTTCCAGAATTTGAAAAAAAAAAAAAAAAAACGGTTGTTTAAAACCAAAATTGGCAGCCTTTTCCAAATCTAATGCGATCGTTGGAGCGGTCATTCGCTCACAAAGACTTGTTTTTGCTTTGAAATTAAGCAGCCGTAGACTGAAAAAAAAAACCTTTAGCAGTTTTTAAGGGAGGGAAACACGAAAGATAGTAGTGTGGATGAGTAAGCTTTAGGTAAGATGTAGCGCAATATATGAAATGTAAATAAAGATCACCTGATGTACAGTACAGTTTTAAAGATTCACACTAATATAGAAGAACTGGTTTGCATATTTTTACAATTAGTAGCTTTTTAATATACCGTAAACGGTTAGTTCACCACTCGGTAGAGCTAAATTGTAGATTATGGGTGGTTGAACTTTAGAGTCACGGGTCATATGTCATCGGGTTATAAATTGTGAAATTTACAAATAGATGTATTATAAAAACTTAAAGTAAAAGTGAAGTGATATACAGTACAGTATCTCCCTTTTAAAGAACTCAATTCGATCATTTGCATTTAAAAGGAGCTATTTAATTAAATTTGATCAATCTGGATAAATAAAATTAATGATAAAAAAAAGTCAATAAAAATGCATCCAGCTGTTTGACTCTTCACCGTGAGCTCAATGAAAATTATCGTTTTTATGGGAGCTCACAAATATGATAAGGGTCCAAAACAACACATTTGTATTCGTAATACTTTTTCTAAACAATTGTTAGCATAATTTTTGTACCCTTTTCATTTGGAAAGCTGTCTGTAGCACCCAGGTAGTAGTTTGTCCTGCCCTGCCCTAGATACTCACTGTCCCTTTAAGGTCAATTCTTTTAAAGAGAGCACATAGGAGTCGACAAAGTTCTTTTATCAACAAAAACAGGAAAGCCACAAGAGATACAACGCGTATTGTTCGATGAGATACTTGTTTCAAAAACAAAATATTTTTTCACAGTGATTTAGGATGCAATATCAGTATTGTCACACGCCGCTGCTTATCAATGCCAAGGTCCGGCGCATCTCTAAAGGTTTGGGTAACGCTTTACTCAAAACAACGGCGACCAGATGATGGAGGTGTTGTATCTGATCAGGCGACATCTCCTGCTATCATGAAAACCGTTAATATCTTTTTCATAACATCACCCCAAAAAACGACCTCGAGAAAGATGGGCGCTTCCAGGCTGTACTTGCTCAGCAATGACCTCAAATAATAGTGACCTGACGACCCTGGCCGAGAGAGAGGTAAACTACAAAAGCCATATTTTATTGTTTGCTTGTTTTACTAACCTTCCCAAGGTTGTCTCGGTTTGAGGACGGTGTACGTGGAGTCCGTGTACTCCCTGTAAACCGCTTTGATGTATTTCTGAGGTGAATCTTTTGGTAACCACCTGAAAGCAAACTCAAATGTAGCTTCTAAAATGTAAAGCCTCGCTCAACTATTCCAAATCAAACATTCATCCACTCACCTTTGGTCACTGTCTTCCACACTAAGATAGTCCCAGCCAATTTCCACGGCAGCGATGAAATACTCCCTCACGGTTTTGCTCTCACGGCCGCTAAAAGCGCACAACAGCAGCAGCAGACGCAAAAGTGAGCGCGCCATTATCAATTTTTGTGCGCAGTTGCGCGCAACTCGGATGAATTTTGTGCGCGTTTCCCCTTAAGTGGGAGCAAATATAGCAAAAGTGCGCCGGTGGGTGGGCAGAAAAAAGGCTGCACGGACTTAGTGTTTGTGCTTGTGTAGGGGGGTGAGCGAAAAGGACGAGGAAACGTTTTTTTTTTTAATCTGGTGTGGTGGAAAACACGTCCAAGTCCAGGGTGCACTCATGCGTGTTGTCACAGCTGGTGGTAACGTGATAAGTAATATTGTCGTTTTATTGTGAAAGAAAGCAACAATTATTAAAGTAAAAGCCGGTGATCTTTTTGAGATTATAGTGTATTTAATTTGAAGTTTTTGTAGTGAAAGAAGAAATATTACATTATTACGAATTAATTATTATTAAGCCTATCGAGTACAGACTCTAATGGCTGTGTATCAATCAGAAACAAGAAATTCATTGAATGGTAATTTTCCATTAAGTTAAAACAGTAGACTAGTAGAGTAATGAAGTAGAACAGGAAATGATTTATTGCAATTGTACATGTCAATTTTAATTCAAATAGTCGTCGGTCAATAAATGTATATTCATTTTACATAACATGAGATTCACCAATAGAGGGAGCTGACGTGATTTTCTGACATCTTGCTGCTACAGGTACCCCCCAAAACTTTGTGAAATGCTGGCCCACAAAATGAGATGAAAAGTGGTGTGGTTTGGTCACCTTGAATCTCCCTGGTTTGCATTCTTCCCTGTGACTTGTAGCACTACACCATGGGCGTAACCAGCCTGTTCAAACGCACGCACCCTAAAAAATTATAGCATTTTAAAAACTCTCTTTTCCCTAATAAAGGACAGGGTAGGTTTAAATATAATGAATAACACTAGTTAAAATATAAACAAGTAAAGCAAAACAAAAACAGTGTCATAATTTGATTAAAAAAGTAAGATTCTATTGATAAAAATGGCCTTAAAATGAGCATTATTGATAAAAATGGCCTGACAGTATGCCACAAAAGTGAGTACCGCCCTCACATTTCTGCAGAGATTTCATTTCAATGTTCAATAGTAGATCACTTTGACACAATGAAAAAAGGTATGTAAACAAAGGCCGTGGTTTACTGGAAATATATACTCTGGTCTTATAAGGCAAAGATTAATTTATTTGAAGCATGTATGGCAGCAACCAGGTAAGGAGTACAAATATGTTTGTGTCGTGCTTAATGTCAGGCATATTGTTGGGAATGTCATGGTTTGGGGCTGCATAAGTGCAAATTAAATTGGGGAGTTGCATTTCATTAAGGGAAACACAAAATCAGAGAGTTATCCCCTCCCTCCAGAAATTGGGTCGCAGGGCAATTTTCCAGCCTGATAATGATCCCAAATACACTTCTAAGATGACCAGAGCTTGTCTAAAGAGGCTCAGGGTAAAGGGAATGGACCGGCCAAGCATGTCTCCCAATCTAAACCCAATTGAACATCTTTTGGGCAACCTCAAGTGGAAGATGGGGAAGCAAAACATCTTGAATATCCCCCACTCAGTCATGGGTTTATGGAGGAGTGGAAGAGCATTCCAGCGGCAATTTGTGAGGCTCTGGTGAAAGTCATTGCCAGGAGGATGAAAGTGGTTCTGCCAAATCATGGGGGCCCAAAAAAATATTGAACTTGAGGAAATTTTACTTAATGGTGTACTCACTTTTTTTGACAAGGGGTTTAGCTACCAATGGCAAAACTTCGAGTTTTTTTGAGGCCGTAATTAAATGTACACTGCTATGTAAGCTTTGCACAGACTATCTTTCATTGTGTCAAAGCGATGTTTCTTCAATTTTGTTCAATTAAACATTATGATGAAATCCTGGCAGAAATATGAGGGGTGTGTCACGGTCGCCATGACGACCAGTATGCCACGCCCCCGAACTCAAGCTGAAGCAGATCAGCTGATTGCTGTTCTGCTATTTAAGGCTGGATTTTGGGTTTGGCGGGTGCTGGTTCATTACTCATTATTCACAATCCCGGTCTGTTATGCCTTGTCCTGTTTTAGTCTGTTATGCCTTGTCCTGTTGAGTTCGTGCCGGAGGAACTCTGTATTGTTCTGTTTTGCCTCGGAGTATTGGGCGACTTTTATTTTATTAAATAAAACCTATGGATCGTCAACGCATTTGAGTTCTCCCTTCATGCCTCCTGCCTCCGTTCTGGTCCGGTCACCTTCCACGCCACCACGTCTCGTGACAGAATGAACCAGCCAACAAATAGAACTCAGCGAACGATCCCAGCGCGACTTGGGAGAGCTGGAGAGCGCAGTTCGGCAGGCGCCTACTGAGTTGGCCTTCCCTGCCCGTTCGAACCACGGCCCCGCCCGTCGTGGCCCTTGCTGTGCCTCGAATGGGGTCCCGGGAAGAATTGACGCCTGCCTGTTCGACTCTCATGCCTGCCTGCCCGACTCCCATGCCGATTGCCTGCTATTCCGTCTCCCCTGCGTGCCAGCCCGACTCCGACTCTGCTGCCCGTCGGGCCGACTCCGCTGCCCGTCGGGCCGACTCCGACTCCGCTGCCCGTCGGGCCGACTCCGACTCCGCTGCCTGCCAGGCCAGCCCGACTCCGCTCCTCCTGTTTTGCCGGTTCTGATTTTGACTCTCATGTCTTGTCTGTTCTGATTTTGACTCTCTCATGTCTTGTCTGTTTTGATTTTGACTCTCTCATGTCTTGTCTGTTTTGATTTTGACCCTCTCATGTCTTTTCTGTTTTGATTTTGACCCTCTCATGTCTTGCCTGTTCTGATTCCGCCTGTCCTGTCTGAATCGCCACTTCTGAACCTGAACCCCTGAGCCTGACTCTTCTGAATCTGACCCCCCTGAGTGCGACTCTTCTGAATCTGACCCCCCTGAGTGCGACTCTTCTGCATCGGCTTGACCTGAGTGCGACTCTTCTGCATCGGCCTGACCTGAGTGCGACTCTTCTGCATCGGCCTGACCTGAGTGCGACTCTTCTGCATCGGCCTGACCTGAGTGCGACTCTTCTGCATCGGCCTGACCTGAGTGCGACTCTTCTGCATCGGCCTGTCCTGAGTGCGACTCTTCTGCATCGGCCTGTCCTGAGTGCGACTCTTCTGCATCGGCCTGTCCTGAGTGCGACTCTTCTGCATCGGCCTGTCCTGAGTGCGACTCTTCTGCATCGGCCTGTCCTGTTTATCTGTCCTGTTCTCGTCGGTTCTACCTGTCTGTCATCCCCTGTCCAGTTGGCCACCAGACCCCCCCTGCCGAGCGCCGATTCCGATCCGCCCGACGCAGATGGCGCCTGCCTCTCCCCGTTCCTGCGTGTTCGGAGGAGGGAGCAGGGTTGCCCCAATCGCGATCGTCAACATTCCGGGGCGCGAGGTAGTAATTTTTTCTTTTTTGGGACCTCGGGAGCTGTCCCTTAAGAGGGGGGCTCTGTCACGGTCGCCATGACGACCAGTATGCCACGCCCCCGAACTCAAGCTGAAGCAGATCAGCTGATTGCTGTTCTGCTATTTAAGGCTGGATTTTGGGTTTGGCGGGTGCTGGTTCATTACTCATTATTCACAATCCCGGTCTGTTATGCCTTGTCCTGTTTTAGTCTGTTATGCCTTGTCCTGTTGAGTTCGTGCCGGAGGAACTCTGTATTGTTCTGTTTTGCCTCGGAGTATTGGGCGACTTTTATTTTATTAAATAAAACCTATGGATCGTCAACGCATTTGAGTTCTCCCTTCATGCCTCCTGCCTCCGTTCTGGTCCGGTCACCTTCCACGCCACCACGTCTCGTGACAGGTGTACACACTTTTATGATATAATGAACATATTGTTTTCATACTCGTTTTTACATTACTTTCACCTACAGAGCTGAAAAATATTGCAACTGGTATATCAGAGTGAATAAAGGGGATTCTCAGATCTTGAAAAAAATAAAACAAAAAATATTATATTAATAAATCCCAGCAGCATTCCAGAGCGCAGGTAGAAAGTGCTTCTTGGACAACGTTATCACCTATTAGGACGGCAAGCAACAAAGTAGCGATCATCAATAATTTTATTGTCAAAATTTGGTAAAATTATAACTGTTTGACAACAATCAACTGATTTAGTGATTCAAATATACATAGATATGGCCCAATGGCTTCATAAAGTTCATGCAATATTGATATATGTTAATGGCACGGAAAAGTATTGAACTAGTTTTTTTTTAAAACCAGTTGCACCATTTAGAGGAGAAAAATGAACACACCCCAACTATTTGGACAACGATTTGGAGTCGGGGGCCGCATGTAACATGTTATACTCCTTTTTAAATAGTTTTATCAAATTGGTTTTGAACCGACCACAACTTAAGCGAAATAGTATTTTAGGTCCCTGTTTTAAGCACTTCATTTGTTAATTGATTTTGACTTTTTACTGAAGTTTTTTTCCCTTTTTTTTTAGTATTTCTGAAGTCTGATTTTTATCTAAGTTATGTCGTTTTTTTGTAATGTTACTGTGGTTTTATTTTTGTAATACTTTTTTTGTATTTCTAAAGTAATTTTGTGTACCGGGGTAGTATTTCTATAGGAGTATTTTTTTTAATATTTCTGTCGTACTTTTGTTGTAATTCCAAAATAGATTTTTTGGTCGTATATATGTAGTATTTTTGCAGTATTTTTGTATTATTACAGTAGTTTTATGGTTGTAGTATTATTAGTGTTACTGAAGTATTATGTTTTTAGTATTTTTGTACTATTCTATATAACAATTTTTGTTGTATATCTGTAGTATTTCTGTGATATATTTGTAGTACAGTGTTACTGTAGTTTTATTTTTGTAGTATTTTTGTGTGTGTAGGCAGCACGGCGGATCAGTGGTTAGCGCATGTGCGGCACAGTTCATGTCATGGGAACCTCCTGCGTGGGTTCAAATCCAGCTCCAGACTTCCTGTGCGGAGTTTGTATGTTCTTCTCGTGCTTGCGTGGGTTTCCTCCGGGCACTCCGGTTTCCTCCCACATTCCAAAAACATGCATTTCAGGTGAATTGGCCGGTCCAAATTGTCCCTAGGTGTGAATGAGCGAGTGAGTTGTCTGTCCCTGTGTGCCCTTCAATTGGCTGGCAACCAGTTCAGGGTGTCCCCTGCCCACTGCCCGATGATTGCTGGGATGGGCTCCAGCACCCCCGCGACCCTACTGAGGATAAGCGGTGCGGCTGATGATGATGATGATGAGTATTTTTGTGTTATACAGGGGAATTTCTGTAGTATCGCTATAGGTGTAATTTGCAGTATTCCTGTTGTAAACATCTTGTAGTAGTATTTTTGCAGTAATATTTTTCCAGGAGTTTTTTAAATTATGGTATTATGTATTTATATTTTATTAGAATTTTAGTAGAAGTATAATTGATGTTGTCATGATTGCCAAAATGAAGGCACCTGGGGCAATCGTCTGGCGTGCAGGAGCTCGCTCTCTGATTGGCTGGCACTCCCCTCTTAAGCTGTCAGCACCCAGAGGGGAGTGTCAGATCGTACTTGTGTCTCTCTGTGTGTTTCGCCAGATTACCAGTACCAAAGACTTCTCATGCTTGATTCCTGCCTGCCTCCTGTTTCGACCTGTTTCTGTCCCATATTTGCAATCTACTTTTCTGCCCTGGCCACCGACCTGTCCGCTAAGGGCCCGGTCACACAGCCGTTTGCGTCTGTATCGCGGGTAAAATTTTGCGATTTTTTTTTTTTTTGCCCGTGGTTGCCCGCGATGGAAAATGCGCAAAATTGGCCAACCCGCTGTTCATCGGTGGTATGCCCGCAAAACAGACGCCGGCGACTGTTCCGCTTCCTCATCGCGTAATTTCCGCGTCATTTCCGCGTGTGGACCACGGGTATAAAAGCTGCCGAGCCGGTGTTGTGCCGAGAAATGCATCCCTGCCGAGATTTGCATCCCCTGGCTACTATAACCACTTTGACCTGGTTTTATCTCACTTTTATATCACTTTTCAGGAATGTAATAGCGGACATATAACCAAAACCACTTTGTCTTGCATTTGTTGGGAACCGTTCCGTCTTTGTATTTGTTGTTAATGTAATCGAACGGTAATGCACACCGTTTATAAATCACTTTTGAGCAGGTAACATGTTTATTTTGCCCTTTTCTATTCAAATCGCTTGTATTGAAACTGTTATGGACTCTACCATAAAGCTTATTTCAGCATAATAAGCTTTATGGTAGAGTGCATAACAGTTCTCAAAAGTGATTTATATACGGTGTGCATTACCGTTCGATTACATTCACAACAAATACAAAGACAGAATGGTTTAAATTGTATACATTCCCAACAAATGCAAGTTGAAGTGCTTTTGGTTATATCTTCGCCATCACATTCTCAAAAAATGATATAAAAGTGAGATAAAACGAAGTAAAAGTGGTTATAGTAGCGAGGGGATGCAAATCTCGGCATGGGATGCATTTTTCGGCACAACTCCGGGCTCTAGAAATCATAACCGCTCAAGACACAGTCCCGTGAAGATCAAGATTTCAAGCTATGGCACTGAAGAAGCCAATATGTTATTCTTGTAATAGTTTTTCATTTTTATTTTATTATCTTGTTATGAAATGAAAAGAAATGTCAAGAAATAAAAATGGATTAAGACGAGGTCACTACGGTGATGGGGATCCATGTTCACCCCTTGACGTCTCGAGCACAACTGACGTGCGCTCGGCAAATCGAGCTGTATATACGCGGAGAAAGGCGTTTGACCGTCACACGCGTTACACACGCTAATTCACGTGATAACACCGCGATACAGGCGCAGAACAAACGTGCTATGACCGTGCTCCACCCACGATTACCCGCTAAAATTTCGCGTCCTACCCGCGTGTAACCACGCCCTGGCCGCGGCCGTAGCACGTCGTTCCGTGTCTGTATCGCGTCATTACCTCTTGTGTACCACGTGTGCCGCCCGCGGATACACATGGTCTAAAGTTTTGAGCAGCGCAAAACTTTTTCGCGCGGCCAACCGCGTGTGAATTTCCGACCGCGTGTAAAGCACTGCTGTATCTTATCTGTATGGCGATCTCAAAGCTTCCAACAGCGTCTGCTTCACAGGCAGAAATTTCTGGCCGTGATTCAGCCTCGATACGCCTGTGAAAGGCTGTGTGACCGGGCCCTAAGCTGTATCGATTCTGCCTACCTGTCACAAAACTGCCATTCCGTCCAACGCTGCTGATGACCGACAAACACCGGCGTCCAAAGCAAGCTCTGACAACTCATTCCCATAAAGATTCCTTTAAAACGAACGCAATTGGGTCCGATATTCCGTCCTGGTTCCTGACAGATGTAATTTCAAAGCATTATTTTAGTGGTTTTTTTTTAGAATTTTGTAGTATTTCCATGGTAGTAATGTCATTTTTCTTTAGCATTTTTTGTAATATTACTGCAATTGTCTTTTTGTAGAATTTTTATTTATATATATATTTATTTTTTGTTGTAAATAATTCTGTAGTAGTATTTTGTAATATCGTACAGTATTACTGTTATAGTATTTTTGTAGTAATTCTATACATTTTTAAAATTTATTTTCAGAATAAAAGCAAAATAATAGATGAGGTCCCTGTTATTTGTATATTTGATATTTAGTTTTTTAGTGATTGTGTAGTATTGTTATTGTATTTCTGTAGAAGTATTTTTGAGTGGAAACACAAAGTGACAACGGTACCAAAATGGTTAACCAATCTTGGGGGACTCCTAGTGGTTGTGGGGCCCTAAGGAGCCACTTAGCTCGCTTACGCCTTGGGCTGGCTCTGCAAGAGTGTCAGTGTTGTTATGCGTCTCGGTTTTAAGATTAAACATTTATCCGCTGGTTATATTATTTAAAAGACAAGCGAATCCAATTGATCTTATTACCTCTTTCTAATCTCACACAATTGAGTTCTGTTATTCCGATGGTGCAGTTGTTTTGCTGTTGCATTGGGTTATGTAAAGTCAGTTTCATTAGCATATTGAATAAAATGCGATACGCGAAAGGAACTTCACCGCATGTGTTCAACCATATTAATAGAACAGAACGGGGTGTGCTGGATCATGATGGTTGTTTGTTGCTCTAATGGACAAGCTAACTAATGCATGAACAGGACACTGATAAGAAAGAATAACATGAGTACGTGGTAAGCTGTATAATGAAGTATGAAACATACAATTCTGAACACAGCTTTTTAGTGGCGAATTAAAGATATGACAATCAATGCCCATGGAATGCACTCTTGAAAAAGTACCGCATTGTCTGCATTGTAAAGTGCACAGGATTATAAAGCGCACAGGATTAGGAGGCACACCCCCAAAATAGTCTGAGGGACACAGCAAGATGACGAGCATGCTTCCATGTGCGGTTGTTCCTCAGCCTTCCCTCAGCTGGAAAATAGTTAATAACTCTTCTTTTGGGTATTTTTTTTTTAAATAGAAATGGCTCAATGAACCTGACAGGCATATATTTTTCATATATGAGGCGCACCAGACTATTAGGACACATTGATCATCGACACTTTGAACGCACATTGCGTAATTTACAGTAAGAGCAACCGTATTTATTCATTGCACATGTTAGACAAGGGGTCTCTAACGTGGTGCCCGCGGGCTCCCTTAGGACAGCTGAGGTGCCCGCGGACCTGTCCTGATAATGGTATTTTTTAGTGGTTGTCTATTTAACACTACTTCCAATAATTGACCTGGTAATAATATAGTCACAACATGGTAAAAGCATGCCAAGTAGTTATTTTCAAAATGTATATCAAATCGGGTGCGCTTTGCGCTATTTAGTAACAAAATGTAGCTCTTAGCTACAAAAATGTTAGAGCCCCCTGTCTTAAACTCTCTCTCTGACCCTAATCAAATTTGATAATCTTTTTATATAACAGGAAACGAACCCGGGTTGCAGCAGTGAGAAACCTATTTACTAGACCACTAGTGATGCAGCTCACATGCGAAAAGGCATTACACTTTACCTCATTATCACAGTATTTTTGAAATGAGTGTGAGTGAATGGAGAGAACAGAAAGTCGTCCTGAAATATAGAAATCAACACAAAAAAGCATGATGAGGGTAACAACACTTTGGTTCATCCAAATGAGTCAGACTTTGCATTTATTTACATCTTTCAGGATGACTTTCTGTTTTCTCCATTATCTAACATTTTTTTCTGGCACTGTGAGTAAAAATAGTGTGATAATGAGGTTGAGTGGCTTAGTGCCAGAACTTTCACCCCACAACTTGGGTTTTAGGTCAGCGATGTTCATCGATTTAATCAATCATTGCACAAATACAGTAGTACACTGTAAAACCGTGTATAGTAATGCACACATTTAAATATTGTATGCATTTACAATCTAATCCACTGTATTTTGCAGTATATAAGACACATGGGGTTGTAAGACCCCATTTTAAATTTATGACCAACTTGGGGGTTTTAGGTGTTCCTTATAGTCTTGTTAATAGGATATACTGTAATTGTATTATGATACATAATAAATCTTACAATATAAGTCGTCAATCAATTTTCCTTACTTGAGGAAATCGGATTCAGCCCCCACCTGCCCCGCCCACTTTAAAATTTCATTTTTTGAGGCAAACGCTCAGTTCCTTTTTGCATGAAAGAGTCCCCATCGTTGGTCTCCGCTGTTGGAACGCTCCAGTTTTTCCCTCCATCCGTCCACAATAGCACTGTAGTCCTCTTGAGAGAATTCCTGCACAGACACCGAAGTTTTAGAGAGGAGATTTTCTAAATATGACCATTTGGGAAGGGGGCAACCTCGATAAATTCACTCTTGATTTCTTCCGCTCTTTGGAGTTCTTCCTTTATGACTTTGATGAACTGAGCTGTCCGGTCGCTCGCCTGCACGTTGCAGAATCCGGCCTCCTCAATGAACTTTGTTGTGAGACGGAGACAAAATTAGTGAGGAGGTGACGTAGCCCAAATTAAGCTTCAAGTTACATTTTCGAGAAGCAGGGACCCAAAAGTGGGTGGCGAACCTGTTTTCATTGCGTCCCGCGCCTTTGCCTTGGCAAAATAATGTTGAGAAGAAGTAAAAAAATGGAGGGTCGATTGCACTTCATACCAGTAGATGGCGATAATGCCCCGCTTAATTTCTTCTTCCTGTTCAGTAAATCAGCTTGTAGAGAAGGGACTGCATCTCATTTTATTTTGATTTTGTTGATTTTATTTCCTTTTCTACCTATAACACTGGATCCCAAACAATCGAGTCAAAAAAGGAAACGATTGTGAAATATGAAAATGGTGTACGAGAGTCATTGAAGCGCTGCTAGAAGGTACGGTAAATTATTTTAAAATGTGATGTTTTCAGCTTTTTACCAGTATATTAATCTTATTATTTACATAATCAAATAACGATTGCTGTTTAGGTATAGTGTAAACTTATTTCTTTTTTTGCATGTGGCCATTTTAAAGCCATTTAAGAGGATCACTTGTATGTGATATATGCTTATATGCAAGTATATACGGTACTTGAAGTCATTTTGGTTTTGCTTTTCATTTGTTTTTGTTTTTAAATACAAAAATATATTCTACTATCTCTGGTTCAAACTCTACAATCTTTTCATTCGATTAATTTAAGTAGTGGATTTCTTTTTTATTTGGGTCGGTTTGTCAAAATGGCGGAATGGTTGGTCCTGATGTCAGAACAGTTGAGAACCAGTGATCTTTAGAAAGTACCATCTTTTGAGGACTATAAGACGCACCTGGTATATAAGGCGCACCTTCAAAAATAGTACTTTAGGAAATATTTGGCACATAAGGCACATAGTAGCCTATTGGGTGGATGAAATTAAAGCTATTGTAAGAGCTGGGGGGGAAAACTTCTGGTTTGACCTCTAAAATGAATGAATTAATTCTGAACTGGTTACCGCATTGATATTTTTATTCTGTTTTTTAATCTTGAAGACCTGCAAAGAAGAGTGCATGGTGGGGTGTTATTTTGACAATTATTCATCACTGTTGACTGTTGTTTTGATTATTATGCACTGTTTGCATCATTTTCACTATCGGCTAATTATGTTGCTTTGCTTTGATGTCCACACCCTTTTTGATCTGCTTTTTGTAACCTAGAATATTTAAAATAATAAAGGGATCTGAGGTGGCATTTTAGAACGGAATAAATCTGTTCCAAGTATTTGGAATTTGGCCTCATGTGGGGGTTTTCTTTACAATACTCTCCTGTTCCTCATCTCTTGTTCAGGATTCATTGCTGTATTCTCTCCTCATTTTGAGTGTCTACTAAATTATAAACATAGAAAGTATCGTAGCATTTCATTTTAATTATTCACTCCCAATTTTATGGACCGTATTTTCTGATGTTTAGGAAAGACTGGTTCATAAGGTGCGCTTTATTTGAAAGGTTTTGTTTTTTTAATGTGCACCTTACAGTTCGGAAAACAATGTATTTAATATATGTATTGCCTAAATTACTATTGGAAAATCACACAAAAACATGTATGTTTTTAGCAAGCAACAGCGGAGGAAGAAAATATTCTTTAGGATTCATGAAGCCATCAATCAGGACACGCCCAAGCCTTCATGGGGACCCAAGCAAAATTTGATTTGGGGCCCCCTATCAATTGTTATTTTGCATACCTACTAGAACTCATTCCATGTTTTACTCCAGGGCTGGGCAACTATCTGAAGTCAGGGGTAGCATGTGACATGATAGACTTCTTTTTGAATAGATTGGTTCTGAAACGACCACAATTAGAGCAAAATACTATACTAGGTCCCTGTTTTAAGGCACTTCATTTGTTATTTACTTTTGAAGTATTGCTGTAGAATTTTTTCTTTTTTTAGTATTTCTGAAGTCTGATTTTTATTAAAGTTTTTTGTAGTGTTACTGTAGTTTTATTTTTGTACTATTCTTGTAGTATTTCTAAAGTAATTTTTTTGTTGTATTTCCATAGTCGTATTTTTGGGGTATATCTGTTGTACTTTAGTTGTAATTTGAAAATAGGTTTTTTTCTTGTATATCTGTAGTATTCTCGTAGTAATTTTGTATTATTATAGTAGTTTTATAATTGTAGTGTTTTTGCAGTATGACTGTAGTGTTTTTGTTCAGTATTGTACTATCTCTGTTGCATTTTGTAGTATTTCCATCTAAGAATGTTTGTTGTATATCTGCAGTATTTCTGTAGCATTTTTGTACTACAGTGTTATTGTAGTTTTATTTTTGTAGTATTTTTATGATATTTCCATAGTACAATTTTTGTAGTATCGCTATTGGTGTAATTTGCAGTATTTCCGTTGTAAACACTTTGTAGTAGTATTTTTGCATTAATACTTCTCCAGTAGTTTTTATATTATAGTATTATGTATTAATATAATTTTTGTATTCCAGTAGAAGTATAATTGATATATTTCCAAACCAGTATTTTTGTAAAATTTCGTAGTATTTCCATAGTAGTAATGTTGTCATATTTCTTTAGTTTATCTAGTATTTTTGTAATATTACTGTAGTTGTCTTTTTGTAGTATTTTTGGAGTAAATCATTCTGTAGTAGTATTTTGTAATACTGTTAAGTATTACTGAAGTAATATGTTTGTAGTAATTCTTTAACAACTCTTGGATGCTCTCTAGTGGTTGCCAGGCCCTTGGCAGCCGCTTAGCTTGCTTATGCCTTGGGCTGGCTCTGCTACCAATGGTTTGTAAATTACATGTACAATTTGAGGACGAAACCATCATTTATTCAATAATTCTGGTTGTTGTGAACAATATCTGTTTCATAAACCTGGAGATAATTAACTGTTTTCTTACCTTTCCATACTGTAACGGTGTGTAGAGGATGTATCCTCTCTGCTTTACATAAGCCTCAAACTTGGGGGTCCACGGCTTCTCCCCGCAGCAGTAGTCAGTGATAAGCAGCTGGCCTTGAGGCTTTAACCAGGACTAAACAGCAAAATAATATACATATTAGTATTAATACATATTTCTGCCCCCTACTCTTTAACCAGCTCAGTAGCCTAGATGGTAAGGCGCCCGCTTTGAGACTGGGTGGTCGGTGGTTCGCGCCCCGGCCGAGTCATTCAGCCTAAGACTTAAAAAGTGGTCGGCGGCGCCCTCTGTTGGCTGCGCCTGCATCGGCTCCCTACAGCGGGTCAGGTGCATTCGACATTTCGTTCCGTGTGCATTGTTATTATTATTATTATTATTCAACATATAAGGTTGGGCGTGCATCATTTAGTGCCTCCTGGTGGTAAAAAACATAAATCATAAAAAAATACATACCGGTATATATTTTTTTAGATGAGCAAAATGACATTAACTATCAAATCAAACATGCATTTTGAAATATACTGTAATCCTTTGCGATACACTGTTAACTTAGCGCTGTCATCGTTGCCCTGGCGCCCAATTGGCCCCGCTCGTGTGGCGCCAGCTGCAGCTTGTTGACAGATTGGCTCCCTGTCAGTATTTAAACTCTGTCCTGTCAGTCCCCTTTTGTCGGTCCGTCTGCGAATCTGTTTTTTAAACTGCAAGCCCTTTTTCGCCTGTCCCGTTTTTTGCTCCTGTTTGTCTCCCGCTACGATCTGTTTTGATCTCGACCACGTCTCCCGCTACGATCTGTTTTGATCTCGACCACGTCAGCTCTCCCGTCCTGAGTTATGATCCGTTTTTTATCTCGACCACGTCTACAATTTTTTCCGTTCCCGACACCGCCATCACTCGCCACGAAAGTCCCGCTTCCACGTTCAGAGCGACCTGCTTCCCGCGTCCAGCAATCCCCGGATCGTGGGCGCATCCCCTTCCCTTTCTTCTAATAAAACTTGTGAGAAACGTTACTCGAGTGGGTCCTAATTCCGTTTTGGTCCTGACAATTGCGGTATCAATGCTTCAGGAATTTTCATCATGCATCGTGTTCTGCATTCTGATTGGCTAAACAGTTTCCAAGTAGGCCCAAAAAAGTAAGCTATGCACTTATTTATGATACCAGTGTGATGATAATAGTATTACTATTTTTGTATGGGAGGCCAGATTACAAAGGATGATTTTTAGTATTTTTAGTATTCGGCCCACGGGCCGTACTTTGCCCGCCCTTAATTTTCCGTTACTGCTTTATGGCAAGAAGGCACTTACATGAAAACGTTTGAAGAGCGCGAGCTTGTCTGTGATGTGGAGGATGGTGTCTCTGCTGTAGATGACGTCAAAGGAACCCTCTGGAAAAGACCTTTTGGTGGCATCCGCAACTTCAAATTCCACCTGGCCATCGTCATTTCCAGTTACTGGGAGTGTGACTGTCAATGTGACTGTGGGCGTTCACTTGTGAGCATACCGTCGGCAACCTTTCAGCAAGTGCCCTCTCCATCGCTATATCCACCATGTTCTCCGAAAGGTCCAAGCCAAGCACCTCCACTCCAAATGTCTGGAATAGGTGAGGAACAACTGTTATAGGTCAATGTTGGATACACTGTTACAATTTTTGGGGGGAGATTCCTGACTTTCTAACCTTTGCCATGTAAAAATCGCCACCACCGATACCACAACCAACATCCAAAACCTTCTGGCCAGGTTGCAAGTTGAGAAGATCAACAAATTCCTGTCGTTACAATATCAAAGATTTTTAACAATTTTTTTAAAATATGATTTCTATTCCAAAAGAGAGCGATTTGCTGTGACCTTAGTGGTGCTAGGCCCGCCTGTGCTGACATAACCTGAGCCGAACATCTTCTCGTAGCGCAAGATGCCCCGCCTGGTGTATTGCTTGTTGTCCAGGAACATCTGGAAGGTGCTGAACGACTCATTGGTTTCCGGAGAACGAGCAACCTTCTCCAACAACCAGCAGACCTGGTTGGGGTTGTTCTTCATCTGCAGGTGAAGACATCAGGGGCATTTATTTATTGAAGAGATACTTTTTACCACTGTTGTTGTACTGTATTGTGTAGTGCAACTGAAAACAAGTGCTATGGAGCACGAGGAAGAATACAAACTAAAGTGACTGAAAGGGTGTCACTGCACTCGGGTTTAGAAAGTATTTGTGATTTACGCATCTACTATTATTATGGAAAAAATAGGTATCAAACCTCCTTCCAATTCAGTTTACCTTCAAATTTGGATGTTTAGTTTTTGATTGTAAAAGGGCCAGTAGATGCTAGGTCAGTGGTTGGCAAACTACGGCCCACAGGCCACATATGGCCCGTGAGGCTTTTAATCAGACCCACCTCAGAAGATGTTAAAAATATCACTATAATATGTGTATAAATGGTAATAAAAAAACAAAACAAAAAACTACCAACAAAAAATGTGTTGTTGCCAGAGTTCCTTCAAATCAGAACTATAGTTTTTAGTATTACACAATTCTAAATTAGGTGCCATACGGCTGCTGCAATACGGTAACAGCTGATGCTAAAATATTTATTCTTTTGGATGCTATCCTATGTTTTCAAATGTCCGTATAAATTGAATATGTTATAAAAACACAAAAAGAAAAAAACACATATGAACGCAATTGGGTTTCATTTTTAGATAAAAATGAAGTTGCTGAACTCTCACTTAGCCACACTAGTCGCTAATGCTAATCCTAGCTTCAGCAAAACTACTCTTAAACTGAAATGAGCTCGATTGACCACCTTATATGTGTTTCCTGGCTACATTTCCCAAATTCAATATTTGCACCAACATAATTTGTAATTGAACCGACTTGGTCGAAATTTTGGACTTCATTTTGGTTTTAAGAAGCAAAGGAAATGGTTCCAATAATCCATGCCAACAAAAAAACAGCTTTCAATAGTCCAGAAAAACAACAAACACAAGACTGTAAGTGTTGTTATGTATCTTGGTTTTAAGATTAAACGTTTTTTCGCAATTGTTTTTCTTAAAGACGAATGACTCAGATTGGGGCGGCATGGCGGTTGGGTGGTTTACATGGAGCCCCATGACGCACTAGGTCCAGGGTTTGATTCCAGCTGCCACAGCCTCCCCATGCAGAGTTGGCATGTTCTACTCCGGTTTCCTCCCACATTCCAAAAACATGAATGTCAAGTTGATTGGCTGGTCCAAATTCTCCCTAGGTGTGAATGAGCGAGTGAGTGGTATGTCTCTTTGCGCACTGTGACTGGCTGGTAACCAGTTCAGGGTGTCCCCTGCACACTGAAGATAACTGGGATGGGCTCCAGCACCCCCTGCAACCCTAGTAAGGATAAGCGGTGCAGAAAATTGATAAATGGATGAATGAATGGAAGAATCTGATTGATTTTATTGCCTCTTTCTAAACTCACAATTGAGCTCTGTCTTTCCAATGTTGCATTGGGTTAAGTAATGTCAGTTTTCTTAGAATATTGAATAAAATGCAATAAGCGAGAGTCATTGTACCACATATGTTCAACCATATGAAGAGAACAGAACATGGTGTGCTAGAACATGCTGGTTGTTTGTTCCTCTAATGGTCAAGCTAAAAAATGAATGAACAGAACACAGATCTGTATAGATAACATGAATACTTAGTAAGCAG
Source organism: Urocampus carinirostris (assembly GCF_059441175.1). Lineage (NCBI taxonomy): Eukaryota > Metazoa > Chordata > Actinopteri > Syngnathiformes > Syngnathidae > Urocampus > Urocampus carinirostris. Next base: position 15,148,082 of record NC_142357.1, read on the forward strand.
CATAATGAAGTATAAACAATTCAGTGCTGAACACAGTTTGCGCTTTCCAAGAGGTGGTCTCGTTGCCTCCCTTAGTGGCGGATTCAGGATACGACAATCAATGCCCATGGAAAACACTTTAATAAAGTATCGAAATTTCCGCACTACAAGGCCCACAGGAATGTAAGGCGTGCACCCTTAAGTAGTTTTTTGCCATATGCTTTTCATATTTAAGGCACACAGGTTTATAAAAGACATGGAAACAATTATATAAATGTATATATGTTGGACAGGGGCTAATCCCGCGGTGTGAGTAATATGCTTACAAATGCTTATATCTGCTTACTGCTGCAGAAAATAAGAATTAAAAGTAGCGGAATGAGGGGGCTGGGTATTCAACCTCTGTCTCCCAGAAAAATTCAAGGACGCGCAGAAGCCGGAAGAGGGGTGCCCTCAACCACCCTAGGACTTGGGGTGCTGAATGTGTGTGATTGTAGTAGGATTGAAAGTAAGAGAGGTGATATTGGAAATTTGTTACGAAATGAAGGTTGGATGTCTTTGGATTGAGTGAAACTGTTTTATGACAATTTTAGTAGAATTGAACATAAGTCTGCTCGGTCGAAGCGTGAAATCATATTTTTTAAGTACACTGTTTTATTAGGGTTAGTACAAAGTTTATAGAAATTCCTGTCAATAGCACCAAGGACATAGGTTTGGTCTTAGCATTCGACATGGCGCATTTTTTAAAGTGATCGCCTCACATCTGTGGGGACAAAACAATAATTGCTCGATATTGGTGGGGAGACATAGCCACTGTCCTTGCCAAAATGGATAGCACTCCTCGACTGGGTTTTCTTTGAAAGGAATTTCCGTCCGTTGCATTCAAATTGGTAAAAGATCCAAAACTTCGTACCTCAATGTATGTTTTGACCCTCCTCCTGAGTATGACATCGAAACCAAACTTCTGACCCGTTTTTTCATCCTCCACTTGGAACGATTTGGTTATATGGTTGTACTGGGCTTCAGTGCGATAACATGTCGGGTTGAACTCCCTTTTGCAGTCACCTGCAAGCGTGCACAAACTCACGGTCAGGAAACCCAACAAACGTGTAGACCAGCATTAGAACAAATGCGTTAAAAGGAATGTGATCCTGGAACGCAATTACTTTCCTCTGTAACAAGTCATGGATCGCGTTGTTAATAAAACTCTATTGCCATTACTAAAGGGTCTGTTATTGGATTACTAAGTTATTCAGCTAATCATTCAATGCAGATTTTTTATTACAATGTCGTCTGATTGCTGAAAACTCCTACGTCACTCAAGTTATCACAGACGATTATCGATCAATTAGCAACATTTTTGGAGGAACAAAACGTCTTGGACGTATCTAGAAATAGTTAAGGAGATCTTCAAGTGGTTTGATGCATGGTAACACAATGGATATGGAGTGTGTCGGCTAAGGGTTCTTATGCAAGCTCTCAAGATTGCACAAGCCAATTTATACAATGGGTTCACAGTTTGGCACACACGTTTACTTTCATTTCTATTTTTTTTTAAATGTAGGGAGTCGGCTATTATGAGAGTATATACAGTAATTTGTAAGGAGATACAGTAGTTGCTTTTAGAGTAACGTGCTACTTCTTGGTGCCAGTAATGTGGAGGGTAACTGAGTTACATTTTAAATGGAGTAACTGGTACCTAAAACTAATAAACGTATTTTCCACAATATAAGGTGCACTGAGTTATAAGGCGCACCACAAAAATAGTATTTTGTAATATATTTTTCATATTTAAGGAGTACAGGATTACAAGGCGCAAGACATTGAGATACAGCAAGAGCTACCGCGTTCATTCATGTGTAACCCAACGGTTATTCTATACATATAATGTAGCCACATTTTGGTAGTGCAATAATATATCACTCGATATGAGTTTCTGAACAAAATCCTAAAACTTGTATATCACGGAAATTGAACTCAGGTGGCGGCGGTGAGAGCGCGGCCACTAAACCACGAGATACAACTGCGGTAACGTACCGTAAACCTCACCTATAGCGACCGTATGCATTTACAACCTTATCCACACTATTCTTTGCTTTATAAGGCGCACTTTGTCAATTCTGGCCAAATTGGGGTTTTTAGGTGCGGCTTACAGTCCAGAATATACGGCATGATTTTTCGGTAACGTGCCCAACACTGGTCCTGTTTTTCCTTGTCACCTGAGCGATGATTGCACGACTCTCTGAAGAAGAGCAAGCCACCGGGCCGCAACCACGTCATCATCTTCTTCAACAGAAGATGCAGCTCCTCATCGCTGAGGTACATCAGCAGCCAGTTGGAGAAGATGAAGTCAAAGCTGAAAAAGACGCGAGGATGGCGTTTAAGGTCCACATCATTTTAGGGGTGCGGTGATAAACACCAACCTGTTTGAAGGCAATTCCAGCTTGGTGACATCAGATTGGAGGAAGGTGACATTGGAGTGATGCCCGTTGTTCTGCTTGTTCTTCTCCACAAAGCTCTCCATGAAATCCACAGCGGTCACGTGGGCCGCCCTTTTAAGTAGGTGACTGGTGTAGCGACTGTTCCATTAAAAGTGAGCATCTTAGTCTTGTAACTTCGACATTCTAAAATGTTGTCAAATTGTTGCTCTTTGCTGTTTTCAGCTTTTACAATCGGTGCATATAGTTGTATTTGTTGGTGCATATAAACATCCCCTTTCATTTGCCATTCTCTACTGCTATATTCTGCGCTGTGTTGCTAGCCGCATTAGGGTTGTATGTTACTTCCTGACCGATGGAGGATTGTCAAAGTGGGGGTTTTTAAGGGTTATTGGTCTATCTTCGTTATTCATTATATCCATTATCCGTTATCGGTCAGTTCATAATACGCTACAAAGCCTAGGAGCCGGGACACTTACTCTCAGCCAAAAGGCCAAGCTAAGGTCCTAGCCCTAAAGCCTTGCTGCGATCATTGCGAATGCACCGTTCCCGATGCGTGGAGTGGACAAAGTACAGAAAACATTGGAATTCATAATCTGCGTTTTTCAGATAGAGGAGTAACAACAGTTTGAGTTATAAAAATCATATCGATAACATGTTACAGTATCGGTCCTCGTTACCGAGAAAAGTATTTGTGTTTCAGGAACGCGTTACTCCCAACGCTCACATCTCCAAAGAAGGCTGGTTTCAGCACCATTCCCTCACTCATCCTTAACTAAAAATCCATTCTTTTCAAGGTGGATAGTTGGATGCTTGGCCGGTCAGGGTTGAATATTGGAATATATCATCAGATATATATTTACACTGAAATGGGTGATGTACAAGCTCACCCGATACCGGCCCCAAGCTCCAGAATCCGACATCCGGCCAGTGAAGGCAGCATGGACAAGATTTCAGGCAGTTCATGCTGCGCCAAGTCGGTCGCACGAGAGTCCAGCATCATCTCCTGAACCGTGGCCTCCTTGGAGTGCTCCTTCCAAAACTCTGTCATGGTACTGCGCACTAAACACAGTTCACCTCAATCAATCAAACGTATATCCAGTTAATTGGCCACATTTGAAAACTGTATGCAATAACAGAATGTCTGAAAACAAGTCAAATTTGATACTTTTGCAAACGGATAGTGGTACAAATGATGATATTGATATCTACAAGTAAATGTAAGCATAATGGTCTATTAAGCCAGACACAGGACTCACGGAAAAATTGTGTATAATTTTGCACTTCCAGAACAAATGGTATCACACAAAAGTTTATTGGAATATAGAGGAAACAAACGGAGAAGATGGTGGTCAAAAAGGGGTCGTTAGCCGGAGCGGGAGATCAGAGCGTGGTCAAAAAGACAAAACGGGTCAATAGCCGGAGCGTGAGATCGGAGCGTGGTTGGTGGTCATAAACGGGTCAATAGCCGGAGACAAACGGGATATCAGGAACAGACGAATAGGATACGGATGAAGACAATCTTTATACATATTTATTTATTTTTACATAAAATGAGAATCGTATCGAGGGAGCTGACATGATTATCTGCCATTTTGCTACTTAGGGTAAAAAAAAAAACACTTGTAAAAGGCTGGGCAAAAGAGTTGAGAAGAAAAATTAGCCTGTTTGGTCACTAGATAGATAGATAGATAGATAGATAGATAGATAGATAGATAGATAGATAGATAGATAGATAGATAGATAGATAGATAGATAGATAGATAGATAGATAGATAGATAGATAGATAGATAGATAGATAGATAGATAGATAGATAGATAGATAGATAGATAGATAGATAGATAGATAGATAGATAGATAGATAGATAGATAGATAGATAGATAGATAGATAGATAGATAGATAGATAGATAGATAGATAGATAGATACTTTATTCATCCCCGAAGGGAAATTCACATTTCCAGCAGCATCCCTGAGCTGAGAACAGTACAATAATAAGCCAAAAGAATACAATGAATACAATACACTATGAGTTTCTGTAGTTTGTAATCTTCCTTGTGCGTTGTAGCACTCGTTTACGGTTGCACTACATATAACAGAGACATCTAGTAGTAAAATATTACACACTGTCCCTTCAAAAGAAACTTTCAACACAGTTTTCCTGTAACTTGAAAAAAAAAACATAACCTCCAAGATGGCGGCGCGCGCGAGTGCAGCGGTTTCACATGGCTTCCAGTTAATCTTTTTACTTTCAGTGTTCTTATACCTCTCACCTTTTGTGTAAATTATAACCTTATCTTCTTAGCTCCTTTATCTTCTTCGTTTTCTTTTATCCTCACTGTACTGTTAAATGTGAAACTGGAGAGCCACGCCCAATTTCGTTGTCACAATATGTTCACCCCATTTTGTAACAATGACAATAAGGGTATATTCTATTCTATTCTATTCTAAATTAGTCTTCATTTTATTCTTTGTTAACTTAATTCATATTTGTAAAAACTGAAAAATAAAACTGCCAATTATTAAAATTTTAGTATTAAAATCAAATCATTAAGTGACTAATCCAACTGGTACTACAGTATAAACCTATTCATGCTAATGTAAATATCAGCATTGGAGAAATGATCAATCGTATACAATCCCAGAAAATTGATTGACAGATCATTAGTTTATTCTAATTATATTTCTCTCTTATTTTTATATCTCTTGCAGGGCCGGAGTGGGCCCCCTTTTTAGCCCGAGAGTTTTATACCCAAAGCCAGCCCACTTATGGGGAAGGAATTTGAATAAATGGAACAGCAGTGAGCTCTTATGATGCATTTTCCCTGGGAAGAAATTCAGGTATATCTTAATACGTCAACAGGAAATATTTTTATTCATTTTTATTTAAAGAAAAATTAGATATTGATGCTGATATAGATGACAAGATATTCACCTATGTACAGTATCTGTAATTCGAAATCAAAATTGCATTTATCTTCCCAACAAATTGTTACACTAAACTCTTACAACTCTTCTGTATTCGCATCCCTACACACGTTTAAGAAGCTACTTTAAACATCAAAATCCTCCGAAGCAAAGCACTGGTTACTGCAATGTTGATGATGACAATGTCATTGTATATAGATGAGAATTTCCTTTTCAGTGGACATCAACATAAGGGCCTCAGAACGTTCCTAAGACAGTGAACTTCTTGGCCTTGTTTTCACACATTTTAAAGCAGAGAAGCTCCGCTCACGCGCAACCTGAGAACAGGAAAGGCTCAACAGCAACTTATATGACAGCCCAATGACATGGTTGGCATCTGTGAGGAGCTTATATTGTGAGAGGACCTGCGATTTTCTTCTTTTTCATTTTTTTCTTTTCATTTTTCTTCTTTTGTTTTTTTCTCAAGTTTTTTTCATTTTTTAATGTTTTTTTTCTTTTTTTTCTTAATTTTTTCCAGATTTTTCCTCCCTTTTTTCTTTTGATTCTTCTAGCTTTTACTTCTTTTTCTTCTTTTATTTTTGTTTCTTCTTTTTTCTCTCTTTTTTGTTTTTCCTGTTGTTTGTTTTTTTCATTGTTGTCTTTTTTACATACATGGAAGGCATATGTGAGGACGTTATATTATGAGAGGACCTGCTTTTTTCTACTTTGTTTTCTTTTCTATTTTCTTCTTTTGTTTCCTATTTTCAAGCTTATTTCTTCTTCTTCTTTCAAGCATTGATCCTCTTTTTCTTATTTTATTCCTTCTTTTTCCTTCTGTTTTGTCATTTTCCTTGTATTCTTTTGATTCTTCTAACCTTTTAATTTTGTTGTCCCCCTTTATGATTGTATCTTCCTTTTTCTCTCTTTTTGCCTTCTGTTGTTTCTTTTTTCATTGCAGTCTTTTTTTCTTCTTTAAGCTTTATTTGTCCCGCTAAAGTCATTTTGTGCATAGTGTCACAGAATACATTTTAATATATGAGAGAAAGCAACAAAAACAATCTGAAGAGGCTTCTGGAAGCTGAAAGAGATGACTCTTTTTAGTGAGCCGAGCCGAAAAAGCCGCTTCTCATAAAAGAGATGGAATTCGCATCACTTTGTCTATGAGCTTATTTGAAAGGAGCTACCCTTTTTCCCTCCTCATACCTGGCTCATATCATTCAAGCTGTTCCGTGTTCATTTTACCCCTACAGAAAAAAAGAGTGGTGGGTCGAACCAACCTAAAGTTCAGGAAGGGAGAATTCCTCCAGATCGTAAAACTCACCTCATCTGTTGCACTGAATGTGGCCAACATGAGCCGGCCCTTCGGGACTTATCCCGTTCTTCCTGATTAGTCACTCAGACATTGATCTTTAGTAATTCATCATTTTATTGTAAAAACTAAAGTAAATCATTTTACTATTCCCTTACATGTTTAGCTGTATAAATACCTAATTATGTGGTATATAACTAGTCAAACACAAAAACATACTTAATACCAAAATATATCACATATATATTACTTGCAATTTATTCATGCATTTTATCATTTATTTTAAATATTATACATTTATATTTTTCAGTATTAATTATTTCATGTTTTTGTTCTCGTATTTTTTCATGAATTTTGACGTGTATTTTGTCTTTTTTTTTGTTAAGTATTTTGTCACAACAAAATGTTATTCAAATTAGGGGACGGGTCAAATTGGCTGAGCTTATCAGTAATTGGTGGACCGATGATGAGTGCACCGATCGTTTATCACTGATCAACCAATAGGTGAAAAGCTCAGGAAAGTAGGTTGTCTCTTCATTTGAGAAAATACACCCCAAAATACACAAAAAATACATGACAATATAATTGACAGATTAAGGATAAAATACAGTCATCCTTCACTACACTATAATGTATTTTTCACGGTTTCAGTACTTCAGGATTTGCGTCATGCATTGGGTTCTCTATTCTCACCGTTTATTGTTATTTGTAAAAAATAAAAATAAAAAAAACATTCATACAGTACTGTATTTGTGAAACAAATGCTTAAGCTTGTAAAAAAGGTTTGTTCTTTGGTTTTAGTTTAGTAGAAATAGAGTATATAAATGTATAATTATTGTAAAAAAATTATAGGTTTCTACTTCATGGATTTCACCTATTTTTATTTTCGTAACGGAATCCCTGCGATAAACGAGGGGTTACTGAACGCGACACAATACACGACAAAATAATCGACATAATACAATACAAAATACACAACAAAATACATGATAAAATGAATACCGAAAAAAATAAAGGACAAAATAAATGACTAATGGTATGAATAAATAAATTCCATATTTTATCTAATAATTGGCGGTATTATGTGATTTATGTGTTCGTTTCTAGCATATATTTGTAGGCATAGATGTACGTATGCATTTATTTCTACATTCGACGGAAGTCAAATCTAAATGTTGATTAAGGTGACACCAAAGGCAAAATTAAAGACACAAATTTCCAGTTAAACTCCCACTTACCGTGCTCCATTGTCCTCTCGCAAACTTTACTTTGGAGAAAAATCGAAACAAAATTAAAAAAGGGAGAAAAAAGCGACTAAATTGTAAAGCTGTCCTGTCAAAAATGCCCGATTAGTTTAGGTCCCTCATTTGGCACTTTATATATTCGTATATATATAAAAATGGGGCCATGAGGTGGAGGAAAGGATGTAGCCAATGGTAGTGCAGTGGGGGTGTCAGAGGGAGGGGAAGGGGCTATTCCGTCCTAGGTCCGCAGAATATTTACAACAAAAACAACAGCGAGGATAGAACAAAACAATAACAAACTTGTTAAATAACAAAGCAGACTCACCAGAAGATAATGAAGATGAATATTATACGATGAAGAAGAAGTCCTAAGGTCCCTCATAGTCAGGAGCAGGAACAGGACCACAACCTGACCAGGCTTGTTTTTTTTTTTGTTTTTTCTAAGTGCTGACGACGCGCAGAACTGCACTGTGCCTTTGTGCAACATTGCATCATTGTGCAGGTTGGGCTTAGCTCAATTCTGGTTGAGCTGAAAAGGTGGTGGCATTTTCAACTTAATCCACCTCTAAAACCTTGAAAAAAAAATGGAAAACAATTTGTTAAAAAAGAAGAATAATCAATAGTACAATTAATTATTTTTGTTTTCAATATTCACGATGGATCAATAAAGCCCTTATTCTTCATTAAATTAATGAATAAATGTCATCTGAAAGTGCCTGTTTCTGAGAGCCTTCAGACTTTTTTAAGTGTTGTGTTCAGAGTAATATAGCCGATTTTTTTAAAGGGACAGTGTGTAATATTTATCCCAGCCTTTCACAAGGTTTTTGTTTTTAGGTATATCTTTAGCTGCCTCTAGGTGAGCCTCATGTTAGGTCAAATCAATACAAATTTCCAGTGTTGGGAATAAATAACGGCGTTATGTAGCGGAGTTATTTTTTCCAGTAACGGGAAAATTTAACGTATTACTTTTTCCCGCCGTTACAACGCCGTTATCGTTACTGACGATCAAAAGCGGTGTGTTACTTTGGGTGTAGAATGCCAATGGTGGCGTGTCCCGGCACACCAGCGTCACGGTTTTCAGCTCTCCTCCGAGTTGTCTACATCACGTCTTTTTGGTTCGTATCATCATTCAAAATAGAGACAACCGTATAGTTAGATAGCGAGTACAGATACTAACTAATCCCCCGAACGAAAAGGCGAATGAGGGCTGCGTCACAACCGACTCATATCGTTCACAAACGAAACGGCTCTATGAGCCGTCTCTTGGAAGTGGGAGCCAACTACCCACCAATCGAGAGCCAGTTCCCTTCGAGACGCTATTTTTCTCTTGTGGTCGGTCAAAATGCATTTTTTTCAGGGATCCGTGCTGTTGACGTGGCGCCCAATTGGCCCCGCCCGTTTGGCGCCAGCTGCGGCTCATTGACAGATTGGCTTTACGTCTATTTAAACTCAGTGCTTGTCAGTCCATCAACGAACCTCTGCCCCACAAGAAGTGGGTTCTGACTCGGTCCTGTTTTCCTGTTGGTATTTCCTGTCCGGTATTGTTCTCATTTATTTTGTCCTGTTTAATATCGGTTTCCAGTTTTGTTGCTGTCTATTTTTGTCCTGTTTATTATTTTCTCCAGTTTTCGCTCCCGTCTAGTTTGGCTTGTTTAATTTCGATATCCTGTTTCATTATCAATCCTGTCTGTTCCGTCCTGTCCGGTATCGACCCCATCTGTATGATATCTGCTCGGGCAATTGTAATCTATCTCGTTTGTCTCTGGCTTCCTGTCTTTCCACGCGAGACCGCTGTCTAACGTGCATGACTCCCCATTTCCCTTAAAATAAAAGGCTTTTCCGGTTCTTGACAATTTTTGAAATATTTTTCTTTTTAGATTGATAAATACTTGAATTTGTGTTTCATTTGTTTTTCAGTATTAAAGTCTCATCTCATCTCATCTCATCTCATTATAGCTTGCCACTCCTTGCACATTTGCTCCCTGCACTACTGTACTTAGAGCGTTATTGTTACAGTGTTAATGTTACTGTTTACCTGACTTGTTAACCTGACTGCCCATTTTGCACATCCGGTTAGCTACTCCTCTCCTCTTGCACTATCGGCACTATGGTAAAATACTATACGTAGCCATAATACAATACAACTTTTACTTATATCTGTACATTCAAGGAAACTGTGCGGGTCAGATGTATCGACATTTCGTTCTGTATACACGTGTACTAGAATGACAATAAAGTAGATCTGAAATCTGAAATCTGAATTAGCTGCACTGCCTAGCAACCATCGGGCAGTGGGCAGGGGACACCCTGAACTGGTTGCCAGTCAATCGCAGGGCACACAAGGACAGACAACTCGCTCGCTCATTCACACCTAGGGACAATCTGGACCGGCCTATACACCTGAAATGCATGTCTTTAGAATGTGGGAGGAAACCGGAGTGTCCGGAGGAAACCCACGCAAGCACTGGGAGAACATACAAACTCCGCACAGGAAGCTGGATTTGAACCCACACAGGAGGTTCCCAAGACCTTAAAACTGCCGCACACGCGCTATCCACTGCGCTGCCGTGCTGCCCCAGTATTAAAGTGTACGTGTTAATTATTTATTTTACCATTTTTAAGTAATTCAAAATAATTCATACCAAAAAGTGATATATGAATTAAACGACAAAAACAACCTAAAGAGCCATTTGGGAGCCAAGCCGAAAAAGCTGGTTGTCTAAAAAGAGTCAGAATTCCCATCTCAACAACGGACCATTGGAGTTAGATTTATTTTATTAAACTCACTTCATATTGTTTACTTCTGATTGTTATTTCTTATATTGTTAACTATATATTCTGTTTCAAGTGTAGGATCCATCTGTCGCCGGTGAGGTGCAACAAGTATTATAAGGTTCTATAACACAATTACCTGTCCTCCGTTTAACTGACTTGAATACTGCTCAGAAAATTTCAATTTTTTTGACATACAACTTCTTTTTTAAGTCACGGAAATAGTTACTTTCCCTAGTAACTAGTTACTTTTACTTGAAAGTAACTCAGTTACTAACTCAGTTACTTTTTGGAAGTAGTAGTGAGTAACTTTGACTATTACTTTTTAAAGTAATGTTAAAGTAATTTCTTCAAACTATGAGAATTTAAAACATGTGATAGTTTGTGAATTTTTACTTGTTTTTCAAATTAATATATATTTTTTATTGATGAATCAATTTATTTTACCGTGAGGAAGCACTACTTGATATTTAAGAAACCTGATTCAATGCTCTTTAAGGCATTGGGAAGCTTGCGTACTGATACTGGTCTTTTTCAAGATATCAGTATTTGGCGCACCTATAAATGGCCTTTTTACAATCAGGAAACAAAAATCAAAGAAATTGTATATTGCCATTTAACATATGTAATATTATGGAAAATATCATGTTTGGATTTAAAGGTAAAGACAGCAGCTATATTTTGTAAAGGGAAATGAATTTGATGTATTATTGGTATAAGTGTCACGGCCAGAACGGAATTAGGACCCAGATGCGTAACGTTAACCACAAGTTTATTGAGATATAGAGGAAAGGCAGCGCCCACGATCCGGTGCTCGCTGGACGCGGGAAGCAAGCCATTCACAGAATCGGAACGTGTTCCAAATGCGGAAGTGGATCTTCCGGAGCAGGAGATCGTAGAGTAGTAGACGTTAAAAAAAAAGGTCGATAGCAGGGACAGGAGGGCAAAACGTGGTCGGGGTCTAAAAACAAGTCGATAGACGGGATGGGAGGTCGGGGTCAAAAATATTTTTTTTATAAATCACGAATAGCTCCCTCCAAGAAATTGAATTTTGAATCACTACTGCTTCTTGCTGCTAAAACGTAAAGATTTCTCTTCACAATGACTTCACATCTGCAGACAATATGCTGTAACCATGGACATAACCCGTCCTGTTGACCCTTTCCTGTACTCAGGTTGCATGTGAGTGGAGCTTCTCTGCTTTAAAATGTGTGAAAACTAGGCCAAGAAATTTACTGTCTCAGAAACTTTAGGGTGCCTCGTGGAGATGTACACTGAAAAGGAAATACTCATGTCTGACGTTGTCCTCATCAAAGTTAAGGCGACCAGTGCTTTGATTTTGATGTTTTGAGTAGCCGACCTAAAATGTGTGTAGTGGGGCTACTTCACAACAGTGAGTTAGTGCATGGGAGTAAACAGCCCATTTTGGGGGTGCTCAAGCATAACCAAATTCAACCCAACCACCCCTAAAAATGATTTATAAAACACTATTTAAAAAAATAAGAAGTAAATCAAAACAAAAATGTGAACAACGCACTTCAGTCCCCCTCCCCGCTCTTCTGCTCGGCCAGTGTCACTTGCTGCAGAACGGCAAAGTCTGTGGGAGCTTCGGAGTATTATGGTCAGGATATGTTATACTAATAAAAAAACTATGTGAAGTGTTGAATAGAATGCACGATTTTCTAATATGTTCCATGCTTCTTATTCTGAATGTTTGTGTGTGCTCTAATTGAAATAAACGAGTAAAAACCGTGTGTGTTTCTGCTAACCACAAAGTGTAATATGATGTTCGCACATGGGAATTGATACTTCCGAACAGTCGTAAATGATTCTCAATCACTTTAAGTGAAAAAAGAAATTAACCAGACAGACACTCTGGGTGCACAACCCCCCCAAAACGTAGAACCTAAAATCGCACCGGGCTTGAACCATTAAAGGTCGGATCAAAACTCTATTGTAAAGGTGTTTTGGGGCCAAATGATCGCATGAAAGGTGACATCTTAATGTTCAAAAACATGGAACTCAATGTGCGTGTGCACAATTGTTGACTTTCCACACACTCCGATTCAGCGGTCAAAGTTCATGGCGCACGACTGGACGGAGCAGGTCAATGAGATAGTCCTGTGAATTGATATACAGTCGTAAAAACAGAGAGTTCCAATGTATGCTTGTGTCTTGTTAACACATTGATAGCTAAAATGGAGCATACAAGAACACTTTATCTTCACCCAGGTTCATGAAATACCTCCAAGTCAAAGTTCACGGTACATAGCTGCAAGTTTTTTTCATATTTGAAAGGCGGCAGCTCACGCCTCCAGAACTGCAGCCAATTGCAGGATACAGTGCTGTGAAAAAGTATTTTCCCCTTCCTGATTTCTGTATCTTTTGCATATTTATCCCTCACCAAAATGTTCATATGATCAAACCAATTTTAATGTCAAAAGAGACAACCCCCCAAAAATACAAAACAGAGTTTTAAAATCTTGATGCTATTCACTAAGGCACAAAAAAATCTGGCTCTATATGAAAACGTAATTTCCCCCTGAACCTATTTACCCTTTTTTATTTTGTTTTTGTGTTTGTCTTACTGTCCGTCACCCCTCTCAAAGGATATGACCAGGGTAGATAGATCGATAGATAGAAAAATGCACCATAAGTGCTCGCTGCTGTTCCATTCATTCAGATTTCTCCTCCATAGCTAAACTCGCGGGCTGAAAAGGGGGTCCACTCTGGCCCTAGTCAACACACGGCATTTCTCTTGGGTTTAGATCCAGACATTGACATGGCCACTCCAGAACCCTTTTTTCAGCCTTTCAGAGGTGGACTTGCTGGTGTGTATCGATCATTGTTCTGCTGCTTCATTTAAGAGCACTTGCTTTTCTTGGAAAACTACAAAAAACATCCAATAACCGTAAAATTCGGACTGTAAGCCGCATCTTCTTTCCCAAGCTTTCAACCTTGCTGCTAATGCAATGTCAGGCTAATGTATGTTTTTTTTTAACTGCCACCAGAGGCACCAGAGCAATACGAGTAGTAAGACAGGTGCAATATATGGGTCCAGGAAGACGCAAGTTTAATGTAACTATGCGCTTTGTGCATTACCCTTCGGGGATGAATAAAGTATCTATCTATCTATCTATCTATCTATCTTAATAAAACTAGCCTGAACAGACAATTATCATAGAAATTGTGTTAAAAGGGGAAGGCTATCCACCATATTGGGAATAATTCTTCAAGTCTATCTGTGAACGGAAATAATGTGGCAAAACATGGCAAATAAGCAACGCCCAATGAGACAGAAATGTTTAAGGCGGATACCAGCTCAGTAGCCTAGATGGTAAGGCGCCCGCTTTGAGACTGGGAGGTTCGGGTTCGCGCCCCGGCCGAGTCATTCCTAAGACTTAAAAAGTGGTCGGCGGCGCCCTCTCTTGGCTGCGGCTGCATCGGGTCAGGTGCAATCGACATTTCGTTCTGTGTACATTGTTACACAGAATGACAATACAAGGAAATTATTATTATTATTATTATTATTATTTATCTGTCTGCATTATTGTTTTTTTGGAATAAATATTTGGCACAGTTGGATTCTATGGATTGTCCTTGATGTAACAAAGCCATTTTCGCAGACATTCAAAGAAGATGAAGACAGCCGAGGGACGTAATGATTAGTTACCTCAGCTTTATAGCTTTTGGGTAACTTGTATAAGAGTAACAGTGGTGTTTCTCTGATGAGTATATTTTGAGATGGTTATATCTTGAATCACAAGAGTATAAGCTACCCAATTAAATTTGCCACGACAAATTGCATTGGCTAGTAACATCGTAGACACGTATGGAAAACTGTGTACCATCTTTCTTTGTAAAATTCTCACGTTTCAATGTGGGCACATGCGGCTTATAGTCAGCTACGGCTTATGTGGGTACAAAATGTTTATTCTTTAAAAAATATACCCGGTGCGGCTTATAATCAGGTGCACATTATAGTCTGAATTTTACGGTAAACAGTTGTTGCAAACTATAAAATCTAAACGTAACTTTTCTAACCTTTAAGCAACAAATCCGGATAAAGCACACCTGCAATGTAAAATAGTGCACTAAAGTCACTTTTATTAAAGATTACAAATGACAAAGAAACGAAACATGATGGAAAATGTCCAGGCTGGCTACGTCGTCATCATGCGAGGAGCGATGCTCATGGACATTAACTCCTGGAAAAGAAGCTTGCAGGCATACGGCATGCGCACCAGCGAGATCTGAAAACGGCAAAAAGGACAGAAGCTGAAGACTCAAAAACAGAAATCACATCACAAGGATTTTTCCAGTATCATCCAAGTATTAGGTAAAAATGTAATTTTCATCAACATATGAACCAAGATTTAAATGGCAAGAAGTATATTTAACAATGTTACAAAACTCGTCCTTTCATCAATTACTTGCTGCTGTCACATGAAAGATTTTCGGGTCCTTGCAAGCGCCCACGACCACCTTTTCATTAATCAGATGAGGCATGATGAGATAGGATGTCAAACTATGTTATCAAGTTATTAAAGACGTGTTAAATTCATGGGCCTCATGTAAATGTTGGCCTCCGCATCATTTTATGTGGCCCATGCTTAAAATGTCAGTTTGTCTATTGGGTCAAGAATGCTCTAATCAAAAATTACACATCCCATAATGCCTGTTAACTAAGTGACAGCTTAGTGCCAATGCATGGCATTGTTTTCCTATCAGTACCAATGATTGGAATTAAGAAATAATCAAAATAATGCCCGAGAATAGCAAATTTGATGCAGACCGAAGTATATTCGGAATTGTAATGTTTGTGACTGTAAGAAGTACTAAATTTCAGAATTATTTCCCAATATGCAGTAGTTATTTACTTTACATACAACTTAATTACATTTTGAAGTCACTAACTTATGTGGCCCTCAGTAAAAATGAGTATAACAACCCTGTTCTAAAGGAATCCACACTGAACAGCTTTTACTTTTTTTTCTATATCTTTGTAGCTTTAATTTGAAAAAAGTGAACCTCTGCTTATTGTACATCTCTACGTGAGCCTTTCGAATAAGCTGTCAAACGACCAAATTCAATTACACATAACTCTCATGACTTTAGTAGATGAACCAATTCATTTGCTTGTGAGAGTATATTTCAAGTCAGCTTGGATTGAGGCCAACAAATGGGAAGAGCAGTGAGGCTAAAAGCCGACATTTCGGGTTTTGAAAACGCCCGACGTAAATCCCTAAACTGTCAAACAGTCCAGTTCTGTGATTGGCCGTTTTGCAACATTGTCAGAATCCGACACACAAGAGCAATTGAATCGTTTCTTGCGAGCGTGTTTTTGTGCATTACCTGAGTCTTGTTGCGGCAGCCGCGGCACTCGTACGTATGCGTGCGTGTGTTGGCGATGGCCATCAGCCCACACAGGTTGCACACGTGTACCTGGTAGGGATCGGACGCCTCGAAGAGACGCTCGCGCAGGAACTGAGCAGCGCCGTGAGCAATCTGGCAATCACGCTCCATCTCGCCAAAACGAAGGCCACCGTCACTGAAACACAAAACACACGCTGTTCGAACACACGGACGGGCAGGCAAGGGGGGGGACAACACAATTCTGAGATTAAACATAGGTATTACAAGTGTGCCTTTCAAGTCACACACCGAGGCATCATATAAAAGAGGCTGGATCAAATAGAGGCTGGTCTATCCACATCGAGCAGCAGTGCTTTGAGGAAATTGGTGGGGGAGTAAAGTATGGATCGCTGGACTATTGTAGTGATCCAATTCAAGTAGCAGTATCGATATTAGCAATATTTGGATTGATCTGCCCAACCATATTGGCCCATGTGGCAATTTGATGATCGGGAAGTATTGACTAAGGAATGAGGCAATGCACTTTTAGTGGTCACATATAAAAAGCCAGGTTGGCTAATATAGTATGCAAATCATGTACATACTACAGTCTTAAACCATAGCCTGAAATGTGTATGTGTCTAAAGGAGTCCATATAGTCATAGTCTCACCGGGATCGTCCCTCCATGGGCTGCCTATTAAGGATCTGCACAGGTCCGCGTGCCCTGGAATGGATTTTGTCGTCCACCATGTGCTTGAGTCGCTGGTAGTAGGTGGGCCCAATGAAGATCTGTGACGTCAGCTTGCGGCCAGTGAAACCGTTGTACAGAACCTGAAAACCAGCCACCCATCCACATTTCAGTGGATCAGACACTTAAAAATGTCAACTGTCCAAACGGTGCTCACCTCGTTACCCCTCAGGTGATAACCGTACTCCGAGAGCAGGTTGGAGACCTTCTGCACGTTGACTGCGTCATTGAAAGGTGTAGCGTCACCAATCTCACCCTTATTGGCAGACACCTGTGGGGAAGAACAGCAAGTGAGGCTACAAGGCAGAGCTGATCTGGTCTCGAGGCAGATCCCAACGTGGGTACACGGCTACTCACCTTGCCTTGCAGGCACTCGATAAGATGGCCAACTGTCATTCTGGACGGAATGGCGTGCGGGTTGATGATGATGTCGGGTGTAATGCCCTCGCATGTAAAAGGCATGTCCTGTCAGACAAAGAAACACTGGTTTACCACCTGTCAACTTCCGCTCAGCGCTATCACATTACCTCCTGTCTGTACTGGATGCCGCAAGTTCCCTTCTGTCCGTGCCTACTGGCAAACTTGTCTCCGATTTGAGGGATCCGGACTGAACGGACCTGCAAAAGCAAAGGCCAAAGATGTTATGTTAAGCGAACCGACAACGGTGGGGGCAGGACTCACCCGTATTTTGCAGAACTTGTAGCCTTCCTGATTGAGCGTGACCATGACCTGGTCCACAATTCCAGTCTCGCTGGTGCGAAGAAAAGTGCTGCAGTCGCGCTTGGTGTAACGCCGATTGCTGCTGTCCAGCTCGTCGTCGTTGTCGGGCAGAGTAACAGTCTTGCCGATGATGACATCCTCGCCCGAAACGCGCACGCCAGGGGCGATCAGACCGTCATCATCCAGTTTGTCGTAGATGGCGTGGCGCATCCCTGAAAATGGGCATGGGTGTTACATTATACCAAGCGGATGAGACATGATGAGATGGTAACATAGTTTGGCGTCCTAAGATATAAGAGGAGGATATCATGATGCGTGTGTGTCCTAGTCACATGACATGAATATATTTTTTTTGTATTTTTAAGAAACTGAATGCCCCAATCCAAATATTTACCGTATTTTCCGCACTATAAAGCGCACCTAAAAGCCTTTATTTTTTTCAAAAGCTGACCATGCGCCTTATAATACAGTGCGCCTTATTTATGGAACAAAATTAATTCGCAAAGTCTTGCAAAATAACTTGCCGCCGCCGACTAGATTTTCCCCCGAACGCCAAGTTGTACGCGGTGTATGCTGGGATTTATTTACCGGCGTTTCATTGGCTAACCAATGTGTCAATCATCATTTGAATGGATCACTATTGGCTAAAGTTATTCGGAGGTCAAGGGGAGGATCCTTTTTATCATTTACAGGCTGGCATTGGCTTGAACGGCAAAACAAAGCCTGCAATTGGACAAAAAAGATGAATGCGTATAGCACGTGGCTGACGGCATAAAGGAAGGTTTTTTTTCTATTCTGTATTTGTAAATATTTTATTCTCCTGGATTTACTACACTCACGGATATAAGAGGACATTGGCTGCACATTATTATGAACACAACGACTTCGGTGAGCTACTCCGGGTTTTATATTGTCCCTGTATCTTGTTTCAGACTGAACTCGATGTTTCTGTGATAAGCGGTGCAGATAATGGATGGAATGGAGTGTCTATTTTTAAATTAAACTCAATTCCAAGTGTTTATTGTCATATGCACAGTAAAGTTGCGAGCGAAAAAGAAAATAGACACTAAGGAATGTTTGGCATTTCTTGAATCCCAAGACTTTAACCTTCCGAATGATGGAACGATGCATTTGAGTGACATCGTACGGACACCGCATCCGCACGTGTTCTCGACACGTATTTGCGTCTTTGGGAATGTTAAGGGGGTAATAAGTTGGACTGAACTATCTGACTGTTTTGTCCACGTTCCCATTGTAGCGCCTTATAATCCGGTGCGTCTTATGTATGTCAAAAATAGGACCAAAAACTATTTTTTCGGGGTGTGCCCTATAACCCGGTGCGCCTTATAGTGCGGAAAATACGGTACTTAAAGACCATGAACTGCATGTAATTGATTTGTGAAGAACCCGCCGACTTGTGGACATGCACAGAAGCCATTCTCAGCGGCCACTCACTGACCAAGCCTCCACTTCAATTCATTGACTTGTCACTTTTTTTCTGGACCTATATTGTGCGGACCAAAAATTAGATCCTTAAAAGCAGAATTCTTGTTTATAATTTAGCAAAATGATGTTTTCTGTAAGTGGACATTTGACTGAGATAAGTATGCAAAAGTGTGTCCATCCATATACATTTGAACAGCTAGCTCCAAACTTGTTAAAAAACAAATATTATAGCTGTGATATCAAGACGAGATAACCCCGCAGAACTTTGGCATCAGAGATGATGCTGGCTCAATATGACAATTAAAAACAAGAGTGAGAAAGGTGCGTCAGCGCTCACCTTGGCATGTTTCCTTGCTGGGCTTCTCAAAGATTTCTTCCTGGTCGAACCCCTTCTTGGACTCCTGTTCCTTGTAGGAACGATAGAAGACAGACCTGAAGAAGCCTCGGTCCACAGCCGAACGGTTCATAATGACAGAGTCCTCTTGGTTGTATCCCGTGTACGAGGCGATGGCCACGATAGAGTTGATGCCTGTCGCCGGATGGAAGCAAAGGTTAGCGGGGGATGGTCAGCAAACAGCAGCGCCACACGCCTACCTGCTGGCAGTTCCCTGAATCGTAAGTACTCCATAGACCGCGTGGTGACGAGAGGCTTCTGAGGGTAGTACAAGACGTGTGCCAGCGTGTCCATGCGAACGTGGAAGTTGGTGATGTATACGCCCATGGCCTGCTTGCCCATAGCCGACTGGTACGTGTTTCTAGGAGACTGAAGGCAGACATAAACTAAGAACAATAAGTCTGGCTTACTTGTTGGGAAACGTACTAGTCTGAGCCAAAATAGATTTGATGAGATGATCAACTTTCCAAAGAATAAAGTACAATTTCGCCTCCACTACACTAGCGAAAAGTTGCGCCCTCATTGGCAGTGTTTTGTTTACATTTGACCTCCACGCCGTGCATATAGCTTTAAGAATCGAGTATGAATCGACTCCATGAGAAAATAATGACGGTACAGTCTTCTTGAGGGGGCGCGAGAGAAAATAATTGAGAAGCACTGGTTTAGAGCAGAGCAATGACTTACCTGGTTGTGATCAGGGAAAGGAATGATAGATGCGCACACTCCCAGTATCATGGACGGGTGGATTTCGCAGTGGGTGTAGGTGGAACAGTAAGCCACACCTTTCTCCTGAAGATCATCGGGGGTCATGGCCAGCATCACTGTCTCCTCTTCAAGAGTGTCAATGTACTCCACCACGCCGCTCGCCACCAAGTCTTGCCAGCTGAGAAAAAGCAAGGTTAGTTTAGACTCACAGCTCACATTTGTTTTGCAAACTCAGTAAGTACCACTTGGATACTTTACTATATTTGAACTCTTTAAGCTTTATTTTCTGGACAGCCTCTTCACTGTTATTATCTGAATGATATGAAAATGAGCTGCCGTGTACAGCCTCACCTGTAGTTGTTGTACTCTCGCTCTTTGAGCTGGTCGATGTGGCGCCTCTTGAGCAACAATTTCTGCTTTTCGACAATCAGCAGCGGTCTGCAGATGCGTCCAGCATCAGTGTAGATCCGAATCTCGCGCTCTCTGATGTCTCTGATCATTGACACCTAAAAAGTCAAAGGCAGTTGAGGAGCGTAAACAGATTGAGACAAAGAGCAGCATGCGTCATCATGCCGAGTGAGTCACCTCAGACACGATGATGTCCATTTGGCGGCGTAGTTTCCGCAGCGTGTTCATCAGCTGCTCCGGATCCTTGTGGATTCCGACCCAGCAGCCGTTCACAAAGATCTTTGTGGCACTACCACAAATGATCAACGGTAAACACACAACTAGATTTTTGGCCCAACAGTAGTGTAAAAGTATGGTGGGGATACATTTTCTAAGATAAACCCTAGTAAATTGTTGAAATGGGGAAAAAGGCTCAGGAGCAAAGACACTTTGGACACAGTTGTCTTTGGTGGGTTTTAGAATAATAGTTTCTGTTCAATCTCTCACACACAAACACGCACGCGAACGCCCGACTTAAAGTTTTCTCACAAAAATATATAAGTTAAATACAGTGGTAGCCAACAATTGATCATTAAAACGATAAGACTTGTGGCAGCATAGTAACTTTCACGTATATGTGTTTGACCGACTCAGCAATGGCGGCAGGCGAGATCTCTTCAAGGTTTTCCATGCTCCACTCTTCTAAGAACTCCAGGATGGGAGAAGGTTGAGATCCAACAGAAATGTAAGCCATCAGGGCCAAGTTCTTTACCAGGCCCACGGCATGACCCTACGGACCAAAGACACGCACACACTTAATCTGCTGTCTGGCGGCCACAATTTGGCGCAATTGTGGCAAAGAACACCCACCTCTGGAGTCTCGGCTGGACACACCATCCCCCATAAGGTGTTGTGCAGCTGTCTTGGTTTGGCGAGCTTGCCATCGCGCCCGATTGGAGAGTTGACGCGGCGCAAGTGAGACAGGGTGGAAGCGAAGGTAAGGCGGTTAAGCACCTGTGAGAAGAGTATCTAGGTCAGATCGGTGGAACAGCCAGCGCTTGTGCCAAGAAAGCCAAACCTGGGACACGCCGGCCCGGGCCTGGTGGGCCTTCTTGACATCCCCCCAATTTCCAGTGGCTAGTGAGTACTTGAGGCCGTCCGAGATGATCCTGGTCTTGATTGCCAGTTCCAGGTTGAAATCCTTGCCTCTGTCAATGAATTTCTGCGCGTATATCCTTATCTCCTTCAGCAGGTTCTTAAACATCCTGATGAGAAATAAACAGCCTAAGTTTCAGCCAGTGATGCAAAACAATAAGCACACAAGGAAATAGGCCACCAACCCTCTAAAGAGGAAGGCCAGGAGCGGGCCAGCCAGGTCCAGCCTCTTGTTTCCGTAATGATCTCTGTCGTCCAGCTCTCGTCTGCCCAAAGCAGCCAGCAGCAGTCTGTGGACCATGTACCTAAAGGCAAAAGGCAGAATCCACGCTTGAAACGGAACGCAAAGTTTGGGTGTTTCAGGCATCATAAGTGTGAAACATGACAAGTGCTTTGCTGTGAGGAATGCTAACACTACAGGGTTAACACGACGAAGCCTTCGCAGCAAACAACAAATCTGGCTCCTGTCCATTCCATTTGTCCTGAAACTTAATAAGCATTGAAAACCCTCAACTGTTTGCTCACCCAAGGAAGTAGGCTTTCTTTGTCTCACAGAAGTCACTGACACCAACATGTGGCAGCATTTCTTTTTGCAGGACCTCTTTGGCGTACTTGATTCGGCGCTCTTTGGTGACTCCCGGCTTGGCACCTCTGGAGCCAATGAAGTTCAGGGCCACGTTCTGCTCCTGGATGACAAACGCTTCGTCCAGCGAGGGCTTGACCTAAGCGGGTAAAGACGGGTGAGTCAGGAGGCGGCGGCTCTGCGCCGGAAGCCCAAAACTTCGTTACGCACCATCTCCATCATCTCGGGGTCATCAAAGTCGTAGATGATGTGCTCCAGAATATCTCTGTCCGACACAAAGCCCAGCGCTCTGAAGACAATGATGATGGGAACTTCCTGGCGAATGTATGGCAGCGTGGACACGATCCGCTGGCCAATGGCGCTCTTCTTCACCCCCTGCAACACAAAAAAGTATGATTACTTACTTGTGTTTGACGGCAGGCTGTGCCACTAATGTGACACAGGCCATAGTACATTAAAATGCGCACATTTACATGTCGGGGGCAACCCAAATGAAAACTGAGTATTGCCAGTAAACCATTTACTGTATTTTCCGGACTATAAATTGCACCAGCCAAAAAAATACACAATTAAGGCAAAACATGTATAAGTCAAACTCTGAATATTAGTCGCATTTTTGAGGAGAATTTATTTGATAAATTTTAACACCAGAAAAATACATGTCATTTGTATTCTAATGCTACAAATATTTGCATTTCTTAAGACACGCTAGTCAGTAACGACATAACATATTAGGAGTTATTCAGATAACTCTAGCATATAGAATTTTTTACCAAACTAACATCTTCATTCCAAATCACAAAATCCTATCAAATCTTCATCCTCTGTGTCCCTTCTACCGGTAAACAACTACCAGTAGATCAACGATGCTCCGGCTTCCTCCATCCGGTTTTACAAGGTGGAAATTATCAACACAGTCCAAGAGCGTCCTCTTACAATTTAGTGTGAAAACATGTAAAATGATATACTGTACCGGTAATAAAAATGTAAAACTCAATATTATAATGTGTTAATAATTTCACAGATAAGTCTCACCGAGTTATAAATCGCGCCCCCGGCCATTATATATAAAAAAAAACAATGGACAATTTAAAGTCTGGAAAATAGGGTTTATGTAAAGCAATGTAAACGTGCTCAATGATCAGATTATCGTCTTGACTGTGAGAGTTTCCAATACAACTAACCAACAATGGTTGGATGCAACATTGTTACCACCTATTGTTTGCCGTAGCCGTGTTGACTGACCTGCCCTCCTCGCGCCATCATGCTGACCCAAATGGTGCTGGTGGGACGCGACGAATTCTCCAAGCAAGAACGGCACTCGCCTGTGAAAGCATACTTGGAATCCTTCTTGGCAAACACGTATACTGTGTTGGTGGCCATCTTCTCCTGAGCAATCAGCACCTGGAGACAGTTGCACAGTTTTACGTCAACTAGTCTGTGTTTTTGACCCATTCCAAATATTTGGAGAATTCCTTATAACATTTGAGGCTTCTGGAATTTAGTGTCTTTCAAACCATGTTATCGATCTCTTATGTTATTTTCTCTCATCGAAACAACGAAAACATTCATAAGGAAAGCTAAGCGGATTTTAACAAACAGCAGCATTAGCGCAGGAGCTACATGCAGGTATGACGACATTCATCAAAGAGGCAAAAGTCCATTGTGGAAAGATAGAGATTTGACCTGGATTTAAGGAAATACAAACTTTGACAAACTTTCCAATGTGAACATCAATTCTGTTTCTAGTCCAGTCTCATGGAAAAGACTAGCATCCGAATAGTGCATCTGCGCACCTTCTCTGAGCCGTTGATGATAAAGTAGCCGCCAGGGTCGAGTGGGCACTCGTTGAGCTCACACAAGTCTCTGTCAGTCAGGCCGCTGAGTAGGCAATAGGTGGAGCGCAACATGATGGGAATTTTGCCGATGAAAGTCTTTTGGTGCTGCGTCTGCAGTTGTTCTTCCCCTTCCTTGATGATGGTCTTGGTGATGTCCACATACAGGGGGGCCGAGTACCTGATGGGGAGAGAAGACACAAGGATGAGTTGAGACTGGATGCAAGAGAATGTAGTCCAGCGGGCTGCCCTACGTAAGATTTCGCAGTCTGGCCTCGTTGGGCATCATCGGGGATGGTGCTCCATCTCTTTCCCAGTGGGTAGGCTTGGACAGGTAGATCTGTTCAAACTTCAACAGGTAACGTGGCTGCAACACACGAGGAGCAATGAGCAAGTGGCCAACAAGTGAAAAACCCTTTCCCCGATTCCTTATTTCTAGCAGATGGCATTGCGGGACAAAACTTACGGGCTCTTCCACTTCTCCCGAGGTGTGCTGGGCTTCAGCTTGGAGGTCGATGGGCGGCGCATCTTCCACAATCCTCTGGACTGACATTTGGATGAACTCATCAAATGAATCCAGCTGCTGCCGCACCAAGCCTTTCTCGTCAAAATACGAACTGGGAACCGTTTGAGGGAAAAAATGAGATGCAGTCACCCGAACAAACAACTCCTTCAGAAGGTTACACACCTGATGACAATCCAGCAGGCTTCCTGCCACAGATCTGGCGTGATCTCGTCGTCGTCTTCATCGTACTGGTTATCTACACATGCGAGAATGGTCAACAGAGGCCACAGTACAATACAGCACAAGCATTCAGTTACGGATACTTTGCCATCTTAAGTAATGCTCCTGCTTTAGTTTTGATGCAAACACTTCTCATTGGGCCATGTGCCAGTCATAGTTCCTCCTGCCTTGTATATCACAAATGAAAACTTTTTAAAGGTTTTTTTTTTGTAAAAATGTAACAACTCCTAGCAGCATTACCAGGCATCTCTCAGAGTGCCATTATGTCTTGAGCTTTTTAAAAAAATATTGTTGGCTGATTGATATTTAAAGAACTACAACACACGTCACATATTGTTTACAACTCATGACTGACTGCAAGAAATTGGTGTAAAATACGGTGTGCAGGGCAATAGATGTTATGCTGAAATATATGTTGCATGGGTCCCAATTGGTAAAGCATAGTCACAGCACTTGTAATTATTTAACACCTCCCATCAAACTAAAACTGAGAGATGCTGGTCAATAAATACATCAGGCTTGTCCAAAATCCGGCCTAGGGGCCAGTTACGGCCTCAAATCAAAATTTTACTGGCCTGTAGCCTCTGTCAAAAAATAATAGTGTGGGGCCTGTCAGTAATAATAACAGCAGTATTAAACATTTGTATCAAAAAGAAATCACAATGTCCCCAGATGATGGCAGTAACCATTTTGCCACCTTGCCCTTCCGTGAGAATTTTGGCCCACCCCATTTCCGAAAAATAGGGAAAGTTGGCTGCTAGAGCCGCTGCTATGAGGACAAGTGGAAATTGGGAGTATTTTTTCCCGAAAATCCGAAAAGACGTTGTATGCCTAATTTGTCAAGAGACTGTGGTCATCTTGAAATAAGATAAAATCATGAGGCACCACCAGACAAAACATGCTGACTAATAAAAGCTAATTGGAAACAAATGCTGTGAAAATGTGACGCAACTGGAAGCGTTATTAACGGCACAGCAGCGCTTTTTCAAGAGACTACAAGTCAAATGAAAATGCTACGAAGGCGAGCTACGAGGTCAGGGCGCTGATCGCAAAGTATTGCAAACCTTTCACGATGGGTAAATTTATTAAGGATTGTTTAAAGAATGCCTAGTTGAATAGTCCTCCCTCACACATTTTCATCGAACCAAATCAGACCCGCTCTCCGAAAAGTTTTGACACCCTTGAAATAAATCAAGCCGCTATTACTGAGGGCGACACTGTTCATGCTATATCAAGTTCTACGACTATTGCGCAGCAGAAAAAAATATCAGGCTAAAGCGGGGCAAAACAAAGGGCCTTGAGATCAAACTACTTTATTTTGCAACATAGATTTCATTCTTTTTGGTTGGTCAGGAGCCATTATGCCCGCAGTTGATGCCAAACTCAGCTTAGCAATGCTAACCGCGAGCTACAGAGTGGTCGGCAAAGACCCCATTTAGTCGGATAATTGTCAGTACGCTGACGTGCTTTCTTGTTCAAACGCAGGCAGCTCCGCCAAATATTCACATTGAGGAACTCACCTTCGTCCTGGTCGTACATTTGATGCTACGCAAAGGAAAAAGACCAGAGACAGACCACTACAATAGCAAAACGACTGCGCGCGTCGTCCGCTTTTTCTTCTTCGCAAGAGGAGAGGGTAGCGCTGTTAAACAAAAGCAGGAGAAATAGCGCCAAAAGGCATCTCGTGGCCATCCTCGGAACTGCTAAACTTTTTAGAGGATTGCGTCCACCTCTAGAAGCAGATCCCTCGGTTTTCACAATTAATGGGAATCAGAACCGCCAGCTCAAAATGAAAATCCGCGAAGTAGCCTTGCACATTAATTAAAAGCCCCAAGGGTTGAACTTACTTTGACGTGACGTCATTACCGACTTAGAGTATACCAGTGTCAAGTCAAGTGTTTTTGTAAAGCCCTTTATCACTGTAACAAAATAGTAATGAGAGATCAACAAATAATAACATACAACTCATAATTGTAGTTTACGTTGTTTTATTGTCATCATACAAAAGTAAAACAAAATTGGAATGAATCTCTTTTCAGTGAAAGAAAACATTTTAGAGCAAGGCTGGCTAGCTGCACGTCAGCATTGGTTATCCTCGAATTGAGCCAGGTCTCTGGGTGATTTGAATAAAACCGTCCCAGGTGTAGCAGTTTCCCACGAGTTGTTGTTCCTTGTCATCCATTTCATGGCTAATGGACATGCCGTTGGCAATATAAAAAGGTCAGCAGCGGTGGCCTAGGAGAGCGGTTAGCTTAGCTGTATCATTACGCCAGACCAGTTTTCTCACTTTCCTCAGAGTCCGATTTAATTGAATTTCTCTTCGAGGTAATGACCCGCTAAAGGCTAGCGGTTCCTGTGCTTCCTAGTTTGCTTTGATGCCACATTGATTTGAGCGGCCATTCGTGTTTGACTGACAACATATATCAGCCTATCACGTAGTTAATCATGCCCACCTAACTAACACAACCACACTCACACACACAGTCCCGTGCAGCGCTTGCTTTGTGTATTGTTACCCAATGTGATG
The DNA here is from genome assembly GCF_059441175.1 of Urocampus carinirostris. Lineage (NCBI taxonomy): Eukaryota > Metazoa > Chordata > Actinopteri > Syngnathiformes > Syngnathidae > Urocampus > Urocampus carinirostris. The sequence goes on from NC_142357.1 coordinate 15,175,334, forward strand.
CGTTGATTTCAATGATAATAAAGACAATTCTTTTAAAAATCCGCTAAGGAGCAACCCAGCGATTACCGAAGCGTAAAGTAGCAAGATGTTTCTGTACTGTAACTGCAGCTGTCCCCAGCTATGATGTGCAGTCAGGGTTTTCTCTGTGCCTCACCTGTCATCACGGATATACAACAATTTAATACATTTGTGATGTTATATTTTTAATGTCTTTCTCATTTAATATCACTATATTTGGATTTGATATTTCATAATGACTAAATCCTCCCAACTTACGAATACAATACAATTAGTATTTAATGTATTAGTGAGCTGGGGGAAAGCAGTGAGGCACGCAATTCTCCTGCCTCGTGGCAGAGGGCGCTCGTGAGATCAGATTCTGCTTTGACACGCACCTCAAACAATGGAATTAGTCAGAGTATGAGCAAGCTGACACCAAATCAAACTATTCTGTATTTTTTTTCTGCTGCATGGACTTTTCATAATAGATAGATAGATAGATAGATAGATACTTTATTCATCCCCGAAGGGAAATTCACTTTTCCAGCAGCATCCCTAAGCTAAGAACAATCGAAAATAACTGAGAACAATCGAAAATAACACGGGAGCTGCTGGAGTGGCTGCCATTCGTGACGGCGCCGGAGAAACGATTCAATTTGAATCATGTACAAACAAACAAACAATTGAATCATGTACAAGAAACGATTCAATCTGAATCATGTACAAACAAACAAACAATTGAATCATGTACAACAAACAAACAAAATATTTATGTTTCAATAAGTGGAGTGTTAATAAAATGGGGGGGAAATAATTTCTGATACTGATATAACCAGGTAAAACTAATTTTAAGTTACCTGTCCAAATGAATGTTGAGGAATACCTATCGATGCTGTTATTCAAAAGGAACGTATAGACATACTTTATATGTTAATGGTAGGGTGCGTACTTTGAGGTGTTCTTAAAAAGTTTGAAATTAAATATTCTCTCTGAAGTTTGTGATAACAATGCCCAACAGAATTCAAAGAGCCTTATATATTTTTTTCACCGTACCCATCTGCTTTTATCTTAACTTTATCAAAATACAGCACAAAGCAGGGGCGGGAGAGCATAGAAAAAGAGTGATTTGAACCGCGTGCTGGAGATTTTCCAGGATAGAATGGTGAAAGTAGGAAACGGACTGTTTCAAATACAGTCCAGATGCCAACCCAAACCCCCAAAAAGATGAAAAAGAAGAAAGGTTTATTCAAGCGCATCAAAGACACATACGTGCGCACGCCACAGCTTGGCAGAGGCTGCAATGAGGATTTCAGCCAGAAGATAGCGTCAGGAGGTAGTACATTTTGAAGTTGTGGACACCACCTTTAAAGTAAGACAATAACATTGTTTTTTTTTAAATGGTAGTTTGTATCTTGCTTTTTTTGCACTGCCAATCATACCACGAATAAAATGCAGGTTCATTTATTTGTAAATCTGACCGTGCCACAGCAGACAATCTGTGAGAGCTTTCTGGGTTTTGGCAACCATATCTAGTTCTTGAAGAAAACAAAAGAAAAATAAGGTGAATAAGTTGCTGCAAGGAACCCTAAAAGTCTCAACTCGTAACAGAAACTCTGCACATTACAAACCATATGAGCTAAAAGTAGGCTACAAAAACATTTTCAGGATTGGATTGGCACATGTGCAGAAATGAAACATGGGCGAGCATTCTGATAATCGACAATCATTTTGTTGTTGGCAGCAAAACCATTATCACAGTGTGACTTTACCTGTGTAACCCCTGCAGGTTACTTGTAGTGCTTGAGTAGCTTCAGAGACAGACACAGATTTGAAGGACAACATGCCAGCTTTTGATAGCTTTTCAAACTAACGCATGCACGTATCGAAAAGGCCAGTACATTCTGATGGCATTAGACATGGACTCCATTGAAAACTTTGCTTATTTTCATCTTTATTGGCATACCTGGTGCTAAATCCAGTAAGATGACTTTTAAGATGCTCTATATAAAAAAATTGAGTTTTGGCACTTCACTACCACATCTAGGCAACAAATAAATGAACACACTTGCTTCTTTATTCACGCGCTTCACACGTCACGACAAATGCAGGCAGAAGGCCGATATTTACTGGTCAAAGGCTTGTAAAGGTCCCAGTTATCAACAAGTAAAGTCTTGATTTGCTGATGACAACATGTTGGAGCCATCCCAAGGCTGCTTTCAAGAAATTATGCGCTTTAAAATGAATGGTAATCAAGAACCAAGGGGGATGATCTCATGTGCAGTCCCTTCTCAAGGTTTCTACATTTTCCCCATGTTGAGGTTTTTGGAGTTTTTCCTTGCCCTCATGTAGGTTGTAGATCAGGGGATGGTGTAGTAACATTCTGTGGTTTGCAATAATCTGTGGTCTGTGCAGCCCTTTGAGACTCTTTGTGATTAAGGGCTATACAAATAAACATGATTTCACTTGACTAACCTATGCCGGTAAATTAAGATAAGGGCCCATTTGCTTTACCTGGAAGTTTCAGAGATTTCGCGAGAGAACTTGACAGTATGACCAAAGACGGCTGAGAGCTCAAAGAACGCAAGTAAACTCATGTGGAAACCAGTTTTCAATCGATAACAGGTTCCAGGAGTGCTTTAGGCAAATATTGATTTCAGACCTTGTTAAGGCCCAACGCGTTTAATTTTAATGCGGACAGGGGCGTCGGGGTGGTTGATTATGTTTGCAACTTCAGGTTTTCACTTCCTGAAGATATGATAGACACAAAGCCTGCATTGCATTTCCTGTTCAGGTTTCAAGGAAGATCCGGCTAATCACTGCCGTGCAGTCAAAAGTGGTACAACACATGCTTGGCTGCTTCCAGAGTGCTGTGATGTGTGTGTTTGAGCGCAACAGGTGTCCGTGAGTGACTTCTTGAATTGATAGCCTTCGAAGTTGAGTTTCTTTCCTTCCCAAGAAAGTCTTAGGTCATACTGGAGCAAGGAGGTATCTGCCAGGATTTGCCTGCAATTAATCAGACACTCAGGCAAAAGAAAGCTCCATCCTGCAGTCGCATACGCCAGTATCCCGACGCTTGTCCACCTTGAAGTCCTCTATATGGTTGTCACTGACAGCGCCGCCTGTAGGAGGTGACAACAAATTCCTTTTGACACCAGCAAAGAGTTGACGAACGTCAGCAGTTGTGTTTGCTTCGCAGCTCACCTGTGGTTGTTCGGTGACGCTTGTCATCCTCTGGAAAAACAATTTCATCCAGGACATTCCTAAGACTGGCTGAAATACACTTCTGAAAATACCAGAACAGACATGAAAGAATGACTCCTAAACGTACTTGGCACATGCTCGGGAAGTATCAAAGGCGCAGGATACATTTTGTACAAATGATGTTATGTAAGGAATTGATGGCCTTGTTAAGCAAAAAAGTAATTTCAGCTTATCATTTGAAAGTGAATCTGTCTTGTCTAGCAAATGCAAAGTTTTGAAAGTGACAGCGTACCTGCCTGTGTATAGGGCTTGTCCCTGGACCATAGCCCTCGTCTTCATCCTCATCATCTTCCTCCTTCTTGAAGAAGAGAGGCTTTAGGTCGTACTTGTGAGTGTCTGCGCCTGAACACGTGGGCCATTAACGTAAGCACGCCACCCACAGGCACAATGCACAACACATGTGCGGAGGGTGCTTAAGCAAACATACCGGCGTCCATATATAGCGCCCCGAGAGCGGCGTAGCCCCGTCCAGCGGCCGTGTGCAGAAGGGTGGGGCCGCCCAAGTTCCGGCAGTCCAACTTAGCGTTGCCCTGGCGACCACATACGCAGAGGATGATTACAATTTCATGGGATTTTTAATAACAAACCCAACACACAAGTTTTGTTGTATGAAAAACAAATATTGTGCAAAATGTTAAGACAACAATAGCTGATCTTAAATCACATTTAATGCAAACCTCGCACTAATGGCTTGATAGAAAATAGGTCTCATAGTCTGGTTAGAAACAATTGTTTTAAAATTATCACCAGGTTTTAGTATTTGTAATTAAATTCCCAAATTAGGAACATTTTTAATAAGTGAATTTATCGTGACTAATTAAATGAATTAATTTATTTACCAGCCTTAGGACAGAGTCTTTTTGACCTTGTTCCACTAAAATTTGCGGCCTGAATATACGCATTTGTTGTGAATATTGCATACAGATTAGATAATAATTGTCTTGGTGTAAATTCATTGACCAATTGTTGCAACTCTTTCTTATGACTTGGTAATACTTTTCTTTTCCTGTTCTTTCCGGCTGCTCGGCTGCTGGTGGTTCAAGGGAGAAGGTCGAATTAAGATGAGTCAGCGGACTAGCGTCTGGACCTGAAGCATGTTAACATCTGCATCGACCAGCCGGCAGAGATGGGAAGCTGACTTTTAAGACAAATTTTTACATATTGGCCGTGTGTTTTTATTTATTGATATTCACTATGTTTTGTGTATTGTTACCCAATGCTAAATCGATTGCACTCTGGTTGTCCTGGAAGGGGGATTACCACTTCTTAGACCCCTTCTAAGGGTGATGGTGAATTCTGACTTGTGCGGTCCTTTGAAATGTTTTATGATTAAGGGCCATACAACTAATGTCACTCCACTTGACTAAAAACTACAGGGTATTTTTGTCAGCAAAGGAGTTTCCTCCTTGCTTGGATGGGTAATTTTTTTGAAATTTAAAAGGAAAGAAAGCATACTTCTTGTTTGTGTGTGACTTAAGTTAAGGTCCCAAAATCCATAATAAATGAAATTAAAAAATAATGGACGACACACTATATTTTAATGAAAGTGAAAAAAAATCTATGCAATCTTCAAAGGAATTAGAATATTTACGAAAAGCTTCTCAAATTAAAAAAAAACCCTCCCAAATTGTTCGAACCCTGCAACCTTGGCAGTTAAGTAGTCTCACCTGGTAGGGCCGCTTCCTCGTGGTGAGATGTGGGTTTCCTGTCAGCAGCCCCCTTGTCAGACTATCCGGTTTACGCCGTTGGCTGTTGAAGACGGCCAGGTTGAGTCCCCTGACACATGATGCGGCGGCCCAAAGTTAGCATTTGATAGCGGTGAGTGAAGAAGGCCAGCATGCAGGCGTACTCACGTGTCTCCGCTGCAGTCTTGCTGGGCCATCCCGGCACTCCGGGAGGCCAGCAAGTATGTCGTGTTGCCCGTCATGGTGGACAAGAAGGCTGAGGAAACCCCAACGTTTGCCGCGTCTTCCTTATTTCGATGTACATCCCATCCCGAATCGTCGTTGGGATGCCTGTTTCCGTCCTTGTCTGCCACGTTGCCCGCTGAGCTATCTAATTGAGAAATGGCATTGGCAATTTTCATTTTCCCACAATTTTTAAGTATTGTTTGGTGAGTACCGTATTTTCCGAACTATTAGGCACACTTAAAAACCCCAAATTTGACAGAAATTTGAAAGTGCACCATATAACCCGGTGTGCTTTATATAGCAATTTATGTACCGCAAAATACAGAGGATAATATTGGAAATGCATAGACAGTAGAATGAATACATGTGTGGTTCTACACAAGGTCTTGCGGTATATTACCGTATTTATGCAAGATAAAATGGCTGACCAAAATCGCAAAGCATTGTACGCAACCGGAATCAAACCCAGGTTGCAGCAGTGAAAGGGCTGTCATTTAACTAATAAATCACCAGTGATGCCCTACGCAAAGGAATCCGACTTTATCTTATTGTTACACTATCTTTATAGTGCCAGAATCGAATGCTCGAGAATTTTGAAAACAGATATTTGGTCGTGAAGACAGAAATAAATGCCAAATCTGATTCATTATCAGATACTTCAAAGCATTTTTGGGTTGGTTTTTTTTTGCTTTTATTTATAGTTTTCAGGACGGCTTTCTGTTTTCTCCATTGTCTAACATTTGTTTTAGACACTGAGAGTCAAAAACAGTGTGATACTATAAGTGTATAAAATGCACAATGGTGCATGCACCTTATAGTGCAGAAAATACAGTACATCGGCTTCATTTGACTGACGTGAAGACTGAGGCCTAGGTCCTCACCATGGTTGACCCCGCCTCCTTCAAGACTGGCTGTGTAGCTGGTGGGGCAAGCTCCACCTCCAACTCCTCCCCCATAGTTGAAGGTAGACAGACCTTGAAAATAGCCTAATGGAGCAACACTATGAGTGGGCATGATCAAATCACTGTTAAGCCTGCCTCAGAGCCACAGCTTTTACCTCCTGCAGTGGAGCCAGGCCCTCCACCTGTCCCCGGGCCTCCCCGGTAAACGCTCCCTCCTCCACCTAGGCCGCTGAAATCTTGGAAGTTGGGCAATGTCTTCTGACGTTTACGCTGCACCTCTTCCTTGTCTACACACAAAGACAGATTTGTGTGTCACAGCTTTATGTTTCGCTTGGCTGTAGCGGTGAGGTCGCACCGAGGATCTGTGGGTGGTACGTAAAGGGCTTGGGCTCGCTGGTCTCGCTGTCAGACTTCCTCTTAAGCTGCACCAAGACAGACCTGGGCTTCTGCAGGTTCTGGTCGCGATACCTGGGTGTCTTGAAAACGATGGCAAACTGGCGGAGAGACGCACAGAGCTACCGTTAGCATAATATTTTGCCATTTGTCACCATGCTGACTTAGTCAAAAGTCAAAATTCATCTTGGAGTTTGAAACGTATCTCCTGGTAATGATGCCCCAACCTTTGAGCTGCACTTGAAATGTAACTTTCCCATTCTTTTTCCCCCCACTCACCTCAAAACAGCAACACTGTAACTGGATAGAACATCAATAGTGTTCAAGAAAGAAGTATGCTGTTGGACAGGTACTGAGCTTCACTCATTTATTCTTCCTCATCTGCCTTAGAACTACCTCACCTGTATTTCCTTGTCTTGTGGTGGCTCAGTAGTAATATACTTTCCACAATGCAACACGAAAAACACATAATTGGTTCACTCCCTCTCATGATTGGTACCTGCTTGTCAGTAATGTCGAGGGGGCGTGACTAGGAAGTAGCTGGGGCTCTCTCAACCTGACTTGGTGAAAATAGGCTCGTGTCCCTCACTCTTTTATCTTTAAGATTTGCAGAGGAATGAGACTATTTGGCTCATTGTAAATTCATATTGCTTGAGTATGGAGCAAGATTAAGGGGAAGCAAGAATATTGTCATCATTCCGATGTCTGAAGAATTTGCTCTTTAATAGCTAATTTTATATTAAGCGCTCCTGTATATTCTGTTTTTACACTAACCTGTGTTGCAAAATAAAGAATGCATTTTGGGTGGGAGTTGATTTTCTTCCAGGATTGTGTTGTATTTCGTGCACCACGTGACAACAGCCCTTACCTGCCGATGCACATCAGTAGGGGAGAAGTCGCCCAGAGCTTCCCAGGTGACACCAGAGTCGTCCTCCTCGAAGAAGCGCACTTGGATGTCATCTGACAAACGTACAGGTTGGTCATGTGACACTGCAGGTTGCTCAATGTGTTTAAATGGTCGACGTATTACACCTTTTTGTACTTTGTCACAGAGGAGGTAGACTTCGTCGCCGCCGCTGACACAGCCGGCCGTACGGTCCATGCGCACGATCTTCAGGTTGGATGCGTTTGGAGCTTCTGCATACAAAGAGCAAACGGCGAATGTTGTTTTTCATCAGGTAACATGCAAACTCCAGGCAAATTACAATGAGTTTCTGCTGGGAGAAAACACCTAATTGTCTTAAGGTTGTAGTTTTTCTTTGAGTGGAAACAAATTATATGCTGATAAATTATTACTTCATCCATTTGTCTTTTTGGTGATGAAATTCACATGGTTCAAACAGACTAAAAGGGAAACCTTTATGTATAGAAGACAAAAAATAGAAAGAAATATATACTCCAAAAATGAAGTGAAAATAAAATCAAAGTACAGTACTGAAATATATAAACATCATTTTTTAAAATGCATTCAAAAAATGTGATTAAATACAAACATAAATATAAAAAAATGTAGGGATAACATTTTATGGCACACCAAGCAGCATGCAACATGTACTAAAAACAGGTACGTATTTGTAATTTTCTTTTGTCACGTATTTATTGTACCATATTTTCCGCACTATATGGACGTTATAGGGCGCACCCCGAAAAAAATGTTTTTGGTCCTATATTTGACATACATAAAACGCACCGGATTATAAGGCGCTACAATGGGAACGTCGACAAAACAGTCAGATAGTTCAGTCAAACTTATTACCCCCTTAACATTCCCAACGCTTGCAACTACGCAAATACATGTCGAGAACACGTGCGGAAGCGGTGTCCGTACGATGTCACTCAAATGCATTGTTCCATCATTCGGAAGGTTAAAGTTTTGTGATTCAAGAAATGCCAACTATTCCTTAGTTTCTATTTTCTTTTTCGCTCGCAACTTTACTGTGCATATGACAACAAACACTTGGAATTGATTTTATTTTAAAAATAGACACTCCATTCCATCCATTATCTGCACCGCTTATCACAGAAACATCGAGTTCAGTCTGAAACAAGATACTGGGAAAACATATAGCCAGAGTAGCTCACCAAAGTCGTTGTGTTCAATAATAATGTGCAGCCATGGTCCTCTTATATCCGTGAGTTTAGTAAATCCAGGAGAATAAAATATTTACAAATACAGAATAGTAAAAAAATGCTTTCTGTATGCCGTCAACCACGTGCTATACGCATTCATCTTTTTCGGCCAATTGCAGGCTTTGTTTTGCCGCTTCAGCCAATGCCAGCCTGTAAATGATAAAAAGGATCCTCCCCTTGACCTCCGAATAACTTTAGCCAAATGATCGATTCAACTGATGATTGACACATCTTTTTCGGCCAATTGCAGGCTTTGTTTTACAGTTCAAGCCTATGCCAGCCTGTAAATGATAAAAAGGATCCACCCCTTGACCTCAGAATAACTTTAGCCAATAGTGATCGATTCAAATGATGATTGACACATCGGTTAGCCAATGAAACGCCGGTAAATAAATCCCAGCATACACCGCAGACTACTTGGCGTTCGGGGGAAAATCTAGTCGGCGGCTGCAAGTTAGTTGGAAGACTTTGCGAATTAATAATGATCCATAAATAAGGCGCACTGTATTATAAGGCGCATGGTCAGCTTTTGAAAAAAATTAAGACTTTTAGGTGCGCCTTATAGTGCGGAAAATACGGTATTTATTTCCACTCATTTTTTTTCAATGTTGTTTTCAATTTGTAGTTTTATTTAACCTTTTGATTTTAAAAATGTAAAATTGTATTTTGCTTTTATATGCAAAACTATTTTTCACTTTTAAATATCTTTGATGATGACATTCTTGATTCACCAAAGGTTGACACCATAAACTGTATTATTGCCATAAATCTGACTGAATTGTGTATTTGGCGTTCCATCATGTTGGGTCGGAAGTGGTTATTTTCGTATTCTGGATTCATACACCTTTTCCGTTACCAAATTCAAGCACTTTTACAGAACTTTCAAAGCAAATTTTCCAATTTCTCCAGTACTTTTAAATAAGAAATCAGGTGTGACTCATGTATTTTGGAGAGCCCCAAAAATATCTGCATTTACATATGCGATCTTTAATCTCACGTGTGCATTTATCAAGACATATACAATTATTTAATCTTGGGTAAATCAGGAATATAATTGTAGATTTGAACAGTGCGTGTGGAAATATTTTTGACAGGTCAACATTGATAAAATTGAGACTTTTCTGGGCCAGTGTGTATGTGTGTAACTGACTACTGTCAAAGATGGGGTGGGATAGGACGGGCTGGAGCGGCCTGGTGAAGGCGCCGTCGCTGTCGGGCAGGAAGGCTGTGAACATGAGACGCACCACACTCAGGTCCATTTCTTTGGCCTGTGTGCACGCCGCACTGGCGATGGCGCTGCGTTGCTTCTCTGCACAGGCCACAAAATGACGCACATTGAGGGCAATTGAAGCATCGTAGATAGACATATGAAAGGGGAACGGCAGCATCATTAGCCTGCTAGCTCAAAGCTAAAAAAAAAATGGGGGCGCTGACAATGCACATCGAATGAATATTTCAACACGTATTGAAACAACATAGAGCAACTAATCATATAACTAACGAATTTCTTCACAATAAGGGGAACAGGTAAAGTCTTTTGTCGTATATTTGTCATACGTACAGCACACTGGACTATAAAGCGCATGAAGTTGAGACTACAGTAAGAGCTACCGCATAAATTTGTGGTCTCTTTGTATGCTCACTGCATATAATAATGCATCGATTAATCAGTTGATAGTTATATCACTGAATAAAGTTGCAAAACATTGCTTGCAATGGGAATTGAACACAGATCGCGGCGGTGAGGGCGGTAACATTTTACCACTAGTGGTAAAGATTATTTAGATGAAATAGATTGGAGCTGAGCTCATTATCAAACTATTTTTACTCAAATAGAAAAACTGATAAGAAAAATGCATTCTGATAGATTAAACGGTCTCTCCACTTCCTCACCTGTGCATCTATAACCTCTTGGTTTAATATGTATACAAAAAATGTTACTGTAATGCAATGGTTCGCACAATCGTCTAGCACGTGAAAGGTCCCCGGTTCGAGACCGGGTGAAAACATGTTGGCTTGGAGACGGATGGGCGCCACCAGGATGTACTTGCACAAGACACACCACAGGAAATGGTGCCTTTACAACCCTAGTAATTAAGGGATCCAACCCGCCAACCAAGTAAAAGAACTTGCATAGTATTTTGTTGAGGTCTTTCCGTTTTTTGTTTCTTGCAAAATTATTGATGCACATGTGAAGAAGTGGAGAGACTGTAACTTATCAGAATGCACTATGCAAATCAGTGTTACTGGCACCGTGAGTAAAAGTATTTTAATTAATTTATTTATTATTCAGCCAGTATCAACCATCAACATGATATCTACCGGAAATCATTTTGTCACGCGAAGCTATCGACGTGACTCGTCGCCTTCGATCGGCGCCGGGTTTTTAGACCCAACTGCTGTGTTGGGAGTCATTAGGTGACCGAACCCCCCAATTTCAACCCTTAATGCCAAGCGCCAAGCAGGGAGGCAATGGGTACCAATGTTGTAAGTCTTAGGTGTGACTCGGCCGAGGCTTGAACCAGCGACCTCCCAGTCTCGGAGCGGGCGCCCTACCATCTAGGCTACCGAGCTGGTAGAGTGTGATAAAGAGATAAAGTTGAACGCTTTTTCATATGTCATCTGTACCACTGGTGGTCTAGTGGTAATGTGACTGAATATATTGCAATCTGGGCTCAAACACATATGTACACTCATTCCTCTAACGAACACCTACAAATACTGTATGCATTTCCAATCGTATCCACAGTATTTCATGGCATATAAATATTTTCTCTCTTTGGTATGTTTAAACAATGCCTAACTGAGTTCAAAGAGCCCATATGTTTTATTTTCTACCATGCCCGCCCCTTCGGGGCGATTATTCTTTTTGATAGACAAATTCCAAAAGACGGAAATGTTACTTGGCTGCAGACATGATAGGACATTTTTTTGGTGCTCTACTTTGCCATGTTTTAAAGTGGAAGAAGCAGCGTGCGTTCAATTCAGAAACATTGAGGCCTTCACTGCATGCAACATTTACTGGGCCGACCCATTTCATACGGCAGGTTGGAGACCTGCAGATTCGAGAGAGACACACAAACGAACCGGAGAGCTGTCGGGGTAGGCAGGCATGACCGCGTGGGGAGTCCACGTCCGGGTGGATGGAGACCCCCAAGTTGTACCCAGCGCTGACTGCCTCGCACATGCGATCCTCCAACGTCTTGGCTACGTTCTTCTTAGTCACATGCTGGATGCCCAAGTTGGGGAAGCTGCCAACAAAAAACAAGCATGCGCTTATCAGGGTGAACATAATCACAAAACACTCTGATCTAGATAAAAATTAATCACAGGTGATCCATGCAAACAAATATTAAACCTTGAGAAATTATTAAACGAATCACTTTTAACTTTTGATTTCATACGTAAGGTTTCTACCTTCTCACCTATCAAACATTCTAGAAAAGCTATCTGTTACAAGTTTAAAAATCTGCATAAACAAATGTGTATTACTAAATGATATAGTATACCTTTAGAGAAAAACATTTTACAACTCTGGCATTAATTGATCTTGTAGAAGATATATCGCGTAAAATCGTCAACATGGTATATTCCGTTGGTATTTTCTTAGATTTAAGGAAATATAACACAGTAAAAATATAACACAACAAATCCTAATATACTAATACAAACGTTACAGTAATACGGAGTCGCTGGCTAAAGCGATATATCTCAAATAGATCCTAATACGTACAGATTGCCGACAATTCTGATGAGCATTGGATGTGGTGTTCCTAAAGGGTCTGTGTTAGGACCTTTACTGGTTTTATTTTATATAAATGAGACTTGTTTAATGTATCACAACAATTTAAAAAAAATCCTTTTGCTAACAAAAGAACATTTTTCGGCTCAGGTAAAAATGTACAAGAATTGCGGGCAAAAATAACCAAAGAAATTAACAAAGTATTGTAATAGTTTGATGTATGCATTTATATAGCGCTTTTCAAGTCATTGAAGACCTCCCAAGCACTTTGTAAAGTGCTTCACAATTTCCCTTTTACACACATTAACTAACCAATAGCAGCGTCAGCCATGCAAGGCATTTACGTGCTCACAGGGGGCTTTAGGGATTTAGTGCCTTGCCCAAGGACACTTCAATTGTACTCGAACCTGCAACCTTTTGATCCCCAGACGAGCGATTTACATCCTGAGCTACTGCAACCCCAAAACCAATTATGAATAAATGTATCAAAAACAGAGGTTATGGTATTTGGGAATAAAAAAAAAGACTATTAAATACATATTAAGGTAGGTTGTGTTTAAATAGAAAAAGCTAAAAAGTTTAAGTGATGATATTATCTGAAGACCAAATATATATAAATATGTGCGTACAATCCAAATTAGCAGAGAACCTTGCAAGATTGAGTTGACTAAAAACCCTTCATATGATTTAATTATTTTTAAGTTATCTACCAGATATGGGGAAATACATATGAATATTATTACAGAACAAAGCAGTGAGGATTGTGCATAACACTAGGTATGAAGAACAAAAAAACGTTTTTTAAAATCAAACATATTAAAACACTTGAAAGATATACTGTAGGTCAGGGGTCGGGGACCTTTTTGACTCAAAGAGCCATAAAAGCAAAAAATATTAATTTTATTTTGGGAAAGAGCCACACCATATATTATGAGACAAATTTACTAAATTGCTAAACCCGCGCCCCAAACAAAAGCTTAGTCTTCAGCACATTTATTTTTGATGATTTGATAAAAAATTATGAAAAGAGAATAATGCCAGAGCCCCTGTCCCAAAATCAACAAACATACCACTTTAAACTTGTCTCTTTCTTGCAATTACTCAAGATCGGTTAAACTCCTTTTGACCCTTTTTTTCATACATATTGGTTTCAAAACCAGATGCAAGCAGTTATTGTGTAAAAACGTCACAACATTCTGCAAATAGGGAGCCTGATGAGCTCACTTTTGGCGCAGACGGCGTAGGGCGAGAGATGGGAGGGAGTGCTTGCACTTTTTGCATAGCTCCACCCATCCCTCCCACTCACCCAATCAAATAACTAAGTTCTCTTCCGGTGTTTTGGCGTATTTACAGTTCTGTGGATTCATCATAAGGTATCTGAACACTGAACACAGATTGTATAGTGAACTTTTATATAAAGGATTCCTTAGCGTTGTACAGCCAAAACGAGTTTTTCCCCCCCTTTTTTTGAGTGACACCTTGACTGTAAATTGTAGTGAAAAACGTGCCCTATATATACTGCGAAGTAATACCATGTTATTTAGCTTTGGTTTGGCTTTGCGTGAACCTGAATAGGATAGACAGTTCAAGTTTTGAACAAGATGGAGAAATTTTGCATGCAATCAAATTTGACTCTGAGCCACAGATACTCATAGAAAGAGCCATGTATGGCTCGCGAGCCATAGGTTCCCGACCCCTGCTGTAGGTAATCTTAAATCTCTAATAGTATACAAAACAAGTAAACACAAACTCCCAATAAATATTTAACAGTTGTTTCTCTACAGAGCAGACATTTGTCATCTCAGGGAAATCCATAACTTCAAAGTCAAATTCTCACACAACATTAAAAAGTCATTGTACCACCAAGAAAGGTTTCCATTTACTGAACGATTCAGATGATTACTTTAAAAATGTCCCACATTTAAATCAATTCAACCAATTATATACTACAAATATTTAACATAAATATGCTGGAGTAAAATAATAAATGAAAAGTTTATTTGTGTATAATATGTAACAGGAGTCACTAGCAACACTATTGTAAGTTTAAAATGTAATTTGTTTTTAAATTTTTCTTTGTGGGGTAAAGTTCCGTATTTGTGTTTTAATTTTAAATATGTTTTCCTAACAAGGAATAAATTGAATAGGAGTAGGCACTTAAAAGCTTAGACTTCAGTCCATTCCCTTTGGGGACATGTTTATGTATTATATTCCCGAATTGTACAGTTGTTTTTTGTGCAAACAGTTCAATGTTTCCTTTTGTTAATTGGTGGTCGATGTTGTTTTTTGTGCATTGCCTAAATGAAGAGCAACACACAAACACACAAAAAAGATTTTTAATTTTGACTTGGATGTTTAAAAAAAAATATTGCAAGAGTTGTAACCTACGTAATAGCGTCATCCTTGGGGGGCACATCGAGGATGCAGACTCCCTTGTCGCACTGCTTTCCCACCAAACTGTGCGCGTGCAGTCTGGGTAGTGGAGTCAGGGCCGTCACCAGCTGAACTGCCAGGCGGGCCGAGCCCTGGTAGTTGCAGATCTGTGCAAAGTACAAAGTCACAATTCAGGAATTGATGACAATTTTTCATGGACGCACTGCGGCTGCCACTGAAGTTTGGTACCAAACGTGTAGACCAGGGATGTCAAATTCATTTTAGCTCAGGGGTCACGCTGTAGAAAAAAAAGACTCACAGTGGCCGGACTAGCAAATTAATGGCATAAAAGTGTGCCTTAGCTGTAGGGTTAGGGATCTTTAGGAGACTCAAAAATTGAATTATGGCTTTGATTTACAGATGTAAAATTCAGTTATCGAGGTTTTCTTTCCTTAATATTTATTTTCCCTCGCTAAGATTTAATCTCATGTAGTGTTTATCAACTTGTGTTTAAAAAAGGGAAAACAAATAAATACATTTTCTCTACAGTTTATTTAACTCAGGAAAACATATGCAAATGATATAATGAGGTAAAAGTATTTGTTTGCTTTATATCGATTCTTTTAATGAAAATGTTTACCTGAATTTGAAATGTTCAGTGTTTGATATAATGTTATAGAAGGGGGCCAAAGCTTCTTTAAACCTCTGCAAAGACAGCAAGGTGCTATTGGTGTGAATTTTTTAATTCCAAATGCTCACCAATAGTTTCCAATTAATGGGGATGAAAAGTGTCGTGTTGTAGTGAATGTAACAGTTAAGAGACATCCATGCACCACAAGTCAATACAATCGCCTTAAACAGTGTGTCTGTGACTCTTAAGTAAAATAACATTGGGATGGGTGTTTCCTCAAACGTTCTCTGGTTGATAAATGGTAGTCAGCAAATACAACTCTAGTGGCTGGTCTGCTTTGCGAGTTGGCCAAAGCCTTGGCAACGTCCAGTGGACATATCAAAAACTGCAGATCATTGTTTGATGTGATGCGGCTAATTTTTCTTTTGAGCTTCGCTAAGCATTGTCTCACGGGCCAGATTTGATCTGTTGGCAGGCCTCATCTGGACTGTGGGCTATATGTTTGACACCCTCTATGTAGTCCGACTCTCGCAAACACAGAGGCCCACATGCCAGGATGGGGAAGCCAAATGTTTGCAGCCACAAATAACACCTAAGCAGAATAGCTGATCAATGCGAAAGAGAATAAAGCTTACTGTATATGCTATCTTGTTAGCATGTGACTGTTCTAAGTACTACTACAGACTGGACAGCTCATCTAGGCGCATGTTAAAAACTTGCATGACATGCTAAGGCGCCTTTGTTTCGGAGTTAGCTTCAGACGTGAGATCTTTAGCCCGACTCTGGGCCTTAAATGTCAATCATTACGTTCAGGTCAGGCCAGGTTTCCATCTCGCTGCCTTTTTTATTTTGTTCAATCATTCACCAGTCATTGTTTTTTATCGTCAGTGGGCATTGTTTTTTTGCTTCTCTTTCTTAAAGTGTCGCACGAGATTTTTAAGAAAATACTGCTGCTGTAGTTTTGTGGTTCAATTTTCAACCAGTCAACAGAGGGCCTAAAATATTCACATCAAAACTGTCAGGTAATATTACCTCTGCAGAAACGGATATATAAGAGAAGTAAATGTTTACACAGTCTTATTAAAATTTCATTTTGTTACAAAAGACAGGCTTTAATTTGTTATTATAAATCACCTTTCCCCTCCCAATTACTCAGAAAAAAATATAAAATTTGGGGTTTACTTCACGCTCTGTCCTGCTAATTAAGGTAATTGGTTGGGCTCGAGTTGGGTCGGGCTGGATTATTTAAACGCGATCTTCCCTGTGGATAGCTTACCTTGACCGCAGGGTACGTCTTCTTGTTCTTCTCGCTGCTGGCTCCTGGCAGACCGCCGTGCGACGGACCTTCACAACCATAACGGAAGCGGAAGCCTCGCTGGAAAATCACAAACACGCAAAATTAGACAAGCGTTTTTTCGGAAGTTTTATCGCTCACTTGGATGACCAGGGAACCCCACAGACTAAAGGAGAAAATGTAGTCTTGGAATAGTAAGAGAAGCCGCAAGTGGCACTAATGTTGAATTGGCTAATACATTGATGTTAGATGATGAAAGACTTAAAAATCAAAGCATCTAACGCTTGTGTTACAGTCACTAGGCACGAATGCTGGCATCGCAGCTGGAAGCTGCCAATGCCACTGCCTTGCCAAGGGCCTTTTGCCGCTAATGCTAGCTTCGCAAACATGTTCAATAGCATTAGCATCAAGCACTGTTGGCATAAATGCATAATGATTACACATTCTTATTTGCATAATGCAAACTAAAACATTTTGGGAAATTGGATAATTATTCTAAATGTATTTTTATCTTGTTTAGTTTAGAAAAGATTAGTCAAAATTTTGCTAATTAATCCCCCATTTTTTATACAATTGTGATATTCGGGCAGTTGTGGTTTTGTTGTAGTAAAGTATTTCGGTACACCAAAGACAAAGAGGCCGTTTTACTTTTGGTAACTGCAGTCAGGAATGGCAATGACTTTTTGGTGTTTGCACGGACCTGTTTTGGCTGCTCTATGATGTGTAGGAAGGGCCCGTCCCCTGAAAAGCAAAACAAACATTTTTCTCAAAAGGTTAATTCCCCAACATGACATGCAAACATTCACATTTGTTGCTCCTCTCTTTTCCCATGAAAGAGTCACAGACAATTATACAGAAGCCCATGATGATTGTTTTGGATAACCTTGTTTTGGAGGGTAACAGATTGATTATAAGAAGTAATTGTGAGCTTGGTCTGTTGTTGCAGTTTTCCTCAAACTGGTGCGTATACACTAATGGGAATATTTTCCATATAAGTAGCATGCATTTCAAAATCCATCCGTCCGTCCATTTTCTGGACCGCTTATCCTCAATAAAGTCTCGGGGTGCTCAAACCCATTCCAGCCATCTATAGGCAGTGGGCAGGGACACCCTGAACCGGTTGCCAGCCAGTGGCAGGGCACATAGAGACACACGCTCATTCATACGTGTCAATTAACCTGATATGCATTTTTTGGAATGTGGGAGGAAACCAGAGTGCCTGTAGGTAACTCACACAGGCACGGAGAGAACATGCAAACTGCACGGGGAGGTTGGTGGCTGGATTTGAAGCCTGAACCTCTGAACTGTGGGGCTGACGCGCAAACCACACAGACACCGTGCCGCACACATTTCAAAATCATTTTAAAATTATATATTTTAAATCAATGTATGTGTACAAATATTTTTAGGGCAGTGATTTTCTACCACTGTGCCGCGACACACAAGTGTGCCGTGAGAGATCGTCAGGTGTGCCATGAGAAATTATCCAATGTCACTTTTTAAAATTTAAAATTTTATGAAACATTTATGAATCATTTTCTGCAAATATGTCATTGTCAAGTGTCTGTGTTGTAAAAACTGGGGGCATCATCGATTATATTGCAATTAAACATACTGTTCAGTGTCATTTTATAACATCTTTGGTTAGTGGTGTGCCGCAAAATTTTTGCAATGTAAAAAAACATGCCCTGGCTCAAAAAAGTTTGAAAAACACTGTTCTAGAGAACTGTCTTCTCCAAAAAGGGTAATGAAATGCAAGCATCCGAAAATCTATCAACAAATCAAATCAATCCCTTTTTTTCCTCAGATGGTCCAAAATGCAAATGCATCAGCGCTTACTAACATAGGGAAGTTCTTCTTTCAGGTTCTAACGTAGGGAAGTTCTTGTTTCAACCACTTGGTGCATTGGAAGCAGTGTGTTATAATTTACCTGTCCTGTTGGACAATGGCTGTGATTGCTGGGCAGGGCATTGCGGGAAGTCCCAAGCCGGTTCCATTAACAGCGTGTCCAGGATCTGACGTCACAAACCAAAACCAACCATCTGATTTTTTATTTTTTTTTAACGACCAAAAAACAGTCTTCTTTGACTTGAATGCACGCACCTGACTGCCAACAGGAAGGAAGTGCTCATCACCGGCCATGGTGCCTCTGAAAAAGAAAAAAAATAATTGCAATGGTTCACCCAAATGTTTGTCAGTTTATTTGGTCTTGCAATTTTGCAGATTAAGAAAATGAAATGCTTTTGTCTGCATTTATTTGACTTCTTAGGTCAGCTTCCATTCATCATCACCTAGTGCTACTCCACTCAAATTAACTAAACCGGACTCTCCCAGTGAAGCTTGTCTATCAATCTACCCTTTACAATACACTTGTGCAACTCAACATGACAACACGAATGAGCTAGAGACCGCTACTGTAAGTTGCTTCTGTTTTCCACGAAAGTGGAGAACTACTTAAACTCAGAAACACCCATTATCCTGTCATGCTTCCTGTGTCTGTAACTGGTATTAATGCCCTGTCTACATTGATGTAAGTCTGTAAGCCCAGTTTGTTGTGGCTTTTGAAACGCAATTCTTTTCGAGAAGGGTCTTTGAAGTGTCTCAGAACGTTTTACTGTAACCCACTGCTCCACTAAAGATTTAGCCAATACTGAGATAACCTGCTTAGCACATAGCTTAAGCCTGGCTTGGTAGATATCCAAGACTTCCAACAGCTTCCCTTTACATAATGAAATGGAAATGAAATGGTCTGCATTTCTATAGCGCTTTTGAAGTAATTGAAGACCTCCCAAAGCGCTTTACAATGTGATTCACACTTACCCATTCCCACACACACGCACACACCAATAGCGGCCATGCAGCCATGCAAGGCGCCAACCTGCTTATTGGGGGCATTAGGGATTCAGTGTCTTGCCCAAGGACACTTCGACATATAACACGGAGGAGCCGGGAACCGAACCTGCGATCTCTTGATCCCAAGACGAGCGCTCTACCTCCGGAGCTAATGCCGCCCCGACAAAAAAATGACAATTCATTTTTGTTGCATTTAAATAAGATTGCTAACAGGGAGCCACACTGAAGCCCTGATCATGCATTTGAAAACGCGAAATATCTTGTGGTTGTAGTTCCCAAGACCTTTTTACATATTCACCTGTTCTTCACATGTTGTTCTCTGGCTTTCACCATGACACTTTTCACAAGAATATCTTTGCATGTCAAAGCATGTCCTTCTTTGCAAGACTTGAAGCACACCATCAGACTGTCTTTTTTGTTTTAGTGGAATGCCAGGCTCTCATCCCTTTAGTTTTCATCACTGTCACTTGACTCAGTTTCATTTATTTTATAAGTCATTTCCAAGTTTTCATGGCTTAGTTTTAAAATTTGCAAAGGTGATGTCTTCATGTGTATGTGCTTTATGAATTGCATATGACTTCATACTTTTAGAATAACCCCCTGGATGATTGTGCCACTAAAAAAGGTCTTTTAAAGTATCCACTAACTTCAGCAATGCTGTGATAACTTCCCCCCAAGATGATAAAGTCCGTTACACTTTGTTGTTTTCCTTATAAAGCAAAAGCAGCGGGCTGCCTTTTTCCAGTGTAATACACCCTTGGCATTTTCAAAGCTTTTCTACCATCATTTTGCATGTCCCTCATCATAATTGAGATGCTTTCATAGAGACATTATCATGTGTGCTTAATCATTTATTTTTGTCCGTTGCCCTTGCAATCTAGGTTGTTTGTTCTTAAACCCAGGTTTATGGCAACGTCGTGCTCTCTCAAAGCTAATAATTGTCAGTTGAGGCAACATCCTTCTTGCCCATGGGGTACGATGATAGTTATATCTCTTTTCTAATCAGCCAGTCACTGCACTGTCCATTACTAGAATTGAAGAGCAGAACCTAACTGGTGCAATTTTTCAGTTTCCCATTTGTTGACTTCTTAGCCAAAAACACAAACTAAACCAGTACAATCGTACTCTTTATGTCCCACGGTTGTGGAGCAAACACAATACTTTTCACTGTGGACATGATATCTAACACCAGCACTCATGTGTCACTTTTGCAGAGACCCAGACAGCTACAGTGGGTAGTTGGTAACTCTTTCCAGTTATTAGAGCGTTAAATGGACATTGTGTATGTTTAAATACCTTCTAGTGGTAAAACAAAAACCTTCCATTCCTAAAACAGAAACCAATGATTTGAATAAGCAAAATACATGAACTACAGTGACAGTTTCTTCCCAACATCCATCACCACCCCAAACAAGCGCGCAAAACTGAAAAAAAAAATGTATATATTGCAACTTATTGGGGAATTTTTGCTGCTGCCAATTTTATTGCCATGATGTACTACACTTCATTGCACTATTATTATAACTTGGGCCAGTCCCTCAACAGTACTTTGTGAATATTTTCCTATCTATTCTGACAGCCTTTAATCCCATTTTTCTTTTGAACGTTTTTCTTACATGTCTACAATGTTTCACCACGTTGAAACCAATGACAATAACGACAATTCTAAATTTTAGAAATAGTTTTAGATCACGAAATGTATATTGGTTTTACAGGACGGTAAGTTCACCTAGAGCAGGGGTGGCGAAAAAGTTTGACACAAAGAGCCGATTTTTTTTAACTGGGAGCGTCAAAGAGCCACACCACGCACTGACCTGCCACGACAGACAGACACACACAAACACACACAATTAAAAACGTTTTATTTCCCATAACACATTCCTCTCCTTAGAATACAACAATTATTCTTCTTATGTTGATTTCAAGGAAAGTTTCCAGCATCAATACACACAAAAAAAAACTAAACATGAAACATGGCAGAGAGCCAAAGTATATAAAAAATATGATGAGGCAAAGAGCCGCACTCTTATTGGCCAAGAGCCGCATGCGGCTCTAGAGCCACGTGTCGCCACTCCTGACCTAGAGGGAGCTGATATGATTGTCCGGCATCTTGCTGCTAAAGGTGGTAAAAGGCTGGGCAAAAAAAAGAAGAAAAATGATACAGTTTGAGTACTTTAACTCCCTAGTTTGTATTATTTATTGTGCTTTGTCGCACTTATTTTCGGTCTATCTACCCCGGTCATATCCCTCGAGATGGGTGGACGACAGCAAGACAAACACATACACAAAAACAAAGAAAATAAAAAAGGGGAAAAGTAGCACAAAAAAAAAATAATCTTGCGAACCCAAATGTCCAAACACCCAAACAAGTTAAGCACCTCGGCAAGTTGGTCATGCTTTCGTCCCTCCAGATGAAACGGGACACTAGAAAGCGGCCGTGTCACTCGGGTCAGGGTGACACAACACACCCTCATGTTCAAAGGAAGGGCCCGACATCTTTCAGTGGTTTACCCCTGCTGCATCATACGGGTGCCCTGCCCATCCCTTAGAACACGTATTCAGTTGCACTACAGAATAATATTACGACATCTAGTGGTCAAATATTACAGTGTCCCTTGAGTGGAAAGGGACATTTTTCAAGACCTTTTATGAATATTTAGTCAACGGGTGGCCATAAAAAAATAACATGAGATTTCTTTTCGCCTACTGTAGTAGCTAGCAAAACGAAGCAACTTAATGTGTGGTGTCAGATCTCGTCTTTCATTCTGCTCACACCAGATACATCACACATCCAACCTGGTCCCTAATCGTATGGGAAACTTGCACTTAGTCACCCAAATCCCAGCAAGACAACAGCTTTCAAGATGCCTTTTTTGCAAGTCTGATCGATCCCGGGGTTGCAAGCGGGTGTCTGATCGAAATTCGGTGACTTTGGGAAGCGGCCAGTAAAGGAGCGAGACCACAACAAGGAAGTCAGCGCAATCGCCCGCACGACTTTGCGAATTCTTGGAGAGTTTGTAAAAAATTCACACCAGCACGTTCCCTTACCTTTCCAATGGAAGGGGCCTCGGTCGTTTCACGGCCTTTGTTGTCAATTTGACAACTTCATTGGAACGCGCGGCGCGGCCATTACAATCACAAGCCGCCGTGACGTCACTATACGCAACGGGAAGCAGTAGTTTTTATAACAGAATAAATTCAAACAAATGTACTGGACGCATATCTGTTTCGTTAATGGAGTAGGACATAAGCAAAACAAGACGAAATAACCAAAAGCAAATAGTAAAGTCGATTTGCTTCCGTTCGGGAACTTCCCCGTGATGAAGTCGAGATTTGGCAAATAATGAGATGTCTCACTCTGATAATGTCTCAAAAGATGCCTCCGCTACCATTGTTGCTTGCAATGAAACGTGGCAGTGGATCGTGACATAAAGCTGGTTTTCAAGCTGTTTTTTTTTCCTCTTCGATTTTGAAGTCCTATTGCCCCGTGATTATTAACAATTTCGAAAAGCACGGTATCAAAACGTGTTTGGCACGGTAGCCACGCCTTCCAAGTACGCTCAGTTTAGCCTACGTACGATCTTGTTGCCTTACAAGTGTACAACAACTTTGAAGTTAGCCAATTTGATAATTAAATTAAATGGCGCTCGGCTTGCAGTTGTTTTAGTTTACCACTGCAGAGTGAGCGCTCTTCACTCGTCTCCAATGGACCTCCTGCCACCTGGTGGGCATTTGAAACACTGCAGTGTTTCTACTTCCGCTTAGTTTGTTTTGTTTTCCCAAAAGTTGCGATTATAGTCTATCAATCCATTTTCTGCACTGCCCATCCCAATTGTCTTCGGGCAGTGGGCAAGAGACGCCCAGAAAGTGGTTTCCATCCGGTCGCAGGGCAGTGGGCACACAGTAGTGACTTCCTTCTCGGCTAATATCCCTAAAGCGTGTGCCGAGTATTTTAAATGAGTGGTTCATGAACCGCGGTTTAAGGTACGTTAGTGTACTAAATTATTTTATAAAATTTTACTATAAAGGATTTTATACGATTAAATACAAGTTACATTTATCGATTGCAATGAAGATTTTCACTGAGTGGGCTTCAGGTCACGCTGTTCCAAATTCGGAATGTTTTGGCGGGGGAATTTTGATAACAAGACTCTGACGAAGGACGTCAGGCATTGTTTTGATAAACGCTCGGTGTTGTTTCGAGTTTCTCCAGACATCGAGGCCGGGGGTGGACACCACGTGGGGGCTTTCAATGGCACGCCCATGAGAGGAGCCGGCCCACCAGCTTGCGGAAAAACCGTGGGCAGAGGAAGAAAGGCAGAAGATCGAGAGAGGAGGCTTGACAGAGACTCGAGTGACACTAATTCGGCTGTATATTCGATGGAGTTCACTTGGTTAAATTATTTAAGAAATTAAATCTGCCCCGTGTGGAAATGCCGGTCTCTGGTTCATTTTTCCATCAAGAAAGGAGCGCGCATTGTTAGGAGAATGTAGGTTGTGTTTGGTTAATGGAGTCAGATAACTAATTCGAACAATTTCGTAAACGGTACATTTTAATATATTTAATTCCAGTATGCAGAGACGTTTGAATACCACGTGACCGATTCAGGAAATGATCTGCCAGAATTATGTGTGGTTCGAAATAAAACAAACACCCCCAGAGTTGAAAGTCCACCGAGTAGTAATCACAGAAATATGCGCTTCCAATTATTCACAAACTTGCCATCACACAACAAGGCACCCCTGCTTCATCTGTAGCAGTTAAGTTTTGTCAAAAGTGGGTGAAATTCTCTATTAAAAAAACACCAGGGTCCAAAAACATTGGAAAAAAAATTAAATTAAAAATGAAAAAGCACTTTATTGTACCAGTTTATTTCCCTTTTTCACTTGTTGCTTAAGCTAGGACCGGCCCAAGCTTTCATGGAGCCCTAAGCAAAATTAGGTTTGGGGCCCCCTATTACTTCTTAATTTACATACCTAGCAGAACTCATCCCATGTTCTATTCCAGGGGTGGGCAACTGTTTGGATTCAGTGGCCACATGTGACATGTTATACTTCTTTTTGAACAGATTTGCATACCTGTCAGCCTCCACGGCTCCATGCCCGTACAAACTGTCGTATTTTCCCGTACAAAATAATCGTACACCATATTTTTGTTTTTTTCTGAATGATGCCAAATGGGAAATCCCCAGGCGGCATACGCATGCACACAGTAGCATCAAACCGCTCGCTTGTTTGAAACGAAAAAAAAATAAAAAAAATGATACCGAGATAGAGGCTAACCGCAGCAAACTCGTTTGACTTGATTGATTTGCCGTTTCGTGATAGTCGGTGTATACCGGATGTACCCATCATTGACAAATTTGCGTTTTTCCGTACAGATTTCCTTGTATGTCGTACTCGCCTTAAAATGCATAAAAAACGTACTTTGTATGGCAAAATCGTACAGGTTGACAGGTATGGATTTTTTTCATCAAATTGGTTAGAGCAAAATAGTGTAGGTCCCTGTTTTAAGCACTTCATTTTAGTTTTGAAGTATTACCATAGTTTAGTTTTTTTTTTTTTAGTATTTCTGAAGTTGGATTTTTATTGAAGTTCTATATTTTTTGTGGTATTTCTGAAGTAATTTTCATAAAGTATTTCTGTACTGTAGTACAGTTGTATTTCAAAAGTAGTTTTTTGTCGTTAAGCTGTAGCATTTTCATAGTATTACAGTAGTTTTATGATAGATAGATAGATAGATAGATACTTTATTCATCCCCGAAGGGAAATTCACTTTTCCAGCAGCATCCCTGAGCTGAGAACAATCGAAAATAACACGGGAGCTGCTGGAGTGGCTGCCATTCGTGACGGCGCCGGAGTGTTGTCTTACAACTGTAGTATTATCTTTTTTAGTAGTTTTGTACTATTGTCGTTGTATTTCGTAGTATTTCTGCTTAAGAATGTTTGTTGTATTTCTGAAGAATTTTTCTAGTAGTATTTTTATATTTCCATAGAATTTTTGTAGGATCGCTATAGGTGTAATTTGCAGTATTTCTGTTGTCTCTAGTAGTGGTGTTTTTTTTATATATATTAGAGTACTATGTATTGGTATTTTTTGAGTATTTCAGTAGAAGTATAATTGATGTATTTTCAAAGCAGTATTTTTGTGGAATTGTTGGAGTACTTCTATAGTAGTATTTGTCAGATTTCTTTATTATTTTTGTAATTTTACTGTAGTTGTCTTTTTGTAGTATTTTTGTAGTAATTCAATACTATTCTTTTTCAGAATGAAAGCAAAATAACATATGAGGTCCCTGTTTTTTAGCACTATATTTGATATTTAGTTTTGTAATTATTGTGTAGTATTTGTGTTGTATTTCTGTAGAAGTATTTTTGAGTGGAAACACAAAGTGACAATGAGGACAATGTTGGCACCCAAAAAAAAGAACCACTCTTAGGGCCCCTTAGTGGTTGCTTAGCTCCCTTATGCCTCTAGAATAGGCACAAAGTAAGAGAAATTCACGATAAACTCATACTCTGTTACCTCTTAATACTGTACATTCCTCAAATATATATATTTTCATTAAGAGCATATTTACATCCCACTGCTTTAATGCATGCACCAAGCATGTAATATATTTTCTGTCCAATTGATTGCATAGTCTAGGAAATCATCTTGAAGCCCTTAAGTGTGTGAAGAGCAATTCCCTACAGGGCTTCACTGCTTTATGGGGCTTCATTTTGCCAACCCTAGCACACAGGCATACAACCATTTACACACTACTCATTCTTGGGGATAATTTGGAGTACCAATTAACTTTCTATGCATGCATTTGAAAGATGGGAGGAAACACACACAGGCCCAAGGTGAACATGCAAACTCTGCACAGGATGGCCGGTAGCTGAATTTGAACCCGGGACTTCAGAACTGTCCTGCGGACGGGCTAAACACTCAGCAGCAGCTGCAGTTATAATTTTAAAGATAAACTGGTTTTCTAATTTTCTTTTATTTTAGCAAACATTCCAAAATGTTCAGACATTAAAACAAAGCAAGAACGACACCATTAGTAGTTGGAATGGCTTGCCTTTTATTCACAAAATTATAATGACAATCTTGTGTCAAACCTCACTGGTAAATTCAGCAACTAGGATGTTACTAGTATGCTCTTTGTCCATCGTTAATCAAGCAAGTCAAAAAGCACACAGGGACAACTTCTAACCAGTAAATAGTTTTGTACTCACAGAGAAAAACAGATTTGTTTGAATAGATTCCAGCGTTCTGTGTAATGACTGTGGTGGACTAGTGGCACGACAACACCATCTAAGAGGACATGTGTCACGCATTGGTTACCACCTAGTACAAGACCACCTGATACAAGAGTAAAGGTACCCGTAGTATGTGCTGTGCTTTCCACCAAGTACATATGTTTGGTCTTGTTATTTGTGGGGACAATAGTGGGCCTGACATCCCTACTAAGGTTGTGCCCACCCCCCACTGGAAGCCAGATGGCGTTTTTTTGTGGGTAGTAATTGTGCCCCCCGCCCCCTAGGCTTTCGATATGCCCCCCTTAAGAAAGATGTCTGGCGACGGGGTTGGTGGGGACATTTTTTAAGCAATCACATATGATTGCTCGGTATTGGTGGGGGCATGGCACATTTAAGTGATTACAAAATATTGGTGGGGACACTTCCCCTTCATCCATGCCAAAGCTCTGCCCTTCCTTTCAACAAGTAGGAAAAACATGTTATGCTGGAGCAAGGCAGACTCGTAATTTTACTGCCAGCCAAGAATTAAATGCCCTTGTGGGCAGCACCGCTAAACGTCAGTCCAAAATTATTTGAATTCGTCAAAAGCCTCGTTTAAATGCCAAATTTTTGTTGGCCAACCTATGTGCATTTTAGTGGGGTGCTAGCTGCACATACCGGTCAACCAGTCCGTTTTTTTCCGTACAAAGTAGTTTTTTTAATGCATTTTAAGATGTGTAGGGCTTAGAAGAAAATCTGTATGGAAAAAAAGCATATTTGCCAAGTATGGGTACCATCGAGTATGCACCAAATATCAAAGAATGGCAAATCAAACGAGCTTGCGGTGCTAGCCTTCATTGTCTATAATTTTTTTGTTACAAACCAGCAATGGGTCATTCGCGAACAAAAAAGCCCTAAGAGTTGGCTCTGCATCAATAAGACTGGCTCCCTTCAAAACACTTTCAGTCTCTGTTTTTCTCTCATCCTCTTATGAAGGCACTTGAGACTGGTCAATAAGACTGGTGTCTGTGTCTGCCTGCTTTGTGCTGTAAGCAAAGGAGGGAGGGGCAGAAGCCTGATGTTCAATACTGAGGACAAAAAAGTACATTATGTAAAAAGAATAAGAATGAGTCAAAGAATGAAAAGGAGTCAAATTTAGACTAATTTAATGATATTGATGGCTCCAAAGCAGAGTGCACTGTCTATCAGTGGCAGAAGAAGTTGAGTCAGTCCCTCAAAGCTGAGGCACTTTCTAGACTCTAACCATTACAAAAGACTGCTGATCTCAGGTTTAAAACATTTTTTGGCGTGTCAGTCTTTTTCAAGGGTTTTTTGGTCTAAATTGTATTGAAAATAGTTTTTGGGGTATTTAATAGTTGTTTATAGCATTGGAGCGTTAATACTCCACTTTTTAATTTCTTTTTTGTTTTTTTACATTTGAAAAATGTAAAACACAGAAAAAAAGAGCGTAAGATTATTTTGTAAGGAAAAATACGGTTTGTAAGGCCATGGAGACTTTGAGGTTGACAGGTATAAGAGCGTCAGAACTCAGACACCAGTGCCAGCATTTCCTTTGAGCCGGCTTTCAACTCCTTTGCAGGTTCAAACAACATTTCCCACAACGGCAACAGATTTACATTTGCCTGATGTTCCATCCGCCGAAAATCTCACACTTAAAATTGCTTTTAGGATTTACACACGAATATGTTACAACATGAGACAATATAAAGACATACTATTCAAATACATTTTTGCAAAACTCTATCAGACTGGTTTGGCAGCACGTATGGTTGTTACTTTTTTGAAGGTTATAAACAAATCTTGAAAGTTAAAGAATCAATGTTATTCGTCCAACACTTTCAGAGCTTCAGGAAACCTGAATATTTGGTGGAACGGTGTTACAGCGTTAGGTTGGTTGGATCCCTTAACCACTAGGGTCATAGCGGCACCATTTGATGTGGTGTGTCTTGGGCAAGTACAGCCTGAAGGCGCTCGTCCCACTCCAGGACAACATGTTTCCAGAACAAAAATTAACTTTCTATTGGAAAGACAACTGAAGTATTTTTTAAAAGAAAACAAGCCAGAATATTCCAGCAATTAAATGTACTTTGTCTAAGGAAAAAACAAAATAGGAATGTATTTACGTGTAGTAACCGTGGGCCAATTGTTTATTTTCGGACCTAGAGAGAAAGTAGCTGGAGTCCTCGTTGGGATTTTGATTGGATTCGTTTTTGCCCGCCAAAATAGAAGTATCTTCTGTACAGTTGTCCGGAATGGGGAGCAGGAGAATTCTTAGATAATCAGAAATTTATAGCAGCAGCCATTAATTTTTATCCATAAAACAGTACTAAATATAAGGTAAAAAAAAAAAAGAATCCGCAGCCCATTTTGTTCAGTGCGTGTCAACATTTTCAAGTAAAAAACTTATAAATAAATTAATAAAAAATGCAATTCATATAATTTCACACTTGATATTTTTAAAACTGTTGCATTTGGATAAACCACACAAGTCATCACAAAAAGTGCTGCCTCAAATTTCTTTTGATTACCTGTGCCCAGTTGGCGTCAAAATCTGACGCCACAGCTAAACAGACAGAGCAGACGTAGCGTTCTGAGCACCCTGCCCTAAGAAGCGGAGCTGTTCGAGCGCCCTTCCTTGGTGTTCCGCGCCAACTTGCTGTGCTTGTGTTTGGATTTCCTCAGCATGCTCGCCTGCGGGACAGCCATAGTCACTTCATTGGGGACACCAGGGATCCCCAATTGACACAAATTTGCTCCTCAGTTGGAGTTTCAACTCTTACATCTTTTTTGAAGGTAGAGTCCAACACATTTCATTGCATTTTGTAATCCCTTGCGTTCCAAAAAGGTCCAGCTATAGTAAAAACCGCAAAGTATGCACCTTTATTTATTTATTAAATACTGTACTATACATTAAAACCAAGGAACAAACCCAGATTACAGAGTCAAGCATCTCTATAACAAATGTAATTCAGGTCAATTAAAACTACTGTCATTTATATACTATGTCGTTTAAATAACTTATGTACTGTAAAATCATAATTTTAAAAATAATTTTGCATTGAGAGGCAGAAATTATTTCTGGACACCACATTTTTACTTTACATCATACTTTGTCTTGATCATATAGACGTAATGGAAAACTGCATTTACCTTTCTTCAGGAAGGTGTCGGCAACCGAAAATGTTGCAAGAGCCATAATGAAACCCCCGCCCTTAATTTTTTCCAGAGCATGTTTAGTGGGTTGAGAAGTCCACTTTTGTTGGCGGTAGAAAGCATCTTCCTTTGCCTTTTGTCCCAGGCTGCCAGTACTTTTGTAGGTCTAGACTCTAGAGCATGACATTATGACTTTTAGAGAAACATGAAATCGAACGTTGTGTAGGTCAATCAAGTGGTTTTAAGTACGTGAACAACTCAGACTGCAACGCTTTTGACGCACAGCAAAGAGAAGGGTGAGGCGATTGTTTAGCCAATCAGAATGCAAAACACACTGGTCGTTAAGTATAGTGAAACCGATATAAGTAAATCGTGATACAGAGGGATGACTGTATTCCGAACTGAGGCGTCTGCCGCTAATGAGCCACGACCTAGTGTGAACCTTTTTCTCAGCTGCCAAGTTGCCCCCTATGAAACTTAGCAAGTAGCTACGCAAAAAGTGACCCATGTTCAGTGCACATGTTACAAAGAAGAAAGCTTTCTCTCTTTTGAAAGCAAACTGCTCTTACGCCACTGGCCCGCAGCAATCTATGATTGGCTGAAGTGACAAGTTTAAGACTCGGCGAAGAAGTTTCCCCATCAAAGCAAAGGCAGTCGGGACAAACGCTCCTCCACTGCTAAACTCAAGCCTACAGACTAATGGAAACCTGTAGGACTCTACTTTTGCTCAATAAGTCGGGAGACAGAGATCGAGAACAGACCTTGGGTCCGGCGGCTGAGATGACTATGTGCCCCGGGGGCTGCAACCACGGTTCTCCGTCCACCTGCACGGGGAAGGCCTTCCTAAGCAACACACGCATGTAGGTGCCTTGGGCAAGGCGGATGCCCGAACGAAGGCCACTCTGCACCTGGCCCTGTGCAAACAAAAGCAGGAGCTCTCGAAGCACTCGATAGAAGCTAATGAATCCGAAGTCTGTGTCTGCTTACCATGTGAAGCACGCCGGTGACGCCAACAACTTCCAGCAGGCCGTCGTCCACTCTGGGCTCGACGAAGCGGGCGTCAACTTCAGAACCCCACAGGTCGGCCCCGGATCCCCAGCTGTGTAAAAACTCAAAAGGTTGGCGCGGGACCGGCAGGGCACAGGCCGGTCCTTACCTTGGAATGTTGAGGAAGATGAGACCCTCAATGTTGGGCAGCTCAACGAGGCGACCGTCCACCTGCAGCTGCAGTTCCCTGTGAAGACTGCGGGTGGCGCTTATCTTCTGCAGACCCACCTTGACATAAACACCCTTGTTGTGGAACCTGAAAGACAAGAGCTAGTGAAAAGGGTGGCGGTGGGAGACAACACTTAACTGGATTTTGCCCCGTTGCAATGCAGATGGACTAGAACTCCAAAATGAACATGGACATTTTCAACCTGGCATACCCGAGTTTTGGGGACTACACCACAGCCAATCGCTGTCGATTTCTAAAATAATCTATTTTGTGGGGTTGGTTTAATTCACGTTACCGCAACCCTGGTCTACAACCAATTGTTGCATTGACATAGGAATTGAGACGGGAAATTTTGGGGTTTACACGATTCCAATTTTATTTTCTTATTAGCTTTATGATTAGACTGGCGACAATTGGTTCTCTTACAAACTCTAGTGGGAGAACTAACAGGAAGGTGGACTAAATAGCAAGTATTAACATAATAGTTAAGTCCAGTGCGGAATCCATAACGTAAACCAAAAAGCTAACAATTCCAAGGAATTGAAAAGATTCTCGACTACTGGTGGCTACTAGACAATTTCCTTTGAAAAAACGCCATGTTTAAATTACTCCTTGATCATCACAGGGGTCACGTTAAAAAATGAACTTGTTAGTTGGCAAAATAAGTAAAGTAGAAACCATTACATTTTTTACAATTATTATACAATTGAAACATTAAACCCTTTTTATAATCTCATGCATTTGTTAACAAAAGCACCATACTAACGTTTTTTAAACTTGCCGGCCTTTGTTTGCAATTATTTTAAAAGTCAATATTCTCCAATTTCAACCACCCTCAACAAAAACAACAATTCCTTACGTAATATTCTAAAATACGACCGTAGGTTAGCAAAGCACTCAGCAGACAGTATAATTATTTGATCAAAAATCAAATTGAGAGTGTTACAATCGATCAATTGATCTCAAAATTGATCTTATTTTGCAGCAGTCTTATTCAAACTAGTGACTGTGGTGCAGTGGTGTGAGGCTGCACACAGTGTCAATGGCCCACCTGCTGGTGAACTTATCCGGGTGGCCTTGGCGGGCCAGGTGGAAGTCTAGGCTGAGCTCAGCATCTATACCCACGCCAAAGTAGTTGTTCATGTGGACAATCTACAAGAATGATGAATGCTGTTGGATGATATAATTATATTGGGAGACTTTGCGCCAGCACAGCACACCTTGGGCGCTTCCAGGAAGCTGTCGGTGCCGTTCTCGCCAAGGTCCTGTGCATCCATCAGGATGGTCCAACGGTCCAACAGAACCTCATCTGCCTCATCCACCCACGCTAGGAGATGAGCTGGCTCTTCACCACCATAGCCTGCGCCCCAGCGCATCACGCGGGACAAGTCATTGCCTGGGGAGGAACGCTGGCGTTTGATCAATAATGTAAGCTGCGTACTCGCACTCAAAACACACAGTTCTCTAGACCTGTTCCGAGTGGGACTATGCCAACCGGTGGCTCCCGGCAGGCCAGCCGGTGACGCATTGCCTCCAGCTCGCCCAGCACCCAGCCCACCGTGCCGTCGCCACCGCATACCAACACCCGGAAGCTGGGAATGTCCCGGAACATGTGGAGCCTGCATGCACACACCAATACATACAAACTCCCTGATAAGATTCTTGATGTCCCAATCATGATGCTGATCAAAAAGGGCCAGAAAGGTCACCCCGGCAGCGGTCCACCGTTGGAGAGGTCAAAGACCTGGTGCGGGTTAAGAATCTTGCGGAAGGCGTATAGAAGATCTTTACCCTTCAAGCCGCCGCTCTTGGTGTTGACAAACACCAGCAGAGGGCATGCGCCGTCTACCAACAGGCTGAGCTGCAAAAAACGCCACATCAGGCCAGCAACACCCACAACCGATATTTTCACTGAACACAGGCAAGAATTTGGGAAATTTATCTTCCACGCTTCTTATTACATCTTTGATTAGCAAGTGCACAAATTAATAGAGAAAAACGCCCCAAAAAATTATAACCTGGGAACGAGGCAGCTGATAAATTAGGTTAAAATTATTAAAAGGCTCGTCTGTTGGTGTAGCTCGATTATTCTCACAATGCCCCTCTGTTTATCTTACCTAGAACGGTGACCCTTCAATTTCCTCCTGTGAAGCCCTTTGAAACTCTTTGTGATTAAGGGCTATAAAAATAAAAATGACTTGAATTGACTTGAGTTGAGTTTCTCACAGTGGAAACTGAAAGCTAAAATCTCTGATCTAGCCTTTTGTATCCTTCCCTTAAACCATGAGTTTGAACAATATTTCTTTATATCACTCGACAGTTGTTTTGAAGCTCCCAAAT
Organism: Urocampus carinirostris; assembly: GCF_059441175.1. Taxonomy (NCBI): domain Eukaryota; kingdom Metazoa; phylum Chordata; class Actinopteri; order Syngnathiformes; family Syngnathidae; genus Urocampus; species Urocampus carinirostris. The sequence continues at coordinate 15,208,780 of NC_142357.1, forward strand.
GGCTACTTTTCAGAGAAGATGCAAAAAGGAGAACAACTTGCAACCAGCCACCTTACCATTTCTTATGATAGGCTCAATGAGTATACCAAAACAGTTTGTGTTCCAAATAGTCCTAAAAATATTCAAATATATAAAACAGCAGTGGGGCCAAAATATTGTACTTTTGTTTTAGTTATAGCACACTTTCTGTACAACCTATAAGCTTCATTTCACTCCTCAAATATAACTGTTTTTCTACTTTTTATTCAACTCATATTGCTGATCTAAACAACCAATGATTTAGAAGAACCTTGAAAATGATCATAGGTGCCTAAACTTTATTATACACCTGAATACTGTATCTTTTTATCCCTTTTTTATTGGTTGCCCGATTGCCGGAATATTTAGTTTGATTGGTGTGTTTTTTCTTTTATCTTTCTAGAGTCTAAACACTTGGACTATTTCATTTTAAGATCTACCTTTGTATGGATACATTGTAACACTACTGTTATAGCGTTGGTTTGGTATAGATAGAAAATATGAATGAAATAAATTGAACCCAAAAAAAAAAAAGAAATGCCTGATTCTGTCTCGCCAGTGTACCTGGAGGTCCGGGATAACGAGTGGCAGAAGGGGCTTGTGGTCGATGGCGACGTCTTTGGCCAACATGAAAACGCGCTCGGCTTCAGAAAAACACGAAAACTGCAACACCACCGCGCCTGAACGCGCACACACACATACACACACGCACAGGTAAGGGCACTGCCAACCGGCTGCGGCCGCGGCCTCACCTTGGTTGGTGTACACGTGGCTGACGTCCACCAGGTGACCTGCGTATGAGACAAGAATTGGTCACACTGCAAAGGTGCAGCTGGCACGCATGTTTAAGAGTGTACGCTCACTCTTGACAGTCAGCTGCTCTTCCATGAGCCGCCAGTATTCCTCTTTTGACAGGCAGGGAGGTAGACCTAATATCAGCAGGTTAACTTTCACCACTTGGCTCTGCCTCCTCACCACATAAAACCGAGTCTGGTTCATGTGTCGCAAAGACGTCTGGGAACGAATGCACGTAGAACACAGGCATCTCCACACCAGTACATCTACAGTGACTGTCATTAATAGCGATGACAACGGCGCCGACTCGGACCTTCCTAATGGTGTGAAGTCTGGCCAGGATCATCTGCTGCGGTGTCAGTGTTAGCCTCAGCACTGGACACAAAGGTAAAGACTTTCAGTGTGCCTTGTCCCTGATTAGCAACCAAAAATCAGGGGTGCGGCTGCACGGTTAACGGAAATCTAATCGGTATTGTGATGTGACGTAGTGCGATTGTGTAATCACAAGACACGGCGTTTTTTTCAAAGATTTATACTTTAAGTATAAGTTAAAGAGGGTTTGGACAGCCAAAAATTATAGTTCGGGTTTTAACAATGCCGACCATTTAGAGGAAAGTGTGTGTTGGGTGGAGTGACTGTGCACGACTGTGATAGGCTGGTTTAGGCTGTCAGTCAAAGAGCGGGGCACAACTGGCCACCAAAACAAACGTGACAGCTAGTGGTTATAACGGCTCGTTACATTGAAAAGACATTAATCAAATAATTCCTACTCTGTGGAAAGTCATAAGAGCGCAAAGAAATGCTGATCACCAGCAGGTGCTTCGTGTATTGTTATCATGTCCTGGAATCGACTAAGGCAGCGTCAGAGAGAAAGCAATAGCGAAGCTGCTGGTCTGGCCCACTGATACGGGGAGGCCAACAATTCTCTTAAACCAATAATACAGAGCATGCAGCCAATCAACGCCGGATCAATTACCCATGAAACGGGTGACCTGGATGTACAACTCATGGGAAACCGCTACATTTATGACTCTTGTATTTTAATTTTCGCGGAGATCTTGCTGAGGTTGCAGTTACCCGATGCAAGGGAACGGCTAGCCAGTTTTTACCTAAATTGCTTTTTTACTCTGAAAGGAGAAGACCACCAATTTTGTTGTACTTTTGTCTTACTTTTTATATGTAGATCCATAGTTGTCATTTTGTTACAGTAGTATATGCTCAGTCAATAATGACATCATCTTGAGGTAGGTTTGACCCTTGTACCTATTAGGTACTTACACCGAATAAGGAATTCAAAAACTAAATAATGCTCAGGAGACAACAACCCTTAACGAAGCTCCTCCGAAGTGTGCGCTGTTTAAAGGTTTAAGCATGTCACTATTATCAAGTATCCACAAAAATAACTAGCACAGAAAATTCACTTTTGTTTTTAAAATTGAAAATCACATTGAAATTGTGATACTGGGCTGAAAAATCGCAACTAAGTTTTTTTTCCAAAATTGTGCAGCCAAAATCAAGAGTCGCTGACCTTGTTTGCCGCTCATGAGGACCTCCTGCAATTCAAACGCGGTCGTGGTATCATCTTTCTAAAAGGAAAAGCAGAATGTCTATGTTACACTTTCGAAATTGCCTTCTAGTTTTGAAAGGTTAGTGAGTGAGACGCGTACGCCAAGCTCGAGCTGCACCAAGACCTCGGCGAGGACTGACGCCGCCGTGCTGTCCTCTGTCACGTGCACATCTATGTGATACTGACCATATCTGTAAGGTGAAGACATAGTTGTTGACTTCCTAGTGCTGGTGTGCACCCACATCATCCTGCAAAAGAAGAGGTGGGACCTTGGGTCGCCCCCGTACACTTGCAGGATCTCGGCGCCGACATTCTTGGCCCTTAGCATCCAAGCGTCACCGCTGTTGCGGTTGAGGTCATCGTCACATTGGAGATGCTCCGGTCGGCCCACTTCCCACAGCTGGAAATCCTCTGGTCGGCCTGGCAAGTGGAAGGCCCGCAATGCCCCTGCCTATGGTGTAAACCATCACACAGCTCAATAGCGCCTCAACAGATTCTTACGTGTTGACTTTCAGCAAGAGGTGTGCGGAGATGTCGGTGGTACTGTAAGAGCCGTTAGGGCCTTGATCGGAAAAGTAGCTTTTATCAGCAGTTTTTTCTCACGCAGCGATATCAGAGAAAATGTGAAAAAGTTTTTTTTTTTTTTTTTAATTGATTTCTTCCAAAATCTTGAACTAAAACTTGTTCCACGATTCATCCAAGTTTCTCAGCTCTTTGTATCTGTAGCCAAATTTTCTTAAAATATATGATTTAGCTCTTCCGTCATATATGTCAAAGTATCCTTGGGCAAGACACTGAGTCCCTAATGTCCCCGATACCAGATAATTGCCTTGCATGGCTAACACTGCTATTGGTTAGTTGGTGTGTAAAAGAGAAACGTGTGAAGCACATTGATTAGCACTTTGGGAGGTCCTCGTTGACTTGAAAAGCGATATATAAATGCAGAACCCGATTTTAATCTGACTAAACATTCATAATTATTTGTATATGCACAACTTTTGATGATTTGTTCACATTTGATTTCAATTTGAACTGAAGCAGCTGTTTTACTTTGGTGACTTGCACTGCAAGCTACGGATGTGCATTGTTAAATGTTATGAAGAGAGAAACCAGTCTCCATTCTTTTCTCATTTCCATCAAGTGTTCAATCAACCACCACAGCATATGTAGGGACTTCACATGAGAATGCCTATGCCAAAGACAAAGCAAAGTGCTCGGTGGCACAAAAATGGCAAATATGTGTTTAAGTTGAAAGACTGCGATTAGTGGCGCTCCCCGATCTTACCACAACTTCCTGGTTTCCGGTGGCTTTAGTGACAGAGACCGAACAGGAGTGGCCACGCTGAAGGGCGTCGTCACCATCAAAGACTTGAAGAACCCGCTTGCCTGAGCCACAGACGGCAGATGAGTGAACACTGCCCATTTATAACCACTAGTGCAGCCGGGACACCACCCACCGTGCTCAGGCGTTCCCGGTTGCCCGTCGATGAACGCCACGACGGGCGCATCTGCGCCCTCATCAGCATCTGTGGAAGGTAAGGAAAAGCGCCACTCAACATCATCGCCATGTACACCATGGGACTGAGGCGGGACAGTACCCAGCTGCTGGCCATTGTCCTCCGTGATGCGAAAGCAATGGCGCTTGCTGAAGTTTCTGGACTGGAGGAAGATGCAGCCGGGATGCAGAATCATGTGCCGCCGAGGGCCTAGTGTGCATTCCGGGGCCACTCGCAGGCGACACGCTGCATGACACTGCAGTAGATGTTCAAAAAAAGAAGTTTTAAGAAGTTGGCACAACAAAACTGTGTGGTGCGTCTTTCGATATGTCCTTTAAAAAGTTAAAAATAGGATATTTTATCTATTAAGTATGTGTTGACAGGCGCCACGGCAGCGCAGTGGTTAGGGTGTCCGTGGCAAAGTTCTGAGGTCATGGGTTCAAATCCCGCTACTAGCATTCCTGTGCGGAGTTTGCATGTTCTGTCCCTGCGTGGGTTTCCTCGCCACTCCGGTTTCATCCCACATTCCAAAAAGAAGCAAGTTAGGTTGATTGGCCGGTCCAAATTGTCCCTGGGTGTGAATGAGCGAGTGAGTTGTCCGTCTCTGTGCCCTGCAACTGGATGGCAACCAGTTGAGGGTGTCCACTGCAGAGTGCCTGAGGATAGGGATGGGCTCCAGCGCCCCCTGCGACTCTACGGAGGACAAGCAGTGCAACTAATGGATGGATGGAAGTATGTGTGAAATGGAAGTATGTGTTAAAGCCTAACTGAGCTTCTTTTCAACTGTGCCTTTCATCTTTAAAATTACTTTTCGCAAAGCTGTTGGGGGCAGAACCCTATGGGGAAAAGGAATCGAGGGGGGGAGCGCTGGAAAGTGTTGTCATGCTTACTTTTGGGTCCTTTTTTATATTTGTTAGTGTATCATGAAAATGGTGTAAGAAAAAAAAGCCTGCAGCAAGTAAAGTCAACTCCAACAACAAGAAAAATGAAAAAAGGACAGTTAACTCTTGCGCTTGTAAGAAATGCACATACTTCACCGCGTAACATAAGGAGCTTGATAAAGGCTGCAATTATGACACAAGACAAGAGATGGTTTCAGCATGTAAAAAAGTTCCAAATTATGTACAGCTCCTCTAACATATTTGACATGACTGAATATGCAGAACATGAAAAATTATTGTGGGTAGCAGGGCCCCGAGCCATCCAACTCACACATGGTTGGCTCAAAAAATGCATTATCTGCTGAACTTACAGATTTTGCTTTGCAAAACACACTATTAAATCGATATAAATCAATGTAAGGAAGAAAAAGTAAAGAGATTTGTTTTCAAATGCAACCAAGAAAAATGATCAAGTAAATACAAAATAAAGTCTAGCTTTGACTGAAAGTATGGAAGAGCGAAGCAGTCTATTTGGACTTTTAACATTCAGGCAGGTAAAGTCAGTCAGGCCACTGACTTGCTTGTAGAGTCGCCGCGAGATGTATCTTACCGTGATGCCGCACCACTCGCACCTCATCCCAGCCAGGACCTCGGACGAACTGCAAGAGCGCCGACACAGCTGGCAACGTGCGCCCTGTGCCAGGTTGCCTTCCCGCCAATGGTGATGGAACAGCTCCTGTGGGTATGCCACAGCAATTTGTGGATGACAAGTGCTTCTTTTGAGACGAGGTGGTGAAACCCCCTGCAAGGTGAGCGGCGGGCACTCACCTGCTGCAAAGAGACGTCTGTGTGACAAAGGCGGCAGTCGGCGCACGTGAAGGCAGCACAGTTGGCGTGCAGGTGCAGTTCACACACTGAAAGACAAGCCCAGAAGAATTACCCAGACCATTGCAACTTAGCAGTTGAAAGGGCTTTGGAGATGACGTATCGGGTTAACATGCCTTGGGCATGAATTTGTAGTTTCTGTACAGTGAGTAGCAGTGTAACAAACAAATATTTGGGAATGGCTGAGTGAATCAGACAGAGGTCATTGATACCATGCTCACAGATGACCAATATTAAGAGTTCTATTTTTATGTCTTTGATAAATTAAAAGTACCCCCAATGAGAATCGAATTAGAGAACACGCAATTTTGTGGTTTGTGTAGAAGTCAGCTGGGGGAGAAGAACACATAGGAGCGGCAGCCGGCAATAACTATGTGTATGTGATAGCATTAGCGGTGTTAGCAACACCCATTGGGCTAGCTCCACTTAGCACTGGCGAGACTCAGTTCGACCCCCTTGCAACTTCCTTGTAAATATCAATTAGGTATGGCGACGCTTTAAAAATATTGACGATTTTAAATCAAAGGATTCAAAACAAACTTAAATTTTAAACAAGTTCATATTGACATAAAATTCAAGTACAGTATTACCCTTTTTGATAAGACAAGATGACTGCTTGTGAAAAAAGCGGCAGCTCTAACCAATGTTCCCTGTAATTTTCCACGGGTCTGAGCGTTCACACAAAGTCGGAGAGCAACGCCTGAAACAACAGTGGGCAACAGCAACCCCAAAAGTGGCAACTAATCCATTATCAAACATGTCCAAAACTTGACATCACGTTACATTTTGCTGAATTTCCCGCAATGCAAAAAACATTTTCACTTTTGAATGAATTGACTAATGTATTATTGCAAAGGTTGTACGGCCTACAAACGTCATTTGTTTTTACAATTCTTTCACAAGATTTCCATTTTTTTTTCTGTTATCTTTTGTCGCATAATACTAACATTTTGGGGGGCTTATTTAGTCGGTTGCACGATACACAACTGTATTTAATCACATTTTCAGTGGAAGTACAATGTTGGCAACAAGATTCACTTGATATAATTGGAAATTTTCTTCATTTTTCCGTGTTTTTTTCTCTACTTTTTTTTAAATTTCTTTTTTAAAAAAAATCTCATTGTGTTAATTTTTTCCTAGCTGTTACTTACAAGTTTGTTTATTCTGGAATAATATTCCCGTCTGTTTTTAATTCATATTTTCGTTTGTTTTGTTTTTTTTAATCAAGTTTTAGTGTATTCAATAAATATTTATCCTGTTCGGCCCACAACCAAAGGTGTGGTTTGAGTTTAGGCACTGCAATTGAGTTTCACACCCCTGACCTAGGCTAACACAGCTATCTGGGTTTAATTCGTGTTGCCACCATTGTTATGCAATTGTGGTCAGTGATAAATATCAGTGGGTAATAAGGCATACATTTGAATTTCTGGCCAATTTTGGGTTTTTGCTTGTGTCGAATAGTCCGACAAATACAGTAAATAAAGTTTGGTATCAAACATTTGTAAGTGTCATTTCTTTCTTAGTGCCCCATAACGCTCCTGGGCATTGGTCTGACCTTCACAACGAAGAGCGCTGTCTCCCTCGGTGGGCTTCCTGCACAAGGAGCACACACGCTTCTTGTGGGTGTCTGGACCAAAGCAGTGAGCCACGGGAACCTACGGAGCGGGTGGGGGCGGGGGATAGAGCAACGTCACTGCTGTGTCATCATGTTTCAGTGCAACTGTGCATCACTCACCCGTACCCCCGACGGCATCATTCCGGAGCACAGTGAGCCCAACGTCTTCAGACATTTCTCATGACACATTAGGTTGCACTCTGAAGAGAACAGGTGGGGTCACCATGGCAACAACAGGACAACACAACTGCAGTTTCCATGGCAATACAGACACACTTAAAATCAGCATCCACCCAGCCCTGCACGTTTAGGAGCTTTCTCTCCCCCATTAAAGCTGATGCATATCATCATAAAAAGCCCTGCTCAAGTGTGGTAAATGTGAAAAACCTCTAAAACGCTCCACACTCAAGGACCGGATTTGCCTTTCACCATTTGGAATCACCCTCATCTATTTCAAGCACCGCATTGAAAATGCAATTACCATGGCAACGAAGGACAGCGCACAATCGTCATCACGAAAGCAACGTATTCAACGGAACATTTATAGGACATACAAACACAAGGGAAGACGCACGTTTCTGTGACGTCCAGATTGATCTACTGTATAATGGCTATTTATTTCCACTGGATATGTTGCACCTTTTGTCATCCAGTCGTAAAGAGTGCACCCATTGCAACATTATGACCGATCCACAAACATTACGTTTCTAACAGCCAAAACACCTTCAAAAGGTTTTTTTGTGGTCTGCATAAGTGTATGTCCGCCCAAGTCCAAACGCACTGCCAGTCTATCATTGCACCACGACAGGACAAGTGAAATTTCAGACTTCTAGAAGGGACCGTGGTCCTAGATGATTTAAAGGGACAATGAGTTCCTAAAACGACCCCACCTCTAATGACAGAAAAAAAAACTGTACAAGTTATCAATCTAGTATATCAAGGAGTGTCATGTAGCTGACAGTTTTGCTAGCCAATTTTGAAAATTCATTATTTTAGAGCAGGGGTCAGGAACCTTTTTAACTCAAAGATCCATGAAAGATTATAAACCATAGAACCTGATAATTTTTTTAAGCACATTTTGCTTCACTGTGTGACGTCTAATGATTTGATAAGATCTCTAAAATAATAACAATGCAAGAGCCTGTGTCCCATAAAAACAAATATACGGCTTAAAATGTGTTTTTCTCCCAGAGTTACTGAAGATCATAGAGGCTTAATTTGACTCTCATTTTTGTCAGAAATCAGAGTTTTAAAACAAGGTGCGAGCAGAGTTGTTTTCTAAAATTTTAACAAAACAGTGCAGATGTAAAGGATACAGATGTATTTAGGGGAGTGCGCTATGTGTGCAGACATCCACACACTCCACCGCTCAACCATTCAAAATCCTCTGGGTGCTTAGCTGGCGTTTTCGGGTGTTTACTCAACATCTTTATCAATCAAACTACTAATGGGAACGATGATGATAGTCGAACACAATTCCACTTTGACCCATTTAATTATGCTGCTATTGAGTTATTCTGGTACTAGGTCTTCACTTTTAATGTCTATACTGAGTTATTTGTGGGTATTGGGTTTTATCGATCTTCATTCCGGAAGGTGGCTGGCGTTTTGAGTTGTTTACAGTTGGTTTCGTAGGTTTTCATCATAAAGTGTCTAAACAAACAACATATTCCATATAAATGATTCCTTGGATATGTGACACTTTGACTATAAACTATAATTGAAACTTTGCCTCATTATATTTTAAAACAAAACATGGTTTTCTGTGTTGCTTTGGCTTTGCGTACATTATAATTGGAAACACACAGAGACAAATACTCTGAACTCCCTGCCAGATGTACTCTTGAAAAGAGCTATATCTGGCTCGTAAGCCATACTTTGCCCACCACTGTTTTCAAGCATAGGTTTCCTTGCACTGTTTGTTCCTTGAGAGGCCGGTGTTGTGCTGAAAAATGCCACAACCACAAACCCACCCCAGCCCCCCTGCATAAAATGTCCCCCTTTGCACAAACGCTAGTAAAACAACCTTTTATTGTTTGGGAAATATAATAGATCAGTAAAGCAGGGAGCATTTGCACTTTGTATAGCTTGTAGTAGAAATCACTTCTGAGCAAGATGAAAATAAATGACGCATTTTTTTCTAAACGTTTGTCTACCATTTTTTCTGTTTTGAATTTGACATTTCTTTTCAGTGTAATAAGCTTTATGGTAGAACACATAGGTTTTCAATACATTACATATTGGGTAGATTACTGATTTGAATCGCTGACTAACAGCAATAAAGGCAACTCTTAAACATGTACATCGATTGGTTTCAAAAGGTGGTGTCATTTTGCCAAAGTAAGTATTTTTAAATTGCTCAAAACCATGCCACTCAAAATTAGATACGAAGCCGTTTTATTTCATGGGGTGTATTTGAGGCACAACACCGGCAGATTACAAATGAACCTGTCGAAAGGGGAAATTTAAAAGACTCTTGGGATTGATTCCCTTGGACATGCATGGCGATGCTTTAAAGACACAACGAGGGCTGATTGGAAACGCTTAACTGGACGTCGACATGTTTGCAAAGTACCTTGACACAAGAAGCCAAGCAGCCCCCACACGAAGTCGCTGCAGTGGTGGCAGAAGGTGGGCTTGGTGAGTGTCACCCTCTTGAAGCTGTGACCCAAAGTCCGAGAGTCCTGCAGGGGTCTCTCCAGCCTTGCCGCTGGGCTCGCAATGCTACCGTCCACGGCTTCCTCTCGAGTCGCTCTGCTGTCCGCCATACTTCGCTTCCAGTCACGTCATGCACCTGATTGAAAACAATAAACACGTTCGATGACCACGTATGTCGCGTTTGCCACCAAGAGGATTTTTTTACGTTCGACCTGTGACATTGCAAGCCGGTATGAGTCCCCCGCCCTTTGCCTTTCCACATGTTGCGCGTTTCGCCTACTCGCTGATGACGATTAAGGAGGCTTCCTCTTGCTGGGATCACGACACCCGCCCTCACGTCAATACACTGAAAGTCAACAAGCGAAGAGAAGCGTCACTTCCCGCTTGATCGTTTGCTGCTTCCTGTTTTCTCCCCATTCAAAGGCCGTCTTCCTTGTTGGTGTATTTTGAGTATTGCAACTGTAATAAAATGACCTGGATTATTTGTCACCGTTTCAAGGTAACTCGTATGCCGCAATCCAAGCCACAAGTCCTGGATTGATCTAATTAAAATAGCAAGGGCATTTTCTGTTCGCACCCAAGATGCACCTACAGAAAATGGCCGCAAGGTGTCGTATTGACTCCGCCTAAATCCACCACAATCGGTTTCATTGTGTCGAACAGCACAGTGGGATTTAAATGAATGTAAGTGTGAATGAGCGAGTGAGTTGTCTGTCCCCGTGTGTCCTGCGATTGGCTGGCAACCAGTTCAGGGTGTCCCCTGCCCACTGCCCGGAGATGGCTGGGATAGTCGGTGTATACCGGATGGTACCCATAGTTGACAAATTTGCGTTTTTCAGTACTGATTTTCACGTACGTCGTGCATGTCTTAAAATGCATAATAAACGTACTTTGTATGGCAAAACCGTACAGGTTGACAGGTATGATATTGATGGCTCAAAAGCAAATTGTATTGTCTGCAAGACCAATATTTCCGAAAGAGTTGCCTCAACCGACAACACTACAGGCACTTGGGAACCGTTGAGCCAAATCTGAAGATCCGTTTGGGTGGCGAAAGAGGCTATTTTTAGTGAGCAAGGCTCTTCCAAAAGAGCCGGGATCCCCAACACTAGCAGAGGTCAGCTGACTGCTACGGGTGTGCAGATCGATCCAAATGTTGATATTAACCATACTACGTTAGTACTTGCACCGGATCGACACTATTCTCCTGGAATCGACAATTCACTCAAAGCGCTGCTTTTTTTCTAGATAGTGCATCCCTTTACACACACTCCACATGTATTCTCTAACCCAGGAAAAAAACGAGAATTATTTTCTTCTTTGGAGAATTATAACCCATGTGTCCTCTAGGGCTAAGTTTATGCCTGATTGTGTGACTAACTGGCACACTTTTAGCAACTTTCCTTTTCTGGCCGGCTGCTCCATCCCGTTTGCCTGGTAGAAGAGAAGGCCAACATGGATGTGTCCACCTCTACAATATGCAAAAATGACACAAGCAAATAGGAAGTTTGCTGCTATTTGATTCTCGTATTGTATCTTGTTTATTGCATGTTTGCATGCGGGGAAGGGGAAGATGAAGTAATTTCATCTGTGCTGTATGCTGTTCATATTTGACAATGAAATCAGAAGTTGAGGTATGATTTGTGTGGAAAAGTGGTCTGCAACTGTGGCAACACCACAAATTTGACAAGACACATGAAAAACCAGCTGCAACCGAAAATGTAAACATGTTGCTGTTTTTAACAAAAACGTGTAAACAGTGTCCGAAACTCATGACAAAAAGTTCCCGGACACCAGGGCAGACCACTGTGAAAAGTTGCCTGTCCAGCCATAAAGTTGTCTGCCCCATTTTTCCCAACTTGAAACACAATAAGACGACTAATCGCAAAAAAGCAATTATTGCAAAGTACCTTGACACAAGAAGCCAAGCAGCCCCCACACTAAGTCGCTGCAGTGGTGGCAGAATCAGAATATATAACAGAACAACACTTTAAAATTGAGTTTTTTATAGATCTACTTATAACATTCATTGCATGCACATGACATCGCTGTTTTCCATCTGCCACCAGTATGTACCCGCATTTACTCATTTTCATTCATGCAATGTTTGCGTTGCGTCGTCTGCACGTGAACTCCTCTTTCCGTGATGCTTTTAATGTACATTTACGTTTTGTAGAGTCATGCATTTTGTTAGCTTCTTTTGAATCTTTCTTCTGGGGCTGAGGTTTTAGGTTAATTCCTAACCACGTCTCCATTTTTTGTGAGTTCTCTGTGCGTCTAAATTGGAAAAATGATATGTAAATGTACGGCCTCATAACGCTCGGGAGAGTCCGGAAGCACAAGGTTATTCGATGCAGGCTTCTGATTGGCTGCCGAGTATGCAAATTGCCAAACGAACCAAAATTTCCAAACCGAACGAAGATTTCGAAATTGGAATAAAGCAAACGTTTGATTTGAAAAATATATATATATTATTTTTTTTCCTTTAAAAAGTTGTCGGCCACCCGGGCGGAGACGTTTTGTAAGTTGTACGCCCGACGTAAAAGATGCACGTCCGGGCAAACGTTATTTCAGACACTGGTGAAAATTGACTGTTAGCCAATCTAGATGCTGAGGCTGTTACTGAGTCATATCGCCTCCCTGAGGGCAGCAGGTGAAAGAAGGTGGTAAGAAGTATGGCTCTTGGCTTTTGTTCAGAAACAGCATTATTTGTTCTATGGTTTACGTTTTCAATGTAGTTATTCAATAAAAATGAAAATAATCGTGTATTTATCATAATTATAAGGCAGGTGTTCAATTATCCAACGATTACGACATTTCCGAGGAAAAAGTATCTCTGTCGATCGATACTACTCTAAATTTACTTGGAGCTGATCGATATTAAAATTCCCAGTATCGCCCACCCCTACTGCCTACCTGTTTCGGGCTCTTCCTCCCGGTTTTGTCTCCTCCCCTCTCCCTAGTTTTGCCTCCCCCGCCCCTTCTCTCCAAGTCAATTTAGTTGCTCGCTAGCTGCACTGATGTCCACCCTCTCTCCCTCTTCCACGCATTCTTTTTCTTGCTCTCTCTCTCGTGTGTCGCTCTCCAATGTGTTTACCTGGCTGTGTCCCTCCTCCGCCTCCTAGCTGAATCCCTCATTTTCCCCTCGCTTAACAGCTGCCCAAACCACCCTGTTTCATCCCTCCTCTCGGTGCGGACATGCTGCAGTCGGTGTGGAGATGAGGTTCCGCAATGTGTCCTTCTTGACGCTTTTGTTGTTCGGATTGTGCGGGTTGGTCTCGCTGTCCTGGTACACCGCCTTCAGCTCCTCCAGAGGTAAGACTGGCTTTACACCTCCGACCCTCTCTGCGTCCCTGTACGTCGCCTCGGGTAGGAAAAAAAGGAGCAAGATGATGGAGATCGCGGTGAGGCTGATGCTGTCTTGATAATAAAACACTAGGCTTCGCAGGGAGAAAGCAAAGCAATGCAATAAAATCACGTCATTGGTTTGGGGGGGCTGGTCGTTTGAGTTAGGTGAGGTGGGGGCTTCCAAATAGTGCATTTGTTTGCAGGCAAATCACGTGACATGACGCTCCATGCTGAGTCGCTGTGTTGGCTACTCGTTTGGTGGCCTGCGACACGTGGAATCAGTGTGGGAATTAAAACAAGAAATCAAACAAGAGGCCCAGAAGGAGGCCTAACATACTTGATACTCTTGCAGAATGAGAACTTTCCTTGGTCTCAGTCCTCACTAATAGTACAATCCTGTGCACCAGGAGACTGCATGATCTCAAGTGTATAGGTTTTGTCTTGGTATTTGTGGCGAGATAGCTCTTCTTTTAAGTGATCACATAATGGTGATGGGGGCAAGACATTGATTGTTCGTTATTGGTGGGCACACGTCCCCTCCGTCCATGCCAAAACTACTCCCTCAAGTGATATTACATTAGAGGTAAGATCTGAAGCCCGGCCCGAAATTCTTGTCGGCAGTAAAATGTCAATCATTAGGTTCGGGTTTGGGCTGATATATATATATATATATATATATATATATGTATATCATCTCATTAGCCGTACCACTTATCCTCATTAGGGTCGCGGGGGGGCTGGAGCCCATCCCAGCCATCTCCGGGCAGTGGGCAGGGGACACCCTGAACTGGTTGCCAGCCAATCGCAGGGCACACAGGGACAGACAACTCTTTCGCTCATTCACACCTAGGGACAATTTGGACCGGCCAATTCACCTGAAATGCATGTCTTTGGAATGTGGGAGGAAACCGGAGTGCCCGGAGGAAACCCACGCAAGCACGGGGAGAACATACAAACTCCGCACAGGAAGTCTGGAGCTGGATTTGAACCCACGACAGGTTCCCATGACATGAACTGTGCCGCACAAGCGCTAACCACTGCGCCGCCGTGCTGCCCTATATATATATATATATATATATATATATATATTAAATCATCCACTTGTCATTGTTTTTTTTTTCTTTGTTGAGGGTCCACACAATGGATTCCATACCCCTATTGTGCAAGGCTCCCCGCATCTGTGCACTTAAAGGAGAACCCTATTTTCTCCTTCCGAGTCCTCAAACATAAGATATGAAAGTTTGCTTCGGGCTCGGACCCTCAAATCAAGTTAATTTGTTGGGCTCAGGCTTTAAAAATTGCGGGCTGGCTCGGGTCATACCTCTATCTTACACTCTAAAACTACTTGGTTAAAAAATGAGACTTACCCAATACAGTATTTGGATCAATTTAACCTTTTTGTCTGGGTCGTTTTACACAAAAATGACACAATTGTTTGGGTTGCTCTAAAACTGTTTCTTACGTGGTGGGTAGGTGGGTCGGAGACCCGTTTTCAGTGGTTCGCTGGCCTTTGCCTTATCAAAATAATGCTAAGAAAAGAAAAAAAGAACTGGGGGTCAATTGCACTACTTAACAGTAGATGGTGACAATGCCATACCTGTCAACCTCCACGGCTCCATGCCCTTACAAATTGTCGTATTTTCCCTTAGAAAATACAAAATCATCTCACAACATTTATTTTTTTTCAAACGTATTCATTTATGTAGTTTAATATGTTATATTGTTTATGTGTTTCGCAATATCATACATATTGTTAATTAACATTTTGTTGTGAGATCCTGAGTTGCTAGACATGAATGAGGTTTATTACAAAAAAGTTCAAAACTTAAGTAGCTTGGATGTTCACTGTAGAAGGAAAGATGCATGCAAATATAATTAGGTAGAATAATACATTTTCTTATTCAAATTATCAATTCATTTTCTGCATTAAATTATTGTTTGTAATTTACTGATTAAAAGGAAAACCACAGACCTGTCTTTTTTTCATTTTCTAATTTAATTCTTCCTTTTTCCAACTTGTTTATACAACATAATAATTCGTAATATAATGCATCAAAGCAAGTGAGCCATTTGAGAGACGGGTCGCTTTAATGAGTTGAACTGAAAAAGCCGGTTCTCTAAAAAGAGACGGACTTCCTTTCACTACATCAAACCGCTCGCTTCGTTTGCAACGAAAAAAACGATACCGAGATTGAGGCTTCCGCGGCGAACTCGTTTGACTTGATTGATTTGCTGTTTCGTGATAGTTGGTGTATACCGGATGGTACCCATAATTGACAAATTTGCGTTTTCCCGTACAGATTTTCTTGTACGTTGTACATGTCTTAAAATGCATAATAAACGTACTTTGTACAGCAAAACCGTACAGGTTGACAGGTATGCAATGCCCTGAAAATAGTAGTTGACACATACAATTTCACGTCACAGAAAGACTAATCAAGCTTGTCTTCTAATTTTGAGAATTGCCAAACTGGGATACAGTGAAGAATATAAAGATTGTATCAAATACAAAGCTACTGAAATGAAGCATATTAAATTTGATTAAAGATGTAGCTAATTGAGCATTAAAGCAACAGTGGATATTGTAGGACCACTAAATGTCTCTGTATTGTGTAGTGCAACAGAAAACTAGTGCTAAAAAGCACAAGAATACAAACAACGGCAACTAAGTGACCAAATCGCACCTCATCTCATCTCATTAGCTGTACCGCTTATCCTTATTAGGGTCGCGGGGGGGCTGGAGCCCATCCTAGCCATCTCCGGGCAGTGGGCAGGGGACAGACAACTCACTCGCTCAGTCACGCCTAGGACCGGCCAATCCACCTGAAATGCATGTCTTTGGAATGTGGGAGGAAACCGGAGTGCCCGGAGGAAACCCACGTAAGCACGGGGAGAACATACAAACTCCGCACAGTAAGGCCGGTAGCTGGATTTGAACCCACGCAGGAGGTTCCCACGACCTCAGAACTGTGCTGCACACGCGCTAACAACTGCGCCGCCGTGCTGCCCCCAAATCGCACCAATTTTCTTTTTTTTTTTTTTCCCAGTTTTTAAAAAGCTTTTTGTTCACAGGTACCCGTAGCAGCAAGATGGCTAACAAATCTGTTGTAAATATTGTTTTTTAATGATTTATGTTTTTTTTTTTACCACTATGAGTCTTTAAAAAGTACACACCGGAATATTGTTATTGAGGTCGTTTTGGTTTTACTCGTCATTTTTTTATTTTTTGTTTTTAAAAAAAAACATATCATCTACTATCTTAAGTTTAAACCGCACAATCTAGTGGAATATCCTTCTTAATGTGGGTCGCGGCTTGTTATTAGATTGAGATGGTGCGTCTTGAAGTCAGACTGGTTGAACACTACTGCTCTAAACAAGATGAAAATGACTCTAGAATAAAATTAGCCAATTTCTGGGGTCGTTATTTTAAACAAAAATACTAAATTCTGCAGAATTCCCTTGTACGTGGAAAAGTAAAACATGATACAATTTTGTTTTGGGTTTTTCTCCAAAGCAACACAGGACATAAGGTTATTTTTTACCCAACTGTTTTTAGAGTGTAAGGCAACACTTGGCATGCACTGTGCACTTATAACAACCACTATTTTTGCATCACAGGCAGTGGTACTTTGCTACTCATATGTCAAGTACTCAAAGACAAAGAATTTAGTCTTTTCATCAAGTGTTTTAGTGGAAATTTTGTTCCAATGCTGCTTTATTAAAAACAATGCAACATTCATGGCAAACTCCGCTGCACTAGTAGTCCAAAACTCTGTGTATTTGGTAGGTATTGTACTAGTGATCCTAAAATGCCCCCGTCCAATATTTGTTCATCAGTATCATCTATATTATGTTGCAGTAGTACACTAAAGAAGATATTGAACATACTTTGAATAATAAAAAAAAAAAAATCGACTCAGTTATTGGGCGGCACGGCGGATGGACGGTGAGCGCCCAGTCCCACAGTGCCGAGGTCCAGGGTTCAATTCCAGCTTCCGCGGCTTCCCCGTGAGGAGTTTGCATGTTCTCCCCATGCCTATGTGCGTTTCCTCTGGCACTCCACTTTCCAAAAACATGCATGTCAGGTTCATTGGCTGGTCCAAATCGTCCCTAGGTCCTAATTGTCCCTAGGTGTGAATGAGTGAGTGAGTTGTCTGTCTCCATTGCTCCTCTACTGGCTGGCAACCAGACAAGGGTGTCCCCTGCCCACTGCCGGAAAGTGGCTGGGATGCACACAAGCACCCCCGCATTCCTGATAAGCGGTGCAGAAAATGGAGGGATGGACTTGATTGCTCAAGTGTCCACCCATCTTGTGAAAACGTCTGGGTTCATACTTTTTTATCCACAACTTTGGGGACTCTTTGCAATGGAATGGTTTTCTTAGCCATACTCTGTTAGTTACAATTACTGTTTAGCAAGTGAAACTTACTTCGAAAAAAGTACCGTATGTCTGCTGATACATTTTAAGCAAACTTTAAAATGTCAATTCAACGCACCCATTAAGGGGCCTCGTCATTGAAGGAGTGCTTGGATTGCACTAAAGCATCGGTGCAAATGTCCATGTGGCCTGAAGACCGCGCTTGTTTTTGCCTCTCGTCACATGTTTTCTTTAGGTGAAAGGAAACATTTCGTCATGTCCTTTGCTCTTTTGCTTTTCGCTCTGCTGATCAAAATGTGTCAAGTAAAAACTGCTTGATATGCGGACTGCACTTAACACTTGTCTTGATTGAGTTGCGTATCCAGGGTGCACTTGGTTATTGGTACGACACGTACAGGGGGGAGTGAAGGGGCACATCTAATTTTTATGTAGTGAAGGCCTGTGGGAGTCGCAGTGTTTTACTGCATCAGTGTGTACCCAGAGGTATGTCTTTTGTGAGAACTGTTTGTGCATGTGAGAGCAAATGCGTGCTGTGTTTGTATGTGTAAGCTTAGTGTTTATGATTTAATATTTGAGTAAATCTATGGTATATCAGGTCCTGTGTGATACTTGTGGACTTTTTGACTATGTGAGTGTGTTTGTATTCCTACATTTTGTTTGAGCGTGTGTTGGCTTCTCACAGATGTTTCCTGCTCATACAACTGCACAGTGTGTCGAGGGACATGTTTTATTTTAAAGGGGGGGCTTGTTTTGCGTTGCAGCGCATACCATACAGGCTGAGACCAAGTGTGAATTGGCGGGTGTCCTTGCATGACACTACGTGAGTTGCAATTGTGAACACCTTGAAGTTCCCGACCCAAAAAACCCAGCTTTACTACTTCTCAAGATGGTGCCAGTACCAAAGGGCTTGTCATTGGAAAGGCTGCCTGACAACCAACTGCAACGTTTGTTGGCAAAGGCCACAAGGTCAAGGGATGACTAAAATGTGCTTCCTTTGGAAATTGGTGATCTTTTAAATGATTTAGACTCACAGCTTCTCCCCACCCGGATGAGCAAATGCATGCTGGTCAAATGGCTTTTCAAAACCAAACAATAAATCAATGGTCTATAATCTCCTACCTTTAGATAGTGTGCCGCTTGTTTTAAACGTGAGAGATGACCTTAAAGGGAACATATCTTGTTGAAGCTTTTTGTCTTTTTAATGACAATCATTCACTCAAACAAAACCAGTCTGTTGTTCCAATTGGCCATCAGCGAAATTCAAGCACAATCTCGTCAAAACGCCTGGGTTCATACTTTTGTATTCACAACTTTACTGATAAATGGCTTTCTGAGCCATACTTCGTTTTATTTACGATTACCGTTTATCAAGTGACTATAAGACGCACCAAGTTACAAGGTGCACCCCACGAGAAACACAAACCTTTTTGATATATTTTTCATGTATATGGCACACTGGACTACGAAGCTCATATGATTAAAACCACAGTAAGAGCAAAGGTTGCATGAAAACATCTAAATTAAAAGAATGTATTTCATATAACATAAATCAACATAATAACATCAGGTTTCGCCATTAACTAATTCATAAATGGTTACTGTACTGTCCTCACTCCAAAGTATCCCCTTTTTTGCCAGCTAGTGAACGACATCATATAACCAGACTTCTCTTCTTTAGATGCTGTTTATTCAGACAATGGCTACAACCATTATCCTCAAAAACTAAAATGAAAGCATAAAAAAAATCCAGTTAGCTTGCTCACCATACAGATACATAATAAGCCAAGACACGGCAACAACAATTCAAACAAGAGTATGTCATTTTGTTCAAAATGCTACTATAAACAAAAATCTTCAAGTAAGTACAATCTGTTAAGACTTAAAGACCATTATTATCCAAAGAAACAACAAATTATTTTAAATGAGCATTCGAGAGCTGTTGTAAGTGCTGCCGTCAAAGTTCTGCATTTCTCCTTTGTTTCCTTGTAACAACAAACAATTAACATGTTAATTCCTATAGGGCACCTAAAGACCACTTTGTTTCTTAAAGGCAAAATAGTTACTGTATGCAGTATTGTTTAATTGTAACTATGTATTTCAAAATCATCCAAGGCACAACGGATTATAAGCCAAACAAAGCGTCATACTTCCTGATGTCACAAAAATACATTTTAATTGATAAGAAAAGGCATTGTTCATCCCTTAGTTTAGTATGGAATGATTTAATGCCCATTGCACATTTGAAAAAGGGAATACATCAAATCCTTTTCAACAAATGACACAATTCCCATGAAGTCGCACTGTTGTAAACGTATTACCTGTTAAAGTAAATTTGTAAAAACATACGAATAATTGCCTCGGTCAATGTTGACAAACACATGGAGGTAATTCTGAAAATTGTTGTTTATTTTATACCGGCACTTCTCCAAGAAAGTGGTGAGTAGCAGTGGTCTCTCATTGAGAAATTATCTGTACTAGTGCATCTGCGTGTGTCCGACGCATTGACAACGCTGTGCTGTGTTCCTTTCAGGTGCCGCCCTTCTAAAACAAAGTTTTACTTGCTAACAACTGTCGCAGTGTTTGACTGCGGGGCCAGCGTGAGTCACGTGTGTGTGCAAGGGGCAAGTTAACACAAGCTCTCTTGGTGACTTTTTAAAAAATGTGTTCTTGGACAGAGTAAAACTTGGGCCTGTAAATCTACTGGGACACAGCAAGCAAACATTTTCTCATTTTATCGCTCGAGGGTCAGGTCCAACGGAAGATGCCCAAAACCTGACTTAACAAAGTTCCCAGAAATCGGTTGTGATTTGTAAGCAAATGCAACAGTGAAATCTTTGCACACTAATTCACTCATTCTTTACTGGTAGCGCCTGTCCACATTTGATTTCAGGTCCTACCATGATTCCGTCAATGCCATTGGCGCTCACGTCAAAGTCCCTCTCCTATTGCAGATTTTTTTTGGTTTTATATTTAGAATAAAAGTCAAACATAATGATTTCTAAACGGTTTTACGTCGTGTGGATCCCTGTAATTCTAAATATGGCAGTTTGTAATTTGTACAATTTAATTTAAGAAGTAATACCCATCCGTTTTAAACAATCACTGTGGCTGGCCAACCTGAGAGTTGGTTGAAAAGGAGGAAGACATTGCAAACGCTCAGATTTAAGCTAATGACAATGTACTGTATCTGCTTCAGAAAGCGGGTAGAACAGCATTCTAAAAATGGCTGCCCCGTTAAAGACTGAGTGGAAACATTTGTTGGCCTGAATAGGGATGGGCGTCACCAGGCTGTACTTGCCCAAGACACACCACAGGCAATGGTCCACCTACAACCTTAGTGGTTATGGGAAACCACCCTATAAATTAAATATTCGGCAAAATGCCATGTTTGGACTAATGGCAAATATATTATTTCTATGCAATCCCTTGGGTTGCCCTCCTTTTTGACAAGAGCATTTTTTAAATTAATGCCACAGACTTTATTTTTACAATAAACTCAATCCAGGTGAACAAGAATTCGTCAGTTATTTGTGGGTCAAAAAAACACTTTCAGCAAATGTGCTTAGCTTGATACCATCATTCTTGACATGCGTAGCAGCGACAGCTCAGGTTTTAGATTTCATCACACAAGGTGATACAACACCTAAAACGGATCATTTAAATGAGCTGTACGGAATGCGGAACTTTGTTACTCCCTGCCACCATCTCGTGGCTTGTATAAATATCGCAGCCTCAGCTTATTCATAATGCGCGTGCAAGTACAAGCATTTCTTGATGCGCTCGGCTAAACTATCTTGGTGTTTGGTGTATGTACTCTACTTGAAGCAGATATTTTCTTACTTTAGACCTTTCCATGCCACAAATACAAGTATAAAAAAACCTGCGGTGATGAGCATGACATTGATCTCCAGCACTCAGTCCACCCTACATTCATCCCACCTAATGTGTTCTGCCCCGAACAGCTCTGTGAATAGTAAGATTAAAATCGGATAAATGCAGTTGAAAATAAATTAAAACATAAGTGTTCTTTGAACTCAGTTAGTGATTGTTGGTACGTACTTAATAGAGAAAATATTTTACTTCCAACTCGTTAAGGACGACTCAACAGACCCACCCCACCTTCAACAAAATGTACTAATTAATCACCTCCGTAAATATTGAACTTCTCTGGGGGGAAAAGCAAAGCAAATGAACTTCTGAGGCTAATGATGAATCAAGTTTAAAGGGTCTTATCAAACGATGAGCTCGCTTCTTTAATGCCCCTTTGCAATGTTACTCATTTGGGCGTGTTACATGATAAAATCATCTCCTGAAGGTTGCGTGTGGAAGCCACTTGTCAAGCAACGTACATGTATAAGCTTCTCGCATGGTAAAAATGTAAACAGTGTTGTGATGTGTGTTGTCCTCTGAGATCTGACATTCCAAATCAAGGGCTGCCTGTCTGAAATGCCAAAACAAAGCGCAACATTCTCTAAGTCGCCTCTATGTGGGAGTTGTGCCCTGTCGTGGAAAAAATGTTTCATTTTGGCTGCGTTTGTTTAAGAGCCTCACTTTCTTGTGTGTGTGTGTGTGTGTGTGTGTGTGTGTGTGTGTGTGTGTGTGTGTGTGTGTGTGTGTGTGTGTGTGTGTGTGTCAAAATTATCCTCTGGGGGCTCTTCACTTTTAGGACCACTTGACTTGTTGCTTCCTGCGATCCTCTTTCTTTTTCCGGCCTCATAAATGCTTCATGACGGCATTGAAACACACACACACATTTGCACACAAATTAACTAACAGGCCCTTGTTTTGTCCTGTGTGCGTGCATGATTTTGTGTGCGAGTGTAAGACCTGCTGAATATTTGACGAGAGCTCCGCTTTCATCGTGAAGATTCCTTCTCCTGTTTTGTTAGAGCAGCAAACCAACCTAAACAAAAAGGACAATTAATGGGTCTGCTTGAGTGTTGACGTGCATGTATCTGTAGATGACAACTACAAAAATGTAGTCATGTTTAGTAAGATTTACTGGGCTTGAGGAGAACAACTCGCAGTGCTAAATCATCTACCATTTCTCCCTCTGACAAAACCCTCTGCACACTTGTGTGTGTTTTGTTTTTGTACTCTGGTCAGTGTGGGTACCGGAATGTGTTTTTAACGACAGGGCGAGAACAGTTTTGCCGGTCATTACAACTGCAGACTTTGCTTTGAGGGTCAAGACTTAGTTTTCCAGCTAAGGCTTTAAATTGATTTTGGTCCCTGTTGGGCAATCCGATGTGCTGTTTGAGGTTCGGGTAGCCTTGACAGCTAGAAAATGCATGACGTCAGCGGATGTCCTAACATTGGGTGAAATAGAAGACTGTGCGGTGTTTTGCAGATGGCCATGCACACACATGCACGTGCACACACACAGAAAATCTGGTGTTAGAGTGTTGGCAAGGACAGTCTGAAGGATCCATCTTGCAATGACTCTCACTTGAGCATGTACAGTAATCGATGACTACTTATATTACTATATTTTATGGAAGATAAGGCGCACCAGAAAAACTCAATTTTTGGCCAGGATTTGAAAGTGTGTCTAATCACTAGGTGCGCCTATATACTGCATAATAAGGTGGATAAGATTGCTAATGCATTCAGTATTTTTAGGTATGCATTACTATACCATAAGATGTTTTATAGTATACTACTGTATTTGTGCAATGATTGATCAATCGATAATGTTTGCTGACCAAACCTGCATTACATTGGAATTTAACAACTGGAATTCGAACCAGAACAGCAACATGCCGAGCGCTGACACTTAATCACCAGACAACAAGTGTTACAGGTGACAAAAAACAAAGCATTAGAAATTATCTTGTTATCAAACTATTATACTCACAGTTCAAGAAACACTGATTTACATAGTGCATTCTTACATGTTAAACAGTCGTTCGATTTCTTTGCCAAAAATGTTAGAAAATGGAAAAAAAAACTTTCATCAAAACACTAAACAATTTGTTTTATGTACATTCACATATTGAACCACAACGTTATTGACATGCAGGTGAAGAAGCTGAGAGAATGTTTGACCTGTCAAAATGCACCATGCAAATCATGTTCTTGGCACCGTGACTGAAAATAGTGTGGTGATGAGAAGCTCCAATGCCTTTTTGTATGTCATCTGTACCTCTGATAGTTTAGTTGTAAAATTTTTGCACTTTCGCCGCCACTACTCAGGTTTGATTAACCTTTGCGATTTTGGTCAGCAACACTTGTCAACTGATCAACCTTTGCATTTATTATATCATTAGTGTATAAAAGCCCTAAAGTTATACACAAATGCATACAGTAGCCCTCAGATTTATGCACCTTTATAGGTCGATGCATCTGCAGTGCGGAAAATGCGGTATATGTCATATAAAATTTTACAGATAGAATAGAATTTAAAAAAAAAAAAGTTTGGCAGATATTTTAATTATTGCAAGCAACCTGCTGCATGTCACTCCTGTTCACTTGAGCTCAACTCTGGTCCTGGGTGAAAGAGACAAGCTGTGTAGAAAAGCTATTGGGCAGGCTGCCACAGGCTTGCTCAGCACCTTCAGGCAGGCCTCCGCAAAGCACAAGGATGCTGGTGTGCCGCTTGCCAGCTGGGTGTGGCAGCTGCCATTTGAGATGGTGGGCACCGCCAGGCAGCATGCATGGTGGCTGCACTGCAGTCTGGTAAAAGAGGCCCGCTGCAAGTGGTGCAAGTGAAAATCATATCATTTTGCCACTTGCATGTGTAATGACCATTAAAAGAAAGTTACAAAATAATAAATAAAAGTATAACTTGCCATTTAAATGAAATATTACATTTTGATGAGAAACACATTGTGATAAATATCTGATCGTCAAACTAAATGATCAAATAATTCAAATTATTTCAATCAGTGAAAAAATATTTGTTATTCCTTGTTTAAATTTTTTACAAGAAAATACATCTTAGACGTCATTCACCTGATAGCAAAAATCAATAGCATGTCTTTTGTCATTGTTGTCTTAGCAAGACAACATTTTAGGAGTGTAAGTCTCAACAGGTTGATTCCAGAAAATTATCTTAGAATTTAAATACTGTTTCTGGGCGGGGTGACCAATTTCTACTGATTTGAGCCATTTCCTGTTGGCACCTTGGCCTGGCTGTGAAGGACTTACTGTCTGCAAGTTGATGGAGGCGGACAGAAGTGTTGCAGACATCCCAGACGGAGGATCAAAGTCAGGGTCGTAGAAGCCCTCAACCTCACTAGTCGTTTTGTGCCTGTTTGCCATGATGACTCCGACTGTTTGACTTTTGTATGAGTACACTAAAGAATTCAAATATTTGAGTGTCAATATTTTTCCACCAAACCATGATGAACAATCTATTATTTTTCTTGATGGGCCGTTGCGCAACTCAACTTTACATTAGCTAAGTATTTTCCCTTGAAAACATTTTTTATACTGCGGTAGTACGTGTATGTTAAGCAAAAAGGATGCATTTTGTGCTTTTATAAACCCTTTGACCGAACAGTATTGTCCTTAAAGTTCCCACTCAGATTGTATTGTTTTCATGGTATTTGTTGACTATTTACAGAACCTCTAATATCTTCCCAACATGAAATCTGCACACATGTTGCCAGCATATTCCTTTTATGTAGAACTTTGACTAAGACTTTGAAAACAATGATGTGAAACAATGTTGTGTGTGAATGTGTAGGTTTGTGTTTTTGTGTGACTTGAGAAATGGAAGCTCTTGTTTCAGTCTACGACTGTGCAGAAGTGAGCCTTTGATCGATAAATGTCAGGCTTGTATTCATCCGAGCCTGGTACGAGTAATCTGATCCATAGTCTGGTCTGAGTTCTGATTCTCAGTCAGGTTTATCTTTTCATCCATTGTCTGTTGCGGTCCATTGGTGATCTTCTTCCTTTTGCGTATCAAAGTCCACGACTTTCATCCTGGTCTTGGTTTTTGGCCTATTCTTTCAGTCTTTAAACAACGGGATTGTCTATATTATTCTCGGTCTGTCATCTAGGTTGTAATCCTATTGTGATCCACGGCCATGACACATTTTGATCTGTACTCTATGTACTGGCCTGCCATAAGTTATGGTTTGCTGTTGATTTAAGGTTGTGGTCTGTGTGGCAGTCTTTCAGGTTGGTGCTGTAATACATCCGTGACCAGCACAAGGGTCAGGCAACAGATTTGGACTTGGTACTGGACACAGGTATGTGTTGACATATATTGTGTGTCTCTTTTAGGAGACGTGGACATTTACCAGCGCGACTTCCTAGCCCTGAAAGAGCGCCTGCACTCAGCTGAGCAGGAGAACCTGCGTCGCTCCAAAGAGTTGAGCCTGGTCCTTGATGAGATTAAGCAAGCCATTGCAGAAAAGCAGGTGCTCAGGGACATCAACCGTACCTGGAGCAGTCTTTCAGGTATGAATAGACACACATGGCTAATGGAACGCTTTTCGGAGCAATTTTTTGTTTTGGGGTCAACCGTCAGCTGGTGAGATATCTTTTGGATTCTGAACCGCTTGCTGTTTTGTGTTATTTACAGAGGAGACCCGCATGAAGTTGTGGAATGTGAGCATCAGCAAGAACTTCCTACAACTTCCTTCTGTCCTCCATCATCTTCCTCACCTTGTCAACAGAGAAGACAGCCTGCAGCCTGCCGTCCATGTAGGACAAGGACGCAGCGGAGGTCAGCAGGAGCATAAAGCACAACAAAATCAGACAGTTTGGAGGGAGCAAGACCTTCCAACCTTTTGTATGTTAGTAACGGAACCTTAAAGTCACATTTTGAATGGACAAAGATCCAAATATGATCAAAGGTTCTCATCCTAGTCAAATGTCTCTATGCTGCATTTTGTACAAATTGCGAAGCTTTTGTGGCTAGACATTGGGAGACCAGAGATCAGTACACTAATCAAGAAAGTGTGAAACAAACACATGAATTATGATCTCAGCATCGGATTGGGACAACATTGGGCGACACTATGCTCTACTGCAAAGATGAAAAAACCTGTTCGGGTAATATTTTTCACATGGCTCGAAGGATTAAATTTTAAGCCCTTTGGGAAATCTTGACTTGAAAAGCGCTATATAAATGCAGATCATTTCATGTTACCAAGATGAAAGATTAGTCAAATATGACAAGATTTTTAATAGAGTAACTCTGGGTGAGTTTACATTTGTCAAGGTTCGGAGCAGTTTTGAAGACATGACATTGAGCTGGACAAACATTTAATAGCTTTCTTTTCAAGGTTAAGGTGTAAAAAAGTTACGATACACATACTTTAATCCAAGTGAGGCAAGCCTTCAAATTTTCACAAGTAAACTGAGCTGATGTCTCCAATGGTAGAAACAGTTGAATGTCATCTGCATAGCAGTAATACACTATCATATTTATGAATACTGTAATATCACCTAGCGCAATCGTATAATCACTGAATAGTAGGGGTGCAAGTCCTGAACCTTGTGGAACACCACAGCTGACACCAAAAGGCTCTGAGGTAATATTGCAATGACTAACACAATGTGTCCTGTATGAAAGGTATTACCTAAACAATTAGACTACCAATTCATTTTTCTAGATGATCCAGTAGTATATTGTGGTCAATGGTGTCAAAGGGAGCGCTGACATCCAGGAGCACTAATATTTAAGAGACGCCAGAATCTATGGCCAGGAGAAGATCATTGCTTACTCAAACCAGGACTGTTTCAGGAGAATGATTAGCCCTAAGTCTTGACTGCACAAATTCGAAAATATTTCTAGACAATGTAATTCAGCTGCTGTGCGACAACTTTTTCAAGTAATTTTACCAAAAGAATTATAAATATGAAACTGGTTTATGATTACATAGGTATTCTGGGTCAAGGTTAGGTCGCCTAAGTATGGGTTTAATAATTGCAGATTAGAAAGCTGCAATACCCGGGAGTGGCATATTATTAATAATATTTAAAACCAAAAGTTCTAAGATCTACAAAAAAAATGTTTGCCAGTGAGCTAAGAAGCTTGTCAAGCTGGCGGTCTGTTTGGCCCCACTCGCGAGCTGGCTAAGATTAGCAAGGGACAGATCATTAAAAGTGGAAAAAGTCACAAGACGGCCTCCGTCCCTAGTTTCTCCCATTGCGTCCTAATCTCTCAGGCATGACTAAGTTCCACAACGTACATCCCAAATCTGCGTGTGTGTGTGTGTCACAGTTTCCATCGTAATGGGTGTTCCCAGCGTGAAGCGGGAGGTCCATTCGTACTTGACTGACACACTCAACTCTCTGATGACACAACTCAGCCCAGCCGAGAAAGACGACTGTGTCATCGTTGTGCTCATTGCCGAGGTTTGCTTGACGCTTACTTCAACTGACGACACATGTTGGCACGCAATGACAAACTTTTCTTCACCGACATGTATGCGTGCATGCAGGCTGACCATCAATATGCCGCGAGTGTGGCAGACAACCTGAAGCTCCTGTGAGTGGTCTGCATGATGGGTTGTACCGTGGCAACATGTTTCCTCACTCCCTGTCTGCCCTTTCGTCTCTGCTGGCTGTGTGTTTCCCCTTACGTGAGACAAAATGTGTGTAAGTGTGCAATAGTGTGTGTGTGTGCCTGTGCAGGTCTATACTGTGTCTTAAATGTCCGTACTGTATGTGTGTTCTCCTGTCCATTCTTTTCCCTCCGATTAGAAAAAGTGAGCGCAGCTGATCTCTGTTCACTTGACAGGTTTCCATCAGAGATCCAGACAGGCCTTCTGGAGGTGGTCTCGCCTTCAGTTCACTTCTACCCGGACTTTTCGCAACTCCGTGAATCGTTTGGAGACCCAAAAGAGAGAGTCAGGTAGGTGGCAATGATAAAAAGGCGTAAAAACACAAAAACCCTGCACGACTGAGTAGGACGAATCAAACGCTCAGGATACAGTCGGATACCATCTAGTTAGAATGCAATTAAAATGTCTTTTTGTTTCCGTTTATCAAAACAAGTTCACTTGAATCTTGCAAAGAAAAGGATAACAATCGAGAAAGTAGGAACATGAGGCAATCATGGATGGAGGGGAAAGCGGGAAGGGGATTTGGAACCTTGTTATGTTGAAATGTCACGGCCATCCTTCCGCTCAATGTGCCTCAAAGACAAGCATCCTCTGAAGGGTTAACCTTGTTTTCGGCCCAGGTGGCGCACCAAGCAGAATCTGGACTACTGCTTCCTGATGATGTACGCCCGCTCCAAAGGGACATATTATGTGCAAGTATGCAAGCTCATATACACACACACACATATCCGTCACTTTTCCAAGTTGACTTGCGTCCTGGCAGCTGGAGGACGACATCGTGGCACGGCCCGCCTACTTGAGCACCATGAAGAAGTTTGCGCTGCAGCAGCCTTCCGAGGAATGGATGATCTTGGAATTCTCACAGCTCGGCTTTATCGGTGAGCTCTTCCTGCGCATATGCCTCAGACAAAGGGGGGTTGACACTTGTTTGTGCACAGGGAAGATGTTTAAGTCATCCGACCTGTCCCTGATTGTGGAGTTCATGTTGATGTTCTACAAGGACAAGCCAATAGACTGGCTCCTTGATCACATCATGTGGGTCAAAGTCTGCAACCCAGAGAAGGATGCGGTAAGTCCTTACCCTGCACAGTGTGACCTCCACGGCGGAGGTAAAACTTTGCACTCAAACCGGGAGCCCGCCCTTTCAAAATAGTGATGCAGCAGTCCAACAGAAGATGGCAGTGCGCAGTTACAAATTAGGACGTAATTGATCATGATGAATAACATTCATTTAAAGAATACAAACACAGTCAGTAGGCTCATCCATAAAGGAAAAGACCACAAACAACCACTGAGAAAATATAGTTGCCTTTCTCGCAAATGAGGATTTCTCCCTCTCCTTGTTGTTTTTCATGGACCGTTTGTGCCCATCTGGGCCCTTCAGAAACACTGCGACCGCCAGAAGGCAAACTTGAGGATCCGCTTCAAGCCATCCCTCTTCCAGCACGTGGGGACGCATTCGTCACTGGCTGGCAAGATCCAGAAATTGAAGGTGAGTCGGGCTGGGTAGCAATGGGGCAAAGTGGGGAAAGGTCAACCAACAGGTCACATCCATGGCTTAATTTTTACTCTAAGGACAAGGACTTTGGCAAGCAGGGCCTCCACAAGGGTCATGCCAATCCCTTGGCCGAGCTCAGCACCAGCCTTAAGACATACCAGCACTTCACCCTGGAGAAAGCCTACCTGGGGGAGGACTTTTTCTGGGCGTTCACCCCTGTGGCGGGTGACTTCATCCGCATTCGGTTCTTTACACCCGTGCGCGTCCACAGGTGGGTGTCAATCTGTGTGCGCGATGGCGTTTCTGTGTGCCTGAAGCAAGAAAAACCCTTGTGGTGTTTCCTTCTAGGTATTTTTTCCGAAGCGGAAACCCAGAGCATCCCGGGGACAAACTGCTAAATGCCTCGGTGGAGGTGCTCCCCTTCGACGTGAGACCTCTCTCCTTCGAGCTGACCCGAGGAAACAAACGAAAGTCTGACTATACACCTGCACATGCTATTTTCTAGAATATTCAGGCAGAAAAAGAAGCTCTGGCAGATGGCAGGGATCAAAAAGGCAAATATCAACGAATGGAGGACGGATTCCTCCGAATTGGTTGGTCAACATCACCTGTTTTACGTTTGCATATTTTCAATAATGGTTCCTAATAGATTTGTTAGGCAAGTCCGCTTCATAAAGTTTTCTCAACACTCTGACACAACAGCACATTTCTTGTGTTCAAATAAATAATTTCGCAGTCCGCACTTATTGTCCAAAACAAACATAAGATCATCCCGTTAAATGTTTTGAGGATGGAAAAAAACTGCGACCGCTAATGGTGGCTAAACCACCCAAAAGCATTAGAAGACACAAAAAAAGCATATGATGGCAATAGTTCGAAGCAATCAACGACACGCCTGTTGTCCCATTAGAGCTTACGAGCATCCCGAGCGGGGAGATGGGACTGCATAGGGGAGCGTGCGGATTATAATGAGTGCTGACTTTAACCTCAAGCCCCTCCCCCACTTTCACTCTCTACCAGCAGCTCTGTTGTGCATTAATCGTGCATAAGCGGCGGTGGCACCGTGCCTTTAATGGACGCCTTGCAGGTCTCTTAATGATTCGTGCATGCTGCCTCCACACATTAAGCCAGTGCTCTTTTTATTAAAGTTTAACATAGATGTTGCATGGACAAGATTTAACTATAAGCTATTTTTTGTAAAAGAAACGTGTTGCAACAAAAACACGTTCAATTCAACAAATATCTACCCATTTCCCATTTTTGTTTAATACAGTGGTACCTTTACTTACAAGTGTCTCTACATAGGAAAGTTTCAGGTCACGAAGTAGCTGAACGGGTAACCTATTGCCTCTAGTTACAAAAGCGTTTCAGGACACTAATTTAAAAAATGAAGTAAAGTACGCGATGCTATTAACCGCTCCCAGAGTTTCCCAAACGTGAACAAACTGGCTATCGCTTAAAAGCTGCCAGGCAACCCAGTGTCCATGCGTGCTCCCAGCATGCTCTTCATGTCACCGTCCCAGTTCAAAGTTCAGAGATGAGTAGGAGGGGTTCTGGCAAGATAGCAGAGAGGAGGACGCAGCCATTATTCAATAAGCCCAAATTAAATACATTTTAGCAAAATTCCATGATTAATGTCTCACCGGAAAGGAATCACCTGGAAAATTTTGACAAGACGGGCTATCGCTACTTCTGCCCCACACATTTCCGACAGATTGTCAAAAGCTGGCAAGAGCAGACGTGATTGGATCATTTTTCAAAAAACTTGAGGCAAAAAGGTAAATTAATATTTAATGTATTTCCCTTCATTCTTTGTTTTTTCACATTACGTTTTATGTTTATTGTGCGGTAATGTGATTTTAACGTGTATTTGTTTCATGTTCTGATTCTTTTATAATTTATTAAAATAATATCACACTGTAATTTTGCGGGGCTTGGAACAGATTGACACATTTACATTCAAAATGCGCCCATACTTACAAATTTTCAGGTCACGATGGCACTTACAGAACAAATTAAATTAGAGCTACCACTGTAGAAGGTGTATCCTGAAATGTTGCGTATTGATAGCTACTGGAAAATAATTGCACATTCTGAATCTTTGAGAAGCAGTTTGATCCAATTGTAAAAGATCAAAGGTTGACTTGATAGTCACCCTTAACGGATGCTGGACTATATCTGAACTAGTTGTTCTTCAAATAATTAAAAAAAAAAAAACTTGAAGAGGACATAGGTGCTAGGTTATGCAGAATTTATTGGATGTAATGTCGTTTGAGAAAAGGTGTAAATGATGACAAATTAGCTAGCTGTTTGATTTTGATAATTATCCTACACCGGTAATGTAATACCTTGATCATAGTAGCCACATCTTTAAGATTCCACATTACCGTCACACGTGAAGTAATGGCAATGATATTATCACCGGACGTCGCAAGATTTACACCCCTTTATGTGCCTTTTTGACGGCCTTTTTTGCTACACTTTGATGGGTTTGGGAGGGGGGACGAGGTGGATTATGACCGATAAGTCCTCGTGCAAAGTCGAATGCAGAGAAGTGCATTAAGAGTCATTAAGTCCACATGTAGGGACTAGTCGGATTATGATCAGAATATTGCCGTTATTTGGGTTTTGTGGAATCTTACGTTAACCTGCAAAAAACTGAATTTGCTTTTTAATCGGACTGCTTATAGTATGAATTAGACGGTGACGTTATTCTTCTCTTACGAGGACTACTTATTCATGTAAACCTGTTCGTTCCTGTCTTTGTTGGTGCTGCATTTAACTTTGTTCTCATTGAAGAGAAATTAATCATAGAAGCTAACTCGCTCAACAAGCCTCCCTGGGATCTTTTCATTTGACAAAAATGCCGCATTTGTATACATCCATATATCGTGTAAGTCTTCATTCTGGCAGGCAACATACAAGCCTAACTTGTAACACACATGAGAACAAAACACTTTTGAAGCAACCACAGTACTTTATTGATTGTGGTGAGTAACATGGAATAAATATTTGATTTCGTGTGAAACTTAAAATGCAGAAACTAAATCAGCCCATGTATATGGTGTTACTATTGTAAACACTTTATTCTAAAACCCAAATTACGATCTCACACTGACTATACCATGCATAATAACATACCCAGTGGAGGTGATGAAACCCCCCAAAAGGCTTTTCTATGGCCTCCAATGATCCTCCCTTTGCCCACCTTTTCTTCGACTCAGGAATGTTCCAGAAGGGCGTTGCTGAAGGGGAAGTGGATCCTGCCTTTGGGCCCTTGGAGGCCATGCGCCTTAGCGTGATCAGCGACTCCCCCGTGTGGATCATCCTTAGTGAGGTGGGGATGCTCGTGCTGCTGCTCGCAGTGGCTTCCTTCCTGCAACCAAGATCGTACAAAATAGTCAAATGACTTAATTGGGCCTCTTTGTTAAAGCATGTGAAACCCAAACCAATTGATTTTGATTCCAGGAAGGAAGAGATAATTTCTCGCACGTATGTTGTGGTCGTCCTAGAGCAGGGGTCAGGAACGTATGGCTCGTAAGCCAGATATGGCTCTTTTCACAAGTACATTTGGCTCGCAGATAAATTATGGGCCTCAGTAGACTTCCATGTGACTTTTTCAATTGTAGTGTATGCAAAGCAAAAGGAACACTTGTAAAACCAACGGGTTGGTCCAAAATATATGGGGCAAAGTTTCAACTACAGTTTACACTCATGGTGTTACACCAACAGACTCCTTTTTGTTTCTAAATAATACTTTGTCAGGGGTCTCTAAGTCACTGCCTGGGGGCTAATTGCGGCCTATGTGGTAATAGTTTGAAGCCCCAGCCTTAAAAAGAATGTCTAAATGGACAGTGTGTATTATTATTTCCGGTGGGAAAAATATCATTTATTAAAGAAACAAATACTGTTTTGAAAATATATGAACTATTAAATGAACATCCATGTTTTAAAATACTCATGGGTAGGGAAATTTGCATTTATTGTATGTATCATTAGCTTCAATTAGATGGAGCTGATATCATTGTTGGCCAAATTGCTGCTACAGGTATCCCCAAAAACAAAGATTTTATCCTTTCCGTCAACAAACTGTAAACGCCCGAAAACGACAGCAAAACAACCAGGGCAATTTGATTGGGTGAGCCGTAGGGCTTCGTGGATCGCTGCACACAAAGCACACTGCCCGAAATGCAGTGCCATGAAAAAAGTATTTTCCTCCTTCCCGTTTTTTGCATACTTATCACTCACAAAGGGTTAAGATCATCAAACAAAGTAAAATATCACACAGAGACAACTCAAGTAAATACAAAATGCCGTTTTAAACTGTTTTTTTTTTTTTTTCATTTATTAAGGCACAAAAAAATCTAGGCTTATTTTGCCTTATGTGAAAAGTAAGCATCATTGTCTGGAGAGCGGGTTTGTCCGTTTTGTTGAATTTTGTCCTAAAATATATGGTGTGGCTCTCAAGTTAAAAAAAAAATGCTTTCATGGCTCTGTGTCAAAAAGGTTCCTGACCCGTGTACTAGACCTTGAATGAGTTTGGGATGAGAAACGTGATGACCATGAGCATGTTTTGATAGTGTGTTGTTTTCAACAGATTTTCATTAAGAAAGTGGAGTGACAAGCAAGGTTATTCTTGAGGTCCACCTTCCTGCTCACTTCAGTCAGGCCTCCTTATCTCCAAGGGTTCACAGCGCCGCCCTGTGGTGGCATATGATCCCCCGGAAAACGCTTGGGATCTCACGCACGAGGCAAAGTCATGCTGAACCTTCTTAACGTCGAGTGACAGCGGGGTGCGTCCAACAATGACGACCAAGAAGGTCGCGGCCCTGTAGGCTGCAGGCCGATTTCGATGGTCCTGGGAGGCTACGACATCTTTTTACGACGTTCTTCGGCCTTTTAGCAGTTATTTTGGACCTTCACAGTCAAGTCACTGGACGCACTCACACTCAAATGCCTCCTATAGGCAAAGGACCGCATCAGGCCATTACACGGACATTTTCTGATCCAGTAAATCTCAAACAGGTGGATGGTCGCCATGCCGACATTCAGTTTGTTATACTTTGTAGGACTCGTCAGTTCTTTGTACTCAAAAACGTTCAAGATGTTTCTAAGCTTGACACTTTTCTACTTTTATGTCACATCTGCAGATGATTTCAAAGGGTCAATGGATTAAAGATCCTTCAAAAATATGTTGACATTAAGTTGTTTCTACATTGCTTCCATGTGTTTTGTACGTAACTTGGTGGATTATTATTATTAGTATTATTTTTTTATTTAACCATGTCTGAAATTTAGTATTATGGACAAAGAGTTCCATCGATCTTCACTTGTAATTCATCAAACTTTTGTTTTAAGAAGTTTTTTATTTGCTACTTCAATTCACCATTAAAATAAGTGATTTCACTATGTTAGAATTATATTAAATGTAATGCAATGTAAATGACTATTAAATAGAATAATACAACACAGACAAAACAAAGGTGGATCAATACTATATCAGTAGTCTCAAACTAGCAGTCCTTGGGCCAATTGCTGCTCATAGGATGATATGGAAGTTTAATATTAAATGTACAGCGTGTATTATTTGACCACAAGAGGCTGCTGTACCCTGTTATATGACCGAAAACAAGTGCCATAAAGCACAAGGAATTTATAAACTAGAGATTCAAAGTGATCATAAAGAAATGTTTTAATTTTTTTCCCTGTCTCTAGCAAGATTTTTTGGGGGGTACCTGTGGCAGCAAGATGGAGGACAATATGTTACATGCCTTGTGTTATGTGAAATAAGATTCTCGACCTAATCATTTTAAAAAAATATACATATTTTGTTTGTTTGTTTGTACATGATTCAATTGTTTGTTTGTTTGTAAATGATTCAAATTGAATCTTTTCTTCCGGCGCCGTCACGAATGGCAGCCACTCCAGCAGCTCCCGTGTTATTTTCGATTGTTCTCGATTGTTCTCAGCTCAGGGATGCTGCTGGAAATGTGAATTTCCCTTCGGGGATGAACAAAGTATCTATCTATCTATCTATCTATCTATCTATTTTTATAATAGTTCAAGGATGTTTCCTTATTATTCAAATATTATTTTTTTTTAAGATTTTAACCACTAAAATGCACAAATGGCAGTGTCCCTCTAAGCGTAACCCACTTAGATTATGGATTCATTTGTTACTGATTGATTGATTTATTTATTTTTAAACAATAATTCTTAATGTTTTTTTAAATTTTTAAATCTTTTTTTGAGTGAGAAATTGTAAAACATTTGAAAACGAGGAATGTTTTTATAAGCGTTTTTTTTTTTGTGGAAAACCCGTTTAGCTCAACTTCACTCTGACCCTACTCTGGCAGCCCCCATGTAAATTGAGTTTGAGTGCCCTGCTATAGACTCACAAATTGGTGAAACATGTTAAAAAATGACCTAGGACACGCTGGAGAGACTACATCTTCAGGCTGACCTGGGTGTGGCTCAGGATCCCGTCGGATGAGCAGGATCGGGGGTTGGTAACCTGTGGCTTAGGAGCTGTATGCAGCTTTTTAGCGCTGGGGCTTTTCCAGAAATGTTTACGAATTTAAAAAGACTGGGGAGGCAATATATTTTTGTTTTAATATGGTTTCTTTTAATAAGGCAAACAAGCTACAAACATTTTAATGTTTTCCAATGCTTTAAAAATGTGTAGATTTTTAAAAATATTTCAACTAGGGATGTAACGGTGAGACGAGAAGGAATATCAGCTGGTATGGGTTCACAGGTGGAAGTGACCGGTTTGACTGACGCTCTCTCACTGGTACCGGCTGTTGAAAAAAACGGGATACAAGTTGACGCCTCGAATGCATAAACGTCATGTATTGTTACATTAAGTTGCGGCTCTCATGATTTGAACTCCTGCCAGGAGAACTTAGCTGCAATGTTAAACTCATAGGAATTTCTTCCATTCTTTTGCTCTCTCTCCTGTGTCACCTGTGTTAGAGCTCAGCTGTGCAGGCCTGAACATTGCCCCTTTTAAAGGGACCAAGTCACAATGCAACTGCTTCCAGCTGCACCCCTTATTTCAACACAGAAGTCACGTTAAGCGGGTAAGATCACTATAACAAACCTGTTATAGGTGCTTATTTAGTAACCAAGTAGCTGTTTTTATAGAATGACTGCTGATTTATTTTGTATATATTTGGAATGACACTTGGGGAATAATATTGTGTTTTCTTGCTCAGGCCCACGTGTGCTGCATCCAACTTTGTCATTTTAATATTAGGCTAATATAGCTAAAATAGATACATACAACATGTGTTACATTCAGTAAAAAAACTTATAGAATGCTTTAAAATTTTGCGGCTCCAGGCAAAGTTATTTCTTACGCCCAATATGGCTCTTTGACATTTCTGGTTGCTGACCCCTGAGCTGGAAGGAAAGGCTGGAGAGAGTGAGGTCTGCACTTTCCTGTTACTTCCCTTGCTGTCATGTAATGTGACTGAGCAGAATATCTGAGATTTTAGTATATCTTTGCATGACCAGTTTTTTACAACTGCTTCACATCTGTGTTGCATAGAGTCCACCAACTTGTGGGGTTGAAGTCACAGAGGTGGTCAAAAAGCTCCTTGGTGGCAAGGCCCCAGGGGTTGATGAGATCTGCCTGGAGTTCATTAAGGCTCTGTATGTTGATGGTTGACATGCGTCTGCAACATTACATGGACATCGGAACAGTGCCTCTGGATTGGCTGACTGGGGTGGTGGTTCCCCTTTTTAAGAAGGGGGACCGGAGAGTCTGTTCCAACTACAGGGGAATCACACTTTTCAGCCTCCCAGGTAAGGTCTATTCCAGGGTACTGCGGAGGAGGGTCCATCAGGAAGTTGAATCTCCGATTAAAGAGAAGCAGTGTGGTTTTCGTCTTGGCCGTGGAACAGTGGACCAGCTCTACACACTCTGCAGGTTCCTTGAGGGTGCATGGGAGTTTGCCTATCCAGTCTACGTGTGTTTTGTGGACTTGGAGAAGCCATTCAACCGTGTTCCTCGGGAAGCCCTGTGGGAGGTGCTTAGGGAGTATGGGGTACCACACCTTATCATGGCTGTGCAGTCTCTGTATGCCCAGTACCAGAGTCTGGTCCGCATTTCTGGCAGTAAGCCGTCGGGTTGGTTTCCAGTACGAGTTGGACTCCGCCAGGGCTGCCCTTTGTCACTGATTCTGTTCATAATTTTTACAGACAGAATTTCTAGGTGCAGCCTTGGTGGGGAAGGGGTCCAGATTGCAGGCCTCGGCATTGCATCTATGCTTTTGGCAGATGAATTGGTGCTATTGGCTTTCTCAGGCCATGATTTTCAGCTCTCACTGGAGCGATTTGCAGTCGAGTGTGAAGATCAGCACCTCAAGTCTGAGACCATGGTACATTACTCAACCGGAAAAGGGTCGCATGTTCCTTCTCGGTTGGGGATGATATCTTGCCCCAGGTGGAGGAGTTTAAATATCTTGGGGTTTTGTTTACGAGTAAGGGTAGGATGGAACAGGAGATTGACAGACGGGTCGGTGCAGTGTCTGCCGTCATGCGGACCCTGTATTGGTCTGTCGTGGTGAATAAGGAGCTGAGCCAGAAGGCAAGGCTCTCTATTTACTGGCCGATCTTTGTTCCTACCCTAACCTATGGTCATGAACTATGAGTTATGACCGAACAACAGGATCTCGGATACAAGTGGCTGAAATGAGTTTCCGCCGCAGGGTGGCTGGGCTCTCCCTTAAAGATAAGGTGATAAGCTCAGTCATCCGGGAGGGACTCTGTGTAGAGCCACTGCTCCTCCGCATTGAGAGGAGCCAGTTGTGGTGACTCGTGCATCTGATAAGGATCCCTCCTGGACGCCTCCCTCGGGAGGTGTTCCGGGCATGGGATAAATGGCCCCAACACCAGAGTAGGAGAAACATGCACAGACCATGATATTTGCACCCCTATGCTTCACTGTCTCAAACGTGTACTGAGGGTTAAATTCTGAGTTTGTGGGTGACTCACACACTGTCGGTGGCACCTGGACCCATAAAGGACAATTTTACTTTCATCAGTCCACAAAATATTCCTCCATTTTTCTTCAGGCCAGTTGATGTGTTCTTTGGCGAATTGTAACCTCTTCTTGGCATGCCTATTTTTAACAGAAGGACTTTGCGTGGTAATCTTGAAAATACATTTTCTGCAGACTGTTTGATCATCCTGGAGATGATCATTGGCTGAGCCTTTGCCATTCTGGTTTTTCTCCCGTCCATTTAAATAGTTTTCCTCCACGTGTGTCTGGTATTTCTACCCATTTTAAGGCATTGGAAATCGTTTTAGCTGAACAGCCAACAATTTTTAGCACCTCTGGAGAGGGAAGAACCTATAAAATCAACTTTTTAATCAATGAATGCCGTTCTTTGGAGCAGTGTTTTGAACAACCTATTTTCCTCAAATGCATGTTAAACCACTGATGTCTTCATCATTTTAAATAGGCGCCACCCAATTCGCAGCTCTTTTTGTTTTTCTTCGCCAAAATTGATGAACTTAGAGATTGAATGCCACACTGCTATTTTTGAATGAACCCGTTTAAAGTATTTGCTGGAGCGTGCCAATTAAGAATAGTGGGTCTTGTTCCTTTTCTAAAAATCGACTGCACCTACTGGTAACTTGTCTGGCATGTAACAATTTAAAAAAAAAAACGACTAAAAACAGGGATATTCTGGTTAGTTACTTTGCACCGTTATTATTTTAAATAGAAATGTAAATCATTTATGTATACGGTATTTGCTTGTGTCCTTGACACCGTTTTCACAAGATTGTTAGGAAGCTGAGCGGTCCTGCAGCTGAGCGGTTAGCATGTTTGCGGCACAGTTCTTAGGTTATGTGTTTAAATCCCGTTACCAGTCCTCCTGTGCGGTGTTTGTATGTTCTCCTGGTGCTTGTGTGGGTGTGAATGAGTAAGTGAGTTGTCTGTCTTTGTGTGCCATGCAACTGGCAAGAAACCAGTTCAGGGTGTTCCCTGCCTACTGCCCAAATATAGCTGGAAAAGAATCCATCACCCTCGTGAGCCCACAGAGGATAAGTGGTGCAGATAATGGATAGGGAGGCTAATCATACCAAACTTAAAAATGGCGTTCACCAGGATACATGAAATATCCATTTTTTCCATCTCAAAATAGTGTTTTTATTATATTAAAGTCAGTTATTGCAACCTGTTGCATCATGCGCCCAGTTATCAAAGTAAAAAAAAATGTATGGACGATCAAAGATGCCAACCAAAAACACGAAATGGTTTTCGTCACGAAGCCATCAAGCTGCAGCAAGGACCAATAAAGCCTTGGCATCCTTTACCAGTTGACCAATCACCGCCGTCCACGAATTGCAGCGCCCCAAGCGACCAATTGGCCGGTGACAGTGACGAGGAAATGTTACAGTTGCTTGCTTCTCGGCCAATCAGCAGCAGACATGGGCGGTCTTTGTCCTCCATTATTCACACGTGATTGTAGATGCCAGTTTCTAAGCTGGCGGCTGAGGTGAGTTCATTGAGCGAAGAAATGCCTTTATTTCCTTCGTACATGTTGATTTTGATGTATTTTATTATTGTAAAACTTCTTGCAAGATCCATCTGTTTGTCCAAAATGTGCTTTTTTTTTGCTGTGTTTCGTGTAACGGGCGTTTAGAGAGATCAACCGTGCCGGCCTGAAAAATGCTAGCGTGCTATTTTAGCATTCTGTGCAGCATGTCAAGTTTTGAACTAGTTAGTTCATCCATCGGTCGGTTTAGCAATGATCCTACAGCTATAATTTTTTGAGGCTAAGATTATTTAAAATAAGCAACATCTTAGGTGGCCGTACAGTATTGACGCAGCGGACGTAGTAATACTTCTCATCGTACACTTATACCTTTTTGTTTCGAAATGAAATGTTACATGTCTCTAAGCTCATTGACAGCAGACTTGCAATTAGGTTGTGGTTCCGGTGTGTTACAGTTTGAGGCCCTTCAGTTGTATGTGATACGAGAAAACTAGTTTGGAAAGATTAAAGTGGCTTCGTGGTTAAAACGCTGCGCCTCCCCATACCTAACCCCTATGTGGTGAAGTGTGCGTTTCAAAGCAAAATTACTGATGTCTTAGGGGGGCACAAAATCAAATTACAGTACTATGTTAATATAGGGATATGGATTCATATGTTGTCTTAACTATATTGTGCGATACTCATTCTATTTGGTGGTTAGGACTTGGTTAAACCCCAAGTCAAAAATGACCCGCTGGCAAGGTTAGTGGTGCCAATTCCTAAAAGACTATGGTTAAACTGGTCAATGCATGACGTAACGATACTTTTTTTGTGTCGTTGGTATTCTAACAATCTGGTTACTGCTGTAAGGGTAACTTTTATTTCCCGGATAATTTGAGAATTCAAAAACCATATTCTATTCACGTGGATTTTAAATTCTTTTCAGGATTTTACCCAGACAATACCAATTGATCTTTGTAAGGGTAACCTAAATATTAAATGTTTATAATAGTAGAATAAACTTCATTAATACCTAAAGTTTTATTGCTAACCATCTAAGTACTATTTTCTTTATTGTCATGTTTAATGTAGTT
Organism: Urocampus carinirostris; assembly: GCF_059441175.1. Lineage (NCBI taxonomy): Eukaryota > Metazoa > Chordata > Actinopteri > Syngnathiformes > Syngnathidae > Urocampus > Urocampus carinirostris. The sequence continues at coordinate 15,250,026 of NC_142357.1, forward strand.
AAAACAGTATAAACATAATTAAGACTTAAAAGAGAGAAATAAAGTATGTCAGGATCATTAGAAAAAACTATTTACAAGGTAGTGCTTCGAGACTAGCCTTAGGTAAGTGCACCATAACAATGATGCAATAACATTTTTCAAAAAATACTAAATAGGTTGAGGAAATATGACTATCCCTTTTATGTACAACAGCATCATTATTTTTTAGGTGTTTAGGGTGGTGATGGCCCTGGATGTGAGAGTGTCTCTGAGCCTGATAGTCTGTGGTTTGCAATAGTCTGTGCAGCCCTTTGAGACTCTTTGTGATTAAGGGCTATACAAATAAAACACGTCTTGACTTGTTTGAATCAATCAATCTGTAGGGCAGGAGTTCAAAGATGTGATGTCCAAGTGAATGAGTATTTCCTGCCCATTGAGAAAGGGGTCTTTTATATTCTTGTTGGCTCTGTTGCATTATTGCAAGCTGGCAATCTCCTGCACATTGGGCAGAAAGCATTCAATGATTTTCTGGGTTGTGTTGATGACTTTATGGTTTATCGAATTATTGGGACCACAATGGCTATTGGATTAAAGAGGCACATTTGTATGGTTAATCATTACATTCACAATCCTAAGACATTACTTGGGTTGTAAGTGATGTCGTCGTTGCAAAAAGGAAACAAATCCACCTGTTAGTGTGGCCTGTCTCATGAAAAACCTAGCCATAGTACATTGATTATGCAATCACATGTTGTTGGTGTTGTGAGCACATCTAATTTTATTCTCCTACTTTTTTGTCCAAACTTAAGTCTTTGAAGTCTTTCAATCATCTTGCTTTGAAATAGGCCAAATCAAAATTTATTCAGTATTATTGCAGCATTACCATCAGTAGTTTTTGGCACTGTTCAATGTGCAGTATTGAGATGGATAAAGCAGCTGAAGTATTCCATGTCACCTGTAAATTCTCGCTTTTTTGTGTGTATTTCTTACCCACTTACGCAGTGGTGTGGGATGAAGTGGATTTACTGCCCCATTGAGAAAGGTATCTGTTAAACGAATGGCGTCTAGGAGCTCGTTGCTGAGATACCATAGGATGCTTCATGTAGTTGGATCTAGTTTGTCCGGTGAATCTAGTAAAACCTGGTCAGTATGCACATTGATTCAACAGTCTTTCATGTCTTTGCATGAAATGGAAAGTAAAACATTAACCAGGCCATTTTTCAGATACCATAAATATAGATGCTGTCTTTGTCATTGCCATGATCATCATGGTGCAGGTTTTTCAGCAAACAAAGCTTAAACAAACCAACCATGAATTCATATCAAAGACCTCCTAAGAAGTATAATGACATTTTAATAAAACCTACAATAAAATAAACGCACAAGCGTATCAGATGGCCACTACGCTAAACTAACAGCAACATTCCTCTTTCTGGCTAATCCCATTAACCTGATTAGCGTCTGGATTGACATAAACAAGGGGAAATTGGTGAAAACAATCCAAAATAAAACTGAGTGAGCTATACAATTTTTACATATAATACCAAGCCTTAATACAGATTGGTGTCTTTTGACACTTTGGATGTCATGTATATTTTGCCTTGGGTTTGAGTGCATGACTGGACTCGTTTTTGACAATGACTGGAATGCAACATGAGTGTTTGGTACTACAAAGTTACTAGCTAATCTGTGATGAATAATCCACTTAGCAAAGAGGTAGATTTTGCTGCCTTAACCGTCACCCTACATCCAGCTGTTGGCATTAAACATATAAAGGTTTTGCTTTTGGTTGGAGAACTTTTCAAAGTAGAGATTTCCTACAAAAGACCCATTTCAGGTGCTTTTCTAATCTTGTTTAATGAACGTTTTGTGACATGGCTAAAAGCTGTGCCTGGTACACATTACCAGGCACGACATATTGTGTGCAAGAAATACGTGTGTTTCTTTGTTTTTTGTGTTTCAAATATTTTATTTTGTTGTTTATTTTTTTGTCTACTTGGTCTTAAATTGATTTCACAAGGCTTATAAAAAGTCAGGTCTTGAATTTGACTTACCTCAAGCTGTAGGAACCCTGTTTAAATTCTCTTTTGTTTGTCCCCACTTTACAGTCATCTGTCATCATTTACGGTATTTTTAAAACTGATTTCCAACTGAAGGATCCAATTTTCATTTTGTACCTTCTAGAAACTGTTTTTATATTATTTGAGTTAGGCACATTATCCCTCAAGCTAAATTTCTCAAGGAACAGATGGGGTACATCCGTTTTTCTTAAAACGTCAGTGTGTTAAAAACAGAATTGGTGGCAATAAGTGTTTCAATGCTAGTGAGTTGGTCTGTAATGTGAGCACAAGGTCCGCCCTTTCAAGCCGGTGTGTGTCCCATGGTGTCGCAAGTGTTGCAGGCCTGTCCTCGGCGGGCTCAGTTACCTGGCGCCCATCCATAGCTATGGTAACATAAAGCATGCCTTTGATCTAATCAGTGGTGTGCCATCTTTTGCACAGAGAATGGATCAGACTGTGAGGTTGTGGGTTTTCCTGGCAATTGGGGTCTTGTGCCTGTGCCTTGCGCCAGTAGCTCAGACCCATGACCCAGAGATCTTGGACGAGGACTTGGACGTAGATGACGAGGATGACATGGACCTGGATGTTGTGGGATCCCATGAGGATCTTGAAGACCATCATCATGATGATGATGATGTTGCTACTTCTTCCAAGACCCCACCTGTTCCCAAAGTAAGCTTTTTGACCATGCACCGTTTGTTGATATGGCTATACGGCGAGTAGCATTAATGTTGATTGTGGTGGCCTCTGTGCAGGTTACTTACAAGGCTCCCGAGCCATTTGGAGAGCACTACTTTGCAGAATCTTTCGATCGTGACACACTGGACAGGTAAGTGCTTACTCGACAATACAACACTTCCAAACCTGGATCGTGGCTAACCAGTCCACAAACATTAACAACATCACTCATTACTTTCTTGACCTCAAGTCACTTGTAATCAGTGCATTTTCGAAGGAGGGCGTGGGGTGGGAGGCTTACTGGGCAACAATATTAACTAAGTGCCAAAATTTATGAATACGTTTTTTAGAAGCATTATCCGTAATACGTTTTTAGAAGCATTGTCCCTGAGTGCCAAAATGCAAAAGTACGTTTTGGGTTTCTTTTTTCAACTAACGGCTTTGGCACAGCCGATCTGTGAGTATCAAGGCTCGGGAATGATTTCAGTATGATAAGGGGTATTGAATTTTTAGTAGTTTTGTATATCTTTCTTAAATTTAAATGTCATTCAAAAATCTACCTTAGAATATGTTATACTTGCTCACACTAATATTCTGATGAATGAATAAAGCTGTACAATTAAGCTGTCTCAAGGTGACCATCGCAACGTTTAATGTTGACCTCAAAAGACGTCGCTTTGCTGTAGGCCACTGATTTCCTGTCATTACCTGAACAATTATTTCTTTCTTTTCTGCTAGACATAAATACCAGTTACTTTAGTATTGTTAACTTAAGAAAATATATAAAGCTTGCCTTCGGGCTCAATGGGACATCTTTGAGTTCACTAAACCCTGAGAATTCATCGTGTTTTCTTGAGCCAAAATGCTTGGAGCAAACAGACTCTACATTTGGGGAAAAGGATGTGTGACTGTGGAAAAGAAATCAAACTTGCATGGACATTAACATTTGATTCAGTATGCAATCCACAAAGTCTTCTCTAATTGGATGCCATTGTTTTAACAGCTGGGTGCTGTCACTTGCCAAGAAGGAAGACACCGATGAGGACATTGCCAAGTATGATGGTAGGTCAGCCATATGGACACACACTCACCGTTGATGATGAACACATGTAAATGATTTCATCTAGGCAAGTGGGAAGTAGAGGAAATGAAGGACAGTAAGCTTCCTGGCGACAAAGGCCTGGTCCTTAAGTCTCGAGCTAAACATCACGCCATCTCTGCCCTGCTTCTGCGACCATTCACTTTTGATACCAAGCCACTTATTGTTCAGTAAGGAATAAAGCATGCAGTCCCAAGTGATCTGTGAGTTTTACATTTGTGCATGTTTTTGTATTAAGGTATGAGGTGAACTTCCAGGCTGGAATCGACTGCGGCGGCGCATATGTCAAGTTACTCACTCAGACGCCAGAATTGGATCTGGTCAGTCTTGGCTCTTATGAGCATCAAAGCTCATTGCATTTACCTGACTGTCCCAGTGTTTTATAGTACTACACTAGTTTGTACTGGCCAGAGTGTTGCATAAACCTTGGGTTCAAAGTGCCTTGGAAAAAAATAATACCTGTGGTTTAAAAAAAAACGTGAATACAATCATTTCCTGAAATCCAGAAACACTGAAGGCACTAGGTGCTATGAGATTGATACGTGTTGTGTGCTTGACTTGGCATTTTTCTTGTGGAGAAACAAATGCTAAAGTTGTTTAGTTTGTCAACTTAATTCATTAGGGATGATAACGTGCAGGCATTTGTCCGTTTTGTAATGAAACTGAAATGGTGAGTTATGTGTTCAGCCTAAATGGAGGGGAGGGCCTCTTAACATGACACAATTTCAAACATTGATGTGTAGTTAGCTGATAACCAGTCTACAAAAAAATGCACATTACTACTAATGCGCATTAAACAAGTCACAGCCTGAAGGGGATATTTACAAATAACAAACAAGCAAATAGAAGAGTTCATTTTAAATGAGAAGGCAATGTACACATTAATGCAAAATCAAACAAATTGGATACAAACTGAGAAAATGAAAGTCGTGCATATAGTTTGATTTTTGTGTGGATACATACGCAGGCGGAGTTCGTGGACAAAACACCATACACCATCATGTTCGGACCAGACAAATGTGGCGAGGACTATAAGCTGCATTTCATTTTCCGACACAAGAATCCCAAAACAGGCCAATACGAAGAGAAACACGCCAAGAAGCCAGACGCTGACTTGCGCACATACTACACTGACAAGAAAACACACCTGTACACCCTCGGTAAGATGGTTACGAACATTGGCCCCGACTCGGCAGATAAATGTGTCCACTTGAACCACTTGTAAGACATAACCCTGACCACTGCCACAGTGCTGAACCCTGACAACACCTTTGAGATGCTGGTGGACCAAACAGTGGTGAACAGTGGAAGCCTGCTCACAGACATGACACCGCCGGTCAACCCCCCTGCTGAGATTGAAGACCCAGAAGACCATAAGCCTGAAGACTGGGATGAGAGGCCAAAAATCCAAGACCCGGATGCCACCAAACCTGAAGACTGGTCAGTGTTGGATAAGAATGTAGATTATGGGCCTGGGCTTTCCGGGTTCTTAACTCTTAATAGCATTGTTTGAATGGTAGGGACGAGGACGCTCCCGCTCAGATTCCTGACGAGGGTGCTGTCAAACCCGACGGCTGGCTGGATGATGAGCCCGAATACATCGGAGACCCAGACGCTCTTAAGCCTGATGACTGGTATTTCGCCACCGCCGCAACTACCCTGGTTTCGGCGTAGCCGCCATTTCTTCACCTGTGACGTGTGTGCTTCAGGGATGAGGACATGGACGGTGAGTGGGAGGCGCCTCAGATCCCCAACCCGGCCTGTGAGGCGGCGCCCGGCTGTGGGCAGTGGAAGCGCCCCACCATTGACAACCCCAACTACAAGGGCAAGTGGAAGGCGCCCATGATAGACAACCCCAACTACCAGGTGACGTGCATACAAATGTAGAATCTGCACTTCCCTATTTGACTAACACCACACCGCGTGTTTCCCTCAGGGTGTGTGGAAGCCCCGCAAAATTGCCAACCCGAAGTTCTTCGAAGACCTGCATCCGTTCCGCATGAGTTCCTTTAGCGCTGTAGGCTTGGAGCTGTGGTCTATGACGTCGGACATCTTTTTTGACAATTTTATGGTGACTGACGACCGCAACGTTGCAGATCGCTGGGCTGGCGACGGTTGGGGCCTCAAAAAGGCAGCCGAGGGTGCTGCTGAGGTAAATTGTTGTTGGAATACAAGTTGAGAAGTAACATCCACCCGGTGGCATTTTTTATACTTGCTGTCAAGTGGCAATTACACACAAAAAGACACCCAAATTGACCAAATATTTGATTGTGAGCTTCAAATCTGGTGCCCCTTATATGCAGACAAAATCAGAAATGCATTTCCATATTTGTGCAATTATTGATCATTCAATATTGCTGAACAGAATTGCATAATTATGGTGTCAACCGAGCTCAAACCGGGTAACAATGGTAAGAGCACCGAAAAATTAATAGACAATATTTTACAATTGCATAACATTAAGTGCAACGGGAATTGGGTTGGTATGTTGGCGAGAATGATTTCTCTAAGCTCGTGTTTTAAGTGACTAATGTTTTTAAAACATGCAGGCATGCTTTTTTATTTCAGGATGACTGATAAACTTCCCACAATGCCTTACTTCTCAGTTCAGAATTACCAAATTACTTCCCACAGCGCCCTTACCATCATTACGTCTAGAACACGGATGTCAAACTCAATTGCACAAGGGGCCAAAATTCAAAACACACTTAAGGTCGCGGGCCAACCAGGATAAACATTTATTGAACAAACTTAAACTGAATGTTTTTGGAACATAAATATGAATAAAAACAGACAAGAATAATAAATTGAATCCTTAAATCACTTATACAGTATTTATTATTTTGCTCTAAATAAAAATATCTTGTTAAATTATAGAACTTAGAACTTAAACAACTTAACATTAAAATAACATTCAAATTCCTTTGCTCCTATGTCAATGTATATATTAAAAAAACTTAAATACCCCAAAAGATTTTGCTCTCCTTAATATATCTCCTGTCAAAAGTAGAAATATGAAAACGCGACACAAATTATTTTGTAAAAGCGTCACAACATTCTGAGAACAGGGAGCCTGATGTGCTTACCTTTGGCGCAGACGGAGTAGGGCGAGAGATGGGAGGGAGTGCTTGCACTTTTTGCATAGCTCCACCCATCCCTCCCACTCTCCCAATCAAATAACTTTAGATTATCTTCCGGTGTTTTGGCGTATTTACAATTTTTTCCGTGGATTCATCAAAAAGTATCTGAACACTGTGAACACAGATTATATAGTGAGCTTTTATATAAAGGATTCTTTAGCGTTGTACAGCCAAAACGAGGTTTTTTTTTTTTTGTGACACCTCCACTGTAAATCGTAGTGAAAACATGCCCTATATATTCTGAAAAGTACTGCCTTGTAATTCAGCTTTGGTTTGGCTTTAGTTTTGGACCAAAAAATTTGTCTCTGAGCCGTAGGCATTATAGAAAGAGCCATATATGGCTCACGAGCCATAGGTTCCCGACCCCTGGTATATAGTATAGTATACGACATATATTAAGGAATAGGTACAGTGACTAAAACGTCAGAATATGATGTCCAGGGATGAGACAGCGTTGTTCATATTGACGGGCATCAATAACAATAATATAAAATGGTCTTGCGGGCCGGATATGATTAGATAGATAGATAGATACTTTATTCATCCCCGTAGGGAAATTCACACTTCCAGCAGTCTACCCCGTTGTTTATTAACAGATGAACATGATGCCCTAGGGGTGCTTGTAGCGAAGTGGATGACGTCACGCCAGTCCAAAAATTCGACATCCCTGCGGCAGATGGAAAACTTTTCTTTGTGAAAATCCAGGGATACACCACCTCGTGTTAGCAAGTCCGCCTCCTCTCCGATTCCCCCCGGCTTTCGTGTCTCTGTTTAGCGGCGTTGAAGCCGGATTGCTCCGGGTGGCTACACGTTAGCGTCCGGAATGCTAAACGTGAGCCACGTTTCCGCAAAACACAGCAACTGCGCTCCCTGTGCGCTTCGATGTTTTCCACCAACACTCGATGATCTTATTTGGTCGTGAGTTCGCATTTACCATGATTACGGATGGTACCGAAGACTTATAACGCTGCTAGCCGCTTCGCTAGCTCCGGCTTTCCTTCCACGGCGGGCCGGATGTGGCCTGCGGGCCGTGAGTTTGACACATGTGGTCTAGAATCTCTTGCCCTTCTGACAATATTCTTGTGACCCGGCCCAAAAATATCAGCATTTGGTACCGTGACTAAAAAGTGTGATACGACCTAATGACTTCTCATATGTCGTCTGTATCGCTTAAGATCTATTGGACAACATCCATTTCAATCTAGGCCGTGATCACTGTTCGATTCCCGTTGCATCCAATGTTATGCTGTTTTATGCAATTGTGATCAGTGGAATGCAGCACTTTAAGTATTGTGTAACCTTTGCCTTTACTGTTATTTTAATTACATGCACCTTATTGTCTGGTGTGCCTTGTATATAGGAAAAATATTTTACAAAATACTTTAGCGGGGTGTGCCTTATATGGTACATCACACTTATTTAGGCTAATCACTTCAGTGAATTTAGCTGATGCCTAGATGATTAAAACCAAACAGATCAACCTTAACTCATATTACATAAAGAAAATATTGGTCAAAATACCACATGTGGAGGGGTATCTTGTCTCTGTTTTTTACGTTTAAAAGCTAACGTTATTTAACTTTGTCAACAGCCGGGCTTAGCGACTCAAATGATGAACGCGGCGGAAGAACGACCGTGGCTGTGGGCAGTCTACGTGCTGACAGTGGCATTGCCTCTCGTCCTCATTGTTGTTTTCTGTTGCTCTGGCAAGGTAAGTGTACATCTGTCTGCATACACATGGGCGCTTTTTGTGTGTTTTTATTTATTTTGATTTTGGCCTTCCTGGGATTTTTTTCTGCCAAGTACGCAGCTGGTGTGTCACTGCCCCTTAAGAAGGAAAACCCACTGTTTTTCTTTTTTTTTTTTTGATGTTGTGATGCATGAACATCTTGTTTGTGTCGTATGTGCAGTAGGTAACCAGTGGTATGACGGCAAAAATCATGGCAATGTTACTGGTTTGTTCGCAGAAGAAAAGCGAGCCCGCTGCAGCAGTCTACAAAAAAACTGATGAGGCTCAGCCTGATGTGAAGGAAGCCGAAGGGGAGGAAAAGGACAGCCCAGGTCTATATTTGCTGTTTTAATATTCCTCATTGCTAAAAACTCCCAACTGAGCATGTGAACATTTTAGATGGCGAGCACAACGCTGAAGGAGAGGAGGAAGAGGCTGACGACCAAAGTCCGCCCATTAAAGACGACGAGGACATGGATGTTGACAAAGAGGATGAGAAGGAAGATGCGTCGGCAGAGGAGGTGAACATCAACTAAAATACTTTGCAAACATTTATGTCTTGCTTTTACACAGGTTTACTGGAACCATTTATTTCCCCGCTAAAAAAATGTTTTAATTTAGCATTTTTAGGAAAATAAAGCCTTGAAGATTGTATTTAGAACTGACCTGCAGTTATCACTTGCAAAAATAATGGTTTAAAATATTTTTAAACCATTACCCTGAAGGTAGACAAAGAAGGCACGGTGGAGTAAATTTGATTATATTTTCAGAAACAAGTGCGACACCGCCACCTTTCTTCGAAAAGCGTGCTACATTTGTTTACATAGGGTTTTGGAACACTTGGAGAAAAAGAACTCTTATGTCAGGATTTTATTTATAAACTACTCATCTGCGTTTAATACCATCATACTTTCTAAATTATATGTGAAATTATGTGATGACCTCAGTTTTGCCGTTTTGATTCGTAATTGGATTTTGGATTTTTTGCTCGAACGTCATCAAGTTGTGAAAATTGGTAATCATACCTCATATGATCTCATTCTAAACTCCGGTACCCCACAAGAATGTGTTTTATCACCTTGTCTTTATTCCATATTTACGTATGATTGCAAATCCATTGATGATAACAATCTAGTTGTTAAATTTGCTGACGACACTACTGTTTCTGGTTACATTATGAACAATGATGAGAGCGCATACAGACGGCAGGTGGATAACATCGTGGAATGGTGCAATGGAAATGATTTGATATTGAATTTGGACAAAACCAAAGAAATGATTATTGACTTTCGGACAAATAAACAGAAGGAATTTTTACTTATCAATGGTAAAAGAGTCAAGCAGGTGGAACATTTCAAACTTCTCGGGACTTTTATTTCAGAAGATCTACGCCAAAGAACTTTCTTCCTAAGGAAGTTGAACTCCTACGATGTTCATCAGGAAATCCTAGTTAAATTTTAATTTTTATTGGGCGATTATTGAAAGTGTTTTAGCAAATTCTATTATTGTTTGGTTTGGTCGAATCACAAAGAAAGATCTGTCGAAGTTCAATTCTGTAATCCGCACAGCGGAAAAGATTGTGGGCATCGGTTTGCCATCCCTGGAATCTATATATGATGATAGAGTTTTGAAACGTACCTCAAATATTCTTAAGGATGAGAATCATCCTGGTAATGATCATTTTCATCTATTACGGAGCGGTAGACGCTTGAAGTCATTCAGGGGTACTAAAAGGTTTACAAACAGTTTTTACCCAAGTGCTGTCCGAATCTTTAATAATTGTAAATTGTGATTTCTGTTTTTCGTTTTAAATTCTGAATGTTGTTAAATTTTTAAATTCTTACTTGAGCAGAGACAATTTCCGATGATTTTTATGTGAAGATTATTGGTTGAATAAACTAAACTACATGAGAGCTCTCATAATTAGGGGGGGAAGCCTCATTTAGCGGGAAAACTCAACCAGGTTTCACAAAGACCAATCAGGTTAAGTTTGTGATTGTGAATAAGATCATTAACAATTTAAGCTTTAAGAGCAAGTTTTAGCTGTGCTGAGTCTTACCTTGACTGAACTATTGAGTTTTCCCTTGCCCTCATGTAGGTTTTAGATCAGATTGTGTAATAGTCTATAGTTTTCAATTGTCTCTGGTCTGTGCAGCCCTTTGAGACTCCTTGTGATTTAACCTTAAGTCTGCACTTTTTTATTATTGAAATGAATGTTTACAAGGATTAGATGCATGGCATTAATAATAACAGGCTTTGTTCTTTGGATGCTTGCTGTTCATCTATTAGAATTAGTCAATTGAAATAAACAAGCAAGCTTCAATTCATGCAAGATCCTTAAAACATTTTTTTACAATGTAATGTTATCAGAAGGGGGGAAATAATCAGTAATCAAAGAATCCAGTACTTCACCATTTGATACATATTAAATACTGCTGTTTACAACCCTGTTATGCTATAATATAACAAATGTGTGTCTGTATGTCACCAGTCACTGAAATGTGTCATGTCACATCATTGAAAATCTTAAACATTTGGGATTCATGATGTGACCATTTCAAAATATACTCAAAACAGCAACATCATGATTAGCCTGAAATAAAATAACCGAAAACTATAATGCCCATGTAATTCACCAATTACATCTCCTGGCCGTCACCAAATTAGTTGAATGTCCGCAAAAATAGCTGTTACATCTAGGAAAGTCTAAAAAAAAAAATCCCCGTGTAATTTTTGTTCCCCTCCAAAACGTATGATAATGTCGACACACGAAGGAAAAAAAATACACCGTAAAACGTTTCTGCCTCGATGGACGTTCCTTAATCTGCTGTTTTGCTCCAAACCTCCTCCTTGAAATAAACACATTTGTAAAATTATTCCCAATGTGATTGTTAGCTTCTGACCTTTTAACACCACTCGCGCCCAATGGCAGGTTTTGCTCGGTCCACAGCCCGGACTAGCCTGTACGAGCCTGTTTGATAAAACGGCGATTGCCTCTTGTAAGCTTTAAATATCTTCAGCCAGTGATCACCTGATTCGAATGATGATTGACACATTGGTCAACCAATGTAGTTCCCAGCATGTTTTATGCCATTTTCCAGGGGTGTATTCAAATCGGAGCTGAAAATAAAAGTGCAACGCAATTCATGATTCAATTTTATGCACCATTATTATATACAAGTGTTGGCTTTCATTTTTTGACTTCTGGAAATAAAAGTCAAACATTGGCCAATTTTTTTAGACTTTGTGAAAAAGTTGTTATAGTAAAATACACATTTGCAAGGAGTGTTAAACTGGACGTGTCCAAAGGGCCAATTAGTTAAATGCCTAAACATTGTGCCTTCAAATAATTTTCTCTTTCAAAATGTTTCAGACATAACCACAAAATTTGGAAGATGATCAGAATTTTTCTGTTGGATGAGATTTAAACCCTCAAACTGGCCCAATTTGTCTTTATTTAACCTATATTTTATTTTGACAATATCTGTGTATTATTTTCCCTCATGTAGGTTTTGGACCAGGGGATGGTATCATAATAGTCTGTAGTTTGCAATAGTCTTTGATTTGTGCAGCCCTTTGATACTCTGTGATTAAGGGCTATACAAGTAAACATGGCTTGGCTTGACTTGACTAAACCTACCCATGGAAAAATGTGTAAAATACAAGGTTTTTATTTTAACATTATGATCAAATTTGAAAATGTACCGGGTAAGGCTTTAAGTTATTGCCTTACCTGTTTTACGGTTACCGTATTTTCCGCACTATAAGGCGCACTGGGTTATAGGGCGCACCCCGAAAAAATAGTTTTTGGTCCTATTTTTGACATACATAAGACGCACCGGATTATAAGGCGCTACAATGGGAACGTGGACATAACAGTCAGATAGTTCAGTCCAACTTATTACCTCCTTAACATTCCCAAAGCTTGCAAAGACGCAAATACGTGTCGAGAACACGTGCGGATGCGGTGTCTGTACGATGTCACTCAAATGCATCGTTCCATCATTCGGAAGGTTAAAGTCTTGGGATTCAAGAAATGATAACCATTCCTTAGTATCTATTTTCTTCTTCGCTCGCAACTTTACTGTGCATATGACAATAAACACTTGGAATTGAGTTTAATTTAAAAATAGACACTCCATTCCATCCATTATCTGCACCGCTTATCACAGAAACATCGAGTTCAGTCTGAAACAAGATACAGGGACAATATAAAACCCGGAATAGCTCACCGAAGTCGTTGTGTTCATAATAATGTGCAGGCAATGTCCTCTTATATCCGTGAGGGTAGTAAATCCAGGAGAATACAATATTTACAAATACAGAATAGAAAAAAATGCTTTCTCTATGCCGTCAGCCACATGCTATACGCATTCATCTTTTTTGGCCAATTGCAGGCTTTGTTTCGCCGTTTAAGCCAATGGCAGCCTGTAAATGATAAAAAGGATCCGCCCCTTGACCTCCGAATAACTTTAGCCTATAGTGATCGATTCAACTGATGATTGACACATTTTTTTCGGCCAATTGCAGGCTTTGTTTGTCGTTTAAGCCAATGGCAGCCTGTAAATGATAAAAAGGATCCGCCCCTTGACCTCCAAACAACTTTAGCCAATAGTGATCGATTCAAATGATGATTGACACATTGGTTAGCCAATGAAACGCCGGTAAATAAATCCCAGCATACACCGCGTACTACTTGGCGTTTGGGGGGAAATCTAGTCGGCGGCTGCAAGTTAGTTGGGAAACTTTGCAACTTTAAAATTGATCCATAAATAAGGCGCACTGTATTATAAGGCGCATGGTCAGCTTTTGAAAAAAATAAAGGCTTTTAGGTGCGCCTTTTAGTGCGGAAAATATGGTAAACGGTAAGCTGCCCATGCTACACTTATCTTCAGGCATTTAATTGCAAGAATAAAAACGTTCTATTTCTGTGTGTTCCAACTTTGATTAATCAGTGTTGGTAGCACTTGCGGTAATTATTTCAGTTTGGGACAAAACCTCTGAGTGTTACATTTTAAGAGACCAAATGAGTCCATATTCTCCAAGGTTTAAAGAATGGCATTCAATTAACTTTGGGTACGTCTCGGATTGGAATTTTAAGAGCATTTTACAGGAAACCTCAAGGGGTTACGTGTGAGCAGTCCAGTGAGAAGACGCTAATCTAGAAAGTTGCTGGATTAATCATCGGTTGAGTTGGTGATGGTTTCGCAGGTTCAATTCCCGGCTCCTTCGTGTTATAGGTCGAAGGGTCCTTGGGCAAGACACTGAATCCCTAATGCTGCCGATAAGCAGATGGGTGCCTTGCATGGCTGACGCTGCCATCGCTTAATTCGTGTATGTAAAGGTGAAAGTGTGAAACACAATGTAAACCGGTTTGGGAGGTCTTCATTGACTTGAAAAGCGCTATATAAATGCAGACCATTAGACTTTGGTTTAGTGACTTTTTTTTTCTGGTAGAAGTTGGAGGATGACATTCTGCGAAGATCGCCCAGGAACAGGAAGGTCAGAAAGGACTGAGCTGTCCTTCCGTCTCAACACCAACCAATGGCCCTCCTGTGACCACCCCCTTACCACCCCATTATTTGGACGCTAAGCCTCCGCGTGGAAGTGAAGATGAAAAGCGAAATGCGCTGACGATTCCAGCGCCAACAAGACTGCCTTAGACGAAAGGTTGTTTTTTTTCTTTGGTTGGTCAGAATGAGATTATCCAAATCCACTTGTATCTTCCTGCATCATTCCGAAACTAGTCGTTGCGGCATTACTCCAACCCGCTGCATCTTTCGGACGGACTGGCGACAACTTATCGGGTAGGTGACATACCTACCCGATAATCTAGCTCATTTGCTACAAAGCTAGAACCAGCTTTGATAGAAAATTAATTTGAAGGGTTAAAACCGATTCTATTCATTCTCTGATGAAGGAATTAAAATTTCCTTCCACTCCTTCCATGACTTAAATTATTGTCATGTGACATCACAATTTTGACACTTGATGGTCAACCTCGAATTCTTTAAACTAATTCTAAAGGTCACACAAGTTTCTGTTAGACATTTTGGTTATGTTTTTGTTATGTAAATTAATCCTTCAATGTAGCTCTGCACTGAACAGAAATTGGCAAAGTGATAAATCTTGTTTTTGAAGCATCACTCTGTCCACTCATCTTTGTTAAATTAGCTACATCGATTAGTTGTAGTACTTATTTTTATTGATCATTCCCTTGATGTAGTGGAACTTTCTGAATTAATGTGGGCCCACTATGCGAACATTACCATTTAACGAATGAGTGGGAAATTGATTTTTGAAAAGTTCCACTGTTTGGAATAACAGGATTTTTATATATATTGGGCCTTATGTAGTTTGAGTCTTTTGATCTCCTGGTGTTATTTTATTGATGCATTCTGCTAACACTGTAAAAACAGGTCCACATGCTAACTGATTCTTGGTTGCTTTTTTTCCCCCAGTTTAAGCTTTCTTTGGGGTTTAAACTAACTCATTGGGCTGCCTTACCTGCTGTACAGGCAGTGTGGTGAATGAGCAACATACCGCTGGAATGGTCGAATTCTGACTAGAAATACTGTGAGAGATGCTGATTTGTGTTTGGATGAATAAAAAGGCCAGATGGAATACAAGCGTGTGCTTTTTTTGTAATGGCCCTGTTAAACTTTGTTTTGAAGGTGACATGACTTTGCTTTAATCACTGATAAATTACACCTTTTGAGTCCCGTGCATGTGGCTTGCGAACCTAATTGCCCCCCTTGAACTTTGTGACCTTTTGCCAGACTTCAAACATCATGATATAAAACTAATTTCTTGTGAAGAATCAGTAAGTGGGACAAATTCATGAAGTCGACCACACTTTATTGGATCTTTTAGTTTTTCAACAAATAAACGAAAAAGTGGGTGTGCAAAATTATTCAGCCCCTTTACTTTCAGTGCAGCATACTCTGTCCAGAAGTTCAGTGAGGATTTCGGGATGATTCAATGTTGATCTAAATGACTAACAATGATAAATGGAATCCACCTGTGTGTAATCAAGTCTCTGTATAAATGCTCCTGCACTGTTTAAAGCGCAGAGAGCATCATTAAGAACGAGAAACACACCGGGCAGGTCTGAGATACTGTTGTGGAGAAGTTTAAAGCTTGATTTGGATACAAAAAGATTTCCCGAGCGTTAAACATTCCAAGGAGCATTATGCAAGCAATAATATTGAAATGGAGTATCAGACTACTGCGTATCGACCAACATAGGGCCATTTCCCTAAACTTTCAGCTCGCACAAGGAGAAAAATGATCAGAGATGCAGCCAAGAGGCCCATGATCACTGGATGAACTGCATAGGTCTACAGCTGAGGTGGGAGAATCTGTCCATAGGACAACATTCAGTCGTATACTGCACAAATCTGGCCTTTATGGAAGAGTGTCAAGAAGGAAGCTAGTTCTTCAAGATATCCATTAAAAGTGTTGTTAAATGTTTGCCACAAGCCACCTGGGAGACACACCAAACTTCTGGAAGAAGGTGCTCTGATCAGATGAGGCCAAAATTGAACTTTTTGACAACAATGCAAGATGTTAATGTTTGGTGTAAAAACACCACAGCTCATCCTCAACACACCATCCCCACAGTCAAACATGGTGTTAACAGCATCGTGGTTTGGACCTGCTTTTCTTCAGCAGGGATAGGGAAGAGGGTCAAAATTGATGGATGGAGCCAAATATAGGACCATTCTGGAAGAAAACCTGATGGAGTCTGCTAAAGACCTGAGCCTGGGACAGAGATTTGTCTTCCAACAAGACTATGATCCAAAACATAAAGCAAAAGCTACAATGGAATGGTTCACCAAAGAACATATCAAGGTTTTTGAATGGCCAAGTCAAAGTCCAGACCTCGATCCAATTGGGAAACGCTTTCCATCCAACCTCACTGAGCTCGAGCTGTTTTGCAAGGAGGAATGAGCAAAAATATCAGTTTCTCGATATGCAAAACTGCTAGACATACCCCGAGCGACTAGCAGCTCTAATAGCAGCATAAGGTAACGCTACAAAGTATTAACTCAATGGGGCTGAATAATTTTGCACATCCACTTTTTTGTTTATTTGTTAAGATTTTTCAAAATACCCAATAAAGTGTATTCCACTTCATGATTGTGTCCCACTTATAGTTGATTCCTAACAGGAAATAACAGTTTTATATCTTGATGATTGAAGTCTGAAATGGTGGTCACAAAGTTCAAGGGGGCCAAATAGTCTTGTAGGCCACTGTATTTTCATTTTTACTATGAAGGCCAGTGTTATCGTTGGCCCTCGTCCCTGCGCCCTAGACGCATCATTTTTGTGTCAAATCAACGTGCGTCCCCGGGACGCAACTTTTTTGACACCAAATTGTCATTATTACCCGATTACTTTTTTTTTAATAAAGATTTACCGCACTCAACTTTTCGTCAGACAGGGCCGCCATTGTTGTTTTGGTCTCGCGGTTCGAGTTTTCGTCTGCATGCCGATCTCGGCAAACGAGATCTCGTTGCTTCGAGATGACGTCATTGTTTTGGTGGTTGTCGAGTGAAAGAGAAGTATGCCTCCGTAAAAACAGTTGGTATTAGGTGCAAATCAACAAAAAACTGGTAATTTCTTCAGTGTCTGTAATAAGTCGAAACATAATGCAGAAAGTAGTAACAACGGCAATAATTCCGGCACAAAAAAACGGCGGAGAAATTCTTCAGAAGACCGCGAAGGCAAGGAAAACGTGTTTTGAAGCGAACGATTCGACGAAAGATAAACAAAAGAATACTATCAAGAAAAGGACTTTTCTGCCAAAATTGACTCAATTATATTCCTGGTTACGCCATGAGGAGGATGATAATGGAGGTTACATGTTCTGTGATGCGTGCACCCAGCGTGACAAAAAAACTGGATTGCATAAATCATTTCGCAATACAAACTTTCAGAAAACCACATTGGATCGGCACAACGACAATGAAAACCACAAATTAGCCATGGAAATTCCGTTGCTGCAATTGGACCTTGAGAAGGCATTATAACTGTGGCGGAACAGCAAACCACAAAGAATATATGAACTGAAAAATCTGAAGAGATTAAAACTGCATGAATATATAGACTAACATTTCAGCAATATTATTTTGTATAATGTACAATATTTTTGTGAACTGAAAAATCAGAAGTGATAACTGCTTTGTATTACCAATTAAGTGTGATGATTAAAACTGAATGAATATATAGATTTATATATTCATTTATATTTTTGTCGCCAATTTACAATTTCAACCTCGATAACACTAAATTTTGGGGACCCATAGATCTCTGTTGGGACCCATCACTTTTCAGAGTTAAAATGAACACTGGAAGGCTCCAAAACAATTGCACATCATTAACATTTTTTTCAGAGCGTCTGGGAATGTTACCCAAGTACTTGCTGTGTAATGTGTACAACGTTTGACAAGCTAGGCAGAACACCGGTGCTAACCTTACAATTTACAAAGTGCGGATGAAAAGTATTTCAGCAACCATACAGTTCATCTGGAAAGTATTCTGTTGTTAACCTGTTGTTACACCCCAATTTCCAAATGGGTTTGATTCTCCAATTCTACACGCTACACCCCATAATGGTGATGTGAAAAACATTCATTTGGATATTTGCGATAGTGTAAGAACTTCCCCGTTATAGTCATTTGTCACTTGATAATCTTACACAGCTGGTGAGTATGGTCAAACCTGGTCAAACCGACTACTTGCCGACTATCAAACTTGCTGATTAAAGATTCTTCGGGGTTCTAGGACCTTCAGTTTTAAATATCAACATATCGCTGTCCTTGGGTATTGTTCCAGTGGCTTTTAAGTACGCTGTCATTAATTCTACACATTAATGACCCAACTTTGACCCCAAAAGACTGTAATTACAGTTTTGGCTAAGCCATTAACATGACTTAAACCACAAAATTAAAACATTAAAATGTATACTTCAGAAATGAGTCCAAAAAAAAATAAGGAATCCAAGCATTATCATCCGGTGAGGTGTACAAGTATATGAATTGATGTATTATTCACAATTTGATTGGCATAGCAATGCATTAAATGGCCAACTAGGAAAAAAAAATTCTCTCACGAAGTCTATGCATCGCTCCTACAGAATGGAAGCATTGATAGGAAATCTTGTAAAATAAAGAAACACATGAACTTTCAATGCTGTATACATTTACTATTCCATATCTATGCAACCCCTGTACTGTACTATGTGAGTTTTTTAATAAGCAGATAAAAATTATGCTAAAAAGAAACCGCCTGGGTTCAATAAATTCGAAAAAAATAGTTTCAAATAAAATTGAATAAGCACTTTATTTTACCTGCTTATTTCCCCATTGTTGCATAAGCACAAAGTAACAAAGAACAATTCAGAATACACTCTTACTCTGTTACTCTATACACTCATTAAATGTGTTTTTGTATTCAGGGCCTATTTTAAACTCGTTTTATTGAACGCACCAAATATTGTCATAAATTTTAGTCGAGGAAATTAATCATCTCAAATCCCCTATGTGTGTGGAGCATTTCCCTGCAGGGCTTCACTTTCTGATGGACTTCATCTTGCCATCACTACCAGAAGCTCATCACACTAAAACATTGCATACCGGTTTTACTATTAATATTCCCAATGTAATGTGAAAAATGTGCAATTTTGAAAAAGAAAATCCTCAAATTGTGAGTTTAATGAAAACTTCAACACTGAATAAATGCAACAATTTAATATATTTTTATTATATTATTATCATCCACGACGATAGCCTCCCCTAACTGCATGTCACTGTACCAATACATTTAAAAGGAAAAAAAGAAAAAAAATCAAATGGTTTAAACAAAAATCCCAAATTAAAGCAAAAGATAACGTTAGTGTCCGCCAACTCCCTTTTACGTTCCTGTACAGCTTAGGCGGCCGTCTATTTGTCGTTTGCGTTGTCAATCAAGAGCAGTGGGCGGGATGTGAATGTTTCACTCCACTCCTGAAAGAAAAAGAGAGAAAGTGACCAAAATGGCGGCGTAAACCTGCCCGTCCACTGGAAAACAATAGACCAGCTTTACGGGAGCGACAACTATCCATAACCCGTAACTAGTACTGGCTACCTCTGGCGACAAATTGACAACGACCCCGCTACGAGTATGGCTTGTTTAGGAGCTAGCAGATCCATCAGGTAGGAAGTAGGGCAGGGAAACGGGTGGACTCCCGAGTCGAGCTATCCTCAGCTACACAGACGGAGGCAGTTAAGCAAGCGCCCGGGCGGGCCCAGGATCAGCTGTTGTCTCAACACATGCAGTAAACAGAGTCCGTAAACCGCACAGCTTTTACAGTAAGTCCTGGTGCCTCTCATGGACAATGTTGCCCTAGTGCCCGAAGGGAACGGGGCGCCGCTGGAAGCTGGGAAGGCCTAACAACTTGGCCAACAACAAAGTCCGCTGAAAAGAGTCGCCCGAGCCCAGCTTAGCTTAGCCTACTTTACCGCTCGTTACTTTAGCACCCGGCTAACATTCAAAGAGTTTAGTTGCCTTACTGCAAATCGACAAGAAATCTCCCTCTTAAAAATCCGACTCTTGCCTCGTGAGGTAGCCGACTTGCTCGGGCGTAGTCTTTGTTTATCTTCTTTTGTTTAATATTGTTGTCGTGCGTCTCCCGTGCAACTTGAGCGAGTGGTGGAATTTGTTAGCATGCGACGCAACACAAATATTGCTAATGCTATAGTCGTTTAGCTAGGCGTCACGTTCTTCACAGCTGGGCATCTTTCTGGACGCAAATATATATTTCAACGGGAATGTGACGTTTCATGGTTGTTGCGATTCAGATCCAGAAAGGGAACATTTATTGTCATTACCCGAACACCGAAACTACTTTTTGAGCACAGCTACGTCAAAGTTCCATGTAAAACAATGAGTGCCATGTATAATCCAGTTGCGTTCAATGTTTCTCCACGTTAAATCATTTAAAAATACTTTTTAATCCTATCATTTAAACTACGTTTGGTGCATAGCTGCATTAAGTTCGGTGCAGAACACCACAAGCCTAAATTATCATAAATAACCCGGTATATACGTTGATCCATCATAGGAGAAAGTGCCGGTGTACCTAAAACAGCCTACGGCCATGTCATTGTTATTGCTCGTATAGAATATTTAAAGGTAAAGGAGCCGGGCTGAGGTTCATCCCAAACCTTTCACCCGGCTTTGCATCTTCACGGGCTGGGCGGCTAATGACCAAAAGCCCTTAGCAAGACTCATGGAGACGCCAGTCCGGCTTCCTCTTTAAGGGCCGAAGGCCAGGCAGACGTAAGAGGGGATGTTAGGAGGCCCCCAGCCATCAAAATAAAGAGAAGACCGCCGGCTACAGTTGGCGTTTTATGGACCCAACCTGAGCCCGCACGCGTTTTTTTTTTGTATTTATGATGGCGGATTTTGTTACACCGCGGCACACCGTTGTGATGGAGCGGCTGCGGCGGAGATTCGAGCTCATCCGACAGCATCACAACAGCTGCGAGAGCCGCTATGAAGCTGCTGCGCTGGAGAGCCTGGAACTGGAGAGGCAGCAGACCCTCGCTTTGCACCAGCGCTGCCTACAGGCCAAGGCCAAGAGGTCCAGTAAGCACAGGCAGCCTTCAGCCAGTGCAGGGGATCAGGCCGGACACCGGGGGTCTGGGACTGCCACAGGAGCCGGCACGGAACTCTGTGATGGTGGCACAAGTGGAGGAGTGACTGAGCAGAGCCGTAACAGCACTCTTATTGCAGTAAGTACAACACTAAATGTCATCGCTCTACTACATCCCTCACTAAGCCACCAAATTGATAGTTATTCTAACTATTTTACAAATGACTTAATTTACATGCAACCAGAATATTGACAATATTTGGTGTTTGTCTACCTGTGTAAAAGGACAGACACCCTCATATCCTCTTAATCCAGTTTTAGTACCTTGTACTTTATGCTTTCATTACTGGAATTTTACACCCTATCTACCCCGATCAAATGGAGCATTCACCTGCCCGATACACGCTATTTGTTCATCCCGGCACCCTATTGAATTGCAAAATCTAGGTCCTTGTAACAAAGAGGCCATTTATGCGCACCAGCCTTTCACACGCACAACAAGCTCATATTAATACATTGATTTGCCCGGCAATTTTATTTTGAGTTTGTGTAAATACAGTGAAAATGTAATGGGTTGTTTTTGGCCAAGCTCCAAATCGTCATTCAAATTCTGTAATAAGCAACATGTTTGACATGGATGCGCAAAATATTTAAGGAAGATCAAGTGTAAAATCCACTAAATAACATGACAAAAAGTTGCAGCATATTGGTGGCTTACGAGAAATTAACCTGCCTACAAAAAGTTGCCAAAAGTGGAGGCATAATGTGGCCAAATATTAATTGTTTGCAAGCCAAGCACTTGCTAGCTGCATCTTTTGCTAATCTATTGGAAGAACACACCATAATTTAACAAAAAAAAATCAGAAAATACTGTCGCTTACTAGTTCCATTGAACAAGTCAAAGAATGCCTCATTTCTTAACAGGAGCACTGGGTTTTATTGTGACAGCTGAGTAGACACACTGGTACGTTGTTGACCCTTTGACAGGTCGTCTCTGTAGCAACCGGGCCATCGACTCGTACGAGAATTTTAAGTTCTGAAACTTCAATCGCTTGCTTGTTTAGCTCAGCAAAAGTGCATGCACACAGGAACACACACATTCGTTCTTGAAGGGGGCGAAATTGTTCCCGTGTTGTCACATGTTGTTTCAAGTCAGGCTTGTACAAACTTTAGTGCAGGAATAGCTGATTAAGCATATTGGATTTGTAGTTAATCTTAGTTAAATGCTGGTTATTTGGGAAGCTCAAAGTAACTGAATGAATAACCATACTGTAAAATTAAAGTTTTTCCACGTTTTTGTAAAGAATCCTTTGCATGCGACTACTGCTTGATGTCTTGACATTACAGAAACACTGCGTTTCCCCCTTGTGATCGTTTACCCTTATTGTTGCTGTTTTTAGTTGTGGCTAGTTGGAGGATCTTTCAAAAGAAACGTTTGTCTTGAGCAAGGGAAAGGCATGCATATTTGGATTGAGATCTGATAAATAACTCTGCTATTGCACAATATTCTACTTTTCAGGTTTTAAAAATATATCTGTTGCTTTTGCAGCATGCTTTGCATCATTGTCCATCCGTACCATAAAGCACATTCCCAAAACCTTATCATGTTGCTATATCTGAGAAAAATAAATATTCTAGAACATCAGAATTTATCTGTTTCTTATGCTATATTGAACACAAGTAACCCGACCAGAGTTCCCGCAGATCCTTGAAAGCTATTATACACTGTCTTGTACTACGGACATACTGAAGAGATCTTTTCTTCCTCATGCCATGAGGCTCTTTAACTCCACCCGGCAGAGTAAAGGCCCACATTAAACCACACCACCTACATTGGATATTACCGAATCTTACTGCAATATGCATTCTGTGTAGCACTATTTAATTACTCTATATAACACGCTACAGTGGGCATTTGCACGTCACACTGGGTATTTGTATATTGTATTCTTTTGGCTTTATTATTGTACTGTTCTCAGCTCAGGGATGCTGCTGGAAATATGAATTTCCCTTAGGGGATGAATAAAGTATCTATCTATCTATCTATCTATCTATCTATCTATTTAAAGGCATTCATTTTTTTAATTCTAAAATTAAGGCCTTAATTTACATTAAAATGTCTTAAATCCAATTTTTGAAAGTACCAAATGTGAACACATTTATTGATAGGACTTATATTTGTTTGAACAAAAATATATTTTGTAACATTTATTGATTGTCTTTTTAATATTTCACCGATTTTACTTTCGTGGCATCATGGGATGACCAAAATAATGAAACGGTCAAAATGGAAATGTGGTTTCAGTCGAGCCTTCCAGAGCAGACGCATGTCGTAGGTCTACCCACATTACACATAGCAACTTCGGACAAATAAGTTTACTTTGGACCGTCTAAATTTAATGAGAAGTGGCTGTCCCAAGAACATTTTCTGCCATGGCTAAAAGCTGTGCCGGGTAATTTGTACAAGGCACGATGTATTGTGTTCAAGAAATGTTTGTGTTTTTTTTTTTGTTTTTTTTTCCAATTGTTATTTTGTCTACTTGGTCTGAAATCTGATTTCAAAAGGCATTAAAAAGTCTTCAAAAGTCTTGAATTTAAATTGCCTTAAACTGTAGAAACCCTGCCAATGTAATTGAAAGTGATGCACTCTGCTCATGCCATTGCACTACCACCACCCTTTTTATAGTGGCGTGGTCTACTGTTCAAGTTCTTCTTCCAACATCCTTTTTCCCATTATTCTGGTGCAGGTTGATTTTATTCTTTTATTTCCCAAAGTTCTGTTCCAGAATTGGGCAGGCTTTATCTGGCCTTTTTCGGCAGGTCAATCTTTCCGTTTCGGAGGCTTATTAGTGGTATTAACCTTCTTACTTTTCTTGTATATTTGGTTATTAATATACCTAGTTTCTTTTTGAAGAGTGTATTTTCCTGGGTTAATGTGCATGGAGATTTTTCTTCACCATGCAATGTAGGGATGCGCCTGAGTAAACTTTAGGCCGAAGCTCAAAATGTCAAATGCTTGGCCGGAATACCAAGACAGCAACACCAAAATAAATTGCCCTTACCAAAAAGAAAAAAAAAGTATTATGCATTGACTTGCAATGAAAGCATCAAATACAAATGATAAATAACTGACCTGTCATATAACTTTCAGGTGAAATAGTTTTCCTAAATTCTCCTAAAACAAAAAAAAACAAATTTAAGTACAGTACTTTAAAAAATTTATGTTGGTCAAAACCTGTAAACCACTGCATAATGAGGAGACTGTTAAACTATCTAAAATTCCCCGAAGTCTACAATAAACTCAGCTTTTGAATGATATAATTTGTTTGTTGATACCTATAAAAACCTAGTATTTTTTTTCCCCGCGCTTAACCAATACACTAAATTAAGCCTAACAAGGACAGTGATAAATTGTCAAAATCTGATTCATTGATAAAAACCGAAATGCCTGCTGAAAATAAATTCATCATCAGCATTTTGATTAATTGCAGCAACAAAGTTGTCTGTGCCTGATGGTCTTCATTTCTGCTCATCACAGCTGCAGGAGAGTGTGAAAAGGAAGCTAGAGAGCGCTGGCTCGCCGCTGGGTCGTGAGCAAGTCAATGGCTTCTCTGACAGCTTCCCACCCAACAAGAAGACCTGCATGGATAACGGCACTAAAGCTAATGGCTCACCGATGGACTCCAAGCTGGGCCTGGGCGAGGTTCTGGCTTCTAATGGCACCCACGGTCTGTCTGACCCAACGGCGGATGTCACCAAAGAGGCAGCAGCAGTGGGTGACTTCCATCGCAAAGAGATGAAGCAGGAGCCTGATGACATTCTGCCAATCATGCCACCGTCAGCGGGAGGAAACAACAACAACAACCTATTTCCAGACCTCAACTTGGACGAGCAAGAGTGGTCGGACCTCATGGAGGAGCTAAATCGCACTGTGCCATACGAGGATATCCAGGACATCCTTAACGACGGTTTTGAGGACCGCAAAGACCCTCTGGAGATGACGCCCAACCCAGGAGGGGGTGGGACCGGAGGCCAGTCATCGCAAGGTCTTCTTCCTCTGGATCTAGGAAGTGTGAAATCCGAGTTCTCCCCATCCACCTTCGAGCAGGACTCACGCACTGGGTCCCCTCATGTTCGTTCAGCATCCTCTGGGCCGGCACCCCAGCCTCACTCCATCAGCTCCCCGGCCTCTGCCTCCCCTGGCGCACCCCCGGCAAGGCTGCCTCCGCCGCCACCCCCCAACCACCTCCTGCCCAAAGACCTTTCCCCGGCCCAGCAGCTTCAGCAGCTGGCCGCCCAACAGCAGCGGGCCCAGCACCTCCACAGCCAACTTCAACACAAGCAGACACCACCTGCCCGTGCTAATTTCCACAGCCAGGCGGGTTCCCACACACATCCACCACCTTGGACGCAGATGGCTGGCCCCTCGCAGAGCCCATTTGGTGCTGACAAACCGTCCAGTCCCTCATTGTACCCGCAGGACTTCAACTCTGGTGCGCAGAAGCAGCGGCTGCTGTCCGGCCAGCCCCCCAAGGGCTCGCCCAAGGCAGGGGCCAGCGCTTATGTGGCAGGGGCCAGTGGCCACCCCGGCGTGCTGGCCCACCCGGCTCAGGGGCCGCCTCTCACTCGACCCCCGGCACCGGCTGGGGCTCAGGCGGCCATGTTGAACTACAACAACACCAAGCCCCTGTCACACTTTGAAGCCGGGCCCAGCCCCCCTCGGCCTGCCAATGGCCAGAACCAGAACAAGGCCGCCCTCCTCAGCTTCCTTAGGCAGCAGCAGCAGCTGCAACATCAAATGAAGATGAAGAGCAACATTAACTTCCGGCAACATCTGACACACTCGCAGGTAACTCGCATGCAGGAACAATTATAGTTTTGGGCTGTCACTTACTGGAGAAATTGGTTTTATTTCCTCTATATCATCCAAATTGTCACAGAAAAACTTAAGAAACTTGATGTTGGTGGTTAAAGCTGGCTAATATATCCTTCTTTTCTGGTCCTACTGTATATTTTTGTGCTGATACCTCACCTTTGTTAGGGTCCCTGATACACCATCAGGTTAGATGGTGCTTGGTGGGGCCCAGTCAGAGCGACATTGACACTTCTCTTATAACTCTTCCAACACTACTTTTTGGAGGAGGACTTATAGGTCTTTGAAGACCAGAATGTGTGCTAATTAGTAGGTGTTCAAATATTTATTTGCAGCACTACCATGCCTATAATAGAATGGGGGGAAAAAAAAACAAATCTTGATATCTGGATTTGTCCCATTACTATTTCAGTGGACCTGCCCATAAGATGTAAATATCCTATCCCTCATGGATTTTATAATAGGAGAACCTAAAAGTACTGCAAGGTGTTGAAATACATATTTTCAAGAATGTCATTTTCCCTGCAAAGTGAAAACAAAAAGGATAGTCCAGGCCACAAGTCATTGTATTAAAAGAGGCTATTAATGAACAGTTGCAAAATCAGTGAATTAACATAGCTTTCTTCCTGCTTGATTAACTGATGTTTACTAATATATGTAACTTATGTACCTGATAAGTGACATAAACAGATGGTATACACTAAATAATGGATGTGGGGAAAATATCTTGCAAAATGTTAGTCAATGGTCATGAAAAAGCAGTCAGTCCTTTGTTTTTTGAGACCCAATGTTTTTTGCCGCACATTTGTTATTATACAACATCAACATCACGTCAAATTAATAAGTCATAGTCGCCCTGTTTTGACTGACTTAGTTTGTGTGTGGGTCAAAACTAAGCATTGGCTAGCTTCTGAATCAATTTACTTAAATTGCGTGTCCCGTCAGTTTGTAGGCACGTGGAACAAATTTTTCATTTATGGTATTGGGCAGCAGCACTGCTGCGGAAATCATAGCCAAGTAAAATGAATGACAGCTATCTTCTACTGTGTATTTTCTACTAGTGTTGTATTTTTGTGACAGTAAGGCATGTGTGAGTTTTATTTTCATAATGTTGAATGCAAAATAAATTACTGCTTTTATTAACGTCACAATCTCCGCCTTTACGTGGAGCAGGACCAGAACTCGTACCCAACACCTTTACATGGCTCCGGTCCTGCTGGCACCCTGACGTCAGTGCCAACACCCGTCCCTAACGCAATGGTGGGCAACCACGGTAACACGGCCTACCTTGGCAGACAAGCGGCAACGACGCTAAAGCATCAACAACAACAGCAGCAGCAGCAACAGATACTGGAGCAGCAGAAGCAGCACTACCTGCAGAGGCAGCAGATGTTGGCCGAGCAGGTCAGGTTGCTTTCCACTAACAGGACAAAAATAGTTAATAGTTTAATTTCTTTTGTGTCAAATCGAAACTGATTCAGTTTTAAATTACTAAACATGTTCAGGCCTGTGTTAAACACTGTCCTTTTGCTATTACCGTATTACTTGCTACATTGCATTACTGATACACTCTATGGCAGATTTTTAGAACTTACAAATTTGTGGCCAAGCCAAATTATATTCAATGGCTAATTGTTAATAAGAAACAAGGCAAACTCTGGAATTGCATTGTTTCCGTAGAGTTTTGTGTCCTTTTTAAAGCAAAACCAACCTTGAAAAGTCAAGTGACGCATCATAGCGTTTGATGCTGTCTGAAATGGCTCACCAAAGGGTAGAAAATTTTCAAATTCTGGAAAATTCACTGACTTCACTTTGAGTGGGGGGCTGAAACTGCTTGTGCTGTGCAGGAAAAACAACGGCAGCAGGACCAGCAGCTTCAGAGACACCTAACCCGACCCCCGCCTCAGTACCAGGACCAGCCCGGGCAAACAGCAAATCAGAATGCTTTCCCCCAGGCACCTGTCAGCCAGTTTCCAGGTCAGAAAACCATGATCATTATTAATGTTGTGACAATGTGCTCGATTGTTGGTCAGGTTTTTCGCATTCATAGACAGGTTTTTTAAATTCATTCCAAATTTATAAGCACGTTTTTCTTGTTGTTAAAATCTTACAACAATAATCAACAAAAAAAGACCGCAAAAACTTGGCATGTTTTTCTTTAAACATCCGTGCTTTACAAGTTCTTTTAAAGACCAAGGAAACAATAACCTATGACAGGATCCAAGTTCAAATTTTAGCAAACACCCTGGCAATTGTGCAACTATGCATGTCCATGACGCTCAGGCAGGAATGTTTGGAATTTCATGCATTCCCAGTTGAACCCGTCCTTGCAGTATACAGCAAACCAACTGCGATGCTTTCTCTGTTTGCCTCTCTTCTGTTTCAGCTTATGAAACTGACCTGTCGCTTGTCAAAAGTAGACGGACAGTTTCCTGGTTTCAGTAGCGCTCAAAAGTAGGGCCAAACTCAGCGGGGAGTTAAAAAGAAAAAAAAATGCGGTTGGTATAACTCAGCCACGATTGAACCTCTGATCTCCCAGTGTTTGGGCAGACACTCCACTACCAGGCCACCACGCTGGTCGACAAGCCTGAAATAAATAACTTGGCAAAAATGCAAATTACTTGCAGATATGTTAATTTTTGAAAAAGAGAAGGGCATTTTGAAGTCCCCTAAAAGTACATCTTGATAAAGACAACCTCTTTGTTATGTGTGGAAGAAAATGATTGCAGTCATGAAATGTGTGTCCACAGTCAGCTTAATGCTGACTCCGACCCTGACTTTCCCCATCCTATGAGGAGGATTGAAAATAATGTTGCCTGAATTATCCCGGCTCAAATTGAGCCACAGGTGATGCTTTTTGTGCCCAAAAACTTCCTGCCAGGCAAATGAGGTACCGGGCTTATTTGCATGCAACACGATTGTCTAATCAAAGACCTTAACCTCACTTCTCGTTTTTTTTTTTTTTTTTTTTTTTTTTTTGCTCTCATGCAAATGGAACAAAGTCACAAAACATTACTGTGTGGACCACCTCCACATCTAGCCTGTTACAATGTCAGACTTACATGCAAACAGACATGGAATTACTAAAGTTAAAGGATTCCCACAGAAATCTTAAATTACTTGGTGAAAGAAATTTCACCAGATTGTCAGAAAAAATAAATGCTAATTTTACATATTTGTTCTAACAAGAAAAGAAGAATCATCATCATCCTTATAATTAGCAACATTTTTATGGACTTTTTTTAATTGAGCGAAATAATTTGCTGATGTAAACCATAAATAATGGCATCTAACTGGGAAAACAAAAACATTTAATTACGGATGAAACAAGCAACATTTTCTGCCAATGGGATAAGATTTATGTGAAGAGAGCGTGGTAATGCACTTTGCCTTTGGCTGATTTTATTTGTGCTCATTATTAAATCAAGCTTGATTAAACAAAGATGCTTGTCCTGGTTTAAAATATCTTGATAAAACAAGTAGCATGGTTTTCGCACTATAAGGTGTACCGGAATATAAGGCACACACCCCAAAAAATAGTCTTTTCTAATCTGTTTTTCATTAATAAAGTGCAAAAGGGCCATATAATTAAAACTACAGTACGAGTTACGGCTGCATATAAAATAAATAAAAACATTTAATATAAAATCATTTATTTCATAAAACATAAATTAACATATTGGCACCTGGTTTAACCACTAAAACTAATTCATTCATAAATGGTTACTGTGCTTTTCTTACTCCGAAGTGTCCCCTTTTTCCCCATCTAAACGACTAGTGAACGACGTCCTGAATAACCGGACAGTTTTCCTTTAGTTGCTGTTTATTCAGACAAAAGCTTCAACTATTATGAGATCATTGTAAACCTAAAAAGTACCAATAAAAGTCGCCTTAGCTAACTACTTACTGAGATACATTCGAAGTTAAGCTCAGACATTCTGACAAGAATTCAAACAAGAGGACGTAATTTTGTACGAAGCGTTACCATAGACCTATATCTTCATTCAAGTAATCACACTACCTTCCATTTTTACGGACAATTTTTGGCCAAAGCAACAACACAAGAAGATTTGTAATGAGATTTGAAAAGTTGGCGTCTGAGCTGGCGTCAAAGTTCTGCGCTTCGCTTTTGTTTCCTTTAAGGAACAAACAATTAACATTTTAACCACGAGGGCACTCGGAAGACAAATCTGTTTCTCAAAGGCAGAAGAGTGTCCGTATGCAGTATAATTTATTTGTAACTATGCATTTCCAATTTTATCCACCGAATTTTATAGTACATTATGTACACCGGATTATATGGTTCACTTTTGAATTACTGGCCAGTTCGGGGTTTTTAGGTGCGCGTAATTTACAGTAGTTTTATTTTGTAGATATTTCATTCAAACACAGACTATTGATGGTGTAATGAAAACGGTGTTGGCTGATACACGTTCAATTCCATTTTTTGTTTCACGTTCAACTTGAAGTACTCTAAATATCTGTAATGATTTTTAAAAAAAAACAGGATTGGGGGGAAACGTCCAGGCTATGTCACGTTATTCTTATATCTGACTTGTGAAAGTTAAAAAGGATAGAATAATCAGCTGACTGAAACCTTGATGTTGTTGCGAGTGACATGTGTGTCCACCCTCAGCTTCATCGCAGTCGTTGGCAAGCGTGTCTTCAATGGGAGGCCCTGCACCTTCCGGCCAGCGCATGTTCCCTCAACCGGGTATGATGACTCTCAACATGGGCTCCAGCGCCATGCCAGCCCCACCTCCGCAGGATGCCAGCCCTATGCCCGCTTGGCTCGCCGACGGGGGTGGTGCCGCACCACCTGCGGATGTGCAGCAGGTGCTGTACAATAACATGGTGCAACACTCGGGCGGCGGGGGTGGCGCAGCCCACGCTACTCAGCAGCGCCAGCCCCTGTACAGGCACAACTTGCATCCCCAGCAGCACCTCAACAAACAGCCTGGCACTGGCGTTGTCTTGAAGCAGCAGCAGCAGCAGCAGCAGATGGCCGCTAGCATGCAAGTCGCCCAGAGCGCCGCCTGGCAGCAGCAGCAGCAGCAGCAACAGCAGCCGCCCGGCAATGCCGGCCTGCCCCCAAATGCCTTCGCCAACACCTCCAACGCCTTCCACATGCAGCAGCAGACTCGCATTCCCAAAATGGCCACCACCAACGCTTTTAATGCCAACGCTGCAGGACGTCCTGTAGCACCCATGATGCAGAGTGCTCAGCAAAGGGCTCCACCAAACCCATCGGGCCTGGGCCAGTCCCCAGCGCAACAGCAACCTGTTCAGAACCATCCAAACAACCCGAACGTTCTCCCCGAGCTGGCAGCGTTTGGCAATGGACGGCAAAGCCTATCATGTAACCAAGGTTACCAGGTCAGCCGGACGGCCACTCAGCAGCAGCTGTCGTTTGGCTACAACGCCAGCGCCGGTAGCTTTGCCGCTGAGAGCGATCTAGTGGAGTCGCTGCTCAAGGGTCAAAGTGCGCACGAGTGGATGGCCGACCTGGACGAGCTGCTCGCTTCACACCAGTAGACGTGGAGCCACTCTGCGCCCATGTGTTAGTTTTTGGACCCCCAGACTCTTGTAGCCAGGTGTTGGGGGCTACAAGAGAGAAATTAAACTCGCCTGACGTCTTTAAGGTATTCCCAAACAGTTTTTTTTCTTTCTTGAATCAGGCACAAAATGTTGCAAAATATTCCATGTACCGTGGGACCTGAGAAATTGAGCCGTAAAGTTGATCCATCTTGCTAGTTTGCTGTAAAGCTGTGGCGTCATTTAAGAAAAACAACACTTTCAAAATGTCAAATCCCATTTCCTCAACATGTGAGGCAAGCTCTGAAACAGACAGCAACTGTAGTGAACAAAGTTTCTCTGAACCCAATTTTATGGCGAATTGTGGCAAAAGAATGTCCCTAAAATATATGTCTACAGAAAAAAGCAGTAATAATGCCAGAGAATTAGATAAAGGAGGTGCGTCAATTCGGTGGTAGGGGCAAGTGAGGAAGGCAAACTTGATATTTGCTAAAGAGGAGAAAATGACAGATGTAATTGCCAGTCTTGATACCTTTTTAATAGAGGTAATTTGCCCATTTATTGTAATGAAGCACATTTTGATTATAAGTCAGGAACACACAGTTTGTAACAGGCCACACTAAAGACTAACGGAGGGAATATATTTCGCGGTTCACAGTAAAATACAGGTGTTGCACTGCAGTTATCACATATACCATGTCTAGATATAGTGTTCATTTCCTATTGAACTGCATTCTTCAGTTTCGAATGTATTTCCAATTAACTTTAGTATGAAACTAGTTTTTTTTTGTGATGGTAAAGGCATTGAGTTTCCTCAAACTGCTCCCGATTAACAACCACTGCTGTCGCGAGCAGCTTCAATTTCTGTGCTAGTCTGGATAGGAAACAGACAAGAATTGAATTTATACGGTTTAGCAGTTTGTAAACTAACATCTAGACACATTTTATGTATAATTTCAGTGCAACATGTTGCTGGTGAGTCGCCTTTCTGTATGGCGACTGGCTTGCAAGCGCACTGGTGTTACTCTGATGACGTCACAGCTCAAGATGTCTTCAAAATTTATTATCTTGGAAAATAATTGGAATATAAAGATGAATTATATATAGATTTTATGCACAAAAAACATGTTCTATTTCCTCAAATTTTGCATGTTTCCGAATTTGGGATTACCTTTAAGTCACTGAGGGCACGCGGCAGCTCGCTTCGGACTATAGCTAAAGGCCGCCCTCATGTGTTCAGGCTCCCAAATCTATTTTTGCTAAGTGATGTTACCGTCTGGACATAGATGTTATTTTTCTATACGGCAGACCAGTTTTGTAAGTATTTTCTACTTTTGATACATTTGTGTTAAACAAGAGCCTTGTGTTCTGTAAATATACTTCTACTACACACCTGCTGTGCGTGCTTTTGCATTAACACAAAAGGCGTGCTGGTTATTGGCCATCGGTGTGCTTGGCCCCGCCCACTGGAGGGTGTCTTGGGCAGGTACGGGCGCCAGTTGGCAGCACTGGTAGCAGTCACCATGGAGCAACAGCAGCTTGTTGGATTGGCCGCTGTCACCGTTGCTGCCGTCCTGGAGCAAGGTGAGACGGGTCGTGCGTGTAATTTGAGGTTTTTCCATCTTTGTGTATGCATCAATTTGCTTTCAACTGTGTGCGAGATGTTCTGATCTCGTGTACAACTGATTGATTAGAATTTTCACGGTAGGGGGTTTGCGCTCTCCCTTCTTAAAGAGTATGTGAAGCTCGGTCACCTGGTGGGATAAGTTGAGTTGGAAGGTCTCAAGCTGCTGTACCCAGGCTTAGCCTGATTTCTCCTACACGAGGATTCTCAAAACGTGGTGGTCCCGGAGTACAGCTAAGGTGCCCGCATAACAGTTCTGAAAATAGCTCACCTGTACTGAATTACTGTGATTTTTCTAGTTAATTGAAAGTCTCATCTCATCTCTCATCTCATTAGCCGTACCGCTTATCCTCATTAGGGTCGCGGAGGGGCTGGAGCCCATCCCAGCCATCTTCGGGCAGTGGGCAGGGGACACCCTGAACTGGTTGCAAGCCAATCGCAGGGCACACGGGGACAGACAACTCATTCGCTCATTCACACCTAGGGACAATTTGGAACGGCCAATTCACCTGAAATGCATGTTTTTGGAATGTGGGAGGAAACCGGAGTGCCCGGAGGAAACCCACGCAAGCACGGGGAGAACATACAAACTCCGCACAGAAAGTCTGGAGCTGGATTTGAACCCACGACAGGTTCCCATGACATGAACTGTGCCGCACAAGCTAACCACTGCGCCGCCGTGCTGCTATAATTGAAAGTCTTTTTTCAATTAATTACCCTACTTCCAATGATCAACCTGTTACATTGTTACAACATAATAACATAAGTTATTTTAGATATACATATCAAAATCCTTGCCTTTTGTGTTATATGCAACAAAAGGTGACGCTCAGCTTAAAAAAAGTTGGAGACCTCTATCCTGCACAAACTCCCTCCACTGACTGATGGAATTCCGGCTCTTTTTAGAGATCCGCATGCTCTTTTGCCTCTCAAACGGCAATTAAGAATTTTTTTTTATTATATATTACCAATACTGAATGACATGTGCCAAATTAATAGTTATGAAAATGTATGATGATCCTATATTTTAATCGGCTTTTTTTGTTTCTATTTAAAATGAGCCATAACCCAACTTAGATATTCAAATAGTTTATCCTAAGCAACTTTTAGTCAAGCAAGATAGAATCCCTGACAAACACAACAAAATGTAAAGTAAACATATTTGCTTTTCAGTGCAATAAATACAAATATCAAACTATTTACAGAGCTACAAGAAATAGTATAGTAGTAGTATAAAACTATTTTAGCTTCTTTATACATTGAGGGTTTTTTTTAAGGGTTATTGATCTATCTTCGTTATTCATTATCCGTTACCGGTCAGTTCATAATACGCTACAAAGCCTAGGAGCCGGGACACTTACTCTCAGCCAAAAGGCCAAGCTAAGTTCCTAGCCCTAAAGCCTTGCTGCGATCATTGCCAATGCACCGTTCCCGGAGGTACTGCAATACCGGGCCGATGCGTGGAGTGGACAGAGCAAGCTCATATTCCATCTCCGAAATGCAAAAATCAAAGATAGTGACTTCATAGAAAGTACACAAAAGGCCAAGCTAAGGACTTAGCATCAAGGCCAAGCAGAAGCCTTTGGCCAAGCTAAGTTCACAGTTACTACACTTGATCTTAGCCAAAAGGCCGAGAAGCGAACAGCGTTAAAGTTATACAACATCACTGAATCCCTGAAAGAATATGCAAAACATCCATCCATCTGCACCGCTTATCCTCAGTAGGGTCGCGGGGCTGCTGGATCCATCCCAGCTATCTTCGGTCAGTGGGCAGGGGACACCCTAAACTGGTTGCCAGACAGTTACAAGTCACTCACTCATTCACACCTAGGGACAATTTGGACCGGCCAATTAACCTGACATGCATGCTTTTGGAATGTGGGAGGAAATCCACACAGGAAGGTTTGATCTCAGAACTGTCCCGCACAACTGCCGTGCTGCCCAAAACAACAACATATAACTTAAAAATATTAACTCATCGGTGCTGCAAATAAACTGAAAAATTTTAAAACTTTTATAATACAATTCTTACCAATTTAAACACAGAACTTCAAAAACAAAAAAGTCTGTTAAGACAAAAAAGTTCAGCAGTCTACTGAAGATTGGCGTTTGGAAAGTGCCTCAGCCTTCTTGTGCCACTGATAGTCAATGCACTCTGCTTTGGAGCCATTAATAATATTCAGATGAAAACCTAACTAGTTCGTTTCTTTACATACAATACTTAAAATTTGCCCTGCGTATTGAACTCCAGGCTGCCACTGACTGTTCCCTCCTGTGTGTAGCACGAAAACAGGTGGAAAGAGAGCGTCTTAAAGGAGCCGGCATTCGTCCATCACCTCAAAGAGCGAGATCATAAAGCGAAAGACCTATCACTAGCACAACGCCCCAATCCCAAACAACCTGCATATGCTTGGAAGATTGCATACCTGTCAACCTCCACGGCTCCATGCCCTTACAAACTGTCGTATGTTCCCTTACAAAATACAAAATAATCTTACACTGTAGTGGGTTTTACATAATTCACCCACGGAACCATTGTTTAGTTAGCGAGTTCCTAGGGGGACTCTTAATTCGGCCGGCTCGAGCCGCTCTCTTGTTTTTGTTTTGTCATTGCAAGTTTAAATGTCATTAAAGCAGTTTTCGTTGGCACCTTTGTTTGACACTCCGCCTACGACTCCCGTCTCTGCTCGCTACAACACCATTTTTTTTTTTCAAACGTGTTTATGTAGTTTAACATGTTATATTGTACATGTGTTTCGTTATATCATATACAGTGGAACCTCGGTTCTCGACCATAATCTGTTCCAGAACCCTGTTCGAAAACCGATTTGTTCAATCACCGAAATCGTTTTTCCCTTTAGAAGTAATGTGATATCGTTTTAATCCGTTCCAACACCCTGAAGTTTTACCATGAACGTAAACATGAAGCTGACCCAGGCTAATCGTACGTTCGCGTGAGCGTAATCTTCCGTACGAAAGTTTACGCTAACATGATCCTGTAAAAATAAAAAAATCAGGTCGTTTACACGTCATTTAGCACCCGGGTCTCCACAACAAGTGGCTAGCGCTTCATTGGAAAGGGGGCTCCTTTTCAACACCCTGAATGTTTTACGTAAACAAAGCTAACCCAGGCTAATCGTACGTTCGCATTAGCGTAATCTTCCGTACGAAAGACTACGCTAACATGAACGTGTAAAAATAAAAAAAAGGATTATGAATAGGATTTCTTTTGTGGTGGACGGTGGGGAGAGAAAAATCATCAAAAGTTTTTCAACCTCTTCCAAAACTTGCGGCAGTTGCTTGCTTATAGCGCTAACTTCCTTAGCCGCATCACTCGATTTCACAGCCTCCTTATTCTTTAGTATTGTACTGATTGTAGATGTAGCCATTCTGTATTCACTAGCAAGATCGGAAATTCGTACACCTCTTTCATATTTAGCTATTACGTCTTTCTTAAAGGCAATAGTTGTACCAACAACCTGTCTTATTTCACCTGTCCTGCTTGCACAGACCTTCTTCGGAGGCATAATTAGGGGCTAAAACACCCGTACGCCGCTTAGCATCGCACTCTAGCGTACCGGCGTTCGAACCCTGATTTTTTTTGACTGAACAGCGAAGCAAGAATTTCTCGAAATTTTTGGTCGAACACCGATCTGTCCGAACTGAGAGGCGTTCGAAAACCGAGGTTCCACTGTATATTGTTAATTAAGATTTTGTTGTGAGTTCCTGGGTTGCTCGACATGAATGAGGTTTATTATAAAAAAAGTTAAAAAATTAAGTAGCTTGGGCATTCACTGTAGAAGGAAAAAATACACGCAAATATAATTAAGTAGAATAATACATTTTCTTATTCAAATTTAGAATTCATTTTCTGCATTAGATTATTGTTGGTAATATACTGATTAAAGGGATAACCACAAACCTGTCTTTTTTCATTTTCTGATTTTATACTTCCTTTTTTTCTTAACTTCTTTATACAACATAATAATTCGTAATATAATTCATCAAAGTAAGTGAGCCGTTCAAGAGCCGGCTCTCTTTAATCAGTTGTGCCAAAAAATCGGGTTCTCTTAAAAAGAGACGGACTTCCTTTCACTGCATCAAACCGCTTGCTACGTTTGCAACGAAAAAAACGATACCGAGATAGAGGCTTCTGTGGCGA
This sequence comes from Urocampus carinirostris, assembly GCF_059441175.1. Lineage (NCBI taxonomy): Eukaryota > Metazoa > Chordata > Actinopteri > Syngnathiformes > Syngnathidae > Urocampus > Urocampus carinirostris. Next base: position 15,287,545 of record NC_142357.1, read on the forward strand.
ACTCCTTTGACTTGATTGATTTGCCGTTTCGTGATAGTCGGTGTTTACCGGATGGTGCCCATGATTGGAAAAAAAATGCGGTTTTCCGTACAGAATTTCTTGTACGTTGTACACGTCTTAAAATGCATAATTAACGTACTTTACACGGCAAACCCGTACAGGTTGACAGGTATGGGATGGATCTGTGTCAATCCGAAGTTTTACTGTTCTTCCCGTTTATCTGAATAATTCAGTAAAGCTGTTAGTGAGCGTGTTTGCATCTGTGCTTGTGTTGTTTTGTGTGCGTGCAGAGTAAAACATGATAACGGTTTTGTGCCGTCTCCCTTTGAAAGTGTTTGTGACATTCTTCAGTTGTCGAGTGTTTAATTGTAGGAGTGCGCATGCGCAGCCTACTTTTCCCTTCAGGTGATCAGCGCCCGAAGAAAGTATGGCGTCTCTCCCCCTTGTACGTCTGGACCACCTCAATTCGATAGGGTCTTCCGAGCTCAGTAGGTTTGTGGTTATGTCATCAGAACTCTACCCAGATTAATATGATCACTCTGCAGGGCGAATTGCTCTGAATATTTTCCCGTATTTGTCGCCATCCTGTGGACGTCTGGAGTGTTCTTCAGCCAAGGTGACGTCACCCACTACGAGCAGCTGCTTTCCTGGGGGGGTCGTGCTGCTTACCTTTTTGTGCCCCCGCCTCCTTTCTCGGCAGGTGTGTCTTGCGTGTGTGGTGCATCCTACGTGCTGGCCCGCCTGTTCTACTTTCACGGCTATTCTGAATCGCCGCAGCAACGGTCAGTTGGATGGTGACGTCAACGCACCTCTCCTAAAACCAGACCCTCCCCCAAACATCATTATCAAAAGTGGCATATCAAATGCATTGGGCACAGTCATTCCCCCAAAATATATGCATAGATTAGGCATCCACCTATTGTCCACCCATTGCAACGGCTGTGCCTAAAACGGGGATTGGCAACCCGAAATGTTGGAGCTGTAAAATCCTTATACAGTGGAACCTCGGTTTTCGAACGCTTCTCAGTTTGAACAAATCGGAGTCCGACCAAAAATTTCGAAGAATTCTGGCTTCGCTGTTCGGTGAAAAATCGGAGTTCAAACGCCGGTAATGCGTGAGTGGTTACGCTAGGATGCGATGCTGAGCGGCGTACGGGTGTAGATCGCTCTTTTCTTGACCAACTGTTATCGCGTGCGGACGTGCTTCGTTTTGCTTTCGCTTTTGATATAGGTGTACTTGAATCAAACATTTTTTTCATCTTTTGGGGGTTTGGGCCGGCACTCAGACTTTACATGAAACAGTCATTTTCTTACTTTCACGATTTTCATCCCAGAATAAAGGAAAACCTCAAGCACGTGTGTGTAATCACCCTCCTCCCCCGTCCCTCACGCCTCCTTTCCTCCAGTTTAACGCACTCAATGCTAAAAGTAAGATAAAAGAAGATAGGCACGGTGAAAAACAAAATGTAAAGGCTCTTTGAACTCAGTTGATCATTGTTAACACAATCATAATAAAGAAAATATTTAATATTAAAAAAATGTAAGCACACCTCGAGCTACGCACCCCACTTTTAAAAAAAACAGCTATTGATTGTTTGTAAAAAAAAAAAAATCTACATTCTTAATTATTCACAAAAGATCACTGTATCTGTTGATTCCGAATGTGTTAAGTGAATTTAAAAAAAATGTATGACAAAAGACAATCATCAGAAGATAATTGACAGTTTTTGGCCCCCCACTCACAAAATATTTGCAGGGCTTGTGATAATACACAATCCAGGCCACAGGTAAATGAGGGCCCTGCATGCACCAAAGGTTGGCCATCTTGGATCACATCATTTGCGCCTGTTTAAATAAAACGTAATCGGACGACGTCCTTGAAATGATCTCTACAAAAGGGGTTTGACACCTACCTGTGCTTGAATGTGTCCCTAAAACATTTTCTTTGCAGTTTGCGCGCACTTTATGTGAGCGCGGGCTTCCTGTGGCTACTGGTGGGCTTCTCGTGCGTTGGTGTCCTGGCTTCCTGCTTGGACTGGCTAGACGTCCACCTCCTGAGATGGACTGCCTGACTCACCTTGGCCATCCACCTTGCCCTCAACAATAAAATTGCGATCGATAAAAACAAATCCTAGTTTGAGATTCGGTATATTTTAACATATTTATCACAATGTTAAGGTGGTGAAGTTGAGAATTGAATCCTACACACGCTACAAAAGTTTTGTGGACCGTGAAGGAGGAATGATATTTCTTCCTCCGTGTGTTCATATAACGAACTTTTTTTAATTATAACTGTTCCAATGATACCTCCAACATGTTGTGCATGAGGCAGCACGACGGGGCAGTGGTTAGCGCATGTGCGGCACAGTTCTGAAGTCATGAGATCAAACTTTCCTGTGTGGAGTTTGCATGTTCTCCCCGTGCTTGCGTGGGTTTCTTCCGGGCGCTCCGGTTTCCTCCCACATTACAAAAAAATGCATGTCAGGTGAATTGGCCGGTTTCAATTGTCCATAGGTGTGAATAAGCGAGTGAATTGTCTGTCTCTATGTGCCCTGCGACTGCCTGACAACCAGGCCAGGGTGTCCCCTGCCCACTTCCCGCGGATAACTGGGATGGGCTCCAACACCCCCGCGACCCTACTGAGGATAAAGCGGTGCAGATACTGGATGGATGGATGGATGTTGTGCATGTGCATGGATACAGTACAAAAGCTGTATGGTTGTATGCACAGTAAAAATGGATGACAATCACTTCCAAACCAGGAGAGCAGGCTGTGACGGTGGTTAGTGGTTCAGTGAACAAGTTCTTCTTACCAGCCTTCTGTCCAGACTGGGTCTGGTAGGTGCTGATGGAAACACTTAGGCCCCAAGTCTTAGGGCCTTCCCCTAACAGCAACCAAAATACCTCTCGGAACAATATAGAGACTGGATAACAGCTGAATTGATATATAAATAAGACAAGAGAATAATTATAATTAAATATGTAAATGATCATGAAGTGCATTTATTATTCACTAATTAAGTAAGGGAACGAATGAAATAATAAACTTTATAAATGAAGAGCTGACTATAAATGCAGTAACACATTCCATTTTATAGTACTTGGGACCAAACACTTAACAAGTACAGTACTTCGTTGGCTGTCAAACAATTCAAAATCTAGGCTTATCTCAGAGCCACTAAATAATACTAAGTGTCCCTTTAAGTGCCGGAAGCTCAAATCTCCTTGCGACTCAAAGTGTGATGGCTTGGGAAGGGCCTTGTTTGAATACTTTGGCTTTCAAATGAAGACTATGTTCTCCTTTCGGAGGACTTGGGAACGAGGTTTCAAAAACGGGTTCACCTGGAAAAACAACAATCCAATACTGGAACTGAATGTGATCCGGGCAAATCTTGACATATACAGATTAGTGAACAAATTCATTGCCTGAAGCACCTCTTGACAAATGATGAGTTCTTATTTTTTGCTTGAATACTGTAGAATGAAACTTAAGGGCGAATATTACAAAATTGTATTTACAGGTGCACCCTCCTGCTCCGATTTCAAATTTAACATGATCTTTAAAAAACTAAAACTAATCTTTGGTGATTCTAAATGTAGGTTTCCTCGCTCCACGTTGAAAGCAATATTCTGTTGTTAAAAAAACATTGGCTTTGCCCCGAGTAACGAAGCAATTTAAATGAAAATACAGGTTTTCAATTCGCAGCATTCTCCTTTCGTCGTCGTTGAGTCACTCAAGGCGCCAGACTCGCTCGTGGGAGGCTCCGTAGTTCTCCGAAGGAGAGGGGGCTGCGACTGTCCTGTGCCGCCAGGCCTGACGGGGTGCGACCCAAGCAAACCAAGCAGACGAAGCCTCTAAAGTCCTTAGTGCTTTCGGACAGGCCGGTGCATGATTTATGGAAGCCCCGTGGGCAGGTGCTGCTGCTGCTTGGGGTTGTCCATCGATTCGATGATGACCATCTTCTTTTAATTGTGAGTCTGCTGATGTTTGAAGAGTCCGATCCTGGATCCACAGATGCGGTTACAGACAGAGCATGTGAAGGGGGTGCTGGGGGGAGCAGGGGTGGCCTGGCGAGCATGTCTCTTTGCACGCTTTGCTGCACGGTGTTGCATGCGCTGTTCCTCCATGTAATCCACTCCATGTGAGCAGTGGGAGCGCCAGAGGTCTCGGCAGGAAGCAAGTTCCTCCAGTGAGGAGGGGTTTATCCGACATCTCTTCAGGATGTTCTTCATTTGGTCTTTGAACCGCTTCTTCTGCCCACCAGCACTGCGTTGGCCTAGATGTAACTGACCATAGAGGATACGGCGTGGCAGTCTGTGGCTGGGCATTCGAACAACATGCCCCAGCCACCTAAGTTGGCGTTGGGCCATAATGGATTCCATGCTGCAGCTGCCTGCCCTCTCCAACACCTCTGTGTGCGGCACTCTGTCCCTCCATGTGATGCCAAGGATCTTCTGAAGACATCTTACATGGAAGGTCTCGAGGCTCTTCAGATGGCGGCTGTAGATAGTCCATGCCTCACATCCATACAGTAATGTCGTGATGCATACAGCTCTGTAGACCAGCATTTTGGTGTGGAGTCTAAGGTTGTTGTTTTGAAAGACCCTTATCCTTAGTCGACCGAAAGATGCTGATGCTTGCTTGAGACGGCTCTGGATCTCATCATCCAATGAGCAGGTGTCAGACACTATGCTCCCCAGATATTTAAAGGTGGGCACCATGAGCAGGTGTTGCCCTGCTGCTGTGAGGGTTATTGGGTTTGGTAAGAGGTCAGCACTGGACTGACAGAGTACCTCTGTCTTCTGGGTGTTGATCGTCAGTCCCATTCTGGTGTATGCAGTTACAGCTGCCGAGAGAATGTTTTGCAGAGCCTCCCGTGTATGGGCAACCAGGGCACAGTCATCAGCATACTGTAGCTCAATGATGGTCTCTGAAGTCAGTTTGGTAGTTGCCTGTAGCCTCCTGATGTTAAACAGGTTACCATCAGCCCTGAAGTTGATGGTAACTCCAGCCTGCTCCTCCATCCTTCTACGTAGCAGTGTTGTAACACAGACGAGGAAGATGTTGAAGAGAACTGGAGCCAGCACACAGCCTTGCCTCACTCCAGTTTCGACGCCAAAGGGCTCTGAGCTGTGTCTTCCAACTACCACTCTGGCCGTCATCCCTGAATGGAACTGTGCAAGAATGGTGAGAAACTTGGGTGGACACCCAAATCTCTTCAGGACTTGCCACAGTAGGTCCCTGTTCACTGTGTCAAATGCCTTTGAAAGATCGACAAAGGCGATGAACAAGTCCTTGTGCTGCTCCCGGCATTTCTCTTGGAGCTGACGTGTCACAAAGATCATGTCGACTGTTCCTCTGTCCTTTCGAAAACCACACTGTGACTCTGGGATGACGCATTCCGATATTTTAGAGATGAGTCTGCGGAGCATGACCTTGGCAAGGACCTTTCCAGCAGTGGCCAACAAAGAGATACCCCTACTGTTGGAGCAGATGGATTTATCTCCTTTATTCTTAAAGATGGTCACAATGTTCGCATCTTTCCACAGTTGCGGGACACACTCTCGTCTCCACACCTCTGAAATATATTGAAACAGTGTCCGTGTACAGAGGTAGCCTCCTACCTTGAGAAGTTCAGCTGGGATGTTGTCAGGTCCAGGGGATTTATTGTTTTTCAGGGTTTTGACTGCATGCAGGATTTCATTGAAAGTTGGCGGGAGGTCGAGGTCTGGCAATGTAGGATGTTCAGGGAGTTCTGAAAGGACAGTTGGGTCCACTGGGGTGGGCTGGTTGAGCAGGGTGTTGAAATGTTCAGCCCACCGCTCCACTATCATAGCCTGATCCTTGATTAGAGATGTTCCATCAGCAGATCTAACAGGTGCCAGTGAGCAGTGTCTGGGGCCATAGATGGTTTTTACTGCATCATAGAAACTGTGCATATCGCTTCTATCAGCGTGAGACTGGATTTCATTGGCTTTTGAGATCCACCACTCATTTTGCAGTTTTCTGAGCGTTCTCTGGGCCTCGGAACGAAGGGCTTGCCACAGCTTTTTATGGAATTGAGATTGTGGGTTGTTCAGGGTGGCTCTGTGTGCCTTGTGCATTCTGTCCAGGAGCGTTGAGATCTCTCCGGCATTCTGGTCAAACCAGTCCTGGTGTTTTTTAGTTTTAAAACCAACGGTTTGGGCTGCAGTGTCAAAGAGGGTGGTAGATATATAGGTCCACTTCTCATCCATCCCAGCCTCTGACATGACCAGCTGCTCAATGTTTGCCAGCCTCTCTGCTAGAGAGCAACGGAAGTTGTCAAGGGTGTCGCTACTGGAGAGTTTGGCACAGTTGAGTGTCTTCCTCTTTGAACCACCCTGACGTGCTAGGGGCCGGACATGCATTCTGACCTTTGTCAGAATCATGCGGTGGTCGGTCCAACAGTCTGCCCCACGCATAGCTCTTGTAATGAGTACGTCCTTCAGGTCAGCCCTCCTCACGATCGCGTAGTCGATCAGATGCCAGTGTTTGGACCTGGGATGCATCCAGGATGCCTTATATTTATTCTTTTGTTGGAAGATGGTGTTTGTGATGGTAAGGTTATGTTCCGCGCACAGACTAAGAAGTCTCATGCCATTGGAATTAACTTTTCCAATGCCATGGGCACCTATCACACCATCCCAGTTTTGCAAGTTCTTTCCGACTCTTGCATTGAAATCACCAAGCAGCATGATTTTGTCATTCCTCGGGATGTGACTGAGGATGTCATCGAGTTCCTGGTAGAAGCGATCCTTCTCTTCATCATTCGATGGCAGTGTTGGTGCATAGGCACTAACTAATGTGACATGTCTGCATTTTGCAAGTGGGATGCGAAGAGTCATTAGTCTTTCACTGACACCCACTGGTGACTCTGTGAGCTTCAGCAGTAGGGTGTTCTTAATTGCAAAACCAACTCCGTGAAGATGGTGTCCGCCCATGGGGTAACCCTTCCAAAAGAATGTATAACCCTCCCCCTCTTCATTGAGTGAGCCTTCCTCAAGGAGTCTGGTCTCGCTGAGCGCTGCCACATCCACATTATATCGCTTCAGCTCGTTGGCAATGAGTGCTGTTCTGCGCTGTGGTCTGTCCAGACTGGTATCCAGGAGTGTCCTTATGTTCCATGCTGCAATTCTAAATGCTATTGTTTTTCGACCGCATAGTGGAATGTCCCGACAGGCGCGGTTTCCTGTCCGGGTACTGTGCTGAGTGGGCAATCTTTAGGCCACCTTTTCTAGGCCTTTCCCCAATTGGGGTGAGCAGTGCGGCCACTAAATAGTGCTGCTCAGACGCACAGGGGTCTGCCGGAAACAGCTGCCACTCAATCCCAGCTGCTAACGACCCTTGCCCTGTGCCGCTGACGTGCAGAGGTCCAGCTAAGAGCTTCCAGCTCATTCAAACCTGCTCCCGTCACTGGATACTCCATCGCCGCCAGACTTTTGTGATCGGGGACTCAGGTAAAAGAAGATACCTGCGCAATGATGGTTTTTAAAGTGGCGTAAGGGGTGCGCTTTCCCCAACGCCACTATCTTGATTGTAGAGAAGACGGTTCCAGTGGCAAGGGAGACCCTAGACGACCGGCATCTTCCTACAACTGCAGGCGGCTGCCGGGATCCAGGTCTGTGGGAAACCGCCTCAAAGCGTGCCGCCACCAGCTTTTGGGATCACTCTTAGTCTGGACTCTACCCTTCGACCTGTTCGGCTTGGGTAACCCTGCCAGGAGTACGAGACTCCCGCCGACATAGCTCTAGGGGTCATTGAGACGCACAAAGTGCCCCACCACGATAAGGTGGTGATCCGTCGGGGCAGGTAGTACAGGTGATTGGGGGTGTGGTCGCAGCGAATGGTTCGAAAGCACCACTGGCATTTGGACTGGGGGCCAGGGTTGCTCTCGAAGTCGCCCGCCCTAAGAAGAACAGAGAGAGGAGAGTAGAAGAGAGAGAAAGAGAGGAACAGATAGAAAGAGAGAAAGACAGACAGAAAAAAGGGGAAAAAATGCAAAAAGGGGGGAAAGAGAGAGAGAGAGAGGTGGGGAGAGAGTAGGAAAGAGAGGGATAGAGAAAATGAGAGACAAGAGTGTAAAGGGGGAAGAGAGAAAATGAGAGACAAAGAAGGAGAGAGGAGCAAGAAAGAAAGAAAGAGCGAGTCTGAGTGGACTGAGTTGGATTCGTAAGGCTCCCCCGGGAGAGAGCCCTTCGCAGGACACCACGGGAAGGTTCCTAGTCTTTGTCCTGCGCGTTCTCCTGTTGTTGCAAGTAGACTGTGTTGTGCACAGTATAACACTGCCCCTAAGTGGCCAAATTGCGCAAGAGCTGCTAATTGTTTTGCCTGGTTACTTGAACATTCTCCTAACAGGTTAATTGAACTCGTTCACTGCCAACCCACGTAGTTTAACGACCTTAATGGCTGTCAACGGCAGTGAATGAGTTACGCACGTCTTCTTTTTCAAGTTCGCAGATTAACATTTACCCACAGTTGAAACTGCTGACTTTGTCCTGGAGTGTGTTTTAGCAGTGGCAGGCCGTGCATTTCACACCTAGGCCTTCAGTGATGGCATTTTCAGCTCAGGGGATGGTGTTATAATGGTAGGTCTGTGCAGCCCTTAGACATTTATTTTGTATTTAAGGGGTGCACAAATTAAAATGATTTGACTTGAATTGACTCGACTATAGTAATGTGTTGTTCACAAACGAACTGGCTCCATGAAGCAGTTCTTGGAAGTGATAGATAGATAGATAGATAGATACTTTGTTCATCCCTGAAGGGAAATTCACATTTCCAGCAGCATCCCTGAGCTGAGAACAATCGAGAACAATCGAAAATAACACGGGAGCTGCTGGAGTGGCTGCCATTCGTGACGGCGCCGGAAGAAAAGATTCAATTTGAATCATGTACAAACAAACAAACAATTATTGATCAATATGCATTTTTCCCCAGGGTTTCTGTGAAGTTGAGATTAAACTTAGTGAGTATAAAAGAAGTTGTATGTTATCTCTTTTTGATTAATATATGAATATTTTAATTTATGTTTCAGAATACTATGTAGCAGAATATTAGATTTTAAACTTTGGTGCGTTACCGCATCTAAGCAGCAACTCCTTATGCCTGCAAGAAGGCCTTGAGGTTGCCAACTCAAAATCTGATTGGCCAAACCAACAACATATTTGACACCCATGTTATGCTACAAGGACCCTCAGATCTGCATTTGAATCCCTCCAGGCAAATGTCTGACCCTGGCAACGAGTAATGACTGAAATGTGATTGGTTAAATGTTTAAATATCTAAATAAATAAGGCACACATCTACAAACAGTGCAACCAGAGGGAAAGCAATAAAAGTAAGACATTTTTTAATTATTTAAGTATTTCTGGACAAAATATATTTACATCATATAATTCGGATTTTTTTCTAGGCAAGCAGAGAAGGCCTTTAAGAATAGTTTCCTGTATGATGCGAAAATGAAATTGATCCATCCATTCATCCATCCATCCATCCATCCATCCATCCATCCATCCATCCATTATCTGCACAGCCTATCCTCAGTAAGGTCGCAGGAGTGCGGGAGCCCATCCCAGCTATCTTCGGGTAGTGGGCAGAGGACACCCTGAACTGGTTGCCAGCCAGTCGCAAGGCAGACAGAGACAACTCTCTTGCTCATTCACACATAGGGACAATTTGTACCGGCCAATTAACCTGACATGCATGTATTTTGGGAATGGAAACTGGAGTGCCCGGAGGAAACCCACACAAGTACGGGGAGAACATGCAAACTCCAGACAGGAAGGTTTGATCTCATGACCTCAGAACTGTGCCGCACGCGCGCTAACCACTGCCCCGCCGTGCTGCCCGCAGATAATGGATGGATGTCAAAAATATACTGTAGTACGTATGCGCCCAAATTACAGATATATCATTATTTAAAATGAATAACTCGTATTACATTATGAGGCAGGGTTAAATATATATTGCATTATATTCAGAAATCAGAAATTACATTTATTTGATTTCTAATTTCACATTGTGGAGTTAGGTTCGGCTCGTTTTGTTTTGAATATGGATATGTCATACCTGTCACCTTCCACAGTTCCATGCCCGTACAAAATCTTCCCGTACAAAATACAAAATAATCGTACACCATATTTTTTTTTTCGAAATGATGCATGATGGGAAATCCCCAGGCGGCAGACGCATGCGATTGACAAATTTGCGTTTTTTCGTACAGATTTCGTTGTACGTCGTACTTGTCTTAAAATGCATAAAAAACGTACTTTGTATGGCAAAACCGTACAGGTTGACAGGTATGATATGTTTTCCCTGCAAGGAAAAAAAACGAATTTTGGTATGCACTTATCAGCCTACTCCCTTTGGAAACATGTTTATGTATAACATCATTGTATTGTACAGCTTTCTGTGCATTTTTTATTGTTTTAATTACAATATAAATAATGATAAAAATTGCGTTAATTAGTGATTGATGTTTTTTTGACAAAATCCTCCCAATTTAGGCAACGTGATAATTAATAAAATTGATAAGTCGTTCCTCTCAAACCTCGAGTCCGTGGAGACCCATTGGATGACTTAATCCAGTCTGCTCTAAATTCTTGAGTATATATAAAAAAAGCAATTATGTAGCTCATTTCTATCAAAAGTTCTGATTTTTCTAACATAAATGCAAACCAAATGCTCCTTCCCGCCACTAGGGGGCAATAAAGGCATAAAAGAGTTTCTGTCCAGCCTGTTTTTTGGTAAAGAAAATAATGTGCAGTATTTTCTGCACTTCATAATATTCTACTTGCTGATCTCATCTTCTGGCTGAAATCGTCACTGCAGCCTCTGTCCAGCTCCTCTTGTAGGGCATGCAAGTAAGTGAAATTCTTAAACACGCTCGAAAAAACTATTACTCATTGATATTTTTGGGGTTTGGGTTGGCACTTGGACCGTATTTAAAGAAGTCATTTTCTTACTTTCACCATTTTCGCCTTGGAATCAAAGAAAACTGCGACCACAACTTTTATTTGTGTCCCCATGATCCGTTTGTGTGTCCACAACAAAAAATACGACAAACTAAATATTAAATTTAGTGCTTAAAAACAAGGACCTTATATGTTATTCTGCTTTTATTCTGAAAAGCAAAAACCATTATGGAAATATAACAACAAAAATACTACAAAAACACAACTTCTGTAATATTACATAAATACGAAATAATACTTCAAAATACTACAAAGAAAATACAGAAAGAATACTACATAAAAACCTACATGGAAATACTTCAAAAACATTCCTAAAGAAATACGCCAAAAAGCATTACAGTAATATGATAATAATAAGATAGATAGATAGATAGATACTTTGTTCATCCCCGAAGGGAAATTCACAAATATTACGACAGACACTGCAACATTACTACTAAAGAAAATTATTGCAAAAATACAACAACAGTGATACTACAAAAAATACTCTATGTACTATAAACAATCCTGGAAATAGCACAGAAATACTACAAAACTACTTTTATGGAATCACAACATAAATACTACTTCAGAAATACCAAAAAACTAAATATCAAATTGAGTGCTTAAAACAGGAATCTTATAATTTGTTTTTTGCTTTATTGTAAGTGCTTCGAAGCCAAATCGATTCATCTAATATATATAACGAAATATAACAGGTAAATGTCTGCATGCATATTTTATTCTTTGAATATGTCTCCAGCAGAGCCGACCAAAGGCATTAGCGAGCTAAGCGGCCGCTCAGGTCCTGCAACCACTAGGGGGCTCCCAAGAGTGGTCCACTTTTTTTGCTGCTAACTTTGTCCTCACTGTCACTTTGTGCGTCCACTCAAAAATACCTCTACAGAAATACAAAAAAAATACGTCACAATAATTACAAAACGAAATATCAAATAGAGTGCTTAAAAAAGGTGCTTCGTATATTATTTTGCTTTCATTCTGAATGTAAACAAATAGTATAGAATTACTCAAAAAATGCTACAGTAATACAGTAATATCATATTACAAAATACTACTAAGGAATTATTTACTCCAAAAACACTACAAAAAGGCAACTACAGTAATATGACAAAAATACTAAAGAAATGTGACAAAAATACTACGATGTAAATACTAGAAACATTCTACAAAAATACTACTAAAATACTGCTTTGGAAATAGATCAATTATACATCTATTTAAATACTAAAATTACCAATACATAATACAATCATATAAAAAACTACTAGAGAAATATTACAGCAAAAATACTACTACAAGAGGTTTACAACAGAAATATTGCAAATTAAACCTGTAGCGATACTACAAAAATTATCCTACGGAAATATCACAATAATACTACAAAAAAAACTACAGTAACACTGTACTACAAAAATACTACAGAAATACTACAGATATACAACAAACATTCTTATATGGAAATACTACAAAAAAGATAATACTACAGTTATACTACAAAAATACTATAAATCATAAAACTACTCTAATAATAAAAAAATACTATGAAAATACTATATATGTAAAACAAAAAAATCTATTTTCGAAATACAACAAAACTACTACAGAAATACTAAAAAATACAATGGAAATAATACATTAGTTGTACAAAAACTACAGAACTTCAATAAAAATCCATCTTCAGAAATACTAAAAAAAAAACACCTAAAAAACTATAGTAATACTTGAAAACTAAATAACAAATGAAAGGCATAAAACAGGGACCCAGTATAGTAATTTGCTCTAATTGTGGTCGTTTCCAAACCAATTTGATAAAACAAATCTATTTAAAATGACGTATAACATGTCAGATGCGGCCCCCGACTCCAATAGTTGCCCAGCCCTGGAGTAGAACGTGGAATGAGTTCTAGTAGATATGAAAAATTAACAAGTAATAGGGGGGCCCAAATCTAATATATCTTAGGGCCCCATGAAGGTTCGGGCCAGTCCTGGTCTCCAGGATCGCCCCCTTCCGCCAAGTTTTCGAACCCATTGCGCCCCCACCTCTTGCCCACTCCTGCTTTAGCGCAGGTGCGCACTTGTGCGTTTCAAGCGGTCGTTGTGCGCGCAGGCGCCTGCGCTGACTCTGCAGAGGTGTGGACTTTCTTTGCAGGCGATCAAAAGAAAGCGATGCTTCATCATCAGGCTCAATTGGTGTCACGCTCTCCACACTCGGGACGAAGAATTCGCACGGGTGCGAGAGTTGCGTCATGATACCGGTGTGACCCATTCGGGTTCCCGTGTCGTCATGTTCGGGAGCGTCCAAAAATGTTTCTCCATCGATTCTCTGGTCGGGAAGCAGCAGCAGATCTTTCGACCTGCCTGCATCCAGCCCGTCGGGGAGCCCATCCGACCCACGGCGCTGCGCTTCCCCGAGGTCCTCCACAGACTTGCAAGCATCCGGACTTCGTACCCGTCCCTCGGAACCAACTTTGGGTTTCCTGCGTTGGGTCAGCATCCATCCGGATTCGGAGTCAGAGTCCTCTACCCGCGCGACGCCGCCGGACCTCCCGCCTCTTGGATCCATCGCCGATACGCGCTGCCAGGTAAACCCGAACACCCAACGCGACCGTTTTGGAAAAAAGGGAAAGTTTTGCAGCGTGACTTCATGATGGTTTTAAAGAGAGGCGATTGCTGTTGTAATCATTTATTCTGAATATGCATTACAAATACTGCGAGGCTTCCTCGTTATTGTCAAACAATGTAAAATACAAAAATAAAATGAGGAAGCTACATAAACCAGAAAACAAAGGAAGAGAAAACAAAATAAACATATGGGAAAGGAGTGAGCAGAAGCGTAGCTTATTAGCTCTCACCTATTTACAAAACAAAAACATATATATATATATATATATATATATATATATATATATATATATATATATATATATATATATATATATATATATATATATATATATATATATATATATATATATATATATATATGTATATATATATATATATATATATATATATATATATATATATATATATATATATATATATATATATATATATATATATATATATATTTCCATTCTGATAAAAGATTGCTACTTCCTGTGTTTTTTGAAAAAAAACAACACACCTGATATTTTAAGACAAAATTCAACAAAACCACCAAACCCGCTCTCCAAACGAAGCTAACTCTTCAGTACATTTATTTCACTGTGCACTGTTTGATGCTTTCATAAAATGTATGAAATAATAATGAAAACGTCAGAGCCTGCCTCCCATATCAACAAATAAACCACTTAAAATTTGTCTCTCCTGCGGATATTAAGATGTGGTGTCCGGGACTTTAATACATCCTATTTGCTGATGCCATCTTCTGGCTGGACTCATCATTGCAGCGTTTGTCAAGCTCGTTTTGTTGCATGTGCAAATATCCTAAATTCTTCGACGCCCTTAAGTAAACTTATTTTTTCATCTTTTGGGGGTTTAGGTTGGCATTTGGACTGTTTTTGAAACAGACCTTTTCTTACTTTCACCATTTTCATCGTAGAATAAAAGAAAAACCCCAGCACATGCGTAACATTACTCTCCTTCCCCCCACGTCCTTCCCTTCAGCGTAATGCGCTTTGTGCCCGTAACACCGAGGGTAAAAGTAAGATAAAAGGACATAGGCGTGGTGGAAAAATATACAAAAAGGCTATTTGAACTCAGTTGGGCATTGTTAACACACACTTAAGAGACAAAATATTTGATTTTAAACTTTTTAAGGACACCTCAAACTACGCACCCCATCTTTAGGATCATTGAGGCTCATTTTGACTGTCATTTTTGGCGGAAGTAATGGTTTCAGAACAAAGTGCGAGCAGCGTTCTTTCATGAAAATGTCATGAAATACAGCAAAGGAGAAGGATACAGATGTATTTAGGGGAGTCTGCTTTGTGTGCAGGGATCAACCCACTCTAAATTTCTCTGGGTGCTTGGCTACGTTTCGGGTGTTTGCGGTTTGTTTCATGGGTTTTTACCGTAAAGGTGTCTCAACAGTGAACGTGCATTATTTAACAAGATTCCATGGATACATACAGCCAAAACGGGATCTGTTGGTTCAACACAGTGACTGTGAACTGTAGTTGAAACTTTGTCAGGACCGAACCTGTAGGGAATTGTGTTACATACAGCAAAATTTAAAAGAGAACATAAAACACCACAGTCTACAGTGTCATGAAGAGCAAAATCTAACCCTGACCCCTGCCCTAAATTATATTTTATTCAACCTTGAATGTTATGACTTTCCCTAAATTGCTCCCAAAAAGTAAAAGAAAAAAACAAGTTTTATTCAGTCATTTCCATGTAGCCTGTATAAAAAAAAGCTAAAAAATGGTCCTTAAAATAAGGACAACATCCATGAAGGTTTCAAACTAATGGAAGGTCTTCAAAAAGCAATATTGCAACTAAATACTTATTTTTTTGTGTATATCTCTTGTCCTGTTATCTCACCAAGTCAGCGTTTTCAAGAGGATAAAAAAGATCAAAAAAACGATCAACAAACAAAGGCATTGGGGCACATTTTTGAATTTCTACATGTTTCAGCCATCACGACCGCTTTACCCGTTAACCTTCCGCTTTTCTTCCAAATTTTCAAATGTAAAGAAAAAAAATCTAGACTCAAGACTAGTATTTTAGTCTACGGGTGCTTTATATTAAAGCCAGACCAAGTCTTGTGCGTGAATAAACCGCTCCAACGATCGCACTATATTTCTGTTTTGGTAAAAGTTTGCCACTTCCGGTTCTAAACAAGCACGTTTTTTGTAATATTCTTGAGACTGATAGGGTTTCACTCATAAAAACAGAATGCGCGATCAGATCTGCTTTTTAATGTCAAAAGGTTGGCATGAATGGGATTAAAAAGGCAAAAATATTTACAAGGTAGTGCTTGGAGACTGGCCTAAGTTCGAATAACAGTGCCATGAAAATTAGTGCATTTAACAGTAACAAAAGTTACCAAATAGATCCATCGATATACAAGACATGAGTATCAATTTTTTCAATGCAAATGGCAAGATGGAGGACCACTCCTGTGATCCATCCATCCATCTCTTCTTCTACCGCTTACCTGGGGTTAGATTGCGGAGGCCGCAGCCTCATCAGGTAAACCCAGACCATCCTATCCCCAGCCACTTCTTTCAGCTCATCCGACAGGATCCCGAGACGTTCCAAGGCCAGCCTTTAGACATAGTCTCTCTAGTGTGTCCTGGGTTGTTCCTGGGGCCTCTTGTTGGTGAGACATGCTTGGAACACCTCCAGGGGCTGGCGTCCAGGAGGCATCCTTATCAGATGCCCAAGATACCTCCACTGGCTCCTCTCAATTCGGAGGAGCAGCGGCTCTACACTGAGTCCCTCCCAGATGACAGAGGTTCTCACCCTATCTCCAAGGGAGAACACAGCCACCCTGTAAAAGAAACTCATTCCAGCCGCTTGTTCTTTCGGTCATGACCAACAGTTCATGACCATAGGTGAAGGTAATAACGTAGATCGACTGGTAATATGACGGCCCGGTACAGAGTACGCATGACGGCAGACCATGCAACGATTCATCTGTCAATCTCCCGTTCCATCCTACCCTCACTCGTGAACAGGACCCCGAGACACTTGGGGCAGGATTTCATCCCCAACCCAAAAGGAGCATGCCACCCTTTTCCGGCTGGGGACCATGGTCTCAGACTTGGAGGTGTTGATCTTCATCCTGGCCGCTTCACACTTGGCAGTGAGCTGCTCCAGTGAGAGTTGAAGATAACGGCTTGAGGAAGCCAACAGCACTACATTAGGGTCAGGTGCGTGGGGGGCTAAGATGTCCTTGGCGTATTGATCCCCGGCTACGAAAACCAAAATGTATAAATGAACACAAATCCTGTTACATCTAAATATGAAATAAATTCTATTCATTTATATCTTTATGAATTTTGTCATTTCTTTCCATATCTAGTTTGTCATGTGTTTTGACAAAATGTTTTTAAAATCATGGGACTGGTTAAACTCTTTGAGCTTTCATCTATTGGTAACAAAGCATTGCAGTTAATTGGTGGACTCATCGATCGCTTTTCATGTTATAGTTGATCAGTGAAGAAAGGCTATGCAGATGATTTGTGAACTAGATGCCTTTCTCACTGATCAACAGATGAAAAGCATATTTATTTTAATTGTTTATTAATTTATTTCTAAATATAGCAGGATCATTCCTCCATAGGTGGTAGCGCCTCCTTGTGTTTGTGCGTGAATATGTGTAGGCCAGAGCAATCCAAACCTTTCGCAAAGAGGACTATTTGATGAGCTAAAAAATGTATCGAGTCAATCATTCCGTGTTGACGAATTTCACCACTTTTAAGGCTCAGGCTCAAGTAAACCAGCTTTTTTAAAATCAACACCCGTTTGGTTACCTTTTAAGATCTCACTCTTGTGGAGCTATGGTGGCACTCAAAGGACAAAACTAAATCACCATAGTTTGTACAGGATTTCCGGACATATATCAATCACTCTCAACTTCACCTACCTACCACTGTAAAAATGAACATATACAAAGCAGTATATAAATACAGTTGTTAGTAAAATGGGATGTCAATAAAATGCAGATTAGGTAGTGTTACTGAAACAAAAATGACATAACATACACAATAACTAGTGTGGTCTTTTACAAATGGTGTTCACAGAACTGGTAATGGCTGTCGCTCTCTGGCAACTAAATGTTTTGCATTCAGTGTTTATTTAATCCGCCGCATAACAGGGCTTTGGTGCAGGTCAGATTGTCTTGATTTAAGACAGAAGCTGCAACCAGAATTATATTTGACCACAAGTTGTATTTTAGACAGTGCCGGGCCGTAGATTATAGACTTGGGCCTTCAGTTCTGGTCTGGATAGTAATATGTCGTTCTGTGAGCAGGTTCTTGGAAGTGAAATGTTCTATTTCGTTTGTTAGGACTCAGGTGGGGGAGGCATGATTTTAGCTGACCCTGGCCTCCGTTGTACGCCCGGTTCTATGGGTCAGAGGACACCGCCGTCGAGTGCGGTCCCCTCGAATGGCCCTGCGCCGCACAACATGTAAGGCCTGTCGTTTGTAATGAAATCCAAGACAATGAAGAATGACAGGTGGATGGTATAAAAAAAGTCAGTGAGAGAGAAGCTCGACCCAAACCTAACAATTTGACTCAGCCTGAAATTCAGATCGGGTCAGGCTTAGGTCAGGCTTAAAATCGGACAAACCCTTTTCCTGCTAATCATAGTTTGTGAAACGGGCGAAGTTTCTTAACACCAGCTTGCAGATGCCAACTGGGAATTTGATTGGCTAAACCAACAGCTTTGTCAAAGACTGATATTACGGAGCACGGCCTTTAGGATTTTTTGTGAAGGCGTCCAGGTATATTTCTAAACCTGCCAACAACTAACAGCAGAAATGTGATTGGTTTAATGCTTAAATGCTTAAATGTGAAAACACGCCTTTGAAAGCAGTGTAACCAAGGAGAAGCAATGAATGGAAGCTGACAGACAATTTGGAACTATTTTATCGATTGACAAAATATAATAAACATCATATGATTCAGATATTTTGAGGCCAGGGGAGAAGGCCTTGAAAACCCTTAAGTCCCACCACGGAGTTTGGACAATGCTCTGGTGAAGCCCCTATCTCTTAGTGTGTTAGATTATCACTATAATTTAACACTATAGAGTCATACAGCAAATTCAACTACATGTATAAAAAAAGGCCGCTAGTGCTTACCAAGGCGGATAATTTTTGCCGGTGCTAACACATTTTGTGCAAAGAAAAGGGTGGCAACTGATTTTGGAAGAGTTGGCTCTGCCAATACACTCCCTTTACACTATCAGGCCTTTCGAGAAGAATATGATGCGTGCCCACCAGACCAAATTGGCGAGTCAGCTTCAGCATTGACCCTCAACTTATGCTTTGCATGTGAATATGGCATGGCCGCCCGCTTGCTGCCATGTTCGTCGTCTTTTGTCCCAGCGCCGACCGCCGTTTTTGCGTTCCACGTGACAACGGCGGTGCATCTTTTCAGGCCCGCCATCAAAATCTTTGTTTGTATGTAAACCTTATCAAATGAGAAAGTGCCCGCAAGCACACGCGCTATCGGCTGACGGATAAACGCACACGCGCCACCCAAATTAGCCATAGTGTTCTTTTCATGCCACTTTTCCATATTGTCTTCTGGAACCCGAGGCTAACGTGCCAAATACTTTCTGCAAGTTTGGGCCAGGGTGCAGCTTCTCTTTACTACAGCGCTATCACGTAGACGTTCTTGGGAAACAAAAGTGCGGCGTGAAAATGCTTTACCTTCCTTGTGGAGAAGTCCAACTTTGTTGGCGATGGAAAGCATCATCCTCTGCCTTTAGGGCTTGGCCATAGGTGCTTTTGTCGGTCCAGAACCTTTTGTTGACATGATAGCTTTTGGAGACACTCAACTCTTAAAAGACGTGCATGTACCTAATTTATGTTTGTTAAATTGTTTTATGTAAGTGTACAACTTAGACAGCAATATTATTAACACACAGACAGAAAAAAAGCAAGTCGATTGTTTAGTCAATCAGAATGCAGAACACAATGTATGGTTAAAATTCGTGAACTAGCAAAACCACTAAAGATAAACTGCGATACAGCGAAAAATACTGTTTTTTTGTATTGGAGATTGTAGGTTTGACGCGGTGTCATAATGACCGGTTGCAAAGAAACTGCTTGTTGCACATACGGTATACCCGCCACTGTTGATCATTGGCTATCAGGAAATAATTTTGTCAGTTTTTTCTCGGGGATAACAAAGTTAGCAGTCTAAGGTAGCCAAATTGCACGACAAACAGCCAAGGGGCTGCTAACATTGACTCAACAGCCTCGCTTCTTGTTATTGACTTTTTGCACTGCGCTTAGGTGATGAAAGCAACAATGTTGGGGGCCCAGAGAATCTTCTGCTGCACGGCGCTTTCTCCTGCAAACCCAAACGGATCCGCACTGCGTTTTCTCCCCCACAGCTCCAGCGTCTAGAGCGAGCATTTGACAAGAATCACTACGTGGTCGGAGCAGAGAGAAAGCAGCTCGCTTTGTCGCTCAGCCTCACCGAGACGCAGGTGAGCTGAAGGATCTTGGGCGGTCATAACGGTGACACGCCTTTTCCCAGTGTATACCGCCTTTAACGCTGCTGATTCAAATGGTCAGTGCTTTGTAAAGTTCTGCAGGAGCTTGATGGTGATCTGGATCATAATCTTATGATTTGAGACAACATGTACTGTGTGTAAGCCCCTCAGACACAACACAAAGTTTTTGTCTGCACTTTGAAGGATTTTATATTTTATTTGTTTTTTTCCTAACAACTTCAAATTGACCAGTGTTACGTTAACATTACAAAATGTATAGATGTGTCCAGTACCTCTGACTGTAACATATACTGTATATCTTGTAATTTTAATCCCTTAACTATACTCAATACTAGGCATTGAACGTGTAGCGAATTTGGGTGGTCAATAACTTACTTTAACAAAAAATTGATTGTCCTAAACTCGCCTCACTTTCCAGGAACACTACATAAGTTTTTTTAGATAATAATATCCGAAAAATTGTTTAGTTCATCTAAAGGATGATTACACGACAATTTCAATTAAATTCTTGTCACAGTTTTTTGAAAGTTCAACATACCTTAATCAAGAAACAAACACTCTCAGATTTAAGGAATTTTCCGTACTAATGATCTCCCGAAGAATCTCAAATAGATTGCTACACAAAATAAGAATAAGGAAAAAGAGACAAAAAGAAAGATAGAGTGGGATCTTGGCTGGCACCATTAAGATAGAAATTTATACTGCAGAATTTTGGGCAACTGGGCGTTATTTTGGGCCGATAAAGAGGGTCTGGGGTGAAGTATGCGGTCCGGAGTCCTGGTTGAGACCAGAACTGCTGGTTGCTCTCAGCCGAAGCTTTGGTTCACTGCCGGCTTCTGGCCGGTCCTTTCTTTGTGACAATGGGCGCTTTAGCAAGCATGGATTAGCGTAACTACACTAACTCTTAGCCCAACAGTGAAGTAGCATGCAGGTTAGACCTTTGAGTTCTGGTTGATTTTGACCTGCTTGGCCGCTGGCTGCCAGGCAAAAATACCATACAATTCAACTACTTTATATAATTGAATTAAATCATTGGATTCAATATACATGTTCTGACATCATTTCATAATTGTTTTGACATTACAAGATGATATTCAAATGATAAGTATTTCTTGCGGGCAAAATAGCTAAGTTGGTTCCTGTTAAGCCAGCTGTTTTATCAATGATCACATCTCTCCCAAGCAAAGAACCTGCTGGCATTCTGTGCTGTGTCACAGTGTGTTCAAAGAACAGACTTACGGTCGTAACTTTGAAATAATCAGAATTTCCAAATCCTATGTTTCAGAGTCTCATGTCGTGTTGCCGTTTTTCTCGACGCGTAGTTATCGCTGTCTTATTTTGAAACTCCAAGTCTGCTTTCAGACATAGTGCTGGCCTCTGCTGATCCTTTCTGACTTGTCTTTGCATGTGGGCAGGTAAAGGTCTGGTTCCAGAACCGTAGGACCAAACACAAGCGGCAGAAGCTGGAGGAAGAATCCCCTGAGGCCCGAAACAAGCGCTCCCAAGGTGGCCAGCATGTCAGCAAATGGCGAGCCGCCACTCGCCAGGGCTCCACCCGACCTGTCTGCTCGGCCCGCTAGGCTAGGATGGCGCACGCTAGCCACTGACGTCGCATCTTGAAGTTGGCTGAAGGACCAGAAAGTTTTTCCATTTTCGAAGAAGCAAATACACTGAACAAAACCCCAAGAAAACACACAAACTTGCACTGTCACTTTATTGGCTGACAAACCAGGATTGTGACTGAGGTTTAAATGTGCAACATGTAGGTCACAACAAGTGCATCTCTCCTAAAGGCTTCTTTGAGGTAAGGAACTGGGCCGGAAAGTCCAGACTGGGAGCCTTGGTCCTTCCAGAAATGCAATAAACGATTTGGAAGGACCCAAGCGCTCACGCTGACGTCGTGCTTCGTCTTTCAAAAAGATACACGTGTATTAATAACACCAGAAAAGCAAATGGCGTCTGTTGCCAACAGACGGACGCCAGCCGGGAGCACGTCTGGGAACAAGACCAACACACAAACATGCAGACACTCACTGCATGACTTGCAGGAAACTTGAATTGAAGCAAAAGCTCCAAAACAAAAGAAGGCTGTCCAAAATGCGAAGGATCCAACTTAACTTTTGGACTTGAGTTTGTAACATTTGCACGACAGCCACCTTTCTCTCAATCCTCCAACGAGTCCTCTGAAATTAACGATCAGATTTTGTGCGGTGTCCTATAGTCAGCTGGTCCCGTTCCCATGGTCGTGTGATCTGGTGGGATACTTGTCCCAACTTGCCACCTTTGCTTTCCGAGTTTGAAAATAAAATAAAATCCATCTATATGCGTGTACCATGTGTTGCTATGGAAACCATACAAGATGCCCACCTACAGCGGTAGATAAAATCAAACAGGTGAAAAAGAAAATCTTCATTTCTTTAGAATAGACATCTTTGCAATTTGTGACAGACAGCTCCCTTTTGTTCTTGTAAATCAAGTACTTAAAAATACGCAATTTATGTGTACTGAAAGTTCATCCTTGACATACCGTATAGAGGAAACTACAATACATCATACGAGATTTATGGACTACATTTTGGGGCGGCAGTAGCTCAGGAGGTAGAGCGATCGTTTTAGGATTAAGGGATCCCAGTTCGTATCCCGGCTTGTCCGTGTTACATGTCGAAGTGTCCTTGGGTAAGACATTGAACCTCCAATTACCCCCAATAAGCAGGTTAGCGCCTTACATGGCTGCACAGATCACGGCCGCTATTGGGAAGTGTGAAGCACAATGTAAAGCGCTTTGGGAAGTCATTGACTTGAAAAGCGCTATATAAATGCAGATCATTTCATTTCATTTCACTTTCATTTAATGGTTTCCAATGACTGATACAGGACACATACATGCTTAAAATGTTTGTAAGTGCTTTAATCACCATAAACCAAGTTTTCAAAACTGAGCAATATTGCAAAACTCAGCAAAAAAACAGATTACTCAAAAAGATTTGAGTGATGCTCTTAATTATTTTAAGTTAGCTTGAAAAAGTTTAGGATTCTGACAGGATGATATAAATAAACCTTGCAATGTTGATGTTTACCTTGTATAATCAGTAGTATTATTTGGCAAATATTTAATGATACTA
Source organism: Urocampus carinirostris (assembly GCF_059441175.1). NCBI lineage: Eukaryota > Metazoa > Chordata > Actinopteri > Syngnathiformes > Syngnathidae > Urocampus > Urocampus carinirostris. The sequence goes on from NC_142357.1 coordinate 15,310,806, forward strand.
TATAAAAGCGCTTGATCTGAGATGAGTAGTTTCTTTGACATTTTATGATTACAGAATATTCCAGGCACAGATGAGAAATAGGAGAATGGCTTATAGGATTCACAAAATGGCTGACAATTACTTTCATACGGGGAGGGCGGCTCAATGACTAAAACCTAAGGAAAACAAAACTGAGAAAAAGGGAAGGGAGGCGTCTTAGTTGAAACAGGTTTTAAAGGAACTGATATGAAGATCCCAAGCCTTATCTGCTTTCAAAATAAAACACAACTGAGCTTATCGTTGCAACTGAATAAATGACGTACTTATAAATGACTGAAATAATGAATTGGTTATAATAAAGAAATGATATAATCATGACTATGTATGCAATCACACATTACAATATTACAACATGCCTTGCCATTATCGATGATAGCTATTTTAAGTCCAAATCAAATCAGAATTATTTGTATGAGAGTTTTCAAACTACAAAATGCAAATTAAAGCATTAAATAAAACAGTAAAGGTACAATAATAATTCCCAGTCTTTCTCCCTATCCAACATCCCTGAAAGTCTTATACACAAACACCAGGATTGTGCAAAGAAAAGATGGCAAGGCAAAGAATAACCAAACGGGGAACCATACCTGAGGATAGGCTCATCAACACGGATAGATAGATGGCAGTAAAAGGCAGCAGAAAGGATTTTAAACCCCTACTCTTATCAGCAAGCATATGAACTGACGCACACACACATGCATAAGGAGACACAAAACTGAAAGAAAAGAACTGCTATAGTGTAAATAACTAAAGAAAATAAACACAAAACACACGCGAAATAAAAATTAATATAAGCTAAAAAGGGGAAAAATACTAATAATCAAATTCATCAAAAACGACAAGTTAAAAAGCCCCAAAAAGCGTCTGTCGTCATTCCCTACTTAAAAATGAACTTTTTAAACTGCTTTCTACTTCGAGATAGCATTTGTATGTTAAATAGATCGATTGAAAAGGAAACGACATCTAAGAGTGTGTAGGGTAAAAAAGCCCAGCACAACAATGACTACTCCATTCTTTTTTCTCTCCCTTTTTACGTTGGCCGCGGACCCGAACGACCTTCCCCCCTTTTTTCCCCAAACACTCTCTTCCTTTTTGTTTCCACTGGATTATCGGACTACGTACGCCTTTGTTTCCCCGGGACCACGTTTTTTTCATTTTATTTTTCCCGTCCACCTTTTTTGTGTTCGTCTTGTTACCACAGATGGAACAGAACTTTTGCATTCCACCTCAATTCAAAGAACTCAGGCCTTTAGGAACGGTGGAAAGACGGCACATCCCGGTGGACAGTTTCCAGACGTACCCAGGTCTCATCACAGAGACCACAAATCTTCAGGTGGATTACAATAAAGTCTGATAACATGAATTTTGTGATTGTGATTAAAACATTCCTGACTATGTATGAGTCATGACAAATGATGCCACTTGTTTGTGATGTGTGTCTGGTCAGGATATCCATACTACCAGCTATTCTGTTTTAATCTTCAGCCCCCTATTGTCTTAATAACAATTTGGGGTTGAGGTTTTCATCTCCCACTAATCTAGAAACCGGTTCACCACTGAGACCCTCGGGGAAAGTGTCAGCTTTCTCCCAAATCGCCCCACTGGGATGTGATTAGCCAGGCAAACAACCCGAGTTACCACAAAGGCCATACAAAACGAAAAATCCTTTAATGGCACAGGATTTCGCACTGCAAATCTGTTCGATCGCAACTGCCATCCCCGCTGTGTCCCGGCCGAGACCTTAAATTTAAAAACGTCAGAGACCTCCCCGAGATGAGGGTTTGATTCCAAACTTCATGCTGTTCGGTTCTGTGGGCTGGGAAACTTTAGCGGAATAGCCTGAACAAATGAATACCCTAAATGAATCCTATAAAAATAGAAATCCCGTTCCCTTTACATAATATTAACCTCTTTTGATTCCCGTCCCCTTCCCCATGTTCCAGACACTCGCCATCAGTTCAACCCCTACCCCTTGGTCGGTTTGATCTTCCTTTCCTTTGTCTTTTTTATTTTTTCCCGACAATGATTGAATTCATCATACACCTAATGTGCCTGAGAGCAACGGTTGTCCTTCTTGTTCCGTTTCGATTCTATGTTGAATAAATCTTTCTTTCAGTATATTGAATCAAACAACTTGTGTCCTTAGTTTTTATTCTTTTCGGATAATTAATTATCATCCAAAATTCATGAACTGTAACAAAAAGAATTAAAAGTTAAATTAATATTGAGAGTTTGCCTCCAGGTTATGAGACAAATCCAACTAAACTTTAGGGTGAATCGCTGGTGTCATCTATTGAAAAAATTGGCCATTGCTCAAATTTAGATTAGTTCTTCCTAAAAGCCTAAGGAAAATATAAATTAAAGCAAACTCCTTACAAGTGTTAATTTACGTAACCTAGCGTGATTTCAACCAAGTGCGGCAGCTAAAACAATTTCTCAATATTTAGATAGTGTATTTTCTTCACCCATAAGAATTATGTCCTAAATATACGTTGTAGATGAAATCCCCCTAATACAAATTCATCCCTCCCTATTTCCAGCCACAGACTCTTACAAAAAGAAGGAATCTCGAAAGACTCAACATCCGTCCCACAAGACCTTATTTTTTCCCCATTTCTTGTTTCTGTTTCCTAATGGATTATCAAATTTCATAAACCGACTGATAAACTGTCTCCACGTCTCCCAATGCCAGTGTCCCCATGCCCGTGATGTACAGCTTCAAAAGAAAGTGCACACCAGGGCACACAAGTTTGCACTACAAATATGCTCACAGACAATGAGGTTTTTTGTTTTGTTTTCAGGAAATGCATGATAAAATTCGGTTGGCTTGTAATTAAACGATTACACAGATTACCGTTATGTGGTCCTGGGTTTGATTCCTAATAGGCTCCCTGTGTGAAGCTTGCATGCTCTTTCCTTGCCTGCAGTTTCCTTCCACATTTCAAAAACATACAGGGCAGGTTGATTGTTGATTCCAAATCAGGGGTCTCCAATGTGATGCTCGTGGGCACCGGGTAGCCCCCCAAGGGCACCTACGCGAAGTGGATCCGAAAATAGCTCAACAGTAATAAGGTCATTTTGATTTTCTAGGACATTTAACTTTTAAACAGAATGAGGAATCATTGACATAAACAGTGTTTTCAAAAATGTTTTAGTGGTTGAGTGTGCTTATTTAACTCTACTTCCAGGTTTGGGAGGGTTACCTATCAATGTAACCCAATACAGTTCCTAGTTACCTGTTAAAAAAATATAGTCAATAACATAATCCTGAATGTTTGCAGCTGCTTGTGTACCAGGTCTGTTCTACAGACTGGAGCCGTCGAAACTTCAGTCTCGACAAAAAACAGACCGGCTCTCAAAATTTTGAATTGGCTTTGCAGAGAATTTTCAAAGAAGATTTGCCTAAGAAAATTCAAAGGTGTAAATGACTTCGCGCCTCATAATGACATGCTAATGACACACAACTCACACCAACTATAAAAAAGACATCGCATAGCTTCGCTTATCTCATCTTTATATGTCACAAGAGGAAACTTTATGCACTATGTACGATATCCCTCTTTACTTTAGCAATATAGACATAGTACCTATCTACAACTATACATACTTCATCCACGTATATATATATATATATATATATATATATATATATATATATATATATATATATATATATATATATCATGTACACGTGTTTGAGATATTAATCCATGAAAAAACAATGGAGTGTGAGAACATTTGAAGCTTGTTAGGTTAATTAACACTTTACTCAGACCATTTATATTCAAATGAGACAGTCTTCACTTGACACCGTGTGAGGGTGAGAACGCGCTCAATATGCGTTTTTTTGGCTTGTGCTGCACGGGATTATTTCTAAACAATATAATGTCAGGTGCCCACCTTGGTAGAAATACTTACACGATGTAGGTGACATTTAAAAGGACAATTTATTAAAGACGTGTATGTATGAAACATCACCAAGCTGTACTTGTCCAAGACACAACACAGGAAATGGTGGCCCTACTACCCTAGCGGTTAAGGGATCCAGCCAACCAACCGACCGACCCACCGATCGACTGACCGACAGACAGACCGACCAACTTACCAACCAACCAACCAACCAACCAACCAACCAACCAACCAACCAACCAACCAACCAACCAACCAACCAACCAACCAACCAACCAACCAACCAACCAACCAACCAACCAACCAACCATCCAACCAACCAACCAACCAACCAATCAACAAATCAACCATAAAACACAAAGGCCAGAAAAACAGGTTTTAATATGTCACAAAAGCAAAGGACACAACAATATTGCCACAAAGTTTGTTTTTAAACAAAAAAGTGAACGCCACAAGTTGTAATATACGATGTGAATATCAACTAAAAAGGCTACTTACATTTTTTTTCTCTTTCATGATCAGCCCCCCCCACCCAAGAATTTTCCCCAAAGTGGATCTGGTATCAGTATCGTCATACGCATGCCCAAAGGCTTTGGGATCAAAGTGCACTGCAGGTTCCGGCTAATCTTGTTAGAGCAGTAGGGTGCTTTACACTGACAACCACTGCGATCAGATGATGAAGTGTATCTGAGTCAGACCAGTAGGTTTTTCAAGTCAAGTCACATATATTTATGTGGACCTAATCACAAAATGTCTCGAAGGACTGCACAGGTTACAATTACACCATACCCTAATCTTCAACCAATATGCGGACAAGGGAAAACTCAAAACCTTAACACGAAGAAAATAAGAAACCTTGCAAAGGGGCCTCACAAGAGGTAATGCCCCTCCAGGATGACCAGGGTGCAATAGATTTAGCATTGGGTAACAGTACACAAAACATAGTGAACATCAATAAAAGAAAACATAGGAAATATGTAGAAATTTGTCCAAAAAGTGCGTGACAGCAAAGACGCAGCCTTCCATTTCTTTTGGCTGGTCGATGCAGACGTTAAAATGCTTTAGGTCCAGTTGTTGGTCCGCTGACTCATCTCGATTCGTCCTTTTCCCTCATATCACCATCAGCCAGGCAGCCAAAAAGGACAGGAAAAGAAAAGTATGAGGTGGGCATCAATCATAAGCTATTGAATAGAAGTGGGTCTTAAGCCAAGATTTAAAAACTTCCATTGAAGTTGCAGATCTTATCTCTTGAGGCAGAGCATTCCACTGCACCGGGGTCCGGATGAAGAACGCTCTCGAACCTGCAGACTTCTTCTTGGCTCTTGGAGTCACAAGTAGACCGACATTTTCAGAGCGGAGGCTCTGTGCAGGAACATAGGGGGAAATCAAATCGGAGAGGCAAGAGGGGGCGGTCCATGCAAACATTTGTATGTTAGTAAGAGAACATTAAAGTCACATCTTAAGCGGACTGGGAGCCAGTGCGATTCAGCTAATATAGGAGTTATATGGTTAAACTTTCTTGTCTTAGTCAAAAGTCTTCGCAATATTACGAAGGTGGAAAAAAGCTATTCTATTAATATTCCTCACATGTATCTAAAACGACAGATTAGGATCAAATATAACACCTAGAGTTTTGACCGAATCACTATGAGTGATCTTACATTTGTCGAGGTTCAGAGCAATGTTTGAGGCAAATGAAACATCTCACTTTTTTCTGGGTTTAGGCGCAAAAAAATTAAGTGACAGCCATCTTTTTATCTCGGTAAGGCTGGCCTTCAAATTTCTACAACTTAACTGAGCAGTTTTATCCAGTGGCAGATACAGTTTAGTGTCATCTGTATGGAAACTAATACTACACTGGACAATATCACCAAGCAGAAGCATATAAATACTAAAAAGAAGGGGGCCAATCTAAAAAAAATGTGGAGAGGGATAAGCGCCACCAGGCTTTATTTACCCAAGACACACCAGACAACCCAGGTGGTCGAGAGATCTGTGAACCATATATTATTTGACCACAAGGCGTTGCTGTATTGTTTAATGCAACCAAAAACTGGCGCTAAAAAAGCACAAGAAAGTAGACAAACTACGGACACTCAAAGTGACCAAACCACACAATTTTCTTGTCATTTTTGCCCACCCATTTTGAGGCCTTTGAGTGGCATCACGATGGCGGACAATTATGTCAGGTCCCTTCAAGTGAGGCTCTTATGATGTATTGTATTTTCAAGTCCTATAGAGCCCACTGTAGCTGTTTTTCCCCCCAGAATTTAACACTACAGTAGGCGCACCCGCAAGAAAGGGCGCGGGTGCCATGCGTTTGCATAAATTGAGTCTCCTCGTGCATGCAAGGTGCAAATGCTCCGTGCTTAACTATTTTATTACTTTCCCCTAAAAACTAAATACAAAGACGTTTTAGTAACGTTTGTGCGAAGGGAGACATTTCATGCAAGGAGAGGGCATTTTTGGGCACAACACAGCCAAGCATACAAGTGTGCATTTTTTAAAATACAGCGGTAGCAAAACTGAGTTTGGTTGTGGTTTATTTAAGTATTGATTACAAAGTAAAACGCATGGATACAAACCTGTTGGACTTCGTTTTTCAGCTTCTTCCACTTGCAAACCTTCGATTCATTAATCTTCAATTCTCTCGCGGCTCTTCAGTTTCCATTTTTTCCCACATAGTGTAGAAATTAACACACTATTGCGGACAAAAACTCAAAGAGCATTCTGTAGAGGGAAAGGGATGTTTTAGATTTAATTTGTATTTGATGGAAGAACTCTGTTATTTGCTCAATAACTTTCAAATTGCTAGATACTAGCATCCATGAGCACTTCCACTACAATGCATTGAGTGTGACGTCAAGCGCCCTCTTCTGTGCAAGCGGGATATAAAGGCAATCAAACAAGAGATGCTTAAAAGCCACTGGAGTCGCACAAAGGTTGCATTGAGTTGAAAATGTGGACAATCTTACAAAACATTGTACATTGTTACATAGCGGCAGAGTCTGTGAAGGATCGAGTGAGAGGCTGTTTTACAGTGGTTGTGTTCAAAAACTTTTCTACCACTTCATACTATGACTTTGTCATCATCTACAGATATTAGTCCTCATTTTAGTTGCATTGAATAGCATCCATGTTCTCCTTGACACTCTGGGTGCTCAGCACCCTCAAAGCTCTGAACCAAAAAGCTCCTGGTAGGAACATAGCACATTTTTTATTGAATGGGCACATAATATTCATCAAGCCTTCCTTTATCAGCGCTGCTTATCCTCAGTAGGGTCACAGGGGTGCTGGAGCCCATCCCAGCTATCTCCGGGCACTGGGCAGGGGACACCCTGAACTGGTTGCTAGCCAGTCCAGACAGAGACAGACAATTTGCTCGCTCATTTACACCTAGGGACAATTTGGACCAGCTGATAAATGATGTTTTTGGAATGTGGGAGGAAACCGGAGTGCCTGGAGGAAACCCACGCGAGCATGTAGGAGAACATGCAAACTCCGCCCTGACCACTCAGCTACTGTGCCGCCCGCACATAAGATGGGTGGGGACAAAACAAAGATTGCTCAATATTGGTGGTTAAATGTCTCCTTTGTCCATGCCAAAACTAAGCCCTTGCTAAGGATGACTATGTATATGTTTGCTACGCACTTTACTGCCATCAAAATGAGAGTTGGTGTCTTGGCATCACTTGGATAATTCTTTGTGCGTCGGTTTCCAAATTGGCTCCTCCTTCGACACATTTTGTGGCTGTTCTTCGCCGCCTCGTCGCCCGGCTGCTGGCTTTCGGAGTGCGAGCGGATAATGAAGAGAATTATGCTTTTAATGAGGCGTTAATTAGAGTCACGCGGCCCCCAAAGACGACGCGTTTCCTACGCTGGTGCGCTTTCGCTACAAGTAACGCCACAGATCGGCCTGCATATGCTTGACATTACAAGTTTGCAAGCGTGTTGGCAGCAGCACGCGGTGAGCGCACTGGCACAACTATTCTTAGCAGACTCTTCAGAAAGCTCAAGAAACAAAACAAACGCTGTACGCCAACATTCATTTGAAGCCTCAGTAGCATTGTCCGCGTATGAGGAGTGTTAATGTAGATACAGTAATTCCTTGCTGTATCACGGTTTACTATTCTTGCTTTTGATACTACACAAATTTTGAATTGAAGACAGACAGCACACAGTAAATGCAATCACGGGGAAATGCTGTGTGTGTGTGTGTTGGGTGGGCCTGCCTGTCTTTGTGCACCACTGTGATTGACTGACAGCATACGCTAGCCTATCAGCCTTGGTGTGCGGCGCAAAAGTCAATGTGTCCACTCAAAACAAACTGCAATGCAAGGCTACAGCTACAGGTAGTATTTCAGCTGCTTGTTACAGTAAAAAGAAATTCATCAATTAAAACAAAATGATAGAAATCCCTCCAATATGGCAGATTTAAAAAAAAAATTGCAAAGGAAAGTGGGCCAAAATTCCTTCACAGTGTTGTCAAAGAATGGCGCTTCGTTTTTGGTGGTATTATAATTTTACGTGCCGGAACCTTGCTCGGCAAAAAATCAATGATTATGTCTTTCTATCAATAAGATGCATCTACCCATCCATCATCTGCACCGCTTATCCTCAGTAGGGTCACGGGGTGCTGGAGCCCATCCTGCTGTCTTCGGGCAGTGGGCAGGGGACACCCTAAAGTTTAGCGCCTAACCTGATTGGCAGTCAGTCGCAGGGCACACAGAGACAAACAATCATTCATACAGGGACATTTTGGATTGGCCAATCAACCTGAAATGTATGTCTTTGGAATCTGCTAGGAAACCGGAGTGCCCAGAAGTAACCCACGCAGACACAGGGAGAACATTCAAACTCAAAACAGGAAGGCTGGTAGCTGAACCCATGACCGCAGAACTGAGCCAATTACCACTCTTCTGCAGTTCCGCCCCATAATAAAATCTATATCTCGTATATTTTTCAGTGTATTTGCGTCTCCGTGCTCAAACAAACGTTCAACTCGATTTCGGTTGTGTAAAATGGCACATGTGACAAAGTTTGTGTCATTTACCCTCAGTTTTTTCTTCTGAGCATTATTTTACGACCCACTAAAAACGGGTCCAAGACCCAAAACTGTGTCGCGTCCCACCAGCTGAGAAACACTACCTTTGACCTTCGACTTTCATTTGAATAACCAATAACATAACATTGTAGAGCCTACAATGTTATGTGTAGACTCTACAATGTAGACCCTTGTTAACATCAGATTGCGTCTGTTGGACCCATCCAGTATGGCCGACTGTCTACTTACGAGTATGTGCGTGACATCAAACAAAAAATATCCAGTGAGATGGAACTCACAAACTCTGCAGACGGCTCTCTGAAGGAGGGACAGACTCTTCACCGCCAGAGGGCGCTGATACGTAGAAGAGAAAATAAGTTGATTTTCTTTCATGCATGGGGCTGTTTGGCTCATGGAGCGTTTCTATTTGAGCCCTTTTAGCAGATTAGCCATTTGTTAGTATTAAGCAAGTGGGCCGTTTGGCCACACTGCTCTTTTGACACTACACTCGCCTGCTGGTGATGCGTTTGTGGCCTGTCAGTGCCGTAAAAATGAGCGTCGTTTTTTCGCCCGCTGCCGGGGCCGCAGATGGCTGGCTGCAGCGCCTCCCGACCGTCCTCATCGGCAGGCGGCGCCACGCGGAACACGCTTCACCTTTGAACCTCCAGCTGCCGTACTAGAACCCGACGGACGGACGGGCGGACGACAGACGGACGGAGGACGACACCAACTGCTCAGCTTCGTCGGGATTTCACGCAAGGAAAGTTGTGCTTTTCTTGCAAAAGTGCAAGTGTCTCAGGAGGAAAAATGCTGTTTCTATTTAATGGAATATTCAAATTTCGCTGAAAGAGAAGAGAATTTTGTTCTCTTCTGGTTCTGATCAACACCTGGGTTGCAAGACAAGTGCTGGAGTGGAGCATTTCTGTTGAGGTTTTTAATTTCAGTTAAAAAAATGAAACAAAAATGAATGATATTACACACAGAGCTGCAGCGAGTCCTTCACGAAAGCATTCACGAAATGAGCGCCCTTGTTTTCAAAAGAATTGGTCTTGGTTGGAAAGAACAAAGTCTCGGATGAGTGCATAGCCTCCATAGGTGGAACTTATAATAATAATAATAATAATAATAATAATTTCCTTGTATTGTCATTCTGTGTAACAATGTACACAGAACGAAATGTCGATTGCATCTGACCCGATGCAGCCGCAGCCAAGAGAGGGCGCCGCCGACCACTTTTTAAGTCTTAGGAATGACTCGGCCGGGGCGCGAACCCGAACCTCCCAGTCTCAAAGCGGGCGCCTTACCATCTAGGCTACTAAAGCATTAAAGCAGGAGTCGGTATCTAATGCCTCGCGAGCCAGGTGAGGCTCTTTTCATGAGTACATCTGGCTCGGAGATAAAATTCCCTTTTTTTGCGCATTTAGGCCGCGAGTGCAACATCTTGTTTCTACCACTATGGGTAGAAGCGCTATAGCATTTTTCTACATTTTAGGTGTGTATTTTTTAAAAAAATGGGATTATTTTCATGTTTTTTAGCCAATGAGATACATCAGAACACGCATACAAGTGTGACATCAGCCTTTTACCATTTCCTGCATATTTTTTCAAGCATGTCGTTGGCACAAATTATGAAAAAAATGACAAATGTGAACAACACGATTGTGTATTTTTGAGATGAATGTTTGTTGATTTTACAGATTTTGAAAATTCACATCTATGAAACAGAATGGAGTATAAATAACAACCAGTCTATCCCCAAGGTTAGAACTGGGACCATGTAACATAACTGAAGGTAAAAACATCGGTATCCTTCTCATTTGCAGTATTTAGCGACAATTCTACAAAACTCTGCTCGCACCTTGCTTTGAAACCATTATACATGACAAAAATGAACAAAATACATGTTAACGATCATAGTAAATGTTGGAGGGAGACACATTTTAAGTGGGACATTTGTTGATACGGGACACAGACTCCGGAATTGTTATTATTTCATATTTCATCAAATCATCAAATCACACACAGTGAAATAAAATGCACTGAAAAATTAGCTTTTTTTCTGAGATCAGGCTTTGATAAAAAAAAAAATTCTCAAAAAATATAATATCTTGCATACATGGCTCTTAAAGTCAAAAAGGTCCTGGACCTCTGTATTAGTGCATTTTTGAATGAATCACATTTTTATATTTATTTTGATTTTTAAAGACGTTGAAAAACAAAGCTAAATCGCGAAGCTATTGATCCCAAAATCTTGTCATTTTACTTGGGAAAAAGAAGAAACTTGAGTATATAATTTGACATTCGTCAGTTTCACCGGAAGTCGGTGGCGATTAGCCCACTTGACGTTTTCTTTCAGCCGTTTAGCTGTGAACACATTTAATGGAGCCATCATGGCCGCCGTCTAATGAGGCTCCATTTGCCGCCACCGCCGCCGCTATTAGCGCCAATGTCAGCGCCAGACGCAGATGGCCAATATCACTATGCCAACGCCACGCCACCACACAGCATTGTGTGTTTTGTGTTTATCAAAGTGTGCATTTGTGAGACTATACTCAATGCTCACACAAAACTGTGAATGCATGCAAACATCTTTAGCAGAAATACACTAACAGTGGTAAGAATATTTAAAGCGTCGGACAGGTCAGATATAAATTGTATAAGTTGTAAATGAAAAGACTTCAACAAAAATTATACACGTGTCAGAACTCAAACAAACCCAAACGCGTAACATTCTCACACCAAGCTTTATTTACGGAAGCGGGCCAGTCATGCGCAGGAACACAAACGCCAGCGATTCGGCGATCGCTGAGCAGAAGAAGCGGGGCAGAGAAGTCAGGCACGGGAAAACAGGAAGCCAGAGGCAGACGAGCAAGATACCGGACAGGACAGGACATACTAAATCGATACCGTATACAGGAATACAGAGCAGGATACCGGACAGGACGGGACAGATGGGATCGATACCGGATGCAGGATCCTCGAGCAGGATACAGGTGAGGACGGGACATGCAGGATCGATACCGGATACCAGATGCACGAGCAAGATACCGGACAGACAGGATCGATACCGGATGCAGGTTACATGAGCAGGATACAGGTGAGGACGGTACAGGCAGGATCGATACAGGATGCAGGACACACGAACAGGATACAGGTTTGGACGGGACAGGCGGGATCGATACCGGATGCGCGAGCAAGATACCGGACAGACGGGATCATTACTGGATGCAGGATACATGAGCATGATATAGGTGAGGACGGGACAGGCAGGATCGTTACCGGATATCGGATGCACAAGCAAGATACCGGACAGACGGGATCAATACAAGATGCAGGATACACGAGCAGGATACAGGTGAGGACGGGACACGCGGGATCGATACCGGATACCGAATGCACGACCAAGATACTGGACAAGTCGGGACAGAGTCAAAATACTTGCCTTGCCAGTGCAGAGGTTCGTTGACGGACTGACCAGGAGTGAATGAGAGCACTGAGTTTAAATAGAAGGGAAACCAATCAGGCAACGAGCAGCAGCTGGCGCCAAACGAGCAGGCACAGGTGAGGGCAATGGGATGGGCTCCAGTGTTCCCGCGACCCTACTGAGGATAAGCGGTGGGTACAGATAATGGATGCTATTATTGAAAAGTATTTTGAAAAGATATTACCTTTGGAATTACTAACTTTTATATACAATCCCCCTTTTCTTTAAAACAGTAAACATACGTTCATCTTGGATTGGGCAGCACGGCGGCGCAGTGTTTAGCGTGTGTGCTACCGAACTTCCTGTGCGGAGTTAGTATGTTCTCCCAGTGCTTGGGTGGGTTTCCTCCGGGCACTCCGGTTTCCTCCCACATTCCAAAGACATGCATTTCAGGTGGATTGGCCGGTCCAAATTGTCCATAGGTGTGAATGAGCGAGCGAATTGTCTGTCCTTGTGTGCCCTGCGATTGACTGGCAACCAATTCAGGGTGTCCCCTGCCCACTGCCTGATGATTGCAGGGATGGGCTCCAGCACCCCGCGATCCTACTGAGGATGAGCGGTGCAGCTAATGAGATGAGATGAGTTGAGATATTTGTTTATTGTTTTTAAAACAGTTGTCCCTTTAAATTTTTGGTTGACCACCTCTGGCTTAGCCATGCAGGCCATGACAATTTTCACAAGCCCAGAAGTCTGTCTTGTCTAAAATAGTGCCTAGTTTTATGCGGTCCAGGAGGGCCAACTCGGCCTCTTCAATGTGCCAATGTGAGACTCAATGGTCTTTACTGATTCAACCTGCTTCATGTGTTCAAGAGTGCTTTTGGGTAGGAATATGCCAAGCAAGAAAACTCACAGCAACGTAGCGAGTATTCTCAAGTCTTTTTTCCATTATCTGAGCTCTAATCAGTCTGGCCCTCCCAATTTGTTTAATTGGCCCCCAAAATTTGCCTATCATAGATGTGGGAAATCCCAGCTACACTATTCATAGTGCACGGGGGAGTTGCTTCAATTAGAAATATAAACTTTCAAAAGCTTGTATGCGTTCACCTACAATAGAGATCCAAACTAGAGAAGAATTTACAAGCAATTCAATAATTCTGAAAAATCCATCTTCACTGCTCAACACTTTAAGAACATTTTGTTGCGTTGATATTATGCTACTGCAACACTTTTTCACAAAACGGATAAGGAATTTCAACATAAAAAGGAGTATTTTGCCAAAAAAGCACTGACCAAAATTAAAGAACACTTTCAGGTGCCTCCCACTTAATGGTGCTAATCTAGCACATGGTGCTAACTTCTTTCATTATCTGTCAACCCCTTTTCTACTAGCATTCTAACTGCCAGTTTTACTGATTTTGTGGTCCATTCTAAAGTGACTGAAAGCGTCTGGCAGCAGGTTGTCCAGATGAAAACGAAAGGGATCACTGTCACGGTTGCCATGGCGACCAGTCTGCCGCGCCCCCGAACTCAAGCTGAAGCAGATCAGCTGATTGCTGGTCTGCTACTTAAGGCTGGGTTGTGGGTTTGGCGGGCGCTGGCTCATTACACATTCCCCGGTCTGTTATGCCTGTTCCTGTTTTAGTTTTAAACATTGTCCGTTCTGTTATGCCTTGTCCTGTTTAGTTGAGTTGGAAGAAACAACTGTTTGTTTTGTCATGTCCCAGAGTTTTGGACAACTTTTATTTTGGTGAATAAAAGTTTTGGATCGTTACGCAATTGAGTTCTCCCTTCCTGCCTCCTGCCTCCGTTCTGGTCCGATCACTCCTTCCACTCCACTCCGCCTCGTGACAATCACCCCATCATCCATTGCAAGACAAGTTGATCACCCCAAATCTGTGATTTTAAGAGTATTGCATCTTTACAAAACTACAAACTCATTCAAGTTGCCCAAGAAGGCTGGTCCTCCACAAAAGTCAAATGAAAGAGAGGACAGGTCACTGCGGGGGATGTTAATGGGTAATCATTTTCACACTGCACATGGAATTGCTCGTCATTTCAGTGCTGAACATAGTAAGGATCTGTCTCGCAGTACAGTGTCTTGCCATTTAAGAGCATTTGGACTGAAGGCCTTTTCTGCAGTAACCAAACTTCTCATTAGCAAAAAAATCTAAATCAAAAGGCTAGACTGAGCTTTGCTGGGGACCATGTTGTGTGGACAGAAGAGAACTGGTCCAGAGTTCACTTCAGTGATGAAAGCAAATTTAATCTATTTGAGTTTGATGGGAAGCATTATGTTCGGTGACACATTGGAGAAAGACAACCCAAAGTGTGTAAAAAGTCAGTGAAAGGTGGAGGAGGGAGTGTCATGGTTTGAGGGATATTTTCTGCAGCAGGAGCTGGGCCTCTGGTAGAACTCATGGGGTAGTAAATGCAAATGGGTATCAGAACCTTCTACAACAGCAAATGCTTCTTTACTTGCATTCATCGCCCAAGAAGTCTGCAGTCTTCATGCAGGACATGTCATATGTTAAACAGGAACACGGGTAAAGAATTTCCTTGAAGGTGAAAACAGTGATTTAATGGCATGGCCAGCCCAGAACACTGATCTAAACTCAATAAAGAACCTCTGGAGAATCCTTGATGACAAAGTAATGGTCAAGAAACACTACAATTACCAAACTGTGGAGGAGACTGGAAGAACCAAAATCATACCAGAGAAGTGTATCAGACTATTGCTATCCTGTGTTGACAGATGTGCTGACGTAATTCACAGCAGAGGCTTGTACAATTTTTACTAATTGCGGACTGTTATACGCTTCAGATTTTTTTCCACGTCAAAGTCAACGTTGTTCAATAATTTTAATCAGTGAGTTTTCTGAACAATATTGTTTTTTATGGAATGCCTTCAGTCATTTTGTGGAAGAAGTTTTGTAGTAATAAAGACACAATCAAATGTAATTTAACTGTGTAACAGTGGAGATGGTATTATCTCAACATTATTCAAGTTTTTCTCTAATTTTAAACTCCAGTGCAAATGCTTCTATTCTCGTGAATGCGCGTGAAAAGTGTTACCTTCATTATCACCTCCAAAAGGCCCCATCCCCCAAAAACTCCCATACACATAGCCCCAAAACGAATCTTCACATTCAAGAACAAGCCTCCTAACAGCATCTGAGCTGTTAACGCCAAACAATAAGAGTGGGAGGGGGGGGGGGGGGGGGTGGATGGTGGGGGGGGGGGGGGTGGATTTGTTTCCAATATATGCATGCATTATGACATGATGCATACATCCGTAACAAATATCACAGGCAAAACATTCCAACCCCTAAAGAAAGAAAAGACACACAATAACACGGACACACAGCGAGCGTAAACAGACAGCAGTGACGTGTAGTGAGGTTCGTTTCTGGTGAGGCACAGTCAGATTTACTTATACTTTGACTAACGTTCTATTTGGCAGAGCAAGAAAGCAATATATAAACTGTATGAAAGATAAAAAAGTTGTGTTCTCTTACCCTAACTTATAATTACAATTAAAGGATCAATCAATAGGTAATCCTCCTTTACCTGCTGTTAGCACGTCATGCGTATACCTGAATGTAGATGGTCGACCATAATGGGTGGGTCGTACGGACTGGATATGATGTTATCATGGGTCTACACTATTTGTTGACTGTTCAAATGAAAGATAAATATAAAGCGATTCTTTGTGTCTTTACAGCTTATTTCCAAGTACTTTGATCCAATATGGCGGCGCGCATGGACGCAACGCCTTTCATGCTTACATTCAGTGTTTTTTGTGGACCTACCACATGTGTGTGTCTTCGGACTCTATCCACACACACATCGCCGTTATACCACTACGCCGGACAGCTTGTGGAGATTGGCTACGTACATTAATATATCACCGATGAATTAGCGAAATCTTCGGGTGCTCCGTGGATTGTTATCCGGTCCGGGAAGGCACGAAGGCAGTGGTAGTAGGGAAAGTAAAAGCGACTGCTGCGGCTCGGTAAAAACTCTCACAACTATAAGCAGAGTTGAGCCTGGATCTCACTGACACCAGATCCATTACCCATGAAACGTATGACTTAGAGCAGGGGTGGCGAACACGCGGCTCTAGAGCCAATCAGAATGCGGCTCTTTGCCTCATCATATTTTCTATACACTGTGTCTCTTTGCCTCGTTTCATGTTTAGTTTTTCGCCCTCTTGAAACACACTTGAATCCATCAGAGTTAATAACAAATACTGAATAATATTTTGCAATTAATTTGGCAAATTTGTTGTTTTTATGCTGCTCCGGACACATAACCGACTGCCAATCATATGCGTAGGTTATGTCTCATGCCGGAAAATTAAGTTAACATTTCATGAGCGTGAAGACTGTTACCCTCATGGTCAAAATAGCAAAATGCAAGGCAAAACGGAAATAGTGTTATGTGTTATGTTATATAATATGTTTTTAATTATGTGGGTTTGTGTGTGTCTATCTGTCATGGTAGGTCAGTGCGTGGTGTGGCTCTTTGATTCTCACAGTTGAAAATTTCGTCTCTTTGTGTAAAACGTGTTCGCCACCCCTGACCTAGAGCTTCACCTTGTAGAAAACTGACTGTTGTATATTAATCATCACGGAAACCTGTCTCGATGCTAGACGGCCGCTCTCTACATTGCTACTCGCACTTAAATTTTGTTGTACTACTGTATAATGACAATAAAGGCAATTCATTGATTCATTCATTCATACTGTTACCTTGTGAGTGGAGGCCAAAGCGAGAACCTCACTTGCAATGCGCCATAAACAAAATATTGGGCCGTTTCCCAGCCGAAATGAGCTCCAAAGAAAGCCACGAGTGTCCCTGAAAGCCAAGGCTGAAAGGAGTGCACCCTTATCCAGTGAGTGGATAAGATGCTAAAATACCTTGTCGATGATAGTGCCCCGTTCACATACCTGTCAACCTCCACAGCTCCATGCCCGTACAAACGGGCATATTTTCCCTTACAAAATAATCTTACACCATATTTTTTTTTCTTGGAATGATGCATGATGAGAAATCCGCAGGCGGTAGACGCATGCGCACAGTAGCATCAAACTGCTCGCTTCGTTTGCAACGGAAAAAAACGATACCAAGATAGAGGCTACCGCGGCGAACTCGTTAGACTTGATTGATTTGCCGTTTCGTGATAGTCGGTGTTTACCGGGTGGTACCCATAATTGACAAATTTGCGTTCTTCTGCACAGATTTTCTTGTACATCGTACACGTCTTAAAATGCATAATAAACGTACTTTGTACGGAAAAAACATACAGGTTGACAGGTATGCGTTCTACGGGTAAAACAAGTCCCAGAGTAGCCTCATTTGAACCCTTAAAGATTTCTGCTGTGTATTAGTCTTGTTTGTACATCAGTGAACATTTGTTGTCATAACTTAGCCTGGAGCATTTATCCATTGTCTTAGTAGGGTTCCGGGGGTGCTGGAGCCCATCACAATCTATCTTCGGGCAGTGGGCAGGAGACACCCTGAACTGTTTTTCCAGCAAGTCGCAGGGCCCCGGAACGTTTAATGACAGCCCAACTAAAAGTCTGATCACTATATTTCGAATGTCAATCTCAATAAAAATGAGGGATATTTAACAGCTTACACCCAACCAGTGTGGCCGCCATTACTTAGGTTGCTATTGTCACGTGATTAAGAACTATCAATTGTCCTTACACCAAATCAGAATATTTGGCCTCATTGTCGCCTTTTGTCACGAGGCAAGAGAATGGCCTTCCTCACTCTGCATCTGACGTTTAGCACAGTAGTACATTACCCACGAATTGTATTAATTGTATTGATAATACATTTTAAAACTTCTGCATTTTTGAAGAAAAGATTTTGAAGTTAAATGAGAAAAGAACTTTAGCACTGAATGAATATAACCATTTAATACATTAAATGAATAATTGAAACTTTGTTTAGAACATGAAAAACAAAATAAAACAAAAAAAAGTCAGAAATCAAAAACAATGCTAACGTAAAATGTTCAAAAAGGAATAGGAAAGGCATATGCTTACGTAATCCTATCTCTTCGACTTCCTTGGTGATTATGGTGGATACAGAGCCGGAGATAGCTAAGCGGCTAGCGGCGTTATAAGTCTTCGGTACCGTCCGTCATCATGGTAAATGTGAACTCGCTACCAAATAAGACAGACGAACTGGCTGTGCTGGTGAAAAACATCAAAGCGCACAGGGAGTGCAGTTTGCTGTTTTACCAAAACGTGGCTCACGTCTAGCACCCCGGACGCTAACGTGGCGCTACCCGGAGCTAACCGGCTTCAGCGCTGTTCAGGACAGAGACACGAAAGCCTGCGGGAAGCGGAGAGTAGGTGGACTCGCTTACACAAGGTGGTGTATCCCTGGGACGTCGAACTTTTGGACTAGCGTGTGACGTAATCCACTCCGCTGTGGCTAAATTACAACAAAGCAACCAGTGGGCATCCTGTTAATAAACAACACAGGAGAGTGCTGGAAATCTGAATTTCCCTACGAGGATGAATAAAGTATCTATCAATCAATCGATCGATCAATAGGAATACGCCTGGAACATTTCTCCAATCAATCAACCAATCAATCAATCAATCAATCGTGTGGCCCAGTGGTCAAATGCGCTGGATTTCAGCTT
This sequence comes from Urocampus carinirostris, assembly GCF_059441175.1. Classification (NCBI taxonomy): domain Eukaryota; kingdom Metazoa; phylum Chordata; class Actinopteri; order Syngnathiformes; family Syngnathidae; genus Urocampus; species Urocampus carinirostris. The sequence continues at coordinate 15,329,886 of NC_142357.1, forward strand.
CAGTCTCTGATGAGGCGTGGGCTCAAATCCCACCACTGCCAATAGAATTTTATTGAACACTTACTTCAACAACCGGCTACAATATTTGCTTTTGGGGCTCAGGAGGTAACGTGCTCGTCTTGGGATCAAGAGGTCGCAGGTCGATTCCCACCTCCGTGTTGTATGTCGAAGTGTCCTTGGGCAAGACCCAGAATCCCTAATGCCCCCGATAGCAGGTAGTTGCTATCGGTTAGTTAGTGTGTAAAAGGGAAAAGTGTGAAGCACATTGTAAAGCACTTTGGGAGGTCTTCATTGACTTGAAAAGTGCTATATAAATGTAGACCATTTACAGCTAGATCTCCTGTGTATTAGCATATAACAAACCCTCACGAATATATCTTTATCTTGACACATTATTATTACTCAGGTTTGACAGGTATGCAAGTGTCATCAACTAAAATACATGTCTAGTTTCCTGTCGTACTGAAGCCTGCAGATTACTGTTCCATAAGGCTTTTCTAAAGGGGGTAAGGGTAAAGAGGATGGACTGGCCAAGCTTGTTTCCAAATCTAAATCCAATACATCCTCAAGTGAAAACCGGAGAAGCACAATCAGTACTTGTTATGTTAGATTAGGCCTCTCAGATATTAGACTTGAGATTGTCCGCTAGATTGCTGTAACTTGTCCTTCCTGTGCGCTTTCCTATCTAAAAGCACTCCTGCACACAATATCCAGCTTGAACCAGTTAAGAGCATTGGGTCACATATTGGTGAGGCTAAGTTTGAGCCCGCATGGGTGGTCGGCCAAGAGAATATAAAACCAACGACTATTTTACATTAGACTAAATAAAGGCTTAACAGCTGTGTATTCGATCTTTCTGAATTTTCAAAGAGAATATGCAATCTACTGGTTCTAATTTCAGGGTTTGTACACCTTTCTTATGGCCAAAATGCTACCTCTATTTGTTGCAGGGCCCATTATAAATGTCCATAAATGATACATAATCCCTGCACTATTACACATTTCATAGAACCATTTAGCATGAACTTATCCTCTTGGACGCTACCTGTTAGGGGTGATGAGGCTCCATAGGACAGTGCCATAAAAACTAGTCAGCTGCCGTTTATCATGAGGTAAGAATAAATGTAATGGCAAAGCAAAGCCATCACACAGAAGTGTCAGCATCATTTTTAAGCAGACTTGTGGAGAAACATGGCAACAATTTTAAGCATTACATACACTTTTCAACGCTTGAAAACACAACATTAAAATTCAAGCATTTTCAGCAACTTCAAGCACCCGTTCGAACCCCATTATCTTTAGTATAGCAAGCATTTAATATAAAAGAACCAGGCTGAGGTTCGGGCCGAACCTTAAAGTAATCCCATTACAAAAAGTGAAACGGTCAGAAAACATAGTGAAACCTATTACTGCAGTTGTGTGTATCACGTTACCCTCGACTCTGCTGCTAATGAGGACAACACTTCAATGATTCCATCTCAAACCTTTAGCAGGAGATTGAAAGAAAGAGCAGGGACGCGACAGAAGGTTGAATAGAAAGTGACAAATCCCGTTTCTTTGTCTGTGAGCAAAGAAACAGCTTGGACATGCGTGCGCACGTCTATCAAGACGGTGGCTGAATGAATGTGACAGATAAAAAGAGCCAACCATCAAGGCGCAATTAGGGTTTGGCATGAGGAGGCGCAACGCCATATCACCACTACGTGGCGCTAGGCCAGCTTGAATGCTGGGTGCCAAGGTAAGACATTTTTTTTTTGAAAATGACAATACCCTAAAAAATTATTGAATGAGCGTTGGAAGAAATGATCAGAAATGCAATGTATCTGAAACCATCTTGCTTGATCACTATTTGCAGCGCCGTCGATACACCCATAGGATTTTAACATTTTAGAGACATAATTTCAGGATTTTGTGTGTTATGTCTTACTAAAAAAAAAAATGGCACTAATCTTTTTTAATCAGGAAAAAGTAACAAATTAAGAAATAGTCTTCTTCCACCTTTTGTCATTTCAGAACGTAAAGCCTGTTTATGACCAAATACCGAGTAATTTAAGGAAAAAACATTTTCATGAGTCAAAATTCAGCAGGTAAATTGATTTGATTACAGTTGAAACAAACACATGATTTGTTCATAACTTTAAATAAGCTAACGCTATTAACATGGGTGCAATTAAATTTTAGGATTGCTCCAACAACAGGGGCATTTTTAATCAATTCAAACCAAGGATTTATTATCATTTTAAACCCCACACAAAAAGAGGATTCAGCAGGATTTCAAAATAATTTAAAAGAACAGTGTGTAATATTTAGTGCCTACTAGTGGTACAAATAAATGTCAATTCAGTGAAAAATATACATTGATTTGTCATACTAGGCAAAAATACCTGAATTATCATACCAATGTGAATTTATATGTTTAAAAAAGTCGAGAAATGTGTATTTTATTTACAGTGAAATCGCTACCGAACGTCGCAGCCATGTTTGTCTGGCAACTTGCTGCTATGCTGTGCTCTGTGGCACTGGTTTTGGTTCACATTACACAATACAGTGCCATCAAGAGGTAAAATATTACACACTGGGGCTTCAAATACGATATTTTGAGAAACAGATTGTTCTTCTGATTATCATTTCGGATAATCATACTCATCTTCATGTCATTTTTGACCTGCGCTAGCTCATGTTGGTGGCATCTAATCAAACGTTCTTGTTATTAGCCAACTTGTTGTTGTTTTTTTTTGGATGCATTTGCAATTCTTATCGGTTAAATTTGCTTTTGGAGCAAGTGGTGTTGATAACTGTGAGGACGCATCAAATAATAATTGAAAATTGGAGTGTAGCAGGGCAATGACTGCGCCTGATTTGGAATGCTGAGCTTTCTTTTCATTTTGGCTTTCTCAGCTGCATACTATTGCGCCAGACTTTCCTTCCCGATTTCCGCTCAGATCATCAAAAAAATAACGGCTTTACCCCCTTCATAACAGAGGTACTCCAATATGGTTGCATTCAAAACCTGGCAGATCCCGCACGCCATTTTGTCCCATGCCGAATAAATACAGGTTTTGTGACACGGTTGAGGATCTCCCATTGATGAGATCAGCCCATCTTGCCTTCTCGACAAAACTGTCGGACTTGTTGTGTCCTAGGCTAAGAGGCACCAGGGCGTCCGATCTTGGTCACACTGCAGTCTGGTGTTAATGACTGTGCAGGGAGCACCACCGATAGTCAATTCCTGGCGGGACTCCACTTCGTAGCGCAGGTTGCTGAGGCCCCCTTCAGGATCCACTTTAAACTGCTCCTGCAAGAACACAAAACAGTTGGCATTCAATTGAGAGAAGTTTGCACTTGAAATTTGGAAAATAGACCATTTGGAAAACTGAGCAGCCTTCACATTTAAATGCCGCTCGGTATCCAAATGTAGCAGGCTGGACAAAAATAACTTTATCCATTTTTACAAGCCGATTGAGCACATCAGACTGCGTGTATTGTATTTCTGAACTAGTTATATGAGACAAAATCAGTGTTTGGTCTGCATTATAAAGGAACACGTTCTTGAAACACAATTAATTTACTCTGCAACAGGCGTTATAAAAAATCTAGTAACTCTACTGTCTTTACTAGATGAAGCATTACTACTTTACACAATAAATGCAAATAATGAATAGTGATGCACTCAGACGGCTGCATTTTACGGCATAACTCATATTGTCACATACAACTTTTAAAATATTCTCCCTACTCTAAATACTCCTCGCTACTTTGCACTTCAGTTATCGCTGGTTCACTCCTTTGCAGGAAAAAAATATTTGATTTAAAAAACAAAAAAAAAACGGGACGCTTCCTGAACCATGTGGAACGTTTCGGGCAGCCTGTATTGGACATTCAATTTGGAAAAAAAGAATTAAAATAAAAAAAAAAACACAAGGAAATGGGTGTGGGGGAGGAGGCAGACAAGGTAACGGAGTTCTATTTTAAATAATTTAACTAGTAACTGTAAATAATTAGTGTAGTTTTGTTACACGGACAAAACTGGACGGAAGCAAAATCTGCCTAAACCATTTTATAAATTCAGCCGATCTGATTTTCAGCTGATCGAGTTTTGCTTTGGGCCTCCAAAGGTGTCTTTAAATAGGTTTTGTGTCAAAGATCATCTTCTTTCATGGGCTCTGCTTCCCTAATGCCCTCTCGTGGCCAAATTGGGTACTGCAGCTCCTACCCACCTCCACGCAGCTGAATCCAATCTTCTATCGAACCAAACAGGTTGATAAATGCAATTGTATGCACACGGTTCAACGAACCACGGCCTGCAATGCTGTTCTGCATGTCTTGTAGGAGATTGCATAAGGGTCTCAGGAAAGCTACCATTGGCGCTCTGTGTAAATTGTTCTGTTGTTTACCGGAATAAAGATAATGCTGTGCACATGCCAGTCGAACACCTGGATTACTAACTTATCCGCAAATGTAGAAAGTTATCGTTCGATAATTTGGAGGATGGGGTGCAAACGGGCTCGAGGCTAATGACATGAGAAGGCAAGCGGTGCCAACCTGCTTTTGGGCCGCCACCCGCTTCTGATCCCGCTTGCGCCATGCCGGGTCGTGCACGTGCAAAAAGGTCTCGTAGCCCGTGTCGATGCCACTGGGCCGGAACAACTGCAAAGGGCCACCAAATTTCACATCAGCAGAGAAAAACAAAACACCTCCATTTTGAATGTCGTACCGCTCACCTGCAACCCGGCCTTTCGCAGACGTCTGTAAAACTCGTCATCCTCACGGCCCCAACCCCAGAATCGATTGGACATCCCGTTGCACTGTGGGCATATGTTTGTTGTGAGCAATTGAGAGTTTAGAGCAGGGTTGGGCAAACTACAGTTCGCGGGCTAAATCAGGCGCACTCAAGGGTTTAATCCTGCCTGCGAGAATGCTGAGAGAAGCACAAGAGAAAAACGAGCCGCATTGCATCAAACAATGAGATGCAGGTTTAAATATGTATACTGGATGTCGCCAAAAAACAGACTTACCTGCGTTTGCTAGCTACCATTTATCAACCAGAAAACATTTCAGAAAACAAGCGATCCTGATGTTATTTGACTTAACATAAAAGCCATGTACATACAGTTTGAGACTAAACGATTGCAGTCACTCGGATTATAAAATGCACAATTAAAATATAGCCCCTGGGCGTCTTTGCAGAAGGTTAAAGAAGTTCTCCTTTATATAACAGCAAAGTTCCCAAATTGAAGTAAACATTTTCACCAAAAATAAAAAAATAAAAAAACGCAGAAAAGGTCTTCTAAATCATCAAATCAATTGTTTAAACATTAAACTCAGGGATGGGCAAACTACAGCCAGGGGGCCACGTTAGGACCTTTGTGGTGTTTTAACCCAGCCCATTTAACAAAAATAGAAAATACTAACATAGACACAGACGCTCCCCTACTTACGAGAATTCGACTTACGAAAAACGGTAGATACGAACATTTTTTTCGGGATGTAGAAAAATATCCAGACATTGCTGTTAGATTTTTAATGTGCGCACCGTTTCTCGAGTAGAGGACAGTATTGCAGTGCTTATTTCCGCCGCGTGGTGCAGTGAAAGGTCACCTAGTATCCACCCCGAAGAAGAAATCAGGCTTCTACTTCCTGGTTCGTGTGTAAAAATAACAACGTGTACTGTATTGCTAGCGCGATAAGAACTTTGACCTTTTTTTGTTTAATATCTCGTGCATCCATTCATTATGGTTGGTGTAAAGTTTAAAGAATAGTAGGCGAGCCATTTTCTTTGAAACGAAAGTGGAATAAGAACGCTCAAGGTGGTCTACAAAGGAGGAGGACCTCTTAAGCACATCTTCCAAAAGTAAGTTAAACTCAACTTTATCTTTATAGTCAAGGATGCCTCTCGTCTTAATAAACTGGTGAGGAAGGCTCTGTTGTGGGCACAAAGCTGGACAGCCTGACAACTGTAGCTGAGAGACGGGCACTGAACAAGCTGCGGTCAATCATGAACAATTAATTACATCCACTACACAGCATCATCTCCAAACAGAAGAGCAGCTTCAGCTAAAGACTGCTGTCACAGTCTTGTTCCACGGACAGACTGAGGAGATCATTTCTTCCTCATGCCATGAAGCTCTTTAACTCCACTCGGGGGAGTAAACGCCCACATTGAACCCAACCCCCACATTTGCATATTACCATATTTTTACTACAGTGTGTATTTTCCGTATCTCTATAGCAAAACGTTACATTGGGTATTTTTGTATTCCATATCTTTATTTTACTATTTTATCCGTCAACACAAGGATACCGCTAGAAGTGTGAATTTCCCTACGGGATGAATAAAGTATCTATCTGTCTAAGTAAAGTCATGTTTATTTGGATGGCCCTTAATTACAAGGCGTCTCAAAGGGCTTCACATACCACAGAATGTCAACGCCTAGTGTGTAGCTTTGTTCTTCAGTACTATGCTTCATCATTCAGCCTGCGTTGTAACGTTATAGAGCATATTATTTTATCAAACGTTTATTTTTCAGTTTCAAAACCAAACAGGTTACTTATACAAACCTCAAACATACAAAATACAACAGTGAAGCAACTTGTGAACAAATTTAACTTACGAACGTCCAGAACCTATTGCACCCTATTGCATTGAGTTTTCCAATGCAAATGATCAAATTTAGTGTTTTAAAAAACGATATTTTATTTTGCTAAAACTTTTAATTAAAGTTTTTATTCATAAATATATGTACTTAAACATTTTGAGTGTTCAAAAACCATTCGGATTAAATGGTTCCTTAATAAACAAATACAATGAAACATTACTTGTGTAGGTAAATAAAAATGAGGAAAAAATGGATTAGCTTATGTTATCATTTATCCTTATGTATCTCCAAGTTATTGAATGTAAGACTCTATGTCCATATACAAAAAAAAAGAAATACATCAATGGGCCTTTTTTCCCCCTGGCTGGCCCACATCTAAATTTCTTGATCCTAAAAAGTTTCCCCAATGCTGGTCTAGAAGCAAAAATACAACCTCGGGGCATATGACGCGGGTTAAATCAGGGGGTGATGGCGCTTACCATGTGATAGTGCTGTTTGGTGAGCAGAAGGATGCCGCCCACGTAAGTCTGGTAATGGTAGAGTGGGTGCAGGTCCGGCGAGGCCACATGGAAGGGCCCCTCAGCAGGGAAGCCATAGTCTAGTGCTTCATTTAGGGGCAGCAGGTCCACATCGTGCATGGCAAGGTAATCCGTGTCGTTGGCACTCTCCAGGTAGCCCACGTTGATCAGAGAAGCCCGGTTGAACCTGACGACCGAGGCAAACGTTACTCAGCACGCCAGCTTCATGGTTTATATTAGTCCTGCAACGATTAGTCGGCGTTGTCAACCAAAATCAGGATTGTCGGAATGGATTCCATTGTTACCACATGCGTTTATTCAACTGAAGAGTTTCTACAGCAGGGGTTCCCAACCTTTCTTAAACTGAGCTACTTTTTGTTACTAGTCAGTGCAGAGGGCACGCAGCATGCATTTCTGAAATAACAACTCGTGTTATCACCAGGTGAATCACTGGAAGTAGGATAAAATAAACTCAGTCAACCAAAAAACAAAATCAAAATGACCCAGCACTGGTTAACTACTTTCAGAACAGGTCCACCGGCACATCCAGGTACACAGGCACCACTTTGGTGATCCCTGCTCTACATGAATATAATCTCTAACAGAGAAAAAGTAGCGCCAATGTCGAGCATCCAAACTTGTAAAGTTTAGGAGCATTTTAGCATGGATACGGCCCAAAAAAGGACTACTTACAAAGCACACCTTGCCTATCATAGCAGAACCTCAACATTTAAAGAAAACAGTCAGACAATTAGCATGACAGAGTATGACCTGCCTTTGAAAGACTCAAATAACGTTCAAGCCAATAATAATTTTGAGTACATGCCATTGTATATTTCATACGTGTACATTTGCCTAAAGAAAGAGAGCTAGAAGATTATGGCAGAGTGTGTCGGACAAACGGATTTGAAATGAAACGCATGCAGTCCAGAGATATAATGTCAGCTGTTAAAACGTTCAAAATGACATGCATCATTCATTAAAAGCATTTCATTTCAAACTGTTAAGGATTTTTTAATGCTTTTGACTTTGGAGTTGACCACTAAATGAACTTCACAAAATTGACATCATATTTATTTCATATACTATTCTACTTCTTACGTGCCTTGGTTTACATGGATAATGAAAACATGATTTTCATTCATTATTTATTTTCTTGTCCCTAAAAAATGGCCAGAGGTATATTTATGGATTTAGTTCTCTAGTGTGTGAGCACTGCACCAATTGGTTTTAGATAGTATATTTGTTCAATAAAAAGATGTATTTTCATTGTACCCATTTTATGTATATACAGTAAATTTCCACACAACAAATTCAACTAATCATTTCAATCGTCAGTGACCAGTCCACCATTGAAATAGTCATTTGTTGTAACCCTAGTTCCTATGATGACAACTCACCTGTAGTGGTCCACCTGGTTGATGATAAGGATCTGGTGCGCAATCTTTTTCTTGTTGAGAAAGGCGTGCATGAAGGGCACAAAAACCAGCAGCTCATCAAAGCGCTCCCTGAAGGGCACTAGGAGCGCCAGCTTGTGAGGACCCCAGGAAGCCTCATCTGCATGGCGGTGCTGAAACTCGGATCGGCACGGAGGCGCTACGCGGTTGTCCCGCATCCGGTAACCAGCGGTGTCCGACGAACAGCTAAGCTGCAGCCACAGAAGGGACGCCAACAGCAGCAGCACGCAGACGACCAACAGCTTGTATGTTGAGCAGCGACCGCATGCCAGCCTCCTTTACACACCGGTGATATTAGAGGGTTGTGCCAGTACAGACCGTAGCTTACACATCCTTTGTATTATATATTTATATAGTTAAAACTTGAATGTAAACATTGGGTATGCTTGCTATTTTGTCAAAATGCGACAAAAAAACAACAGTAAGGCAAATTATTGTAGGGTGTCACACTTTAAATGAAAAGAATACACATGTTGTTACTTGTCAGATTTTGAAATTTTGCAAATGGTGCAAAGCCATATCCAAAACCATCAGCAAATTTAGATTCAATTTAAGACATTAATAAACGTTACAAAAAATAGCTTGTAAATATTTAAAGTTTGTTTTGATCTTGTAAAACAAGTGGTCAGCAACCCCGGGCCACGGATGGGTACTGGGCCGTGCGCCATTGGGTATCAGGCCACACAGAATGAAAATAAATTCCACTATTTTTTGCTTATTATTGATTTTAACTGACACGTTGGAAGCGAGAATCCCCGTCCGTGGAAGATACAGCGAGGAATCAAACCAAATTTATGTGCTTTTAGCCAACCAGTGTGGAGAATAGTCGACTGCAGCCCACTTTGCAAAGATAGTAAACTTGTCTCCATTGAACAACTTTCGTCAAGTGTGTTGAAGAATGCGCGCATCCCTATGTCAAGAACATTAAGACGTTTTTTGCCGGGGTCAGTTACTTTGGTGAGTTTTTAATTTTTAATTACTTGACACGCATATAGGTGTGACTTTTTGGGTTAAACGTTACGATAGTGAGTATATGTTTATATTAGCACGTCCAACTCACAGTTCAGATGTCCCAGGTTCAATTCCAGCTACCGACCTTTTTGTGTTAAGTTTGCATGTTCTCCCCAAACCCTCTGACACTCCGGTTTCCGCCCACATTCCAAGAACATGACTGGGATGGGCCTAGCGCCCCAACAACTCTCGAGAGAATAAGTTGTTCAGAAAATGAATGCATGGGTTTCGGTGCAATGTAACAAGGACATCCGAATGTTGCACATGATTACACAGTGGGTTTACACAGATTATCCATCCATCTATTATCTCCACCGCTTATCTTCAGTAAAGTCGCGGGGGTGCTGGAGCTCATCCCAGCAGACTTCGGGCAGTGGGAAGGGGCCACCCTGAACTGGTCTTCAGCCAGCCGCAAGGCACAGAGAGACAGATAACTCTCTTGCTCTTTCACACCCAAGGACAATTTGGACCAGCCAATCAACCTGACATGCATGTGTTTTGGAATGTGGGAGGAAACCAGAGTGCCCGGAAGAAACCCATGCAGAAGAACATGCAAACCCCGCACAGAAAGGCTGGTAACTGGATTTGAACCCATGACCTCAGAACTGTACAGCGGACGCACTAACCACCCAGCTGGGGCCGTGAACATATTGTCAGATATTAAACCGGTCCGCGGTACAGAAAAGGTTGCCGACCCATGTTATTTTACTTTTCTATGTCATCAGGGCAGGGGTCTCAAATACAATTTACATGGGGTCCACCAGGATAAGGGTCCGACTGAGGTTGGGCCGCAACAGGTTTTCAAAGGCAGAAACTCACCAAAAGTTAGTCAGTCAGTCAGTCAAACGCGAGTTCAACAGCAGTGACTAGCTCCTTCCCCAGTACAGCAGCCCCTCGTTCCACATTTTATTTAAAATAAAATATTACATGATAAGTTTGCAAAAAAAAAACATTAATTATACCAGCTAATTTGTTAAAACTAATAGTCTGTGATATGTACGAACTACAATAAGTCAAACCAGGAAGCAGCTAGCCAATCATTAAAGTGCAGACAAACATCCATCTCAATCACTGGCGTGTTAATTTTGATCCCTGCTTAACTAATTAGCATCCACATCAACCTCGCGCGGGCTGCACTAACATTAAGCTTTCATATTGTGGCGGGGCCCACAAATTTTGGTCTTGCGGGCCGCGGGCCACGAGACAGTCACCCCTGCATTCAAGTATATTATTCAGTAGAGACGCTTTTGAGTATTGTGTGTGTGTGTATTATTAGACCAGGAGATGTTGCTGATTGTGTAGGCAATCAGAATGCTAAAAGCACAAAAAACGAATACAATCTACTGAGACCCAAACTGACCAAAGAATCTATCTACCAGTATATACTAAAGTCGAAGTGGGAGTGGCTAGAGTCAAAAACACACTCACATTCACCAAAAATTCCTTCAACTTTGATCTTCCCAACCTGACATTGAACATTAAGCCCACAGCCCAACAAGAGTGAGTTGCTGTGCAGTGCATCCCTTCATCAGCAGAGCGTCTCGGCAACATACACTACTTTAACCCCTCTGAATCATATGGTTCGATCCCACCTCGAGGGCAAACAAGCACCATTTTTCCCTTCTTTTTTTTTTTTGGGCCCAGCCCTCTGGAAGGTATTTTTGGGGTACCCGTAGCAGCGAGATGACACACAAACATGGCAGCTCCCTCTAGGCCACAGGTGTCAAACAGGCAGCCCGCGGGCCAAATCAGGCCCGCCAAGGGATTGAATCCGGCCCGCGAGAGAACACTCAGAGAAGCGCAAGAGAAAAACAAGCTGCAGGTTGAAATATGTCAACTTGATGTTGCCAAAGCCAGGTGCCTCTCACAAAGACACTGTACTTGTATCTATTTCCCTCTCTCTCTCTTTCCTTTCCACCCCTTTTCTCCCACTCTGTCTCTTTCACTCTCTGTGTCTCTTTTTCTCTTCCTTTGTTGCTCTTTGTCTCTTTCTCTCTCTGTGTCTTTTAACCTCTTTTGCGCTAACTTCCTTTTTTCCTTTTCTCTCTCTCCCTCTTCATACCCTTCACACTTTTCTCTTTTCTCACCTTCTGTCTTTCTATTTCTCTTTGGATTTCTTTCTTCCTCCCCTCTCACGACTTTTTATCTTTTCTTTCTCACGCTCTCTTTTTCTCACGTTGTCCCGCCCTCTCTTCGTGATTTAGGGCTATACAAATAAAAATGACTTGACTTTTCCCTCCCTCTTTCTCTTATTTCTTTATCTCTCTTTCTTTCTCTTTAATTTACTAGTCCGGCCCCCGACAGAATGTTTGTTCTATCGTGTGCCCCCCCGCCCCCCGAGTTAAAATAAGTTTGACACCCCTGCGCTAGGTGAAGCTCATGTTATGTAAACTAAATGAATAATTCTCGACGTACAAAAAATGCAAGTTTAAATGATCTTTATATATGTTTGCTTATTTTGAAATTAAGATATTTAAAATGAATGAAGTTTTTGTGCAGCTAGAAGGTGCTCAATAACACACACTTTACCTTTCAAATGGTTTAAGTTTTAGAATGTTTTTTTTTTTGTGTTATACTTAAAATGTCTAATCTGCGCAAATTACAGAGACTGAAAACATTAAACAAACCCCGTAATGATAAGATCTGTAACCCTTAAAATAAAAAACACGTACAGACAGTAGGGATAATTCGTTTTGTGGATACTTGTTGCAAAACTCTGTGTCGAATTTTACTCCAACTTTTACTTAACCTCGTTTGTCTTGCTCGACAACTTTGGGGGTGTCATGGAAATCAATTTACCTTCTCTCTTCCTTAAAATACAGCACAGGTTTTCTCCTGGATGAGAACATCATCGTGCTTCTTCTAAAGTTCACTTTTTCAAGAGGCAACTCGGATTCCCCGGCGAGTCTTCAATGTCCGCCATGGTAATAATCATCTCCAGCGACAAAAGTCTTTTTCTTTTGCAGCCACCGATGGGTCACGTCGGCGGCAGTAGCGGCGTCAACTGCTGGACACTGATGACACGTAGCATTTAGCATTAGCACGTAGCATTGACAAGTAGAGCACCTGAGCTAGGCGTAGGTGACGCTGGCGAGCTCGCGCAGCGGCAGCCCAAGATACGACAGCTCATTGGAAACGGACATGACGCAAGCGCTCAATAAACCAATGTATATTATGTCGCAAGCTCTAACTAAACCAATATATAATAATTTAATATATTTTCATGAAGACAAAATGTCTGTGAAAAGCAGATCGTTATCCTGTACAACCTCGTTTTCTGCTCCAGCGGAAACAAAGCACAATAAATGTTCCGACTTTAAAATACTACTCTCTGATTTTATTATAGATGTATACAGGGCTGATGTGCAGCGAGCTCTTGTGATGCATTTTTATTGGAAAGAAATGCAAGTATATGTTGATAAGTTAACAGAAAACACTTTAGTTTTAATCAAAAATTTGGTACAAAAATTGACAGGCATGGAATTTCTCCTCGTTGAAGCCCAGACACCACAGGCATTGGATATTACCCACAAGAGGCAGTACAGCAGATGATACTTGTACTGGGATACAGGTGCAGTACCTTAGAAGATAAAATAATGAACTGGGATATATACCCCAATGTAAATTATCACAGGCCATGGCATGGAAATTTTACCACACTCACAATGTTTTTATATTACATAATTTATCAACTTTGCTGTTGTAAATATATGAACTTGTGTTCTGCAAATTCCCAATGTCCGTGATACCTGTACATCCGAGTGTGAAATACAGAGAAAAGTAGGGGCGGGGCAGAACAGGTGTAAACATGTCTGGAGCACCTAATGACACAATTTGTCCCAGAACATTAATGGACAAATAGAATATCAAACTACTGTATTTAAAACGATGTGTTGTCCCATTTTGTTTTCTCAGGGAGCAACTTCTGTCTTTTGGTCACCAGTGTAGTATCAGCATTGTCACACGCTGCTGCCCGACAATGCAGAGATCTAGCTCATCTTTGAATAGTGGGATGACGCTTTACATTGAAAAATAAAACTAATTTCTTGTGATGCATCAATAATAAGTGGGACACATTCATGAAGTGGAACAGACCTTATTAGACATTTTAAACTTTTTTAACAAATAAAAAACGAAAAAGTGGTTGTGAAAAATGATTCAGCCCCATTACTTTCAGTGCAGCAAACTCTGTCTAGAAGTTCAGTGAGGATCTCTTAACGATTCAATGAAAATCTAAATGACTAACGATGATAAATGGAATCCACCTGTGTGTAATCAAGTCTTGCACCTGCACTGTGATAGTCTCAGAAGACTGTCTAAAGCGCAGAGCATCGTGAAGAACCAGGAACACACTAGGCAGGTTCGAAATACTGTTGTGGAGAAGTTTAAAGCTGGATTTGGATACAAAAATATTTCCCAAGCTTTAAACATCCCAAGGAGCAATGTGCAAGCAATACTATTGAAATGGAAGGAGTATCAGACCACTCCAAGTCTACCAAGATGGGGCCGTCCCCCTAAACTTTCAGCTCATACAGGGAGAAAACTGATCAGAGATGCAGCCAAGAGGCCCATGATTACTCTGGATGAACTGCAGAGGTCTACAGCTGAGGTGGGAGAATCTGTCCATAGGACAACAATCAGTCATATACTGTACAAATCTGTCCTTTATGGAAGAGTGGCAAGAAGGAAGCCATTTTTTTTAAAAGATATCCATAAAAAGTGTTGTTTAAAGTTTGCCACAAGCCACCTGGGAGACACACCTAACATGTGGAAGAAGGTGTTCTGGTCAGATGAGACCAAAATGGAACTTTTTGGCAACAATGCAAGACGTTATGTTTGGCGTAAAAGCAGCACAGCTCATCACCCTCAACACACCATCCTCACAGTCAAACATGGTGGTGGCAGCATCATTGTTTGGTCCTGCTTTTTCTTCAGCAGGGACAGGGAAGATGGTTAAAATTGATGGAGCCAAATACAGGACAATTTTATGGAAGAAAACCTGATTGAGTTCGCAAAAGACCTGAGACTGGGACGGAGATTTGTCCTCAAACAAGACAATGATCCAAAACAAAGCAAAATCTACTATGGAATGGTTCACCAAAAAAACATTCAAGGTGTTAGAATGGCCAAGTCAAAGTCCAGACCTCAATCCAATTGAGAATCTGTGGAAAGAGCTGATAACTGCTGTTCACAAACACTTTCCATCCGACCTCACTGAGCTCGAGCTGTTTAACAAGGAGGAATGGGCAAAAATATCAGTTTCTCCGTGTGCAAAACTGATACATACCCCGAGCAACTTGCAGATGTAATCCCAGCAAAAGGTGGCGCTACGTTAAAGGTGCCGCTAAGTATTAACTAAATGGGGCTGAATAATTTTGCAAACACACTTTTTCGTTTGTTAAAAAAAAAAGTCTAAAATATCCAATGAAGTGTGTTCCACTTCATAATTGTGTCCCACTTATTGTTGATTCTTCACAATAAATAAGTTTTATATCTTTATGTTTCAAGTCTGAAATGTCACAAAAGGTCACAATGTTCAAGGGGGCCAAATAGTTCCGCAAGTCACTGTAGGAGGATTCTTCTGATCCTGATAACCATATAAATCAGTACTATCCATTTCATGTGGGGTAGTAAACCTCTACCCTTAAAGACAGTCAGGATAGGCATCACCAGGCTGTACTGGCCCAAGACACACCACAGCAAGTGGTGCACTGACGACTAGGCGTAGCCGGTTATGGGACCTTGGAACCGCAACAGTACTCACCCATGGCTGGGTTTGCTCACATACCATTGGACTCAAATAGTGGAGTGGAATAAGGCAAGTGTTCCTTGCAAAGCATTTAGCAAATTGAGTTAATATATTTTGAAAACTTTTTAAAGTGATTTTAATGTAGCTCAGTCAAAATTTAGCATCAACATTAAGTCCAAGCCTGGTATTGGGGCACTGCTTGCCATGAACAAGCACATACTTTGGTAGATTCTGGTCATTTCAGATTCAAACAATTGGTAGTCAGAAAAGATATACAGCAACGTTTATTTTGACATATTTTGAACTATTACATTTAGTATCAAACCTGAAGCATAAAAAATGTTTTTCTCTTAAAGAGCAAATTGGATAAACCTTTTCACTAATTTGGCCTAAAAAAATGTAAATGTTCCCCCCCTCCCAAAAAACCCTTTGAGTTTTTTGTCAATTCAATGTTGACACAACTACCCACAAAGCAACACGACAGTGTCATACAATGCTGAATTTAACTTCAGCAAAAAGTTTACATTCACACCGGATGCAGTAACTTGTTCTCTTCACTTTGGACTGTTACCTAGTAGACAGAGAAATATTTTTTAGGGGGCGATTTCTACCACCAAGGAAAATTGCAGCGATCATAGGCGATGCAACATCGACAATCGGCCACAATATCTTCCAGACGCCAGTTTGATTTCTCATCAAAACACATGTTGGGCCCACCAGTCAAACATTTCCATCCGTAGGGAAATCATAAATATTATTAATGGCCTCGAGGAACTTAAGTGCATCACACCTCGGTGCCATGCTGCATTTCTTGAAATATGTTTAGACCAGCTTCTTGGCCTCGAAGAAGCCTTTGAGGTGCCTCATCTGCCAGATGCCAATGGCCACCAGGATGAGAGTTTGAACGATGGACCACCACAGGACACGCTGGTTGGTGCTCTCACTGGTCTGGCGGAATCGCTCCTCTCTGTACTACAGGGAACATGAGGAAAAAGCATTACTATACACGAGAACTTATGATTATACCAGCGGGCAATCTCCTGTGACGCTATTTAACTGTTACAGCTAGCTTCACTTTTTTAAATAGAATTTACTTTTATTATTATTCTTTGTAACCATGCACACAGAACGAAATGTCAATACACCTGACCCGTACAGTTAAACTGTAACGAGCCGATGCAGCCGCAGCCAAACAGGGCGCCGCCATTTTAGACCCAACTGCTGTGTTGGGAGTCCCCAATTCCAACCCTTAATGCCGAGCGCCAAGCAGGGAGGCAATGAGTACCAACGTTGTAAGTCTTAGGTATGACTCCGCCGAGGCTTGAACCAGCGACCTCCCAGTCTCGGAGCGGGCGCCCTACCATCTAGGCTACCGAGCTCTGCCAGATTGGACTCTGGTAACGTACAAAAGGCGAAACCCTCGAATACACAATACGGGCCTTTGCTCCCTCGAAAAGTAAATGCTGCAACTTATACACTCTGAAACACGAGCTCTTATCTCCACTGACCCTCTGGTAGTTCTGCTCCTTCTGGATCTGGTCCACCTGTTCCACCAGCTGTCTGACACGAAGCTGTAGTTCTGACAGTTTGTCTTTGGCTGCGATTTCAGCGTAGTTGTTGGCGTGCTCGCCCACCTGGATGTCCAGGTGAACCCTCTGCAGGCAAGTGGCAAACAATGGGTCAGAGAAAATCGGTGGGCAACGTGCGTGGATGTATCACCCTGCACATCCTCACCAGCATGCCTCCAGCAAAGAGGGAGAACTTTGATGAATTTGAGTGCAGGCAGATCTGATGCTCTCCTGGGGTGTGAGATGTAAAGGTGAACCTTCCCTCGGACCCGTACTGACGAGACAGGATCACCTGAAGACAGCACAAGAAGACAAAATGGGAGGTTATGACACGGGCCGATTCAACCTTTGTGAGAAAAGTTGTTGCATATGAATTTTGGCTTCAGCATTTTACTTGAACTCAAAATTTTCAAATTCATTTCTAGTCAAATGCAGCATGTTTTCATAGGTTTGACAAGACTTCTTATTTGGACCCAAAACAACAAAACTACATTATAAGTTTATTATTAGCTCCAGCTCCATGTTATTCATTTCAGTTTAAATTGCAAACCTTTTCATCGGGGTCTTTGACTTCCACAAACATGCCTAGCCCCTGCGTGGCCGGCAGATATTCTTCTTTCTGTTTGTCGTACATCTGAGTCCGATAGTTACCTACAAACGATAGAAAGTTAAATGGTGCAGGAAGATGTTTATTTTTCTTTTTGTCACTGCCACAAACAATCATTAGGTACAAGTGCCATCCATTTGCTGCACCGCAGCGTCGCTATGGTAATACAGGGAAAAGGACAAAAACGGGCTCAGAGACAGGTTTTTTCCCAGGGCCATCACCACCCTTAACAAGTGCACTAATCAGTGAAAATATAACTTGCTATTTATTTGCTGCTAAATGTCATTGCACTACTTTTCATTGCACTATTGTTACGATGCACTATTCATTCATTCCATGATTACTACAACTTAGGCCGATCTCTAAGCACCACTTAGTAAATAATGGCCCAATTACACTGAGAGTAACACGTCCTCGTTTTCTCTCTAAAGACCTTCTTACATTGCCATGCCTAATCTCGTTGCATACAATGTTTCACCACGTTGATTTTCATGAAAATTAAAACATTTTATTCAGCCACGAAATTACTATATGCTTTAATCAGGACAAGCAAAGATACGCAACTCAAAGTATATGTTTTAATAATTAAGAAATAAAGTCTCGTTAAATTTTAAAAAAATGTGTGAGATTAGATTTTTGAATCATATTACTGCAAGAACTGCGGGAGGGGGGAAACTGTGACGTGAACGAATCTTTAACTTCTGCAAACTAGCGGTTAGCATGGGCAAGGCCGCTTCTCCGTGTGGCCAAGGCGCTCACCGATAATCATTGTCTCATCCGGGATTTCTTCTATGAAACACTTCTTTTCGGTTTCTCCGATGTGAAAGTACAGGGCACTAACGAAGCCATTTAACACGTTGAGAAAGAAAAATGTCAACAGAGCCGAGCATATCCTGACGGACGCCATCTTCCTGCCAGGATAGCGCGCTACTGCGGCTGCGCAGCTAAAAGTGTGCCACGTCAACCATCAAAGACGAGACCAGGCCAATCAGCGACTTGAGGATTTTCCCATTTATATGTATTTTTTGTTGAATCTTAAGAATATTCCACGTAACAAGAAAAAAAATGCAAATAATCTCAGAAGTAGATACATTTATATCGAGAGAAGATTATACAAAATGGTAAAAATTACCAAGTAGTACTCATTTTCTACAATAGAGGACAGCAAAATAAAAGATGGCCAGCTATGTCGTCAAGCGAGTTAGTATCACTTCCGCCAAGCTGTCACCAAGGTAACAAGAAATGGCGCCGGGTAAGAGCAACTAAGTCTGCAATTATTGATATGTATTTAGGAGGTGGAATCGTCAAACATTTGTTTTAATTTGAAGCGCTTTTACCCGATGCGTTTGCATCTATTAAAAAAACGGAGGAGAAAAGCTTAATCGTAAAGGATACACCCTAAATATCGCGGGTGGCGGTGAACTTAGTTCGCTTAATATCAGTTTTTGTTCAAATAGTGTATAATTTACAAAACGAGGGAACACTGCACAACTGAGAGCCTTATATATGTTCTACCTCGAAAGTTTAAAGTCAGATTACGTACTGGATACGTAGAAACCCCGAGATGCGTTTCATTAAACAAGTCACTTAAAAACAATTTGCATACAAAATATATACATTTCTATTTCACGAAAACGAGTGACGTAGTCAAAACAGAAAAAAAAGTAAACCTTTTGATATTAAAATAATAGTTAGAAAACGTAACCTTCAAAGACCAAAAGGTATACTCAACCTGTTAAAAGAGGAACGATTTACTATCAATCACCAATGGCCATGTTAGATAATACATTTCTTCCCCTAATCAGTGAAGTTCTCAAATGGACTTTGTGTATTACATGTTTCCTTGATTAAAAAAAAAAACAATATGGATTTGTAATGTTTACTAGTATAGACCTTAATAATGAGGAGTCTCAAAGGGCTGCACAAACCACAGCTTATTGCAACAGATGTTGCGATAACAAACAATACACAGATATTGTCAACGTTAAATATAGGTCAATCATATGTTATAGAGTAGAAGTGTGTTTTAAGCTTAGATTCAAACAGTTCCACTGAGGTTGCAGATAGACTATCAGAGGGAAGGTCATTCCACAGCAACGGGGCCCGAATGGAGAACGCTCTCGATCCTGCGGATCTCTTCTTGGCTCTTGGGATCACGCTATTATGTAGAGGTGTCTTTTTTCCCCCCAAATACTCTTAGGTGAGGAAATTTGTATATATTTTAAGTTACAAGAGGCTCACTTCGAAGGAACTGAAAAAAAAAGGCTCGGGAAAAAAAATATTATTGAAATGGTCACTTTGAGTCTCCGTATTTTGTATTCTTCCTTGTGCTTTGTAGCATTTGTTTTGGGTTGCATTACATAATACATATAGTAGTCAAATATTTTACAGTGTCTCATTGAAGACTCCTGTTTCACGTCCTTGCATATTGTTGCTGTCTGCGACTTTTTTGTAAACCTAGTACTAAATATATTATATTAATGTTTAACTAACCAAGTCAAATGCATTCAAAATACTTTGATCCAAGGAATTGTGACACATAGATATTATGAGCCACAATTATATTGCAGTTTTGTGCGTTAGGGAAAGAAAAACAAGAAAACTCTTCAGATGGAGATACAACGAAATACACTTGCGACATTTCCAAATAGTAAATGAACATAGAAGGCAAGAATTGACAAAATACGCACCCTAGCAGCGGATCCTTAAAACATCTTAAAAATCATTAAATTCACTCTTCTAGGAATAAGGCATTAATCGGGAATAAAATGTCTTGAATCCAATATTTGAAAGTCTTAAAAAATTGAACGCTTTAATAAGATTTATATTTGTTTAGACTAAAAATATTTATTTAAAAAAGTCATTTGTCAAGCATCATAATAAAAATATTCTTCATCAGGCAGAAGCATTATTCGTGATAGGACAGTTTTAACTGAGGATCCATTATGTGCTGTAAACATCCCTTTCATTTATTGTTTTCAGTGTCTAAAATTTTGGAGAGTGCTAAGTTTTTCCAGACAGAAAGTTTTCAACTGGACCAAAATATGATTTACATTTTTTTTAAAAATAAAAATGTGTTAAAAATTGCCTCTAAATCTTATGGTGTTGTTTTTTTTTTTGCTTCATTTTTTTTGTGGACATTGTCTTGAATTTGATTTGAAAATGTATTGAATTTTACTTGCCTTAAGCTGAACGCACCCCGCCTTTAGGCTCTTTGCTCCTCAAACAATCTCGTTGGAATATTGTAGTTTCCTTTTTTTGTGTTGTTTGAAATATGTTTTGTGCCTGCTTTGCCAATTTTATGAAAATAAAATTTCTCTATGCCTCTTTGCAAATCATCTTTGTTTTGAAGTCTGTTTGGACGAGAGAGTATTGGAAAAAGATGAAAAGGGAAAACTATTCCAAGTTTTAATCATTTCCAAAAATATAAAGAAGAGGTGAAAAGATTTGGCAGTTTTGACAACTATGTCATTTTCGACAGGTGGCCAACCGATTGTATCCTTTGTGTGAGGTTGTGGTGGTAAGTGTCCGTTTCTGAGAGCTCCTGACCTTGACGTGTACCCCCAGCTGTCGTCGACCCCCCTGCAGGTGCTTTTGTATCTTAATAGTTGGTACTTTGCTGCCTTCTTCCTGTCCAGCATACTCATGTTCATCTATAAAGGTCGTTCGTCCTGCCCGCACAGGTCATTTTTAAGGGCTACAAGCGTTCTTTAAAGATATTCACCTGCATCTTCTTAACAGGCCTGTTGCTGCCCTACCCAACAAGTAATCTGATCCTGGACGTGGCACTGCTCTTTCTCTTTCTCGGGCTGGAGATTCTGCGGATCTTTTATGGTGGGTGCTTGGGACGTATTCATTCCACAGTGAGGTCTTCCTAGCTTTAAATATGAAAATTGTTAGGATTGAAACTGATTATTCTTAGAGGTCCCAAGTTCGATTCCCTGTTAGCAGGTTGTTGCCTATCATGGCTGACGCTGCTATAAGTTAGTTGGTGTGTAAAAGAGAAAAGTGAGAAGCACATTGTAAAGCGCTTTGGCTTTATCGACCGCTGAAAGTAGCACAAAATGAAAGTTTCCGCTAGAATTGTAGTTGATTTGGGGAGATTCCCTTGTACACAAAAAAATGCTCATTCCAAGGACCAGCAAACATTTGAATCCTCTTACTTTTTTTTGCGGAGAGATTTGGCCTCGTGCTCTATCTGGTTTCAACGTGTGGCCCACGTGCTGAGTTCAAGCCCGCAGAGCAGGCACGCACGGCCGCGCCTTGCGGCTACATGCGAGGCAATAGAAAAAAGAGCGCCAACAATCGATCAGTTCCTCTTTTTATATGGACCATGGACGCTTGACCGGATCATGCCTCTATGGGCGTGGTCTTAGATATGATAGCAGCCTTTTCCAAAAAGGGTCCTTCAAACACAGACTTGTTGTTTGGATGAAAACGATCGAAATGGGTACACTCGCGTGTGTTTGTGTGATAGGATGGAAGGGAAACCTGTGCGAGCACGCTGTGACCACGGCGATGTCTCTTTTTCTGCTTTTGCCGTGCGTGACGTTGTGCGTGTACTTCATGCTGCTGCAAAGTTTGGTTCTACGGCTGGAGTTCCTGCTGTGCATAGTTCTACTGGTGTTCTATGGCATCCAGTTCCTGCTCAGCGTTCTTGCCTTATCTGCTTTCGCCAGGTAAGCCACGGGCGCCCTTCACCCGCCAACCTTCAAAAAGAGGGGTCACCATTCCATTCAATGTTTTTATGTTCTCTTTTTGCAGGTCCAAAGTTTACTGAAAAACATGAGCATCATTTCCTCTTCAGCATTATTTTTTGTAAATTATTTTCTTACATTTGGACTTTTATATGCAATGATTACCGTCGGAGTCAGTCTTATTTCACAGTTACTATGCCCCTTATTATCAGGGGTGGGCAAACTTTATGAGCCACAGGCCGTGTTAGGTTTAATAAAAATTGCGAGGGGGGAAAAAAGCAGATTGATATATTTAATTTTTGGTATTTGCCAATAGAGAGTTTGTAATCTTATACTTCGGCAACACATGAGAAATAAACATAACATCCATCCATCCATTATCTGCACCGCTTATCCTCAGTTGGGTCGCGGGGGTGCTGGAGCCCATCCCAGCTGTCTTCGGGCAGTGGGCACGGGACACCCTGAACTGGTTGCCAACCAGGCGCAGTTCACAGAAGATAACATATGCCAATCATTTTCCGGCACAAGTAATGTTTTACCGTCTATTTGTTTCTAAATAAACTATTTCATGCAATTGGTTTTGAAACACTCAATATATACTAATATTTTCATTTACAAGCAAAAACTTTAATCAAAAGTAATAGCAGAATTGTATCTCCCTTCTTAAGCAATTCATTTGATAATTCGCATTGAAAAACGGAACGTTAAAGGGCTACTTCAGAAGTGTCTTATGGCGGGAAATTTCATATCTTGATTAATAAAACTAATTAAAAAAAAGTACAGTGACATTTTGGCATTTATTGAATGAGCGCAATAAGAAATCAAGGTGAGTGCAATCGTATCAGATTCAGATTCAGATCTACTTTATTGTCATTCTAGTACACGTGTATACAGAACGAAATGTCGATGCATCTGACCCCCACAGTTTCCTTGAATGTACAGATATAAATAATGTTGTATTGTATTTTGGCTACGTATAGTATTTTACCATAGTTCCGATAGTGCAAGAAGAGTAGCTAACCAGATGCGCAAAATGGGCAGTCAGGTTAACAAGTCAGGTACACAGTAACATTAACACTGTAACAATAACGCTGTAATTACAATAGTGCAGAGAGCAATGTGCAAGGAGTGGCAAGCTATAAAAAAAAACTGCCAGTAGTGCAAAAGTCAGATTAGCAGCCGTTTAGATTTAAGTTAACTATATGTTAGATTGACCATTTAACAGTCTAATGGCCAGGGGGACTAGACTATTGCGGAGCCTGGTGGTCCTGCACCGCACACTGCAGTACCTCTTCCCAGAGGCTAGCAGAGTGAACAGTCCATGATGGGGGTGAGAGGGGTCCCCGGTAATGTTTTTAGCATGGGATAGGCAGTGCTTCTGGCCAATGTCCTGAATGGAGGGAAGTGTAGTCCCGATTATTTTCTCTGCTGTCCTCGTTACCCTCCTCACACTACCCCAGTCGGTAGCGCTGCAGCCTCCACACCACACAGAGATACAGCTGGTCAGGATACTCTCTATGGTGCCCCTGTAGAATGTAATGAGGGAGGGTGGGGGCAGGTGGGCTCTCCTCATCCTCCGCAGGAAGTACAGGCGCTGCTGTGCCCTCTTAACCAGTGATGCAGTGTTCACGGACCAGGTGAGTTTGTTTGTAATGTGCACCCCTAGGAACTTGATACTGCTGACAACCTCCACAGCCTTGTTGTTGATGCAAAGTGGGGCATGGTTGGGCTGGTTTTTCCTAAAGTCGACAATGATCTCTTTAGTTTTGTCGACATTCAGGACCAGGCCCTAAACTGCGAGTTCTGTTTTAAATAAAATAACATTGCAATGGTAGCAGCCCCATGGTGCAGAGGTTCAGGGTTCAAGTCTAGCTACCGCAGCCTCCCCGTGCGGAGTTTGCATGTTCTTCCCGAGTGAGTTGTCTTTCTCTGTGTGCCTTGCTGGCAACCAGTTCAGGGTGTCGCATGACCACTGCCTGAAGATGACTTGGATGAGCTCCAGCACCCCCGTGACCCTATTGAGGATAAGCGGTGCAGATAATGGATGGATGGAATGTCGCAACTGGGGTTTTCTGATATATTCTCTGGTTGATAAATGGTAGTCAGCATTTACAACTACAGTGGGTGGTTTGGAGTCCAGTGGACATATTTAAAACTGCAGGTCATTTTTGACATAAATCAGCTCTTTATTTATGCTTCTCTTAGCATCGCTGTAGTTTGCCAACCCCTGCTTATGATCAGAATGTTGTCAGTCATCCCAGGTCAAAATGCAATTGAGGTTTCTGTAATATTTAATCACTAGATGTTACTTTATTGTGTAGTCAAATGCAACCGAAAGAATACAAACTACAGAGACTCAAAGTCCTTTTTGAGGTTTTTGGCTACTTCTAGCAGCAAAATGACAATTATGTCAGCTCCCATTAGGTGAGGCTCCTTTTTATGTAAGTAAGGTCTACATTTTAAAACAGTTAAAACAATTAAAAGGGACACTAATATTTGATCACTAGATGACGCTGTTTTGTATAGTGCATCCAAAAACCCGTGGTACAACGCACACGTAATAATACAAACTACAGCGACTAAAACAAGCAAAACTGCATTATATTTCTTCAGATGGTTCTGGCCCAGTCTTTCACTAGGTTTTGGGTTTTTAGGGTACCCTTAGCAAAAAGATTGAAGAGAATCATGTCAGCTCCCTGCAAGTAAGTATATTGTTATGTAAAATAAATGTATATATTTCTTACCTGTGAGTGTTTTTTAAAATACACGATTATACAATAGTTCATGAATTTTGGTCATTATTCAAATCATTATTGTTAATAGATGGCATTTCACAGACCACCATCACAACATCCCCTGATCTGACAACTAAAAGCTTTGCTTTTTTTTTTTTTAATTCAATGTTTAATGTTTTTCTTTCTCCTTTTTTTAAATAAATACCTGACAAGCTTTCCAGTTGCTATTTTCTCATCAATGTGTTTTCTGTAGTTTGTTGTAAGACCGTGTCTTGTGTGCTGCTGGAAATTGTCCAATTTAAACGCATGCATTATTTTCCTTATTAACTATGAAAAAAATGTTAAACTAAGGGTGTAAGAAAGGTGTTTCACCGACAAATCTATTTTATTATTTTACTATATACAAAGTTTAACGTCTAAAAAAAAAAAATAAAATACATTTAAAGGTGGTGTTCGCAACTTCAAAATATTCTACTTGATGACGCCATCTTCTGGCTGAAATCCTCATTGCAGCCTCTGTCAAGTCAAACAAGTCAAGTCATATTTATTTGTATAGCCCTTGATCACAGGGAGTCTCAAAGGGATGCACAGACCACAGATGATTGCAAACCACAGACTATCATGACACCATCTCCTGATCTAAAACCTACATGAGGGCAAGGAAAAAAATTAAAAACCCCAGCATGAGCAAAATGAACAAACCTTGAGAAGATTGGAGTTTTTATCCTCAGTTGAAACCCACCCAAAACACAGTCAGCTGCCACAATCCTACATTGAGTCTTTTCTTTCTCTCTCCTGTCTGATGTGCTTGTATGGCGCGTGCGCATTCATGTCTCAATGAGATGCGCTCAAAAAAAATTAAAAAAAAACTATTTTTGGGGGTTTGGGTGGGCATTTGGACCGTTTTTGAAACAGACTTTTTCTTTCACGATTTTGATCCTACAATAAAAGAAACCTCGAGCACGGGCGAAAAAATTTCCTCACCCTATCCCTCAGCCTCCTCAGCTCCAGCCTAATGTGATCCTTGGCCAGAACACCATTGATAAAAGTAAGATTTATTTGTATAGGTGTGGCGAAAAAAATATATAAAGGCTTTTTGAACTCAGTGGGCCATTGTAAACACATACTAAACAGAGAAATATTTTATTTTAAACATTTAAAGGGCACCTCAAACTACGCACCCTACCATTAAGAATAACCCTAAATTAAAAAAAAAATAGCTGCCAAATTTTTTACCCATACTTCCTCCTGAGCCACAGCCCCTTACAAACAGTGAAGTCTTATCCAGACACTTATCAAGAATAGTTTGATGAGAACAACCTTATGCTTTCAAGAAAGACTACTGCAGTTTGTACCCATGTTTAAGAATAACTGTTTTTGTTACTGCGAAATGTCAAGTCCTGTTTATTTGTATAGCCCTTAATCACAAGAAGTTTTAAAGGGCTTTACAGACTACACAGACATCATCAGCATGAAATAGATGTAGTAACAGAATGTCCGGTTGACAGCTTCCTGAGGTCAACATCGTTCATAAGCTAGTGCATCTAAGTGTGTTTTAAGCCTAGATTTTCACACTTCCACTGAGGTTGCAGATCGAATCTCAGAGGACAGAACATTCCACAGCACCTGGGCCTGAATGGAGAACGCTCTCGAACCTGCTGATTTCCTCCTGGCTCTTGGGATCACTGGTAGACCAGAATTTTCTGAGCGAAGGCTCCGAGCAGGAGCATAGGGGGAAATTAAATCTGAAATATATAAAGGGGCAAGTCCATACTTAATTTCGTATACTACCAACAGTAAATGTAAAATGTTAAACGAAAAATGTATTTCTTGAAGCAAACGAAATCCAGTGGCACAAAGCACCAGACATGGGGACTTGAGACTTAGTGACTTGGACTCGAGTCGACTCGAGTCGCTGTTTTTATGACTTGTGACTTGACTTGGACTTGGCAATCTAAGACTCGGGACTTGACTTGTGACATGACTTGCCCAAGAAAAAAATACTTGGGACTTACTTGGGACTTGAAGGTGAAGACTTGAGACTTACTTGAGACTTGCACATGTGTGACTTGGTCCCATGTCTGCAAAGCACAGCGTAACAGCAGGTTGACAGACAAACATGGTTGCAACCTGAGGTAGGGATTCCACTATACAGTATATAAAAAAAAGCAAATCTGACCTATAAGTTTTTAATTTTTATTAAAAAAAAAAAAAAACTAGTGATGGCAAAATGAACCTCTATGAAGCAGTAAGGGAAATGCTCCACATATGCTTCAGGGCTTCAAGATGATTCAATACCTCGACTACGTCATCATGTGGACATAAAAAATATACAACATGCTTGTGTAAAATACACTCCGAATCTAAAAATATATATTTTCCGGCTGCCTGGTTGTTGGTGGAATGAGGGAGAAGGACGTAACGAGATGAGTCAGCGGACCATCACCTAGACCTGAAGCATGTCAACATCTGCATCGACCAGCCAGGTGAGATGGGAAACAATGCAACATCTATTGCATCCTGGTCATCCTGGAAGGGGGATTTCCACCTGTGAAGCCCCCTCTCAAGGCTTCCCATTTTCCTCATGTTGAGGTTTTGAGTTTTTTTGCCTGCATGTCGGTTTCAGATCAGGGGATTGTATAATTGTGGCTTGTGCTTTGAGACATTTTGTGATGGTTATACAAATAAATGCCACTTGACTTGAAGGGTGAATTAAGAGAGTAAGAGCATAACGAATTGTTTTGTGTTACTTTGTGCATATGCATACCTGTCAACCTCCACGCCCTTACAAACCGTCATATTTTGCCTTACAAAATACAAAATAGTCTTACACCATATTTATTTTTTCATACGTGTTTATTTATGTAGTTTAACATGTTATATTGTACATGTTTTTCTTTATATCATATATATTGTTAATTAACATTTTGTTGTGAGATAATGAGTTGCTCGACATTAATGAGGTTTATTATAAAAAAATGTTCAAAAATTAAGTAGCTTGGAGGTTCACTGTAGAAGGAAAAAATACATACAAATATAATCAAGCAGAATTTTCTTATTCAAATTATTAATTCATTTTCTGCAAATTATTGTTGGTAATATACTGATTAAAGGGATAACCACAAACCTGTCTTTTTTAATTTTCTCCTTTTATACTTCCTTTTTTTCTTCTTTATACAACATAATAATTCGTAATTAAATGCATCAAAGCAAATGAGCATTTGAGAGACGGCTCTCTTTAATGAGTTGAGCCGAAAAAGCCGGTTCTTTAAAAAGAGACAGACTTCCTTTCACTAGACAACTACCACGGAACGATGCATGATGGGAAATCCCCAGGCGGAAGACGCATGCGCACAGAAGCATCAAACCACTCGCTCCATTTGCAACGAAAAAAACGATACCGAGATAGAGGCTACCGCGGCGAACTCATTTGACTTGATTGATTTGCCGTTTCGTGATAGTCGAATGGTACCCATAAATGACAAATTTGCGTTTTTCCGTACAGATTTTCTTATACACGTCTTAAAATGCAAAATAAATGTACTTTGTACGGCAAAAACGTACCAGTTGACAGGTATGCATATGCAACAAGTGAAAAAAGGAGGTAAAAGAAAATTCTTCCTCATTTTTATTTAAAAACAATATTTCTTTCCAAAAGTTTTGAACCCAGGCGATTTCTTCTTTTTTTTTTGCAGAGAATTTTTGCCCCCCCCAAAAAAAGAAGCATAGATGTGTGATAGCAAGTTTGTAAAGAATTGGAAGTGCATATTTCTATTATTCTCCGTACTGAAACAGAACCTGTAAATCTGCGGGCGTTGACGCTTTTATGTCAAACCACAATCGAAGCTAGCGGATCCTTTCCTGAATCAGTCACGTAGTACACCAGCTTCGCGTGCCTTTATACGTTACTGCTTATGTCATCAACACACTCCTCGACTCGCGGTTCATGAACCACTCATCTAAAATACTTGGCAAATGCTTCAAGTATTTGAGAAGCCCATCGCTAATAGTCAAGTCAAGTCATATTTATTTGTCTAGCCCTTTATCACAAAAAGTCTTAAAGGGCTGTACATAACACAACAACAACAACGAAATAACTAGTAAAATATAGCACCAACTATATAAAATATTTTTGTGGGTACAGGAATGTTTTCAGCACGGCAGGGCAGTGGTTAGCGCGTGTGCAGCACAGTTCTGAGGTCGTGAGATCAAACCTCCTGTGTGGAGTTTGCATGTCCTCCCCTTACTTGCGTGGGTTTCCTCCGAGCACTCAGGTTTCCTCCCACATCCCAAAAACATGCAGGTTGATTGGCCGCTCCAAATTGTCCCAAGGTGTGAATCAGCGAGCGAATCGTTAATTCCCTGTGTGCCCTGCGACTAGCTGGCAACCAGTTAAGGTTGTCCCCTGCCCACTGCCCGAAGATAGCTGGGATGGGTTCCAGCACCCCCGCGACCCTACTGAGGGTAAGCGGTGCTGATAATGGATGGATGGGAATATTTTCAACAATCTATCTACCTTAGTCATATCCCTCGAGAGGGGTGACCGACAGCAGGACAAACACATACAAAACTAAAGAAAATAAAAAAGGGAAAAAGTAGCAAAAAACCCACACACAAAATTTTTTTGGACCATGGCCAACCCAATTGCACCAAACAAGTTAGGCACCTCGGCACCTAAGTTGGTCATGCTTTCGTCCCTCCAGATGTAATGGGACACCAGAAAGCGGCCATGTCACTCGGGTCAAGGTGACACAACACGCTCTTTTGTTCAACAGCAGGGCCCGACAGCTTTCACTGGTTTACCCCTGCCGCATCATACGGGTGCCCTGCCCATCCCTTAGAACGTGTCCAAACATCCCACTATCCTTTTATACCACATCTCCACTCATTCCTATCATCAACAAAAGAGAGCTCTAGCTTCCAATAGATTTAGACCTCTTTCCTGCAGTGCACTCGTAACACTATCTATCCACGTCAATCGCGGCCTTCTTCTTGGTCTCTTTCCATTTACTTCTGCATTTTCAGCAAAATATGGAAAAAGTAAACACTTAACTTGGTTTAAACAGAATCTTAATGCCAAATAGGATCCAATCAACAAAAATAAATGTAATTTGTAAGTAGATTAAAATAATCAACGTAAATTCAAGTGCTTTAATAAAGAAAAAAGAAAAAATAGTATCAATCAAATAAAACAGTAGCACATTTATAGCCCCTATACTTATCTTAACAGGCTCTGCAAGCAGAATACCAATAACAACAACAATAATATTAATAATATTAATAAAGTAATATAAGCACTGTAAGTCTAAATCCACTGTGTAATCACTATAAGAGACAAATGTTAGTGAGAGAATAGGGAAAACAGAAAGTCGTCCTGAAAGATATAAATAAACAAAATCAAAAAGCACAGTGAGGAAAAAAAGTCCCTGGTGTAACTGATGATAAAACGGACCTCAGAAGAGCATAAATATATACTGTACATTGATGAATACCTGAGTCCATAATTAAAACCATTTACTAAAAATTAACATTGGTATGTATTTTTGCCTGAATATTCAAATTAATGTTTTTTTTACTGAATGAAAGTTTTTGTACCACTAACATGTTCTAAACTTGCACAACGTCCTTTTGAAATGTTAAACTGAAAACTGGTTTTACTGAAATACTTTCTAGGTGGGTTGTGTCCCGAGTATTTTTCATATAAAAATTAACCTTTCAGCCAAAAATGTTGAATTATGGCATACACCCCTTATGCAATATGAGAGTTTGTTTTGATGTACAAATTATTTACCATTTTTCGGTTTCACTGGTAGCGGCACGGTAGATGAGTAGTTGGCGCGTCCGCTGGACAGTTCTGAGGTCATGGGTTCAAATCCAGCTAGCATCCTTCCTCTGCGGAGTTTGCATGTTCCCCCCGTGCTTGCGTGGGTTTCCTCCTGGCACTCTGGTCTCCTCCCACATTCCAAAGCATGTCAGGGTAATTGCCTGGTCCAAATTGTCCGTAGGTGTGAATGAGCGAGTCATTTGTCTGTCTCTGTGTGCCCTGCGACTGGCTGGCAACCAGTTCAGAGTGTCCCCTGCCCACTGCCCAAAGATAGCTGGGATGGGTTCCAGCACCCCTGCGACCTTACTGAGGATAAGCGGTGCAGATAATGGATGGATGGATGAATGGGTTTCATGGGTCAACTGCAAAACATCACAAGCCATCAGGAAGCTTTTTGTGTCCTGCATTGCATTGAGACGTTTGTCATTTAGAAGCAAATCCTAAACGTGACAGCAGGGGGAAGCAGAGTGCTTGGACAATAGCCTTATTTTCTTACTTTTTTGCCTTCGTACGTGGGCAAGTTTTTTGTTTGCCTTCGTGCGTGGGCAAGTTTTTTAGTTGTATTTTATTGTTTATTTATTTTTGCTCCTTTTTTCAACATTGCCACGTTAACGATCACCTGGTCTGGGTACGAAGGCGACACATTTGCTGCCAATCTGATAGCAAGTTTTGATGTTGGGCTCTTGAGAAGATCTCTTCTCTATCCACAAATCTTGACGGTTAGTGCTTGTCTGGGTGAGCTGCGTGTGGCAACAAGTTCATGCAAGAGGGAAAACATTTTGTACTTAGAGGTTTGCAAAATTTAGGCTTAAGCGCACATGCTCGTGCACATGATGGCAGTGACTTGCAGTGAGGTTCGAGTCTGGTGAGGCACAGATGTGCAAATAAATGATTCATCCTTTAATTGGCAGAGCACGAAACCAACGTATAAACTGAGACCTAGAAAATGGTTTTATTGTCTTTACCTTAACTTATAAATAAAGTTAACGATCACTGCGTATTTTTGACATGTGGGAGCTGTTTCTGCAGTCTAAGTTGTTCACATTTCAGGATTGTATCAAATCCATCCATCCATCCATTATCTGCACCGCTTATCCTCAGTAGGGTCGAAGGGGTGCTGGAGCCCATCCCAGCCATCTCCGGGCAGTGGGCAGGGGACACCCTGAACAGGGCACACAGGGACAGACAATTCGCTTGCTCATTCACATCTAGGGACAATTTTGACCGGCCAATTAACCTGTTTTTGGAATGTGGGAGGAAACCGGAGTGCCCGGAGGAAACCCACGCAAGCACGGGGAGAACATGCAAACTCCACACAAAGGTTGGTTGCTGGATTTGAACCCATGACCTCAGAACTGTGCAGCTCACGCGTTAGCCACCGCGCCGCCGTGCTGCCCATCAAATACAATACTTCTATAATTATATTTAAAGTTTTTAACAAAATGTTTCTCATAAATTTTCAGAAAATGTTTAGAATTCAAGAAAGGGGTCATGATTTGAGCGTTACGGAGTATTTAAAATACCTAGAATTTGAATTTTGGACACACGGAGAGGATGGATGAGGAGCAAATGTTGAAGAGGATCGACAGAGCAGAAGTAAATGGAAGAAGACAAAGAGGAAGGCCGCAATTGATGTGGATGGATGGTGTAATGAGTGCATTGGAGAGAAGAAGTTTAAATATAGTGGAAGCTAGAGCTCTTGTTGGTGATAGGAATGAGTGGAGAGGTGTTGTGAAAGGATAGTGGGATGTTTAGACGCGTTCTAAAGGATGGGCAGGGCACCTGTATGATACAGCAGGGGTAAACCAGTGAAAGCTGTCAGGCCCTGCTGTTGAACAGAAGAGTGTGTTGTGTCACCCTGACCTAAATGACATGGCCGCTTTTTTTGTCCCGTTTCATCTGGAGGGACGAAAGCATGACCAACTTGGGTGCCAAGGCGCTTAACTTGTTTGGGTGTTTGAGCATTTGTGTTGGCAATGGTCATTTTTTGTGTGTTTTTTGCTACTTTTTCCTTTTCTTTGTTTTTGTGTATGTGTCGGTCTCGCTGTCGGTCACCCTTCTCGAGGGATATGACCAGGGTGGATAGATAGATAGAATTCGAACACAGTATGCACTGCAAGAGGCCAGGTTGGCTGTCTAATGTATGTCTGTTTTTCTTAGTATTTTGTCCTTACTATTGTTGTTTTTTTTGTCCTTGGTATTGTGTCTATAACATCTTTGTTATTTCGTTCTCGCCATTATTAGTACTTGTCCTTAACATTACTGTTTTGAAATTGTAATTGTCTGTCTGTCTGTCTGTCTGTCTGTCTGTCCGTCGGTCCGTCCGTCCGTCCGTCTGTCTAATTCCTTTGGGGACATTATTGTTTGGTATATGTGTTTTTCTTTTTTACAAAATATTTGTCCATTATTTTTCTTAAAATGTTGATGCGTTTTTTTGTGCGTGCTCTGCCCAAATAAAACCTCAATCAATAAATGAGATGCACGTTTTGTGGAGAAAAACTTTAATAGATAGGTAATCCTCCGTTATGAAAGAAAGTCTATGCTACAAGAAAATAATTACTGGATGGCTTGACTTGCTGTTCGCTTTTACTATTTTTACTATTTTTTTTACTATTGCTATCTCTTATTCTAATGTTTGGGGCTGAGGTGTGCACCAAATTGGTCTCACTATCGCCCTCTGGTATGCGACAAGAGAATTGCGTGCATCGCTCTGCATCTGCAGACGCTGTGCAAAGAAATACGTTACATACTCATTGTACTCAAGGAAATGTATGAAATTTAGAACTTTTTTACCCACTGCCGCCATCTCCTGGCTGGTGTCATTATTGCAGCCATGCAAGTACATGGATTTCTTAGACATGCCCAAATAAACTATTAGTTTTTCATCTTTCTTTGGAGTTGGGTTGGCATATAGATTCTACTTAAATCATGCCTTTTCGCACATAACCATTTTTATGGTACACTTACAAATGGAAACAAAAATGCGGGGATGAGCATTAAGTTATTCTACAACCTCCAACCTCCCTCCATTCCTCCTACCTAATGTATTGTACCCCTAACAACTGTTTTAGGACGCCTCGAACAACCCATCCAACCAAGAAAATCATCATGTTGTGAAAATTCAGCAATGATATAAAGAAAATGTGTGAAGTTAGATGAGACATATCTGAAACTGAATAAATATGACTACTTAATTATATATTTCCAAGATGACATGTGAGGCAATTCCTCACCTGCCTCCCCTGACTGCACATAACTGATGATGGGCTTTTTTTTTATCTACTGTTTTAAAAAAAACCAATGTCTTGCTTAAGGGAGCTGAGTTGAATTTTGAACATTTGTACTCGCTGACTTATGCTCCTGGCTTGTGTGATCATTGCAGCTTCAGTCAAACTCTCTTTAATGCATTTTACATTTTTTAGACGTGCATGAATTAACTCTTCTGTTTTCATCTTACATGGGTTTGGGTTGGCGTTCGGAGCCTACTCATTTTCACCAAACCAAAAAAAAAATCTGCGGGGAAGGCATGACGTCACACACTAATGCCCACCCCCACAACCCCCATTCCTCCTACATAATCTGGTGTGCCCCAAATAGCTTTGCTAAAAGTAAGATATACACAGATAGGTGCAGTGGAGAATAAAGGATAGGGGCTCTGAACTCAGTTGGACATTGTTCACATATACTCATACACAATGTTCCCTCTAAGCTGCGTGTGTGTGCACAATTGCTCACTACCCAGAGTTTTTTCGCACACAAAAAATCCAGCCAGCTCACAAAAACAAG
Organism: Urocampus carinirostris; assembly: GCF_059441175.1. Classification (NCBI taxonomy): domain Eukaryota; kingdom Metazoa; phylum Chordata; class Actinopteri; order Syngnathiformes; family Syngnathidae; genus Urocampus; species Urocampus carinirostris. Next base: position 15,364,434 of record NC_142357.1, read on the forward strand.
GGCTCAAAATTGTTAATTAAAAAGCGAATGAAGTCAAAGTTACAGTGCATGAAGGTAAAAAAACACGGGTTCCCCTGATGCTGTGTTCTAAATGTGGTATTTTGAAGTCAATGTCGAAGTAGAACGAAGTTGAGCAAAGTCAGTAGAATTTTTCGAGAACCGGCTTCTTCGGCTCGGCTCACTAAAAAGAACCGGCTCTTTCGGGTTGCAAACGGCTCTTTGGGTTGTTTTTGCTTCTTTAAACCCTACACGACCAAATACTATGTAAAATTGTGCACAAAATGACTTAAAAGAAGGGGGGAAATAGAACAAAAAAGAAAAAAAAATACCAAAATGAAAAGGTAGTGAAAAGCTGAGAAAAAAATGAAACAAAAGGAGAGTAAAAGAGAAAAAAAAAAGCAGGAAAAATTCAGATAAAAGCCAGAAGACAAGAAAGAAGCAGATAAAGGGAAAAGGGTAATGGAGAACAAAAAAGCAAGAAAAAAGTAACAGCTAGGAAAAAATAAACACAATGACATTTTTTTTAATGATTTTTTAAAAAAAAAAAGGGGGGGGGGAAACAGGGAAAAAGGTAAAAGTTTGTGTTGCATTCAAATAATTTCCAATTATATCAAGCTAATCTTGTTGCCAACATTGTACTTCCACTCAAAAATGTAATTAAATACAGTTCTGTATCGTGCTACCGACTAAAAAGCCCCCAAAAATGTTAGTATTATGCGACAAAAGATACCGGGAAAAAAAAAATGGAAATCTTGTGAAAGAATTGTAAAAGCAAATGACGTTTGTAGGCCCTGCAACTTTTGCAATCGTACATTGGTCAATTCATTCAAAAGTGAAAAATAATTTTGCATTGCCGGAAACTCAGCAAAATGTAACGTGATGTCAAGTTTTGGACATGTTTGATAATGATTTAGTTGCCACACTTGGGGTTGCTCTTGCTCACTGTTGTTTCAAGCGTTGCTCAACGACTTTGTGTGAACGCTCAGACCCGTTAAAAGTTAGAGGGAAAATTGCTCACACACAACCTTTTTAGGGACACCTCAAATGAAGCACCCCACCTTTAAACAAACAATCGATCGGAACGACATATAAAATCAAGATTTGTATGGAATTTTGCCCTACCCAATTTTGCATTGGTATTTTTTTTTCTTTGCTAATTTAGATTTGAAGGTGGCATGCTCCCTCGTTTGTTAAGTGGGATGACTGCTGGCAAAAATACGCCTAAAGGCTCTTAATGTGATGACGTGCATCTGAATGGAAAGTTGGATAAGTTCAAGTCGCACTCCAGACGTTTGGGCACCGAACACGATGATGTCTGGTGCAATGGTCCCCTCTGACAACACATGATGGCCCATAGCCACTGGAATGGAAAGAGGCGGAGGTTAATAAAGAGGGAAACAAGAAAAAACAGGCACATTCGGTCCACCCAAAACGGGGCCCTTCACTCCTTGTCTCAGGCTTTCTGGCAGCTTCCAAGGAGGACAGAAAAACGCCACGTCCCACCTGGCTCATGCACGCCTGTACCTGTAGTCGGAGATTAAATGACTGATTCGCTCTATCGCTTCTGTCTGACTTTCTGGATGGAATTCCTTGATCTGAAATTTGATGCCCGGGCAGAGCAACTTTTGCGACGACTCTTTTGTGTTCTTTAGCGGCAGTGGTAGGAACTCTTCCAAGGATGCCATTTTTGGCAAATGTCTTTCTTATAGGGGAATCATGAACACTGACCTCAACTGCTTTGCTGCCTCAAGACCAGGACAACTAACTGTCTCTGACGGAATAGTGAATTCTGGTGGTTATCAAAAGATCCTGCAGTAGAATGTCCAGCCATCATTTCGTGCTCTCAAATCCAAGCGCTCTTGGATCATGCAGCAGGACAACGATCTGAAACACACTAGCATGTCCGCCTCTGATTATCTAAAAAAACAAAAAACAAAATGAAGGTTCTAGAGTAGCGAAGTCAAAGTTTTGATTTTAATCCATTCGAGATGCTGGGGTGTGACCTTAAACGGGCAGTTCATTCTAGAAAACATTACATTATGGCAGATTTGAACGAATTTTGCAAAGAATAGTGGGGAAAAATTCCCCCAAAGACTCATTACAAATTAACCTAAATGTTTGATTTCTATAATGGCTGCCCAAGGTGGCCCAACCCGCTATTATCTTCAGGGGGCAATTATTTTTTCCCATAGGGCCAGATAGGTTTTGACTTCTTTGTGCCTTAATTGAATCAACATTTCAAAACTGCTTTTTGTATTTCCTTACGTTATGTCTGTGTGATATTAAAATTGGTTTGATGATCCGAAACCTTTGTGAGTAATAAATATGCAACAAACACAGAAATCAAAAAGGGGCAAATACCTTTTCACAGCACTGTAAAACAATTGCAGATGGGGGTGGGTGAAATTGTTAACTCGCCAAAAAATAGGCGGCTTCAAGTCAATGCAGATTTCTGCTGGCAGGCGTGGTTCCTACTTGTGATTGGTCAACAAAGTCAGCAGAACCCACAAGAAGGGTCTGGGCCACTGACAAGGGATTTGGCTAAAAGGCACGACCCAAGAGCCTTTTTAACATTGCATTGCTGACAATAGCTTTGGCAGAATGTCAACAAAAGCAACAACAACAACTAGGTTTTAATCTCAGATAAACAGTTCAATGATGAATTAATAGAAGTAACAAAAATGGCATTGCCAAGCTTAGTCAGTATATATGATGCTTTTACAACAAAAGTGTGTTGACAGCTCACTAGTTTTATAGCATTGCAGTATGGGGACAACACAAATCTCGAGTTTTTACTTCGGAGATCCTGTCCTGAATGTTTTATTATTGCTGGTGTTAAAATCTAACATGTTGTGATAGAACTAAAAAAAGAAAAAAAAAGAAATGTGATAGGCTTAAAATGTTTGGGGAACAAAAAGACCCGGTGGGGGAAAAAGTTCAGTGCAGGTGGAGTGCAACCAAGTTCCCGGGCTGGACGACGTCAACAAGTTCCTTGGGCCTTCTTTTAGCGCCGCTTTGGTCTGCAAAGTCAACAGGAGCTGCTCAATTTGCGGTCACAGTCTGGCCTCTCCCACCGAGCAGGCGGAGTAAGAAGTGGAGGAAAGGAGGGAGGGGGACATCCTACCACAGTACCAGGCAACAGTGGGAAGCATTCAGAAGTCATCTAGATCTGGTTGGAGCTGACGTCTGCTTTTTGTCTGCTACCAAAGGTAAGGAACTCAACTTCTCATTTTTGCTGTTTGATGTGTGACTGTTGCATGCCATCGTACGCTTCACACCACACAATAAGGTGAATTTTTGCAAATATTCTGAAGTTTTTAGGGGGGGGATGTAACCTTTCTCGAAAATAAATCTGAAGAATGAGATTGGCAAAGCATCCAAAATGGGCAAAGACAAGAGTCGCTGCAGGACGCAGACTATTTGCCACATTGGCGGTGGGGGAGGCAGATAGGTTGCAGGGGGTGAGGATGGGCTGCATATGGGGGAGGGTAGGGGCCAGTAGTGATGGGAATTCCGGCCCTTTTTCGAGAACCAACTCTTTTGGCTCAGCTCACTTAAAAGAGACAGCTCTTTTGCCCCGCTAAAGGCTTTTCAGATTGTTATTGTTGCTTTAATCCATCTATTAACGATTCTCATAGAACATTATGAACAACATTACTTTGTAAAGGGGGAGAGAAAAAAATCCAAATTAAAAAGAAACAGAAAAAAAAGAAAAGAAAATTATAAAAAAATGAGAAAAAAGAAGAAAGAAAAATCAAGAAAAAAATAAGGAAAAAGAAAAGAAACAAAAGAAATAAAAGAAGAAAATAACTAGAGAAAAAAGGAAGAAAAAAGATAGAAAACATAGTGAAACCTACATAAAAAAGGAACAATAGAAGAACAAAGAAATGAAGAAAAAAATAAGAAAAAACAAGAAAACAGAAAAAAAGCAAGAAAAAAACAAAAGTAAGAAAAAAGTTAAAAAAAAGTATGAGTATGTAACAAACTAGGCAGCAGCTCATAGAGCCATTTCATCCGCTAACAACACATTACTAGGGGCCAAGGGTTGTAGTGAATCAGACGTTTGACTTGAAATGCCAAGAAAGGGCGATGACGCCTGTGAAGGAATGCAGGTTGTCATGACGACCACTCATCTGCTTAACGACTTACGGTTTAACACATGAACGAATATTAGATTTGCAGTAAGGCGTTCAAAGCTCAACTTTTCACAATAAAAGCGCGCGTCAAGTCACAGGGTTTGATGGTCCAGTCAAGTGTTTTGAACGTTCCCAATATTTTTACTTTAAATTGTTTCACCACACGACACACAACGGGCCTACCTTTCCTGACCCATACATCCTGGACGGCTCTTGCTCCTTCTGATGGTCAGTGCAGACTTGTGGATTAGCAGGCGGGCAGCTGCACCGATGTGGGAAGTGTCAACTGAAGTCTCTGCCCAACGGAGAAGTTCCTCTGAGATTTTAGGACAATCAATGTTGACTGAGAGCAGTTTGCGCCAGAGGTGGAAGTATTTGTGCAATGCGAGTGGCTGCATACTTGCAGAAACCCCCTCCTAACAGTGGCTTTGTACACTTTTTCTAAAATGGGCAAAAAGACCCAATGATTGTGGACTTCATCCTAATGCTTTGTGTCTGCTGTGACGTGTTTCATCTGTTTTCCAAAGCACTTCTCTTATTGGTCAAGAAAAATTGGCCTATTGCGGTATTCCATCCAGTCGATATGTTTGGTGGACTCACTACTACCAGTAACTAGCATTGAGAGAAATGAACCTAAATCGTATTCATCATTTTGTTGCAGAGCAATAAAGCTATATATAAACTGAATAGAAAAATTGTCTTACGTTAACTCATAAAATAAGTCTACGCGCTGCTCCTTTTGAATAAAAGCATCGCTAAATAGGTTGAATGGCTTGACTTGGTGTTAGCTTGCTAATACTATTACTTATACTATGTTTGGGGCCTATGTGTGCGCCAAATCATTGTTCTCACTAAGAATTGCATGGCTCACTCTCCATCTGCTGATGCTCAGAACGATAGCATATTACATACTAATTTTATTAAAAGATTCATTATATAATGTAAAGAACAGCAATTTTGTGATATTGTGACCCTACTAAATAAATATACTCGTTTAATATATTTTTGATTTTGTATTTCCGTGAATACAGCTGAGGCACAACTTCACTTGCCTACCCTGACTGCAGGTCGCTGACCCTTATGACTGTATCCACTACTTGCGGCCACTGGTCAAAGTCAAAGAGACGGTATCGAATGAATAAAAGGTTTTGTGAAAAGTGAGTCAATTATTAGGAAAATCCCAAATGTACATAGAAACAAAGTAGCAAGAAAAATCTAACCTTTACCAACCAAAAATCTGCAAGACTGGTCGAAATGTTTGTCTGTCAATCAGTGGCACCGGCTAATCCTGTGTATACTCTTTGCATAGGTCTGACAGCCCACCTACACACAACAATAATTCAAAACAAAATTGACTCTTACAGTATGTATCTTGACTCCTATGAATCAACGTGAGTCAATACAAATAGCAACAGAGAAGAGTTCCTAATGAAAGGACCCACAATTCATATTGGGCTCCCGTTCCAGTGGGCCGAGCTCATCTTACCTTCTCCCTCGACTAACTATGGAGCCTTTGTGGTGACACCTGAAACGAAAGAGAAAAAAAAAACATTTAGGACATGAAAGCTAAGTCAGGAACCCGTTTCCCTACTTTCATGCATTCTCACTGGCCAATGGAAGCTTTGGCCGTGCGCAGGAGTCAGCAGGGGGTGCTTTGCAGAGACGCTTCGGGCGTTATCCGCAAATAATTGCTACAAATACCCAAATCGAACGGTTATCAATTAAAATTCTGAAAACCTTTGCATCATCACTTTTGAGGCCAAGTACTGTCGCAATAATCCAAACTATCATTGAGTATTTATTATTCATCTTTCTTGGTTGTTCAACTTGAAGTCAACTGAGCCTCCTTCGATATTTCCGTTTGGAAACTTAAGTCTTCTTTGCTTCTATGTGTATTTGTGTGAGCGTGCGTGCAGCAGGTCGTTTTCCTGGCAACCTGAGCCTGCCGAGTCGGACAGCAAATCAAAGAAGCTTGTGTAGTGAAGGCTGACTTTAGAAAAGGGACTGGGGGTTTTCCAAATAAAACACTTTGTTTGCTACCTGGCGTCACCTCCTCTTCCTCCTCCTCCTCTTCCTGGCCCAATGGGAAGAAGGTGTTCCTCCAAATCAAACACATCAGCGAGATCTTCCCCCACCCTTTTATCTATTCCCTGTGCACCATGTTCTTGTTACACAAGTTCTTTTGGCTGCAAAAGTTTTCTCCTGGAAATTGGGACCAAAAGCAAGCAATGCATATTTCAAAAGATGTAGAATCAACCCAAGCTAAACAATGTAATTTGAGAGTGTCTACTAAAATCTAACTTTTGAACTGAAGCAAGTAAATATCTTGCCCATTCAAATGGCCTCCTTTTAGCATATACAGTATCAATCACATGATTAGCTTAATACCCAAAACAAAGCATAAAGCGAAGCAAAAGTTGTCTTGTTAAAACAAGACGGATTACACGGTAAAATTATATCACTTGTTATCATGATATTTTCATCCAAATTTTCACTTATTTGACCATTTTCCACCAATTTTAAACTAACATGAACAAAACAACTTTTTTACTCAAGTAATCTTTTAAACAGTTTTTATTTGACAAACTTACATTTGTATTAGAGGTGCAAGTAGTTTAAAAATAATCCCCAAATTAAATATAAACACAGTACATCTTTTACTTCATCACTTCAAAACACATTTAATAGTGTTCTGTTCTTATTTATATTCATTTAAATGAATAATTGTGGTACTGCTGAAAATCAAACTGAATTGAGTGGACAATAAAGGCAATCTAACAATCTTTCGGTGGTTTTGTTCAGAATCTTTTTGAATTTTTTTTAATGATCTTATTTTACCACACCGACGCTTTAACAACAGTTTATCATGCTTACATCCTACAGTAGCTAAATAGGTGGCATATTTTCAAATCTAATCTAAATTACCATAAAAATCCAGGTTGGCGTGTGTGTGTTTGTGTTTGTATGTGACTTATAGGCTCCGAACAGGCTAAACAGATTTTTGTAAAAATGTACACAGTTGTACTTTAGACTTCTGTGAGTGTCTTAAGATAGGTTTCATGTTAAAGCACCACAAATTACTACCAACAAAATCGATACAAATCTGCTTGTGTGTACAAGCGGCTTTGGAGCTGCATGCAGCACTTTGGCGATTCCTAGTGGCCACCTGGAACTATTTCAACAAACTATGGCCAAGTATAATGCTTGGCAATGCAGAGCCCAGCAACACTGGGCCATTATGCTAGTCTTTTCATAAGTGAACATCAAAAACAGACGTCCATCCTGAATGTTTGTCACACATCTTTCACATTCAACACATTCAATCTAAGATGCAAACATCCCAGATATGGATATTGGCATCTCTAAAGTGGCTCCTCCATACGGGCGTTCCTGTTGTAGAGAAAACCCAAACAAAAGTACTGCGTTGGAATTCTTGTCTTGAAGGCTTTCAGAGGCAGGCAAAATTCCTTAATGAGCTGCTGCTTGCGTTGGCACAGCCAGCCCGTACCAGACACAAAGCTCATTTGTCCAACATATGCCACGCAATCGTGCTATGCAATTGCTGCTGTCTCAAGCCTTGTGGTCTACTGCACCAATAAGTCGAAAAGCAGCTCAAACCCAAGGCTTTGGAAGCACACCAAACTTTGCTGTATTTGTTAGAAAACGCTCACCCTAAAGAGAAATGTTTAGTGCCTGACAGAATCCTGCTTCATAGCTCGTTTTCCATTTTTAGTTTTGGCGACGAATGAAACCAAAGTCAATTGCGATTTAAAAATCCATACGATGGTCTACTAATGATTTTCTCAGGGTTTCACTTGTGTCTGACATTTGTTTTTGAATGCACACGAATGTAAATGCAACTTAAGAGTCTCTTCCTTTTGTTTTTGTGGTTGTAGACACTGAAGATGAGGATGTTGGTCATCTTCCTGCTTTGCCTGGCGGGACATGCCATGGCTGCTCCTGTAAGTCTGCTCACTCTTTAACAGCTCTGGCAAGTCGCCAGCTTCCTTAAAGTGTAGGGTTTTTTCAGGTCTCCATTCAAATCATTACTCACTCCAATGTGAAATGCTGGATATGGTCCTATATCAGGTTCTTGTGTTAAATTTGAGCATTTTGTTATGTGTTTGTCAGACTGAGGAGAAACCCATGGATGAGGCCCTGGTACCGGAGGAGGAGCCGGTCATGGATGAGGAGCTGGTGGCCGATGAGGAGCTGGTAGTGGACGAGGAGCTGGCAGCTGATGAGGAGCCGGCAGCCGATGAGGAACTTGTGATAGACGAAGAGATGGCGGTGGACGAACCAGTGGCAGAGGATTCTGTTGTTGAGGTGAATCCGGCTGTCCTGCACCCAATCGTCACTCAGCAACATTGATTACAATTTGTCAAGTTGAACTAAATCAAAATTGACAACAAGCAAGCTCAACCTCTGCATTCGGGTTTTTGACCAAGAAAGGGGAGTTGTAGGCACGAAAGAAACCTAGAAAATGGGAGTTGTCAGTTCCATTACTTTCAGCTCTTACTCCATGTCTGGGGGCCTGCGGAAAAAAACAAAGAATGCAGCATTAGAAGGTAAATGTAAATGTGACGGAGGAAGAGAATACCACCTCAATGAAATGAAATATGGGGACCATTTAGAGGCCTCAAAACCAGGGGTCCCTAATTTAGGTCCAGGAACAGCCTAATCCAAATTTTCAAAACTTGGACATCAGCAGGAAGAAAGACCATTTGCTGGTATTCGGAGTTAAGCTTGATGACCAAATTAATGGCCTAATTTATTGAGAAACAGAATCACCATTCTGGAGAAACTGAGCCACAGTAAACCTTTGGAAACCCTTAGCCCCGTAACCTGAAAACGACTGAAGCAGACATGCCATTGGTTGGTCGTAGTGCTGCCATTTCTACTTAAAAATACATAAAACAACGAAATCTTACCTACCAAATGATCATATTTAGAAAGAATTAGAATACAAAAGCCAAACATGCCCGGAGATACTTGTTTTTGTCTATTGAAAGAAGAATGACAGTCTGTCCAGTGAGAAGACTTTCACCTTTGATCCCAATTTCTTGTGCCTATGAGTGCCAAAACAGCCTTCAAAAAGATGAAAAGCAGTAAGCAGTAATATGGGACAATATGAAATCTTGAAAGCACGTTGAAGCTGCCGGAATCTCCCAAACACCTGAACAAAGACCAGATGTGTGCTAGATGTCATGTGTGATGCTCTGTCATACAGGACATGTCTTGGCAATTCAAAAAAGATGAACTAAGTTTCACCAGGAAGTCTGCACTTCAAATCTAGACATAATGAAATCTTTCTGGGGACTATACGTGACAAGCATTGTCAGTAAACAAACATATTTCTCTTGATGATGTCACCATATGTACTAACATCAAAGTTCCTGATCTTCTGAACCACCAGCTGTATTTAGATAGAGAAAAAACAATTTCCACTTAGTAGCCATAGTCAGGAAATGAAGCGCCTGGACAGAATGTCCTGCAAGCTACTTGCTGTTTAAAAGGAGAAGAAGAAAAAAAAAAACCTACCCCGGAAGATTAGCGTGTGAACGCTGGCTCCCAGAGGACCACTAAGACCACAGCTGGAAAAATCTGCTTCTTGCCAGCTCTCTGGAAGCGCTGACGTCTTGCTGGTTAATATCTGGACTACTCAAAGTCACAGGCTGGTTCCTTCAAGGCGGAACCTTCCGGAATGCGGCCAGTCCCACCTCAAAGCCTCAGGGGTCACAAATAAAGCCTTGACGGCGCCAAGAGTAAACTTCTACCCGGGAATTGTTATGAAAACGACATGTTGTCTTTAAACAAGAGAATCGTTTATCCTTCTGCCTGCAGGATAATTGCTAACATGAATATACAGCAGATGCGCATTTTAAAACAAATTAAATTAAAACATTAACCAAGGCAGTGCCCTTTTTCAATCGTTTACGACACAGGTGTCAAACAGGCGGCCCACGGGCCAAATCAGGCCCGCTAAGAGATTGAATCCGGCCCGCGAGACAACACTCAGAGAAGCACAAGAGAAAAACGAGCCGCAGGTTGAAATATGTCAACTTGTTGTTGCCAAAGCCAGGTGCCTTTCTCTTTCTTTCTTTCTCTTTCTTTCTTCCTTTCTTACTCCTTTCTTTCTTTTTTTCTCTTTCTTTTTCTTTCTTTCTTTCTCTTTCTCTCTCCCTCTCTCTTTCTTTCTTTTTCTTTCTTTCTTTCACTCTCTTTCTTTCTCTCTTTCTTTCTCTTTCTTTCTCTTTCTTTCTCTTTCTTTCTCTTTCTTTCTCTTTCTTTCTCTTTCTTTCTCTTTCTTTCTCTTTCTTTCTCTTTCTTTCTCTTTCTTTCTCTTTCTTTCTCTGTCTTTCTTTCTCTTTCACTCTCTTTCTCTCCTTTCATTCTCTGTGTCTCTTTCTTTCTTTCTTTCTTTCTTTCTTTCTTTCTTTCTTTCTTTCTTTCACTCTCTGTGTCTCTTTCTTTCTTTCTTTCTTTCTTTCTTTCACTCTCTTTCTTTCTCTCTTTCTTTCTCTTTCTTTCTCTTTCTTTCTCTTTCTTTCTCTTTTTTTCTCTGTCTTTCTTTCTCTTTCACTCTCTTTCTCTCCTTTCATTCTCTGTGTCTCTTTCTTTCTTTCTTTCTTTCTTTCTTTCTTTCTTTCTTTCTTTCTTTCTTTCTCTCTTTCTCCTTTCTTTCTTTTTTTATCTTTCTTTTTCTTTCGTTCGTTCTCTTACTTTCTTTCTCTCTTTCTTTCTTTCTCTCTTTCTATCCTTCTGTCTCTCTTTCTTTCTTTCACTTTCTTTCTCTCTTTCTTTCTCTTTCTCTCTTTAATTCTCTGTGTCTCTTTCTTTTTTCTTTCTTTCTTTCACTCTCTGTGTCTCTTTCTTTCTTTCTTTCTTTCACTCTCTGTGTCTTTCTTTCTTTCTCTCTTTCTTTCTCTTTTTCTGTCTTTCACTCTTTCTTTCTTTCTTTCTTTCTCTCTTTAATTCTCTGTGTCTCTTTCTTTGTTTCTTTCTTTCTTTCACTCTCTGTGTCTCTTTCTTTCTTTCTTTCTTTCACTCTCTGTGTCTTTCTTTCTTTCTTTCTTTCTCTCTTTCTTTCTCTTTTTCTGTCTTTCACTCTTTCTTTCTTTCTTTCTTTCTTTCACTCTTTCTTTCTCTTTCACTTTCTTTCTCTTTCATTCTCTGTGTCTCTTTCTTTCATTCTCTCTTTCACTCTCTTTCTTTCTCTCTTTCACTCTCTGTGTCTTTCTTTCTCTCTCTCTCTTTCTCTCTTTCTTTCTTTCTTTCTTTCTTTCTTTCTTTCTTTCTTTCTTTCTTTCTTTCTTTCTTTCTTTCTTTCACTCTCTTTCTTTCTTTCTCTTTTACTCTCTCTCTCTCATTCTCTGTGTCTCTTTTTCATTCTCTCTTTCACTCTATTTCTTTCTTTCTCTCTTTCATTCTCTGTCTTTCTTTCTTTCACTCTCTGTGTCTTTCTCTCTCTCTCTCTCTTTCTCTTTCTTTCTTTCTCTCTTTCTCTCTTTCACTCTCTGTGTCTCTCTTCCTACCCTTTGCGCTTTCTTTTCTCTTTTCCCTCCTTCTGTCTTTCTACTTCTCTTTGGATTTCTTTCTTCCTCTCCCTTTCTTTCCCCCTCTCTCACGACTTCTCTTTTTATCTCTTTTGTTTCTCACGCTCTCTCCCTCTCTCACTTTCTTTGTCCCGCCCTCTCTCTTATTTCTTTATCTCTCTTTTTCTTTCTCTTGAATCGACTAGTCCGGCCCCCAAAAGAATGTTTGTTCTATCGTGTGGCCCCCGAGTTCAAATGAGCTTGACACCCCTGGTTTACGAGGAGCTGAGACAGCTATGTATACAACACATTCAATAGGATGACACAAAACCTTTAGATACTTTTAATTGCATTTCATGAAGCAGTTGCTTGTATCAAAGTTACATTGCAACATTTTCTGAGCAAGGTTTTTAAAATCTATCGCAATTTCCGGACTAAGAGCCCCACCTAACTTTAAGCTGCACACAATACATCTTTTAAAGAAAAAATATGTTATACATATATATAAGCCGCACTAAAGTGTATGTGGAGCTGCTCTGTTTCCTTCTTTATCGGCTAGCTCGATATCCTCTAACTCAAAAGCGGCATCATATGCTTTTCTTTTTGCATATTCCCATGCTCATTTTATTCATATACAAAGCGTGTTACCGTACATTAAACTTCTTCCATTTTCTTTACTTGCGATTGTGACTTGCGTCTTACTCAACACCACTTGTCTCACTCTTACCGTTTCTACCTGAGCGCACCTTGCGGAAAAAATACATACCTCAGACATATTTCTGCTTAAGCCGCATGGTTGAAATTGTGGCGCGGCTTTTAGTCCAGAATGACAGTAAACACATTTCAACTTTGTTTGTCAGGGGTACTCACAGGCAGGTGAAATTGTTTCTAAAGTCAATAAACAGCAGATAGCGTTGGAGCAGGGATGTCAAACTCAGTTTGGCTCCAGGGCCAGATGCAGGCTTTTTGTTCTGAGGTGAGCCGAATCGGTAAAAGTATGTCTATTCAAAATTTTTTGCATTTATTTTCAGTAGTATCATTTATCATGAAGCCTACATTAGTAACTTACTCTAAGTATTATTATCATGGATGCAAGGGAACTTTTCTAAACCCAACACATTTATTCACAAACAGTGGGAAAAGATATTTTCATGTTTGGCATTAAATGTGTTAACTGGTTTATTTTAACAGTTGAGTGAATGCAGTTTTACACATGAACAAACTCACCACACTATACAAACTCAATACTGCTCTCTATTGGCCGTAGAGAGCCATTGGTTTTCATTTCAACAGCCATCTTCCTTTCTTCCCATTGGGGTGGACATTTTTTTTAACTCCGCTTCATTAGCTTCCCTCCCTGCCTTAACTTTGATCTTTATTGGGTTGCAGGAGGCGGAAGTGGGCACCAACCCGGTTCAGGTGGAGATCGGTGACTTTGATGAGGCCATTGAAGTGGAGGAAGACGTGGCCGAGAGTGAGCAAGCAAAGGATAATGTCGCCGCAACACACTTCCACGCGTCACCCTGCCAACTTAACTAAATTGTTTAAGTGTCATGCCTGTGAACAGTAATTTTTCAACATGATAATAAACAAATAATTAGAAAACAATTGAGCTAATTAAAAAAAAAGTTCTATTTTCCGGCAATTCCCTGCTGTAAGCTAAACACTAATCAAATCCAATTAAGATTTATTTGTAAAGGACTTTTCAGGCAAGGAATTGATACTCAAAGTGCTGTATAAGAACATCCAGCAATAAAATCTCCATTTTCCCCACCCATCGATCAAAATGCCAAATACAAACAATAAAAACAAAGTAAAAACATGACAAATAATAATAATAATCAATACGAACAGTTTCTGTAACTCTTATGGTCACTAGGGTCGCAGTGGTGCTGGAGCCCATTCCAGCTGTATTTAGGCTGTGGGAGGGGGACACTCTGAACTGGTTGCCAGGGCACACGGACAGAGACAACCATTCATACACTCACTCATACATAGGGACAATTTAGACCCGCCAATCGCCCCCCTATGCATGTTTTTTAGGAATGTGGGAGGAAACCGGAGTGCCCAGAGAAAACCCATGCAGGCATGGGGAGACCATGCAAACTCTGCACACAGAGGCTGGTAGCTGGACTTGAACCCAGGCCCTCAGAACTGTGAGGATGATGTGCCAACCAGCCGCCCAAGTATAATTCATTAAAAACCTTAAAAATAAATACGCCCTACAACTAGCTGGCAACCGGTTCAGGGTCTCCCCAGACCACTGCCCGAAGATAGCTGGGATGGGCCCCAGATTGGCTCTAGATTTTGGTCCTCACCCTAGGCACACTATCGCCGTCATATATTGCATATATTTCTATTATGAAATTCATACAAAACACAAAAATAATTTATTCTATGTGAGAACTCGTCCTATTTATTTTTTGTCCTTATATAGTTGCAAAATATATATAGTACTCCTTTTTGGGGAAAACCAAAGAACAAGCGTTTGTGTGTACGTTTTTGTTTTTCCAGACCCCTGCTTGCAGCACCAGTGCAAGAAGGGCAAAGTGTGTGAGGTAGACGAGAGCAACACACCAATGTGTGTGTGTCAGGACCCTTCCACCTGCACCCCCGCTGAGGGACCATTCGAGCATGTGAGTCTACATCAGTGAGATGCACACCCAAAACAAAACAGAAATATATTTCTTCATAAATTATATCTGAATCAAACATGCCCTGTTTACTCAAAGCTTCCCTACCTACCCACCTACTTAAAATCCAACCCACCCAACAGATCAACACACCCAACCACGCATTCCATTCACCATCCATTCATCATTCCATACATGCATCCATCTAACGAAATGAAGAAACCTTTGAAAGCACACACACTAATGCTTTGGATTTTCTTGTTGTCATGTTCAGGTTTGTGGGACTGACAACAAGACCTACGACACTTCTTGCCACTTCTTTGCCGGAAAATGTGCCTTGGAGGGAACCAAGAAAGGTCACAAGCTTCACCTGGACTACATTGGACCCTGCAAAGGTGAACCATCTCCATCACTGAATATTCACAAATATCCAATATTCAAAACTTCTAAAAAATGTTTACTATGAGGAGGTTCCTAATTGTTTGTCATGGATGATTAAAGATATTCAGATATTCAGATTTAACGAAGGAGTTAAGTTCCAAAAGGGCAAAAATCTATTAAGCAGAAACCTTTTTTTTTTTTTTTTTTTTTACAATTAAATACTCCATTATACTGTGAAACCAAAAAACAAACCCTCTTTACAGCCTCAAGCTTTTATTAAATACTAGTACTGTGTGAATGTTTTATTTATTCATGTATTTATTTATTTATTCATTCATTCATTCATTTTCTAAATAACTACAGAACCATTAAACAATAGTAATCCGTGATGTAGCAAAACCATGAAAAGCAAACTGCGTTAAAATGAGGAATTACGGTATTGGTATCAACATTATAATGCTTAAATGAATAGATGGGCATCAACAGTAAATAAGTGTTTTCCAAAAGATGGTGTCCCCTCCCTTCAAAAAAATGGAAATGCATACCTGTCAACCTCCGCGGCTCCATGCCCGTACAATCTGTCGTATTTTCCTGTACAAAATACAAAATAATCGTACACCATATTTTTTTTTTTCGGAATTATGCAAATTGACAAATTTTCATCGTACTCGTCTTAAAAGGCATAAAAAACGTACTTTATACGGCAAAACCAAACAGGTTGGCGGTGTGCAAATGGAGGATGTGCTTGTGCCTAAACCCTAGTATATGTTGCTTTGCTGCACTGTAGGAAGACCATTTTTTGACGTGCAAATTCAGAGAACTATCACAAACTTTATTTATTGTACTCAACAAATAAATTACGAAAAGTTTTGCTATGGATTAAATGGAACTTGGAGGTCAAGGGAGAAGTGTACTGCCAAGAAAGAGAAGCCATTTAAAGCGGGAGGAGTAGCAACAGCTGCAGCTGTGTCGACTGAGACATGCACAAACATGCTTACGTTCTTATTGGAGTCCAGGGTTCAAGTGGAGAACTAGCTTATTATTGAGTGTTGTGAAGCATTTGCACTCTAGAGGTAAGATCTTAAGCCCAAGCCTGAGTCCGACATGAATTTTGGCCTGGCTTGGGCCTAAATTGTCAATCATTACATTTGGGTCTCTCTTGCTGACTTTTTTTTTTTGTCCACCCATCATTGTTCTTCGTTTCTCTGCCTCTCTCTCTCCTAAAGTGCCTTGCTAGATTATTAAGGGTGTTCTGCTGCTGTGGTTTATGGCCCAATTTTCAACCATCGACTCTTAAATAATTCAGTAGATGATGGGAAATTGTCCGTTAGTGTAACCTCTGTAGACACAGAAATACAGAAGATGTAAATGTTTATAGTATAAACTTTATACAGTCTTGTTTAACTTAGATTTTGTGGAAAAAGAGACTTTAGTTTGTTATTATAAATCACCTCTCCTCTTCCCGAGTCCTAACAAATCAAATATGAAACTTGTCCTCGGGGTGGGCCCTGCAAATCAAGTAATCCGGTCAAGTTCTGGTTGGGTCGGGCTTTAATACCTGCAGGTCTGGGTTGGGGTTGATTTTTTTTTAGGCCTGATCCTTCCTCTGATGCACTCACGAGTGTCTTTAAATATTCTACTTCATAATGACAGTCTCATTCAAACTACAGCAAAGGTGCACGTGGAGATGTTGCAACGCCCTTGAGTCAGAGGACAGTTTATGTTGAACGGTATTTTGTGATGCCGCAGAAATCCCACCCTGCATGGACAACGAGCTGAAGCAGTTTCCTCTGAGGATGAGGGACTGGCTGAAGAACGTCCTGGTAACTCTGTACGAGCGCGACGAAGACAACAATCTGCTGACAGAGAAGCAGAAGCTCAGGGTGAGTGCGTGCTTGGCTTCGTCTCTTCCTAAGATGTGGGGAGGGGGTTCTCCTCCGTCTAGCACAGTAAAAGTCAGCATCAGGTGCTAAACTTCACACCCTGGCCTTGACTTTCAACGGGTTCCTTTCACAGAGATGATGGTGTCTTTTCTAAAAGTCCAAAATCAGCAAATTTCTCGCATACGCTCAAAGTCATTAAATTTAACTTCTGTGTAGATCAACCGTGCTTGCCTAATTGCCGCTGGTTTATTCGCTTTTTTTTTTCTGGTGCGCTGTTGACCTGCCAACTTGGGCCCTTCAGGTGAAGAAGATCTATGAGAACGAGAAGAGGCTGATCGCAGGAGAGCACACTTTGGACCTGCTGGCTCATGACTTTGTCAAGAACTACAACATGTACATCTTCCCCGTGCACTGGCAGTTCAAGCAGCTAGATGGTCACCCTGCCGACGGGTGCGTGTATCCCACAAAAATTCTACACCGACAATTATTTTTTTCCATGGGGGAAAAAGGAAACCATAAACTACGTATTACAAGCCACTTTCTTTTGCTTCGTTTTAAATACTGTTGCTTTAAATACGCTACGGCTTCTTCTTCTTTTTTGTGGTTCACTGAGGAAAACAGCAAGCTGCTCTTTTCCAGATCTTATGCGCTTTAAAAACAAAACATTGCAGTCAAACCTGGAGACATACAGGACACCCTTTTAGAGGAGAAATTAGTCCTTTGCCAAAATTATTCATTTAATACATAACAGGAGGTTTAACAGTATTTTATTGAACATTTACAACATACTCGTGATTTTTTTCACCCACAAATCAAGTCCTCAATTTATACATCCGAATTGAACAACAGTTTAACCGATCAAAAATGCTACACATGTCTTTTTGTTTCATCTGTGTCGATGTCAGGTCACTGAAATTCCCTTTGACCCTCCAGGGACGAAACAAGTGAATGCAATTCTGTCCATTTCTGTGGAAACCACCAATTACAACAATATAAAAACACATGTCTGTGCTGCAATCTGGCACAGATTGGTTGTTGTGGCGGTGTTGTCCAGAAATATATACTCAAATATATATATCTTCATTTGCATTTTTTTTCTGTGCCATAGTAAATATATGCTCGTCTTTGTAATTGCTATCTTGAATGGTCACATGATCTGAAAACACGTGACATAAATGACTAGGAAAAGAACTGAAAAACGACACAGCTGAAAACAGCCTCAGGTGAGCAGGGGAATGTGACGCCAAATTCCCCGCACAGTTGCCACCAGTTGTACCTCGGGGTTAAAATTCAAGAAATGAATCCATCCATCCATTATCTGCACCGCTTATCCTCAGTAGGGTTGCGGGGGTGCTGGAGCCCATCCCAGCTACCTTCGGGCAGTGGGCAGGGGACACCCTGAACTGGTTGCTAGCCAGTCGCAGGGCACACAAGGACCGACAATTCGCCCGTTCATTCACACCTAGGGACAATTTGGACCGGCCAATTAACCTAGCATGCATGTTGAGGGATATGACCAAGATAGATAGATAGATAGATAGATAGATAGATAGATAGATAGATAGATAGATAGATAGATAGATAGATAGATAGATAGATAGATAGATAGATAGATAGATAGATAGATAGATAGATAGATAGATAGATAGATAGATAGATAGATAGATAGATAGATAGATAGATAGATAGATAGATAGCATGTTTTTGGAATGTGGGAGGAAACCGGAGTGCCTGAAGGAAACCCACGCAAGGACAGGGCGAACATGCAAACATCACACAGGAGGTTTGATCCCATGACCTCAGAACTGTGCTGCACACGTGCTAACCACTGTGCAGCCGTGCTGCCCAGAAATGAACGTAAAATAGCTTATTTTATGGCTGTTTAAGCCTGCGGCTTTAAGTCCAGTGCTGCTCGTAATGAGACAAAATTCCGATTCGTTCTTGAATTTGATCATGTGGATTTTAATTAGGGGCGCAGTGGTTAGCGCTTGTGCGGCACAGTTCATGTCATGGGAACCTGTTGTGGGTTCAAATCCAGCTCCAGACTTCCTGTGCGGAGTTTGTATGTTCTCCCCGTGCTTGCGTGGGTTTCCTCCGGGCACTCCGGTTTCCTCCCACGTTCCAAAAACATGCATTTCAGGTGAATTGGCCGGTCCAAATTGTCCCTAGGTGTGAATGAGCGAATGAGTTGTCTGTCCCCGTGTGCCCTGCGATTGGCTGGCAACCAGTTCAGGGTGTCCCCTGCCCACTGCCCGGAGATGGCTGGGATGGGCTCCAGCCCCCCCGCGACCCTGATGAGGATAAGCGGTACGGCTGATGAGATGAGATGAGATTTTAATTAGGTGTGCTCTGTAGTCTGGAATTGTAATATTTTTCTAAAAATGTGTTCAAACATACCCCTGGAGAGATTCAATAAATACTTTGTTGCAAAACCCTTGGGGAAAAAAAGGCTAAGGCTTTGACATTGACAAGAGCGGTGCATTTTTGCGATTGACAGCTACCTGACTCACGGTGAGCTGGCTCCCCTGCGCGCACCTCTCATTCCCATGGAGCACTGCACCACACGCTTCTTCGAGGAATGTGATGCCGATGGCGACAAATACATCGCCCTGGATGAATGGGCAGCCTGCTTCGGCATTAAGGAGGGTGAGTAGTCTCAAATATCCCCCAAAAAACTCCTCAGTCTCAATTTGCCTTGACAGCAACAAAGTCGGAAGCACAGTTCCACTGTCCCCCCTTAGCCTCAGTGTAGATTAAGGCAATAACCCCCCACCCCCCAAAAAAATCTTGATTTTATAAGTCTACTTAGACCAGGGGTGGCCCCATTGGGTTAAAATGTTGACAGTGGGACCTGATCAGAAGAAAAATAAGAGATTAACTGATTAATTGAGAATCAAGAATCCAATACCTAAGCAATACATGAGAAAAAACGATGTTGACCAATTTTTCTCATTTGTAGTTATGGATTGATATATGTGTGCTGGTTATATTTGATTAATAAATGACTTCCTAAAAAAAACATCGTAAGAAAAAGAAAATTGAGAAAAATGTAGCCGCGGGTCATACTACAAAACTGGAGCAGAGAATGATCCCCGCCCTCCAGAAACTGTGTTGCAGGGCAATGTTCCAGCATGACAATAACCCCAAATACAGTTCTAAGATGATCAAGGCTTTTCTAAAGGGGCCTAGGGTAAAGGGGATGGACTGGCCAAGCATGTCTCCCAATGGAACATCTTTGGGGTTTCCTCAAGCAGAAGGTGGAGAAGCACAAGATCTTGAATATCCCCCAGCTCAGTCATGTTGTCATGGAGGAGTGGAAAATCATTCCAGTGGAAATTTGTGAGGCTCTAGTCAAATCCATGGCCAGGAGGATTAAAGTGGTTCCGCAAAATAATGATGGCCCCACAAAATATTGAACTTCAGTAACTTTACCTTACAGGTGTTTTCACTTTTGTTACCAGGGGTTTAGATACTAATGGCTATATTTTGAGTTTTTTGAGGGGGAAAAATAAAACACTATATTAGCTATATAATCTTTACACAGACTACCTTTTATTGTGTCAATGTGATTTTTCTTCAGGGTTGTTCAATTAAATATTTTCATGAAACCTCTGAGGAAATGTGAGGGCTGTACTCACATTAGAGACATACTGTAAGGGACCTGTAGCACCTACCAAAGGGCAACAGGTCAAGGAGGTGGCCAGGGTGAAAAGACTCCGTTATAATGTTGACGGTTCTGCTGCTGAATCGCAAGCAGTAATGTCTTCCAGACTGGGCAGAGAGCCGCCAATGATCTTCTGGACTGTGTTGATAACGCGGCAAACTAAATAAATGACGAAATACAATTACAAAATACCTAACTATATGAATGGATTGCATTTTACGTCATATTTTGGTATTACGTGATTTATTTATGTGTTTATATAGCATACGTTTGTTAGCAATTATTGATATGTTTATTTTTTACATATGTCAGGATCGGTCCTCCAAAGATTTCAAGACAATTAATTGCCAGCGCTAATCTTGCTTCACTCTGGAATATATTTTTTGTCTTTGCAGAGGATGTGGACAACGACCTCCTAATCTAAGTTGCGTCAGCTACAAGCGCAAGTGGAGGCGTCGCATGACCGGCTGCTTCTTATAGCTCACTTTAAGAATAAAAAAAACATTTGAATCTGTTACGGTGGTGCTCAACACTAACTTCAAGAATAAGACAGATTTTTAAAATCAATTATGGTGCTCATTGCTTCTTTTTTAAGTAAAATGTTCTACCTGTACCACTAGTAAACTGACAAAAATGGCTAAAGAAAGCTATGCATGAACTAACATCAAACTAAAGACTTCTGATGTAAATTATTTTGCTTTTTTGAATATTTAAATGGATCTAGGTGGGGTTTCATTGGACATCTTTGGACTAAAGTGTAAAAGGCCAAAAATAAAGCTTGGAATAAAGGATTTCCTACGCTTGCTTTTAAACTACTTTTTGAGTGGTTGAATTCCACTACTGTTCTGGCTTGCTCTTGCCTGGTTTCCATGGTGACACTCATTTGCGCCTGGTTTCCATGGTGCTCAATGAAAACAGGAATGTTTAACCTGGGGAGGGTCTCGCGGGCTGAGTTTTTTTATCTCTCCAAAATGTTTCTTCTGACAATAGTAGCAAAGCGTTCTTGACCAACTGCAATAAAGTCAATTTGAATAATCTGTAGTTTGCTGCATGCCTTCCATATCGATAGTAACATAACCTTCCAACACCATACCTGTCATCATTGGCCAATTGCTCCCCTTTTTATTGATTGAAATCTTCATTATCAAGCGAGAATTAACCTTACAAATCGCAGAACCTATTTACTCACAGCAAGACAGACTATGTTGACTAACAACAGAGATCTATCTATCTATGTACCCTGGTCCTATCCATCGAAAGGGGTGATCGACAGCAAGAAAAACACATAGACAAAAACAAAGATAAGGAAAACAAGAAAAAGTAGCAAAAAAACAAAAATTTGACCATGGCCAACCCAAATGCCCGAAAACCCAAACAAGTTAAGCACCTCGGGACACAAGTTGGTCATGCTTTCGTCCCTCCAGATGAAACGGGACACATGAAATGTCACTCGGGTCAGGGTTACAAAACACACGCTTCTGTTCAACAGCAAGGCCCAACAGCTTTCACTGGTTTACCTCTGCCGCATCATACAGGTGCCCTGCCCATCCCTTAGAACACGGCCAAACATCCCACTATCCTTTCTCAACAAAGATACATTAGTGAAAACACAGTATTTCATTTACCAAATAAATGTTTAACCGAGGATAACATTTGTTAGTGTACAGCAACAATATTAGCAATCTATGATGACGTGGTCAACTGCCAACAGTGACCGAGACGATTCGGATTAGAGCCAAAATGGGCAAGGCGATGATGAAAAAACGTATAAGATATGGGGAAACATACAAGTTGACAGGTATGCAACACATATCGGACATTTTCATTTTTGACCTTGAATCTGCCTCCAGATATTTTTCACACATTGACCTTCATGACCTTGACCTGCTGTTAGCCAGAGAATTTAATGCCAGCCAGTTTGGGCTACATATTTCATTGATTGATTTATTTGTCTCATACCTCAAAACAAATCCCCCCAAATTAACATATCCAGAAGAAAACTCAGAACAATAATTTCCCGTGCTCGGAATTGGACGGACAAGTGTTAATATTCTTAACATGTTGAGGTACAATATTTGATCACGCGTTACAAAGGAATTTATTCCTGTAAGGCAGTTACTTTTCTCAGTAATGAGTACTCTAATGCAGTATTGATAACATATAGTAACCCTACCGTTTTAACTATCTGGTGCGTTACTATGATACTCCACTACTTAATGAATGCAAATGATTACTTATAGTTTGCTTTGTTGGATAAGCATTTTTCCCTCACGTTGTCACATACATCCCTCAACCTAGTGGAGGCAGCCCCTGAAGGTTCGTTATATTCACCTCCAAAATACAACTGAATACAGTCTCAGTGGCGCCATATCAAGCACAGAGTACGAGAAAGCTGAATTTCTCATGAAGATATTCCCCTTCCTGTACTTGAGTCCAAGCCTTATTTACAACTATAAAAAGAATACTGAAATCAGTGGGAGTCAGCTTACATGTGCATATTTTTTGTGTGTCACCAGTAGCAATGGGTAGGAACTGTGTGGGGAGGCAGGTGCGGATTGTATGGGAACAAAAACTAACGTGAAATCAATGGAGGTAACGGTAAAAGTGTTTTAAATTTTGGTATTTTTATTTGTAAAATTATACTTGCAATAAACCATGTCTGGAGAAAAAAAGAAAACATCTTGAAGGGTACCTAGAAATGAGAAGGATATCTTAGAGTGGTTTGAAGCCCAGAGACAAAATGGAAATGGAGTGTCTCAGCTAAGTGTTTGTTTGTGATCCCTCAAGATTGCACAAGCCAAGAAATATAGAGGCTGCAGGGTGGTGTATACTGTATGTTTTCTTCTTTTTTTTTTATTATGCGGCAGTTTTTAAGTAGTTTTAGGGGGGGGTCAGGTTCTCTGTGGGTGTAAAGGGTTATTATGCGAACAAGATAGTTACTTTCAAAGCAAGGTGTTACTTTTTGGTTTCAGGGGGGAGAACTGAATTACTTTTCAAACAAAGTAACTAGTTACTATAACTCATGACTTTACGGAGAAACTTATGCACAAAGAGAACATGCCCACACCCGCAACACATTAACTGAGAAGTGCACACCAGTCATGCACCTTGCGAGTCCTTCCGCATATTTTTACCTGAATATTTAAACACAGTACGTGTTTGAACAAATCACCTGCTGGCGGAATGCTAATGTTAGCATAGCAGCGCGGGGCAACCTTCGGGCAGGTTCCTGGAAGGCAGCTTACCTCGTTACCATGCACACCAGCTCATCCTGAGAGAGCAGCGCAGGGAAAAGACCAAGTTCAGCTCCTTAAAAGGACTGAAAAACACTCAGTGAATCCACTAAACTCAAGTTCTTAACTTAAAAGCCAAACAATTGTAAAGAGGTCCTTTATAGGGTTAGCAAGCAAGCCTCATAGATCAAATGCCCCAGGTTTGATTCCAGACTCCTTTGTTACATAAAACCCTCATTTCAGTTAACGCCTTGGTGTACATTTGTATTTTATACTTTGATTTATTGTGTCTAAGATTACCATGATCTAAAGAACAGAGTTCTTGCAGGCTTTGACACATTTATTAAAGTCTAGACAAGGACATGAAAGTACTGAAAATGAAATGGAAACACGCTGTGGGCCTATGTGCTTGATACATGACTTAAGATCTAAATAAAGAATAAAGGCTGAAACATGTCAGCGTGACATTTCTGCGAGGCAAGCTTTGTTTCCTCATTGAATTTGTCAACATTAGAATAGAATAGAATAGAATAGAATTTACTTTTATTGTCATTATTTGTAACAATGCACACAGAACAAAATGTCGATACAACTGACACGTACAGTTAAACTGTAGCGAGCCGATGCATAGGTATCAAACTGAGGATTCCCAATTTCAACTGATTCAAAACCTTTGCATTTATTTACTGTAGAATTACAAATATAATCAACTCGATTTTGCCATAATGAGTTTGAAACTTCAGTGGTTCTTGGAGCTACCGAATCCCCCCAGTATCATATGCCCATTCACCGAACCCTACTTTAGTGTCAAACAAAATATGATATTTTTTTCAGATTCAAGATGAAGTTTTTAAAGTGGTGTGCAAAAGGAACCATGCAGAACAAAACAAACATAGTGCATGATCTCACAAATAATAAAATTGCAAATCAGTGTAACAATTACTGTTGCCTTTTAAAGACCATGTCATTATTGCCCATTGCCCTCGCTTGGGCCCGCTCGTTTGGCGCCAGCTGTTGCTTGTTGCCTGATTGGCTCCACTCCTATTTAAACTCAGTGCTCTCATTCACTCCTGGTCAGTCCGTCAACAAACCCCTGCACTTACAAGACTTGTATTTTGACTCTGTCCGGTATCCTGCTCGTGTATCTGGTATCGGTCCCATCTGTCTCGTCCTGTCCGGTATCTTGCTCCAGTTTCCAGTGTCCGGTATTCATGCCGCCTGTCTCGTCCTCTCTGGTATCTTTCTGCAGTCTCCAGTATCCGGTATCGATCCTGTCTGTCTTGTCCTGTCCGGTATCTTGCTCCAGTATCCAGTATTGATCTCGTCTGTCCTGTCTGGTGTCTTGCTCGTGTATCCAGTATCCGGTATCGATCCCGTCTGTTCTGCCCTGTCCGGTATCTTGCTCGTGTATCTGGTATCCATCCCGTCTGTCCCATCCTGTCCAGTATCCTGCTCCAGTATCCAGTATCAATCCCGTCTGTCCTATCCTGTCCGGTATCTTTCTCCAGTATCCAGTATCTGGTATCGATCCCGTCTTTCCGTTCCTGTCCGGTATCTTGCTCCAGTATCCAGTATCTGGTGTCTGTCCCGTCCTGTCCAGTATCTTGCTCTGTTATCAATCCTGTCTGTCCCGTCCTGTCCGGTATCTTGCTCGTGTATCCTGTATCTGGTATCGAGCCCGTCTGTCCTGTCTGGTTTTGATCTTGTCTGCCCCTGGCTTCCTATTTTCCCGTGCCTGTCTCACTTCTTCTGCTCAGCGATCGCTGAATCGCTGGCGTTTGTGTTCCTGCGCATGACTGCTCCGTTCCCGTAAAATAAAGCTTGTGTTAAAACTTTACGTGTCTGGTTCCACTGTCTGTTCTGGTTCTGACAGACCAGTTCAGATTTGCATGGTTTTATATTGACATGTGATACTCTTGTGTAATTTACGCGGCAAAGTATGTCTGTTTTCCTTTTTTTTATGCCTGTCATTTTTTAAAAAGGGGCAAACACAAAGATATGTTGTAACAAATAATATAAAAACTGTTGGCTTTCTTGGCACTAACTGGATACTTTTCTATTCGTTGAGACAAAAACGTTTAGACTAGAGCAGGGATGCCCAATATGTTGATCACGATCTACCAGTCGACCCCAACGACAGTGTGGGTAGATGAAGAGACAATGGAAGACTCCGTTCGTTTAGTCGGAATTTATTAAACACGACATATTGTTCTCTGTTGAGAACAACATGGCTGCTGCATGGCTGCAGCTCCAAAGAAATGCTAGAGCTATAAAAATATGTCACTTAATTGACATACAAGTCAGCCAGTCTGAGATTAAAGAAAATGCTTTGCATAAAATTAGACTAATACATTGATCTTGATTTGTATCCTAAATCCGAATGTAATATGATCTCTGGATTAAGCAGTAGGAAAAGTAGAGATGACTGGAGTGAACCAAATGCAAAAACCTTGCCAGACCTTTTGTATAATTGGATATGAGAAGAACGTACGGCCAGTGGTTTCTATATAAATGCAAAATAAGCAGATGTTATCTTCAATTTGAAAACGTGATTTTGATCATTCTTTTTTGAGATAAACATAATCCAAAATTTCAAAGTGTGTTTCGTTAACTTTGAGGCCTGGAAAAAAATCCATATTCTCGATGGAACACCATTCCTTTCAATAATCTGTCAAAACTGTACAATATTGATAACGTCCCGATAAAAATGCTTTTCTTCCTCCGCGAGGCTTTCCTTTCTTGGTCTCTTATTTTCAAACACGAATTATCTCTGCATAAATAATGTAGATTGAACAATCGGGACATTTTATTCCAACATAAATCCCATTTTATTCAACAGTGGTCTTACAACAATATTCTAATGGTTTCTCCTTTAATTAATAGGACCGGTCATTTAACTAGGATTAATAATTCATTTAAATATACAATTTCCCCATTTTACCTGGTAACTATGCAGAAGCCGACTGTGTTGTATGGTGCAGACATTTGGAGCCTGAATCCAGATTTGAGTAGTAAATTAAATATTTTTGAGATGAAGTGTTTGAGGAGTATGTTAGGAGTGACAAGATTGAATAGATTGAGAAATGAAATTGTGAGAGACAGAACTGGAATACACTTGTAGCGGAACTGAGCAAGAGTGTTGATGAGAGAGTCCTTGGTTGGTTTGGACACATAGAGAGGATGGATGAGGAGTGAATGTTGAAGAGAATCGACAGCGCAGAAGTAAATGGAAGAAGATCAAGAGGAAGAACGTGGATGGAAAGTGTTATGAGTGCACTGAAGGACAGCGGTCTAAATATAGTGGAAGCTAGAGCTCTTGTTGGTGATAGGAATGAGTGGAGAGGTGTTGTGAAAGGATAGTGGGATGTTTGGACAAATTGTAAGAGATGGGAAGGGAACCTGTATGATGCGACAGGGGTAAACCAGTGAAAGCTGTCGGGCCCTGCTGTTGAACAGAAGCGTGTGTTTTGTAACCCTGACCTGAGTAGCATGGCCGCTTTCTTGTGTCCCGTTTCATCTGGAGGGACGAAAGTATGACCATCTTGGGTGCCGAGGTGCTTAACTTGTTTGGGTGTTTGAGCATTTGGGTTGGCCATGGTCAATTTTCTTTGTTTTTGTGTATGTGTTTGTCTGTCTTTCGGTCATGCCTCTCGAGGGATATGACCAGGGTAGATGAATAGATAGAAAGACCCGTAGAAGCAAGATCATCTCAGCTCCCTCTAAGTGAGGCTCATGTTATGTCAAGTCTCATTTACACAGTTCTTCACCTATGAGATATATATATGTATCCATCCATCCATTATCTGCACCGCTTATCTTCAGTAAGGGCGCTGGGGTGCTGGAGCCCATCCCAGCTATCTCCGGGCAGTGGGCAGGGGACACCCTGAACTGGTTGCCAGCCAATCGCAGGGCACACAGGGACAGACGATATATAAAATATTTTAAATAAATTACGTTTTTCGACCAGTAGGAGGCACTAAATGATACACACTCCCTCATATATAATCAGTTAATGGTTTTTTCAATGTCCTCTTTTGGATAGGATAAATACGTTTTCATTTAAGACCACAATGTGTAATATTTGACCACTAGATGGCACTGTATTGTCTAATGCCATCTAAAACAGCTGCCAAAAGCACAACATTAGCAGCAAGATGCCAGACAAACATGGCGGCGACGCCGATGTAGGGATTCCACAGTGTACCGACTTATATTTTTTTTTCATAAAAAAATGTATGACGGTTTATGTATTTTTGCTTAGTATTCAAATCACATTTTTTGACTGAAAGTATTTTCTTACCACTTGTCGGCACTATTTTTATGTAATGTATCTGTTTTCCCATTGGCGTTTCTGTTAATGTATATATTCTTGTAATTTGGATTGTCTTCAAAGTTTGGTTCTAATGTAAACATTGTAGGTGTTTTAATGCATTTTGTTTAATAAGGCATTTATAAGAAAGTTGGAACATAGCTATGCTAGTTGAGCTAGCATGTCGAAGCCGGAAGCGACTGATTCCACCAATCAACGTTTACGCACTTGCTTGTCCCCGTGTTCCTCTTTTACAATTGGGTGCGCTCTCATCTTGGACTGGCAGTAGCTTCGCGTGATTGGTGGTGGGTAACCAAACTGCGATGTGATTGGTTCAAAGTAAAAGAGGCCGTACTTACATGTGCGATGCGCGACTGAACCCGGCGAACGAACGACCAGAGCACGTTGTTCAAGTGCCTCTTCGAAAAACCACTTTTTTGTTCTAAAGCCACTAAAACCGGACAAATTCGACTTTTGGTGAGTCAAACCTCGTAATGTACCACTCAAAACCAAAACGAATGGTTTTTTATTCTTATGAATTTCGGCACATCGTTTTACTCAAATTGAGGGGCCCGTCTATGTCCTGGAAACGAGTCCGTTAGCAATGCTCAGCTAATTAAGAAGACGTCCTTTTCAATAAATGGCTGCCTGTCCTATCGTGCAAGACACTCTCTGCGATAAAGTGGTACAGGAACGTGTAAAATTGTAGTTGTGTATTTCAACTTGCAAATAGACAGCGTCTTTGTGTTCTGAACCACGCCATACTATTCTTTCATTTTCGTTCCAGGCCGCCGCTGGCCTTCATCTTGGTGGTTTCATTACGATTGTTTCCTTTCAAATTGTGACGTTTTTTCCTCAATGGTCGTATTTTTTATTGTGTGCCAAATTTCTCCTGCTCTTCACGGCTTTTCGTTATCAAGCTAACATAAGGTGACTTGAAATCTGACCTGGCACGTGCTAGCCGGCGCTGGGACGAGGCCCCACTGTACAGTTCTGCAATCATTGAATCAAATCCAATTAAAATAAACATCTTCCGAACGCTATTTACAAGGGAGTTAGCCATTTTGTAATAAGATGAGACTTTGCTCTCATGTCGTTACAAAGTGCTGTCATTGTTTGATCGCCATCAATGACAATGATCTGTAGCTCATACGCCGTAAAACGATAACGACGTGTTCTCAATCGTAAGATATCAAACGTAGGTGGTCATTTAAGCATCACTCATTCTATACTCTCTTCATGACAGTTATTTTTCAAGCAACCATAGAGCTACCACTGTTTACGAATATTAGATATGGCTCATTATGAAGGCCATGTACTTTTGTGCAGTCCAACGAACACAGAGGAAAAAGAAGAAATGGTGATGGAGAAGCCAAGTGCCCAGCTGGTGGGGCGAGAGTTTGTCCGACAGTATTACACGCTTCTCAATCAAGCGCCTGATTACCTTCACAGGTAAGCTGGTCTCAGAGAAGTGTGTGCGCCTGGTAGCATTTTCACATACTTTTGTGTCCGTGTGTAGGTTCTATGGGGAGAACTCATCATATGTTCACGGCGGGTTGGACACAAGTGGCAAGCCTCTGGAGGCCGTCTATGGACAATCGGTGGGTTATGGAGTTAATGCCTTGTTTCTGTACAATAAATGTAGTGGTGAATTGTGCAGTGCACCTTAAAATAATGTAAAATGTAGTTCTGTAAACACCAGAGGTAAACACGCTTGTAAATTGTTTTGTAGGCGTGCTCTTCACTTAGTTAATTGTCCTAAAAAAGTAAACTCCAACTTACTTGGCATCATCTGTCAACTTCCCAGGATGCAATTGTATCCGCTATTTCGCTCATACACACGCCTCATAGGCACCAGTTGAGTAGCACCCACGCAGGAGTGTCACATGGAGCAACAAGCAATAAACTCTGAATCTTTCACGTGCCAACAACCACGCAAAATGGCAATTACGAAAAACGGTTTTCCAAAAAAGACATAAATGGAGTTCATTGAGCTTTAGTTTTGAAGTTCAGGTTTGTTTTATTTATTTTAAATTAACCATTATACTTTTAAATAAGATAAGCTGTTCAGCCAATTAGGATGCAGAGCCCAATACACAGAGTAGCAAAAGTGAAAAGTAAATCGCTTTATAGCGAGGCGTTATTATGTTAAACATGAATAACTGCAAATGTCTAACTTCCTGTAAAAGTTTAACTGTGTCAACCACTAGGGCCGTTAGGGCACCATTTCCTGTGGTGTGTCTTGGGCAAGTGCTGCCGGTTAGTGCCAATCCCTCTCAAGATCAACATAAGTTTCCACCTGGTCTCAAACCCGGGACCTTTCGCGTGTCAGGTGGATGTGCTAACCACTGCAAAACACCAAGATGTTTGATGGTGGCGAAATCATTTTGCCTTTTTAATTACACATTTGTTCCAATGGAAAAAAAGGAGAATAAACATTAAATTTTTAATTTACATTTCATGATTTCTCAAACGGCAGCACCTTCCCCTACCCCCTTAAACAACCATTTAACAAAATACTAATGGATTACTATTTACAGTCCAATTAACTATAATTAACTATAATAATTGTAATATATGTCCTATATTTTTATATTTAAAAGAATTGTCTTGAATACTATTGTAAATGTTAATTCAAAAACAAGTATTCTGTAAACCACTCTATTTATTCGGAAATGGCATGATTGCTAATGTCTTTCAAATATTATCTGGAGGCCATATTGCTGACTATAGAGTAGAGGTCGACCGATTGATCTGTGCGGATATTTGGGAATTTGATGTATATTGGTATCGTGTTTTTATTGATTTAAATGTCCCGAATATTTGGCCACTCAAAAGCAGCTCGACTTCTCTCAGTTACTCCGACTTCTCCCCTCCCTCACCCTGTGCCTTCTAAATTGA
The DNA here is from genome assembly GCF_059441175.1 of Urocampus carinirostris. NCBI lineage: Eukaryota > Metazoa > Chordata > Actinopteri > Syngnathiformes > Syngnathidae > Urocampus > Urocampus carinirostris. The sequence continues at coordinate 15,395,109 of NC_142357.1, forward strand.
TTATAACAGTGGCGGAGCGACTGAAGCAAAAGCTTTTTCTGACTTAACACTGCAAACTGCTCTGCCAACTCCCCAACAAATCACCCGCTGATAATATTTTGATGTTCCTGTTGTCAAAGATGCACACATTCACTGATGGGGTCTGATTGTGATTTAATAAAAAATAACAAGCAGTAAAAACACATTCCACAGGAGCTACTGTTAGCCGCAGATCACCTTCATTCATGCTACAGATAGGAGCCGAACTTCCTCACCAGTCACCCCCCTCCTGCCTGACGTCATGTCTCCCTTCAAGGGTCCATCATGAACATACACATAAAATTGACCTTACAATATTGACATTTCAAAAGTTGTGGTAGAAAAGCATGTTTGTCATTAAGAGATGGCGTGAACATTCGAGTTGTTATAGGAAAGCAATTTCGGGGGGACACTGATTAATTGGCTCTTATTACATTAGTTCATCAATCTGGTTCTAAAACAAGAGTGCCAACACTTCAATTCGCAAGCTCATTTGAAATTTCCATTGCTTTTTTTTCTCTTTGTTTTAAGTTAATTTAGGTCATGTAGGTTATTTTTACATTTTTATTGATATATTGTAAAAAAAAAAATCAATTGGCTGTTTCTGTACCCTTTATACGAGTTTCTGCTAAGCGTTATTTTATTTTCTGCACTGTTGATATTTGGTTCAAGTGAAAGACTGGTCATGTTAGTTTTGTTGTCATTTTAGTTTATTTAATGTAAAGGATTTCCGAGAGCTGTAAAGTTTTATTTCATTTTATAACATATATTTTTTGTATCTTTTTCTACTATTAAAAATGTATTCTGCCAATATTTATTTAAGTTTTTACAGCAAATTAATATCTGTGGGTAATATCAGTTATCAGCCTCCTGTTTATACTCATAATTGGGTATCAGCTATACGGGTTGTTTAGGTCGATCTCTATAATAGTGTCTAAATAAATTTTTGCCTCACAGAAAATTCACGCCACAACTGCCGCGTCTTACGTTTAATACAATCCTTGCAGGATATCCACAAGCGTGTGATGGCGCTGAGCTTCCGTGACTGCCACACCAAGATCCGTCACGTAGATGCTCACGCCACCCTGAACGAGGGCGTGGTGGTGCAGGTGATGGGGGAGCTCTCCAACAACATGCAGCCAATGAGGAAGTTCATGCAGACCTTTGTGCTCGCCCCTGAGGTACCCAAAACATGCAGGCACACCTTCAACGTTCTGTTTTGTTCATTTGGCATTTGTGTGCAACTACAGGGCACGGTGGCCAACAAATTCTACGTCCACAACGATGTTTTTCGCTACCAGGATGAAGTCTTTGCGGATTCTGACTCCGAACCACCTGAAGGTTAGAGATGTGATATTATGACAACGTAAAATAAGGGGGAAAACTATGCTAAATGTGTGATGCGTTTTCAGAGTCTGATGACGAGGTAGAGGAACTAGAGGAGCGAATCCCTTCTCCAGAAGTCACAGCTAATGAGTCTGTTCCTGCTTTCTACCAACCTGCATCCATGTAATTGCACACTAACTACTCAAGGATTGATTCACTGGGCTGTCTCTCATTTGTCCCATTATCACATTTGTTCCATTATCGCAACTGAGGATTTTTAAGAAGATGATAAGAGCTTATTGGAACTTGTGGTCACCACTTCTAGCTTGAGTCGTCATTGTAGCCTCTGTTGTGCTAGTTCATTATGCACATGCAAGTGTGTGCATGTTGACAGATTCAGATCGAAAAATAATTCTAAACTGTGGCAGTGAACAAGGACAAGAACAAGCTTAAATTCAGATTCAGATCTACTTTATTGTCATTCTAGTACACGTGTATACAGAACGAAATGTCGATACATCTGACCCGCACAGTTTCCTCGAATGTACAGATATAAGTAAAAGTTGTATTGTACTATGAAAATGCAACTGGGAGGCTGGATGGCCCAACCAAATGTGCATTGATCTGGAAAGTAAGCAAATTTTGGATAGTAGTGGATATGTTCAGGCAACGAGCAGGATTGATAGAGTTACAAAGCCAGTTGAAATAAAGCAGAGGTATTTTAGGGATTTTATTTTGTGTGGTGTTTCAAACTACCTTACCTATCAAACAAATGCAGGGCTTATGATAAATCATCCGTCATACACTAAGAAATGGAAAACAAAAATGCCGTGGGGACGAGCATTACGTCTCTCTGAACAATGCCCCCGCCCCTTTTTTTCTTTCCTCTAGTGTTCTGCTCTAGAACAGCTTGGCTAAAAGTAAGATAAGTGCGTTGGGAAAAACGGGTCTCATTGAATCCTATGGGCCATTTTTAACACATACTTTGGAAGTATTTACCTATTTTAAGGACCGCTTAAATGATTAAATCCACCTAGAAAATGTGATGAAGTTTTAAATGTTTTCTTTTTAGTCCGGATGGTGCGGAAGAGCAGGAAGCGGCAGTGGCGGCAAGTCCTGAACCGGAACCTGAAATGACGAAGGAAGTCGAGGCGGGTGAGGCAGTAGAGCTCAAGGCTGTCACTTCAGCTTCGCCCGAGACACAAAGCGACACCCGCTCACTGTCGTCCAGTGAGCAGACCGACAAGACCACAGACGCCGTCTCGGAACCTGCTGAAACGACGGCTGCCGCGCCGGAGGAAGTCAGGGTGGGTTTTTCTTTTTCCCTCGAGTCTGACAACTAGACGGCTAAGGCGACGTGTATTTCTGTTTGCAGCCCTTCTCTTGGGCGTTGGTGACCAGTAAGAACCTTCCACCCAGTGGGGCCGTTCCCGTATCTGGCATCCCGCCTCACGTTGTCAAGGTTGCCCCCTTTGCCCCGGTAAGTCCACTCCCCAAATATTTAGTTTTTTTTTTCAAGGGTGAAAATGTATCATTTTTGGGTTGGGTTAGGTTTTCATTCATTGAAAAGTTATCATTAAACCATTCATAGTAAAAGCTTGTCAGTCTATTTCTTTCACTCTAATTGGACTAAAGTGGGCTTCTACTGGACTTTCTTGCACCCAAGCACTCGCAAGCCCTGGCCTAAAAAGCAATTTGCTTGCCCCTCATTTTGCATCACTTGCTAGAATTCGGAGTCATTCAAAATGGCTAGGTTAAGGGTCTAGAATGTATGACTCGCGAGACAGCTGTGGTTCTTTTCATCTGGCTCTGAGATGAAAATCAATATTTTGACAATTGGAGAGTATTTGCAACACCACGTTTCTATCACTAGTGCTTTTCTACCTTTACAGCTGGTAAGAAAAGATGTCTCTTAGCCAATGAGATGCATCAGAATACGCATGTATGCTGGCCATCCGTTACCGGTTCCTGGATATTTTTTCAACTGTTTAGTTTGCACAAGTTATTTAGAAGTTGCTGTCTGTAATTTAGAAACTTTCTACTTTCCAACGCCAACTTAAGGCCTAAGTCATCACTGCAGCCTCTGTCAAGCTGCATGTGTCGCACGTTGAAATACATACATTTCTTGGATGCTTTCAGGGGGTGGACACAAGTAGATAGTTGCGGTGGGACTGTATTATAAAGGCTCTTTGAACTCAGTAAGGCATTCTTGTTGCTTAATGGTGAAAATATTCTCCTTTTATCTTTATAAGGACACTTCAAATTACGCACTCCACCTTTAAAAATAACAAATGATCTACGGTGTACATGAAGCTTTTTAAGATGAAAATGTTTAGATTTCTAAGATGTTATCGATTTACACCTCTAAAACGGAAGGGAGGTTGAATAATGATCACTTGATTCTTATGGTTAAAGCTGTAACCACGCCACATTGCTGACGGTGAATGCATCCGTATCCTTCTCTTTTGCATTATACGGTCACATATTTTGGAACATTCACAAAACGATTACGGTTCAAATAAACCATGTCAATATTAAATTAAGTTGGATATTTGTTTGTGTAGGACTTCATCTCTGGCATTATTTTATAGCTTTTATGAAATCACATGTGACAAAGTAAAATAAAATGTGCTCAATAATTGCCTTTTGTATGTAGAGGGTGTTTGGTGATTTTTTTTTTTTGAATTTCACCTTTAAATATTTGGTATGCCTCTCAAAAAAGGAAAAATATTTTGCCTTCATGCCTCAGAGACAAAAAGGTCCCTAGCCCCTGCGCTAGGTGTGTCTAAACCTAAGTTGGCCTGTGCATTGTTACAAAGATCGACAATAAAAGTAAATTCTATTCTATTGTCCCTTACTTGATAGTTAAATTTAAAATAACTATTTTTGAGTCCAATAATTCCTTAAATGAGCAACAGAGCTTGATGGTAGTATTCTGGATGATGGACTTAATGTTTCTCATGATCAGAGCCACTCTGTTAAACAACTGATTGTTGTTTGTGAGGACTCGCTCTTCTGATCAGATTTTAAATAAAAACGCCTCTATACTTGGAACTCGTACATCTTTTGTTGGATCTGGGTTGCATTTTGCCAATTTGAAGCTCTGCATGTCTTGGTGCAGGTGCGGCCTGATATCAAGTCAGACAGTCAGTCAGCTTCACAGAGACCACCGCAACGAGACCCTCGACAGAGAGAGCAGCGACCTGGTGCCCCTCCCCCCACTCACAGAGGACCACGTCCTAGTACGTGCAAACTCTGAAATCGTGACCTCGAAAGCAAATCGGGCTGTGCCAACTTTGCCCCTTTTTGTTTTCAGTTCGGGAAGGCGAGCAGGGGGAGATGGAAGTCCGGCGGACAGTGCGTTACCCTGATGCCCATCAGCTGTTTGTGGGGAATGTGCCACACGCTGTAGACAAGAGTGAACTCAAGGAGTTCTTCGAGCGTAAGTTGTATTCATATATCCAAACCTCAACTCTCAATGTTTTGGCCTGTGTATGCCATGAATGTGTAAGCCCACACTGCCACCAAGAGCTTATTGGCACAAAAACACTCAATTACTACAGTAAATCGGTGATATGACATTTATCCATTCTGGGGTGGTCTTCGCAAAGTGAAATATCCGTTATAGCAGCAAACTTGCTAAGATAGGATCGACTTTGAAGATTTCCCTGCTATAATCTCTTTAAAAAAAGTAATAGTCCCAGTCATTGATTCCTTACAGCCATGCAACTTAGCGAGGGAAACCATTCATGTGCCTTTCCCTTGTTTCTTGATAATGGCAGGCTTCTCCCATTTTATTTTGCTGCAAACCTTGGGCTCCAAAAAAATTGTGTTAAGTGTTTACAGTATTTCCACAGTGCGGCCTTTACAAAAAGACACATAATCTAAACCGAATGAACCTCAAGATTTTACCTGACTTTATTCAGTTCCAAAGTATTCAAATTCTGGATGTATCTGCGTTTGATGTTTTCCAAAGGAATAAGAAATAAGAACAGGAACACTACACTTTGAGACTTTGTAATAAAGGGCTATACAAATAAACATGACTTGACTACTAATACAGTAGACAGCAATACAGTGGTAAAGGACAGTTAAATCATGACACTGTTGTTTGTGGACCGCAGAATACGGCACTGTTTTGGAATTGCGGATCAACAGCGGAGGCAAACTTCCCAACTTTGGCTTTGTTGTGTTTGACGATTCCGAGCCGGTCCAAAAGATCCTAGCCAGTCGGGTGAGTTTCATCCTTCCGGTCTGTTATGTCCCTAAAGTGAAAGGCGCTAAAGGGGATGTTGCGTTTCTCATTCTCAGCCCATCAAGCTGCGTGGCGAAGTGCGGCTCAACGTGGAGGAGAAAAAGACACGGTTTGTCCGAGAAGGCGAGCGACGCGATCTGCGGCCGCGTGGCCCAGGAGGACCGCGGGAGCGCATAGGCGGGGGCGGCCCACCAAGGGGCCCGCCTGGCCCTTCCCGGGGGGGAGCTGCCCAGAAGCCCAGCTTTGGTTCCGGCCGCGGCGCCGCACCCAGCGAGGGCCGCTACTCAGCGCAACGGCCCTGAAGCGGGCGCTGGCCAGCACTCTGATTGGACTTGACCAAATTGACCTTAAAGCAGCCTTCATGTCTTTGGATTTTAGTTTAGTTTGCGCATTTTGGTGGCACCGAGGTCCCCCCAACCTTGCCTCGTTCTGGACGCATGTTGTCTCCCTGAGGGTTTTTTGTTTCGTTTTTTTGTCCCCCCCCCATTGTCCTCCCTTCAAGCAGACTGGAATGAGGAAGTGGACTTGAATCTCCCACCTGTTCCTTACAGGAACGCTACATTTGACGCGGTCGGCATTTCCTGCTGAGCTCGCCAACCACACAACTAAATTAAAGTCGGTTTCTCTTTTAAAAAAACAACAACTTGTGATTGTATTTTCTAAGATACCAACACTCTTTCATCTCAATCATGTCAGCCAGGAGTAGTAATGCAACGCATTACCGGAACGTAATTACTTTTCTTTGTAACAATTAGTGCAATGACTGAGCATTTCTTACAACATGGTCAGTTACTCTGCTTAGTAAAGCAGATCGTAGATTACAAGGTCCTTTGCTAGCTGTTCCTCATTCGCTCAAGATGTAATATACATCCTATAATCCCCCCAAAAATGTTAGGTGTTTGTATTTTCCTACACAGTACAACTAAATAGTTATGGAGGCTTGTCTCAAGTACAAGACTGTTAATTTCTTCCCACAGATATTCTCCCTACCATTTAAACACAGATCCAAGATGCATTTACTACTACAAAATCAAATGCTGAAATCAGTGTCAGTTTATATGTGCATATTTGGTTGTCTGTCACTAGTAGTGAATTGTGGATGGTGAGTGGGGCGGGGCTCTGGCTTATACACAAACACTAAAATCAACAGGGCTAACGTAAGCACAGAATTTATGCTGAAAGTATGATGAATTTGGTTTTTATCAGAAATGTATTTTTGCAAAACCACGTGCCTGAAAAAAGTCTCAAGTAGCCATAAATAGAGAAGGAAATCGAGTTGTTTGAAGTCCAAAAACAAAATGTATAATTGAGTGTCCTGGCTGTGTTCGTTTGCAAGCTCTTAAGAATGCACAGGCCAAAAACTAGAGAGGCGTCAATGAAAGTTTACAAGGTAATTTGAAACTTCCTTTAGGATAACATGCTACTGTTGGGTGTCACAAATCTGGGTGAGTAACGGAATTATTTTAGAAGGATGCAACTAAGTAGTTTTCCAAAACACGCCCCGCACTGAAAAGCCTTGGATTGCTTGTTTGCCATGGACATGCATTCCAGGAGCTACTGTCTAGAAAGTAAATTTCCTAAAGCTCCGGTGCCAAGAATGCTCTCCCCACAGAGATTCGATCCGCCACTTCAGTGGAAGCGTTGACCCCAGGAAGCTGTTCCATGGAGATTCTGTTATCTGTATTTCGTGTTGCTAAAGTTTGTATGTATTGTTTGTGCAGCCCTTTGAGACTCCTGGAGATTAAGGGCTATACAAACAAACATGACTTGGATTAAAAAAAAGATCTGAAATGATCTGCATTTAAATAGCGCTTTTCAAGTCAATGACCTCCTAAAGCGCTTTACATTGTGCTTCACATTTCCCAATAGCGGCCATGATCTGTGCAGTCATGTAGCACTAACCTGCTTATTGGGGGTTCAGTGTCTTACCCAAGGACACTTCGGCATGTAACACGGACAAGCCGGGATTCGAACTGGGATCCCTTAATCCGAAAATCATTGCTCTACCCCCTGAGCTACTGCCGCCCCGGTAAAGACATCTGTCTTGCAATGGATCTTTAGTTAAATCAAGTTTCAAAGTCAAATCAAAATATGCTTGTACTCCGGGGTTGTTTAAACAAGGTAATAAAAACAATAATTTGCAGGCGCGAAAAAATAATGCAAATTATTCAGTGATCAATTGCAGTTGTCAGTGTTTTAAGTGGAGGAATGCAGAGAGTCGAATTAAGACAATCTTCCCTTATATTACGGCTAAATTGTTGAACATAAGGACGTTGGTATGAATTTTGCAATAATAGTATTATAAATGCAATAGTTTGGTTTTCTTTTTCCTTCAATCGTAACAAAAATTCTGCAAGCTGCAGTACATCCAGCATGTCCTTAAATGTCTTCACTGAATAATATATTGAGACTTAAGTCAAAAGCTTGTGTAATTAGTACTGAAATGTCGAAGACTGCGGGAGGGATTTTAGAGAAAGGACTTTTTCCACTTTTTGACCAACATTAAGTGAATTAATTTTAGGCAAATTTGAGCGTCATAAATTGCCTGCAGAGGGTGCTGACACAACGCAGCACTCTTAATTTAACCCTCTTAGAAACCATTTGGCTGCTTCAACTCTATGTTCGAACCTAGTGTGTTTCACCAAATATCTCACTGACGCTCCCTAAAAACCTGCCATTTTTAACGAATTTAATATTCTGGGGCAAATATTTATATTAGTATAGGTCCCTTTCCGGGCTAGGTCACAACCGGATCACCACAGGATGCGCACGCATAATTGACCAAAAACAGCGGGAGTAGCATTTTTGAGTTTGTATAGAACTAAGATTTTTGTTGAAGTTTTGCAATTTACAAAACTACATGCCAGGCTGTGGTGTGTACGGAAGCACAAATCGCTGTTTTAATGGTCACATTTTTTTGATAGTCCGAAAGGAAAATGACTTCAAAAGCACTGGATGAGCCTGTGGCTGCAAGCCATTAAAAGAACTGACTGGACGGAGGAAATAATAAGGAATGTCTGTGTTTGAGGTGTCCATTTCATTTTTGGTAAGTTATCATGGCGATCTGGTTTTGACTTAGTTGAATGCCAAATGTTGCTAGTATGATTAGTGCCAAGTGTTTGCTACTGAGGCTTTCTATAGAGTGTAAGTTTCTACTAACAGGGTTGGGTTGGGTTACTTTAACTGGATTACTCCAATACCAAATATGCTAATAAAAGACAAAGTAAATATGAATAAAATTATGACTCACAACACGCGGTAAGCTTTCTCTCCTGACTTTGATCTGTTTGATCTCTGGCAAAACTAACATAAAATGGGACAGAAACAAAATGAAAATAAATCCAAACATCATTTTTGCTGTTCCATTTATTCCGTTACTCCCCAAGCCCGCACAATATTTAGTAATTTTATTCATATTTAGTTCCGTTTGTCTTTTATTAGCATATTTGGTATTGGAGTAATCCAAAAGTAATTGAAAGTAATCCAGTTAAAGTAACCCTACCCAACCCTGTCTACTACTGCCGCTAGTTGGTAGATCTTTTTTAATAACATAAAAAATTGTAACCCAAAAAACAATCAATATTATCAATTTATATTTTATACACTATATATTTAATAATTCTATGTTATATATTGTTAATAATTAGTCATCCTAAATAGGTTGAACAGAAATGACTTTCCCTTTTATGTACATCAACAACATTTCTTAGGTGTTTAGGGTGGTGATGGCCCTGGAAGAGAAACTGTCTCCGATTCTGATAGTCTTTGTTTCTCATGTAGGTTTTAAATCAGGGGATGGTGTAATAATATTCTGTTGTTTGCAATAATCTGTGGTCTGTGAAGCCCTTTGAAACTCTTTGTGATTAAGGGCTATACAAATAAACACGACTTGACTAGACTTATTTGTTGTTATGATTATCATTATTGATCCCCCGCAACGCTAACAATGTATTTAGGGTGGATGCATGCCAAGGATAGTAAATTTATCTCAAGTTTGACTTATGAGTGAACTTAGCTACCATAAATATGAATTGGTCACCCGGGCCACTATTTTCATCCATTTAACATGCTGCCATAATAAGGTATTTTGCGCGTTACCCGATTTGGATCTGTGTTGTATATGAGGCGTAAAAGTCTCACACAAAAGCTCCTAAAAGAGGCTCGCACAACCTATGTGTTGCGCCGATCGAAAGATTTTATTTGATATTTTTACTTTTATCACGAGAATAAAGTCGCTTCTTTGATGTTTGTACATCTATGTGTATATTGGAGCCATATCCCCCAGTGGTCAAGAACACTCACATTCTTGCCTCTTTCTGGGAGATTGATACAGAGGAGAGGATTCCCAGCCACCTCGCTCAACCCAACAGATGTGTCGCAACACCTGCTTTTTGTCCATACTTTGTGCTTATTTGAAAAGCTACTATTTGCAGTCTTTTTTGGTCTCAACAATGCAGCTTGGCTACATCACACTCGTGTACAAACACGGATAGGGGTCTATATCATGACATTTACGATCATTTGTAATACTTTACAATGCTTCACATTACCCCAATTTTTACTAACCTGCATTGGCTCCCTGTTGGTTTGATATGGTTCTGTTGGTATTATACAAAAGCATGCATGGACTTGCTCCATCATATCTTCCAGATTTAATTTCCCCCTATATTCCGGTCCGGAGCCTTCGCTCTTAAAATGCTGGTCTACTAGTGATCCCAAAAGCCAAGAAGAGATCTGAAGGTTGTGGAATGCTCTGCTCACTGAGATTCAATCTGCAACCTCAGTGGAACTGTTTAAATCTAGTCCTAAAACACACGTCTATTCTATAGCTTATGAATGACATTTATTTCACGTTGACAATATATGCGTAGTATTTGTTATTGCAACTTCCGTTGCACCCCTGTCCCTTCTCAAGGTTTCTTCATTTACCTGATGTTGAGGTTTTGAGTTTTTCCTTGCCTTCATGTAGGTTTTAGATCAGGGGATGGTGTAGTCTGCAGTTTGCAATAATCTGTGGTCTGTGCAGCCCTTTGAGACTCCTTGTGATAAAGGGCTATGCAACTAAACATGACTTGATTTTACACTTCCTTAGAGTTTAAAAACGGTAGTACAGAGATCCCTCGGTTTTCTCTGTTAATGACGAACAGAACCAACCGGGAAAAGTGAAAATACACAAAGTAGGAAAGTGAAATGACGAGTAAGAGTGAAATGTTTGCGATGCATGCTCACTAACAGTACTGAAATTGTTTCATAAACCTATGTCAAAGGCCTGCATACACCTGAATACAACAACAAGTTTTTTGTTTATAAAGATAGATAAAAGTTTGTAAACATGGTAAATACACTCATCAATAGTTTCACACGCACTGGTGAAATTCTCATAAACACATGTGAAATTTTCACACACGCCTGTGGAAATGTCATGTTTTTAAAGATGAGTAAGAAATACTTCTAAACAGTATTGAAAATAAAATCTCTCAGTGGCTTTTGAGGTGTGTTTATAAGACTATTTCAGTACTGCTAGTGAGCATTTTCAACCTATCATTATGAACCAAAACATTTAACCTGTGAGTTTGAAAGAATTACAGTACTGTTCATGAGCGTTCTCAACCTTTTGGGTATATTCACAATTATTTCAACTATATTTCCCATGTTTTTCAGTGTTAATGTCTTTATAAAAAAATGAAAAGTTAAATTTTTTTAACCTCACTTTTTACCTTTTGTTATTGGACTTTTTTCTGTTGTATCTAGTTTTGTTTGCTTATTTTTTCTTTTTTCTTTATTTTTTCCCCTCTTTTTAAGTTATTCCGTGCATAATGTTACATAATAATTGGTAATGTAGGGATCAAAGCAACAAAACAAGATGAAAGGATGTTTTGGACCCAAAAAAGCCGACTCTTTTTAGTGAGCAAAACCAAAAAAACAGACCATTAGAGATAGAACTCCGGTCAAGACGAAATTCTCTGACTTACAAATACTTCTTTATAAAGTAACAGAAATACTTTTCTGGTAACTCGTTTATTTTACTATTGGAGTAACTAACTCAGTTAATTTCTGGAAGCAGTAGTTAGTAACTATAAGTAATCCCTTTTTGCAAGTCACATGCAGAACAGTGACTGCTACAAACCAACACATATCCGTAAACATCGTCACAGACACCACTCAATAAATCAGGCAACACAGCATGCATTTTTTGCACTTTTTAATCTTTGTCTTTTTATCTTTTTTCTTTTTTTAACATGACACAGATCTTTCACAAGCGGTCGCCAACATTATTCAAAATGATGTTGATAAAAGGTCATTAATAGAATAATTAGTCGGACAAGTTTCAATAAATAGAATATATATATCTATATATATCTATATATACAGATAGGCTACAGCAGTAATGCTACATTCTCTTTTTGTTTCTTCAAATTGCTTCACAGTTTTTTGTTGTTGTGCGCAAGCAAAAAATGCAAATCTCGCCGTCTAGTAATCTTTATAGTCATGCATTGCTTTTCTTGGGCAGATTTTGGGAAAATTGAAGTCATTTGCGCCACTTTTTTAAACTTCTTTTTATTCCTCAACTATTCTGCTCGCACAGAGAGTGCTGGCGAAAGCAAAAGCGATAGCAAAAGCCAAAGCAAAGGGGCCGCTCAGAAACGGGCTGCCGCAGAAGCTGCAAAATCTCCAAAAGCCAAAGGAAGGACAAGAGAAGAGTAAGGCCATTCCGACATGTGCAAAGAAGAATCGGCAAAAATCCAGAATCAGTCGTCTCAGATGTCCATCAAATGCAACAAATCAAACATGCTAATTGGAAAGAACACCCCCACCCCCAATATTAAATCCAAAGTCTTCATATAAGCGTCAAAAGTGATAGATAATCACACAGGTGCGCCCTCAAAGCGGCGCTCCTTTGGAAGCACAAAAATGTTAGCGGGTCGGAGGTCACAGTTCGGAGGTCAGGGTGAGTAACACAGCAAAAACGACAATACAGAATTTCCATTATAAATCCTCTCAACATATTGCGTCCTTGTTTTTGTTCCTCAAACTGCTCCATTTTAAATACAATCCCTCTTTTGAATTTTTTTTAATTCACTCTTTTCATAAATAATTCATTTACACTACCGTTCAAAAGTTTGCGGTCATCCAGTGTTTTCCATGAAAAAGTCACGCTGTATTTTATCAAATGAGCTGTCCAATGTCTGTGTTATTTTATTAATCTATTTCTATGTTTTTTTTTTCCGTTGCCAGTCTGCCTTCAAGGTCACCGCTTTACTGTAGATGTTGACTCTGGTGTTTTGTGGGTACTATTAAACAAAAGTTGAGGATCTGCAAGGCGTCTATTTCTCAAACTATAATGTACTCGTCCTCTTGATTGTGCCTCCCACTTTCCTTTCTCCAGTAATCCCTCGCTGCATCGTGGTTTACTTTTCGTGTTTTTTTTTTAATACTTTGCAGATTTTCATTATGCAATTGTGTTTTGCAGCACATAACACAAAGCAAATGCTATCGGGGGGGCAGGTCGCCGAGGGTTCTGTGTGTGTGTGTGTGTGTGTGTGTGTGTGTGGTGGGTGGGCGTGACTGTGTGCGTGACAGTCAAAGAGCAGGGCGGGCGCACAAGTCAATGGGTCCACCCAAAACAGACTGCAAAGCACGGCGACAGCTAGAATTTTAGCGGCTCGTTAAATGGCATATAAATGATCAATTGAATCAGACTCTGAGGAAAGTCAGAAAAGGCAGAAAAATGCTGATCACCAGCAGGTGATTCGAGGATTCTTATCCGGTTTGGGAAGAGACTGAGGGGCGTCGGTAAAGAAAGTAATAACGGTGCTGCAGGCCTGGTCTACTGCTAAGGCTAGGCTATGTAACAACTCTCACAAACCACCCCTGCAGTATCTCACAGACGCCAGATTCATTAGCCATGACACGGATGACCTGGAGGTATAACTTGTGGGAAACTACTACATCTGTGAATCTTGTATTCTAATCGTCACAGAGACCTGGCTCAACCCGAGGATCCCCGATGCTAGTGTGCAGCTAGCCATCTACACTGTATCACTTTCTTCCACTGAAAGGTGAAGCCCTTCAGTTATTTTGTACTATTGTTGAATGACTATAAAAAGGAATCATTCAACTCAAATTCTGTGTTCTGTGTTTTCATTTGTAGTTCTATATTTGTTATTTTGTTATAGTCGTATATATTACATGTTACTGATATCTAATGAATAAATAAACGTTCTTAGTTTGCGGGTTTCGACTGTCTCTGGACTTTTTTGCAACGCAACCCCCACGTTTACCGTACATGTCCTCTAGCTTGGTTGTGCCTCTCACTTTCCTTTTTAATCTGGTTAGTGCCTTTTTGTGCTGTTCCCCGAAGGGAGTAGTACACACCGTTGTAGGAGATCTTTAATTTTCACAAGAAAGTTCTCTTTTCCTGGCCATTCTGAAAGTTTAATCACACCCACAAAAGTGGTGCTCCAGATACTCAACCAGCTCATGGGAAGGTCAGTTTTATAGCTTCTCTAACCAGCTAAACCTTTTTCAGCGATGCTAACATTATTCCACAAGGATTTCTAATCGTCCATTAGCCTTCTAACACAATCAGCAAACACAATGTACTATTAGAAGACTGGTTGTTGGTTGCTGGAGATGGGCCTCTATATAAATATGTAGATATGGCATTAAAAACATAAATTTGCAGCTAAAATAGTCATTTGCCACGTCAACTATGTATGGTGTTGTAATATTATTTTCATTAAAAAAAAAAACAGTGCTTTTCCTTAAAAAATAAGGACATTTCTAAGCGACCCATACCCTTTGAACGGTAGTATAGTGAAGACAACCAATTCAAAGTTCATTGCTAGATCATTTTGTGGAAATTACCACTATAGTATATCCAAATAATACTTTTACATAATGCAAAAATAACAATGCATATTTTATTAGATTTCGTAAGTTTTATGTATAATTCTCACAAAATATTTTTATACTATATACAAATACCTACAAATAAATCATTTATATAACAATTTATGACATTGTGTAACTTATATTGATTTTATACTATTTATGTCATTCATCTAAATGACATCCATTTCAGATGGTTAAAACTAAATTGTATTAAAAATAAAAAATATAATTAGCATAGAAAATGTATAATTCATAATATGCTAAGTTTATTGACTGTTATTCCTCACATTGTTTCAACTGTTAAGACATTATAGGGAACATTTGCTTTTGTAACCTAGATTATCTAATAAGGGCTCAGGGGTTGGCCTTTAGAACAGGTTAGAATTTCTTATCTGAAACCTCACCAGAGGCGTGTTCAGGAGAGTGATCAGACATGTAGTCTCTTGATAATCGCTTGCCGCGCACTGCTGAACGTTTTGTAATCGCTCACTGTGATTGCCTTACTGATCCAAAATGGCCGACGACAGTACAATGGATTTCGTTCTACAGCTTGCTTTGAGCGAGTTGGCTGATATGAGCGACAGTTCGCATATTGACACAGTTAAGGTTATCCTAAACGCAGTGGAAGGGTCATACCTGTCTTGCATTGTTCACAAACATTACCAGGCAATGTAAGACGATATATTACATCGCCAACAGCACTCGTCAGGGTGAGATCCTCCATCTTCTGCACTGTCGACGCCATGTTGGAAATCAAAGTAAGCGGTCTTTCTCCCGTGATTACTCAGGCACGCGAGCGCTCAATAATCACTGGCCGTTCAGAAGCTAGCGATAGCTCGCGATAGCAATCACTCACTCTCCTGAACACGCCTCTGATGCCTCCTTATTTTGAGTTTCCACTAAACTTAAAATATTACAGAATATTTAAAAAAAGATCCCCTGAAAAGATTAATCATTGTAATATTTCACATTTTCTTTGCTTCCTTTTCAAAACAAAACATAACTTTCCCCAACTGCACTAAGTCGTCATTTAGTTTGTTTTTAAGAGTACACAGCCTCAACATGTTACCTGCTGGCTGGTTTGCTAGCTCGCAAGTTAGCAGAAGCTATGGCACAAACTGTCACAATAAAAACATTTCGACATCCTAGGAAAGGACAGCAAAAATGTGCTGTTGGCATGGAAACAATCAGCAGGAAGTGTGACACTGAAAATACCCCCCCCCCCCTTCCCCAGCACAATAAAAAACAAAATACATCTGTTTTTCTATTTGTCAAGATAACGTAAATACTTAAGTCGTACTTAATTTGTCGACGGAAGTACTCAGGGCTGCATTTGTTCATGGCACGTGACATCTCAGCAACATTGAATGCATTTGGATTGCTGTTTTTGTGATCCTTGAAGGAGTCTTCTCAAAATCTTCTGAAAGTCTACATATGTACACCTAGCTTAACTTGCTCTTAGCAAGCCCAGCACTCTGTTCTCTTTTGGGGTAATAACATTAATGGAATGACTATTCCCCGACAATTCTTTTTAGTGAAAATAAAAATCAAGTAATGATTCGTACATGGTAGCAGATGCTAATAAAGCGAAGCTCAAGATTGGCAAACTAGCAAATGCTGTAATAAATTGAACACTTTTTACATGAGTTGATCTCCAAACAGAAAGGTAAAATGTTGCCCACACTATTTGATGCGGAACTGTCAGTAGGTCCATAAAAATGTTTAAACAAATGTTAAAAAGTGCAAGTGATTAGAACACAACAAATAATGAAAAAGACACAAAAATCAGGGGGATAAATTAGGGCTGCAACAACAAATCAATAGAATTAATTATCTAAAGCGTGAGTGCAATATACAGTATGCCAACTCAGCACATGAATTCAATACAAATAAGATTGGAATTAAGGGGACTTGCTTGTAGAAGCACTTTAGTTCGGCAAAGGGTGTCTCATGATCGTTTTTATAAAAAACGACATACTTGCAGGTTTATAGCATGCATTTTTATGTTGTTTTGTTTATTGTTAACTCATTCAGTGCCATAACGTATAAATATGCTCATTAGAAGCAATGTCCCTGAGTGCCAACATGTAAAAATACATTTTTGTCATTTGTTTGCCATTAGATGGCAGGAGTGGCTTTGATCAGATCATTGGCCACACATCAAGGAGCCCCCACTTCACTGTGCTGCTTCCTATATCCAGCAATTGAGAGTGTGTGGGCGCCTCCCAAATGACCGAATTCATGTGATCATGTCACCGGCAACGTCAGGCGCTGAAAAGTTCTTGCAAAGCTCATGCATAGTTCATGCATAAGTTCAGTGTTTTTGCATTAACATGTTTTTTTTGCAAGCAAAGTGCCCTTGTGTTTATGGAAAGTATTTTTTAGATATTGGAGGTATCACAAATGCCCAAAAAAGCACTGAAGTGAAAGTTCTGCTTAAAATGCATCCTTTCACAAAAAGCCGTTTTTCTCAGAGGTTTTCATGGAAACAAATATTTTCAAGAAATTTAGCAATGTTCAACTGTTGGTAACTAAACAATTGTAAAATCTGGAAACATACTTTTATTTATAATAAAAGGTGAGGCTTCAGGATTTCTTTAGATTTTTCCTATACCAATAAAGTTGCAGAACAAAAGTTTCCGTCGGCCTTCAAAAATAAGCCAAACGTTTGGCATTGAATGAGTGAAGCCATTTGACAAACACCTGAATTTTATATTGTTTTACATTATAGAGTATTCTGTTGTTTTTTTCTACTATTTTTCCATCTGTCCGAAACTTCAGTATTTGAATAAAGAGAAAGAAAACAAATATGTGTTTGAAAAAATGTAATTCATTGATGAATCGAAAAAAAAAATAATTGAGCAATTCATCAGTTATCAAATTAATTGTTAGTTGCAGCCCTAATTAAAATAGCAGTCAGTAGTGAGAGTGTATTTTTAAATGCTAGCTACCATTGTGCCTTTAGTATTTGTCTTGCTACTTTCAGTCAGTTTTCGTTCCTTTCATTTTTCGCCCAAAAATCCTGCACAAAACTTTCAAAGATTCAAGTTGACAATAATTTTCAGAGTTGTTTTTGCACCCTAGTGGTTTGGAGTGTGATGGATAGGAGAAAAAAAAAGCAAACAAACAAACAAACAAACAAACGAACAAAAAACAACGCAAGTGGGAACTTTTCTATTATGTTGCCGAGTTCTAATGCAGAAAGTCCCGTGTTTCCAAATGAAATGATTTCAGTTCTGCATTGACGGAGAATCGTAGTTTGATGGGTGGGCGATGGCGACATCATTTGCATACGGAGCGTTTTGCATAGAGAAGCCGGGTGAGGATCAAGATCAGGAAGCGCAGTTCACAGCAGTCAGTTTGGCAAATCTGATATCCGCCCCCGAAAAAAAAAAAAGGGGGGGGGGGGGGGGTTACTGGCAAGAATTATTGTGAAGTAGAAGTAATGATAAAAAAATAAATTAATCTTTTACTGTCTATAAATGAAAGGTGCTAAAAGATCAATATTAAAAATAAAATTAGAAATAGAAAATGTTAATCATAAAATAGCTAAGAAATATGTAATCATTGGAATAAAAATACAGGGTTTCCCCAAATATAGTACACACATTTTAGCAGCTGATAACTATTTACTCTTTTAGTGATGGCTTGATGAGTGATGGCTTGTGGAGTTTGCATGTTCTCCCCATGCTTGCGTGGGTTTCCTCCGGGCACTCTGGTTTCCTCCCAAATTCCAAAAACATGCATGTCTGATTAATTAGCTGGTCCGAATTGTCCCTAGGTGTGAATGAGCGAGTGAGTTGTCTGTCCCTGTGTGCCCTGTGACTGCTCCAGCACCCCTGCGACCCTACTGATGATAAGCGCTGCTGATAATGGATGGATGTTGTTATGTGATAGTTTTCTGTAGGAGGACAAACAAGATACGTTCCCTATGTTTTGATGAGGCTGACCTAAGCTCAGACACTCAAGCTGACTGACTTGTATTTTTTTTAAATAACAAAAGCTGCTTCACACATGAGAGTGGGGAGAAAACAGGTAACAAAAAAAGGACGGTGGCGTACTGGATCCTAACAAGGCTTTAAAGGTATTTAAATTAGAATACATATTAGAAAACAAATGACCAACGTTTATGTAAGAATCCCCTTGTTATTTCAATTCAATGACTGGTTTATAAAAGTCCTTTTACATTTTTTTGTGGCTTCAGGCGTTTTTCTTTTGTTTTTTTTTGGTTCTGTTATGGCTCTTTCAATATTTTTAGTTACCAACCCCTGACTTTCAATAAAGGAAATATATTCTAAAATGCTACTGGAAATATGAAAACACAATAGAAGGGCAAAGACAATTTAGGAGGGAGTTTAACAAAGAACCACCAACAAGAGTTACCATCTCTCAAATCAGAGATAAGTTTGAACCTGATGGAACTCCATTTTTATACTTCCAG
Organism: Urocampus carinirostris; assembly: GCF_059441175.1. NCBI lineage: Eukaryota > Metazoa > Chordata > Actinopteri > Syngnathiformes > Syngnathidae > Urocampus > Urocampus carinirostris. The sequence goes on from NC_142357.1 coordinate 15,414,044, forward strand.
TAGCATTTTAGAATATATGCCGACACTAGTGACTAACTAAAGGAGGGTTACAAGATAATCATTGGGCTGGTATCAGCCTATAACGTCACCGTTTTCAGCCCATGTGAAAAGCTTCTGAATTTCAGTCTGTGCAGTACATTGAGTTGTGATTTGAGAACGTTTTTGTTGCACTCCTGTGTATATGGTAATGCCAATATAATTGATTCTGACTGCTACTCTAGTTGACTAAAGTTGACAGCTGCAGACTGAGTCCGCAAACGAGTGTCCTAAATGCAGCACAATGCGTTACTTTTCTGTCCTAGACATTTCCCCGCTGTTTTTTTTTCAAATGTAAGAAATGGACATGAAGGAGCTCATTTTTATGTGTGATTAAGCCTCAGGCTTAAAATCTGGTACGCCTTGTACAGAAAGAAAATTGAGTTTCTTCCGTAAATCCGCATGCGGCTTTTAATGAGGTGCGCTCTGTCGTTTTACGATAAATAATTGAGTTATGGTTGGTTGGATCCCCTAAACACTAGGCTTGTAGGGGCAAAATTTCCTCTGGTGTGTCTTAGGCATGTAACAGTCTGTTGGGGCCATCCCTCTCCAGACCAACATATATTTCCACCTTGTCTCAAAACGGGCACCCTTTTCGTGTAAGGTGAATGTGCTAACCGCTACACTACGGAAACAAGCTGCTGAAATGTGTGTACATTTTTAGGGACACCCTGTATAAGTAACTTAAAAAGATAGAACATAACAGTTAAGATCGAATCAAAAATATCAAATTACAAAAATAAAAGTATACAAAAATACAAGGGAAAAAATTAGAAGGGTTTAGATTGCTCGCAATAACACCAAAGCAAGTTAAAATTTCTGATTACTTCCTGTTGGGCGGGGCTTGAGTGGGTGGCACTTTTACAGGTCCAATCGCAAACGTGACGATGTTGGGCGTGACCTCTTCTGTTTAGTCATTTTTTTCCCTCTTCTTGTTGGTTTGTCATGCAGCCAGGAAGCGGAGGAGCCGATTGTGGTTGTCTTAGCTCCTGAAGAGGAAGATGACGAGGGAAAAAACGATGGAGATGCAGAAGAAGAATGTCGAAAGAGGAGGAAATTGGAAACATGTGGAAGCGGTGGAGAGCAGCTTCATTGTTTGTGTATGTCTTCGCTGCGAATGATCTTGTAGGTGATCCAGTAGAAGATGTTGAAGATAAGGAAAACCAGCGGGAAGGCAACACGCGACACCGTGTCGATTCGTTTGGCGCGGCTAATGAAAAGTTTCTTCATTTCGTCGATGCTTTTCTCTGGCACCGCCCCTCCGCCGTGCCCCGCCCCTGCTGGCGCGTTGTTGTTGTTGCCTTTGATGGCCGCCATGCCGTCCTTCTGCAGGCAGGCCGGGCCCACGCCATAACCCGAACCCGGGAAGCTGAAGCGACCATCTCCGCTGCCGTCGTCTTCCTGCAGAAAAAAATTGACTTGTCTAAAGAAAGGTTTTTGTAATTTTAAGACATTTTAACTCAGTTCTTCAGTGCAGTGATTTTCGACCACTTTACCGCGGCACACTAGTGTGCCGTTAGAGTTCGTCAGGTATGCTGCGAGAAATTATTCAATGTCACTTTTTAAAATATAAAATTTTATAAAACATCTATTAATCATTTTCTACAAATATTATGTCAAGTGTCTGTGCTGTAAAAACAGGGGTTTTTATAAATTATATTGTAATGAAACATACTGTTCGGTGTCATTTTACAACATTTTTGGTTAGTGGTTTGATGCGAAATTTTTCCAATGTAAAAAAACGTGCCCTGGCTCAAAAAAGCTTGAAAAACACTGGTCTAGTGTAATAAGAACATTATATTGTGGGCAGATCAATCCAAATATCAATATTATCAATACTAAGCTAATACTTGGGATTCGATTGATTCTATTTTTTTGAGATGGATAATTTGCTCCTCCACCAATTTCATTAAAGTGCTGATTCTCTGCGCCGATGTAGAGGTTTTAAAACTGGTGTAATGTCATCCCTCCTCTTGACCCTCGTAAGCATAGGTGCTGCTGAATTTTGTGGTATCTGCAAGTTGGCCATTTTCTTTTTGAGGAAGACCATCAAGCAGGGTTCTACAATAATCTAAATGAGAGAATATATAAGAAGCATGCACCAGCACTTCCATTTGTGCCTGAGAGAGAAATGGGCGTACTCTAGCTAACTTTTTCAGATGAAAAAACCCAATTCGAGTGTAATTTTTGATATGTGGAATCAAATTGAGCTCAGAGTCAAAAATTAACGTACAATCTTTTATAACATTTTGTGAAAGTCTTTAGTCTTGCTGTTTTGGTAGAAGTTTCCATGACTTTCAGGATCGATGACAAAGACCACTGTTTTGTCCTAGTTGAGGTGTAGAAATCCTGTGCCATCTACAGCTTAATGTCTAAATTGCATTTTAAAAGGGTATCCACTTTATCGGACTTGTGTCTGCACAACTGTGGAAACTGACACCGTGTCTATTGATGACATCTCTAAGGGGAAGTAAAAACAGATTAAAAAGCAACGGCCCCAAAATTGAACCTCGGGTAATCCCACATTTAACCTCATGCATCCATACGAAATGTCGGTCTGTGAGGTAGGAATAGAACCAGTTTAAAACAGTACGAGAGACACCTACCAGGATTTTGAGTCTATCCAATAACATGAGGTGACCTACTGTGTCAAAGGCAGCACTGAGATCCAGTAGCACAAGAACTATAAGTTCATTAAAAGCCCTAGCGTACCTATCGTATAATTCAAAAGGTTTAAAGGGCGGTCTTTGTACTGTGGTTGATACTAAAACCAGACTGAAATTTCACTAAAATGCGGTTTTCTTCTTAAAAAGAATAAAGCTGAATAAAAACCAGTTTGATCTAAAACCTTCTTGAAAAACAGTAAGTTGGAGACTGGACGGTAACTTTTAAAAAAGTCTAAATTGCTCTTCTTCAGATGGGACCTCACCACCACCATTTTAAACCAGCTGTCTGAAAATAATCAATTGACTTCATTTAAAATCTCTTCCTCAAAAATCCATACAATGTCGGGTCTAAAAGGCAGGTTGTTGGGTTACTAGGGAGAAAACTCAACTAGGTATCCCTGCATCAACCAAGGCAAAAAACTTCCTGTGTTTCCTCAGGTAAAATCGATTGTCCAGCTATAATAAATCTTTTATACTGAGGGATAAAAAAAACTGGACTTGATTTGAGCATTTTTACTTCTGATGTGGCCTGCAACGCCCTCACTAAGAGTATTCATCTTCTCTGGTGGGCAATTTTTAAAAACAACTTTAGTTATTAAAAAAAGCTTTAACTGTTGGGAAATAATATATCATACACGTGTTTTATATCTTTGTGATCCTTAGAAATGTGTTTTTGTCTGATCTTGGTTGGCCATTACTCATCAGCTAAAAAACATGTAATTGGGCCTAATTTCTGAACTCTGGAAAGGGAAATCCCTAGAGAACATCTGCTTTGTATAGGTCAAGTGGCTATGCTGGCTCAGATAAAAGGACCAGGCACGCCTGCAACCTTCTCAAAGGCTGACACAGAACAAAACTCGGCTTTTATTTTCTGCTGAAGGTTTCACAACGTGACAGAATTTGGAATTCAGGACCAAAAGTGTGAGCTTGTTGTCGGTGGGCAAAATGTATTTCAAACCTCAGCTGCCTCTATATGTGACGCCAGCTTGAATATTTAGGCCGTGTCACCACCACCAACTTTGAATAAGCCATCTTGTTTCGTCTCTCACATATGAAAATCAACAAACAAAACGCATCCTGAGTGTGTGCTCGTGCATCAGGTAACACGCTCCATTTTTAGCCTTTGTGTCCCAATTCTGTCCTTGACTTCAGGCAACACCATGTATTAAGACTTTTTTTAATCATGCACATGCGCACGCGACTCTTGACCTCCGCATGCCCTTCAGCTAAATGATGACAGATGTTGCTTTGCTGACAGAATCAATGGGAGACAAAATGCCAGGATGAGGAAGAGCAGAGAGAAAATGGAGATGAAGGAAAGGACAAAATATGAGGAGGGTAAAAGTAGGGTTGCAGCTAACGAATATTTTAATAGTTGACTGCTCACCGATGAGGGTTTGGCACAACAGCTGAGTGGCACAGTTCTGAGGTCAAGGGTTCAAATCCGGCTACCAGCCAACCTGTGCAGAGTTTGCATGTTCTCCCCCGTGCCTGCGTGGGTTTGCTCCAGGCACACCGGTAAATGGTGACATAAATGTCTCTAGGTGTAAATGAGCGAGTGAGTTGTCTGTCCCTGCGTGCCCTGTGACTGGCTGGAAACCAGTTCAGGGTGTCCACTACCCAAAGATAGCTGAGATGGGCACCAGCCCCCCCGCGACCCTACTGAGGATAATCGGTGCAGATAATGGATGGGTGGTCAAAGAGTGTTCCAAACGATAAGTTGATAATTATTCATTTTTCCTAAATCACGCATCAAGTTGATTTCATTATATGGAAACAATGAACACAAGAACATGAGAACAATGAAAATATCCTATGATCCTATTGGAATTACTGCGGATTTGTACAAAAATAAAAAAAAAAGGTCTAAAACCAATTAGAAGCAGTGCTTGGTCAATAAAGACATAAATAAACCTCTGTTCGATTTTGGGGAGGAAAAGAATAATACATTAAAATCAAGTAAACATTTTTTTCATACAGGGAAACAAAGAACAGGCTGATAAGCGGCAGTAGAACAGTAAAAAAAACAAATATGATGTGCATTTTTCGAAGTACATTCAGTGGTCAATTTTAAAGTCAGTAACAAAAGAGCTTATCGATTCTGCATGCATTTAATTTCAAATACCTTTGTCAGGCACAGTCTGTCATAATGCTCAAGCTCTCTTTTTATAGCCAAATATACACTTATAAAATGTAGAATGAATGTTATCAAAACCGTATTGGCTTGAACGTTACATGAATCCAACCGAGGCAAGTCAGACTAAGTTTTGTTCAACTGTCCGACATGCTTTCTTAATGTTTGCGAGTCCCTGAGCTACTGCCACGATATGCAAGGTCTGTGTTACAAGTAACTTTGTATCTTCCGTATCGAGATTAAAATGCTCCCAAACTTTAGAAGTTTTGGTACGCGTACTTGATGTTGAGACTACCATTTCTGTATGTTGAAGTTATAACTCAAGACTGCGAATGAGAAAATCTTGTTAGGGATTATATTCACCTACAGATGCCTCACTCTGTTGTAAAAAGGTGTCTGGCGACAATCGTCAAAAAACCTAATTCCTTGTCGACTCTTTCTATTATTGATATTTGTTGATAACATAGACTATTTGCTGCAGCCCTAGATAACAATGAGTGGGCAAAAACTGAGACTTAAAGATGGCAAAAGCAAGTGTTGTTGTCATGATTTAAGATGTGATGCACCTATGCCCTCTCCTGGCGCCAACTGCCTCGGACTCTGATTGGCTCCCTGTCACTATTTAAACCCACGTCTATCTGTCACCTGTTGGCAGTCTGTCTGCGAACCTCAGTTTACTCTAGGCAAGACTGACTCCCACCTGTCTTTACTCCCGTCTGTTCCCTGGCTTTGACACGTTGTTTGATCCTGACCACGTCTACTCTCCTCTTCTGGCTTTCGACTCGTTTCCGATCCCGACCACGTTTTTTGCTCTCCTGTTTTTTCCGTTCCCGACACCGTCTTCGCACGCCACGGAAGTCCCACTTCCGCGTTCAGAGCGACCTGCTTCCCGCGCCCAGCGATCACCGGATCGTGGGTGCAACCCTTTCCTTTCTTCCAATAAAACAGAGTGGTCCTGACAGTTGTAATATTGGAATGTGTCAAAGCACATGCAGTATATTGTCATGCTTGTGTGACTTTTCAGCTCTAACCTTTTTAATTATCCCAGTCAATCTTCTTTATTTATTAGGGTTCCTACAGCTTAAGTGAAATTTTTAAGACTTTTTTTATTGCCTTTTGAAATCAAAAGACCAAGTTGCCAAAAAAACAACAACCCAATATTGAAACAAAAAACAAACAAAAAAAAAAACCACAAAAAAATCTTGCCTTATCCAAATTACTAGCCACAGCACATAGCCATGGCAAAAACATCGTACAGCCACTTAAATTGACACTTTCCTGGCATGGTCCAGATTTAACGTCCCAAGTCGCTGTGTGTCTCATGGGCAGACCTAAGACATGCGTTTGTAATGAAAGGCCGGATGTTGCCACGAAAGAAAATCAGGGAATTATTAAAAAGACCATTGATTAATATTACTAAATCTTTTTCGTTTAAACAAATGTTGCAGTTAAGACATTTTAATGCCAATTAAGGCCTCATTTTTTAGAATAATAAATCCCTTTTAAGACATTTCAAGGATCTGTAGGAACCCTATTTGTTTATTGGTGATTAATTCACATACCTTTCGAAGTAGTTCTTCTCTCAATTCATTCACTTAACATGTGAATGATTCCATTCATCTAATTGTTATACAGTCTCTACATTGTACTAAGTGGTGTTCTGATTTACTGTTAGAGGGGAGATCTTGAGTCTTGTCATGAGTCTTAAAAAAACACCTGCAGAATTCAGCCTAGACAAATAACTGGTGTCAACCTGGGATTTTGGGAATTTTCTTTTGACATGTTTAATTTTTGTCAGTGCCTTTATTGAGGAAGATTGTTTCATTGTAGACTGCGCCAATTTGAAGTCGACTCACAATAATTAACCTAGTAATAACACAATAACTGCATAGTAACAAAATATGAATGGGAGGTTCCATTCGGCACATTTGTCAGTCATGCTTTTCTCCCATTTTCCAATTTCTCTCAAAGCCAGGACATGTCAGGAAACACAACAGAACCTTTGTCAGTCAAGAATTTGTTTGTAAAGAGGATGAAGTAACCTTCATGTGGCGTCGCCGGCGGCGGAAGCGGAGGAGTTCTTTGTGCTGGCGGGCGATGAAGTTGACAGCGGCGTACTCCAGCAGCGCTGAGAAGACGAAGAGCAAACACACCGCCATCCAGATGTCGATGGCCTTCACGTACGATACCTAACGGCAAACACAACATCAACGTTACATTTAAAATGGCTTGTCCTGGTCAGAGCACCCCTTGTTGGCTGCTATAGTATTTATCAAAAAAAAGAAAAATTAAAAACATGCATGCATAATTTTCGGGAGAGTATTCAGACAGAAAAAAATTTAATTCTTGGTTGGGAGTTGCGGTTAAACCCAGTGACCTATATATTAGGAATTTTGCCGTGTTACGGACTGGTCAATACAACTATGAAATAAAGTTTAAGCTTCTGATGGCAAAACCACAACCTCTGGACATAAAGCAATGGAGGGACTAATTAAAGCAAATTACATCATGGAAAAAAAAATCACTGGAAGTTTTCAACTGAAATTCGATCAATTTGAGAAAAGAAGGAATCAATACATAATTTCTACTTGATATCTAAACACTTCACCTTTTAGTTTGATTTCTTTTATTATCATTTTAGTGTTGTTTGCTCTTTTGTTTGTTATGGGAATGTCAAGTCAAATTATGTTTATTTGTGACGCCCTTAATCACAAGGAGTCTCAAAGGGCTGCACAGACCACGGACTATTATTACACCATCCCCTGATCTATGTCAATTGTTTATATTTTTTGTTTGTGTTGTTGAATGGTGGGTGACTCAACTCTCTGTTGAATTGTGTGTGAGGAATAAAGTTATTTAAAAAAACAAAACAAAACACAAATACAAAGCTCATCTTTGCTTTTCTAACGTCCACCATTCTAATCACATATGTGAAAGTTAAGGCCCGTTGACCAAGGGGTTTTTCTTCAGCCCCAGGTGATTTTTATGATTTATCAATCACACACAAGTTAATTTTCGTTACCTCTTTAACAAAGTGATGTTTTTGGTTAATAGATTTTTCCACACAGTATTGTTGCATTACAATCTAATTATACTTTAAAAATATTTCAGCTGAGTGAATGATTTAATATTAATCTTATTAAGCCCATCCCAGCCATCTCCGGGCAGTGGGCAGGGGACACCCTCAACTGGTTGCCAGTCAATCGCAGGGCACACGGGGACAGACAACTCACTCACTCATTCACACCTAGGGACAATTTGGACCGGCCAATTCACCTGAAATGCATGTTTTTGGAATAAGGGAGGAAACCGGAGTGCCCGGAGGAAACCCTACGCAAGCAGGGATATATATATATATATATATATATATATATATATATATATATATATATATATATACACACACACACACACACACACACACAGACAGACAGACAGACAGACAGACAGACAGACAGACAGACAGACACACACACACACACACCGGTATTTATGTATGTATTTATGTATGTATTTATGTATGTATGTATGTATTTATTTTTCTTTTTCACTGTACACTTCTTCACATTCAGTTGAGTGAATAATAGAAGATTGCTATCATTATTTCCCCTTTTTTCTGGGAAGTAAATTTAGCCCACTTTTGCCATTATAGAAATGATAGATGGTGCTTGAGCCATAATGGCTTATTTTATCCAAAGTTTATGTAATGAGCATATTTATATTAAGGAAATGTGTCTTTTGTGTCTGTCTAAAACAAGAAATTGCGGAAGGAGCAAGCCATAAACATTCTGCTTTATTTATCTGATTATTTGGCAGTTGCATTGAAAATTGAGTACTCAAATCTTATTTAATGACTTATTTGGTAATTTTAGTCGCTGCTAAACGTTAATGCGTTACATTTCATTGCACTATTATTAGAGCACACTATTTTACATTGCCCTATTATTATCATTAGGTCAGTCTCCAACACTACCTTGTAAATATGTTTGCCTTTTTACCTTGAGAATGTTTTCTCTTTTTTTTTTCCCGTATCACGTCTTTATTCTCGAGTGTCCTATTTAATCACATTACCTACAATGTACTATGTTGTTTTCAATGAGGATAAAAGTAGGGTTGCAGCTAACAACTATTTTAAGATAAGAAGATAACTCATTTCATATTGGAATATATTTGTTGGGTTGAATTATGCTCACTTGACTATACGTAGCACCACTGGTTTTAAATATCTGCTGAGGCCCCGACTGCTGTTTCGTTGTGTTGCCAGGTGCAGAAAGCTAACAGCGCTAATGCTGCTAATGGAATTCTGCTCTTTGCCACATCGCTTCCTTGCTTTGCTAATCTCACCTTCGTGGTGATGTGCAGCGACTGGATGTGCAGATATTTGTGTGTGAGAGAGACAAACTCTCAGGTGTTTTTGTGTGTGTGCGTACGTAAGCTCAGCTGTGCTGTGTGATCATTATTGTGACAGCTGAACTGCAGCAGAATCATGGTTCACTTGTTCAATTTTTAGAGCGCATCAAGCACCTCATGTCCACAAACTGTGTGTGTGTGTTTGTGTGTTAAGGATTACTGCTTCCCTGGACATAATTATACAATCCTATATTGGGTCACGCAAACAATGGCTGTTTTCCTTTCTTTAATCTGAAAATCCTCACAATAAAACACTGAGTTGCTTCCACCCAAAATTGTGGTTTCTTTAGCTTCCATTTTCTTCTTGAACGTGAACATTAGTTGGGTTCAACTACTCATTCTTAATTCCATCTAGTGTTGAGACAACCAAGGACGGCGTGACAGGAACACAATTATTTTTCTCGGGAGCAACTACTGTAACATGGTATTGATAACATTTTGTAACCCAACTGTCGTTACAACGTGGTGCGTTATCCCACTACTTATTAAAAGAAGATCAACCATCTCAACATCCTCTGATCGCCGTTTCACCTTTACGGATGATGTAATATACAACGTTCAATCCGCCGGCAACAGTTTAGAGCAGTGGGCATTTTAATATGAACCTACAAAGTACAACTAAACACAGTTACTGTGGCGTCGTCTCAAGCACAGAGGGCGCTGAATTTATCTCTACTAATAATCTGATATTCTCCCAACTGTATATACTCACAACCAAGCCATATTTAAAACTATAAGATAAAACTTTGAAATAAGGGGGTCAGTTTATATGGGATTACCTTACCCCCATATACCCACAGAAACAACCCAAAGAACAACAGTTCATTAAGGAGGTTACAAAAGAACCTCGAAAAACCTTCAAGGAACTGCAGGCGTCACTTACCTCAGTTAAGGTCAGTGTTTATGACTGCACTATATAAGAAAGACACTGGCCAAAAATGGCATCCATTGGAGAGTTCTCAGGCAAATAAAACAATGCTGTCACAGAACAACACAAAGAGTAGTCTCACATTTGCTATAAAGCATCTATAATATCCCCAAGACTTTTGGAGAAACATCCTGTGGACTGAGTCAAAAATGGAGCGTTTTGGAAGGCGTGCATGTCTTTTACATCTGCCATAATCCACTGCGCCTTGTAATTTGGAAAATCTGGTCATTACTGTCTTTCAGTGATGGGCCCAATACTATCCGTGAAGCAAACACAGAAACACAGAACAGAAACCACCTTGCAAAAAAAAGCCAAATTACAATGTGTTTTTAGTAACATTCAAATGCAATTTAAAACTTTTGAAGGAATGCAAGCGGTGACAGACCTTGGGCAGAGAGGCTCGGGAACCCGAGCTCTGTGTGGTCATGGTAAGCACTGTGGTAATGCCCAGGCCCACGCGGGCGGGGGCGGCGTCCATGTTGATCCAGAAAGAGACCCAGGACAAGATGACGATGAGCAGGGACGGGATGTACATCTGGATCAAGTAGTAGCCCATCTGCCGCTCCAGGTGAAAGCGGGCCTCAATGCAGGTGAACTTGCCTGAAGCATAGCAATAAAGCAGCGTCAGCCGGGAGGAGAACAGGCCTCATTGTCGCCTTCTTCAAGACCTCTTGGGACATCTTTTGTTCACAGGCCAAATGGGGTCTTTTCTGCACGTCACGTCTGTGCTACAGCAAGGTAAGCATTTTAATGCTCCCAACTCACTGTCACCGCGATCAATAATTGTCTCCAAAAGTGAAAATACTAAAGAAACTCAAATCTTGTTTTGCTGGGGGCTAATTTCTTACACGTTTTCTTAACAGTTTTTGACTTGTTGAGTTTGGCTTGTACTTAAAAGGGTATAATGATCCCTATATGGCCAAGTTTGATCATTTTGCTCATTATTGTACATTTTCTTATTGTACTAAAGGTAATCTTAATATATATTTTTAGTGTGATACGATAAATATCCATACATATGCCATGCAATTGTGTGCAATGTTTCTGCAAAAAACTAAACAAAAACAACAACATAATTTTTATTCTGCATCTAACAGAACCAATTTTATTTTGAGGCAAACAAACAGTATAATAATTATATATACACATCTGTAATACTGGAAAATCATGGGTTAAATATAAATGAATGTTGACATTCTTCTATTGCGAGTCACCAGTTAGTGGTTGGTGTTTCATTGACATATGGAATATTTGTGATTCATGGATGGGCATGTAAATATACTGCAGCTGTTCCTTCCCTCCTTCATTCCTTGCTTCCTTGCTTCATTCCCTCCTTGCTTCCTTCCCTCCCTTTCTCCCTTTTTTCCTTCCTCCATTCTTCCCTCCCTTCGATCCTTCATTAGCAGCAACAAATTTCCAAATTAAGATGAGGGAGATAAAAGTATCCATCCATCCATTATCTGCACCGCTTATCCTCAGTAGGGTCACAAAGGTGCTTGAGCCCATCCCAGCTTGAGCCATCCCAGCTATCTTCGGGCAGTGGGCAGGGGACACCATGAATTGGTTGTCAGCCAGTCGCAAGGCATACAGAGACAGACAACCCACTCGCTCATTCACACAGAGGGGCAATTTGGACCGGTCAATTAACCTGACATGCATGTTTTTTGAAAGCGAGAGTAAACCCGAGCGCATGGAAGAAACCCACGCAAGCACGGGGAGAACATGCAAACTCTGCACAGGTAGGCTGGTGGCTGGATTTAAACCTAAGACCCCAGAACTGTGCCACCGACACACTAACCACTTAGCTGCCGTGCCGCCCAGATGTAAATATAGGCAAAAAATATACATATTTTTCTGATTTGCTTGTTTAGGATGGTGCTGACCCTGGGGAAGAAACTGCCTCTTAACAAAATAGTCCGAGTTTAAATGGATCAGAAGTGTCTGCTAGAGGACAGCAAGTCAAAGAAGTGGTGAAAGGGAAGCGACATCTACAGTATTTTAGGTAATTTTATGACTTGAAGTAAAATATGTCTTAAAAGGAAATAAAATTTGCAAAACAATCTGTTAACATGAAGATATTATCTAAAAACATTACTTGTTTTGCTACATTTTAAAGGTATTTTTTAGGTAACTTTGCTGCGGAAACGTGTTCAGGAGAATGAAAACAAAATAAAAAATATACAAACTCCAGAGTGCTTTTGTTTTATGGTCTGAAACAAAAGAGTTTGTCTGAAATACCAACACAACTACCGTATCCACCTTCAAGTTGTAATCATTTTCAGAACTAGTGTTGTTTCTCTGTGGCAAACAATGTAAGCTTTTCTTATCGATTTCTTTTCTTTTGAAGAATGAAACAAAAAAGGAAACAAAGCCTGTGATCACTAAGTAGCAAGGTGAACTCAAAAAGTTGCATGTTTTTCTGAAAATCTAGTCTGGCTTAATAGCTACTGTGAGATGGTGTTGCTGTGTGCGGCAATTAAAACCAAGTCAACGCGAAGACTCGGCAGGAACATCCTTGCCATCTTGTGTAGAAAGAACAAAACATGAAAATATAAAAACACCCCAAGCGCTTGATGAGGATCTGTAACATCTGTGTCGACTCGTCTACAACAAACAAATAAATGGACAGGAAGGGTCTATGAGATAAAGGAGGCGAAGAACGCATCTGTGCCGGTTGAAACATAAGCAGAAACTGAAGAGCGGAAGTGGACGGCCAAGAAAGCCGGCTGTCTTTTTCGCAGACATCAACATGCAAAAAAAACACCAGTAGCAAAGTCAACATAAGCGTTTGGCCCCGAAATGTTAAAGCCCACCAAGAAAAATGTACAAACAGCAGAATAAGTAAAACACGTACAGTATGTGGACTACAACTAGCAAGACTGGAAAAAAAGGAGGGAATCATCAGGATAATTCTGACATCTTTGTGGTTATCACCATATCGGTTGTCTGATTTTGTGCAAAAGGAAAAGGCGTAGTCTAGTGGGTTTGAGGCAAAGAGTTGTCTCACATATGCCAAAAAGCATTGTGATTATTTCCAAGACTTTTGGAGGAAGTTCTAGTCGTAGCCTCCTTTTGACCTTTTTTTATTTAGTGTAGAGGTTTATTTGGGAACAGCACAATGACAACACCAAACAACAAACAAAACAAAATATTTAAATTCACTCAATTAAACCCACCACATACCTGACATCAACCGTGTAGGGAATTTGGCCTTTCTAGTGTTCCGTTTGTAGTGTAGTTTGCTACTCGATGTCATTGGTGCCATGCTGTTCTCCTCCAAAAAGATGGCGTGCGGGGGGGCTTTACTTTTAATAAACGTTTGATTTGTTATTTTTCTTTAAAGGTGGTGTTTGTAACTTCAAAATATTGTTCTGGCTGATGCCATCGTCTGGCTGAATTCATCATTGCAGCTCCTTTTGTTGTGCGTGCAAGTATGTGAAGTTCTTAGAAGCGCTAAAACCTATTGCATCCTGGTCATCCTGGAAGCGGGATTACAACTTGCGTCTCGTGGTTTCTTTTTTCCTCATTCTGAGGTTTTGAGTTTACCTTGCCCGCATGTTGATTTAAGATCGGGCGATGGTGTAATTGTAATCCTGTGCTGTCCGTTGAGACATTTTGTGATTAAGGGTTATACAAAAAAATGCAACTTGACTTGAAAATAAACTCTTCCTTTTTCATCTTTTTGGGGGTTTGAGTCGGCATTTGAACTTCATTTGAAACGATCCTTCTCTTACTTTAACACAATGGCGCCCCCTTGGCTCCCAGTATTAATTCAAACCCACCATTCCTGCAAACTTATTAACACTACTGCTACAACTATTACTCTTATTTTAACATTTCACTTATTAACTTGTATAAGTAAAAAGTGTTACCTCTCATCCATAATGCAGTTTTGGGGTTCGACACTATTACAGATTTTTAGCTAGAGTCACAGCTAGTTATTTCTTTGAGCCTTTGCGAACTTTTTTCGTACGGCGTGAAGGGGGCAAATGCCGCTTTGATGGAGCTTTGTCTACCTCACAGTCTTTCACTTGTAATCCTTTTCGACATGCCTTGTATTGTAATATGTGTTCATTTTTAAGGTGCTGGTACAAATGACTTGTGTTTCCTCTGGACCTAGCGACTACGCGAAAGCAAATTCTGCATTGGGCGTTTTCTTCTGTTGCACGTCAGCTTCGTCAAAACCAAGATAGGTCCAAACAAGTGAGGTAACGCCCTTCTTTGGGTGCAACCTTGTTTCCTTCTCGTTTGTTGACTCTGGGACTATGTTTACGGAGTCCACCATGACACTCAATGAGCTCACACGGTGGGTGTGGCATAGTGTGGTGCTTGCAAACTTTGAATCGCGTTTATTGGCTTGTGCTATTATTAAAACTTGCCTCTGATTGGTCGAACATTAACAATTGTGGTTGGCCAAAACTCCATCACTAGCTACAAAACCTTCCACGTTTAATTTTCTGACTTGGACTTCAAACGGCCGCCCTCCTACCGCCCCCTACCTCCTTACCACCCCCACAGATCATTCCACCGCCCCAATGGGGGCGGTACTGCCCACCTTGGGAACCACCACTTTAGCAGTTTTCATCGTAAAATAAAACAGAAACCGCCAGCACACGCGTAAAATCACTCTTCTTCCACCTATTCCCCCACCTCCACCTTTGAGACTCTTTGTGATTAAGGGCTATGTCCACTCCACGCATCGGCCCGGCATTGCAGTACCTCCGGGAACTGTGCATTCGCAATGATCGCTGCAAGGCTTTAAGGCTAGGACCTTAGCTTGGCCTTTTGGTTGAGAGTAAGAGTCCCGGCTCCTTGGCTTTGTAGCGTATTATGAACTGACCGATAACGGATACTGGATAATTAATAAAGAAAATAGAACAATAACCCTTAAAAAATCCCCCCCCTCCAACGTAATGCGCTCTGTAAGATTTAAGGAGATAGGCACGGAGGGAAAACATATGAAAAGGCTCTTTGAACTTAGTTGGGCATTGTTAACACTCACTGAATAGAGAAAATATTTAATTTAAACTTTGTAAGGAAACATCAAACAACGCAACCCACTAACATATTTTTTAACAATACATGTTTATAGTAATCATCTAAATCATTCCATAACGTAATATCTCTGTGAGTGGTACAATGCTTCTTCCAAATTGGAATAAATAAAACAAAACAGAAATTACCTGGAGAAATCAACCAATACTTATGAGGCTTTTTAGTGAGTAAGCTAGACTTAGCGTGTATCACTTGTCCCTCTACTACAAGTCCACAGTGCTTTTGCGATGTGAAAATATCCAAGACGTGGGAAAACTGTGCAGTAATGCGGACACTAAATCAAACCATGTACAGTTAAGAAAATAAGTATTTGAACACCCTGCTATTTTGCTTCTCCTGCTTAAAAATCACAGAGGGGTCTGAAATTTTCATCATAGGTGCATGCCCACTGTGAGAGACATAAACTAAAAAGAAAAATCCAGAAATCACAAGGTATGATTTTTTTTACCAATTTATTTTTCTGATACAGCCGCAAATAACTATTTGAACACCTGTGTATCATTTAGAATTCTGACCCTGAAAGACCTATAAGTCCGCCCATTAGAAGTCCACCTGCACTCCACGTATCACCCTGAATCACCTTATTGAGGTCGTTAGCTGCATGGAGACACTTTTCCACCCCATACAATCAGTAAGACTTTAACTTGTAACATGAAGACCAAAGAGCTGTCCAAAGACACCAGAGATATGTTATGATATGTTAGGCATGCCTCCTTCCACCAGAGGGAGCAAGTGTGTCCAATCACCACACAAGAACGTTTTAAACAGTACACGTCGTCAGGTCATTTTCATTCCACTGCCATGCCAAGTTTTTTTGTTTTTGTTTTAGGTTTCTTGTTCGGACATTTTGTTGGAGCTTTACTGCCCACTTGTTACTTTGTTCCTTGAACTGTACATTTCCGGTTTCGGTCTTTGCTTCTGGTTTGGAGTTTGCCAGGTTTGGTTTTGTTTAGATATTTTGTTTTGTGAACTTTCGTTTGTTACTTTGTACCTCCTTTTGTTATTCAGGCCCATCCCACTTTTTGAGCACCCCTGCCTCCAGTTCGTGCTTTCCCTACATGGGTCCATCATCCTCAAACCTAACAGATATTCCCTTAAAATGAGGGGTTATGGAACGGATTAACTGCGAAAATCCAATGAACAGAAGGTCTTTCTGACATGTCTTTGTCTTTGGACTTTTAATGATCAACATAAAAACAAAAGGAAACACTGTGTTCAGGGAGGAGAGGCAGCAAAAGATGGCCGCTCCTTGCCACACATTCCCGACCAGTCACTTCCCAGTCACTGTGGTGACATACAGCGCAGACGTGCCTTTTCTCAGCAGCACCAATATCCGTCGGCGCCTTCACCCGCCTTCCATGCCAAGCCGAGAGCAAGAGGAGGAGGAAGAGCGAGCAGTGACTGGATTTATGGGAGCGCCACACTTGAGAGCTTTCGGGCTGGCTCCATATTTTTAAGATCGAAATGATTCATTCATGTGTGTCTCCAGGCAGCTCTAATCAATACGCTCCAGTGGACCAGGAAATGCACACACGCTCACAAACACGTCAGGACAGTATATATAACACGGCATGCGGAATTACAAACTCCCCCTCAAATTTCAGGTGGCAAGGTCAATTCCTTTCTGTCGAACAATCAATGGAGACCGGCATGTTTTGGGACGCCCGGGATTGGGTCCTTCCATGTAAGAAGCAGGCATGTGAATTTGATAGTACCTCTAAACAAAAATATCCAAATGTCATGGTATCACTGTATGACAGCCACAAAATGGGATTTTATGCAATGTATTGGCGAAGATAATCAAAAATTTCCCCGGCGTTGAACAAAATACCAAATACATTAAGAAGCATGTGTTGAATTTAAATAGACTTTGGCATTTTTTTATTGCCCACTATTGTTGTTTTTTTGTATTGACATGTGAAACATTTGTGATCCATGGATGGATACGAAAATATACTGTAGATGTTCATTCCTTCCTACCTCTTTCTCTCCTTCCCTCCCTAACTTCCCTCCCTCACTTCTTTCCTTCTTTGTCTTAATTCCTTTCTTTTACTTAGTCTACCCTCCTTCTATCATTACTTTTTTTTTTAATCTTCCTTCCTAGTCTTCCTTTCTTTCTCTTTCTTAGTCTTCCTTCCCTTTTATTAGTCTTTCTTCCCTCCTTTCACTTTCTTAAGTCTTTCCTTCTTTTACTTAGTCTTTCTGCCTTCCTTTCTCTTTCTTTGTCTTATTTCCTTCTTTTCTACCTCTGAACTTCTTCTCTCTTTTCTATTGCTTTCTTTGTATTTATCCCTTTCTTCTTTGTTTATGTGTATATTTTCTTTCTTTGCAATCCTTCCTTCTTTCATCTTTTCCTTCATTGTTTGTCTTCCATCCTTTCTCCTTTTTAGTCTTCTTAGTTCCTTTCTCTTTCTTATTCATCATTAATTAATTTCTCTCTCTCTCGCTTTCTTTCTTTCTTTCTTTCTTTCTTTCTTTCTTTTGCTCATTCTTTCTTTTGCTCTTTATTTCTTTTGTTTTTTTCTCCCTTTCTTTCTTTCTTTCTTTCTTTCTTTCTTTCTTTCTTTCTTTCTTTCTTTCTTTCTTTCTTTCTTTCTTTCTTTCTTTCTTTCTTTCTTTCTTTCTCTCTTTGGTTTGCCGTCTTCGGAAAGTACATCTCATTCTCCCCAGTAGAACCTATATTGGAGCTCCTGCAAGGAAAGGCCTTAACACTGATTTGAATACACCCATGATAAGATTTCTTTCTCAAGCTCCCCCTTTCCTACTTATAGTGGAATATTTTAAGTTTGCGTAATGCTTCACAATGGTCACATTCTGATACCAGCTGGATAAAACAAATAACACCAATAAAAAGTCTAAACATCCAAATAGTTTGTTTTGAGAAGGACATATCATAAAGTAAGGTAAGTAAAATCTAAAGATTATTGAAGGTTATTTCTGCCTTCAAACGCATGACACGCTTGAACCGAACTGGACCAGTTTATTTCTTCGAGAGGTACGCCGCTGCTGTGTTTGCCGCACGTGTGTTTGTATAGCAGCAAAAAACTATTGGACTGGTAGAGGAAAGCGAATGTTAATGACACACAAAAACACAGGCGACTTAAAAAAAGGATTAAGTCACTGAACATCATTACGGCAACACGTTTTTTATGTTTCCTGTTGATTAGCAAACAGATTCAGGCATATTACTGCCAATGCACTTGTCGTTTGCCTACTCACCGGTGTTGTAGTGCTTGGTGCAGTAGCGCAGGTCTTTTTCCTCTTTCAGGATGAACTGAGGCAAAGTTAGGCCGTCCGCCACCTGCACGGCACCTTTCTCGTCCCATTCAAATATAAGGTCGTTCATCGTGTAGCCAACTGCACGCACACATGTAAACAACGTTAGCGTTGTGGACGCTTGCTATTAGCACGCACCCACACTGGTGAGTATGTATACTTAGGTAACTGTTTTAATATACAGTGCCATGAAAGAGTATACAGCGGAACCTCGGTTTTCGAACGCCTCTCAGTTCGAACAAATCGGTTCTCGACCAAAAATGTCGAGAAATTTTTGCTTCGCTTTTCGTTTAAAAAATTGGAGTTCGAACGCCGGTACGCTAGGGTGCGATGCTGAGCGGCGTACGGGTGTAGATCGTGTAGATTGCCCCCACCCCTCGTGAAGAACTGTTATGACGTGCGCGCGCACTTTTTTTCGCTTTCGCTTTTAAAATCGGTGAACGGAGTGTTTTAGCCCCTAATTATGCCTCAGAAGAAGGTCGGTGCAAGCAGCAAAGTTGCTACAGGTGAAATAAGAAGAGTAGTGTGTACAACTATTGCATTTAAGAAAGAAATAATAGCAAAATAAAGAAGGTGTGCGAGTTTCCCTTCTTTCGAGGGAATAGAGCATGGCTTCTGCAGACCACCACAAAGGTAAGAAATCCTATTCATAATTCTTTTCTTTATCCTTTAACCGCTCACCACTTTTCGTGGAGACCCGGGTGCTAAATGACGTGTAAACGGCCTGATTTTTTTCTTTTTACACGTTCATGTTAGCATAATCTTTCGTACGGAAGATTACGCTAACGCGAACGTACGATTAGCCTGGGTTAGCTTCATGTTTACATTCATGGTAAACATTCAGGGTGTTGGAACAGATTAACACGATTTTACATTACTTTTAATGGGAAAAACGATTTTCGGTGATCGAACAAATCGGTTTTCGAACAGGGTTCTGGAACGGATTATGGTCGAGAACCGAGGTTCCACTTCCTAATTTCTGTGTTTTTTGCTTATTTATCACTCACAAAGGTTTCAGATCATCAAACTAAATTTAACCACACAGAGACAACCCAAAGGAATAGAAAATTCAGTTTTGAAATGTAGATTCAATTGATTAAGGGACAAAAAAATAAATAAAACCAAGCTTGGCCCCATGTGAAAAAGAAATTGCCTTCAGAAACTAATACCAAGGTGGGCCACCTCTGGCAGCGATAAGAGAAAACAAACGTTTAAAATTGGTAAAGAATCTTTCACAATGGGGTAGAGGGATTTTGGCCCACCAAAATTATTTTAAATATGCCATACTGGAGAGTTTTTTTAGCATGAACTGCCCGTTTAAGGTCACACTGCTGCCTCTGAATTTTTGTTTTTGTTTTTTTAAGCCATTCAGAGTACAGAGAACTTGCTTTTGTGTTTTTGATTGTTATCCAGACGCATTATCCAAGAGCGCTCGAGTTTGAGGGGACAATTGATGGCCGGACATTTTCCTTTAAGATCTTCTGGTATACACCAGAGTTCATTATTCAACCATAGCAAGTAGTCCTGACCCTGAGACAGCAAAGCAGCCCCAGACCCTCAAAATGCTTTACTGTTGGAATCATGTTATTTTTGTCAAGTGCTGCGTCATTTTTACGCCGGTTGTACACCTTCTAACAAGTAAAATTTTTGATTCACATGTCTCCAGAATGTTTCTTCTAACGTGTTGAACTCAGCTCTCCCAAAACTGTGGTTAGTCAGAGTTATTTTGTGATTCAACAAGGGGGGAGGGAGTAAGGGCAATGACTTTTTCACATAGGACCAAATAAGCCTATTTTTTTTGCGATAATAAATGGAATCTATGTTTCAAAACGACATTTTGTGATACCTTGGGTTGTACCGGAATAGACCAACAGTATGGAGTGAAGGTTTTGCCCGTCCTCCCATTGCTAAACCTGTTGTTAACGGTCAAGACTTTTTATTTTTATTTTTAGAGTTTAGAGTTAGTATGTACACTGGGATTGCATGTGTGGGACTTTCTCGATTCCTTACATGATACATATGAGCGTGTTTACATACTATGTGTAGTATGTATTTTTGGAACTTTTTTCTAGGGTTGGGACTTGGTTTAACAATTTAGCTTTGAAGTGGTCTTAGATTAGGCCAGTGATTCTCAATTATTTTCTGTGTAATTTTACACTACTCAATTCTGATACTCTGTGCCGATTGGAGGCGTAATGTAAACAAAACACTGCCGAGAGAGCGCCACTGCTCTCCTGGTGTAGTGGATGTGCATTTGCCTTTGATTCTGGGAAAAATGTTCCCTGGCGTTAAACGCGCCCATGTCCCTCCTTGATGGAGCCTTCTTAGAGCTCATTTTGAGAATTTACCATCATTGTAATGACTTATATTCCTTACTAAGACTATTTCGCGTGGGCTAGCCCCTTTTTAAGGATTAAAACCTGGTTGTGGATTTAAGATTTGAGTTTGGCCTGGGTTAGGTAGGATAAGATGGAAAATTAGGTGATTAGGTTTGATGGTTCAATTTAGGGTAAGGGGCTATAAGATGCATTATGTAGATGGAATGTTTCAAATAAGATATGAAAACCAAACTGGGTGCATACTGCACGTGTGTATTGTGACCATGTATCGTAAAAATGGTTATGTTCACTATAATAGTATATGCTAGAAATGTGCTTGCTGGTCTACTATAATATTCACTATGTTGAGTTAGTGTGGGTTTAGTAATAAAGTATGTCTACAACTAATGTAAGACGATGGAAGTGGATGTCCCTAACTATATACCTGTGTGTGCACTTGCATAAGTGTACTTACAGCTTTCCAGCTGCATGATGCACGTTTGCACGTCCATTGGGAAGTTTTTGAGGTCCATAGGACAGGCCAACACCAGTGTTATTCTGAAACACACACGCATGCAAGAACAGTATCAGTTCCTGATAAGATGATTGAGTTGAAGCAGTTCCATGGTTGGCCCGTGAGTTGTGCTTTAAAATAAATTAAAAAAGGAGGTGTTGCGGAGCAACACGGTGCACAAGCAGTTCTTTCGTCCTCTGCCTTTCGAGGAGGATTCAGTTCGGACGCGAACTAGCATGCTTGGCGTGAGTTCAGGACGGGATGGCCATGCGGCAAAGCCAGCATCCTATCGCGCCTGCGCTCCGCCTCCAATGCGGCTTTTTCCCTGGTAGGAGGCAATAAAACGCGGCCCATAAAAGCAGGCGCTATAAAATGGCACAGCTCCTCAAAACGCAATGAGGAAAGTGGCATGAGGGTATTTTAGACAGAAAGCCAATTTGTCAATTTAGCACGAGCGCCTCCAGCACAAAAAGTGGATTTTTAAAGAAAATTCAATTTCTGATCATTTATGGAGAGATTCCACCTCGTATTACTTATTTTCGATGACAAAAATAGGTCAGATTGTTGGGGTGGTACCCTTAATAAAAAGTTTTCAAACCTTATTTGAATCATTACCCATTTTTTCAATTTATAAAACATACTTCCCAGATTTTTTTGGGGAAAAATGCAATCTTCGGCTTTATTTCTATTTTCAAACTATAAATTCTAGTTATAATATCCATTCATTATCTGCACCGCCTAATCTCAGTAGGGTTGCGAGGGTGCTAGAGCACATCCTAGCTATCTTTGGGCCGTGGGAAGGGAACACCTTGAACTGGTTTCCAGCCAGTCGCAGGGTACACAGAGACAGAAAACTGACTCGCTCATTCACACCTAGGAACAATTTGGACCTGCCAATTAACCTGACATGCATGTTTTTGGAATGTGGGAGGAAACCAGGGTAACGGAAGGAAACCCGCGCAAGCACAAGGAGAACATACAAACTCAACACGGGGGGCTGTGGTAGCTGGACTTGAACCCTGAACCTCCGCACCGTGGGGGCTGCGCGCTAAACACCCGTCCGCCGTGCCGCCCCAGGTTATAATATATATAATACAAAAGTAATATCAAATATATTAATCATACTTGCAAACAACAAATAAATAAGTTGCAGTTTGATAAATGATACAGCCTATGTGTTGTTTAAGCCTTGGGAGACAAGTTTCTATTTTTGACTTTTTGACGGTTCTAAATTAACATCAAAGAAAAAACATTGAAAAAAACAGTCGACGGATGGCATAAAACAGGCATAAATTTACACATAGCTAACGAGATCCTGAACATTTTGAGTGGTAGTAGGTAAAAAAAAATGAAATGACAGTGTTATAACACTGCAAAAGCACGGACATTCCATGGTCAAAATACCTCGAGTGTAGATAAAGTTATTTTTAACCTCACTGGTTAAGTAAGGCACATTAGGAAAGCTTTCACAGCACGTCCAAAAGGGAGCGCCAAATAGGGCCTAATGGCTTCAGAAGTACAGGCGAATACGGTATACCGTACAACCAAGTAAAATTTAAAATTTAATTGGTAACTGTCCACAAAAACTGGTAAGTCACAAATTAAACTGTCTTGTCCTCTTCTGCAATACCAGGCACTTAAACAACATGTCCAAGTCGAGTGTGCAGAACTTATATCATTGAGTCATTTCTAAAACGCACATTACGTCAGAATATGGACATTTCCACTTCGCACATTTTGTGAATTTAAAATTGGTGGTCACTAAATAGATGAAATAGAAAAATTTCTTGTAGCAACACCAGACAATGTCTCACTGTCACGGTTTCCATGGCACCCAATTGGTCCCCACCGTGTGGCACCAGGTCCTCTCACGGTTGCCACGGTGCCCAATTGGCCCCGCCCTAGGACACCAGCTGAAATGCGTTGAAAGATTCCTCCCTGACTGCTTAAACTCTGTCTTGTGAGTTGCCTGGTGTCAGCGCGTCTGCGAAACTCCTGCTAAACTCTGTTGTGATACGTCAAGCCCTGTGAATCCCCGTTTTTGCCTGTGTTTTTGCCAAGCCCTGTGAATCTCCGTTGTTGCCCATATTTTGCTCCTGTTTTGTTCTTGCCCCAATCTGTTTGATTTTTACCACTTCCCCATTCTGATCAATCTACTTCCGCGACCAACGATCCCCAGATCGAGTGTGCGCTCATTCCTCTTCTCCCCAATAAACTGTAAGTAACGTTACGCGAGTGGGTTCTGCTTCCTGTTTCCTGTCCTGGTCCTGACACTCACAGCACATTGGTTGAGAAACATTGTCTTAAAGTACCGTAAATTCGCGACTACAAAGCGCACCTAATTAAAGGCTGCATGCTCAAATTCAAAACGAAACTCAATTTGGTCTTTGAACAAGGATTTCAAACCACAGGTTTTAACAGCCATGAAAACTTCATGTTCATTTGTATAATTTTGAGCCCAGTGCCATGTTAACAATACTGTGGAGTGGAGTGCCAGATTGCACAGGAGTGTCTCTTCTGTTGTTGTCAATTTTAGATGCCGAGGTAATGGACCAAATTGTATTATCTATTATATTGTATTATTGTTCCTTGAGGATTAAAAGAAATTGAAGCGAAAAAGTTGAAACATCGTGAGCACGTTGTAACGACTAAATATATTACTGTCAAGTCTCCTGTTTTTGCTCCTATTTGTGGTTTACTGTTGCCGGGCAGATTTTATTTCTGGAATGAAAAAAAAAGCTGCACTCTATCTGAAGTAGCAGTGTTTAAAAAGTAGGAAAAAAGTAGCGGCTTGTAGTCGAGAATTCACAGTATATATTTTGTCACGTCAACTAGATGTGAGGCCCACGCATATAAAACGATAGCAGGCATGTCGCAAATGGGCCAATCTCAAACGTCAGCCTCTCTGACTTGTTGAATGCCCCCCCAATCGCAGGCCTGCAATAATTTGGGGCTGCTGCCATGCCAAGGGCTCTGGTAGCTCATACAGTACATCTTCTCTGCCTGCTGCTGGTGGACACCATGATGAACGTCTCACACCACAGGAATACTAAGAAGCTCCATAGATTAACAGCGAGGCAGAGCAATAAAAGGGAGAGGGAGGAGGAAGAGGTGGAGGCGTGCAGGGGACGGCTGTAACTCCCGCAGCCTTGAATCAGATGGGCAAGAAGCCATGAAAATAAAGCGGGAAGCGAGGCGTTGAGAGGCATCGGGCGGGGACGGCGTCAAGGTCTCAGCCTCTGTTGCTGCCAAAGAATTTTGCCCTCAAACCTCGTTGGCAAGGGCCAATGACGCAGAGGTAAGATCTTCAGCATGAGTCTGAGCCTTACCTGAAATTCGACCGAGGTGGGCCTAAAATGTCAATCATTACGTTCAGGTTGAGCCAGGCTCATTTCTTGCTTGTCTCGTTCTCTCCCTCTAAATGTCGTGCTTCATTCTTAAGGAGGTATGGCTGCTGTGGTTTATTGTCCAATTTTTAACCTGTCAAAATGACGGATGGCCTTAAATTTCCCTGTCAACTCTTAATAAAATGTGGGTCAATGATTAAAAATTGTTGGTTAATGTAACTTCTGTAGACACAAAAAATATAAAAGATGTAAATCTTTATGCGGTCTTGTTTAACTTACAAAGGATAGGTGTTAATTTTGTTAGAAATAGCCCCGCCTTTTCAGAACCCTAACAAAAAAGACATTTTGGGTTTGCTTCGGACTCGGTCCTGCAAATCAAGTAAATTTTTCGGGCGCAGGCTGGGTCGGGCTTTAAAACACGTAGCCTGGGTCGGGTGGGAACGTTTAGGCCTGATCTTACCTCTACAATGTCACACTCACCGGATGCTGTAGAGCACGTTTCCGTTTTTGGAGATGCGCAGCAGCTTGTTATCGGTGGTGACCTCGTGGAAGTTGGCGCCCTTCTCGTTGGCGAAGAACAAGTCGGGCTTCCAGATGGAGTCCAACATGGACGGATCCAAGTCTAGAGAGTCGTCCGGGTACTCACTGTACGCCAGCCTCGGGTCATTCCACTGCTGCCGAAGGAAGATGTTGACTCTGTAGTCCTGACGACAGATGCAAATTCCGCCTTCAAAAACGACCAACTTCACTTCCCCAGATCACGAGTCAACTAGTTTTTATGGCCGATTTATGCCAGATGGGGCCGGGGCGTTTTCCAACAACCAAGGGCCGCCCGAAAAAAATTCCTCTGGCCAGGGTGCTATCGTATCCGCTCCCGACATGCCTGAATGTAATGGTTCAGAAAGAATTCTGGCGTGTTCAACGAGGAAGACATACAAATCAGGCTTGGTGGCACTTGTAAACAGAATATTAATTCTTCTCTCTTTTGTCATCCAAGTCGCTATTTATTTCTATTTGCTTGTCTTCACAATCTTGATCAGGGGTCTCAAACACAATTGACTCAGGGGCCATTGAAGTCAGGTTCCAGGCAAAGTGGGGCTGCATCCCATCAAAAATTCCACTTTTCCCAAATATTTTTTTTCTTTACACAAAATAATATGTACGGATAAAAAAGAGAACCTTGTAAAGAATTGATATAAAAACAAAGAAACCAGTAATAAATAAATAATAATCAAACCAGTCAGAAGTCTATTTTCCTGTGTCCATGTCTCTTTCTGTTTCTTTCCCTGAGTCAGTCTCTCTGTCTGTCTCTGAATCTCTCTCTTTTTTGCATTTGTCGCTCTCTTTCTCTCTCCATTTTTATTTGTTTCACTCTCCCTCTATATAGCTCTTTCTTTCTGTGTACGTCTCTTTTTATCTCTGCCTCTCTCCTTTCATTTCTCCCTTTCTCCCTCTCTCTGTATGCTCTGTCGCTCTCTGAGTCTGTCTCTCTTTCTCTCTCGATCCATGTTCCCCCCTTTGTCTCAGTCACTCTTGTTCTTTCTCTCCCTCTCTCTCTCGCTCGGCCCATCTCTATCTTTCTATTGCTCCGTCTGTCCCTCACCCTCTCTCTTTCACTGTCGCTCTCCGACCCTTCCTCTCTCACTGTCAGTCTCTCTCTCTCTGTCTCTCTTTCTCTCTCTCTCAACATCTCTATCTTTCTGTTGCTCGGTCTGTCCCTCACCCTCTCTCTTTCACTGTTGCTCTCTGACCCTACCTCTCTCTCTGTCTCTCTACCTGTCTGTCTCTGTCTCTTCATCTGTCTCTCTGTCTCTATCTATTTGACTTTGTGTCTTGAGTTTAAGCGCCAGCTAAGTACACTGGCTTTCGAATACTGCGTTTAAAACTCACTCCAGTTGGAAAGCGCGTTTTGCAAGATAATTTTTTGTTTTTATACCGCATTCACGGTTATTGGGGCTGAATTTCCAAGTTAATTGTTGGCAATTTAGAGCTCTGCCAAAATAACCAGCGGGAGCTAGCATCCAGTACCAAACTTGCGTGTGCCGCACTCACGTTAAACTTTAATATTTAGGCGGGGGCCTCAAACTATCGTCAAATGTGCTGCAAATGACCAGGGGGCTGTGAGTTTGAGACCTTTGATTGAGATTTCTGTGGGCTGCGCAACACCTTTTACTGTTGCTCACGTTTTCTATTGTCTTTTCACATTGAAATTAGCTCATCATCACCAGGGTTTGGATTTCGTTAATGTTTTCTAAGTGCAAGAGTTTTACATTCCAATCAATCAAGTGTGCCCACGTGCAGACTTGTTGTCACAGGATCTTCTCAATGGATTCATCTGCGGATGAAGGATGATAAATCCGATTAGTTCCCTACTTTGTTGTTTGTCTTTCTAATCTGCTCGGGCAGATTAGCGACCAGTCATTGTTCACTTGCCACTCTCTCTCCCTTGTTCACACACTCACAGTACACACACAAATCTCCCACAAAGACACGCTCTTAATGCAAACTATAAGTTTGTTCAATTCAATTTATGCCGACCTCAGGTCTTAGTGTGTTGTTAGCTGATGATGTAAACACGGACATTTCCTGCTCTAATCCGAGGCTGAAAAGACATATTTGAGCAATCAATCAACCAGCAAATATTTGGGGATGAATAATCGAAGGTATTAAAACATCAAGGTTTTTTTAACGCCAAGAAAAGATGACATGCAAAAAAAAACATTGTTGGATGTTTAGTTTATTTTTAGCATGTCAAATATGTGCATCACTGTCAAAGCTATGAAGATTTCAGAAAAGGAAGCCAAATCACAGTCCGCTTGAGAGCAACTCCAACTACCGTGTTGCCAGTGCTAAAATCAATTTGACAAGACCGAAGCAGCACTTCAAAACAAAAAACCCTTAGTGGACCTTGAAAAGAAGGGAATGGCTTCCTTACCATGGTGGTCTCAGCAATGGAGCCGAAGCTGTTGATGAAGATGTTGCAGGTGACATTGACGGGAGGACCTGAGAACAACAAAAACACATCAAACCTCAAATTCCGCAATAGTTGGGTCCAAAACACACAGGTTTTTGACATTATCATTGCATACTCAATGGCGGTTCTCAACCTTGCTTGTTATGAACAATTGTTGAAGAATGTTTGACGTAAGCTCAATAACCATAAGTTGTTATCTATAATGATCAAAGGTAAAAAGAGACCAGTAGAGTTCTTACGTCTCATCTCGCTAACTCTCACTCCACAAAGACACACAACACACAAAGAGGTCAATCAAAGTGTTTTCTCATCTGGGGCGGCGCCGGTGTCGGCGGCCATCTTAATAAAGTGATAAAAATCCACATTGTGTGACCTACGAGGACTCTAGTGTCCATAAACTGTTTTCAAAGTCAAAGTTGCTCCCGCAACAAGCATTACTCTTTTCTGTGTTGTCCTTGGTGGACTGGATGTGCTCGTTTTGGTCGCTTTCCTGCTTTCAGTGTTTAATGTAAGCTGATAACAAGGAGAAACAGCCAAAAACAACAACATAGGGCAAAATGGTAGCCTTAAGACCTTCAAACATGAGCACAGGTTGTGCAGGGACTACTAACCTTTTTGAAGCAGAGAGCTACTTTGTAATTACTGTTCTTGCGAGATTCTACCAGTTTAATATACACTTCTGAAACTTATCTATTCTTATGTTACTGTTATTACTATGTTGACAATGTGTATTGCTAGATCAAAGCGGCTTTTCCATCTGCCACAGGGATGTCGAATTTTTGGACTGGCGTGACGTCATCCACTTCGCTACAAGCACCCCTAGGGCATCATGTTCATCTGTTAATAAACAACGGGGTAGACTGCTGGAAGTGTGAATTTCCCTACGGGGATGAATAAAGTATCCATCTATCTATCTATCTATCTAGATTGCTTTTATTAGGAAGTATGATAAAGTAGGCTCAGTTAACCACAAATGCATCTTCCTCAAAGAAAGGGGCTCTGGTTGATTAAATACACATTAGATAGATTGGCTACTTTTTATCAGTTGTTCATGTATTTGTGACAGTGTGTAATATTCAGCACGTTCTAGTGATAAAACAAACTTATTTTATCACAAAAAATATTGATTCAAGCAAAAATACAAGAACTATTTCATAAACGTGCGTTGTCTAAAATACTCGTTGGTCGAAAAATGTGTTATACGTAACATAATCTGGAAGTAGCCTACATCGTTTGCCATCTTGCTGCGATGGGTACCCAAGACAACCATACACCTTGTGGAATGTTGGGCAATACCGCAATAGCTAATGGTCAAATATTATGCACTGTCCTTTTAAAGCAAGTGTGTTAAACTCATTTTCGGTGAAGGTCACATCAACTTAATGGCAGTCTTCAAAAGGTCCTGATGTAATTTGTAAATGTAACTAAATGTTATTGAATGGTATGTAAAATAATTGTAACCATTTCTTCTATGTAAAAACAACTCTGAATTAAGGAATTATTAACTTCACAAACATTACACGTGCACTGAACTCTCCGTATTAAATGTGTCATAAAATCAATATAGCAAAATAACAATCGTTTTGGACATTTTTGGGATAAATCATTCCTTAATTCAACTAAGAGAAATATCAGCCCGACCCGACCGGAGTCGCGGGTATTTAAACCCGAACCTGCCCAAACCCGACAGATTAACTTGATTTGATAACCGAGCCCAAAATAAAGCCGAAGTTTTAATTTTCCGCAAAATAAACACGAAGCTTACTTCAGCCGTGCGTATTTCAGCGTAGAACTGTGCGTTTCAGCTGGGATACGCAGCTTAGGGTTTACTTGGGGCCGAGTTCCTTAGAACAAGTGCCCCGCCTAAATGAATGGTTTGGCGCATCTCGGCGACGTGCAGCGAACGAAAGTGAAACTGAACAAAATGGCCTCGAAAATAAAATCAAATTCTGCACATTACAAGCTGCAAATAGTGAATGATTTTGCCAAAAAGTAAGTTTTTAAAGCTCGTAAGCTATTGACAAGAAGCAAAAATGACGTCTTACGTGAGGGAGGTGAAAAGAGGAAGCTACGCGTCTTTTACCTCGACACCAAGGAGGAAAATGTTTTTGGATTTAGTGATAATGGATTGAACTGATAGTTTGGTAAGCATTTTCTTTATCTAAGTAATTACTTGAGTAAAAGTAAGAGCATGCTGTGTAGATCCGAAACTAGATAACAAATAAATGAAACAAAAATAATCAAAAAACGCGAAAGAGAAGCCCGACCGGCCCGACTTAATGATTGACATTTTAAACCCGAACGTGGGGCCCAAGATCTTATCTTTACTCTGTGCATATTGTTTTAAAGATGCATTGTGTGAAAATGAGTTTTTAGTCAAAGCACTCATTTCATCCATCCATCCTTTCTCTGCACTGCTTATTTTCAGTAGGGTCGCGGGGTGTTTGAGCCCATCTCAGCTGTCCTCGGGCAGTGGGCAGGGGACACCCTGAACTGGTAGCCAGCCAGTTGCAGGGCACACAGGGACAGACAACTTACTCGCTCATTCATACCTAGGGACAATTTGAACCAGCCAATTAACCTGGAATGTGGGAGGAACCTGGAGTGCCCGGAGGAATCCCATGCAAGCATGGGGAGAACATGCAAACTCCACACAAGAAGGTTCGATCTCATGACCTCAGAACTGTGCCGCACACGTGCTAACCACTGCGCTGCCGTGCTGCCCACATTCTTTTCAATCATTTATTTTTAGACCATCAGACACTTTAAGCTTGCGCGGGCCACATTTGGCCCCCAGGCCATGGGTTTGACACATAAAGACTAAAGAAACAGATCATGTCATTGAATTCTAACACCTGTTAGTGAACAGATATTACCAATACATTTTTTTCAAGTTTTTTGCAAAATCACAAAGACCCATTACGGGTGAGGTGCTTTCAGAACTGGTCAGCTGGCCACCCAAGATTTCTTTAGGGACAAGCTGGTGTTGCGAGTAACAAGGTATTATTTTTTTTTCTTTTCTTAAAGATATAAACTCACATCACTCCAGCCGAAAAACTCGTGTTGCAGCTAAAAAAGAGCATCGTCGTGGGCATCCAGTGGACTTATTAATGGGGTGTCTGGTTTAAAGTGTCCTTAAAAAGTTTAAAATTAAATATTTTCTCGATTAGGTATGTGTTAACAATGCCCAACTGAGATCAAAGAGCCTTTATATATATCTTTTCACCGCCTGCCACAGACTGCAGTATGCTGGAGGAAAGAAGGCTGGTGGTGAGGGGCTAGAGAATGATTTAACCCTGGCGCTCGTTGTTTTATTTTATTCTCGGATGAAAATGGTGAAAGTAAGATAAGGACTGTCTGAAATACAGTCCGAATGCCAACTCAAACGCCAAAAAAGATGAAAAAAGAATTTTTTCGAGCGCGCCTCAGATAGACACGAACATGCACGCGCTGCAGGAGCAGTTCTACAGAAGCTGCCAAGAAGATTTCAGCCAGAAGATGGCGTCGGCAAGTAAACGGTTTTAAAGTTACGGACGCCCCCTTGAAACACTGTGTGTGTGTGTAAATGGTTGTAAATATCAGTGAGTGCATTATGAGCCTTCCCAAATACGGAGGCCGCCATATTGACTCCAACCTCTTAACACTCCGCACTTGTTTGTTGAACGTTTATTATTTCTAGAATTTATTTGCCTTCAGGTCACAATGGGCAAACACAACCCCGCACACACAGGCTCTGGCAGGCAGGCAGGCGAGCTCTCACACTGGGTCAGGCACTCTAATATCCTACTGCAAGCGGGCGTCTAATTCCACAGGCGGTCCGACGGAAGGAGTTGGGTGATTTTGATGGCCAATTACTCTCCCTGCCAGTGCGTGCAATGGCCGCCGGCGCTTCTCTTGCCAGTGAGTGAGAGAGCAGCACAACCGCGGTCTATTTCAAGGAGGGGGACGGCCTCGCGGGCCATGGCTGGCCTGACCCAAAGGTCGGCCAGCCTTTGTCGTGCCGGTGGGGGCAGAAACGCGACAAAACGTGACAAAAGCGCACCCCGATGGCGGCCAGCCTAGCGTATAAAGACTATCTACTGTATCTTACCGACTATGATTCAGATTCAGAACTGCCAGTGATGGAAATTCGTGCTCTTTTTCAAAAAGCGTTTCTTTCTGTCCGGCTCACATGCTTATTAAATCCTACCCCTTTGACTTGATTAATAATTGTGTCCCACAGGTAGCACTCCTGTGTATTTACAAACAAATAACACCTTCCGACACATTGGCTCCGTGGATACACAGTCTCACCACTTCCATCACTGTTTTTATACCACCAGAGTCATTTAGTTTTACCCCTCCATTACTCTATAATGCTAGTAATCACCAGATATCATTCAGTCACCAGTAATGACGATAATAACAATTAATGACGGTTATAATAATTAGAATTATTATTACCATTATAGAACTGGAGTAGTAGTGGAACTGAGCAAGCGTGTGGATAAGTGAGTACTCGGTTGGTTTGGACACATGGAGAGGATGGATGAGGAGCGAATGTTGAAGAGGATCTACAGAGCAGAATTAAATGGAAGGAGACCAAGAGGGGGCAGGGCACCTGTATAATGCGGGAGGGGTAAACCACTGAAACTTGTCAGGCCCTGCTGTTGAACAGAAGAGTGTGTTTTGTCACCCTGAGCCGCTTTCTTGTGTCCCGTTTCATCTGGAGGGACAAAAGCATGACCAACTTGGGTGCCGAGGTGCTCAACTTGTTTGGGTGTTTGGGCATTTGGGTTGGCCATGGTCAATTCTTTTGTGTGTTTTTTGCTACTTTTTCCTATTTTCTTTTCTTTGTTTTTGTGTTTATGTGTTTGTCTTGCTGTCGGTCAACCCTCTCGAGGGATATGACCAGGGTAGATAGATAGATAATTACCATAATGTTAAAATAATAATAATAATAACAATGTTCATTTGCTTACATCTACCTTTTGCTATATCATTCAGACGCCATTATCTTCCTCTCTGTACTTTCCCAATATTGTTTTTTGTATCTGGATTTGAACAGGTGAATACTTGGACATTTTTTGAGCTCATCCTGTAATTTGCTCCAAAGTTTAACTCCACATACAGACACACACATACTTTTCCTGGTAGTTCTCAGCGGTTGGATCTTAAAGTTACTACATCCCCTCAAGTTGAAAAAAAAATAATTATCGGATCATTCAAATAATGGTTTCAATGGTCGGTGACTTCTCGACTATCAAAATAGGCATAGGGACAGACTTGGTGGACTGAAGTTGTTTTCTCTAAACCCACAACAACCTACGAAACCCAAAGTGAGCAAATGTATACCAGCTAAATTGAAAGAGACTTGCAACTCTCAGAGTGACAGTAAATAAACCAGACGGAACTTCATCAGCCAGAGAAAATCTCTGGAATTCACAAAGAAGAGAAATCGTACAAACGTGACCTTAACAGAAGCGGAGCGAAACAAGCCAAGGGCAAAAACGCCACGCACAAAGGCAGGCATCAGTTTGTCTTCATGTAGGGAAGCGTTAGTTAAGCTCAGGATATTGACAATATTCTAAAAGAAAACATATATCGAATTTATCATTTTTTGTACTTTCTTGCCTCTAAGGGTTGTTTACCATGAATTATGTTGGAAGGAAGACAAAATACGGAGACTTAAAGCGGTCAAAATAAATGAGAAAAACCAAAGAAAAAAAATAGTCAAAAAAGAAATAAAGAAAAAGGAAAAAAACGAACTATGGCAAAATGGAAAACTCAAGAAAAAAGGCAAATAAAAAATAAAAAAAAATAAAAAAGACAATTGGAAAAAAAATGGAATGGAAAGAAAAAAATAGAAAATTGCAGTTTTCTTTGTTTTTGTTTTATTTCTCTTTGAATGGTTTGCATTTATATTGCGCTTTTCAAGTCACTGAGGACCTACCGAAGCACTTTACAATGTGCTTCACACTTACCCATTCACACACACTCACAAACCAATAGCATCGCCAGCCATGCGAGGCAACTACCTGCTTATCGAGGGCATTAAGGATTCAGTGCCTTGCCCAAGGACACTTCGACATATAACACTGAGGAGCCGGGAATCAAACGCGCAACCTCTTTATCCCAAGACTTGTCTAACATTCTTTTTTTCTTAATTTTTCTCATTTGCTTTCTTTCCCCTACTTCGCGTTTTCCCTTTTTGCCTCTTCTTCCTATTTCTTTTCTCCCTATTTTTAATTGCTTGAAAAAAAAACCTTCTTTTTATCTTTCTTTGAAAAAAGATGGGTACAATTGGAAGAAATAGACTGCTTTTTGCTCACTTTTCGCATCCGTAGTCTGTAGTCTTCAATAGACACATTTTTGGTTCAGCTACACATTACAGCGACATCTGGTGGACAAATATAAAACACTGTCCCCTTAAGAACAGCAGACTGTTTTTATCAGTGCCGTTTTTGTGGAAAACTCCATCTTGTCCAATTTCACCCGGACCCTAGCCTCAGCGGCCCCGACTCAATTGACTATAAGACCCTGGTCCAGAGAGAGTAAGCTGCCTCGAACTCCTGGTCGTGAGAAATATAGAATGACATCACCTGGTCAGCCTAAACTGAAGGTGTGGTAGGGAAGGCCCAGCAGCAACAGCACTTCCAAAGAGCACTCAGCAAAATCAACCTGGAACAGAAGTT
The DNA here is from genome assembly GCF_059441175.1 of Urocampus carinirostris. Lineage (NCBI taxonomy): Eukaryota > Metazoa > Chordata > Actinopteri > Syngnathiformes > Syngnathidae > Urocampus > Urocampus carinirostris. The sequence goes on from NC_142357.1 coordinate 15,448,376, forward strand.
TCTGCTGTCTTTCACAGAGCCACAGAACCACAAAACTTTCTCCTATGACTCCTCTGTATCATCCAAATGGTCATATGCAAACTTATGACAAGCCTTGACATGTGCTGGTTTAAGCAGGGGAACCTTTCGTGTTATGCATGATTTCAAACCATGACGTCTTAGTGAACTACCTTCAGTAACCTTGAAAACGGTGTTCCCAGCTCTTTTCAAGTCATTGACCAACTCCTGTCGTGTGGTTCCGGGCTGATTCCTCACTTCTCTTAGAATCATAGAGACCCCACGAGGCGATATCTTGCATGGGGCTCAACTCCAGTGTAGATTGACCGTGACGTTTAGCTTCTTCCATTTTCTAATGATTGCTTCAACAGTGGGCCTTTTTTTTTCACCAAGCTCCTTGGCAATTGCTCTGTAGCCTTTTCCAGCCTCGTGGAGCTGTACAATTTTGTCTCTGGGTTGTGGACAGCTCTTTGGCCTTCACCATGTTACAAGTTAGAGTCTTTCTGTTTGTATGAGGTGCACAGGTGTCTATAGGAAGCAAACAACCTCAAAACGGTGCCTCTGATTCAGGATGATACACTGAGTGCAAGTGGACTTCTAATGGGTGGATTAAGAGGTCTTTTAGGGTCAGAATTCTAGATAATACACAGTTGTTCAAAATCTTATTTGCAGCTTTATCACACAAATAAATTGTTAAAAAATCAGGCATTGTGATTTCTGAGTTTTTCTTTTTAGTTTATCTCTCTCACATTGGACATGCACATAAGATGAAAATTTCAGACCCCTTCATGATTTCAAAGTGGGAGAAATAGCAAAATAGCAGGGTGTTCAAATACTCATTTTCTTCACGGTATATAAAATTATTTCACGGGCTAGGTAAAATTGTACACCGGGCCTGATGAGGCCCTAGAGCTGTGATTTTGACACATATGCTCTAGTCTCTCCAACACTATTTCTTTGAGACATGTTTTACAAAGCTGTACATGTTGTAATTGTATCAAAAATAAAGACACAAACAAAAATAATACAAATTTGCATGTGTTTTTATATTTTTTCATACTGTATATAGCATGCAATGAAAGAAAAAGTTAGAAATATCTTCATGGACAGGATTTAATCTGCTATCAATATTGGTAGCAAAAAAAAAAAAAACGTTATGTGTGTGAGGGAAATTGTAGTTTGATTATAGTTCGAATCATCATCATGGCGGCGCCCCTGTTCGGCTGCGGCTCGCAACAGATTTTTTACACGTCGGCCATAAGACCCAGTCTTCGACTCAGTTTTGACGGCGCACAAAAGCGGCTCGAACTGCAGATTAAGATACGATCGCAGTTTTTTTTTGCTGGATATGCGATCATCCAGACATCAAGCGCTCGGTGCTATGACCACTCGGGAGTGTTTATTAGCCACGGACTGCTATGTCAACAAGACCCAGCGGCCTACAAAGCAGCGAAGCAGAGTGGCAAGACAGCGGCGTGACCAACGGACGAGGAAGCGAGGTTGTCGGGCCGGGCTAACAGCTAGGCTAAAGGCTAAACCCTGCAAAACGCCTCTCCCATCCATTTTCCTCTCCAACGTTCGCTTCTGGACAATAAACTGGACCATTTAACAACTGGAAGTGGCATCGAACCGCAAGATGACGAACTGCTGCGCTAAAATTCTGACGAAGACATGGTTAATCTTATCTATCCCGGCTGACGTTCAAAGAAACTGTGCGGGTCAGATGTATCGACATTTCGCTCTGTATACACGTGTACACAAATGACAATAAAGTAAATCTGAATCTGAATCTGAATGTGCCTTTGTATGATTTTATCCTCAAAATTACATTAATGAAGCCAAAGATTATATCCAGGTGCGGTTTATTATCTCACAACAATTGTATCCTCTTGGGGCCCTCTAACTTTTAATCAAGTTGTCCTTCACTTTAGTGGCGGGAAGTCTGGTCACAAGCTTGCCTCCCTTCTACACTCCCTAGACTTTACAGTTAACACACTGTACTTTTGTGTTACAAAGTTTCATTTTTCTTACTGCTTATTAATTATGCACGCACGCCATCCAGCAACCAGCATTCTTCGCATCATTTAAACATGTTATTTTTGTTTAAACCAGATTTGTTTCATGTATCCATGTGATGTCGTTTAAGCCAATCAGAGATGTGTTGTTTTACGCCTGTATTTTCAATAAATGAACCTGTAGCCATGGGGTGTGTGTGATTCCTCTCTGAGATGATCTTGGAAGCAGACCTAGGGGAAAGCTCAGGTGGGACGCAATGGAAGGGCTATCAAAAACCTAATCTCCGACTCTTCCTTTCTTTACCTGAATACAATCTCAAGTTTTAACCTTGACAAGTGCACCCCTCTCATAATGCCTCATTCCATACAATGTTGAGCACAACTAACGCGAGCCACAAAATTCCTAAATCAGCAAACCGCTCTCTTTCATTTTCTTCGCAAAAGTCCATCAAACCCAATGAAACCACTTGCGCACTACACCAACAAACAAGCACAAAGACTTGAAGCCGAGCCTCTTAAAGCAAGGGCGGAAAAAATGAATTTGTGACTTAATGAGGCTTCTGTTGCTTCGTTAAATATTCATTGCAATGGCGTGAAGGAGACCACCTTTACTGAGCTAATGCTCGCATTTACAGCACACGCTAACAAAGAAGCAGTGAAAAAAAGCCATCAGCCAATCGCCCGAACTTAAAAGCCTGGCACATTTTCTCAACTGCGTAATCACAAGAACAAAGAAAGAGGAACGCTCTTAAAGTCAATCAAGGAAAAGTGTGGAGATATTCCAAACTATGGTTTTTCAAACGAGACTTTTAATGAAGCTGCTGAGGTGTGACAAAGCAAACGTGACAGCTAACACTCAACACCTTATGATGCATTATACTCACGACACTCGCACACACGTGCAAACATTTTGATGACTTCCGTAAATAGAGACAAGTAAAGATCTCAGAAGCACGATGCAGTCTGTTGTGTTTGTGCTTGAATAGTAAGTTCTAGGGCTTAGTAGCAAAATATAAGAAATGATTTTATTAACTAAAAAAACTGGATTTGGATGTATTTCCATTCACGAGTGCTTTATTTTGGCTATTTCGACACAATATCACCTATTCTACAGTTAAATCAACAACCTCCCCCATCAATAGCAATAACACCTCTATTGTAGTGACTTCTACCCTAAGGACATAATAGCCTTCACATTGTTGCTTACAAGGAAATGTTCATTACTGCATTGGAAATCTCCAAGGTGCCCTTCCTTTTTTCTGTGGCTCAAGGATACCTCGTTGTTTCTGACACTTGAAAAGATCGAGTACACTTTGAAATCACATACTGTATTCCAAAAGTGAATTCCCCTTATCACTTACTTCAAAAGTTTAAAGGTGTTGCCCTCACATTACATTATGTGCATGATGATATTGCTTTTGATTTTTGTTGTGTATGTTTTTAGAGTACCAGCGCATTATATTATGCATCAACCCACGTAAAGTAGAACAGAGGTGGGGCAGGGTAAGAGGGGGCTTCATCTTGAGTTATATATATGTTGACATATTGCCTTATTTATGTGTTACTATCCTATCAATTTCTGAATCACAAGAAGTCTGGCGACTGCATGTTTACTTTTTTTTTTTCAACACATCTTAAAAACTACATCTTAAGTGTCACGATTCTGTCACTTGCCCGCCAATTGCCCTCACCTGCGCTCACTCTTTCAGCCCCAGCTGCCACTCGTTTCCTAATTATCCCTCTCCCTATGTAAGCAATTCATTCTCGGTCACTCTTTTTCAGTCCGTCAGCGAACCTCGGCACATGCAAGACAAGCACTTTTTGACTCCGTCTCCCGTTTTGAATCAGACCTGCTTCCTGCCTGCTTCCGTCCCCTGTTTCCTTTATCAATCCCCTGTCCCCGGCTTCCCGAGCACCTCCGGTTACCTGACTTGCTTCCGATCCCCGACCACGCTTCGTTCCCCTGTCCCGGCTACCCGACATGCTTCCAATCCCCGACCATGCTTCGTTCTCCTGTCCCGGCTACCCGACTTGATTCCAATCCATGACCATGCTTTGTTCTCCTGTCCCGGCGACCAGTTCACCAGTTTGCATTTTAGGCAAAAGTACATACCGACCACTCTTTGTTGCAGTGAAAGGAGACAAGTGATACACTATGTATCACTGGTCATCCTGGAAATATACGTTTAAAAATTTATTCGTTGTACTTATTTCAGTGTTAATGTAGTTGTTCATTTTAATTGATAATGTTTGGACTTCCTTTGTCAAAATCACGCAATTTTCACATTATATTGTGAATTATATCAGTGAAATTAGTGTGACCTATTACTGTGCTGAGCATCTGCAGATGCAGAGTGAGGCATGCGTAAGACCAAGGATTCTGATTTAGTGCACACCTCAGCCTCAAATAATAGAATTAGTGATTGTAATAATCAAGTCTTCCAGTAATTATGTTTTTGTTGCATAGACTTTTTTGCGATAATGAAGGATTACCTATCTATTGATGCTTTTATTCAAAAGGGGCAGTGCATAGACTTCATTTATACCTTAAGGTAAGACAGTAAAACGTTTCTATGGGTCAGTCTACGTATTGCTTTCTCACTGCAATTCAAATGATGAATAAGACGTAGGTTCAATTATTTGTAAATCTGACTGTGCCTCACAAGACGCAATCCTCACTGAATATCAATGTTTGAAATACAAAAATAATTTGGTGATTCTATCTCCTGCTGGATTCTGCGCCGCCATATCGACTTCATTAGCATGGGACAAGCGTGCTCCAGTAGAGTTGCGGGTCAAAATACTATGCGGAAAGCACGCTAAGTAAGGGAAGACGTCAATGGCGTTGAACAGAGCGTCGACTTTGCACTGTTCACTGCCTTGAGAAATCGCAAGTCGCCAGCGTCTTTCGTAAAATCTCTTCTTCTGACATGCACTTGCAATGTTCTTAGGTACTATCAAAAAGGAGCTGGGTTTTAGGGTCAACACCTTTTTTTACCAGACTTTAGGTTAGAATTTACTCTAAGCAGAAAAGCTCATGATGTATTTTAGTTAAAATTCGGGTGGGGATATAAACTAGAGTCAGTGAAAATGTACTGTGCTATAATGTGAAATATAGATTATTATACATTTTACTATGTATTACAAAGCATTACAAAATTAATGGTAATTTTGTGTCAGTACTGAAATGTCTACTGAATTGTTTGCTTTTAAAAAACATGAGGACAGCACTTTAAATACTCACGATAGCTGTGTGTTGCTACTGTATGTACCGTTTAAACTTTGTTCAACTCAGTTCCTTATTCTTTTGTTCAGTTTAACTCCAGGGCTGGCACCCCATAAAGAAAATCTTCTTTACAGACTTGTTTGGCAGTGTTTTTCCACTATTTTCAAATAGCAACATAAAAACGTTGAAGAAATTAAAAAATAGGTAAGTTTCTCTGAAAGATTAGGAAGAAGTACAGGAACCTAGCCCTAATGTTAAGTAAAAATACAAAGTAAAATAGAAGAAATAAAATGTTCACCAAGGCTGTGTTAGTGAACTCTGTTAAAAAAAGAAGAAGAAATAACCAGTGTTAAAATAACACTTTAACACTTTAAACCTTTAACATGAACCCAGCAAACACACAGTCCTTATCCTTACAGTGCTCAATTAACCCAGGTAATCTTAATTATGTGATATCATAGTTTCCTAAATGGATAATGATCTTTAAAATATAGACTGCGGAGTCTCAGAGCCAGAATCAGAATGCTCAAGGACAACTTCTTCCATCAGGCTATCAGAACTTTCTCCTTGCCCTATCCCCTCTGCTTTTTGCCAAATAAATGCAAGACTGCTTTATTTAGATTTGAGATATATTTTGACATTTTATTACTGTAAACATGATCTATTTTTATATTTTTATGCATGTTTTTTTGTTTTAATCTTGTTGCAGTTATTTTTGTTGTGAATTATTTATTGCATATTGCAAATAGGGAAGGGGAAGTAATTTCATCTTTACTGTATGTTGTGCAAGGGGCAGCACGGCAGTGCAGAGGTTAGCACGTGTGCAGCACAGTTCTGAGGTCATGAAATCCAACCTTCCTGTGTGGAATTTGCATGTTCTCCCCGTGTTCGCGTGATTCCCTCCAGGCACTCTGGTTTCCTCCCACATTCCAAAAATATGCATGTCAGGTTAATTGGACGGTTCAAATTATCCCTAGGAGTGAATGAGGGAGTGAGTTGTCTGTCTCTATCTGCCCTGCGACTGTCTGGCAACCGGTTCAGGGTGTCCCCTGCCCACTGCCCAAAGATAGCAGGGATGGGCTCCAGCACCCCCGCGACCCTGCTGAGGATAAGCGGTGCAGATAATGGATGGATGTTGTGCATGTAGCATATTTGACAATAAAGTTTAAAGTTGATAAAGGCAACATCAACATTATTGCTTTCGATCATTTTACCAATATTACAGTAACAAATAATCAATAATGCAGTCAATTTACAAGACTTGATGTTTAGTTAGCCAGTGTGAATGAATTCAAATGGCTTTGTGGGAACTCAGTGCTTTAGTAAAGCGACCGGAAGCACCTTTAACAGGCATAAATGCAGAAATGTTGCGTGCGTTTAGTCCTTTGCATTTTCCTAAGGACGAAGGGTTATGGTCAGGCGACCACTTGTGATGATTAAAGTTGTGGTAAGCAAACGCAATATACCAATGACTATCCTGACAAGGATATGAGGATTTGAGTGTGTCAATGTTTGTGTGACTGTGCAGTTGAAAAAAAGAGTGTTTGTGATTTAATGACGTGAGTTGATGCCGTGCTGTTATTCTGCTTTTGCGTGCGCAAACATTTCCTATCCAGAATGTGTGCGTGCATGCGCAGATGTGTGTGTGAATAGATAAACGTTAGCGTGCGTGCAATTTAATGAAGTGCGTTGACGTTGCGCTGTTAGGTGGATGCTTTGAATCATCTTGACAGGAAAGGAGATGTATCATGGCAGCCGAGCGCACACGCACGTGCCACACGTACACACGACCAGGTTGAGTCAGAGCGGAGCCCTCCGTGGAAATGTCATGTGAAGGTGAGGCCATTCGCATTGTGGTCAGGCCTAGAAGCGAAGCGGGCCGGCACGGCACGATACGACACGGTTGATGACGGGCTCTGTGGATAACCTACGACCCCCATGGTTCAATTTACTCTTTTTGCAAGCTTTGTGAAAAATGGACAGGATAACCTTCAATTTGGGGCATCTGAACACAAATGGATGAGTGGTCCAAATGAGCAACTTGCCCTCATTGTTTAACCCTCCTCAGTTGTGGGCTTGACTGCTATCCATGTGACGCTTGTTTTTTCAACTTTTTTGTTGAGACTTGAGTGAATGATAACAATTTGGATGCCTGTCTTGTAAAATACCATTAAAATCGGGGTGTGTCATTTGAGGTCTCCTTCATACGTTGTAAGTGAAACATTTTCTCAATAAAGTATCTGTTAACAATTCCTAAATGAGGTCAAAGAGCCTTTACGTTTTTTTCCCATCACACCAATCTGTTTTCATCATACTTTTAGCAACGCTGTTCCAGACGCGCAACATATTAGGTAGAAAGAAATCGGGTAGAGAAGGGGGCGAGGTTCGAGAGTGACCTTATTCTTGTCATCGCAGTTTTTGTTAGTGTAACGTGGACATGGTGAAAGTAAGAAAAGGCCCGTTTCAAATAGAGTCCAAACGCCATACCGAACTCCACAAAAGATGACAAAAGAGTTTATTCAAGCACGTTTAAGAAATGCATGTTCTTGCACACACAACATTACTGCGATCATGAATTTAAGCCAGGACATAGCGACAGATAGTTAATAATGTTTCATATTCTGTACAGAACCTCTGAAGAACTTTTTCTATATTCATTAAACTAATGTAAAAAAAAAAATCAATTAATATATTTATTTGGTTAAAATTAATCCACCCAACCGTTTTGTTGAGCACATATGCTCACCTTCAACTGGTTGGTCCCAACCCAATTCCAAGGCAAAAAAATGATTTCCCATCACATTTCTTTAACAGAGCATTCTTTTAAATGACAATTAACTTATATAAATTGAATTTTGAGCCAGATACCTGCCAGTAACATAAAGAAAATGGAAAATCTAAACGTTAAATATCTAACTTAGACAAATTTGATTTTTTCCTGCAGGAAAAAAAACGAATAGGCGTATACACGCCCACCGTTTGACAATAAAATGTGTTAGATGGTATTGTGCACTCCATTTTTATGCTTGAAACACAAACTGTCTCCAAGATATTAAAAAAACAAAAACAAAAATGTGTGCTTGTTTAAAATCAAAAGTGGCAAACCTTTACCAAAACAGAAATCTAATGCAATCGTTGGAGTTGTTTATCCATGCACGATAATTTTCTTCAATAGACTAAAATAGAGGTCTCAATTCAAGATTTTTTGTTGTTAATGACAAAGGTAGATTTTTATTTATGAAATCAGTAGGTATTTTTAAAGGGAAAATCAGTAGTCTAATGTGTAAAACAGTAGCCTACTCCTTTTTTCATTTCGTTTATGTAATTGCATTGTACAGCTGTATTTGTGGAAATATTTGGTTATTTTCTTTTGTCAATTAGTGGTTGATGTTGTGTTTTTGTGTGCTGTGCCCTAATGAAAGGCAACAGATATGACAATTGCAGAGGCAAAAGATAGCTGAAAATAGAGGATGTTTCAAAGAATTTAATCGTCTTTGAGATGTAAATATCACAGAAAGTACATGATTAAGGCACATTAAATTAAGAAGTATAACATTTGAAGTCCCCAATAGTTATTTTTCCAAATCTGAATAAGAAATTCAAAAGCATGTGGATTATGCAAACGATTTGACAAATGTTTAATATTTGCACCACCAAAGACACGGCATAGGTTAGGTAAGGGTCTCCAGCAGATTACAATTTTTTTTTTAATGTCCAAATTATCTGCTCGTGAGTTAGTACAGGAAAATAAATACACAGACCCTCCCCTACTTACGAACATTCGAGTACATACGAACATTTTTTTCGGGATGTCAAAAAATACAGTACTACAGTGCTTCATTCCGCCGTTACCGGTGTGTGGCGCAGTGAGAACTCACCCAGTATCTGCCCCGAATAAGAAATCCGGCTTCCTCTTCCTAGTTCGTGGTTAGACATACTGTACTGTATCTCCAGCGCGCTAAGAACTTTGACATTTTTATTGTTTAATATCTCGTGCACCCATACAATATGGTTGGTGTAAAGTGTAAAGAAGAGATGAGCCGCTTCTTTTGAAAATATAGTGGAATAAGAAAGCTTGATGCGGTTGAGAAAATGGTTGGAATATTTTGTTTTAGCCACTTTCTACCACGGGGGAGAAAGTAGCCTAACTCTTGAAGCTCATCTTCCACGAGTAAGCTAAACTTCACTTTATCTTTATAGAGCATATTATTTTATTAAATGCTTATTTTTCAGTACAAAACAATAAAGGTTATGTATAGAAGCCTTAAACATATAAACCTAAAACGTACATTCCATAAAAAAATAACGCACTGAACAAATTTAACTTAAAAAAACGATCGTCCGGAACGCATCTCATTCGTAAGTAGGAGAGCGTCTGTGATAATGATTAATTATTAATATTAAAATGATATCAACTGTTTTGATACATGTTTCTTTGTCAATCAATTAATTTAAAATAATTAAATTCATGAAATGGGCCTCAAAAATTTGGCTGGCAGGATCTCGTGAAGGAAGCAGTACTTGGCCGAGCTTTCAGCCACCGGGTCACTGCTGTGTTGAAATCTGTGAAAAGTTCGAGTCTCGCAACCCATCTTTAAATGCAGAAAATTAAAAATCTCGGCCCGTATTTGCATACAGCATCAGCATCAAAACTGAAGGAATAACACCCAGCAAGGTTCTTGTTCCTGTCCAAAAAGGTTGGCAATGTCTTACTGCCGGCAGCTTCGCCGCCGTGGATGACGAGAGAGAGAGAAAGAGAGAAAGAGAGAAAGAGAGAAAAAGGGGAGTGTGGGGAGAAAAGAAAGAAGAAAGTACCTTTCTTGTGTGTAGCTTCATTTTTGGAGCCCTTGGGGTCTAATAATAAAAAAAGATGACAATTAAACACAACACAAATTGTTTGTTGACTTTTTCTTCACTCAAAACTAACAAGAGCTCAGCAACTATTCGTTGTTTATCCTGCTTGAGGAAAACAACTGGGCTATCAAGGGGCGGAGGCGGCATTGCACACTGCCAACAAAAGAAGGAGGCAGGGGGCACGTTGGCAGCAAGGGGAAGAGGGGTGGGGCAACATACGGTGAAGGCAATAGCAGCAGGGCATGGCGGGGGGGACAGGTGAAGGAGGGGATGCACAAGTCTAAAAGAACTGCAGCGGCCATGATGACAAAGAGGAAGGAGTGGAAGTCAAACAGGCAAAATGCACAAAACAGTCGCGTCAAATGCGACGCTTGATCCGCATTGATGATGCAAGATGGGAAGGGGGGAGGGCAGGGGCTCACGATGCATCAAGACCACATGTCAAAATGGCTTCCTTTTCGTTTCGTCTGCGAGCACTCGGCGTCGTTCATGAGAAGAACCGTAACGTCCACATGTTCCCGTGATGACAATCAAAAACCCGACAACAAAAATCACTCGTTACGTACTATTCCTTGGAGGTGCAACTTTGGACGTAGTGCGACACCTTAAGAAATACTCCTATGACTCCAAGCACCATCACAACAAAAAAATATATTGTCTTTGGGCCGAGCGTACTGAAGCAACATTCAAGCACCTTCTAAAAAATACGTAAAATCTCTTAGCACAGCAAAAGTCATCTCAAACTGAATTTACTTGACGGCCGCCGAAGCTAGGGTCATGGTGAGGTTGGGCCTCAGTCAGGTTTTCCACAAAAAAACATGTTAAAAATATTCCACTGTTTCAAATTGCTTTGTTTCAAAATTAAATGAGATCTAAAAAAGCCATCAAGTATTGTTCAAACAAAATCTAAAATTAGAATTCCAACTACCGTAAATTCCGGACTATAAGCCGCTACTTTTTTCTGAAATGTTCAGCCCTGCGGCTTATTCAGTGAAGCAGCTAATTTATGTAATTTTTCTAACGGCTACCAGCGGCGCTGGAGTATAAAAGGTAAGATTATGACCAGAAGAATATGTGCGCCAAGAAAGACTTCAACCTCAAGGTTTATGCATACATTGTTTGTAAAGTAAAGGTACGTTCCGATAATGAGAAAGATGCCCTTGATGGCGATAGTTATGAGGAGAAAGTTGAGGATGATCTACGGTGAAATTTACAAACACAGGATGCTTGTTTTTGACAGACATGTTTGATGCATTGCGAGCGTGATCCTACTAGCGTGTTGGTAACTTTCAAAGGCACGGTTTGGGATGAAAGTTATATTATTATTATTAAAGTTTTGAAAACTCTCTCGGTGTACCGTCTTTCTTCGTAAATATGTGTAACCATGTATAATATGTATTTGCAACTGTATATTTTTGTAATGTATTTATTTTAGAGATTTATTCTGTTATGTGTTCTACGAGCGAATCAAAAAGAAGGGGGCTGAGCAAACGCGGGCTGATGGGAAGTGGAGTAAAGCTGAGTTACCAGTAGATCTGTCTGTTGTCGCAGCGGACAATAGTGGATATATATTTTTCCCACCCTTAACTTTGGAAATATACATTTTGTATACTTTCAATGGGACCCGGACTTTACAAGTCTGCCTCATACGTTAATTACGGGTATCATTTTTCCATCCATGATGCTGACTGTAGTTTTAGAATTGAACACCATCTAAGAGCTTGCTCTGTCCACTCCACTCATCGGCCTGGTATTGCAGTACCTCCGAGAACGGTGCATTTGCAATGATCGCAGCAAGGCTTTAAGGCTAGGACCTTAGCTTGGCCTTTTGGCTGAGAGTAAGAGTCCCGGCTCCTAGGCTTTGCAGCGCATTATGAACTGACCGATAACGGATAATGGATAATGAATAAAGAAGACAGAACAATAACCCTTGAAAAATCCCCCCCCTCAATGACAATTCTTTAGTGTTCTAGAGTATAACATATGGCACAGATACCATGATCATGAATGTGGTTCTCAACGCTTCCATACGCCATGATCATTGATTTTTGCAATTCGGAGATGGAATAAGAGCTTGCTCTGTCCACTCCACACATCGGCCAGGTATTACAGTACCTCCGGGAACGGTGCATTCGCAATGATCGCAGCAAGGCTTTAAGGCTAGGACCTTAGCTTGGCCTATTGGCTGAGAGTAAGAGTCCCGGCTCCTAGGCTTTGTAGCGTATTATGAACTGACCGATAACGGATAATGGAAAATGAATAAAGAAGATAGAACAATAATCCTTAAAAAATATAAACATAAAACTTGTCTAAAAAATAGTCTGTGTAAAAACCTGTGAAGCCCTTTGATACTCTTTGAGATGAAGGGCTATACAAATAAAAATGACTTGACTTGACTTGACTTTTTTTAGGTCCTAATCCACATCGTCTTGGTCACTGGTAGCAGACGAAAACGTCAGCATGGATTGCAATCCTCGATCAAGCATTTATTTGGTACATAAAATAAATTGTTTATACAAATTATCTCTATATATTCTACATAGTCTGCTGTGAGTAGATATGTGACACGTTGTGTTTGTAAAGTGTATTATCGCTTAATTAGCGAAATTGATATCATTAATTAGGGGAGAAGTTGGCTGAGTTTAACAGGAATGGAACATGATTGGAACTTTTAATATGAACTGTTCAAAACATGGCTTCTCCCAAAACGATTTATTGAAACATTAAATTTTATCTGTGCTTTCGTGGGTGTAATTGGCTTCCCCCACGCAATTCAGGCTGCTGTGACATATGACAACACTGCAGAAGCAAAAGCTGTTAGGAAAAAAAAAGTTGTTTGCTAAACAATGTCAAGCAGAAAAACAATACTCAACTCATAATTGGTTCAAAAGTGTGAACTCAGCAAAAGTTATGACTAATTATCATAAACATATCCGCATCAAACGTGCAAGACCTGTATTAGAATTGAGCTTACATATGAAGCCATGTCCTGGATTAGCTCAAACACCCAAAAGAGACTTGTATACATGCATGTACACCTTGTAGCTATGAAGACCTTAATGCCGCCTTAATGACAGCAGTAGAAAAAACAACATGGAAAAACAAATGGCGGTGTAGTATAGAAGTACATCAAAACCTGTTGCACATTCGCAAGTCTTGGTTGAAGTGAACAACACAGTTGCCAAGTTGAAGCCAATTGACGACAGTACACTGGGGCAGGTCCAGGATTTACATGGCTGCCGCAATCAGGGACGTTTTAAGAACGTTCGAGGAAACTCAAGACGTCATTCAAAACAAAAACTTAAAAAAGGTCCATACTTCCATCCGCTGACTTGCTTCCTTGAATAAATACCGTAGTTATTGTAGTAGTACTTAGGGGGGCATTGGCTCAGGAGGTAAAGCGCCTCGTCTTGGGATCAGGAGGTCGCAAGTTTGATTACCGGCTCCTTCGTGTTATATGTCGAAGGTTCTTTGGGCAAGAGACTGAATCCCTAATGCCCGTGACAGCAGGTATTTGCCATGCATGGCTTACGCTGCTATCGATTAGTTAGTGTGTGAAAGGGAAAAGTGTGAAGCACATTGTAAAGCGCTTTGGGAGGTCTTCATTGACTTGAAAAGAGCCATATAAATGCAGACCATTTACATAATTGCTTTAAAGGCATTTTTTTTCTTATTTTGAAAGAACTCAAAGGTGTCTCAATGTTTTGGAGAGAAATTCCATTTTAATGCCAATTCCTCAATAAAAAAAATCAACATGGTGAATTGCTTCAATCACCCTTCTGAAAGAATTCCAATACGATGGTGTGCTCCAGCCAGCGCAACCTCATATGTGCAATCCTGTTTTTAGAGGTGCTCAAGCACCTACAACTTGAGGCAGCGTCGGGTAGACCTGGAATGTATTTCAATACCATAACTGGTTTGAGAAATTCAAGAAGAGGACTGGCTCAAAGTCGCAGAGGAGTTTAATTAGATAGTAAGTAGTTCGTATCGAAAAAAAACGCTAGTTACACGAGCAATCATGCATGCAAGCATGATCCTGGAATGAATTAAGCTCGGATGTATGTATGTAGTACTACAGTATAATTATACAATTGGCATTTAATTAAAAATTAAAAACAAAATACTTAGACGTCAACGATCGGCAACAATCAGACTGCGTGACTAGTCTTTGAATGCAGTCCAGCAAATAAAGTGAGTTGTCACGGTTGCCATGGCGCCCAATTGGCCCCACCATGTGGCGCCAGCTTCTGTCACGGTTGCTAGGGCGTCCAATTGGCCCCGCCCATGGACACCAGCTGAAACTCGTTGACAGATTGCTCCCTGTCACTACCTTAACGCTGTCCTGTGAGTGTCTGCAAAACTCTGTTTTGACACGTCAAGCCCTGAGAATCTCCATTTTTCCTGTGATTTTGCTCTTGTTTTGCCAAGCCCTGTGAATCTCTGTTTTTTTCCCTGTGTTTTTGCACCTGTTTTGCTCTCGCCACGATCCGTTTGATTTTGACCACTTCCGTGTTCTGAGCAATCTACTCCCCGCGACCAACGATCTCCTGATCAAGTGTGCACTCCTTTCTCTTATCCCCAATAAACTGTGAGAAACGTTACGCGAGTGGGTTCTGCTTCCTGTTTCCTGTCAACATTACCCAAATAACTTTTATAAAAAAAGCATCACCATTGCATGAAATGTTGCATCAAAGGCCTATAGTTTAATGTGAAGGGGCTTAAGAATAACAGCATAAATGACCTTTAATCTTGCCGGGTGAAAACGCCAACCAAGGAAAACAAGTTCCTGCATACTTTTTCAATTGTTTGTTTGATAATCAACTAGTTAACGACTCATTCAAATTATTAGATTTTTTATCTAAAGTGTGTTTTAGGTGGAAAGAATATTTAAATATCTCTAATACTCTCCTCACCAGAAAGCAGATTTTGAGGTGGGGTTGGCATCTATGTGGACGAGAATGTTTTAATGTCAACATCAAGAGAACGCCGCTCGCACAGACGGATTTTTCCTCACATTTTGTACTGTCAAGCACGCAGGCGCCTTGTCGTTTGCTCGTCTGTCGAGACAAAATATGGACTTGTGGAGAATTGTTTTGTGGATTTCACACCCTGTCGAGTTTTACCTCCACGCGTGGCCAGGCATGGCGCCGCGCTCGTGTCACGCTAAGCCGAAGCTTAAAGTAAGGATTAAAAGTGAGCTGCAGGCAGAGCTTAGCCTCGGGGTGTCTCTGTATCACGCTAGCTGACTAGCTAGCGCGCACAAGCGCCGCTAAGATGCCGGGGCAGCTAATTAGCTGTTCATTCTCGATAATCACGGAAAGCGTTACCAGTGACACTCGAGGACGGGTGTGAAGGGATTCAGGCATGTTTGAATCACATTAGCAAATTTTGAAGCCTCCAGATTTATTAAAAAAAATCCTTTCTTTCCTTATAGTTTTTGTTCCTTATACAGTCAAATGAAAAAGTTTATAAATTTTGTACTCTACTTCATCTTTTCCTTTATCGTATCCTATAAACTTAATTTCACTTCACAAATATCACTGTGTTTGTTTTCTTAACCAGTGGTCTACAACCACAGGGCCCTGAACCAGTACCGGGACATGGGTCGTTTGGTACTAGACTAAACAGAAAGACATTTTTGTTTTTTCTCTTACCAATTCATGTACAGACGCTCCCCTACTTACGAACATTCGACTTATGCAAAACGGTAGATACAATAATTTTTTTCGGGATGTCAAAAAATATCCGGATATTGCTGCAAGTTAGATTTTGTATTGAGTGCACCCTTTTCCAAGTAGAGGACAGTACTGTAATGTTTCTTTCCGCCACATGGCGCTGTAAGGGGTCAACCAGCATCCACCCCGAAGAAGAAATCCAGTTTCTACTTCTTGGTTCGTGTGTATTGTAAACACACTGTACTGTATCTCTAGCGCGCTAAGAACTTTGACGTTTAATATCTCGTGAATCCATTCAATATGGTTGGGGTAAAGTGTAAGGAAGAAGAAAGCTGTTTCTTTTGAAACAAAAGCTTGATGCGTTTGAGAAAATGGTCGGAACACTTTTTTTCGGCTACTTTTTACCACGGAGGAAAAAAACTCACTCTATTTATCTTTATAGAGCATATCGTTTTATGAAATGTTTATTTTTTAGTACAAAACAATACAGGTTACTTATACAAGCCTTAAACATACTATCTATCTACCCATGTCATATCCCTCGAAAGGGGTGACCGACAGCAGGACAAACACACACAAAAACACAGAAAATAAAAAAAGGGAAAAAGTGGAAATAAAAACACACCAAAATGTTTTGACCATGGTCAACCCAAATGCCCAAACACCCAAACAAGTTAGGCACCTCGGCATCCAAGTTGGTCATGCTTTCGTCCCTCCAAGTCACTCGGGTCAGGGTGACACAACACACTCTTCTGTTCAACAGCAGGGCCCCGACAGCTTTTACTGGTTTACAACTGCCGCATCATACGGGTGCCCTGCCCATCCCTTAGAACGCGTCCAAACATCCCTCCATCCTTTCACAACACCTCTCCACTCATTCCTATCACAAACAAGAGCTCTAGCTTCCACTATATGTATTTAGACCTCTTTCCTGAGGAGAGAGGAAAAAGGAAATAAATATAAACCATAAACATACTAAATATATCACTTAAGCAACTTACGAACAAATTCAACTTACAAACGATCGTCCGGAACCTAACTCGTTCGAAGGTCGGGCAGCGCCTGTATATGTAACGGGTGTAATAATAACTTTTGTTTTATTGAAATTCCTGCTGAAATATGTGTATAGTTTTTGGTAAATGTCCTGCAATGCTGAGTCCAACAGTGCCATCTGCTGGTATGGGGTGGGGTCTGGTTTTGGCTTCTAACATGTGACCGGGAGGCGGGGTTTGTTGTTAGTCTTACCAGAGAGAACTACAAAGAGATCAAAGAGATCAGACCCAGCAGAAAAAGCTAATGTTGTGACTCATCCATTTGCAGAAACTGTAATAATAAAAACCTCATCATCCAGTCCAGCGTGAATGTGGATCTTTGGTGGGACACGTACACCGCGGTTACATTGGTGCCGTGACCCGTGACTTCTATCAAGCTCTCCGAACCGAGGACTGTCCTACCTGCCACATCATTTCATGAAGCCATCAGCTCACAGTATTTAAAACTGCTATACAGTGACACACACATTTTTTTCCCACCAAAAACTAAAGGAGTGGGTGCAGGTTATTGCTTTTTTAATTTTTCAGACAAGTATTGCAATTTCGAAGTGATTTTTGATTTTAAAAGGAAAGTGCATTTTCTACGTTAGTTTTTTTTTTTGGTGAGTACTTAACACTTAGGTGCATGACCTACTAGTATATACACTTTTCCATGAGTGGAGTCAATAATTAGTAGGGAAAAAAATAAAAACACTAATAGCATCATGTTATACACATGTTTTATGAAGAAAACATGACATTACAACGTTTTTTTGATTCTAAAGATCTTAAAAAAATACCCCTTGGGGTCATTTTTGTTCGCACGTATGCATCCAAAAGTTAATACAAGCGATATGCCTTAACCCGCCCGTACAACTGTTAAGAAGCAAAGACGGGTCTGTATGATGTCACTAGTCACTGGTCCTTTTGGCATCTCCAAATGGCCACTTTTGGAAACGCCTAGACATACCCTTAAAAAATATGTGCAAAATATAGAAGTTTAGGTTTTTACATTGTGATGAAATTTGACCTGAGACCAGGTGAGGCTCAATGCATTTGTCCCAGCTGTTTTCCAGCTAAGATGCCCGTGCTACACTCATCTTGCATGTGATTGCCAAAAAAAAAAATTCAGACGAGAATAAAAGCCTACTATTTCTGTGTTTTCCAACTCAAAATGCTTAGTGTTAGTAGCACTTGCGTTGATTATTTCAGTTGGGGACAAAACTTATTAGTGTTACCTTTCAAAAGAGACCAAAATTGTCCAGATTATCCAAATGGTTTCACAAGAGCATTCCATTTACTCTGGTTACGTTTTGGATTGAGATTTTAGGTGAATATTACAGGATTATTAAAATGATAAATTTAAGTAAACAGCGTTGTCTTCTGGTGAGTTTTTAATAGGGATGCAGTCTATAAATCTTTGAAAAAAACAACACATTACACAATCGCACTACGTAACATCAAAATGTTGATTTCGGTTAATCGTGAAGCTCTCATGCGCGTTATACCGAGGTTCTATGGTAGTTTATACCGTAATTAGATAGTCAACAAATACCGCTGCCTTCATTAGCTCAGCAGAAAATGCAACGGGGACCAAACCCAAGTTGCTGTGGTGAGAGTGCCAAATCCTGACCACTAGGCTACTAGGCATGTAAATGACAAAGGAAATGGCATTGGATGTTATCTCATCAACACATTATTTTTACTCTCTGCGCCTCGTTGTTAAATGTTGTAATTGAGCATTATGAGAAAGAGTTCAGACCAAACAATGTTGTAAAACATGCTACTGTAGGTAAAAATAGTGTGATGATGAGATCAAATCCAATGCCATTTCCAATGTCATTTAGATCGCAAGGTGGTCTAGCGATTACAAGTAGAGGATTTGGGCTTAATTTTTTTATCATGTTATTGTTTTTATTGTTATTTTTCAGCCGTGCCGCGAAAATGCAGTCAGACTTTAAAAGAGCTGTACAGAATTTGGAATCTGCTGCTATCTCCCGACTTGTGACATCATTGCAGCCTCTGTCAAGTTTCTTATGTTGCACGTGCAAGTACGTGAAATTCCTAAACACACTCGAATAGACTCTTTTTTTCCCCCATTTTTCTTGGGGTCTGTCGATTGCCGTTTACACTTCACTTAAAAAGGCCTTTTTTTTAAACTTTAACCATTTTCATGCTACACCAAAAAATACAAACATACAAAAAATGTGGGAATGAGAATCTAATTGCTCCCCTCATTCCTCCTGCCAAATTTGTTCCCCCTGAACAGCTTCGCTTAGAAGACATATGATAAAAGCAGAAAGGCAAAGTGAGGAAAAACACAAGGACATTGTTAACACATTCTGTACTTCAAAGAGAAATCATTCTACTTTAAACTTAAATGACACACTCCACCTTTAAACTTGTCCTTGGTACAAAAGATGTTGCAGACCACTATGCTTTATGATGTCTTTAACTAAAACTACTGGTCCTAATATAAAGTACAGCAGGTCACATTGACCTATTGTGTTAGGAAATTATGAAAAGGTCAAATCTTGACAGCTGCTGTCCTTCTGTTGGCCCATTATCAAAC
This sequence comes from Urocampus carinirostris, assembly GCF_059441175.1. Lineage (NCBI taxonomy): Eukaryota > Metazoa > Chordata > Actinopteri > Syngnathiformes > Syngnathidae > Urocampus > Urocampus carinirostris. The sequence goes on from NC_142357.1 coordinate 15,467,746, forward strand.
TCTTCCTACTATATCCATTTTTTCAGGTTCTTCTCATGCTCTATCCTTTTCTTCTTAATGCTGTTGCCAAATCTTTCGGTTGAGGGTTGTTCTTTTCATCATCCGCTCAACTTTGCACTGCGCCTGCACTTCCACCATGTCCTCAAGCGACATTTGGGAATTTTTGCGTGACACGCTCGCTAAGCTAAAAGCAACTGAACTTGTTGTTGGTCAGCAGGCCGCTGGCACGCTAGGTGAGCTCTGTCCGCATGCGTCCACGCTGCTAGCGCGTGCTGGTTACAGTGCACATGCCCGATACTGCGAAGTTGCAGCCATTAGGTAAGCGCTGATGGCAGCAAATCTCGGCGGCCCATCAAGACACATAACACCGTGCACTTACTTAGCCTGTTAGCCCAAATTTGGATGTGCTAAAACTTGGGTGGTGGTGCTGGTGCTCAGCAAAACCAGAAAAGCAAAATTCTTATCCTAATACAGCGTTCCTACAGCTTAAGGCAAGTTGAATTCAAGACTTTTAAGACTTTTTTTCATGTCTTTTGACATCAATATTACGATCAAGTCAACAAAAAACACAACTGAAACCAAGAAACCAAGAAAAACACAAACATTTCTTGCACACACTGCATCAGGCCTCGTACACATTACCTGGCAGAGCTTTTAGCCCTTGCGAAAATACGTTCGTCGGCCAGACACTTCTCATAAATGTATACTTTCCCATGGTCCAAAGTAAACTCCTCTATCCGAAGCGGTGGGGAGAGTAGCCAAAAAAATTTACTCAAGTAAAAGTACCGTTACTTCAGAATAATATTACTCAAGTAGAAGTAAAAGTAGTCATCCAAAAACTTACTTGAGTAAAAGTGAAAAAGTACTTTTACTCTTACTTTTACTCTTTCTTTTAATTACTCAAGCACTGAGTAAATGTAGCAACGTCGTATTTCTCGATTTTTTTGGAACAACCAATCTGATCATCAAATTATCAAAGTCTATCCAATCAACAAAAAACACATTTAATTTAAAAGTAGATTGAAATAATCAATGTAAATTTAAGTGCCTTAACAGACAATACAAAAAAAATAGTATAAATCAAATAAATAAATTAAGCACATGTAGGACCAAGTAGCACATTTAAAGCCCCAATACTTAACAGGCTCTGCAAGCACAACAACAAACTAGCCCATGAACTCGAACAAAAGAGACATTGCATTTTGTAGCTGTTGTTTGGCATCCTTTTTAAGGGGAGTAAATGTAAATATATTCCGTTACTACCCACCACTGGTCTGAAGTTGCTATGTGAATTGTAGACACATAGTCTCTCACACATATTACTGAGTCATACATGCATCTGCTCAACTCTTAAAGGCCCGATTAAAACCACATCACTGTTTTGATAGTTCCGTCTTTATGGTCACGCGATGTTGCCATGAAAGCAAGTCAGTGAACTAACCAAAAATAATTAATAAATGTTACCAGATCTGTTAAGGTCAAACAAATCTAAATGTTATTAATATATTCAAATTTTTAGACTTTTGAAAACTAGATTTAAGACATTTTAATGCCTATTAAGGCTTTATTTTTAGAATAATGAATTGCAATGTCTTTTAAGACTTTTCAAAGAACCATGTAATGTGCTGATTCACAGCAGGTAAATGTAGTGACTGTTTCGCTTAAAAAAAAAAAAGAAACATACAAATATAGCTTGTTTTTGTTTCAAGAAATGTTACGTTGGTTGGTGTCTGAACAGGTCTGAACTTCTTTTTGTATGTGCAGTTAACTGTGCGTATGGTTGACATTGCTTTTCTTTCAGTGTTTTCAGAGACAAGTGCAAAAGAGTGCTTTGCATTTGTATGGGTTCCAATTTTGACCAAATGAGTGGCCCTATGAGAAGCTGTTTGGGAAGAAAATCATACTTGCTTTTACAAATGACATCATACTGTTAGATTATCAAAATATGTTACTGAGTATTTGTCGCCACAAAATACGATTTCCAGCTATATTAAGTTTATTATTTAATCATTACAGCATTACTTCAATATGAGCATTACTCAATAAGTTGTCATAAATTCACTTATTTTCATCAACATATCTGAATGAAGCCTTTACATTTTGTATCCTTTCATGTCAGCAATTTCCCAGCAATGGTCTGATGTGTCAGCCGTATCGTATCATACTATCTTCAAAATACTGCTGCAACCGGTTTTAACAAAGGGCTCTTGAATAAGATGAGAGTTCCTTTCTTTGGCCTGTTAAAGTTTTAAGTTCCATTTTTTAAATCGAAATCCCTTTCAAAAAAAACAAAAAAAAACGGTTGTCAACAATGTTGGAGGCCCTTTTGATTGTGAGATCTGTCTCCTTATCAGACCAGCCCTGAGTACTCTTGTTTTATCTTTATTTTGAAATTTTGTAATTAATGTGCCTCACTGAGTTGATTCTCTCAAGCTATATTTTTTCACAGTCAAAATACTAGGTCTGGTCCCGGAATAGAATACGCGGGGAGACATCGGAATGTCCAGTCGCAATCAATACTCACTTCACTTGCGCAACTATACTCTCATACAGACTCAGTCTTACACATGCACAAACTCTACTACACTCTCTCATGCATACAACTATACTCTCAGACACATGACTCTACTCTCTTACATTAACTACTATACTCTCATTCACACACTACTATACTCTCTCACATATATTTTATACTCTCATACCCACAGTACTATACTCTCTCACACATACTACTCTACTGGGAACAACTCCAGTTTGATGCTGAATTGTACAACATATACACACAGATCAGTGTGCATCGCCTTGGCTACCAAAAGTACCCAAAATAAAACAACACTGAAAGTTGAGGTGATCATTACTCTAGGTGTAAAAATACTCTCTCAAACATACAACTATACTCTCAGGCACACGACTATACTCTCTCACACATATGCCTATACTCTCACAAAAATTTAATACTCTCATACATACTACTCTACTGGGAGCCACTACAGTTTAACTTTGAATTGTACAACATACATATACCGATAGGTGGTACGACAGTATTGGTTACCAAAATAAACCAAAGTAAAACGACACTGAAAGTTAAGGTGATTATTACACTAGGCGTGAAAAACCCATATAGTATTAGAAATTTAAATGATGTGCAATAAAGAATAGTAGTGGTTGTGAGAGAGAACAAGTGTATGTGTGTGTGTGTGTGTGTGTGAGTGTCCATAGTAGTCTGTGTGGGGGATGAAGTTGTATGTCTGTGAACGCATAGTAGTGTGAGTAGAAGGGCATAGTAGTGCGTATGAGAGAGTATAGTAGTGTGTATGAGAGTGTATAGTAGCATTGGTGCATGCTATGACTGACTGTACGAGCGTATAGTTGTGCATGTGTGAAAGTATGATGTTAAATGTGAGAGCAAGTACAATCTACTTCTGGAACGGCCTCTCGTATGGCCCCCTGTTCTGAAGAAACAGAAACGGTGGGCTTGGAGGAACTAGAATGGAGCGCAAATAGCAAAGCACGACCACATGCCCCAGAGGGCTTGTCCACGTGCGTACGGGAAGACCCCATTGGAAGAAAAACCATAACATTTGTCCACCCACGTGTGTGTTTCCGGCGCTAGTGTGTGCACGTGTGCGTAAAATGAATGTGGTCATCACCTCTCGATTGCATGTCAGATGACTGAGCAGAGCTGTGCTAGTTTTTCTTTTAGATCTGGAACAAGCAAACACACACGCACACACACACACACACACACACACACACACACACACACACACACACACACACACACACACACACACACACACACACACACACTTACTGGCTAAAGTGCACAAGGAAGGATCAAGCGTGAACTGTCCAGTTCCGCAGGCGACACAACAGCCCTGATGGAACGCCGACATTTCAGGTCACCTCTTCACAATTATCTCTTAAACGATCCCTGAGACAAAGATGGGCTTCGGCTCCTCATCCTTTGTGGCATCACAAACATTATGCTCTCAAGTTAGGTCAAGGGTTGGCAACCCAAACTGTACAAAGAGCCATGTAAGATCCCTCCAAAAACAACCGCAAAAAAGGAAAAGCACCATAGAAGCCTCTAAAGGAGGACAACATATACCGTACATAAGGCCTGAGTGATAAAACAGAAACGGTAATTATTGTCAGATACAGTACCTTGAAAAAGTATTTGCCCCCTTACTGATTTATTTTTGCATATTTATCACTCACAACGGTTTCAAATCATCAAAATAATTATAATATTACACAGAGACAACCCAACGACATGCAAAATACATGTATTAAGGCACAGAACAAATCTAAACTTATCTCAGATTATGTGCAATGATCACCTGTTTACTGTCCTTCATACTTGTGAAATGCTGTGTAGGAGTTTGTCACCATGTGTCTTTGTTCTGACATTAAAGATTGGTGAAAGCAGCATTTGGATTTGTCAACTTTCACTCAGGGGAAAAAATAGTATGTATGATACATATCGATATCGACTGACAAAAACGTTTTATTATGATACCAATTTTACCAGGCCTACTGTATATACAGTAATCCCTCATTTTCAGTAATCTCTCACATTTCTAAAAAGTGCTGCGATCGTCAGAACCCGCGAAGTAGAAACCCTCATTAATTTCTCATATAGCCTTAAAGATCAAAACCAAAGAACGAACCCAATTTACAGGCTCAAGTTTTTGTTTAACAAAAAAACTATAATATAAATGTTTTTTACGAAATACTTTTATACTGTCAAATTGAAATTTTAAAAATGATTTTGTCTCTTTATTAAAAATATTGCGGACACAAGCCACTTTACTTAATATGATACATTGTCATCATCATGTGAATGACATGGAAAACTATATTTACTTTCTCATTGGCAACCCAAAATATTAAAAAAGCCATTTTGGATTAGAAAAAAAAAACAATATGTCTGGAGCAGCAAAAAGTAATAGTCTTATATAAGCCTTATAAGGCTGTAAACACACCGATCTATATTCATTTGAAAACATTAACATTATGTGTTCTGTTTGCGCCTAACAGAAACAATACATTTTTCACATAATTTTGAAAAAGCACCGGAGAGCCGCATGCATCTCCGGAGCAAGTTTAGCGGCTTGAAAAGTTTAACTGTGTTGGCCATAGAAAGCATCTTCCTCTGCCTTTTGGTGCTTTCGTCATTCCAGAGCGTTTTAATGACATGATGGCTTTTAGAGAATTTTGAATTTAAAAGAGATTTGCGCATATATGATGTAGGTTTATCAAAAGGTCTTAAGTATCATCTCATATACCCTTAAAGATCAAACTCGGACCGCAACGTTATTGATGCACGGGCAGAAACAAGCAAAAAAAGGGGCCACTGTTTTGCTAATCAGAATGCAGAACACAGGGCACGATAAAAAAAATAGCGAAATTGTGATAAGTAAACCGTGGTACAGCAAGGGATTACTGTAATTGGGTATACAGTGGGACCTCGGTTATCGCGGCTAATGGGGACCAAAACCACCCGCAATAAGTGAAAATCCGCGAAGTAGCGGCGCATTTAAAAAAACCCAAAACAAAACAACAAAAAAAGTAAAAATTTTTATTTTATTATTTTTTTTTAAGACCTGCGAAGCTCTGAACCCGCGAACATGGAACCACGAAGTAGCGACACCCCTTCAAAAATGCTTAAATAAATAAATAAATAGATAAATAAATAAACAAATAAATAAATAATTATTATATTTTACTATTATTATTTTTTAGGCCCGCGAAGCGCTGAATCCGCGAACGTTGAAGCACGAAGTAGCGAGGTCCCACTGTATAACTATTTTCTTTGGAAGACGTCAAGAAGGTTTATGTCATGATTACCCTCCTACGGAACCCATATAATTTTCCACGATCAAATATTTTTGAAAAAGCGCCAAGGTCCCACGGGGAGTTAGGTGCTAGCAATCTAAAGTGGAAAAAAGGCATAGTTTGACGGCACTTAACGGCATGTTCTGTTTGCAGCGGCAATTTTGATATGGGAAACGAACCAAAGACATGAAAACTTATAACTAGCAAATGCTAAGGACGTTGGTATGGAAACCAATTGTTAAGTTGTCTTGGGGAGTCTGTATTTTTTTTGCTGTGAAATGTTTTGCGAGATTCGAGCTGTTTAAATCTAAGCTTAAAACACACTTCTATTCTATAGCTTATCAATGACCTATATTTAGCGTTGACAATATCTGTGTATTATTTGTTATTGCAACATCCGTTGAAGCCTGGTCATCCTGGAAGGGGGATTACCTCCTGTGTGTTCCATTGCCCTCATGTAGGTTTTAGATCAAGGGATGGTGTAAAAATAGTCTGTGGTTTCCAATAATCTGTGGTCTGTGCAGCCCTTTGAGACTCCTTGTGATTACGGGCGTCACAAATAAACATGACTTGACTGTTTATATCCCTCTTTTAACACTAATGTTGTTTCAGCTCACAGGCATTCTGATTGATTGCATTCTCTAGATCAGTGTTTTTCATTCAATGTGCCAGGGCACACTAGTGTGCCGTGACAGATTGTCAGGTGTGCCGTGAGAAATTATCCAGCATCACTTTTTAAATTTTTAAATTTCATAAAATATTTATGAATCATTTTCTGCAAATATTATGTAATTGTCAAGTGTCTGTGCTGTAAAAACTGGGGGTATCATAAACTATATTGTAATTAAACATTCTGTTCAACATTTTTGGTTAGTAGTGTGCCGTAAAATTTTTCCAATGTAAAAAACGTGCCCTGGCTCAAAAAAGGTTGAAAAACACTGCTCTAGATCAGTGGCCGGGAACCTATGGCTTGTGAACCAGGTAAGGCTCTTTTCATGAGTACATCTGGCTCGGGGAAAAAAATCAACATCGTTTTCTACCACAAGTGGCAGGATCACTCAAGCACTTTTCTACCAAAAAGGCTGGTAAGATGAAATGTCATCACAAGTTTCTCCAAGTTCCTTAGTCAATGAGATGCATCAGAAAACCCATGCGAGTGTGAAGTATAGTCTGCCACCTACAAGTTTTGGAGATATTTTTTCAAGCCTGCAGTTGGAGTACATTTCTAAATAATGACGAATGACCAAAGATACGCATGCGGACTTTAAGACCAATGAATGAAGGACGACTTAAGACCACTCGATTCCCAAGATTAGAACTGTGACCACATCATATTGCTGAAGGTAAATTCATCCGTATCCTTCTCGGGAGTATTTTGTGACATTTTTTCGAAATAGCTCTGCTTGCACCTTCTAGAATATTTCTATATATATCTCATGAAATTATCAAATGTCAGGCAGTGAAATAAAATGCACGAAAGAATTGGCTTCTGCTCGGAGATCACATTCGGCGGCTTTTTTTTTTTTAGATTTTTGTCTTAAAATACAGTGGGACCTGGCTATCGCGGTTAATGGGGACCAAAACCACCCGCGAAAAGTGAAAATCTGCAAAGTAGCAACGCCCCTTCAAAAATGCTTTAAAAAAAAAAAAAAAAAAAAAAAAAAAAAAAAAGTATATATATATATATATATATATATATATATATATATATATATATTCTTTTTTTTTTTAAATTATTTTATCTTATTATGATTATTTTTTAGACCTACGAAGCTCTGAACCTGCGAACGTTGAACCGCGAAGTAGCGAGGTCCCACTGTATATGGTGCGTCTCTCACTGGAAAAAAAAAATCGAAAGATTTTGCTTTTTTAACTCATCAAAGAGGTTCTCGACCATCCTCTAAAAATTGTCATCTATTTAATGGATCAGACAATTTTGTCGGCTGAGCCAAGCATGTTGTTGTTACCCAATTTTTGGGCTGATAGACCAGGCTCTCAAATCATGTCAAAATTAAAAAAAGCTTGAAGAATGTTGGATGAGCTTGCTTGAAAAGATTTGTGCTTGTCACGTTTCAAATAAACAACACTTTTTGTCCCTTCGTTTTGTGCTTTAAAATTGTTTTAAAGCAAGCTGAGCATTCATCTCGGCAACAAAATGAAACCAATTCAACAGAACCAAGTCTCGGTGAACAGAGAGCGCTATCACATCCATCGGTTTGAAGTTTCTTTCCTTAAGGGAATTGCTTCTTGCGATAAAGATTTATCTCAAAGGCTGGGGTGACTGGACAAAAACGGGAAGAGAACTCCCTAAAAAAAAAAAAAAAAAAACTCAAGAGCTATTGTTAAAGAGCTAAAGGTTCTCCTAGAAAGTCGGATAGTTTTTTTTTTCATTTTTATGTGCAAGACAGAACTGGAACGAAATAAGCTGGTGACAAGTTCAGTGGAAGACCTCTGTGTCTGTTGAATGCTAATTTGATCTTGCCAAGGAAAATAATGATAAATGATAATGACAACCACTAGGAACGTGTTGGCCAATCGAACGTTGAGCTGATGATTCCTAGAAACCTGTGACATGTGTCTTTAAGGAGGAGCATCCATTCAGAGGGAGTCAAGGGAGGCACTTCAGTGCTATAATAATCAACCACCACCACCATCATCATCATCCTCTGAAATAAAAAAAAATAAATAAAAAAAGTACAAAATAAGGAGCAGTCAGGAGAGCACGCGGCTACAAGCAACGTAGCCAGCTAGCATCAGAGGCGGAAAGAAAAACATCCTGCGAGGCGGTTGCAAAAGAGGGAGGGCAGGAGATAGGCAGGGGCAGGGAGTCATCAAAGAGGGTAAGTTGGGTGTCTAAATATCAGAAACGATGTTATTCATTTACCTTTGTTCCACACTGCAAGTTGAGTACAAGCACATGAGATAATTAACCTGAGCATTGGAATTAGCATTAGTCAGTCAAGGGTGTCACAGTTCTTCAGGTGGGTATTTCCCGGAGACAAAGAAAAGCACCAAGTACACGGAGACTCCCACTAGCTCTTGTTAGTGCTCGAAACGCAATACATGTATATATAAGTTTCATTTTCGTTCTGAGGACTTACACGTGTGAGAAATGGACACGAAGTGCAACAACTTATAGACGATTACCGTATTTTTCTAGTAACTCCAATTGGTCCAGAAATTTGAAAGTTCGCCTTATAATTCGGTGCTTCTTGTTTACCGCAGAGTACAGTAATTTAGAGTATGTATGTGTTAAAGTTTGCCATGTGTGTACAATGATTGAGCAAAGATTGATGAATCGATTAGTATCGCCAACCAAAATCGCAAAAAATCATATGCATCATTTGTATGCTACGGAAATCGAACCCGAGTAGTGAGGTGGGAGCACTGACCCTTTACCATTAAACCACCATTTGTACAGGTGGCAAACACTAAGGCATTAGAACTTATCCTGTTATAACACTATTTTTAGTCACGGTGCCAGAAACACTGGATTGCATAGTGCATTCTGATAGGTTAAAAAGTTTCTCCACTTCTTCACCCACAAAATGTTAGAATTTGAGGAAAACAATAAGCATTTAAACAAAATACTATACAAGCGCTTTTACGTACAAATACATATCAAACAGCAATATTATTGACACACAGGTGAAGAAGTGGAGAGACATTAACCTATCAAAATGCACTAAGCAAATCAATGTTTCTGGCACTGAGTGTAAAAATAGAGTAATTATAAGATAAACCTTAATTTGTTTTCATATGTAATCTGTACCACTGGTGGTCTAGTGGTAAAGTGTCAGCGCTTACTGTCACTGTTTGCGTTCAATTCCCCTTACATACAGAATTATGCGATTTTGGACAGCAAAACCTCTTAGCCCAATGATTATACACAAATACACAATGTCGCTCTAAATGTAGTCTCAATTTTGGTGTGCTTTATGTATGAAAATATATATGACAAAACACTATTTTTTGAGGGTGCGCCTTATAATCCAGTGCGCCTTATGGTGCGGAAAATAGGCTGAATTAAAAGTGTTACCTAATCACATTCAATAGAGATTTTATCAAACATTGTGGACTTAAGGTGCAACTAAACCTTAATATTGAGAAACAACCACCATATGGGAACTTGAATTCAAGTAAAACAACTGGCTTGCCTAGATTGATTTTAGGAGGACAACGTGAAACGGAAGTTGTTCCCAAGGTGGATGTAACATAACTAAAAACAAAATCTTGGCACAATTTGGGCTCAGCCAGAGCTAGTGGGAGTTGTGCACCATTGAGTGGACACTCTGGGTAGCATCAAAGCTTCACAGAAGTGACTTGGCAAGCAAAATGACACCCCTGATAGGATTTAGGCTTTGTTGGGAGGAATCCATGCATTACCTATTCACTCAGTCCATATTGTTTTACTAGTGGATCTCAAAGTTGCAAAAGCAATGCAAAAGTTGCAAAGTTAATGATCAATTTCTTCTAATCATTATCTCATTCGGACCTCCAAAGTTTTCAGTGTATTTAAAGAAAACAATTAATTGTACAGTGGTACCTTTAAATTTGAGCACATTTAAAAATGGTAATTTTGTGGTTACGTTCGCCTAACTGTACGCTAAAAGTTCTAGACTAGTCCCATAGGCTACCACTAGAGACTGCTTAACACATGTGACTGCTTACCGCCAGCATCAGATCGCCCAGTTTGCGCATGCAAACTACGACAAGCAAACATGAAAAAAGGCTCTGGCAGCAGTAAATGTTTTTCTTATGTACGTTCATTGAAAGTTACAGTTACTTTAATTTTAAGTGTAGAATAAGTGCTTACGTATGATCAACCTCTGCCAATTGCGCTCCTTATTAATAATTGCAAAACTTCTTTATTAAGAGATAATAAACCTTACCTGCACAAAACGGAACCTACTAACAGCAAGATAGACTATGTAGAATACCTTGAAAATATTACCAATTTACCATGACGTTTTCGTCCGCTGCCAGTGACAGAGACGATCTGTATTAGAGCCAAAATGGGCAAGACTAAATCGGTCTTTTTAAGCAAAAAATTTTCCATATAGAATTGTTAAACGAAGTAAACATCGTGAAATGATCAAACAAAAGCCTAAAAATATGGGGAAAACGTACAAGTTGACTGTTTTTTAAGCATTTGTGCTTTACATTGTATGTGATCTCCTTGTTTACCTCCCTCCTCCTTGCCAGCACCCATACAATTTGATGCGGTGTTCATAATAAACTCGCATTGTGTCTTGTTAATATCGTATTTATCTTATGGGTGAATTTTTTTATGTTGAATTACTATTTTTAGTGATCAGGAAAGTGTGTTTTATAGGTATTCAGGATTCACTTGTATACTTTTGGGAGGATGGGAGCGGATCAATTCCTTTTGATAGTTTCATATGGGGAAAATGTGTTCGTTACACAAGCAATTAAAGCTACGAGTATAATCCTGGAACGAATTAAGCTCATAAGAAGAGGTACCACTGTATTTTGCTACTCTGTTGGGTTAAAAGTTCCGCTGAAAAAAAGCAACCACAAACAAGCAATTAAGAAGGGACTTTAAACACAATCCAAGTCACAAATACAAACCTTGAGCAGCGACTGCTGTTGCTAAAACATTAAAACAGTGTCTGGCTGTGGCGGCTATATGCCGCACATAAGGCCTGTTTGCACTCCTACCTTTGAAGTTAGGTCTGATCCTGGCGTCGTAGCCCGACACTTTGCCCATCAACTTGTCCAGGAACTCAGATGGCGGCATTGGCGAAGCGGCTTTGCGGGCTGCTGCCTCCTTGGACGCCGCCAGGCTGCACGGCACAAAACGGCCATTTGTTACAAGGGAAATCCAATTTCGAGATTTTTTTCATGTTTTTGAGAAGGTTTAGTAGCATGCTACAACGTTGGTCATGCATTTTAAGTCCCACTGTGTAATATTTGACTACTAGATGACCCCATTCTGTCTAATGCAAACAAAACCAGTACCAGAGCGCAAAGCATGGAAGCAAGATGAAAGACAAACATGGCGGCGACTTCTAGAAGGGATAACATTAGATAGATAGATAGATAGATACTTTATTCATCCCCGCAGGGAAATTCACATTTCCAGCAGCATCCCGTCGCTGAGAACAATACAATACTAAGGCAATGTGACGTGCTAATACCCACTGTAGCGTGTTGTATAGAGTATTTAAATAGTGCTACATAAAATACACACTGCAATAAAAGTACGGTAATATGCAATGTAGGGGGTGTGGTTTAATGTGGGCCTTTACCCCGCCGGGTGGATGTAAAGAGCCTCATGGCATGAGGAAGAAAAGATCTCTTCAGTCTGTCCGTGGTACAAGACAGTGACAGCAGTCTGTCGCTGAAGCTGCTCTTCTGTCTGGATATAATGCTGTGTAGTGGATGTGATGAATTGTCCATGATTGACCGCAGCTTTTTCAGTGCCCGTCTCTCAGCTACTGTTGTCAGGCTGTCGAGCTCTGTGCCCACAACGGAGCTCGCTTTCCTCGCCAGTTTATTGAGATGAGAGGCATCCTTCTTCATGACGCTGCCTCCCCAACACGCTGTCGCATAGAAGAGGGCGCTTGCCACTACTGTCTCATAGAATATTTTCAGGAGCTTTTTGCAGATTTTGAAGGAGGCCAGCCTTCTGAGGAAGTAAAGTCAGCTTTGCCCTTTCCTACATAGAGCTTCTGTGTTGGCAGTCCAGTCCAGTTTGTTGTCCAGCTGCACAACCAGGTATTTGTAGGTCTGGACAAATTCTACACCTTCTCCTTTGATGGTTACAGGAACCGGGTGACTTTTAGTTCTCCTGAAGTCCACCACCATTTCCCTGGTCTTGGTGGTGTTCAGGTGCAAGTGGTTTGCGTCACTCCATTGGACAAAGTCCTGAATCAGTTTCCTGTACTCCTCCTTCTGCCCACTTCTGATACATCCCACGATCGCAGTGTCATCAGCAAACTTTTGCACGTGGCAGGACTCAGAGTTGTACTGAAAGTCCGATGTATACAGAGTGAATAGGAACGGAGAGAGCACGGTCCCCTGCGGAGATCCTGTGCTGCTAACCACAGTGTCCGATGTACAGCCCCCCTGTTTCACATACTGGGGTCTGCCTGTCAGGTAGTCCGTAATCCATTCTACAAGGTGTGAGCTTGTGTAAAAGTAATACAAACTTCCCTAACCCTTTTTTAATAAAAGTTAGGATTAGTATGATAGTTCATGTGTTTTTCGAATTCAAATCATTGTTGTCTTGGTGGGTGTTGTTTGTACCACTACAAGCCTTTAAATGTTACACACTGTCACTTTAAAACAGGGTTGGTAGTCCTTTTTAATGGCCAAATTTAACTGATGAGGACTTTCAAAGCCAATTTTTCAATTCCTCCAGTAACATTAAAAGAAAAAATTGTGGTGCAAATCATGTATTTTGCAAAGCCACAAATATATCCCTGATCTACATATACAATTCTTAATCTTGCGTGTGTATTTTTCAAGATATTTGATTTTTAGGCCTTGAGTAAATCGTGAATATACTTAGTGGATCTGAACAATACGTGTGTAACTATTTTTCAGACAAATCTCTCCCCATACAAGTGTTTCCCTTTGCACGCTCATGTCGCCACAAAAAAATTACAGTAATATGTAGCTTAAATTTTCAGTTGCAGGAAATTATTTTCATTAAAATGTTCCACTGGAAAACATTACCTTATCATCTTGCGTGGCCCATTAAAAAAATGTCCATAATTGATATGCAATCTTTGGACTAATATACATTTCATAGTGCCCTGTTTGGGTGTAACATGTGCCTGTCCTCTTGAGTGCAAACCGTAGGGGGCGATGCCATAACAATTACTGTCAGCTTCCAATGATCAAGAGGCAGGAGATATGCATCGGTAATGCAGTGTAGGCGTCATTTTTAAAGGGCCAGTGTGCAAAGTTCATAGGTCAAATAATTTACATTTACTTTACATCGCAGAATCCATACAGAGTAGTCGCCGCCATGTTTATCGGTCATCTTGCTGCAAAGCTGTGCTCATTTTGCACTGGTTGTTGTTTGCATTAGACAATAAGGTACCATCTAGTGGTCGAATATTACACAATGTACTTTAAAGCAGAGTTGTTGAGAAGCATGGCACCACCTTCAAGCATTGACAAGCACTTCACCCAAAACTCAAGCCCCTATTAATCCTTAAAATCACATTCATATTCAAGCATTTTGTAGGATTTCAAGCGCCCGTACGAACTCTGTTATAAGCATACACTGAAGATCAAAATTAGAGAACTTATAAATTTGTTTTATCTGTTACACAGTTGAATGCCATTTTATTTTGTCTATATTATGGTACTACAACACTTTTTTCACAAAATGACTAGAGAAATTAAAATATATAAATATATATTTCAGAAGATGCTCTGATCATAATAAGAGAACACACTGATAAAAATTAGAGAATAACAATGACTTTGGCATCAGAAAAAAAGTAAAGGTTACAACAGTCAGCAAATTGTAAGAAGTGTACAAGCTTCTGCTGTGAATGACTTTGGCACAACTGCAGACACAGGATAGCACTAGTCTCTCACATTGCCCTGATGTGATTTTGGTCCATTCTTCTTCCAGCCCTCTACACGGTTCACTGACTGTAGTGGGTTTCTTGACTATAACTTTGTCACCAAGGATTTTTAGAGGTTCTCTATTGGGTTGAGATCACTATTCTGGGCAGGTCATTCACTGTTTTCACCTTCAATGATATTCTTTGCCCGTTTTGCTGTGTGACATGTGTCCTGCATGAAGACTGAAGGCTGATACACATCTGTATTCACTCAGCTGTAGCTGTACAAGAGGGCCAACTCCTGCTGCAAAAACCTTGACAGTCCCTTTTCCACCTTTCACTGACTTTTTTATACACAATATGGGTTTAGTCTTTCTCCAATGTTTCACAGAATATACAGTAATGCTTCCCATCAGACCCAAATATATGAAATTTGCTTTCATCATTGAAGTAAACTCTAAACCAATTCTCTTCTGTCCACACAACATGCTCCTCAGCAAAGCTCAGTTTATTTTTTTCGGGTTTTTGGCTCACTGTAGTGTAGGCCTTCTATCCAAATGCTCTTAAACAGCGAGACACTGTATGGCGAGACAAATCCTTATCATGTTCAGCACTAGACTGGCGAGTAATTCTCCCTGCATTGTAAAAACGATTACCCATTTAAATCCTCCGCAGTGACCTGTTCTCTCATGCAATTGTCTTCTGTGGATGGCCAGCCTTCTTGGGAGACTTGAATATGTTTGTGATTTTGTAGAAATGTAATATTCTTAAAATCACAGATTTGGGGTGATCAACTTGTCTTGCAATGGATGATGGGGTGATCCCTATCGTTTTCATCTGGGCACCCTGCTGCCAGAGGCTTTCAGTCACTTTAGAATGGACCACAAAGTCAGTGAACTGACAGTTAGGATGCCAGTTAAAAAGGGGTTGGCAGATACTCAAGGAAATTAGCACCATGTGCTAGATTAGCACCATTAATTGGGAGACACCCGAAAGTGTTTTCTAATTTTTCTGCAAAATGTGTTGTCGTAGCTTGGTATAGACACTACAAAGGGTTCTTAAATGAGCAGTGAAGGTGGTATTTTTTTTTTAGATTTATTAAAATTTTCATAAATTGTTCTCTAATTTTAATCTTCAGTGTACGACATTGACATAAACCTTAAGAAACTAAAATTTGGTCATACTTTTTCCGTGTTCCACTCACGTTTTTGTTCTCCAAGTACGGCATATTTGGAAGTTTGCCCAATCTACACTTTTGTGGATTACATTAGCAAAAAGTAGTATAGCCTTTTTATACTTAATTTGAGGCAGTGTTTTTTTAGGCAACTTTTCAAATAAAGTCAAACCTCTATATACTGCTCTGCGGTTATAGCTGTTTAGAATTAACTCGAATGCTGTTGGGAGGCTGGAGACACATTAACTGTTTACGAGTATTTCATATAGGGAAAATGTACTTGTTACACAAAAGGTTCAAGATATGAGAAAGATTATGGAATAAATTGTATATAGAGGTATCACTGTACTATTTTCTATACATTTCACACAAGTATACTGAAGCAATAGTGGCTTTTGCTGAAAGGTATACATATACATTCATGATGAACTCTCCAGCACAAGTACTACACAAGTATAAATAACCAATCAAGAAAATATGAGCAATAACAACGTCATTTTTTCACAAAAACACCCAAATACATTCACTCAAGACTTGCTCATTGGCTTTCATGTTGGATGATCTGCATTGAGATTAAAAACTAAAAGCATTAAAAAAAAAAAAGTATTAAAAACATTTGTGGATTCAATAATTTCCATAAGTTGAAAACATTGGCACTTTCAGGTTTATAATTATATAACAGTGAGTTGAAAGTGGAAATACTATACTGTATATTGAAATTAGATACTCATAGTATACTTAGGAAATGTTTGATTCCAATTACATATAAGTAATAAATTAATTTGATTCATGTACACTACCTTTGCATTGGCCATACTTTATATATTTGAACCAATAGTTGAGTAAACTTGATAAGTTATACTTCAGATAAACTCTTTCTTAGTAAAGGTTTTCCAAAATAGTATAAAAATGGTTTAGAAATATACGTTCGCATTTCATGTTTGTACTAGCAAATTTGGGTGTGAAAGTAGTTCCCAGTATTTGCTGAATGACGGCAACAAATCTGAAGTTTTTATTTCCTGGCGGAATTTCTCGTTCAAAATTTACCATTCCGAAAAAAACATTTGACTTATGTTTTTTTTTACTCTGAGAAAAAAGCCATGATGTCCGGAATTCTATGTATATTTTATATTACATACAGTATATACATATATCTGGTTTCAGAATGTTCGAAAAGAGGTAAGGCACAGAAGAATTGAGGCCATCACCCAAAAATGTAAAAAAATGCAAAACTTTAAAATAGCATCATCTCCATGCACACACTAATGTGTCAGCGTGTGTGTATGTGGCGACATGAATAATTAAAAGATGCTAATTAGCTCCCCGGACACAACAAGCAACAGCAATTCATTAACAGTGCCGCTCGTTTAATTTCAGTGTCAAAGTTGTTGGAACAAGAAGAAACCCTGGACATCGTTTGTGCCTCTTCACCACAACCATGTCATACATCTATATTTTGTAATTAGAGATGTGTAGTGTGTGTGCTGTTTGCCAAGTCCTCATCTCAAAAGGCACACCACTGAAGTTGTGCAAAGTTTTGCCACAACATGCTAGGTCAGAGGTCAGGAACCTTTGGCTCGCACATTTGGCTCAAAGATAAAACAGAATTTACGCAAATATTTACTGTCTTGTTAAAAGCATGAAAAACATGTAATAAGCTGAGTCATAATTGACAACTATAAGTATTGTCGG
Source organism: Urocampus carinirostris (assembly GCF_059441175.1). Lineage (NCBI taxonomy): Eukaryota > Metazoa > Chordata > Actinopteri > Syngnathiformes > Syngnathidae > Urocampus > Urocampus carinirostris. The sequence goes on from NC_142357.1 coordinate 15,485,002, forward strand.
TCCAGTAGTTATAGGGCAGAGTTGCAACTACAGTTTACAGTCAAGGTGTCATCCCAACAGAACCAGTTTCGACTGTAAATCTCAAAAGAAGCCTTTATTTGGGAGCTCATTAAACAATCATTGTCTAAAGTTGAGATACTCAAGATGAAACCAACATAATGAACTGTAAACACCCCAAAACCTTAGCAAAGCACTCAGAGCATTTGATTGGGTAAGCGGTAACAGCTATACAAACAGCGCGCACACTCTTTCTCCCCCCTGCCCAGCGCCGTCTGCACTGCTTATTGGGGGTATCAGGGGTTCAGTGTCTTACCCAAGGGCACTTCGACATGTAACACGGAGGAGCCGGGATTCGAACTGAGATCTCTTGATCCCAAGCCGAGCGCTCTACCTCCTGAGCCTCTGCCGCCCATAATGTTATAATGTTCTGAAGAATTAACTTTGTTTCTGGAGAGCGGGTTTGGCGATTTTGTTTAGTTTTGTCTTAAAGTATATGGTGTAGCCTTCTCTTTCTCTCAAAAAAACAAACACAAATCATCAGTATTTTTGTTTTTATGGATCTGAGGGGCAAAAATATTCCCCATCCCTGTGCTATGTGGAAGTTCTGTGCTCTACCAGGCAAGAAGACATGACTGGCAGCCTTGCTGGTTGATGGTTATTTGCGGCATTGCATGTCAGACATTTTTTGTCCTCTATCTGCCCTGATTTTGACAAATGTTGATTTGGCGCAATAACAAGTAATAAAATCGGCCCGCTACTGTTCATTTTGCGGGAGGCTATATTTAGGTGCTTTTCCACTACACCGTTAAAACCTTTATCACCTCGCCTCACCTTTTTTGATTTTCCATCATTAAAAAGTACCTGGTTCTAGGTCCCTGGCACGTCACTTTTTCGGCCCACCTCGGTTTCGGTTCCAAAACACAGCCCCGTCGACTAAAACGTCGCGTGGCTCCCCGAGACTGCATCCAAAACAAATTGCCGCCATTGTGTGCCCTCGTATTATTTTTTGAGTTATGGCTACCCATAATTCTGCAGTTGGCGAGGTGCGGTCGATAACCAAATCCAGCAGGAGGTCGATGGAACAAAATTGATGTGGTTCCACCTACTGGATATTAGGCTATAGGGAAAGCTAACGTCCTTAGCTAATATTAGCATGTGTGCTTATTCAAGGTCTCATCTCATCTCATTAGCCGTACCGCTTATCCTCATTAGGGTCGCGGGGCACACAGGGACAGACAACTCATTCGCTCATTCACACCTAGGGACAACTTGGACCGGCCAATTCACCTGAAATGCATGTTTTTGGAACGTGGGAGGAAACCGGAGTGCCCGGAGGAATCCCACGCAAGCACGGGGAGAACATACAAACTCCGCACAGGAAGTCTGGAGCTGGATTTGAACCCTTGACAGGTTCCCATGACATGAACTGTGCCGCACAAGCGCTAACCACTGCGCCGCCGTGCTGCCCCTTATTCAAGGTAAACCATGAAAAACACATTGCTTAGTATTTCTATTTAGGTTTTGAAGTCCCTCTTTAAATATTTGCGAGAGGTTTTATTTATATTTGTAAGCTTGTAAGTGTGACGATGCAGTGTTAACTATTTTTCATGGCCAGTAATCTAACTGGTCTCACTTCACATATTATATAAGTTGATTTGGCCTGGAGAGAGATGGAGGCCACCAGGCAGTAAATACGCAAGACGCATCACAGGAAATGGTTCCCCTATGACCCTAGTGGTTAAGGGATCCAACCAACCAATTAATAAAACCAACCAACCAACCAACCAACCAACCAACCGACCAACCAACCATTTAAAAAAAACACATTAGAGTTTGTGATTGCTTATTGTAGTACAACATTGTCTAGTGTAACATGACAATATAGCAGGGTTCTTCAACCTTTTTGAGCAAAGACACAATGCAACAGAAGTTTATTCTCGGCACCAGTTTTTTCAAGCTTAAAAACATAAGGTCACTACAATTAGATTCTAAAAAGTTTTTCTTCATTTCTTTTTAGTTCACAATTTTACAGTTTTTTTTTAATTTTTAATTGGACTACATTTTAACCCGTTTCACATGTTTCACAACATTTCTATTTTGTTTTTCTAGAAAAATAGCAACAACAACCAATTTAAAATGAGATAAACATTATATTACAGTGGAACAAACTTGTTTTTTTTTACTATATTCTAACTTTCAGTAAAATTAAGAACAACTACCACAGCCAAATTGTGCGCAAGATCTTTGACTTAATCATGTTTGCAAAAAATCTTACTTTCTTACAGTTGACATTTTTATCTTGTCTCTCTAGGAATAAAAATCTAAAGAATTCTTAAAGTGAGCAAAATTGATCTGCAAGTGTTTTTTTCAAATTTTATTTTACAACATTCTATCTTTGTTTTTTGGTAAAAAGGATTTTTTTAGAATCAGTAAAATTATGAGCTCAATATTTACTTTGATTCGTTAATTTTGTTATTCATTGTAATCTTAAAACAACTTCTTTAAACAATATGATTTATTATTATTGCACTGCATCTTGGGAAGACATATAGAAATAGTAATCTGCTGCCACTTATTTGGCTAATCATTTAAAGGAAAGAAATCAATGGCATGCTTTTTGGCAAAGATAAAATTGGGAAATGTTCTGCAGTACAATTCTCACAAGATACCTGTTGAAAAACACTGCAATATAGTAGTCTACAATTGTCTTCTGCTACCAGTGACTGAGACTATCTGGATTAGCGCCGAAATGGGCAAGACGGGATCGTTTAAAAATCTGTCATCATTCCAGGCTTCAACACTAGGCAATCAAGAAGATAAATTCACGTTTTCTATTTTAATATTCGAGTGAAGACAACATGAATAAATCTTTTTAACTATAAGTGCTTCTCTTTGTTGTTGTTTTTAAAGGTTCTGAGAATTGAAATGCTAAAGCCCCCGACATACGAAACCATGACAAAAACAAAATATTTATTTATATGACAATAATTTATTAATGGCATTTAGGGCCATCCCAAGACTCCATCAGGATCGTCAGGTAGGTAGGAGCATTTCAGAATAAAAATCACCTTTATCATAATTGGATTGCTACAATGAAATTACAGTTGCAAAAATATACAATATAAAGACTGATAGAAAGAAAAACAAGGTGTTCACCTGTAATATGAAATTTTCACATCTGAAATAAAATTAAACACAACTGGGAAAATCCACTTAAAACTATCAAGTCAACATGACAACTGAAATACCTTACGGTTAAAGAGATAAAAGCCGTAATTGAAAGGATATGTGGTTGCCCATAATGCAGCAATGCATTGATTTTTGCAATTGGGAGATGGAATAAGAGCTTGCTCTGTCCACTCCTCGCATCGGCCCGGTATTGCAGTACCTCCGGGAATGGTGCATTCGCACTGATCGCTACCCGGCCCTGTGGCTAGGACCTTGACTCAGCCTTTTGGCTGGGAGCAAGTGTCTCGGCCTCTAGGCTTTGTAGTGTATTATGATTTGACCGATAACGGATAATGGATAATTGATAAAGAATATAGAACAATAAACCTCTACAAAATCCCCCCCCCCCACACATTTCCACAAAGTTGTGGAAATTATGTCAAGTGAAAATCAAGTAAAAAGTACAATGTAAAATCATTTAACAGGACGCAGATAAAGTTAAAATACTTCTGCAAATAAAATACTTACTGCCTAAACAGTTTTACTATTAAAAGAAGAGTCAAAAACATCTAAATGTTTTTCCTTTCGCTTCGAAAATACGTTAATACCGTTAATACCCCATCCTAACATACATATGCATTCATAACCATATATTCCTATTGTAATTTGATTACTCGGCCACAGAGACACATCAGTAATTACGTTAATCCCCTACGAAAACTGTTTCCCCCTTATTTTTTACAAGTTCGGATGGAAAATAAGCCAATTTTATGTAGTGTATGTCGCTAATTTGACCACAAGAGGGAGTATGTCTACCGTGAATGGTCATGACGTCAAGGCACAGTACCATGCAGTACGACTGTAATGGAAAAGGGGACTAAGTAAAGTACTTAGTACCTGTGGAGAGGCGAGGCAAGGCAGGACCATGTCGTGGAAAAGGGGCTTTAGTCATTAGTGTTGGGACTAATACGTTCCAAAGAATGCAGTCCTAGAAAGCAATTACTTTTCTTGGTAAGGAATACTGTAGCGCGTTACTGATCAAATATTTGAACCCTATTTTTGTTACTTCATGATGGATCACAGCGTTATATTTCGACCTATTAACGGAGATAATGAATTACAGAGCCCTCTGATTGCTAAATACTTCTACATCAGTCACGTTATCACATACGAACTTCAATAGGGTGGACATGTTTACATTTACCATCTCAAGCACAGAATACGTGATCTCTGAATTTCTCCTAATAGAAATATTCTCCCTACCATATTTACTCTCATCTGAACCGAATTTACGATTATAAAATACTGAAATAAGGGGGTCCGTTCAGATGCGCATATTTGGTTATGTGTCACCAGGAATATAAAACTGATAGGGAGGGGAGTATTACTTATACAGGAACAACAAACAGAACCATTTGGGCAGACGTGAACACAGAACTTGTTACCAAAGTGCTGAATATTGGTCTTCTTATTTGTTAAACCCTTTTTTTACACAATTACTGGAGAAAAAAAAAACGTCTTGACAGTAACCCAGAAATGGAGAGAGTGGTTTGTATCCCAGAGACAAAATGGATTTGGAGTGGCTCGGCTAGGTGTTTATTAGTAAGCTCTTAAGATTGCACAAGTGAACAAATATGAAGGTTTTTTACAGCTTGTTGTACACGTTTGTCTCAATTTATTCTTCTAGTATTTTAAACCAGTTTCAGGGGGTCGGCTTCTTTGCAAGTATGCGTGGTAATTTGTAACTAGATTAGAGTTTCGGAGTGAAGCGCTACTTTTTAGTGTTAGTATTCTGGGTGGCAACTAAATTAGTTTAAAATAAGGTAACTGGAAACTAAAACTAATTACTGTTTTTCTGTAACGAGCCAGGTCAGAATGGTCAGAAAGTAGGAAAGATCTCTCGTTCACAGCAGAGACTCTATGAGAGACAGGCGACCATTCCGGGGCATAACCTCAAGTAAGAAAGACTGTTCGCAACGGACAAGTAGATTGAAAAGGCCGGCGCTGGTACTCGCCGCTTGTCACTTGAGCTCCCGCCAGTGTGGCGGAAATGAGGCTAAACCCGCGATGATGTCACGCATGGCAAATGGGAGCGCCTGCCCCGGTCCTGGCCAGCAAGGTCGGGACTGACCCGTCAAGGCATTCACTGGAGATGTGAGACTGGAACGAGCCGTGCCTCTAGCTTGGGCCAACACACACGTGCTCGATCCTTCCCAACAACTGAAACATGAAGACACTGGCTCCGTTTGGTCATACATTGAACATGTAAAATACATTTTGTAATATAATAGCACCAATGCTTGTTGTTACTTTAAACAGGCTGGTACAAGACACACTATTACAAATTACTAAGGAAGCCTTTGTGGATCGATCAACTCATCATTCCAAAATTGGCTACAGATTTATAACTGCATCAATCCATCCATCCATTATCTGCTTATCCTCAATAGGGTCGCGGGGGTGCTGAAGCCAATCTCAGCTATCTTCGGGCAGTGGGCAGGGGACACCCTGAACTGCTTGCCAGCCAGTTGCAGGGCCCACAGAGACAGACAATTCACTCGCTCATTCACACCTAAGGACAATTTAGACCGGCCAATTAACCTGAAATGAACATTTTTGGAATGTGGGAGGAAACCGTAGTGCCTGGAGGAAACCCACGCAAGCACGGGGAGAACATGCAAACTCCACACAGGAAGGTTTTATCCCATAACCTCAGAACTGTGCCGCGGACGCGCGAACCACTCAGCCGCCTTGTCGCCTGTAACTGAATCTAAACAAGCTTTAAAAGTAGGGTGCATAATTTGAGGTGTCCTTAAATAAGTTGTAAGGTAAATGATTTAATCTATATCGTGTGTGTCAACAATGACAAAATGAGTTCAAAGAGCCTTTGTGCTTCATTTTCCACTGCGCTTATTTGCTTTTATCTTACTTTTAGCAGAGCTGTTCAGGGTGGAAAATATATCGTCGAAAGAGGGTAGTGGAGAATGCTGAAAAGTGACTTCATTCTTGTCTTATTTAAAATTTTGTTCGGCAGTGTAGTATGAAAATGTAGAAAGTATGAAAATGACTGAGTCAAGTAAGAGTTCAAACGCTAACACAAACCCCAAGAAAGATAAAAAAAGAAAAGTTTATTCGAGCGCCTCTAAGAAATGTACATACTTGCATGCCCATCATATATGAGGTGACTGAGGCTGCAATGATAAATCTAGCTAGGAGATGGCGGCAGAGATAACACAGTTTCAAATTACGTACAGCTCCTGTAAGTACAGTGGAACCTCGGTTCTCGACCATTCCAGAACCCTGTTCGAAAACCGATTTGTTCGATCACCGAAATCATTTTTCCCATTGAAAATAATGTAAATCGTTTTAATCCGTTCCAACACCCTGAATGTTTACCTTTAATGTTTAACGTAAACATAAAGCTAACCCAGGCTAATCGTACGTCGGCGTTATCGTAATCTTCCGTACGAAAGATTACGCTAACATGAACGTGTAAAAATAAAAAAATCAGGTCGTTTACAAGTCATTTAGCACCCGGATCTCCACAACAAGTGGTGAGCGGTTACAACACCCTTAATGTTGGGCTCCGTTCCAACAGCCTGAATGTTTAACGTAGACTTAAAGCTAACCCAGGCTAATCGTACGTTCGCGTTATCGTAATCTTATGAATAGGATTTCTTACCTTTGTGGTGGTCAGCAGAAGGCGCTCGCACACCTCCTTTATATTTGGCTATTATTTCTTTCTTAAATGCAATTGTACGCACTACCTTTCTTTTTTCACCTGTAGCAACTTAGCTGCTTGCACTGACTTTCTTCGGAGGCATAATAGGGGGCTAAAACACCCGTACGCCGCTCAGCATCGCACCCTAGCGTACGCACTCACGCATTACCAGCGTTCGAACTCCGATTTTTTGACTGAACAGCGAAGCAAGAATTTCTTGAAATTTTTGGTCGGACACAGTTTTGTTCGAACTGAGAGGTGTTCGAAAACCGAGGTTCCGCTGTATATGTGAACAAAGCCCAACTGAGTTCAAAGAGCCCTTATGCTTTGTTTCACCACACCTATGTGGTTTACTGTATAGTTATAATCAAAGATTTTCGGGGGAGAACACATAAGGAAATGGGGGACAATGGGGACAGTGGGTAGTGCTGGTGAGTAATGTCGTGCCCTTCTCTGCTTCTTTTTTGTTAGGTTAGCATACTACACCACATAGGGAAATATACGATCAACTTTCAACAATCATGGAAAATGCTGAAAGCAAGAAGATGCCTATTTCAATAACATTCGTATGTACGAAAATACAAACAAAAACAAGGATAGCAAGTGCCTGATTTTTTTCAGTAGGAGATATCAAAAAAATGATGTTGCTTAGTTCCAACTGGCCTTTGAATCTCAGTCTCAATCCTGCTAGTTGCCGAAACACAATTGTCCAAAATTTCGTCATATAGCTTTTTGTAAATATACCAGATGAATTCATGATTGGTTGGGCAATCCAGGTCTCCCAGTTGCATTTATTTATTATGATGATACAAATCCCTCGGTAAGGTGTCTTTTTTGTGCTTTTGCATCTCTCTCTAACGTCACTGTTTTAGTTTAGTTTTCCATCGGTCTCGAGTCGGTGAGCAGGCCCATACTTTCAGCGCATCATGAACGTGCTGACAGAGGCTGCAATGATGACACAGGCCAGAGGTGGCAGCCCTGAGAAAATAGTTCAAAATTCCGTACAGCTCCTTTAAGAGGCTATGGCTGTTTTTGGGAAGGTCATACCTGCCAAAACACCATCCAATGGATGTCGGAGCTTGGCCGAGTAAAACCAAATTTCTGGCTTCCTCCTTTACTTTTCGCAGAATCAAAGTTCCGCTTGCTTTGATTATTCCGGATCAATGGCGGTAAGAAGAAATACGCCGTGCGTGCATGTTTCCGATCGTGCGCCCATTTGAGTTTGAGTGCAGGCAGCGGGTGGGGAGAGTAGAGCCTGCGCCGAGACGGATTTGTGATCATTAGCGCTAAGTGTTGCTCATTATGCTCTTCTGAAGACCTCAACTCCTAATTGGTTTCATCTTGCCAAACAACCCAACCCCCGCACTGCCTCGACGATGGCCTCACCCACACCTGATGAGACACGTCAGGCCTCATGAAGTTCCTGCCTGACAGCAAAGCAGTGTCTATTCCACAGAGCGGACAAAAGAGCGTTGCATCAGATATCAAGCTGCTACTCACGACTTTTTGAATCATTTCTTATTATTCCCACTGATGGATAGATCAGGCAAAAAATGGATGAGGGCTGAGTGACATCAAGTTGCAGGAGTGACCGCAAAAGTAGTTAATTCATTTTTCATACAAGAACAGAGGCAGTGTTCTTGGCTTTACAATTCTTTAAGTCAGTGATTTTCAACCACTGTGCTGCGGCACACCAGTGTGCTCTGAGAGATCGTCAGGTGTGCCGTGAGAAATTATCCAATGTCACTTTTTAAAATTTAAAATTTTATAAAACATTTATGAATCATTTTCTGCAAATATAATGTCATTGTCAAGTGTCGGTGCTGTAAAAACTGGGGTATTATAAATTATATTGGAATTAAACAAACTGTTCAATGTCATTTTCTAACATTTTTCCATTGTAAAAAACATGCCCTGGCTCAAAAAAGGTTGAAAAACACTGCTTTAAGTAGGATTGGTCTTGGTATTGGTGGGGACAGGGTATAATTTTTTAAGAAATAACATTGGTGGGGACAAAACAGTGATTGATATTAGAGGGAACTTGTCCTTCTGTCAATGCCAACACTACGCCCTTGCTTTAAGTATGAGTACATAAACCTGTACATGAGTATTTCCAAAAACTGTGAGCAGGCAACAACTTAAACTGACAAAAAAATTGATGGAGATTAATAAAAGCATAGACGTAATAAAACAAGTGCCCTTCATATGTTGAACGTTGTGGTGCTTACGTTGTCAGGTGAACAATGATAAAGTATTGAATAAAACATAAAATACTAGAGAGATATTGAATTAACCTACTTACTATATAGGGTGTCCCAAAAATTGATACACCCTTTGTCTTTAAATAGCCAATCAATTTTATATTTCTACTGTAGATTTGGTTTTGGAGTATGAATGGTGGATGATGGGCTGACGCTAATGCAAAAAAAGAAAAGAAAGAGAAAAGAAAAAAATATTTGCACTTAAGCTTTATTTTCACTTTTCAACAATCTTCTCTGAACAATTGGCTTTTGTACGACATGTAAGCCCAGTAACCATTATTCTCACTCCAAAATCAAATCTAAAATCTGAAAAAATGGGTTGGCTATTTAATGGCAAACTGCGTATAGATTTTTTGGGAAACACTGTATATTTCAAAACAATTTATTTGGTCTTATTGACCTTCGTGTACACAGCATTGGTCAAAGTATACTTGACATACTTAAGTATACTTAATCAGGTATTCTTACAGATTAGAGGTAAGATCTTAGGCCTGGCCCGAAATTTGGGTTGAGTCGTGATTAAGATATCAATCATTACGTTCAGGGTTAGGCAGGGCTTTTCTCCTGCTGACTTTTTTTTTAATCATCAACCCATCTTTGTTCTTTTATCTTTGTGGAGGATCCGCGCAGCATGCACGCTTAGCGGCAAGTGCGCTCAGCGGCCCTGTTTGACACAGAGAAGCGGGTGCGCGGTGGGGGGTGGGATGGATGGGTGTTCGGTGGCGGTGTATTTCTGGCCAAAATCACCCTTCTTCTTTCAGAATCCCAACAAATAAAATATGAAGATTCAGGTTAGGTTCGAGCTCTGTGCCTCAAAGTTAATCGGTTGAGCTTGGGCTGGTTCCGGCTTTAATAACTGCGGGCCCGTGTTTGGTCAGGCTGGATTTTTTAGGCCGAATCTAACCTCTACCTAGATACACTTATTTTTTGTATGCTGAAATATTTCACTATTTGGGGAAAATGGTTTAAGAGAGGACCATGGACTAGGCCGCCTTGGCACACATAGCTCGTCAACAGAAGTGACTCGGGCCAGGCCGTTCTATCAAGATGTCGCTCAATTCAACTTGTTAGTGTGCCAAGAGTGGCAGACGTACGTCAGCTAATTAGCAAGTTGCAGCGACGGCACAGCCAAACAGCACAATTAACGCTTTGGTAAAGTACACAAAGTACACATCCTGACACATGTCAAAAAGTCTGACAAGCTTCTCCGACATTTGTCGAATGCTCTGATCCACGTTTAAAAGACAGAAGCGTTGCCTTTTAATTCATATAAAGCCACCAAAGATGATTGACCGATATGGTACCTGGCCTATACTAATGCAATTTTGTTGACGGGGGTTAAATGTCAATCAGTCAATTGTTTTCCTGCAACAAACCCAAACCGTCTTCAAGTTTACCCACTACCCCATATCAACAAATTGGCGGGAAAGGCGGGTGACATTTAAGGAACACACATCAGGTATGCTATCCATGGGCTAAATCGATGTTTAGAGATGGGCGTGTAGCGGTTAGAGGAGTGTTGGAGGGATGGGGGTCTGCTAGTATCAATTAAACGTTGTGCAAGCCTGAGGAGCTGAGGTGGCATTATTTCGACAGCGCTTCATTAACTCGATGCCGCACTCTCAAAGCCAAAGTCCTCTGCGGCACCTTCGTGACGGGTAGTTGCGGGGGTGCTGTTATGTTTCAAAAGAAGACAAGTGTCAAGATCACAGACTTCAATAAGAATGGTCTAAAGACAGCGATTACCCGCCATCTTCAAAAGGCAAAGCCGTTGGCGGTCATCGTTTTAAAGCTAAAGCGGAAATGACATCTCAAAAGCCCCAGCTTGACCTGAACTCTGTGAAAAAGGCTTCCCTGAAATAGTCAAGTTTCTTCAAAATTAATTTATTGTGACGGAAATGTGGTTTTGCGAAAAGAACACAGAGGAGTCCAAGTTTTCAAACGCATTGATCATTTCAGTTGTGCAGGCAGCTGTACAATAACTTGAACCTTGTATCCATTCAAAATATTTTGTTGACATTATTGTTATTGGAAAGATGTATGTTAGAAGCTCCACATTCCAATTCTGACATTTGTGTTGATCCATACCAATTTAACCTACACATCGTCAAATCGTGTTTCCTACAGTCTTTGACCCGGGATCCATAAACATCTAGCACCAAGATTGGTTAGCTTCAGGAGTGCCCCTGGTTTGGACGAGTGCACTCTTTAAAAGCCAGGGATTTGCCTGAGTGACAGAGTCTATTTGGACCAAAGAAAGCATGAAGAAACAAGAAGACAAGAGCAACACAGTCATTTTGAAATATATACGATTTTGCTGGGGGTGCTAAATCCTCAGGGAGCACTCCAAGAAGATGCTCGTGGGTCCCCAACAATATTGTCTTGCCATCAAAACCTGCAATGCCAAATTGCAGAAGAGCACAGACTATGTGATTGGCAATGCTGCCCTCTTCCCTACTTTCCCTGGGGGAATGAAAATTGCGTGCCCGTTTTAAGACAGGAAAACAAAGACATTCGTGGATGGACATTGACTGAACGAGTCCAATTTTTGTCCGTGTGTGCCCAGGCGTCCACTGTTTTACTCCATGCAGCCTGACATCGACTGGTGAGTAGCGACTAATTCATTTTATTCAGTGTTTAAAAAGGAATAATTTCAATTGTTCTGTCAAACCTTTTTCAACATTTTAACTTTTTTTTAGAAAATATTTTATTTTAATTCAATAGAAATACAAATTTGGGTATTCAGTTTCTTCACATATTTTCCAAGGTTTTGTATTTCTGTATTTTCTTTTCATTTTCAGGAACTTAAATTCCATTTTACAACTAAGCCAGTGGTAGTCATGAGAAAAGACACGTATACCAAAACTTTGGGCAGGGGAAGAAAGACTGCATGCCACATCAAAAAGGCCAAAGATCCAAGCCAGAACCAGGATGTGCAAGACCAACCCAAATACCAAGACCAGAAATAAGACCAAGGGACAAACTATGAGCAGTCAATCCCAGATCATCACTGATACGAGGGGCTGTACTCATATCAGATACAAATCTCATCAAAAGTGTGGTTCATTGGGACAATACAAGGCAGAGAACACCCTTAAAGAGTCGCCAATCAATGTCAAGTCAGATAGCGACCAGAAAAATGATCACCTTTCTGTCTCAAGGCATATACTGTATGGACTCTCAAAATTACTTAGTGGTTGTCAAAAAGACATATAGTAAGTACAATAACAGGTAGAAAATCGATGGAATGGTCACAAGTAACGTCCATGCAAATGGGCAAATAACGACTGACGCAATGGCGCATCCAAACGTACGGTCCTTAAACCAACTGGTCGCCAGGCGTCTCACACACACAGCAGTAAAACATTCACAATCCTGCATCTCAAGGGTGCAGGGCAAACGTGACACCCTAAGTCTTCCAGGACATACAAGTTGGTGAGCGAAGTAGAGCAACGGCCTGCAACCTTTTGTGTACCACGGACCGTTTTAATGTCTGACTATATTATTGCGGCCCGGCCCAATAATAACATTAATAATTCTACCACTAACAATTATAATACTAACAACAATAATAAGCCACATCCACTATATACTCACTAGACTACTAAGGATCTAGATAATATAGGAAAAGGAATTTGATTGTATCTTATCATCACTCACAGTACCATGTTGTATGTTGTTTTGGAAGAACTTTTTTTCCAATAACTTGGCACCATGATTAAAACCAGTGTGATGATAAGATAAAACCTAATGCCCGTTTTTGTTGCCCACATCCAAATGGCCTACTGGTCAGGGTCTGGTGCTTTCAATGTTGCGATGCGGGATCAATTACCATTGCAGAGCAAATAAAATCGGCGATATTAATCGGTTGATCAGTCATTGCTAAATTACTATAAAACCTTGGTATACTGGGCACCCAGGTTTTGAGTTAATGGAGTCTAAACAATGTGTACATAAATGGATAAATATGATGTCATCCAAAAATGAGCCACATTTTAATTCTTCGAGTGAGGCCCAGTACCTAATGATGCACAGTCTGGTACTGGTCTGCGGGCCAGTGTTTGCCAACCACTGTTCTAAGACATACAGTTGGGAGCATTTGGGCACCACCAACCACGGGGCTGTCTAGCCAATTGCATACCTTGAGCAAACACCCTACAAGAAATTGCTGCCCCCAAAAAAATATTACTGGTTTGCATGGATGCAAGCATGCCGGTTGTCCTTACCTGAAGAAGACCAGAGTCTCCCACAAGTAGATACTGAGCGCGTTCAGCTGGAACATTTTGGACAGTCTCATTTTCTTTTTGTGGGGTGGGGGGAGGCAGAAGGGGTTGAAGGGGGGGCTCTGTCAGGCCAGATTTTCCCTCAGTAAGAGGATGGGGACAGGGAGAGGCCGCAGGTGTGGGGTCGAGGATCTCCAAGGTGAGTTGGGAATGGGGGAGGGTCCTCAGGGTAGGAGGGGCTCTGTCAGACCTGGGCTGCCATGCAATCACACCTGTGCCCTCTCTGGAAAAAAAAGGGGGAGTGGGGCAAAGAGGTGGGCTGCGAGGTGGTAAAGGGGCGTTTGGGTCAGTGAGGAGGGGGCTCCAGAGTGGGATGGGAGGAAAAGGAGGAGGAGGGAGTACACCTGTTTACAGATCCTCGCAGCTTGAAGGAAAATGAGCCATATTCCTTTATGGCGGGGCGGGCGGTAGTGTGGGGTCTTGCAAAGTGTTAATCCACGCGGGAGAGTGTTTTCCCACAACCCCTCCCTGGCGATGGGGTTGAGGATGGTCCTCGGCGCCGTGCACGCTCAGGGGCGTGCACGCTGGTGAGACATTCCGAGTCGATGTACCGGCGGACGCATCCTCATGCGCGCCTAACGCTTCACGCGCGCCTGCCACTCCGTGCGCATTCGTTGTTCCGTGCGCGTCCGCCGCTTTTGCGTGCCTCCGCCGCTTGCAAGACGTTTCACGTCACGTCAGGGAAGACGCCGCGGCCGCGTGTGACGCTCGTGCTGCAGTCATTTAGCAAACTCCTCTCGGTCACCGCCCCCTCCGCACCGCACGCCTACCGGTGACGCGGAGTCCCCGACCACTCTACGACGCTCGCCGCTGATTGGTCTAAGCCAACGTCAGTCAGCCAGCCTCCAGTTCGGGAGGCGACCCAGCGCGACGTGACGTCACCCACACGCACGTGGACCTGTTTGGATGGGTTCAAGTTCAATGATCAGACCCCTCCCCTGAAAAAGAGAGTGAAATATGGGAGCAGTCATAAAGATTATTTGTTTTGTTGAAATCAAATTTGTGTTCACACGCGAGTGTATTTTCATCTACTTTGAGGCTTTAGAGGTCGGGAATCTTTTTGACTCAAAGAGTCATGAAAACAAAGTATTAAGATTTGTTTTTCCCTGTGAGAGCTGCATCATTTATTCTAAGACAAATTTCAAAGAAGCCGCCAAACCTAAAGCAAATCATTCAGTTCATTTTATTTCACTTTGCGATATTTGATGACTTCCTGAAATATGAAACAATAATTATGCATCCCGTATCACCAAGAAAAAAAGAACATTTAAAATGTGTTTCCCTCCTGCATTTGAGATCGATGAAGTTCATTCTGACCCTCATTTTTGTTGTAAATAAGGGTCGGATGACACACAAAAACAATGGCGACCATATGATAAAGGTGCTGCAACTTAGTCAGATAAGGAGGCTTCTCCTGCTACAGGTAAACATGGAAACCAGTACTATTGTTTTCATGTGGGGGAGCAAATGAAACCCCCCCAAAAAAGCCTGCAGAGGCATGGGCGCCGCCAGGCTGCGCTTGCCCAAGACACAACACAGGAAGTGTTGCCTTGATGAGCCAGGTGGTTAAGGGGATCAGTGAACCATGATTTTATTTCAAAATAAGTTGCGAGCAGAGTTCTTTCGCAAAAATGTCACAAAATATTGCAAATGTGAAGGATCTGCATGGATTTATCTCCAACTATGTAACATGGTCACAGTTCCTTTATTATTCTTCATTCATTCGGTTTTATGGATGCAAATCTTTGACTTCTTTGAAATCGACAACCAATCGTCTTAAAAGTCCACAAGTGCGTCGTTGATGATTCGTCATTTTTTTCATAACTTGCTGAAATTATATACTTGAAAAAAAAAAATAAAAGGCTGTCATCACACTCATGTGTATTTGGATTTAATGGGCTGAGACAAATGGAAAAAATACAAATCACATCTTCTTACCAGCCTTGAAGGTAAAATGGTGCTGAAGGTAAAACAGGTGTACTCCCTCCTCCTCCTTTTCCTCCCATCCCGTCTTAATGGCGAACTCAATGCGTCCAATAGCGTCCGCCTCAAAGGCAGAAATTTCTGGCCGTGATTCAGCCGCAGATGTCTGTGTGACAGGCCCCTTAGCAAGGTTCCCTCTAAGGTGCGCGTGTGCGCAATTGCACACTGGCCAGATCTTCCTAGCGCACAAAAAAATCTCTCCTGTGCACAAAAATCAGGGCTCGAAATTACAAAATTGCAGGAAAAACAACATGGGTTCCCTCTGCAGTGTTCTAACCCCTTACCGTTTCTGTAATATCCGCCTACGATCCCAATCCAAGATGTACCCAAAGTAAATGGAATGCTGTTCTTGAACTGTTTGATGATATACGATAATATGGTCTGTTTTGAAAGGTTACACTCTGAAAGTTTGTTCCAAACTGAAATAAGTAAGTGCTCCTAATATTGAGTAATATGAGTTGGAGCGAGCATAAATGAAAGGTTTTCATTTATTAAGCATAAACTTTCCAATGATGTGTGACATGACGTTTTTCTGTGACTAATGACATAGTACATAAACATATTTGTTTATCAAAAGTCAATATATACATCAAAAGTCAAAAGTCTGCTGGCGGGCCGTTGGAACGTTAAGGGGTTAAGTGCAGTATTTTAAACTCAATGTCAACATGAGATTGGATAATTGAAAGCAAGCGTGCATGTGAGGTCAAATTGTAGCGCCAAGTGAGAGGGGGACTAGAGAAGTTGCAGGAGGGAAGTTGCAGGAGGGAATGGAAAAAAAATAAAATAATAATATATATATATATATATATATATATATATATATATATATATATATATATATATATATATATATATATATATATATATATATATATATATATTTTATATATTTTATTTTATTTTCATCACTAAGACAATGAAATATAGAGGTACAAGTGCGGTTTACATTAATGAATGGCTGCACAGTTAAACTATGTGACTTCTCTTACCTACGAGACTACATCAATGTTGCCACGCAAGTTTTCGTATTCTTTTAGAGAAGCTCTTTTTCGGCTCGGCTCACTAAAAAGAGCCGACTCTTTTGGCTCCAAATTGGCTTTTCAGATGGTTTTCGTTGCTTTCTGTCACGAGGCGGGGTGGCGTGGAAGGTGACCGGACCAGAACGGAGGCAGGAGGCATGAAGGGAGAACTCAAATGCGTTGACGATCCATAAGTTTTATTTAATAAAATAAAAGTCGCCCAATACTCCGGGGCAAAACAGAACAATACAGAGTTCCTCCGGCACGAACTCAACAGGACATGGCATAACAGACTAAAACATGACAAGGCATAACAGACTAAAACAGGACAAGCATAACAGACCGGGATTGTGTATAAGAGTAATGAACCAGCAACCGGAAAACCCACAATGCAGCCTTAAACAGCAGACACACAATTAGTTGAACTGCTTCAGCTGTTGCCCAGAGGGCGGGGCAGACTGGTCACCAAGGCGACCATGACACTTTCATCCATATATTACCAATTACTATGTAACATTATGTAGATAATGACTTAAAATAGGACAAAAAAGGCCAAAATTAAGGGAAAAAATAAAAAAGAAAAAGGAAACAGAATAAAAAAATTTATGAGAAAGAAGAAACGAAAGATCAAAAAAGGCAAATAACGAAAACGAAAGAAAAAAGAAGGAAAAAGCTTGGTAAAAGAAGGAACAAATAAAATAAATAGGAAGTAAAAAAAAAAAGAAACTTGAGAACAAAATAAAAAAAGCAAGAAATAATGAAGTAAAAACCTGGGGAAAATTAAACAAAATAAGAAAAGAAAACCTAAGGAGGGTAAAACAAAGAATAAGAAAAATGCATTGATCGCTCTTATGTTACAATCAAATAATTTGCAAACAAATCAAGTCAATCTTTTTGCCAACATCGTATTTCTACTAAAAAGTGTGATTAAATACAATTCTGTATTGTGCAACCAACTAAATAGAACCACAAAAAAGCGAAATCTTATGTCATCGTTGCAAAAACAATTAAGCCGTGTGGGCCGTGCAACCTTTCCAATATTACATTAGCCAATTCTTTAAATTTAATAAAAAAAAAAAACTAACTAGTATTGCTGGAAATCCAGCAGAATGTAACTTGATTTGATGCCAGGTTTTGGACATGTTGGACAAAGATTTGGTTGCAACGCTGGATTGATGTTACTCACCGCTCTTCCAAGCAATGATCACAGACTTTGTGTGATTGCTCAGACCCGTGGAAGCTTCGATGGAACGCTGCTTGTTTGCTGCTCCCACATACTGTAGTCGCTACATCTTGGCTGCTTCATCTTATCTTTTACATGTTCGCTGCTACATCATAGCAGCTACCTGTAAGCCACGTCTGTCTTTAACAAAGTTGCTTTCCTGCCGGTAACACGATTTCACGTGTCTTGCTATTCTCCTGGCCCAAATGCTTGAAAACTGTGCCATGATTTTTGCCATCGGCACACACAAAAGGGGGATTTTTGGCATTGGTATGACAGGATTTGAGGGCGAACCTACCGATAGGGCGGCAAGAGAACAGGAGGCTGGGAAGCTAATTGAGAAAAAGGTACACTGTCGCTTTGCATCTGCTTCAAGATGTAAAAATGAAACGTGACCTTTATCGCAGCACGTGTGCGTGTTTGTGCATGTGTGCACACATTCACCGACAGTTACTTTGAGCTTAAAGTTGGCTCTGTAGACATTTCATCCGGCACACAATGGGGATACTACAACGCAACAAAGAGAAAAGTGTAACATCAAAACAGTCTGATGACAATTCTTCAATCAATTGATTAGTAAAATTCGTTACAGTGGTACATCTTTAAATGAACACGAGAATTTCGGTATACGAGTTTAATTTGCAACACAAAAATTACTTCCAATACGAAGAAACATTCAGTTTATGAGCAGTCCCAGAGGCTACCACTAGAGACCGCTCGAGTCCGCTCGCAGCTAGAGTCCGCTTACAGCTCATGACTGCTCACTGTTATCATGAGCTCGTCCATTTAGCACATGGAAACTACTACAGGCAATAAAAATTGTGCCGTACATTTTTTTTACATTCATTTAAAGTTACAGTAACTTTAAGTGCTCAAGTATCATCAACAGTTTCTTGATCTCATACTTGTCAACCTCCACCAATCGCTCCCCTCATTAAAGATATTAAGCAATAATAAGCCTCATGGACAAGACACGGATCCTATTTACTCACAGAAAGACAGACTATGTAGAATAAGCCACAATCTTATCAATTTACATGGACGTTGTCGTCTGCTATCTGTTACAGAGACTGTCTGGATAAGAGCCGATATGAGCAAGATGAGATCGAGCTTTTTAAAAACAATCTTCCCATTTAAAAATTGTCATACGCCGTGTACAATTTAAAAGAATCAAATGCCGTATAAAATACGGGTAAAATGTAAGTAGACTGAAAAGCGATCGACGTGACTCCTCCTTTCTAGCTATTTATGATTTGAGTGGATGCTTTTGGGGGGCCGAGAGCGAATTATTCTAGTGGGTAAAATTTGCTCAATACGCAAGAAATTCAAGCTACGAGAACAATCCTGGGATGAGTTGAGCTCGTATGAAGAGGTATCACTGTATGTGACATCAAATTATTCAAATGTTTGGAATAAATATTGTTTGTCCTTGAAAGCAGTCTGAGATGGAGGCCGCTGTCGGCTACGTGTTCAGGCAGCAAAACCAAGATGGATGGGGATCACCGTTCACAGTTGGATCCCAGACAGACAGCGCTTGGCAGGCAGCGACGAGCGAGAAAGCAAAGGCGGGCTAGCGAGAGGCCAACTTATCCCGCCGACACGGCTCAGGTCTCAAGGTCACACACCGGCGTGTGCCAAGGTCGTCCGTTGTACGCCGGAGAGAGCGCTTCTAATCCCAGATAACAGCTCGCTTGAAAGGAGCTCAAGAAAAACTATTAGCAGGTAGTACGCACGTGCACACGTACACACACGTACATGCACGCGCGCTCAAACGCAGGTAATTGCTTGGAGCGCGGCGGTGCAGGGCTGCGGCGACCTCTCGACGTACAATGATGGCACTCATGAATAAAACAGCCAGCGTTAGCATGCATCCCCTGTCGGAAAGAAAGAGATCGTACCAAAGAAAAAGGGGAAAAAAGAAAAGAGAAATTACCTTTGTTTGCTTGCAGCAGACAAAGCTCGGTGATGGTCTGATGGCCTTTTTGCTCCACCAAGCCATTGCTGCGTTTTTTTGGATGTTCAGGAAGGTGATAAATTCCTTGCAGGGAGGGTTAGCAAACAAAATTGTTAAAAGACACATATCCATCCAACCATCCATTATCTGCACTGCTTATCCTCAGTATGGTTGCAGGGGTGCTGGAGCCCATCTAGGCTGTCCTCAGGCAGTGGGCAGGAGACACCCTGAATTGGTTGCCAGCGACTCGCAGGGCACACTGGGACAGACAACTCACTTGTTCAGTCACACCTAGGGACAATTTAAACCGGCCAATTGACCTGAAATGTATATTGTTGTAATGTGGGAGGAAATTGGAGTTACCAGAGGTACCCCACGCAAGCACGGGGAGAACGTGCAAACTCCACACAGTAAAGGCTGGTAGCTGGATTGGATCCCATAACCTCAGAACTGTGCCATGGACGCACTAACTACTCAGCCGCCGTGCCGCCTTGAAAGACACATCGTACCAAAAGTAGGGTCGCGGGGGTGCTGGAGCCCATCCCAGCTATCTTCGGGCAGTGGGCAGGGGAAACCCTGAACTAGTTGCCAGCCAGTCGCAGGGCACACAGAGACGGACAACTCACTCGCTGATTCAGACCTAGAGACAATTTGGACCGCACAATTCACCTGACATGCATGTTTTTGGAATGTTGGAGGAAACCGGAGTGCCCGGAGGAAACCCACTAAAGCACGGAGAGAACATGCAAACTCCACACAGAAGGTTCGATCACATGACCTCAGAACTGTGACGCACAAGCGCTAACCACTGTGCCGCCGTGCTGCCTATGTATTTATATCCGTTGGGAAATTTTCAGAATGTTTGTGTCATGTTTGTCCTCCTACAGAAACCATATCATATTCCATTATTTGAACATTTTTGAAAAAGCGCCAGGGAGCCACTTTAAAGTGGCAAACAGCCACATGTGGCTTGTTTCAGACCCCTGAGCTACCTCAATTCAGTTGCTGGCAACCACATTCATTTTAAAAACTGGTTGGACCCGACAAGGAAATAGTTTGCTGACTTTTAGAACAAAGTTGTTTATTTAATTATACCTAAGGACTGTATTAGATATTTTTACATAGATTTTGCTCCAATTTAGAATAATCAATTCCTAAATTGGAGTACTAGGGTGGGGCGCTGTTCTTTCCACTAGGAGGGGCCAAGCGGTTTTGGAACTGGGCACAGGTGTGTCCAATTTCCACACACCTGTCCCTAAATAGCCCCTTCTTTATTAGGATATTTTGGAAAGCAAATGCCGTCGAGTCATTTTCATTCCAGTGCTACACCATTTTTGTTGGCTTTTGTTTCAAGTTTCTTGTTTGGAAATTTCGTTTGTGGTTAGTTTGTCACTTTGTTCCTTGTATTTTCCATTTCCGGTTTCATCTTTGTTTATGGTACCATTCTTTGTTTGTACCTTTGTACCTCAATTTGTTATTGAATACCATTCCTCTTTTTTAGCACGACTGCCAACAGTTCCTGCTTCCCCTACACAGGTTCACCCCAAAAACTTAACAGTGTACTATAAAGCTAGTAATTCATTCATTTTATTGTACTTCATGTGCAGTATTTATCTGACTTTAAGGAAAAGCATTCATTTTAGAATGTGTGCCGTGACATATCGTGTGTTGCACTTTGCATGAGTTTTGTGGACGTGAAGTAGAGGACACCATGAGATCTTTTTGAAGAGAGAGTGTGTACAAGAAAGACATTTTGCTTTTCGTGGCTGGTGCCACATTCATTAGCGCCGGTGTTCCAAACGCGACAGTACTTTTTTTTTTTTTTTCATGCATTGGCCTGATATCTACTCTAAGCGTGCATTACTTGTCATGTAAATATCTAAAGAATACTTTTAATAATGCAGATTGTAAACGAAGCCTGCGCCCTAATATCAGGTGCGCCTTATATAAATGCAATGGCACAGATAACTGATACTGCGCCTTATGGTCTTAAAAAATAGTACTTTTACTTAATTATACTTATTAGGGTACAATATACTTCAGCTATACCTCTTTTTTAGAAATTTTTCATTAAAGATTTTCGGTGGAAGGCATATTCGCCTGCTTTCATCCACCAACTGCGATGTCAATACTCACTCGACTAATGACTCATGAGGGTGGGGTCCAAAATATTCAGGGAGTCATCTGGGTGAGGTGGTGTGCTTGTTCTTTTTACAGCTCCACTGTGACAGCCCGGTGATGACAAATAAGCTCTCCTAGTTTTGACCGTTCTGTGAGTATCGTGACATGTCCACCCAAGCACACAAGTTCTTCTGTGCTTGCCCTTATCCGAGTTTAGTTCAGGGCCGTCTCCATCCAGCCCTGGTCCTCATCCTCCAACGTCAGGGGTTTTGCTTCTAATCAAACACCTTGAGGATCTGTACTACAAGCGCGGCTTAGAAAAGCAGAAAGGATCAGCAGTCCCACGCTTGTTGGGGTTGTCCCGCCGAGGCCCAATGAAAGCCCAGCTGTGCGCCCGCGGGTGGTGTCGACCCGACGTGCTCTCGCTCCTTTTTCCGTCTCTCATTCATGGATGAGATAAGGCCTTAGAGGATGAGGAAAAACCCAACGAAGCAAAAGCCGCCTATTTGAACACACGTTGGACTTGATGCCGGAACGGACTTGCCAGACTTCACGCCACCGCTTTGATTGCTGAATATTTGGAGGCCGACCTTCCCACCGGGCCAAATTTTTCGCGCAACTTTCAGCGCAGCTCTGAACTCATACATAAAAGATGGCACCGCGCATGAGCGAACAGGCTGGCGCTTATCTAGCGCAGCGGGCTAATTGCAAATATTGACTTGTGGCACGCACGCATATTCATATTGCCCTGCTTCAACATATTCATGTTGTCGCTGCTTTGCTAGAGCCGCAGCGTGTATGTCAAGACAAACAAATGACCTTTAATTCCAGGGAAATGAGGCTCACTTGTCCCTCCTGGAAATGTGCTTGCAAAACTTTACGCGACGTTGACCACACGCTGCAGACAGAATAGAGCAGCACGCATTTTCTGCGTGTGCTCGCACTCATTTGTCACAAACAGTTGAAAGTTGCCGTAAAACTTGCACATTACGAGTCAAATAAATGTCTGGAAGTGACCATACTTTGCTCTGGATACACTACAAAAAAAATATAATAAAATTCAAATCAATTAAAAAAATCAGTGCAAAATGGTGTAGATGGATAGTGTTAGATTATCAAAATAAGTCACTGAGTATGTTGTCACCACATCATGAGTTTTCCAGCTATATTAAGTTTATTATTTAATTATCAAATGAATACTCAGATAATCACATTATTCATTTTAGTTGTTATAAACGCACATCATGAATAAGCACATATTTTAATGACTTATTTACTTTCTGTAGTCATATGAATGTATCCTTTCATATCAGTACTTTCCCAGCAAAGGTCTTCTGATGCCTCAGCCATATCTTATTAAACAACCTTTAAAATCCAGCTGTGTGCAGTTTTAACAAAAGTCTCTTGTTCATTTAGATACTTTCTTTTTTCTTGTAAAGCGAGATCCGAGAAGAGACTGGTGGAGTTTAATTTTCTGTTTTGTCAAATCCATGCCTTTTTCCTTTAAGACAGTGAGAGAAACATTCTTATATGCCTTTTGGTGGGAGAACTGGTCTCCATCAATGGGTCCTGAGTGCACTCTGATTTTATCTTCATTTTAAAACTTTGTAATAAATGTCCTTGACTGCGTTGCTTTTTCCCAGCTCTATTTATTCAAAGTCCAAGTAATCGGTCTAGTCCAGCTCGGCTGCTTTGCAGTAGAATGTGGAAAAACATTTCTTGGAACTCTTGCAGCTCTATCAGTATCTCGTTTTCAATCTAACTGCCAAACTAGTAACAAAAGATCAGCAGTTCAAATTGTACCTCAGGTTGCTTTTGGAGGGTTGACAGTCTGTACTATGCTCTAAGCCAGGGATAAGTAAACTACTGCCCAGTGGACACATGCATCCAGCAGGCTTTTTAATCAGGCCATCCAAATGAAAAATGGTGAAACTATTATCTATCACATGGTAAAGTGCTACTAATTAAAATGGTATTTTGGTGCCATTCTTGTCTTCTGTGTCTCTTCCAGTGTGCTGTGCTCAAGACCAACTTGCACCATTGTCACAATACTCTACTTTTCATTGCACCATTTATACAATCGGAAATTAAGCCAATCTCCAAACACTACCTTAAATGTGTTTGCCTATTTATCCTGAGAGTGTATTCTTTTATCTCTTTTGTCTCTTTTAGGTTGTTAACACATTTATCTTGTTCATCCTGGAGTACCATATCTAATCTCGTTGCAAACAATGTTCACTACGTTGATATCAATGACAATAAAAACAATTCTAGTCCTAATTCTAATTGCTGGCTTTGATTTTCTGCACTAGCTATTTTATTGTCATGCATTCAGATTATTCGTCAAAAAGGACATCAGGCAAAAAAATTGAATCTGGTCCTATTAACAGTGTCTGAAATAACGGGGCGTGCATCATTTTTGTCGGGCGTACAACAAAACGTCTCTGCGCGGGTGGCCGACAACTTTTTCAAGGAAAAAAAAAAGAATCTTTTTTTTTCTTTTCAAATGAAACGTTTGCTTTATTCCGATTTCGGCAGCCGATCAGAAGACTGCATCAAATAACTTAGTGCTTACAGACTCTCCCGAGTGTTATAAGGTCGTGCATTTGCATATAATTGTACAAAGTACACGCACAGAGAACCAAAGAAAATGGATAGGTGGTTAGGAATCAAGGCAAAACCTCATCCCCAGAAGAAAGATTCAAAAGGAGCTAAAAAAATATATGACGCTACAAAACGTAAACGTACATTAAAAGCATCGTGGAAAGAGGAGTTCACGTGGCTTGTGGCGGACAACGCAACGCAAACATTGCATGAATGAAGATGAGTAAATACAGGTACATACTGATGGCAGATGTCATATACATGCAATGAATGTTATAAGTAGATTTATAATAAACTTAATTTTAAAGTGTTGCTCGGTTATATATTCTGATTATCGACAATGTTTTTTTTGCGATCAGTCATCTTATTGAGTTTCAAGTTTTGAAAAATGGGGCAGGCAACTTTATGGCTGGGCAGACAACTCTGACAACTTTTCAGAGTTGTCTGCCCTGATGTCCGGTAACTTTTTGTCATGAGTTTCAGACGGTGCTATTAAATTCTATTTTTTTTATGCACATGATCAAATTTTGTGCTTGAAAAAGTCCATATACATCTTAGCTTTAATTCTAAACCAACTAGAGGAAATTAAATATTTATGAACAAATGAAGATGTCTGCATGGATATTTATTTATAAAAACATATGAGAAAAATTAGATGGACCTACACTATCTTTCTTTTTCCTCACATAAAGCCAAGTTAATGGATTTGAGACTGTATCAGTTACAAAGAATCAAATCAATCAATTATATTTTTCTCCTGCCCTGGCCCCTCGACCAAATGTTTAAACGGAGCGCGGCAACTCTAAAACTGCTCCATTCATGATCCTAGTACTAGACAAATGAATATGTTCCCATTAAATAGATCTCAAAACTGAAGCTATATTTGCATTATGTCAATGAAGGGAAAGGTCGACTAGTAGGTGATTCCATTGAAGATGGAGAGATTTTTTGTCTCAAGAAAATACCTAAAAATTGAACATGGTTTACAGCCTGTTAGAGAATAGAGATCAGAAAACGGAAGGGTGGTCACAAAGAAGAAAAGTTCAGAGCATGGCGACCAAGAACAACTACAAAAACAAATGCTGCACTGGCACTGTTTGGCACGATACAATTTTTATGCAAATGTGTCGCCAGTTTTTTTTTTTAATTTAACAGTAAGCGATTACACTGTACATCATCAGACTGGATCACTAGAGGTCTAAAAATGCCCTACAAAATTTCCGTTAGACTTCTGTAAAAAAGTTCTATCTGGATTTTTATAACCCTCTCTGTGAAAAGAGTAGTCAATCATACCCACAACGCCCATTCTGACAGTTGCCTGTCCTTGATTGACAGCACCGCCAGCCATTTTCTCTTCGCATAGAGTCTTGTGGGTTTTAGACTTGTAGTTTAACTACATCTACTGTACAAGATACAATCGGGAAATATGGTATAGAAACTGTCGTGAAAGACCCCAGAGTTTGTTAAGTGTTTTCTAAGTTCAAGAGTTGTCTACTTATATCACGGCACAAGACCTTTCTAAGGTACAACCTGAGAACAGTCCAGCTAAATCAACAACTGTAAAATCAAAAGTCTCACTGAAAAAAGTGTAACTCAAAAAGAAATAATTGTAAAAGTGACTGATAGCCCTTCATATGCAATGAAAGTCATTCAAACCCCACAAAGTATGATGAGCAAAGTGATACAGTATTGGTAATGCTTATGCAGGTTAAACAATATCACAAATGTGAGATCTTTGGGGATTTGGCTATTTAGATTTAAATGTCCTCCGATTGTAAGGAATTTCAAAAGAAAAAAAGGCATTAAATAGTCACTCATCATCTTTGATACAGTAAAAATGCCTTTCTCATGGTATACCTACTTTTTAATGAAGAAGATTCTCACCAGGTCATATTCACCAAAAACACACCTCTCTCAGGCAAAGCACCCACAAGCATTTTGCATTGGACTTGAGGTTGGGTGGGCACAGAATCCTACCCACTAGACCACTAAGGATACAGATGTCACATGAAAAGGCTTTAAGCTTTATGTTATCATCAAATTATTCCTAATCACAGTACCATGTTGTTTCTGTTTTTATAGGGCTGAGATGTGAGAATATTGTCAGACATTAAATCGCTTAGTGGTTGAGAAAAGGTTTGGGACCACTGAAATACGGTGTTGTATTGCTGGCCTACAAAGTCTTCACGAATGAAAAGAAAGGCATCGTGGGAAGTAACTCAGTTGTCCTGAAATGTATAGATAAACATATGGCCAGACGTATTCAACAACGTTTGTCACTTACAATCCTTGGTTTGAGCTAAAAAAAAAAGTGAAACACATATTGATACAGATTTTCCCTCTCTTTCTTTTTCCTAATTTCTCTAGCATGTGTATCTGATACCCTGACTAAAATAGTGTGCTAATGAGATGAGACCTAATGCATTTTCTTATGTCAATCTGTGCTCTTACTCTCACTATCTGGGTTCAATACCTGTTGCTGCCAATGGGAAGCAATTGTGGTCAGCGATCAACATCGACTGATCAAAAATAGCACAAACATGACAAAATCCTTATGTGCTCCGCCATTGTTTCCATATATAAGGCGTAATGGAATATAAGGCAAATATGTGGCCAATTTGGATTTTTTGGGTGCAGCTTAAAGTCCGGAAAATAAGGAACTTCTTTGAAATAATGTTCACTAAACTGCCTGGCTGAGAAATAACCCAGAAATACAGACAGGTGATTGGAGCCAAATATAACCAGTGGACTGAAAAATGAGCATTTAATAATGTCCAAAAGCTCAAAATACATGATTCCTTCTTGTATCATAAGGTCCCCTCAACCGGATGTTCCCTTGTCCGTTTAGAGGCTCTTCGCCTGGCGTGAACCCCCAACCCCCCACAAGTTCCCGCTCCGCCTGGGACGCCGAGGATGCTGACGGGGGAGAGACGTTACGCAACAGCGGCTGTCGACTCGACTCAAGCGGGCTCGGCCCGCCACTGGCGGCCATATGTTGCTGCGAGGAGGAGCAGCGTCGCTTCCGCTCGTGTGCGCTGAAGGTAAGGCGAGCTTCGTGCGCCGGCCGGCCCTGACGCTGATGGCGGATGACGGACGAGCCGGGCGAGGTGGACTCATTAGCCGCGGACGGAACGCCCAGGGGGCACGGCCCTCGCCCGGCACAGGAAAAGCGCTCCCGTCTTGCCGTCGTCACGACAACGCCGCCGTCATGTCGGAGACGGGGACGAGGAGGACGAGGCTCTAAACGCTGTTACGCTTGGTCCGCTCGCGTGAGTCACGTCGCAAAAGAGCCGGGCCGATTGATGTGCCAGCGTGTAGTGTGTCGGTCAAAGGTCAACTTGCCCTGCGGGCCCAAGAAAAAGGACTTACTCTTCATCCACAAACCCGAATAGGAGGATATTGTCAAAGAGAAAAACTGCCCAGCCGATTAAGAAACACTACCAAGGCTGCAAGCAACATTTTGTTTTCTTCTGTCTAAAATTGTGCAGCTTGGTTGCATCGCCAAAGCCCGCCGCACACTTGGTGCCAACCGCGCGGGGAATTTGGCGTCGACGCCTACGGCAGCAGAACGCCAAGTGCGCCGTGCCCCCGCATACCTGCACAGTGAGAAACCGATGACAAAGATGAGCAGATATTAACTTCTGCCCCAAAAGAAAAAACAAATGAGGGCTGTGTCGTGTAAAACGTAAGCCCAATATTTGACAGTGGCAGTGCGGTTGTCATAGGCAACTGAACCTTCGCTTGTCATCGTTCCTCAAGGATTAAAGGAAACTCTCTATAATGTCATCTGGTTGTTTTGCATTTAGAGCGTATGTGTCAAGCAGCTATTTTTTGACACTTAATGCCATTGGTGACATGATATTTTCCTACAAAAAGTGCCCACGCAAACCTGCCGCCAGAAGCCAAATGCCAAAAATTGCCAGTGGCGTCGCACGCGGTTAGCGCCAGGTGTGCCGGGGGTTTACCAATTTTTAGAACCTTCCGCCAGCTTAATTTTCCAGCAGCCTCATTGGCTGAGTTTCAGATAAGTTTTCTGTCTATTGTGCAGCTGGGAGGACTGGGGTGCATCGTTTGAGGTTTTGAGGTCTCCGTGAAAAGTTGAAAGGTAAATATATTCTCCATTACGTATGTGTTGACAGTACCAACTAGGTAAAAAGAGCCCTCGTGGTTTATTTTCAACTGCGCCTATCTACCTTTATCTTACTTTGAGCAATGTTGTTCAGGTGGAACACATTAGAGTCAAGGAATGGGGCCTTGGGCTAGTGCTGTAGAGTGACATCATGCTCGTCCCCACAGCTTTTTTTAAGATACGCATGCAAATGGTGATAGTAAGAAAAAGCTTTCTTCAAGTAGAGTACAAATACCAAAAGAAACCCAAGTAAGATAAAAAAAGAAGAGTTTATTCGAGCGCATCTAAGAAATGCACATACTTGCCCGTGCTTCATGAATTAACTGACTGAGGCTGCAATGATGACACAAGCCAGGAGATGGCAGCAGTTAGTAACTATGTTCCATATTCCGTACAGCCATTTTAAAGGCATCCAAATAATAAAACATGACAATGAGAGAAAACAGTAAATGTTTTTGCATAATCTCTCTCTCTCTCTCTCTCTCTCTCTCTCTCTCTCTCTCTCTCTCTCTCTCTCTCTCTCTCTCTCTCTCTCTCTCTCTCTCTCCCTCTATTCCATTCGTATATTCATTTTTTTCTGAGATAATGCATTTTGAAGACAGCAATCTTATGTTTGACTTCCTGAGCTGCAACATCACCGGATTAACACCGGCACACTTGCAAGCCAGTCAACATATTGGCTTACTAGTTAGCCGGACAATATTGTACCAACTGCGAGACACATGGTTAAAAACACAAAGGAAAAGCCAAAATTCCCAACCGAAAAGGTGGTGAAGCCAAAAAAAGAAAAATAAATTTACCACACACAGCTTTTGGAGACTGAAGTATGCGTCTCGGACGAAAAAGTCACAAGTCCTCTTGCGATACTGTAAGCAGTTCCAATTTCACAGAGTAGAAATGAGCAGTATGCAATCGCAGTTCACCACTAAAGCCGTCTATTTTCAGAGCATAATACACAGCACAGACAAAACACAATTGCTTATAACTACCATTGTGTTCCCCTTAAGGCATTTTTTTTTAAATAAATGATTTCATGTGTTTAAAAATATAGTATAAGGGTAAAGATAGATAGATAGATAGATAGATAGATAGATAGATAGATAGATAGATAGATAGATAGATAGATAGATAGATAGATAGATAGATAGATAGATAGATAGATAGATAGATAGATAGATAGATAGATAGATAGATAGAAAGATAGATAGATAGATAGATAGATAGATAGATAGATAGATAGATAGATAGATAGATAGATAGATAGATAGATAGATAGATAGATAGATAGATAGATAGATAGATAGATAGATAGATAGATAGATAGATAGATACTTTATTCATCCCCCGCAGGGAAATTCACATTTCCAGCAGCATCCCTTCGTTGAGAACAATACAATAATAAAGCAAAAGGAATACAATACACAAATACCCAATGTCACGTGCTAATACCCACTGTAGCGTGTTGTATAGAGTATTTAAATAGTGCTACATAAAATACACACTGCAATAAAAGTAGAGTAATATGCAATGTAGGGGGTGTGGTTTAATGTGGGCCTTTACCCCGCCGGGTGGAGTTAAAGAGCCTCATGGCATGAGGAAGAAAAGATCTCTTCATTCTGTCCGTGGTACAAGACAGTGACAGCAGTCTGTCGCTGAAGCTGCTCTTCTGTCTGGATATAATGCTGTGTAGTGGATGTGATGAATTGTCCATGATTGACCGCAGCTTTTTCAGTGCCCGTCTCTCAGCTACTGTTGTCAGGCTGTCGAGCTCTGTGCCCACAACAGAGCTCGCTTTCCTCGCCAGTTTATTGAGACGAGAGGCATCCTTCTTCATGACGCTGCCTCCCCAACACGCTGCCGCATAGAAGAGGGCGCTTGCCACAACTGTCTCATATAATATTTTCAGGAGCTTTTTGCAGATGTTGAAGGAGGCCAGCCTTCTGAGGAAGTAAAGTCGTCTTTCACCTTTCCTACATAGAGCTTCTGTGTTGGCAGTCCAGTCCAGTTTGTTGTCCAGCTGCACACCCAGGTATTTGTAGGTCTGGACAAATTCTACACCTTCTCCTTTGATGGTTACAGGAAACAGGTGAGTTTTAGTTCTCCTGAAGTCCACCACCATCTCCCTGGTCTTGGTGGTGTTCAGGTGCAGGTGGTTTGCGCCGTCGTGGTTTTTGATGTATTTCAAGTATTTCATGTTTATTTGAGATTTTACGCAAATAAATAAATACATCGAAATAATACTACTTTTAAGTTAACGCATTACTTCTGGGCCCTCACAGTAAACAAAAAACTCACGCAACGGCTGACTTGGTTTGATGACATATCCGTCTCCATTCACGTTGAAGGATTAACAAGGCAAGTCTGTAAGTTGCTAAAAGTGTTGTTTGACGTATAAACAACTCTGTTTCGTAATAGTTTAGAGAGATGCAACATTGATGGACTTTATTTTCACGAACGTACCGACACATTTTCTCAATGCACTGGATTGTTTTCACCATCTGGAGAGGGGTAATAAAGACTCAATAACATGTCCCCTGTGGTCCTTCTCTGGTGGCTTAACTTTGTGTAATATAGATGACGCTAAAACTAATACACTACATTTGTAAAATGTTTTATTTTATGGAGTGTTTTTTAAATATTGGTTGTTTAGTCTAAAACATACCCCCGAAAAATTTATTTGCTTGGTTCAATGAAGCTAAAATAAATTGGGTCTAAACTTTCCCCAAGGGCGAAAAGGTAAAAAAAAATGACAAACACGACAACAACGTGGTTATTAGGTTATGCTGCATTGGAAGAAAGTAAGAAGCTGGACTTAAACTAAAAATTATAACAGTAAATGAGCACGAACACATGTCTTTGAACTCATAGATCTCAGTTGCCAAGCCAGGAAAAAATAAGGGACACCGTGTTAACTGGCCAGTTTCAATCTCTTACATCATTTTACAATGGCGGTACCGTAAATGGCAAAACGACATTGACGACATTTGAAAAAGATATATATCTGCTTGTGTTGAAGTAATGAAATTATTTGAGATTGAAACAAGCGATATCCTAGTAATGGGGTTCAGTACTTCCAAAAAATTACTTAAATCTTAAAAAGTAGCTAAAGGTATTCGTTAAATTTGTCTTAGCATAAAATCTCTGATAGGGTTTTTGAGAAATATTTCATAGGAGTTTTCTTATTTTGTGTTCCGTGTTAAAAATTGGAAACGGAGAGGTTATAAGTAGCGCTTGAGCTTCTTAGTGGCCAAAGGATGCACCAGATAGGAACAGGCCAACAGAACAACACTTCCAAAACACTGGAGGACAAAGCTGCAGGTCATGTGTATGTGCATTAGCGCAATCGGTGTGACGTTTGGTCACCAAGACTGGTCGGCCGTCATGACCCTAAATGTCCCACTTGCCGATACGTCAAGACCTATACGGATATGCGTGTGGGGCTGCAGGATGCAAATGGCAACTTACAAGGTGAAGGACGCTCGACTTGATGCGAGTGAATGGTGAGTCAGGAGTAGGCTCCTTGCAAATGGATGAAATGTCCTGAAAAGCGTCGCTTTAGACCACGAAAGCTCACCTCATGTGCCTTTCTACTCAGATAACTTTTGGTGGGTCTACTTGTAATTTAATAGTTTACGAATTGTCCTCTTGCCAATGCCATTACTTGGAAGTTGGTAGCAAATATGCTACAGCTTTAGAGGGCCCATTTCCCTCAAACATTTGCTGCAGATAAGAATGTATTGTTTTCAGGTGTATTCTCTTGATACATTATTGTTGGTCCACTTATGATGGATTATGGTCACCACATTTCATGTACTTAGAGCAGATCTCAGGAACCTTTTTGATCCAAAGAGCGATAAAAGCAAAAATATTTTGACTTTTTTTGAGAGAGCCACACTATATAGTTTAAGACAAATTCAACAAAAATGCCAAACTAGCTCTCCAGAAAAAACAAATTTTATTTCCCTTTGTGATGTTTGATAGGTTGATAAAATGATTAGAATAACAATGCCAGAGCCTGTGTACCACATGAATTTAAATACACCATGTAAAATTAATCTCTCCTGCAGTTACTTAAGAGTATGGAGGCTCATTTTTGTCCTGAATAACGGTTTCAAAACAAGGAGCGGGCAAAGTTATTTTGTAGAAACATCATGAAATACTGCAAACGAGGATTTACCTTCAGTGCAGACGGCGGAGGGCGAGAAGGAGTGCATGCATCATGTCCTGTGTATAGCTCTGCCCATTCCTAGCGCTTACCCAATCAAATTGCTATAGGTGCATTTGCAAGAGCTTCTGTGTGTTTTTCAAACTGTTAAGTAGCTTTTCATCATAAAGTGTCTCAATAATGAACGTAGATTGTTTATTGAGCTTCCAAATAAAGGATTTATTTTAGCAATATAGAGCAAAAACAAGGTCTGTTGTTGTGACACCTTGACTATAAACTGTAGTTAGGACTGTGTGCTATATATACTTAACTGAATCTTGGAAAGAGCCATCAATGGCTTGTAACCTACAGATTCCTGACCCCTGAGTAAGAGCTTTCGAAGATATTCAAAATGAAACCCAGAACAGCATGAGCCCTCACACTTTGATAGTCACATATCAAATATGGACTAAAGTGTGTGGGAACTGACCCAGGATGGCAGCATTTTACTGTCTACTAACTTGCGGTTCAGACTACGCCAAATTCAGTTTGGTTTTATCATGATATTTATATATTGCATACAATGTGGTATTAAGATTATTGGGCAGCAATGTTTGGATCCAAATTTGGGGAATATGATTTGGGTTAAAACCAATACAGATATACAATAACACAAAGATGCATACCGAAAATATTTTTTAAAAACACCCCATAATCCCGGAGCACCTTAAGTCTTTGTATGACCGGTGCAAGAGTTTGTTACGCATTGTCAGCAGTAAGTCGGCATTCGTTTCCAGCGGGAGTTGGACTCCGACAAGAAAACCCTTTGTTACAGGTTCTGGTCATAACTTATACAGACAGAATTTCTATGCGCAGTCATGGCATAGAAGGGATCAGATTTGGGGGCCGCAGCATCGCGTTTTTTCAGATGATGTGGAGCTGTTGGCTTCCTCAAGCCGGGATCTTCAGCTCTCATTGGAACGGTTCGTAGCAGAGTGTGAAGCGACTGGGATTAAGATCAGCACCTCAAGTCCCAGACCATGCTTCTCAGCCGGAAAAGGGTGGCATGCCCTTTCCGGGTTGGGAATGTGATCCTGCCCCAAGTCGTGAAGTTTAAGTATCTCGGGTTCTCGTTCACGCGCGAGAGTAGGATGGACCAATGGATCGGTGCAGCATCGGTCTTCATTGGGACCCTGTATCGGTCCATTGTGGTGAAAAGTTGAGGACTAAGTATCTTGGGTGGCCCTGGGGATACTTTGAGATCCTGTTAGATGAACTGGACAAAAAGACTTGGGATAGGAATGTCTGGCCTCCCACCTCAAGCTGCTGCCCCCTCAACTCAACCCTGGATAAGCAAAAATTAATGGATGGATAAGAAATAGTGAGGATCAAAATACTCTCTGGTATCTCCCTTATTTGCTTATTAACTAAACAACAGTACCAATTGCCACAACCAGGTCCTACCCGGCACCAGTTGACGTCTTATCAAAAGCAAGAGTAGAAGTACTGCCCTAGGTGAGCTGGCTCATGAATATGCTGCAGAGGCGGAGCTTTAGGGGAGAGGAGTAGGCTGGGAGACGTGGGCTGACTACACAGCGGACCATCTGCCATGTAGTAAAAACACGTTATGGTTATCTTTCATTGGCTTTTTATGGCACTGCTGCGATTTTTACAAGCGATTAAAAATGTGACTATAGAATAAGTCCTGCGGAGGATTTCTTCTGCCATCTCTGCTGTGCTTAAGAGTCAATGTTGTGAAGTAAACTCACTCTGCACAGTATTTGGATTCAACTGACCAAGCGATTGCTGCTCATGTGCCGCTTCATACGAATTAATAGTTGGTTTATATGGGGCAAAACCATCAAAACAGGAATTGTAGTTGCCTCTAAAACTCAACAGAAAATCATACGTTTATATTATTTAAAAGAAATTAAACCAGTCTAAAGACTGCAGTAAAATTTGAGACAAATGGACGCTGTTGACAGGCTGTTCTTCACCACAACCTCAGCAGCTAACTGTGAAGGGACAGGGCCGTATGAGCTAACATGTTCAAACAATGTTCAAACAATACAAAAGCAGCGTAAACCAAATTTCCAGAGAAAAGTGGTGACTCAGCTTTTTGCCCTGTCTTATCGCCAGTCCCATGGTGAACACCTGTGCGAACATGGCCTCGAAACAGCACCAAGGGTCTGGAGCGGGAAAAAAAAAAAAAAGAAACGAGATGAAGCTCAAGCGTCACTGTTAAAATAAAAAAGCTCATTTTTGTACCGTATTTCCACACGCATTTGGCGCACTGTTTGAAAGGGCGCACTCTTCTTGGTTCGAATTATTTTGTCGGCTCATACGGCGAACTGGCCTATTGGATGCGACTGCTCTGGTGCACTGGCCTTTTAGATGCGAGTGTCACCCGACCGCCCTTACAAAAAGTGCGTATAAAAAACAAGCACCGGGAGCACAACTGAGTTTAATTGTGGTTTAAGCAAGTATTGAGCACTTTAAAAAAGTAATTAGTTATAGTTATAGTTGCTTACCACTTCTTCCAAAAAGTAAATTAGTTACTCTATAGTAAAAGTAACTAGTTACCAGGGAAGGATAGTATTTCCCTTACTTTAAAAAGAAATTGTCTGTCAAAGAATTTGAATTTTTCGTTACTGCTTCTTTTCTCTCTCTTTGTTACTTTTTTTTCTTCTTTTCCTTGTAATTTTTTCAGAATGCCTCACTACTACACCTATTTTTTTTTTGTGTAGATTAGAGCATGTTCATGGGTGGGCACTGTCCTTTACCCTCCATTTTTATGTATAGTGTATTTGTATTTATTGTTTGAGCATTTTGTTGATAAATATTTACAATTTGTATGTACATAATGTATTTATATTAATTTTCTAGGCACTTTTTGATAAATATTTGGGGATCTCGCCCAGGCTGTATTTTAGTGTAGAACCGCCATTGGCTGAAGAAATGAACATAACTGTCTAGAATCATTAAGGCCCTTGGTGGCAAAATGGCAAATGGCTTTGTTGCCATGGGAACAGCATCAGTCGGCCCAATGAAGTCCGTCGCTCATTTAGCAACATCCTGCTCATGCATTTGATGTGGCAAAAGGCCAAATGTGGAGTGCGTACGAATAAACGTCGACAGAGAAGCAGAGTTCATTTGATTCTAATCTTTAGTTTCAGTTACATATGAAAAACATTACTAGAATAGCTTTCTTCCAGCTTCGTATTATTGCGAAAATTCGCTCGATGTTGTCTCAATTCCTGAAATTATAATTCATGCATTTATTTCTTCTCGGCTTGATTACTGTAAAGTATTGCTCCATGGTCTCCCGATGTCTAGCACCAAAAGTTGGCTGCTGGTTCAAAATGTGGCAGCGATACTTTTGACTAAGACAAAAAAGTTTGAGTATATCACTCCTATATAAGCTAACTTGCACCGGCTCCCAGTCTGCTTAAGATGTAATTTACAAATGTTTGCATGGACCTCCCCCCTCTTATCTCTCTATTTGATTTCCCTCTATGTTCCTGCAAGGAGCCTCCGCTCGAAAAATGCCGGTCTACTTGTAACTCCAAAAGCCAAGAAGGAGTCTGCAGGCTCGGGAGCGTTCTCTATCCTGGCCGCGGTGCTGTGGAATTCTCTGCCTCCGGAGATAAGGTCTGAAACCTCAGTGGAAGTTTTTAAATCTAGACATAAAACCCACTTCTATTCAATAGCTTATGATTGATAACCACCTCATATTTTTCAATTTATTTCCTTTTCGGCTGCCTGGCCGGTGGTGATAAGAGGGAGAAGGACTATTTGAGATGTATCAGCGGACTAGCTTCTGGACCTGAAGCATGTCAACGCCTGCATCGTCCAGACGGCAGAGATGGGAAGCTGCGTCTTTGCTGTCCTGGACTTTTTGGACTATTTTACAGGCTTGAGGCATCATTGCTGTCATGCACTTTCTTGAGAAATTTCAACATATAACTTATTTTTTTCTTTTATTCATGTTCACTATGTTCTGTGTACTGTTACCCAATGCTAAATCTATTGCACCCTGGTCATCCTGGAAAGGGGATTACCACTTGTGAGCCCCTTTTTCAAGGTTTCTTATTTTTCTCATGCTGAGGTTTTTGAGTTTTTCCTTGCCCGCATGTTTGGTTTAAGATCAGAGGATAATGTAATTTTAGCCTGTGCAAACCTTTGAGACATCTTGTGATGAAGGGCGATACAAAAATTGTGACTTGACTTGATTGTGATTTTAAGATGAAAATGTCTGTGGGGAATTGGACATTGTAAACGCGGTTTCCTAATTGACAATCTAAAATCATTAGCCAATATTTTGCTATTTTTTTAATCATCTATCTATTAAAAGTTTAAAGGAAGCACAGAACGAGATTTCAGTCTGCATTTTATACTCGCCATTTTAATGAATTGAGTTAAGTGGAGAGTCGCTGTTATGAAGAATTCAGAATTTTGAAAGAAACACAAATGAAGTCAACTTGTTTACTGGAATCACTTATTTTGCATCCAAACGAAACCGACCACACAAGAGCAGCCGACATTTTGTTTGACTTCCTCAAGCCCGTGAAGATGGTGCACAGAAAATAGCTGACTCGGAATGCCCACTTCTGCGAGAGAGAAGCTTATGACCAACAAGCGGCGCACAGTGCTCATAAAACGTCTGGTGCGCCGCTGGCTTTTCTGAATCTGACGGCTATAATCACACACCAACGCACACAGCAGTACACTATGAACACATTCTGGGGCCACATCTTTTGTGGTGTCATTGGTCACCTTAGGAAGGATGCAACCTTGTACGAGGTGTGAGACATTTGATGTTCGACCCCTGCCATGACGACATGAACCAGGCTAATATCAAAATGGGCTGTTTGGCTTTGAACCAACACACACACAAGCACATACACAGACAAACATGCACACACACACTTATGCACACTGTGCACTGTAGGTGGGTGTTCATCACATTATAGTAAATGGACAGCACAGCTTGAAGTTTACGAAGGTGTGAGAGTAAGTACACAGTATAGCGTACCATCTCATAAACAGACACACGAAACAGAAACTAAATGTATAATCTGGCAAACGCACACAAGCATGATCTCAATTGTACACACTAACTCTCCCGTATAAATGTACACACACCAAGTAACATTCATATTGGTACGTTGGTAATTTCATGGAGAATGTACCGCAGGGAAGATGAAATAGAAAAGAAATAAGCCTGTGAAGGGAAAGCTGAACACATTATTCACTCAATCCAATTATTCAGCAGCAGACTCGGTTTGTTTTTTATGCTGTCGGCTGGGAAGATCCTAAAAAATGTAGAGGAAGTGTCTTGGGAGAGAATGAGTGCATGATTAACAGGAAAAAACAGCTCCTATATGTATTTATTGTTTACTGCATACCTGACCTTTCACATGAGGAGCTAAATTTTAGGTTTGAAAACCCACATTCACCCCAACACTGGCCACCTTTCAGGGTTTTACGTGGCTGCAAGGCCAGTCCAGAGGCACATACTGTACTGTCTCAGAAAATTAGAATATTGTGATAAAGTTCTTTATTTTCTGTAATGCAATTAAAAAAACAAAAATGTCATACATTCTGGATTCATTACACATCAACTGAACTATTTCAAGCCTTTTATTATTTTAATATTGCTGAATTTGGCTTACAGCTTAAGAAAACTCAAAAATCCTATCTCAAAATATTAGAATACTTCCTCAGACCAAGTGAAAAAAATAATTTTGTAACAGCAAAACTAAATCAAACATTTGAAAATGTCCATTGATGCACTCAGTACTTGGTTGGGAATCCTTTTGCACGGATTACTGCATCAATCCGGCGTGGCATGGAGGCAATCAGCCTGTGGCATTGCTGAGGTGTTATTGATGCCCAGGATGCTTCGATAGCGACCTTCAGCTCATTTGCATTTGTAGGTCTGGTGTCTTTCATCTTCTTCTTAACTATACCCCACAAATTCTCGATAGGGTTCAGGTCAGGGGAATTAGCAGGCCAATCAAGGACAGTGATGCCATGGTCAGTGCACCAGTTACTGGTGGTTTTGGCACTGTGGGCAGGTGCCAGATCATGCTGGAAAATGAAATCCTCATCTCCATAGAGCTTTTCAGCAGATGGAAGCATGTAGTGCTCTAAAATCTCTTGGTACACAGTTGCATTTACTCTGGACTTGATGAAACACAGTGGACCAACACCAGCAGCTGACATGGCTCCCCAAACCATTGCTGACTGTGGGAACTTCACACTGGATTTCAAGCAACTTGGATTTTGCTCCTCTCCAGCCTTTCTCCAGACTCTGGCGCCTTGACTTCCAAATGAAATGCAAAACTTGCTTTCGTCTGAAAAGAGGACTTTGGACCATTCTGCAACTGTCCAGTGCTTCTTCTCCATAGCCCAAGTCAGACGCTTCTTCCGTTGTCTTGAGTTCAGAAGTGGCTTGACCATGGGAATACGGCTATTGTAGCCCATTTCCCGGACACGTCTGTGAACTGTGGCTTTTGATACCTGGACTCCAGCTTCAGCCCACTGTCTTTGAAGCTCCCCCAAATTCTGGAAGCGGCTCTTCTTCACAATTTTGTTAAGGCTGCGGTCATCTCTCTTGGTTGTGCAGCGTTTCCGGCCACATTTTCCCTTCCAACAGACTTTTTGTGGATATGCTTTGAAACTGCACTCTGTGAACAGCCTGCTCTTTGAGAAATTTCTTTTTGTGTCTTACCCTCCTGATGGAGGGTATCAATGATGGTCCTCTGGACAGCAGACAGATCAGCAGTCTTCCCCATACTTGTGATTTAGTTTACTGAACCAAGCTGAGTGTTTTTAAGGCTCAGGAAACCCTCGCAAGGTGTTTCGAGTTAATTAGATGATTCAGGTGATTAGTTGAATAGCCTACTTGTATACTTTTTCATGATATTCTAATATTTTGAGATAGGATTTTTGAGTTTTCTTAAGCTGTAAGCCAAATTCAGCAATATTAAAATAATAAAAGGCTTGAAATAGTTCAGTTGATGTGTAATGAATCCAGAATGTATGACATTTTTGTTTTTTTAATTGCATTACAGAAAATAAAGAACTTTATCACAATATTCTAATTTTCTGAGACAGTCCAGTAGATACCAGTGGGATACACCCTGAAATCCTCAGACTTAAGACGTCGTAGGGGCCACCTTAACAGGATGCCTTAGCCACTTCTTATTAGAGAGGAACGCAGACATTTCACATTGCTCTCTTTGTAAAACCGCTCTGTTAAATGACTGTTATGATTGTTGTGTGTGATGAGTGTACTTGATTTTATTGTGGTTTATTTGGAAAAAAAAATTCTTGGCTGCTTACTCCAATCTTTTAAGAAGCACCAGGCCCTTATTTTCTTTTTACCTATATGAAGCCATTGCTCAATTTTGCTTGACACTGATCATTTTGTCATGGATGTCACCCGTGGCGACTGGCATTATCACGCTGCAGCGCAACATTTTATTCATTGAGTCATAATAAATCACTGTTCCTGCACCGTTGAAATGCCATTTGCCAACTTGGGGCAGCTTAAGTGCAATGATTTTGAATTCACTCAGGTGATATGAAACACGGACACAATACCGGCATGCTTTTTCCGGTCCGATCATGATATTTAGCTCAATGTGAACATTTCTGTTCACTCACAGCGAGAGTCCCCAACCTCTAAGTCTTTTAGTGATGCACACACTCAATGAGGCTAATTTATCACACACACGCACACTTCCACATGGATGCATTAAGATTGCAAATAAAGCGTGCGTGCATAAAGGGGACAACAAGCGTCAGCAAAGTGCTCGCCTGCATGCAGACAATGTTTCTATTTATGACACTGAACTTCTGTGTTCAGGGGAACTCTCTTTTTTTGTGTATTGTATAGTGCATGCATGTGCCAGTTGGTTTAGTTTACATACCCCATACAATGCAAATATATACCCTTTTTTCAGAAATTCTCCAGGATTTTTTAATGGATCTTGTTGGGAATTAATTATCAAAATGTACCGTTTACCAAATTGTTCGAATTAGTTATTTGACTCCATTAACCAAACACTACCTAAATTCACCCAACAATTTATGCGCGCTCGTTTCTTGAGGGAAAAATGACCAGGAAGCCGACATTTCCACACTGGCGCAGATTTTTTTTCCCTAACAGAAGAACTACGTGAACTCCTTCGAAGACGGCCGAAGTGACGTTGGCGTCTGTGGGAAGCCTTCTTCTGAAGTTCTTTAGCTTTTTCTTATTTGCCCATGTCTCCCCGCAAGATGGTGTGCCGGCTCCTCTCATGGGAAGCCAAGGAAGCCACCTGGGCTTCACAATCTCATCCACGAGCGCCTTGATGTCTGGCTTCCCAAAACAACGTCGCCTTCACGAGTCCTGTTATCAAAATTCAAAATTCCCTAGACAAAATATTATGCATTTCGAACATTCTGCCCTTACCTTGTACATTGAACTAAAGCCCACTCAGTGAAAATCCTCATTGCATTATGAGTCAATCGTATAAAAGCCTTTATAGTCAAAATGTATAAAATCCTTTAATATACATTTCAGGGGTATGGTGCACACATTTAAGTGGTGGAAATTATTCTGTTATTTCAACTAACTTGATGTTTGTGTTTATGTCATGATTGCTAACTCTGGTCACCTGGAGCAATCAAGTGGACGCCTTCTGATTGGCTAACGCTTCCTTCTTTAGCGCGCTGCGCCCAGACCTCTTCATCAGAGGATACGTTTGTAACTCTGTGTGACTCTCCTGATTACCCGTTCCGTCTAGAACCCTATTTACCTGTTTCTGCCTGCCTCTGATCCGACCTGCTTCTGTCTCACGCTACGATCTTCTCTCCAGCCCCGGTAAACTTGACCTGCTTGACTTCCGCATTCCGATTGGCTACTTGATCCGAAGCTCTCTTCCTGGCTCCGCTGCTGACGTCTGACAGACATCACGTCTCCCGCAAGCCCTGTACGCTTCCAAATAAAGAACTGTAACGAACTCTCTGGGGTTTCCTGGTCTGTTCTGGTCTCTTGATAGTCTATGGTAAATGCATTAAGGAACAGACAAAGCCAAAGATCTAAAAAACTTTATCAGGGAAAATAAATCTGGAACAGAGTGATGACTGGGATACAGATACCAGAAAAAAAATCCATTAGATGACTTGAAAAACAGAGTAGGACAAAAAGTACTGCACCCGAAGATGTACAGCAACCATTTTTGCACAGAAAAATAGACCATGAAGCAGGTAGCAGCAGATCTAGACCAAATATTCAATATCAAGAAAAATGGGGGACATCTTTACCAACCACACTGGAAATTGCAATCCAAGAAACCTGGGGTGGCAGTTTGCTGCATGAAATCTCAACCCTGAGACTAAGAAAGAGACAAACTTCCGGAGGAAAGTTTTTATATATAAGATATATGATATATATTATCTCATCTCATCTCATCTCCTTAGCTGTACCACTTATCCTTATTATGGTCGCGGGGGGGCTGGAGCCCATCCCAGCTATCTCCGGGCAGTGGGCAGGGGACACTCTGAACTGTTTCCAGTCACACGGGGACAGACAACTCACTCGCTCATTCACACCTAGGGACAATTTAGACCGGCCAATTCACCTGAAATGCATGTCTTTGGAATGTGGGAGGAAACCGGAGTGCCCGGAGGAAACCCACGCAAGCATGGGGAGAACACACAAACTCCGCACAGTAGGTCCGGACCGCGCCGCCGTGCTGCCTATATATATATATATATATACATACACCCACGACCCTATTGAGGATAAGCGGTGCAGCTAATGAGATGAGATGAGATATATACATACATACATATATGGGCAGTTCTGAGGTCATGGGTTCAAATCCAGCTGCCAACCTTCCTGTGCGGAGTTTGCACGTTCTCCCCGTACTTGCGTGGGTTTCCTTCGGTTCCCTCCCACATTCCAAAAATATGCATTTCAGGTTAATTGACCGGTCCAAATTGTCGTTAGGTGTGAATGAGCGGGCGAATTGTCTGTCCCTGTGTGCCCTGCGATTGGCTGGCAACCAGTTCAGGGTGTCCCCTGCCCACTGCCCGAAGATGGCTGGGATGGGCTCCAGCACCCCCGCGACCCTTCTGAGGATAAGCGGTGCAGATAATGGATGGATGGAAGGATGGATTTATATATAAAATATCAAGAGAATATAGCACCCAGTTTTGAACTGAGAAAGAAAGAAACAGTGTTTTCTCCATTAAGTGGTAACAATGCCAACTGAGTTATAAGTAGCAGCATCCCGGCCACCATCTTTTTGACCTGTTGGCCTCTGGTAGGCACTACAGGTCCCTTAAAATGAGGATAAACTGGCTCAGAGACGTCTTCTTTCCCAGGGCCATCACCACCCTAAGTGAGTGCATAAACTGAAAACAAATCATGTAACTTTTTTATTTTTTGTTCTGCTAATGCTAAATGGAATTGTGAAAATATATAGTATTGCTCAAAACTAAAAATGTATACCATTGTACAAAACTGTGACTTTTTTTTTTGATTGTTGTTTCTGCTAGATGTTATCGCCCTTCTTTTCATTGCATTACGATGCACTATTATCTCATTCACAAATATTGCTCTATTAATTCTTCATTACAACTTAGGACAGTATCTAATCAGCATGTTGTAAAAATATTTTCCCAGCATTTTATCCAATCTTTTTGATAGAATGTTTTACAATTTTGATGTCAATGACAATAAATACAATTAAATTCAATAAAAGCCCTTAGGATTTTTTTTCTCACCGTGCCTATCTGCTTTTACTATGAGCAAAGCTGTTCAGGTTGGAAAACCTTGGATACGAGGAACGGAAGGAGGAAGCGGGAGAGGGGCTGTTGTCACTCACATTTAAAAAAAAAATCAATTTGTTTGTGTATTAGAGATAATTTATCCATCATCTGCACCGCTTATCCTCAGTAGGGTCACAGGGGTTCTGGAGCCCATCTAAGCAATCTTCAGGCATTGGGTAGGGCACACCCTGAACTAGGAGACAGCCAGTCGTAGGGGGCACAGAAACAGACAACTCACTCGCTCATTCACACCTAAGGAGAAATTGGACCAGTCGATCAACCTGACGTGTTTTCTCGGGAATGTGGGAGGAAACCGAGCGCCCAGAGGAAACCTACGCATGCACGGGGAAAACATACAAACTCCACACGGGAAGGCTGCGGTAGCTGGACTTGAACCCTGAACCTCCGCACCGTGGGACTGCGAAATAACAACCCAGCTGCTGTGCCGCCATAGATGATTTGTCATTTGCTCTAAATTTCCTTGAAATATGAGTTTTGAGAACTAGAAACTGAATTCAAGGAGCCCTTATGATTTTTGGTCTATATCCCCTATCTGCTTTGATCATACTTTTATCAGAACTGTTTGGTGGCGGAACACAGTATGAAGGAAGATTGGGGGACGGGAGGATTGGTAAGAGTGATGTCATGCTCGTCCCTCACAGTTTTTTTGTTTGTGGTTGTTATAGAACGATGGATGATTCATCATTTGCTCTTCATTTGCTTGAAAGATAAGGTATTTTGAAACACTACGGACTAGAAAATAACAAAAAGTACAACACTAAGCTGTTAGCTATCAAAGTAACATCGGCAGTTTTTAACAGTTTAGCAGTTAGTATTTAATACAGAATAGTATTTAAATTTCCCCAGATAGCACTACGTAAAAAAAACACGTATCCCAGGACTGCAGTTACACGTGCATAATTACCTTTGGTGCAAAAACCAACAGCATAGAGAGAAAATGACGTAAAAAAAAGCTATTTCATCACAAGAATAGCAAGTACCTTACTTTTTTTATGAGAAGATATCTCTTTAAC
Organism: Urocampus carinirostris; assembly: GCF_059441175.1. NCBI lineage: Eukaryota > Metazoa > Chordata > Actinopteri > Syngnathiformes > Syngnathidae > Urocampus > Urocampus carinirostris. The sequence continues at coordinate 15,529,475 of NC_142357.1, forward strand.
ACCCGTGCTTGATTCCATCTGGCCTTGTAACATGGCATTAATCCTGCTAGATTCCCTAAATTATTCCAAATTTTTTCATGTTGCTGTAGCAAATATGAGTGGTAAATTAATGATTCTAACAAACAATTTATTGACCAGTTGAATCAAAGAGTCGAGTTTATCATTTTAAAAACTCGTTTCGCCTTTTTGGAGCACCATATACGTTTTTAGATCATAATGTCAGGAAAACGGATGAAAAACCTTGTTTAGTTAGTTATTCTGAAGTGTGGCTACACACATTTTAGGTGAATTCCTTTTACCGTTTTTGATAGTTCAATATACTTTATTCAAGACACACACACTCTTGAATTTATGGACTTTTCTTTCACTGATGAAGCTTGAATAGAACACAAAATAATAATAAAATAAAATAAAGACAACTAAAAGTTGAAAACTTAAACTGGCACCATTTGGATTGACAACAACATTGGCTTGGTTATTGTATTTTGATAGAGTTCTACCTTTTACGTCACACCAATACCTAGCGAGATGTTCTGCGAAGTTCTGCGACGATGAAGATGACGGCCCGGTCTTTATGTCCTCTGCTGTAGAGCGATGAGGAATCATGGTAGGCTCGAGACTCGGTTTGGACGAGAACCACAGGATGGAGAGTGTTGAAGGAGAGGTTGGCTGATAGTGGCTTGAGGCTTCTTTGAGGTTGCTGGCTTTGTCCCACTGGTTTGGCCGCTAGCTTGATCAAGCTTGGTTGCCTACCTGTCAAGGCTCTCCCGCTGCTCGTTGAGCTGAGACCTGGGCTGCCTTGGTCCAGTTCCTCATGTTAGGACATGCCCTCTTGCGTCTTGTTGCCGGCCAAATTGCCCTTGCGACGTGAGAGGTGTACCAGCTCTCGGTTCCAGGACCCCCTGTGGTGGAGTTGTCACGGCAACCTTTGATGCGCAAATGCAAGATAACGTTCCCTCCCCAACCTCACATTTCACCAGTATCAGTCAGATAACATATCTATGTGATTGACTTCGAACACAGTATTCACCTCACAAGTTTTGACATTGTTTGATCATTTTCTGACATTCCAAAACGAGATTCTGACCAAACATAGCGTTGGATGAAAAAGTCATCAATTCAAAAGATCAATGCACATTTAGTAGACATAGTCTCCCTATAGCATTTATTACGATACAAATCCCTCATATGGTGTTATTTTTGTACATTTATGTTTTTTGCATCCCTGTCCCCAAATTAGTTTTTTTTCCCGATTGGGCTTGAGTCTGACAACACACAAGAACTTACAAGCGTTTTATGAACGAGCGTGATAGAGGCTGCAATGATGACTCAAGCCAGAAGGGGCAGACTTAAGTAGTTCCGAATTCGGTACAGCTCCTTTAATCTATTGTTGATCTTCATCCCGCTTACTGTTTATGTGCGAATGTATTATGTGCGAAGCGTAAATGTGATGTATGGTACGAGTAGCGCATTGTTCCAGTTCCCCACATTGACCTTGTCTCCATGGCGTCCTCGCCCTCCCTCCTTCCACCCTCTATCTTCCTCGCTTGCTGACGACCATCTGGCCTCAGTCAGCCATCTTTAATGGCTTCATCACGGGCTGGCGGGAAGCTGCTGAACCGAGAGCGCCGATTGGCTCGAGAGACCGGCGCGGCCGCCCGTAACCAATGAAATGACAAACCACCGCCACCCCCCCACTTTGGGCGGCGCTACAGTGATTAATGAAGCCTGCAGTGCCGAGTAGGAACAAAACATAAACACTCGTTGCACTGTTCGTTGCAATGTCAGGAACACAATAATACATAACCACGAAAAAAAAATAGGATAAACTTTTTTTGCACAATTCAAACAAACAACTTGGCTCATTACACACAAGCTCTAAAGTGGGGTTCTCAATATAAGGATCCATATTATTGGTAGATTATGTGACATTAACAAAAATGATGATGGAGTTGTCGGTTACCGGCTTGGTGAGCAGAGATCATCTCGCCGTCTGGTATGGGAGCCAGTCAGATACCTCACCATATACGACACTATCAAAAATTCATATGCATGAGTGAAACTAGTATAATGTCAGACAAATACTGGGGGTATGTTTACAAGCAGGGGATAGTGGTATTGAGGTCAGAATTTGTTCTGGGACCATTCCATGATTAGTGACAACCCTGTAGACATGCTGTTTGGTAATAACCCGACTTAAAGGGGAAAAGCGCGAATTATATTGTTATGCCAGAATCCTTTCTGAAATCAACTTGGTATTGAATGAAAACTGTTTTATTCAAGTCGTTCGAAAAGATCAATGAAGGACTGTTTTTGTTCCCTCTTTGCTTCAAAAGTGTACTTTGTTGTTGCATCTTGTGTGTGTACAAGTTGTGCTTGTATGTTGCTTGCTAGAAGCATGAACGGTCACTGATACCTTAGCTAACCGCCTGGATTGTCAGGGCACCAATCTGTTTTGTCTTGGGGAATTACAGCCTGGTGGCGTCCATCCCTCTCAAGGCCAGTTCCTTGGGTTGGAGTACGCACATGTATTGAAACAACTGCGCTGTTTTTGTGGTAGTGTCAAAATAAATAAATATCTTACTGAAAATCAACAAATTTACGCGAGGCTTGTTTGACCAGTTCGCGAGAAATGGTGTGTCTGATTTGTTGCCGTACTCAGAGCCGGCCTAAGGCATAAGCGAGCTAAGCGGCTTCTTCGGGCCCACTAGAGGGCCCCCAAGAGCGGTTAACTTTCTAGATCCAACATTGTCACTTTGTGTGTCCACTCAAAAGTACTTCTACAGAATTACAACAAAAATACTACACAATAACTACGAAACTAAATAGCAAATATAGTGTATAAAAACAGGGACCTCATTTCTTATTTTGCTTTTATTCTGAAAGTAAAAAAATAGTATAGAATTACTAGAAAAATAATACTACAGTAGTACAATATTACAAAATACTACGACAGCATTATTTACTCCAAAAATACTACAAAAAGAGAACTACAGTATTATTACAAAAATACTAAATAAATATGACAAAAATACTACTACGAAACAACAATTCTACAGAATAATACTAAAATACTGCTTTGGAAACACATCAATTATACTTCTAGTGAAAAACTGAAAAACATATAAACATATAACACGATAATATAAAAAACTACGATAGAAATATTACTGCAAAAATACTGCTAGAAGAGGTTGACAACAGAAATACTGCAAATTACACAAATAGTGATAGTACAAAAAATATCCTAAGGAAATAAAACTACAGTAACACTGTACTACAAAAATACTACAGAAATACTACAGCTATACCACAAACATTCTTAAGTGGAAACACTACAAACTACAACAGAGATAGTACAAAATTACAAAAAAAAAAAGTACAACGGTAGTACTACGAAAATACTATAATCATTGAACTACTGTAAAAATACTACGAAAATACTACAAATATACAACAAAGAATTGACTTTCGGAATGCAACAGAAGTACGACAGAAATACTACTATGGAAATACTACGTTAAAATGACTTCAGGAATACTACAGAAATAGTACAAAAATAAAATTACAGTAACAGTACAACAAACTGCAGAACTTCAATAAAAATCTGACTTCAGAAATCCTAAAAAATCCTAAAAAAACCCTACAATAATACTCCAAAAATAAATAACAAATAATGTGCTTAAAACAGGGACCTAATATATTATTTTGCTCTAATTGTGGTTGTTTTAAAACCAATTTGATGAACTAATCTAGTTAAAATAAGTATAACATGTCACATGTGGCCCCCCATGGAGTAGAACATGGAATGAGTACTAGTAGGTATGCAAAGTGACAAGTAAGAGGGCCGGTCCTGGCAATACTACATGACTAAAAATCCTTAGCAACACCAACGAAGAAAAAAAAATGAACACAAAATCAAATCAAGCATGCACATAAAGCATAAAAAACCCTGCATAGGTTTACATCAACGAGTAATCAGCAAAGTGGGGCGGCAGTAGCTCATGAGGTTGGAATACTGGATACAACATCTTGGGATCAGGAGGTCGCGGGTTTGATTCTCGGCTTCTCCATGTTATATGTCGAAGTGTCCTTGGGCAAGACACTGAACCCGTAATGTCCCCGGTAAGCAGGCAGTTGCCTTGCATGGCTGACGTCGCTCTCGGTGGGTGAGTGTGTGTGTGAACGGGTAAGTGTGAAGCACATTGTATAGCGCTTGGGGAGGTCTTCAGCTATACAAATGCTGACCATTTAAAATGGCCCTTTTTAATCAGACTATTCACCATCTGAATAGAAGCATGTGTATGTACATACAGTATGTGTTTAAGTGTATTTACATAACCAGAATATTGACAGTATTCGACTATCGATTGCATGAAAACATAATGAAAATCTTGACAAAGATTAGGATTTAAGGAACGAGCAGCTCTTAGATGAAAACAAGAAAAAACACCAGGGATGATATATATTGGGAGCCAATCAGCAGAAATGACTGGCACTATTTTATTTCTCATGTATTACCGAGATGCATAATACTCAGTGCCTGGGTTTATGTGTTTTTTTTTTTTTGCGCAATGCTGCAAAGGAGAAAATATGCTAGCCATCACCCATGTCACTGAGCACAATCAAAATGAAGCATTGCTATAGAATTCAATTAAACGCCGACTTCAATCAACTTTAGGTGCACTTGCTGCACTCAATCCCGAAAACGTGGACGGAGATATGTGCAAATTAGAGGTAAGATCGGGCCCAAAAAAAGCACCCGAACCCGACGCAGGCCCGGGGGGTATTAAACCCGACCCGGACCCGGCCCGACTAATTAACTGGATTTGCTGGCCCGGCCCGAGGGGGCCCGAAATTACATATTTTATTTATAAGGAGGGGTGATTTATGATAACAAATTAAACTCTGCCTTTTGTTACAACATCTAGGCCTAAGTTAAATAAAACTGTATAAACATTTACATCTTTTATATTTCTGTGTCTGCACTGCAATCTGTCATTGACGGTTTTTTTTTTTGAGGTAGCGAAAACATTTAAAGGCGTCCGTCATTTTGACGACTTGATCATTGGGCCATAATCCACAGCAGCAGTAGTCGTACGCCTTTAAGATTTTAGCGCAGCACTTTCATTGAGAGGGGATGTTGACGTGTTGTGCCGACTCCTATGCAAATCCCCCCCCCCCCTGATCGTATTCTATATAAAACGCTTATTAAAACAATAAAGCGAGCTAATTATAATCATTGGGAGATCCTAGTCTATATAACGCGTTTATTTAAACAATAAAGCGCGATCGTATTCTACAGATTGCGTTTTTTAACGCGGATGAAAATCTCACCAACGTCAATGTACGCTTCCGACAAAAGCGATCGTATTCTATATAATACGCTTTAAAACAAAATAAAGCGAGCTAATTATAATCATTGGGAGATCGCGTTTATTTAAACAATAAAGCGCGATCGTATTTTACAAAATGCGTTTTTTTAACGCGGATGGAAAAGTCACCAACGTCACTGTACGCTATGATTTCCGCAACCACAACTAATTGTACACAAATAATGTTTATTTGATTTACTATAATATCCGTATGTAATGTCTTTTTTATTGTGAATGAAACCCTGGTTGCATTGGATCCCGCGGTGTAAACAAATTGTTGTTTTTTTCATTTAAAATCGGAGGGGGGGAGGAATTTCCATAGGAGTCGGAAAAATAGCGATTACAGCTCCTTCTCCGTTTTATCCAAATTATTTATTTTATAACAAGTATTCCTTGGTCTAGTATCCATACATGGTTTAAGTATATATTTTTAATGAACATTTAACACATTATTAATTAATTTAAAAAAAAAAAAAAAAAAAAAAAAAAAAAAAAAAAAAAGCAGGACCGAACCCGACCCGACCCGACCGTATGACTGACATTTCAGGGCCCGACCCGGCCCGAAATTGCCTCGGGTTCGGGTTCGGGTTCGGGCTCGGGCCATAAATCTTACCTCTAGTGCAAATACGTGCGTGTGTTTCTATGTCCGTTTTATGCGCGTATTACATCAATTAAATTCGCACAGCGCTCCAGAGTCCCATCAGCCGTTGATAAAAGTCAATAGACGTTTTTTCCATTTTAATCTTTCTTCAAATAGTTAATTACGCCCGAGTGTGTGTGTGTGTGCGTGCGCGGGAGTGTGTGTTGTTATGAAGTAGGGAATACACGCAGAGCCAACTGGGATCTTTCGATGTGCCTCCAGGCAACTGTTGACTGTGCTGGAAAATATTAGACTTTTAAATAGCTGACGTATCAGCGTGTCTGCGCCACACAAACACATACAAGCACGTCTCTGCAATAATACTTGTGTAGCTCATGTCAACTTTTTTGTCCGTTGGCAAAAAAACAAACAATAATTGACACGATGCCTTCATGTGTGTGTAAACTCGTGAACGCGCCTTAATCAAGATAACCCGATGATCAAGCTTTTTCACTAGCAGAAATACGAAATGAAAAGAACAGAAATTTGCCTTGCTCCTTTCATGCAATTTGAATAAGAATTAGGATAGCGTGCTCTAAAATTATGTTATTGTTTTAAGGGGCTAGATCAGGGGTGTCAAACTCGGGGGGCACGCGATAGAACAAACATTGTCTCGAGGGCTGGTAGATGGGGACTTGTAGATTAGAAAAGAAAAAAAAAGACAGAGAAAGAATTAAGAGAAAGAGAGGGAGAGAAAAAGAGAGAGAGAGTGGGACAAAGAAAGAGAGAAAGGAATAAAGAGAGGGAGGGAGAGAGAGAGAAAAGAGAGAGAGAGAGAGAGAGAGAGAGAGAGATAGCAAGAGAGGGAGAGAGGGAGAATGTGAGAAACAAATAAGATAAAAAGAGAAATAGTGAAAGAAGGGGGAAGAAAGTGGGGCGGTAGAAGCTCATGAGGTAAAGCGCTTGTCTTGGGATCAAGCGGTTGCAGGTTCGATTCTCGGCCCTCGGCTCGGGGGCCGGACTAGTAGTCTAGTTTTCCTCTTAGCCTGGAATTTACGGTAGTTATTTCCTAAAAATGTCAAAAAATACAGCAAACAAGAAAATAACGGATGTATTTACCTCCAGCTATGAGACGTGGTCACTGTTCTAACCTTAGGATTGGAGTGGTCATTATTCGTCTTCCATTTTGTTTATATATGCCATTTTTTGACATCTTAAAATCGACAAACATTAGTTCACTTGCACATTGATGATGATGAATTTTTTTCCAACCTGCTCAAATTATACTCTTGGAAAAATATCTAGGAATGGTAAAAGGCAGACGTCACACTCGCATGTGTATTCTGATGGGTCTCATTGGCTAAGAGACAAGAAAAATATTGGAATAGATAGATAGATAGATAGATAGATAGATAGATAGATAGATAGATAGATAGATAGATAGATAGATAGATAGATAGATAGATAGATAGATAGATAGATAGATAGATAGATAGATAGATAGATAGATAGATAGATAGATAGATAGATAGATAGATAGATAGATAGATAGATAGATAGATAGATAGATAGATAGATAGATAGATAGATAGATAGATAGATGGATAGATAGATACTTTATTCATCCCGAAGGGAAATTCACATTTCCAGCAGCATCCCTGAGCTGAGAACAATACAATAATAAAGCAAAAAGAATACAATATACAAATACCCAGTGTGACGTGCAAATGCCCACTGTAGCGTGTTATATAGAATAGCTAAATAGTGCTACACAGAATACATATTGCAATAAGATTCGGTAATATGCAATGTAGGTGGTGTGGTTTACTGTGGGCTTTTACTCTGCCGGGTAGAGTTAAAGAGCCTCATGGCATGAGGAAGAAAAGATCTCTTCAGTCTGTCCGTAGTACAAGACAGTGACAGCAGTCTGTCGCTGAAACTGCTCTTCTGTCTGGAGATAATGACATTTCTTCTTAACAATCTTAAAGGTAGACAAGAGCGACAAGCTCCAGTCACTAGTGGCAGAAACACGGTATTGCACTCCCCACGTAAATGCATTGAAAAAGTGAATTGTATGTCCGAGCAGGATGTACTCGTGAAAAAAGCCAAATCAGCTTGCGAACAGAGTTGGGCATGTTACTTCAAAATAGTAATATATTTTAGTTACTCTCTTCATCTTCCAAAAATTAACTGAGCTAATAACTGAGTAAGTAACTGACTCTATAGTAAAAAGGGAGAGTAATTATTTCTGTTACTTAAAAAAATGTTTTTATGTCAAAAAATTTGAAAGTTTCTGAACAGTATTTGACTCAGTTGACTCGAGAAAAAAATGCCAGGTAGTGTTATGATACCTTTTAATGTTTATTGTACCTCACCAGCAACATAACAATCCTACATTTGAGGTGCAACAAAAGTAAATAAAATATCCTAAGATAACAATCAGCAGTAAACAATATAAAGTAAGTTTAATCAATGACTTCTAACTCGAATGGTTTGTTGTAAAGTTAGGAATTATGACTCATTTTAGAGAACCGTCTTTTTGTTTATTTCATGTCAATGGCTCTTAACACTTAAACATTAACACTGAAAAACACAAGAAAAATCAATTAAAATATTTATAAATCTACAAAGAAAACACAAAATACAAAATAATTTTAACCTTTTTATACTCGAAAAATTCAAAGTCGACAGCACAGAAACCCTGAATAATGCATTTTGAGAAATCACCAGAGAAAAATACCATCTCAAAAAGAACTGGCTCTTGATTGGTAGGTAGCCGGCTCCCATTTCTGAGATGATGCTCATAGACCCTTTTCGTTCGCTAACGACACAAGTTGGTTGCCGCAATCAGCAATTGGCCTTTTCTTTCAGCAATTTAGTAAATACTATATCGGTAGTTTCAATCTAACTATGTGGTAGTTGCTATTTTGAATGGTGATATGAACCCAAAAGACGTGAGGAGAGTGAAAAAGCCAATGAAAACAGCGTCAAGTGTGAGGGGACACGCCACCGTTGGCGTTCTGTAGCCAAAGTGACGCACAGGTTTTGACTGTCAGTAACGATAAGAGCATTGTAACGACGGAAGAAGTAATTAGTTGAATTATCCTGGTACTGAAAAAAATAACGCTATTACGTAACGGCGGTGTCAGAACCCGAACAGACGGGGGACCCAAACGCGTAACGTTTCACACCGCGCTGTATTTTACAGAAAGGGGCCAGTCATGCGCGGGAGCACAAACGCCAGTGATTCAGCGATCGCTGGGCAGAAGAAGTGAGACAGAGAAGTCAGGCGCGGGAAAACAGGAAGCCAGGGGCAGACGAGATTGAAAGCGGGCGGGACAGACGGGATCAATACCTGTTACAGGATGCACGAGCAAGATACCGGCCGGACAGGACAGGACAGGCGGGGTCGATACCGGATACTGGATACACGAGCAAGATACCGGACAGGACGGGACTGACAGGATCGATACCGGACACAGGACGCACGAGCAAGATACCGGACAGGACCGGACAGACTAGATCAATACCGAATACTGGAAACAACAGCAAGATAACGGAGAGGACAGGACAGACGGGATCTATACCAGATACAGGATACACGAGCAAAAAAATGGACATAACAGGACGGGACAGATGGGATGGAGACCAGATACTGAATAAACGAGCAGGATACCGGAGTCAAATTGCATGCCTTGCAAGTGCAGAGGTTCGTTGACTGACCAGGAGTAAATGAGAGCATTGAGTTTAAATAGGAGGGGAGCCAATCAGGAAACAGGCAGCAGGTGGCGCCAAACGAGCGGGCACAGGTGAGGGAAATGGGTAACCGTGAAAGGTGGTAATTTTAATGCCGATATTCACTGCGAGCCATTCATTCCCGACCCCTCAGCTAGAGGCATTAGTACAAGCTCCATCCATCCATCCATTATCTGCACCGCTTATCCTCAGTAGGGTCGCGGGGGTGCTGGAGCCCATCCCAGCTAGCTTCGGGCAGTGGGCAGGGGACACCCTGAACTGGTTGCCAGCCAATCGCAGGGCAGCTTGGTATCTCATGCGTGACTATTCAAGAGTTAAGTTCTGCATTTAAGTTCCACTTGATTAAATCTGTTTTATTCTGCGCAGACACCTTTATTAATTTGGAGCAAGACTCAGAGGGAATTTTAAAGTGTTGAGAAGCAATCGTTTTTTTGTTCCTTCCTCTTCGGCAAAATATTTTCTTTCTTACTTTTGGACGCTCCCAGGTTGAAACTTGACCTTTTTGTCATCAGTAAAAACAATCAAACGAAAAAAGTTGTTGACTGATGTGCAGACTTTTTATGTCTTTGACCCCTTTGGGCAAAGCGAGGTGATGAGCACGTTCATTAGCGTCCTGGTGTTAAAAGAGCCACGAGGCGTCATTTTAAAACATTAAAATGTTGAATTATTCAGAGACATTTTTGCATAATTGCAGGATTTTTTCATCCCGCTGTGTTTTTTTCCTCGCTAATGTGCACTTTATCTGATAAATGATTTTCCCCATCCAGAAAGTTTTTGTGGTGAATATGGGAATAATTAGATGCAAGCTATGGAACGTCCCAGGTTTAGTCCTGTCCATGGTCAACTCTGGCCTGGCTCCTAATCTTATTCTCATACTAGTTAAAGTCATGCTCTTGGTCAATCTAGTCCTAGATGTAAGTCCTGAGCCATGTCCCACACCTTTTGTTTGGGCCTGTTTAGGGTTGCAAAGGCTTGGAAAGTTTCCGGAAATATTGGAAATTTACCAGATAAATTACGGAAACTTTCAACAGCTCGGAAATTTTGGAAATATTGGGATTTTTATTTGACAAATTCTTTTTAACGATATTTTAGATTTTGATTCACAATTTCACAAGGAATTTATGAAATCAATTAGTTGTTTTTTTTACTGCTGAAATTGGCCTCTCAAAGTCTATTATAATCTGACCTAATTTGAAGCTGATGTCATCCTGCCAAGATCACAGTGATTTCGCAAGGTCTTGTGTCAGTTGTGTTTCAGCGGCTCATTTGATCATTGCCAGTTGGGTACGGGTATTTTCTAAGGTATGTTAATTTTGTTACTTAGCTTTGTTAATCACTGCAATACAGTATTGTAGCTTTTATATTTCCACAGCACATTGTTTATAATCCATTGAGTGGTGCATTAACAGAAATAACATTTTACATTTCAGGTCCAGACATGCCTCGTCAAAAATCAGATGTGTTTCAACATTTTACCGTAGTCAATGAAGACAACAAGCAGTTTTCAATCTGCAAGTACTGTGATCAAAAATTTACAAAAAATGCAACAAAACAAAGAGCTCATCTAGAGAAGTGTATGAAATATCCGAAGAGGAGCAGAAGTGTCAGTCCTGGTCCAAACGCCTCAACGATAAGAGACAGCCCTGTGCCAAGCACTTCATCTGCAACGAGTGCATACAGTGGTCTACCTCAGCCAAGTCCGAGTTCCCATTCTCTGCGCAAATTCTTTGATGTCATGGATGCCAAATCTCAAGAGCGAGCAGATGAAAACTTAGCGAAGGCAATTTATGCAACAGGGTGTCCACTTTCCCTAACATCAAACATCTATTGGCAGAGATTTTTGAAAGATCTCCGACCCTCATACGTGCCACCATCCAGACACATGCTGTCCACATCCTTGTTGCAAGGAGAATATGATAGAGTCCACGAAAAGGTTATGAATCTGATCCAGTCATCAGACTGTGTTACACTGGTATCAGATGGTTGGTCTAACGTTCGCGGGGAAGGAATAATTAACTTTATTGCCTGTACACCTCAACCACTTTTCTTCAAATGCATTGATACAAAGGACAATAGACATACTGGTGCCTACATTGCAGATCAGCTAAAAACTGTCATAGAAGAAATAGGGCCCAACAAAATTTACGCGACTGTAACGGACAATGCAGCAAATATGAAATCTGCATGGACCGAAATTAGGGAAGCCTATTCACACATTACACCCATTGGATGTTCAGCTCATGGGCTAAATCTACTTCTAGGGGACATAATGTCCACACCAACCCTACAAGCAATATACAGTAGGGCAAAAAAGATAGCAAAATTTGTCAGAAATAAACAAATAGTGTCTGCTACCTTCGCAGAGAAACAAAAGCAGAGAGGAAAACCCACTTCTTTAAAGTTCCCTGTCGTTACAAGGTGGGGTTCCACAGTGATTATGTACCAAAGTCTCCAGGATGGAAAAGAGTCTCTGCAAGAAATGGCAATCATGGACTCTTTGGACATTGCGGGAGATATCAGAAAAACAATATTAGACAATGATATATTTGGGGCACGCATCACTTCCTGTTTGTCAATCCTAGAACCCATAACCAGTGCCATTGCACAAGTGGAGAGTGACAGTGCTCGCCTCTCCGATGTCTACAGGCTTTTTCATGACATAAAGCTGAAAATCATTGAGGCTCTACCAACTTCCCCCTTGCAGCGACAAGAGGAAAAGAAAATTCGAGACTATATTGAGAAACGACAACAAAATTTTGTCACAACTATTCACAAACTAGCATTCATGCTTGATCCACAGTTTCAGAACAGCAACTTACAGGATGATGATGATCATACAGAAGGCATAGCTCTCCAGGAAAAAGAAATTGGCAGGTGCTCAACTGAAATAAGTAAATTGGCAGAACATCTCCATCTAGACCAAGGAAAAGTTTTGGCAAGCCTTGCCAAGTTTAAAGCTAAAGATGGCCTTTGGAAGGGAGAAGGGGTATGGGCCTCTGCTAAACATGTGTCGCCATCAACCTGGTGGAAGGGCCTATGTGGTACTGAAGCTGTCCCACCAATTGCAACAATTCTTCTCCAAATTCCTCCTAGTTCGGCATCATCTGAACGCAACTGGTCTTTATTTGGCAATATCCACACCAAAACACGCAACAGACTAACGAATGACAGAATACAGATGCTGGTTTCTGTAAGGGCTAATCTTGGACTGTTTGAAGCCAGCTCTGATCACACTAGTCTCCTTGAGGAATCACACATAAATGAAGCCTATGACACAGACGATGAGGATGAAACGTCAGACATGGAAATGATGAACTAGTTACTAATAAGTGTTCTGGACCTGATAATTAAGATACTACAGTTCTTAAGTCTTTTATTAGGTCAAAATTTCATAATTTATTGTTTGTTCAGCAAGTTATATAAGCGATGATTAAGGTAGATTTGAGGCAATTTTAGCAAAGTTAGACGGTTAGACCTAATTATTTGTTGGCAATTTTCAAATAAACATTATATTTCACAAAAAGTTATTTTTTCTGTGTTTTTTTTTGTTCATTCTGCCAATTCTTGTACTGTCAGCATTGCAGCTTTTAGACTTTTGTGTATTATAAATCAAGACTTTATTTGCAATTGTTATTAATAAAACAAAAGACAACGCAATATGTCCTGAATATTCTCAATATTTCCCAAAATTCCGGAAAATTTCCAGGAAAATTTCCCTAAATTGAAAATTCCGGGAATTTTGCAACCCTAGACTGGTTTAAACCTGATCTTTTTGTCTTTTTCATTCTTGTGAAGGTCTTAGTCCTGGTCCAATTCGCACTCGGACAACTTAGACTCTTAGGTCCTCGTGTAGCCTGTGACTATGGTCATTTATTAAATTTGGAATAGCCGAGTCTTGTCAGTCAAAGTTACCAGTCAATCTGAACAGAAGAGAACACAAATGAACCTTTAACCTTGAGGACAACAGCAGCGGAGGGAAGGACGATACTATATGAAGAGACAAATGTGACGCTGATAAACGACATGTTAGCCAATTAGCTTGACAGCATCCTCGTTTGTCCCGTTTTGGTAGTGGCAGTCACTCAAGGGAATCCCTTCCTTCCTCTCCGTCGCTGGCTTTTAAATGCAAATTAGGCAGCAGCGTGGAATAAGCTGACGCCTGCAGGGTCCCTGAATGTGTGTCACATGGTTGGGCGGGGCCAATGTGCAGTCAGCTGGCGATGTGTTTGGGTGGGCAAGGACTATATGGTAAACTCAACTAGATGGCGGTATCTTTGCAAGGAGAAGTAGTGGCAACAGCTTTTAAGGATTCCAAACTATAGATATCAAATGTTATCCAAATCAACATATCTTTGGCGATACCAATCATTCAACGTGAAAAGGCCTGATTCAGTTCAGTCAAGATTTTCCCAAGTTAACAGAAGTAGAAGCTGATCTATCAAGCTAGCACAACTGACATGCCTAATGAGCTAAATCGTTGACATTTTATCTGTCACATCTCATGTGAAAATTTTGTTTACAGAGGCTACAGATTGTGTTCCCCAAGCAATCAACCATTAATACATCTCAACAACTTCACACGTTTTCACTTTACCACACCCCTAGGACAGCGCAATTGATGCATGCTTCATGCATATTTCATGCCAAAGTTCCAAATGGGATGTCTTCCACCGGGCTGCCATCAAATAGATCCTCTGTGGCAGTGCCGTGATGCGCCTGGTCTAAAAATAGAGTGTCCTCCGCCGTTGTCATGGGCAAAAGGATTCCTAACTTAACTTCACCATTGGTTTTGCTTTTGTTTGTGGTTCCTGGACCTCTCTGAAGTATAAAACCACCAACAGTAAACAATATGTACCGAGTTCCAAACAATCAAATTTTGCTCCCCCAGAACTTCTACAAACTTTAAGCCCTTGGTTGCTCAAACTTTTATCCCATTCATTCATACAGAACTGCAGAAGGTGCTACAAAGAGCCCAGGACTCACCGAAAGTGTTCTATACCCTGGAAAATTACCCCAGTACAAGAAAGAAATATGGTAAGATAGAAAAAAAGAGAGTAGTGTGTCGCCCAAGATGAAGACGTTGAACACTTGGGAAAGCGCTCTACCGCAAGTAGCTGGCGACTGGTCACCACAATGTAAATTATGTGGCCATTTAAACTCATCTCTTCTGCATTGACCAGGTCAAATTAATCAATACCCCATAGGGCTGATGGCGACCCCCTTGCCTGTACCCCCTTCTTCAACGTGGCAATACCTGCAAAGACCTATTCATTTGAATCACGATAGACAAAAGCAGACAAACATTGATACATCGTATGAGCTGCCATACATCAGTGACATTGTATATACATTGTAGAAAGGTAGACGAGGGGTCTAAAAGTAGAGGCTCAAAAAAAAATGTAACGTCAGCGCTTCCAGTACAAATCTCGGGTCTCTAACGTGGTGCCTGCAACACTTGAATGGCCCATGGACAGGTTCTGAAAATAGTTCACTAGTAATGGGTCACTGCGTTTTTTTTTTTTAGTGAATTTGATTTTTAACCGACATGATGTTTTATTGGTTGATTTAACTTCCAAAACAACAATTTGCAGTAACAAAAAGTAACTCGCAGTTTGAAAAAATGTTGTGACTCCTGCTTTAAGTTTTGTTTATTTATAAGTCAAGTAAAACTAGTAGGGCTCTACACATTTTAGCAAATGGTAATTCAGAATAAAGGCAGCATCAGTATATTTCAAAACCTGCAAAAATAATGCAATTGTCAAGAAAGACATGAAAGTCCTTTTTTGCTGCAGAAAATAAGTTGCCTAAGAAATCTGGTCAACTACAGAGGCTGCAGAATATGTACAGCTGCAGTGAGATCAGACCGGGTCACTGATCTTGCTCCCCAAACTAACTTCATGTTAGAAACTCTTTCATCAATCATACAATAATATACAGTACAGAAGTTCGTTTGGATGGAGTAATCGGTGGAGCCTAGGCATTCCTTGAAAGCAGTTCATGGTTCTGGAAATGGATGGGCACAACCAGGCTGTACTTGGCCAAAACACACCACAGGAAGTGGTGCCCCTATGACCCTCGTGGATAAGGGACTCGTGAACCTTGATTCTTCAAGCTTCACTTGTCTTTGAACCCCATCCAAAGAAATCCTCTTCGGGGTGACTGCGAATCTTTATAACTCGGGTAGTTGTGATCCAAAACCATGCTATGTAATCCCACCTGATCCATCGTAATCCACTATGATCCTCTGCACTGTGGACTGATCGACTGATCAGCGTGTGTGATTTAGCCCCTGAGGACCGAAATGGATCACCAGATGGAATCTTAATGGAAATGCTTGCAAAGTACATATTTTGGTAGTGAAGGTGGAAAACGCACATGAAGCTCTTGGTGGCTTCCTGCTGGAGTGAAACATCACTGGCGCACGAGTGGCATGCTGATAGTGGAAAGGGGAGTGAGAGAATTGCAGGGGGGAGGGTAGTCGAGGGGCTTTGCACCTGAGAGGCTCAATGATTTATTGCGAGTAGAAGCTGAAGCCAAGTCGCCGGCTCTAATTAGAAAATCCTGCGCAGGCAGCAGCCGCTTTTAAATCTCCACAGCAGCACATACTGCGGCAGCATCCAGACGCCCGCGTCCAAGCGCTTCTTTTGCAGTGCCGCCATTTTGCCTAGACAAAGCCACCTCATGTTAGAAAAATGGGACAATTTACAGTCAGGGACTGCCCCAGGGAAGTCACCGCAATCTATTGTTCTACAGCCCAACCGAATCCATCATTTCTGACTCCTTCTGCCGCGGAGCTACCTATCGTAGCGACTCTGCAATTGCAGTTAAAAATAACACCAAATTATTGGAAAGAATATTCACGCACCCTCACACAGACACAAGCTTGCGGGGCCTCCATCTGCCTGACTATGTTGTGGTCTTGTGACCCGCGGACACCTGCTAGCTGCCAATGACACCAGCAAAGTGCGCATTTGCTAACACACTTTTGTGTTCTAATGATGGCAAAGCGACAAGCGGTACACACAGCAGCTTGCACTTAATGCGCTCATCAGGATGCTCCTTAACACTCTCCTAATTGTCTAGTTAGGTTGCTGTGTTAAACACAAGTGTTCATGCTCAAAAATATTCACTTCTATACACTTGTCATCACACTTCTTTACATTTCTTAATTGAGGAGACAAAACTCTGCTTTACCATTCATTTGTTATGCAATATTTCCAATGTCTAGTATCACTCATACCCAATTTTCTTCATCTCAGTATTCTGCCAGTGATGTTTTTTATGTATTTAAACGTGAACATGTGAATATTTGAACATTGTTTGTCTTTTAAATTGTTCCAAAGTTTGACTCCACACACAGACACACACATACTTTACCTAGTGGTTCTCACCAGTAGGATTTTGAATTTACCACAGCCCCTTAAGTTGTAACTTTCCAGGTGAATACGTTTCTGATATTTTCTGGCTCTATGTTTTTGTTGACCTTGAATAGCAGTTGTGAAGTGAAACATTTTATTAAATCATTCAATTTGAATAATTTGGGCTGCAGGAATAAAATATCACGATATTCTACCCTGTGTACGGATCTGTGTATAGAAGGAGGTTGTTCGCCAAATTCTCACAAAATACGGCCCCAGTCATCCTCTCTTTTATGCAGTGCACTCGTCCTGTCCCGTGTGCAGAAGGCGAAAATATTTACATGGTAGTGCTTAAAGACTGGCCTAAGTTATAGTAATAGTGCATAATAAAAGTAGCACAATGAAAAGTAGTGCAATAACATTTAGCAGCAACAGGAAAAACCTAGATATTTTGCTTGCACAATTAATAGGTGTTGTTGGCCTTGGAGAAAAAAACGGTCTTTGAGCCTTTTGATTCTTGGTTTAAGGGACCTTTTATTTTGTTACACTCAGAAAGGGTTGTTGACTTTCTGAATTAATTCTCTAGCGTCCAGCGAGCACGCTAGCAGCATCAAATCTTTACCACTGCAGGATTAACAAGGTAAAGCAAAAGTGCTGAGTCAAGCTCAATCATCAACTTCATCCTTTGTGGATTAGACGCGTAATGACTCAAATCGACGCTGAGAAAGTGGCCGAAACCCGAGCGTACACATTAGCAGTCCAACAGAATTTGTCCAGGAGTCCTGGAAACGCCTGCGAGGAAGTGAGTTAGTTTTACTGTTTGTGTGTTTTCTTGCTTGTCCGCAGCTTCATCAGTAAGCACGAGCTTCCTCCTCATTCTACCGCCTCTGTTTCCTGAAACGAAAAAAAAGGGGGGGGGGGTTGTACGAGCAAGCGCGGGCGTGATAGATTGTTTTCTTCCTGCCACAGTGGCGGAAAATTGCTTTGTTTTGTTAGCGTCCGGTGCTGAGCGATAGAACGCCATCTTTCTTCTTCTCTTCGCTTATCTGCCAAACATGAGGAAGAAACGAAGAGCGCAACGACTCGGACGTGCGCCGCATGCACACTTCCGCCGCATTGAGATAAATTCTGTCGCGTAAACGTTGTAACACGTAAGATTTAAGTGCAGTGAAGAGGTAAAATGGAGTCTATCTGAATATTTTGGGACAAATAGTCATGCGTCATGAGGTGGTGACAAAACTGCCTAGGACAAGATGACGCATTTTTGGATGTGACAAATGTGCCATGCAAACGTCCATGAAATGTGACATCAATGATAAATAATGGAATCTTTTACATGGAGGGAACATTTGCCGTGAGCGAAGCTTCTTCGTCCCGAACACAGCAGCGCCTGTCAAAGTCCGTCAGGCTCATTTCTAAAGAAAAACGCTTTTTGCTGTTACTTGTCTATGACACGATACCTTCGGCCGAAGGGTTCTTACACCTTTTTCATTGCCAAATTTAAGCACTTTTCAAGCACTTTTGAGGCCAGTTTTCCAATTTCTCCAGTACTATTAAAGGAGGTAATCTGGTGTTTGAGGTGCTGCCTGTAAGAAAAAGAACCAGACATTTGGATGAATCCTAAGCCAAACATTTATCGAGCAGCTTAACGGGGCATTGAAAAAGAAACTAGCTTCTTTGCCCCATCTCTCTTTGGTTCATATTCCATTAGGTTTCCTTATCATTCTTATTACCGACAGCACTTGACATCAAACTCTGATTCATGGCAGACTTCTCCTTGTAAATTGCATTCTGCGTTACTAATTCACACATTCTCACAATATAATTTTCAATTCATTCATTTATTAAGCAAACTGTTCCATATTAACAGAAGTCACATAAACTAAACCAAACATCAAGGTAAGATCAAAGGCCTAAATGTTTAGGAATTTAATGTGCATAATTCAGTTTGATTTATCTTCATTTAATGCGTGGTCCGTCAAGTCAGACTGCTGAGAAACATGACAAAAATTTCAAGCATTTTGAAGCACTTTACACAAAATTCATGCGTTTTCATCAAAACACAACAGTTAAATTTAATTTTCCTGTATTTCAAGCACCTATACAAACATTGAACCTTTTGAAAACTGACCTCGCCTTACAAAGGAAAGGCCAGTTCAAGAGCAGTCCCAGGGGCTACCACTTGCTTATACCTGTAAAGTACCTCTATTCTGCAGTGAGTTGGTTTTAACCGCATTTCATTAATCACATTATATAGCGTCTCCTTTTTGTGACTTTTTGTAAGGTGTCTGAGAAAAAAACGAAAGTGATGACAATTAAAACGAAGCAACAAAATATAGACTAACACTGGCAAGTTTGTGAGTGACTAATTCAGGGAGTACAATTAGGAAGCAGCGAGCGCTGATCACAAAGCCGCACAATAATTTACGCAGCGCTTTGCTGCAACTATTTCCGAGAGGTTATCTTCCAAGGAAAACAGCAAGGAGGACAAAAGCTGCAGTTTACAAAGGATGATTAGTAAATGTTTAAATATTATTAGATTGTGTTATTACCGATCAGGGTGATGTGTTTTGTAGTTATTTAGGTTTCACTTTGATCCTTTTGGCGTTCGAAACACGCCTATTAGTTTTAAATTATTTCAAATTGGTAAAATTTGCCCGTTACAGGAGTCATTTGAGCTCTGAGCACAATCCTGCAACGAATTGAGCTGTGGTATGAAGAGGTACCACTGTATTTTCACCTTCGGATTAAAGGTTGAAAAAGTCACAATGGAGGTGCGTGCTCGTCCAATCCGTGCGCGAAAACTTGCATCCACTTTCTTCTTTTGCCCTCGCTTACGTGACACTGAACATGCTGCAAGGCCACTCTGTCACTGCAAATTACAGGTACACGCACACACACACATATACACACACACACACTTACGCATGCACGCCCCCCTAAAGCACACACACACACAAGCACTAAGTAGTTAGCACCTTAATAAAACTGTAGTGACAGAAGGAAACACATCAGCAGAGTTTCAGGGGATGTGCGTGCGCGTGTGCATGTGTGCACAAACGTGTGTGTACCTATATTTGATAGCTGCAAGCCACTTTGAAGTTTGAATAGAAGCTAAACTTTCTAGTGTTTTATACCGTGACTCCTCCCATTTGGTGAAAACAGCTACAACATTTCACAATCAAGCTAAATCGTTTGGAATGTTCATTATTTTTTCATGGTCATGCTTGTGATCTAATTAGCGCTCATCAAGTAATTTGTCATTTGAAACAGTTCTTTTGAAATAAGTCAAACGTGTTTAACATCCATCCATCCATTCATCCATTATCTGCACCGCTTATCCTCAGTAGGGTCGCAGGGGTACTGGAGCCCACCCCAGCTGTATTCGGGCTGTGGGCAGCCAGTTGCAGGGCACACAGAGACAGACAACTACTCGCTCATTCAATCCTAGGGACAATTCGAACCGGCCGATTAACCTGACATGCATGTTTTCTTGGGAATGTGGGAGGGAACCGGAGTGCCCGGAGGAAACCCATGCAAGCACGGGGAGAACATGCAAACTCCGCACAGAAAGGCCCTCATCTGGATTAAATCCCATGACCTCAGAACTGTGCCGCAAACACGCTAACCACTCACCACCGTGCTGCCCCGTCTTTAACATAACTGAAGAAAAACATTCGGATGGAACAGCTTATTCTTGGAATATTTGAAAGTTTTGACAATGTGTTTGATTCAGAGATAAGGTCGGGCCTAGAAAAAAATCCAGCCCGACCGAAGTCCCCGCGTATTGAATCTTGGCCAGCCCGAGCCCGACCAATTAACTTGATTTGGAGGACAGGGCCTGAAACAAACCCGGGATTTAACATTTTATTTGTAAGGGCCCTGAAAGAGAGGTAACAAATTAAAGACTGTCTTTTGTAACATAATCTAAGTTTGAAAAGCGTTTACGTCTTTTATATTTCTGAGTCTGCACGGATAACTTTGACAATGACAGTCCAAAATTCAGGTCGGGCTTGGGCTTAAGATCTTACCTCTGATTTAGTCTTAAATATGTGGTCCAGCACATAACGCGTCTGGTTTTTGTCAACGGAGGATCTTAGATAAGGGTGACAATTGTCTCCTCCAAAATATGTTTAGATGATGAGTAATCTAGTAACACAGTCGTACTGATTTGTAGGTAGACTGATTGCATCTATCTATCTATCTATTCATCTATCTATCTACCCTGGTCATATCCCTCGAGAGGGGTGACCAACAGCAAGAAAAACACATACAAAAACAAAGAAAAGCAAAAAGGAAAAAAACACACACCAATTTTCAAATGCCCAAACACCCAAACAAGTTAAGCACCTCAGCACCCAAGTTGGTCATGCTTTTTGTCCCTCCACACGAAATCGGCCATGTCACTCGGGTCAGGGTGACACAACACACTCTTCTGTTCAAAAGCAGGGCCCGACAGCTTTCACTGGTTTACCCCCGCCGCATCATACGGGTGCCCTGGCCATCCCTTAGAACACGTCTAAACATCCCACTATCCTTTTACAACACCTCTCCACTCATTCCTATCACCAACAAGAGCTCTAGCTTCCACTATATTTAGACCTCTTTCCTGCAGTGCACCATACATGTCAACCTGTACGTTTTTGCCATAGAAAATACGTTTATTATGCATTTTAAGACGTGTACGACGTACAAAAAAATCTGTACTGAAAAAGGCAAATTCGTCAATTATGGGTACCATCCGGTAAACACCGACCATCACGAAACGGCAAATCAATCAAGTCTAACAAGTTCGACGCGGTAGCCTCTATCTCAGTATCGTTTTTTTTCGTTGCAAACGAAGCGAGCGGTTTGATGCTTCTGTGCGCATGCGTCTGCCGCCTGGGGATTTCCCATCATGCATCATTGAGAAAAAAAAATGGTGTACTATTATTTTGTATTTTGTAAGGAAAAATACGACAGTTTGTACGGGCATGGAGCCGTGGAGGTTGACAGGTATGAGTGCACTCATAACACCATCCATCCACTTTATTCGCGGCCCTTCTCTTGGTCTCATTCCATTTACTTCTGCTCTGTAGATCCTCTTCAACATTTGTCCTCATCCATCCTCTCCATGTGTCCAAACCAACCGAGTACTCTCTTATCCACACTCTTGCTCAGTTCCATTGCCTTTATAGCTGGTACAAAATGCCGCAGCGAGGCTTTTAATCAGGACAAAAAAGTCCGACCACATCACCCCAATTTTGGCTAAGCTGCATTGGCTCCCTGTTAGCCTAAGATGTAATTTCAAGGTTCTCTTATTATTATACAAAATCATACATGGACTTTCCCCCTCATATCTTTCAGATATGATTTCCCCCTATGTCCCGGCCCGAAGCCTTCGTTCTGAGAGCGCCGGTCTTCTGGTGATCCCAAGAGCCAAGAAGTGTTCCGCAGGTTCGAGAGTGTTCTCCATCCGCGCACCGGTGCTGTGGAATGTTCTTCCCCCTGAGATCCGATCTGCAACCTCAGTGGAAATGTTTAAATCTAAGCTTAAAACTCACTTCCACTCTATAGCATATGAATAACCTAAACTGCTTATGTGTAATAACCTGTGAAGCCCTTTGAGACTCTTTGTGATTAAGGGCTATACAAATAAAAAATCACTTGACTTGACTTGACTATAGCAGTAGTAATTTGGAGATAATAGCTAGTTGTGTTAATAATTACTGCCAGAGGTTACCTTAAACACATTTCTTAGGAACCTCCATGCAAATAAACAAAAGTGACATTCATAGCTGTTCACATCAATAAAAGGCCTGTTTTTGCATGTAGGTAATAAGTGAGTTAAGGACACGATTAATATGTATGAGTGGGTGGAGAGGAACCCCTTCATTTAAAGTTACAGTGTGATTTTCTCAGCCGTAAAATTGCTGAATGAAATTGTTCCTGATTCACTCCTGGACAAGCTTGTCAAACAGCAAAATGTGGAAAGAGTCAAGAACTGTAAATACACTCACTTCAGAGACCCTTTTACCAAAGTGCAAACATAGGATTTCACGAACACTACACATGCACACACCCACAGCTACACACCGGATTAAAGAACATTCCATCACTGTCCGCTGTCTTAAAATCAGAACCAACACACACGGTTAGAGTGGAGGTGAGGTGAATGCTGAACTTGATCTTTTTTCAATTTCTTGTCACGAGTCACGACCCGGATCCTTCCATCAGCTCCACACCCGGCTCACCGTGCTGACCCTGCAGCTCGGACTGTCCATCCTCACAAACATGTCACACAAGTGCATACAATTACACCTACTTGAGCGACACACACTAAGGGTTTGCTGAGGATACACAACGGTGCTCTTATGTTTTTGTATTCCATTTTTCAAATAAGTATACAAGTTACTCCCACGTGGCTTCTTGATATGAGAGCATACAATAGCAGAGCTTATTTTCATGACTTTAAGTGAAGCGTGTACCTCATTAATAAATAACTGGAAAGAATTTGAAAGAACTGCCTGTAGTATTTACCATACATTTTTAGAAGTTCCATCAATCTAGGAAAAGTGTTGTCGGGTTGAGTTAAATATATCATTATGTCATCTTCTCTTCTTATGTCTACTCAATGTATACCTCTTTCTTGTCTAATTAATTGTGAAAATTCCTTATGAAAATTTCCTTATACCCCTTTTCAAATTAATTTGTCCATTTAGACTACCATTTATTTTAATCCTTGCTTGTATGGTTGTTTTATAGTGATTTAATGCATTTCACTGTTTCATCACTGAAATCAAATCTTAGTGTGTTATGAAGAAATGACCAGTTCACACTATCAAAAGCATGTTCTGTGTTGTCTATTCTGTCAATCATGTGTATACTACATCATGTGTTTGTCTTTCTATAATGAAGCCTCTCTGGTCCTCATCAATTAATTCCTGCATAAATGTCTTCAAACTTTTGGCAATAATGTTTGTTTGTTTTTACGTCTACGTTGATATCTTTAATTTCTAAATCAATCCATTATGAAAGCTATTTCGTAGACGGAATATTTTATAGAGAAATGTATTTTACTCTAAAATTGGCTCAACCTGCCACCAGAGTCGGACAGAAATGCTCCTGAATGTGAAATAACACATTAAGGATTACAATTTACCTAGACTTTTTTCCATACAGACGTTCCCCTACTTACGACCATTAGTCCTACGCAAAACGGTAAATACAAACATTTTTCCCGGGATGTCGAAAAATATCCGCACACTGCTGTAAGTTAGATGTATTGTGTGCACCATTTTTCGAGAACAGGACATTACTGTAGTGCTTCTTTCCGCCGCTACCGGCATGTGGCGCTGTGAGAGGTCACCCAGCATCCACCGGAAGAAGAAATCCGCCTTCCTCCTCCTAGTTCGTGTGTAAAGATTCTATACTGTATCTCCAGCACGCTAAGAACTTTGACGTTCTTATTGTTTAGTATTTTTGTGGAAGAGGAGAGCCGTTTCTTTTGAAATGAAAGTGGAATAAGAAAGCTTTATGCTGTTGAGAAAATGGTTGGATAGCTCTTTTTTCTGCCACTTTCTAATCTCTTGAAGCTCATCTTCCAAAAGTAAGTTAAACTTAACTTTATGTATTTTTATAGAGCATATTATTTTATGAAATGTTATTTTCCGGTACAAAACAATACAGGTCACTTATACAAGCCTTAAATATACTTATATAAACCTTAATTATACATTCCATACAAAATATGTCACTGAAGAAACTTACGAACAAATTCAACTTACGAAAGGTCGTCTCGATCATAAGTAGGGCAGCGTCTCTATTTGGATGCAATCTTTTTCAAATAAGGCCTTTCGTTAGCTGGAAATGTTGTTAATACAATCCATATGTTAATACCAAACTGCTTCAATTCATTTCCAACAGCTATAACACCACCTGTTGTTTTACAACTGAAAGCCAGGGATTTCCTTGAGGTCACCCAAATGTGTGTCTGTGTGCATGTGAGCTTGCATCCAATAGCCTTTGACAACTTCGGCCTACGGCGTTGCTGCGTGGTAGCCTGAGTGTGTGAATACAAAAACAATGTTTGTTTATTTATGAGTGTCAAGGACAAACATGTTGGTGCTCTGGACTCCATAAAACATGATCAGGCCCTGTAACGCTGCCTCACAGTTAGCGCTGATCCAGAAAGATAGCATAGTCTAAGGTAGGAGACTGCATCTTTTAGCCACACTCTGAGCAGGCAAATCAAGTCATGTTCAAGTCCATGGAGGCGATGGGAAATTGACCACTTGATGAAATAAAATTAAAGTATATGATTAAAAAAATGGAAATACATAAACAAAACAATGTTACAGTCAAATAAAAAAAATAGTCAACGTTTAAAGCAGGGGGATCCAGAGTGGTGTTATTTGGATGAAGACAAACATGGCATTAAAAACTCCCACAGAAAGTAATTCAATAATTGAAGCGAGAAAGGGTTATTTAAACAAACCAAATATGATGAATAAAATGCCACCATATGCATTTGAATATATCACTAAAAGGATAAATGGAGCTGTACGAAATTTTGAATTCATTTTTACTTACGACCGCCATGTCTTGGCTCATGTCCTCAATGCAGATTCCGACAAGCTCCTTATCATCTACGTGCAAGTACATGCATTTCTTGGATGCGTTTGAATGAACTCTTCTTTTTTTATCATTTTGAGGGTTTGGGGTGGCATTTGAACTGTACTTGAACCAGACCTTTTCATACTCTCACCATTTTTATGCTCCACCAGTAAATAGAAACAAAAGAAAACTGAGCATGAAGTAACCAAAGCCTACCCTGCCACCCACAATTCCTTCTATCTAATGTGTTCTGCCCCAAACAGCTTTGCTGAGAGTAAGATAAAAGCAGATAGGCACGCTGGCAAAAAACTCAGTTTGGCATTGTTTTTTACACATACTTAATGAAGAAAATATTCTACTTTTAACTTATTGAAGGACACCTCAAAATGATGCACCCCACTCTTAAGGACTCCCAAAAAATCAACGATGAAAAGTGGACAGCTGTAGTTAAATACGAACGAAAGAGTGATGTTGTTGAGCATAAACGAGTTGAAGGAAGCACTTCCTGATTGTCGGTGTGACGGCAGCGGCGACGACGTGAGGACATTGCAG
Organism: Urocampus carinirostris; assembly: GCF_059441175.1. Taxonomy (NCBI): domain Eukaryota; kingdom Metazoa; phylum Chordata; class Actinopteri; order Syngnathiformes; family Syngnathidae; genus Urocampus; species Urocampus carinirostris. The sequence goes on from NC_142357.1 coordinate 15,555,691, forward strand.
ATGCCCGTAGAGCAATTTCAAATCCACTTGTGGACAGGATGCATATGGAATATGGAATGGTACCCAGGCCCCTTCCGTCAGCAGCCGGCAAGCTTTTACTGCTGATTGCGCCCGCACCGCCCCCTACCCCCTCCCAGCCCAGCTCCAGCTTTTGTCTCCCCTATTTATGACGCCTACGTGACAGCCCCCTTTCCGTCGTCCATCACCTTTGTCTAAAGGAGTTTTGGGACGTGTTCCAAACAGAACGTCATCAAGGTTAATCTAGCTCCCCTATTACTCCTCACCGCCGAGATCAATGTCTCCGCAATGCGACTAATGCACAGACCCTAGCGGCGCCTTCGCCTTCCTTGTCTCACCTCGACAACTTGAAGTCTGTTGGTGCTGGTTGCCATCTTAAGCCAGGTCACAAACACAATTACAGTGGTCCCTATTTTTACTAGCACTTCTAGACACAAAAACTTCCATTTATGAGTTTATTAACAAACATCTTGCTCAACGTACGAGGGTAAATCCAAGCTTTGTGCAGTCCCAGAAGCTGCCACTAGAGACTTCTCAAGACCACACATTGCCAGCCTCAGCTCGTTCCAAGTGTTCACAATCCTTGATTGACCCATGGAAAGGGAATTAACATTGTCAAAAAAAATGGCCAAAGTAAAATACACGTTTGCAAAGATTTTAGTGTTGAAAAGGGTTTGTCTCCAAATAGTCTCGTTGGGAAACGCCTAATCCTACCCCTTAGAAGAACGTGTAAACTACAATGTTTAGTTTTTCAGATTGTAATCAAATCTGACAAGGTACAAGTTAAGGCTTCAAGCTATTGTCTCACCTCTTTTTCAGCTAAGATGCCCATGCTACACTCTTTTGCAGGCATTTGATTGCAAAAAAAAATAAAAAAATCAAGACGAAAATAAAAACATTCTATTTCTGTGTGTTCTAATTCAGATTACTTAATGTTAGTAGCACTTGCAGTGATTATTTTGGGACAAAATTTCAGAGTGTAATCATTCAAAAAACACCATATTATCTTAACGGTTCAAGGACAACATTCAATTCACTGAAGGTGCATCTTAGATTGGGATTTGAGGCTAATTTTACAGGAACGTTATTGGGTTAAAGGTACATTAGACTCCCGAGAAATAGCAATCCTATGTTACAACATTTTCACTTTTCAGTGTGGATAAAGGGGCTTTTTTGGGCCCTCTTTACAGCTTATTCCCCACTGTAGGACATCGACAACAAATCATTTTGCATGCCCAAAGACTCAAATTCAAACATTGCGGAGTTAGGTTAGGCCTATAGAACGCCTGTCTGCTATTGGGCGACATCATATTAAATAATGACCTGCTATTGGTCTGCGTTATGGCATCATAGAATAGAATAGAATACTGTAGAATAGAATAGAATAGAATAGAATATACCTTTATTGTCATTGTTACAAAATGGGTTAACATATTGTGACAACGAAATCGGGCATGACACTCCAGTCTCACACATTCACAGTGAGGTAAAAAGCCAAGAAGATAAAGGAACAGAGAAGATAAGGTTATAAAACAAGGAGGATAAGGCACATGAACATGTTAATATTATATTGGCTGAACTACATCCCACAATACCTTTCATTTCATTCAGTCCAAACTCTTGTATGGTTTGTAAACATGAAACGAGTCAACGATAAGTCTTTTTTTTTCCTGGATTGTATTTATACGCTTTGAGTTTCAAGGCTTGCAGTGATGCTCAAGGCGGGAAGTAAAAAAACCTTATAATAATGGAAAGAAAGCTCACAGTTATCAACAAATAAGAAAAAGGCACACGACTGTAAAATGGCTGTATCCAGTGAAGATAAGGACTACTATTAAAGATAAGGATGTGATTAAAGCAAGAATTATCTTCTAAGGCTATGCAAATCCTCAAAAATAGAAGTCTTGAAATCAGTTTTGTTTTTATCCACCGTTGCCAAATACCACCCAAATAGCTATAAATACTTTGCAATCGCAACCTTAGAGCAGATTAATGTTGTATCCCGGAGTCTAGTGTATTTATTTAAAACTACAATCTACCGTTTGCGGAGGGAAGGACATTTTATTTACTAGTGGTAGGTGTACATGAGATCGGTATCAATCACAACTCAAAAGTTGGATATCAATATGATGTCTGAAAAAAATTGTTATCGAACATCCCAAATATTAGGTAAAATGTTTTATGTGGGCAGCACGGCGGCGCAGTTCTAAGGTCTATGGAACCTCCTGTGTGGGTTCAAATCCAGCTACCGGACTTCCTGTGCGGAGTTTGTATGTTCTCCCCGTGCTTGCGTGGGTTTCCTCCGGGCACTCCGGTTTCCTCCCACATTCCAAAGACATGCATTTCAGGTGGATTGGCTGGTCCAAATTGTCCCTAGGTGTAAATGAGCGAGCGAGTTGTCTGTCCCTGTGTGCCCTGCAATTGGCTGGCAACCAGTTCTGGGTGTTCCCTGCCCACTGCCCGATGATTGCTGGGATGGGCTCCAGCACCCCGCGACCCTACTGAGGATAAGCGGTTCAGGCTAATGAGATGAGATGAAATGTTTTATGTATCCAAATAAATATTTTGAAAATAAAAATAACAATGAATATGCAGTTCAGGGTGTCCCCTGCTCACTGCCCGAAGATGGCTGGGATGGGCTCCAGCACCCCCGTGACCCTACTGAGGATAAGCGGTGCAGATAATGGATGTATGGGTGGATGGATGGTCTTTCTTTTTTTGAACAATATTTTAAGTTTATGCAGTTTATCAACAGCCTGCACAATAAACAGCATATCTGTTTATACTTGTATTAAATAATTGTAAAGCTGAGTCACCAATGAATTACTTTTATGCATTATCCAAGATATAGTAATTGCAATCGATTGGGCTCTGGTATCGGGATGACCACAGAGTGCCCTAAGCCCATGTATTTTACGATGTATCGTCACAAAACCCTCTTGCTGAAGGCATGGAAGTGCATGGCAAATGTTGAGCTCTCAACCAAGACAGATTGCTGTATAAATTGATCTGCCCAGCGCTGCATTTATTTTCTCACTTTTTTTACCAGAGTCTGCTCCTGCAAAAGCATCAAGGCATGTACCAATAAATTGAGATGATTTTGTAGCATCATACACGAGGAAAAAATCTTGTCATTTTATTTTTCACAGAGTAGGGCAAGCCACGTAACATTACTGTAAATTGTCATGAAAACAGCAGAATGGTTCATTAATTCCATTGTTATTTTGGAGCTTATTTTCAATTTTCTCAATGTATTACGAGGCAAAGTGCGTTTCATGACAACTCAATACAGATCACATACTTTTATTTCTAAAAATTGAATTCAAACATTAGTTGGCAACGCTAGCCAGCCGGCAAATTTATTTTTCCAATTTAGTCAAAGGCACCACTTCTAAACCTGGTGTGCTTGAGTGGGCGCGCCGGGCTAGTAAATACCTCAGCAAATGAAGATCGATCGGACTGCAGCTTGTTAATTGTTTTCTTGTGGTTACCACTGTGAATAGTTGATCATTGGCAAGGAATGCACCATTACTGTACATGTCAAAAGCATTTGCACTTTTGGTTCTTGATAGTTGAATGTGGTAGATATTTCGAACATCCTATCAGAACTCAAGACTGTCCCACAACTGAGCCATCAACCTAATAGTCCTGTTTGTTTTTCAGCAGGGAGGCTGTTACCAGGCCCATCTAGGAGAAGAGCTGATCCCCCTGGATCATTTCAAACCAAACAAGCAGAATTTATCTTATGAACGTCGGAGGGTCCGTTTTGTTCTGAGGAATTGGGGTATCCGGCAATGGGCTGATATTTTGCCATGTTATTTGTGACAAAACTGTCTTGTCCTTCAAAGCGAGGCACTCCGATTGTTTTTATACACAAGATGGATCGACTGGAAATTATTTTGTTTACTGTTGGCTTTGGAGGAAGTCAAATCCCTGCCGAGTGCTCGCAGCAACTGCGGCACACTGTACCTGTCGACATTCCTGCGGTTTTTCAAAAGGTTGCTGTGTGTTATGCGGCGGTCGATGTCATGGCGGCATCAGCAGCGAGGCCAAAACCTGCTTGGTTGCGACGTCAGCTTCACTTAGGCATCGCATCCGTTTTGGGCTGGCTCGTCTCTGTCTGACTTTACGCTTGTTGCACTCTCTCACACAAAGGCCTGAAAAGAAATTGTTTTTTGTCTTATTACTCTGTGATTTGAGAATAAAAAAAAAACAATTGCTTTGAACTGAATTTTTTTTTGTCTGACACATTTCAGCTTTACTTTATGTGATGAACACGAAGGTGAGTCAAAAACCATGGCATCGGTTGTCCGTGGTTCCGTTTTAGCTTTGTAGTTCTTGGGGAGTCCAAATGATGCCATTTGCTTTCCCGCTGCCACGGTGACTTGTCGGATAAGGGCTTAAATATGCTGTCTTTTATCGCTATAGATGTATGTAAATATTCAAATGCAGAATTTTAATTTGAAATAATCTCAGTTAATGCCAGGATTGGATGGAGAATAATCTATATAAAAATTAATAGGTTTCGAGCTCTCAAGAAAACATGCATAGATATTCTGTTCAAATAATGTGTTTGAATCTAAAACCTGTTAATCTCAGCTAATAGTTCCCCTTATTGATGATTGCAAATCCCCTTGATAAGAGATTATCCCCCTTACAAACACAACGCATCACCTATTTACTCCTAGCAAGACAGACTATGTAGAATAAAGATAAAGATTATTTGTGTAAACAAGTTTATTTTATATACCAAATGAATGCTTTATCGAGGATGACATTCACTAGTGTACCGCGACAATTTTAGCAATCTATGATAATGTTGTCATCTGCTACCAGTGACAAAACGATCCAGATTAGAGCCGAAATGGGCAGGACAAGATCAATGTAACAAAACCGAGTTTTTGAAAGTTATTTCAAAAAAAATCTCCCGTACAAAAATTGTTGTACAGCGTACACAACTTCAAATGATCACAAAATGTTTAAAATACACGGAAAACATAACATAAGTTGACAGGTATGGAAAATTGTGTGTGTGTCTGTTTTTGCACACATGGGTGTCTGTGTAAAGGGTTTGATCTAACTGACACACGGATGCTACAACCACGACTTCCCAATAGTCTGACAACCAGGCAGTGTTGCCCAGGACAAGAATAGTGTAAAAGTCAACACACTAGTCAACAACATAGCCCCGAGAGTTACTACTCCAACAACTAGAATGAAACCTACCGTCACCAAAACTTAACATTATTATTAACAATAATTCCAGTTATTTTACTTATATATATTGTATTCCATTCTACTTTACTTTGTCTTATCTATCCTGTTGCGCTAAGTCGCTAACGCTTTATGCATGTCAGCCATGCTGTCATGTGCTCCTCAGTGAAGTTGCACAGAGACACTCCCCAGGCGATGACCTTTTCAAGCCGTCAATCAACGTTGGACACGGCAGATTGTCAAGCCCACATTATTTTGATTGACAGACCCTCTCACGGCCTGCGGTATCCACAGTAGCCGGATTTCCATCCCTCCATCCTTCTGCACAGTTCATCTGTCATCTTACACTGAGACACAAAAAGTGAGCGGGCACAAACGGAGGCCGCAGGAGTCTGCGGTTACTCTGGCAACCCTAGACGGTGCGCTCTGGGAGGTGTCACATGAAGGAGGGGGGCAGTCATGGCGTTTGAGTTTTTACAGCAAAACGACTTCCTATCCACAGATGCCGAGAAATAGGCGACGAAAGCAGAGGGAGGATATACAGTCGGGCTGAGTGATGACGGAGCCGCGTGGCAGATGAACATCTCTAAGGGGAACGGTGCTCCATCAATCGTATGCCGCAAAGCTTCGATATCCGTCGCCGTCTCACGCATCCATCTCACTGATGGCCTCCACCCAGACAGGCCCAGACTTGTGGGGAAGAGAAGGAATGGTAGACAAAGAAGAGGGAGAAAGAAGACAGAGGAAATGAGAGAGGCAGAGAAAAAAAGTTTAGAAACTCTAGGGATGGGTATGGCCCAGATGGAGGAAAGGAGGATAGTTTGGGGAGTTTAGGCACAGGGAGAGAGAGAAAGGAGCTAAAACGACCGTAGGTGCACCAGGTGGTAAGATTTTGAGATAGAAAAGGGGGAGAAAGAGAAAAAATGGAAAATGAGAGATTTGATAAAAACACTTAAGACAAAAAACACAAAGAGGGGGGAGGGCACATCTTAGTATCAGAGTTAAGTTAAAGTGGCAGTTTGGAGAAAAAGGAGAGGAAAGAGAAGGTGTGAGACGGAAGGAAGGGATAGCAGTACTCGAGGTTGCAAGAGATCGGAAGGGTAGAAAGAGGGGATTGAAACAAGGTGAGGGACTGGCGGGGAGAGAGAAATGAGAAAAAAAGGGAGGGGAGAGTCATTGAGCCTCTTTTATCGATAGCACTGCAGCAGTCACAGACGCGGGCACACTGACAGCAATTAGACGAGTGGAGGCGACCTGGCCCGAGGCAGCAGGAGGAAAGTAGGAAGGAAGCAACTGCCATTTTCCACGTTGGACACTCATTAGTGTCATATCCCTCCCATTTTAGGGAAGTCATTCCAAGACATGCAAGAAGCTAATGTAATGCCCTCCCTCTAGGGAAAGGAGAGCCAGGGTGTCCGTTTATTGTTTGAATAAACCAGCAATAAAGAATTACCATATTTTCTGGACTAAAAGGTGCTCCTCAACCCACTCATTTTCGATATTGCTTATCTAACTAGGGTTTTGGGGTGCTGGAGCCATCTTCAGGAAGTGGGCAGGGAACACCCTGAACTTGTTGCCAGCCGGTTGTAGGGCACACAGAGATACGCATTTATTCATACACACACTCATACCTAGGGACAATTTGCATCTGCCAATCAAACTTCCACGCATGTTTTTGAATGTGGGAGTAAACCAGACCGCCCAGGGGAAACCCATGCAGGCATGAGAAGATCATCTAAACTTTGCATGGGGATGAAGATACCCGGATTGGAACCGGGTCCCCTGAACTGTAAGGCTGATGCGCAAACCACTTTGCAAAGGCGCAACTATAGAGCCCAAATTGGCTAGAAATTTGAAAGTGTGCCTTTTAACCAAGTGCGCCTTATATACGGCAAAATAATGTGGATAAGATTGGAAGTGCATACATTATTTGTACAAGTGCGTTACTGCACAAAGTTTTAAAGTACTGTCGTTGTGCTTTGATAAATAAATCAAAAACATTGTTACCTTAATCGGAAAGTGTGGTATGGAACGGGAACCGTGCCAAGGCAATGAGAGCATCAGCATTTAACAACTAAACCACGAGTGACTCAGATGACATACCAAAAGGCATTAGATCTTGGTCTTATTACTGCACTATATTTACCCAGGGTGCCAGAAACTAATGTTAGAGGATGGAAAAAACAGAAATTTTGACCTGAAAGATATAAATAAACTTTAGTTCGGTTCATCATAAGATACACCAAAGAATTATTTCCCTCATCATGCTTGTTTGCATTTAGTTATATCTCTCAGAAGAACTCTGTTTTTTCCATTCTCCAACATTTATTTCTGGCACTGTGAGAAATGTGTGATAATGAAATACAATTTAATGCCTTCTCAAAGGTCATCTGTATCACTAGAGGATTAGTAGCTAAGTTTCAGTGTTCTCAACGCCATGATCCAAGTTCGATTCCCATTGTCGAGTGTTCATATCAACTGATCAATCATTGCACTAATATATACTGTAAGTGCATGAAAGATGCAATGGTTATACATGAGAAAAACGGTAGCTCTTACTGTAGTGTTTAATACATGTGCCATATAGTAGATTATGCCTTATATATGAAACTACTGTGACCAACAACATTTGGGGGCGTGCACCTTGTACTCTGGTGCTTATTATAGTGCAGAAAATACGGTAACAGGACAAAAACACTCAAAATCTCGGACAACAGCTTTCGGTTTCACTTCAAATATGGGCAAAATCATCTGCTATCTCAAATATTACATCCCAAATACTAGATCAGTATACAGTATAAACAATCAAATAGTAGTTGAGTATTACTTAAAGTTGAACTTTATCCATCCGCTCGGACCTGAGGAGTCTTTAGCATTTGCTACCACACCAACCAGGCAGGTGACTTATATTTGTAGAAATTCAACAAAAAAATTGCGTACCTGTAAAAACGGGTGCCAGGCAACCTGCACCACCACATGTAGTTCGACAGGTCCACACTGCGTGTAAAAACACAATGCCCTTTTTGTGCACGAGTATACTGACCCCTGTGGCGAAGGAGGCCCGGGAAAAAAAAAAGTTCACGCTTGCCATGGAACACAAACCTCTATGTCATGTGAGTTCAAGTCATGCGTATGCTCCAGCATGGGTCATGATACCTACATTTATATTTATGTTGAAACTGTGCTCGCACACGCACACAAGCCCACAAATCCGTGGTCATGCTCTAGTACACACATGTTCATATGCTGCGCACACACCATAAATATTGCATACTCATATCAATGCACAGAAACCACAAACATGAATTTGATATAGAGACACGCACACGCTTGAACATGGATGCGCGTGCAGGTTGGTGTGCCGAACCCCCATAAATATTTCAAGGATGGCCGCTTCTCATTGGGCAGTCTTCCTATCCTTATTTCCATATGGATGGTCTTAAAACGCCATTAATGTCAAGAAAAAGGTGAGTCGCGAGCTGCCGCCAGGGGCTCGTTGGCCTCATTTTGGCCCGACATGGATGTTAGTAGCCGGCCAAGGGCGAATGGGGCTTTTTCCCATGATGCAGTCGAGTGCTGTCAATTAGCCAACTCGCAATGATTCATGGAGGCCGGCTTTCAAACGCAACGAGGAGGAAACAGACACACGGACAGAGGGGACCTAGGACGGCTGTGACTCTTACTCCTCCTTTTTATTTGTCCACCCCTTCCCCATCCGTTCATCACCATCGTCTTCCTCATCCTTTTACTCTTCTTCCTCACCTTTTCTTTCCACATTTGTTTTTTTATCACATATTTCTTCTACGCTTTGTCTCTTTCCATCTCTTCATTATATTGTTTTTCCCAGCATCTTGTTTTTCTCTTTAGACTGACTTATACACAACCAGTCAAAAGTTTGGGGTCACTCAGACAATTTTGGTTTCCAAGAAAAAGTTACACTTACTCATCAAATAAGTTGCCCAATATTTGTTTTCTTTAACCCTTATGAACCTCTCGTTTTGTTGCTAGTCTCAAATATGCCTTTTTCTTTGCCACTTTGCCTAGAAGTCTGGCATCTCAGAGTATTTTCTTCACTGCAGATATTGATACTGGTGTTTTACGGGTCCTATTTAACAAAACTGCTAGTTGAGGACATGCAGAGCGTCTATTTCTTAAACTAGAGACTCTGACTTACTTGTCCTCATGCTTTGTTGTACCTCATACTTCTTTTACTTCGGTCATAGCCTGTTTGTACTGTTCTTATCAGACAGGATGCAATGTGTTAGCTATGGCAATCTGACCTCTAAACAATCTAATGTCCCTTGTGGTGTTCTTCAAGGCTCTGTACTTGGCTTCCTTCTTTTTAGTATTTATATGATCCCGCTTGGTGACATTATCCGCAAGTATAATATTAGTTTCCATTGCTATGCAGATGACACTTAACTGTATGTGCCACTGGAAAAAACTGGACATTAAAGTTTTAGAAATCTGGAGGCTTGCCTTACTGAGATTCAAAGATGGATGTCAAATAATTTTTTACGCCTTAACCCAGAAAAAACTGAAATGTTGATTATTGGTCCAGCTCACTGTCGTCAGTTGTTTTCAAACACTACCCTGAACCTAGACAAATGTAATATCACCCATAGTGACTCGATCAAAAAATCTAGGTGTTATATTTGATCCTAATCTGTCGTTTCAGTTACACGTGAAAAATATTACTAGAATAGCTTTCTACCACCTCCGTAATATTGCGAAGAATCGTTCGATGCTGTCCCAATCAGATGCAGAGATTTTAATTCATGCGTTTATTACTTCTCGGCTTGATTACTGTAATGTATTGCTTTCTGGTCTCCCGATGTCTAGCATTAAAAGTTTGCAGCTGGTTCATAATGCGGCAGCTAGACTTTTGACTAAGACCAAAAAGTTTGAGCATATTACTCCTGTATTGGCCAACTTGCACTGGCTCCCAGTCCACTTAAGATGTGACTTTAAGGTTCTCTTATTAACATATAAATGTTCGCATGGGCTTGCACCCTATTATCTCTCCGATTTGATTTCCCCCTCAGTTCCTGCATGGAGTCTGCGCTCGGAAAATGCCGGTCTACTTGTGACTCCGAGAGCCAAGAAGTCTGCGTGCTCGAGAGCGTTCTTCATCCGGGCCCCGGTGTTATGGAACGCCCTGCCTCTGGAGATAAGATCTGCAACCTCAACGGAAGTTTTTAAATCGAGGCTTAAGACACACTTCTATTCCAAAGCATATGATTGATGCCCACCTCATATTTTGTTTTGTCCTGTCTTTTTCCGACGCCTGCCTGGCTGATACGAAGGAGAAGGATGATTTGGGATGGGTCAGCGGACCGGCGTCTGACCTGCAGCATGTCAACCCCTGCATTTACCAGCTGGCAGAGACTGGAGGCAGCGTCGTGGCCGTCATAGACTTTCTGGACTGGTTTGCAGGCTGGGGGCGTCGTTGATGTCATGCACTTTCCGGACATTTTCAACATCTTACCTAATGTTTACTATTATGTGTACAGTAATGCTAATTGTCATTCACCCTGGTCAATCCTGGAAGGGGGATTACCACATGTGAGGTCCTTTCTCAAGGTTTCTCTTTTCTCCTCACACTGAGGTTTTTGAGTTTTTCCTTGCCCGCATGCTGGTTTAAGATCAGGTAATTGTGTAATTTTGTAACTGTAATCCTGTGCAGTCCTTTGAGACATTTTTGTGATTAAGAGCTATATAAATAAATTTGACTTGACTTGACTTGACTTCTCTGAGGAGAGTAGTACACAGGAGATCTTCAATTATTTGGTAATTTCTCGCCTATAGACTTTTGAGTTGCACATGAAAGTGATGCTCCAGATACCCGACTACCTCAAAGGGAGGTCAGTTTGATAGCTTCTTTAACCAGCTAAATTATTTTCAGCCGTGCTAACATCGTTTGACAAGGGTTTTCCAATCATTCATTAGCCTTCTAAAGTAACTAGCAAACACAATGTACTATTCGAACACTGGAGTGGTGGTTGCTTTAAATGGGCATCCATGCATCTATGAAGATAATTCATTAAAAAAAGACATTTGCCGCTAAAGTAGTTATTTAACATGTTAACAATGATTGGGGTGTATTTCTGATTAGTTTCATGTTATATTTATTGAAAAAACGTGTTTTCCTTAAAACAATAACGACATTTATATCCGACCCCATATTATTAAACGATAGTGTACTTTTCTTATTCATTCCTCGTCTTCCACTTAACCGCTATCCCTCAACCTCTAAAAAAAGTCAAATCTTCCTTACTCTCCAGAGGCCCAAAGAGAATGACATCATGTTGTATGTCAGGTCAATGTCATCAGAGAAGTCTTTGACCTTTGAGGCACCGCAGCTAAGACAAGTGAGCCCACTTCCAGTCTGATGGACGCACGTCCAGTTTGCTCGCTCACCCAAGCGTCATACGCCAAAAGCCCCAGGAAAACACACACTCACATTTCCATCCCTAAATCTTCTTGAAAAACAAAGAGGAAGTTCATGCTAATGCTAATGATGAGCTAATGCAGTGTTTTTCGACCACTGGCACAGTAACTATTTAACAAACTGTGCCATGGGAAATTATCCAATTTATGTGTGTGTGTGCGGTCTAATAAAAGCTTTCTTTCATTTGCATTTACTTTTACTGGAGATGCACTGACTGGTGATGTACAGTGTGACTTTTTTCAATGAAAGCAATGTGGCGTGGCTTAAAAATGTTGAAAAACGCTGAGCTAATGAATCCCCTCACTAGCAAAATGCAATTTGCATCTTATACACTCATTTCCGTGTTTGTAAGCAAGTGCGGTGTAGCCAAGCTATGCGCGCATTTCTGAGGCAGAACGACGGAATTGTTTTTCCTAGCCGATTGACAGAAAAAGAGCGTGGATCGTTCTTAGTAACATCTCATGTGCAAGCAGCAAGATAACCCCATTATTTAAGTGATAAAAGTCAAAAACAACAAAAAAAAACATTCCTTTGATCAGAGCTACACATAAATTGTGCAAGTCAATTTCTGGAGATTTTGTGTGTGACTTTTTTAATATCGGGTAAGTAACGATTAAAATACGTTTGTATGACAGCAAGTTAAATGGACACAAATAGTGTCCCGGATGACTACTTCTTATTTACAGTAATTTATTTTACACATTATTTCGCACAGCGGCAGGGTGGTTGCCACGCAACCCTACGGTGCAGAGGTCCAGGTTTCAATTCCAGCAACAGCAGCCTCCACGTGTGGAGTTTTCATGCTATTCCGGGTTTCCAAAATCATGCATGTCAGGCCGGTATAAATTGTTCCTAGGTGTGAAGGTGTGTGTGAGTGGCTGGCAACCAGTTCAGTTTAATGTCCGTATGTGAACTGCCTGAAGATGGGTGGGATGGGCTTCCACCAACCATCGTTAATGTTGGTGTGATCAATAATGATAATTATCACATTCATGGTTTATGGATCCCTTAACCAACTGGATCCTAGTGGCACCACTTCCTGTGGTGTCTTGGGCACGTACAGTGACCATCCCACTACAAGCCGTTTTTTTGGGTAGGGGTTTGCTTCTCCACAATTTTCAATGGTTACCTGTAGCAGGAGAAGTCCCCTGATGTGACTCAGATACAGCATTTTCATAATCTGATTGCTGTTGTCTTTCAGTGTGAAGCATCATCCCGCTCCTCAAGAGATGAGCTGGACCTCAGCATTGACTGACAGCAGCCCCCTTCTGTTACGTGTGTGACAATACTGGTATCAGATCCTAAATGACTGGGGAACAACTCTTTTGTTTCGACATTTTGAGTATTACATTGTACACTAATAATGATAACGACAATAATCAATAATTACTAGGGTTTTTAAAAAAATAATTACATGTTAATAAATAGCTCAGGAGATAGAGCGCTCGTCTTGGGATCAACGGATGCCAGTTCGAATCCCGGCTCGTCCGTGTTTCATGTCGAAGTGTCCTTGGGTAAGACACTGAACCCCTAATACCCCCAATAAGCAGGTTAGCGCCTTACATGGCTGCAAGGCCGCTATTGGGAAATGTGGAGCACATTGTAAAGCGCTTTGGGAAGTCATTGACTTGAAAAGCGCTGTATAAATGCAGATCATTTCATTTAATTTCAATAATAATTTTAATGTTATTGTTATCATTATTATTATAAAAGATCTACTAGCTAGCACCAGTAGTAGCAAACTATCAGTCTATAGTAGATAATTCTAGCTAACACTTTGCATTTTCCCCACACTTATCATACTTACACTTATCAAGGCATTTGGCATTTAAGTAAGTCCTAAGCCAGATTGCCACGATAACTTACCAGATATCATACCTTTCAACCTATAGGTTTTCTCCATGTTTTATCCTTTTTTGACCATTTTAATTTGTGTGTGCCATTTTTGTGCAGTAAGATTTTTTTAAGGAAATACATTGTCAAAAAACTCTAATATAAAAAACAACATATATCTCGGAAAAAAAAACACACAAAAGTAATATCAAAGCATATCAAAGACATTTCAGATCTCCACATCCGCAGCACTTAACAAGAAAAACAAATGATGATGATGGTGGAAATGAAATGGAAATGACCCGACCACATGTGATTTTCCAAATGTCCTTATAAAGGGTTCAAATAATTTGGCACAGGTGTGTGTATGTTGATCGGACACACCTGTGCCAAGTTTAAACCCTGGTTGGGGCCCTCTGATGGTCAGAGGTATATCAGACCCTAGCATAGTGGCAACAAAATAGAGGCGAGCTAAAACCAGCAACTCAGTGGGCAAAGTTCAACAACTGACGACTCAAAGTGTCACAGCCGTGAAGGTCGGCGCTTTTCAAGTGTGGCGTCAAAAGGGCCTTGGGCACAAACAAACCCACGGAAAAAAAAAAATAACGGTCGAGTTTGGGTGAATGCAAATGTCATGCACGTCACCTCAACATGTCGAAGTTCTTGCCAATCGTACGACTTACCCCGATGGCTGCCTGCGTCTTGGCTGGCATTTGATGTCATTATCACCACAATGGCTCCTACTACTTCTTTAGGTTATTTTCAAATAGAAAAGGTTAAAGAGTTGATTATTAGCCATGGTATAAGCTGGAGGAAAATAACATACAGTCCAAATTAGCAAAGAGTGTTGCAGTTAAGAGAAGATGCAGACATACACTGTATGTATTACAGTGTTCCAAAAGTCTTAGGAACATTTTTATGTTGAATATCACGAAAACTATTCAGGATATAAAAACACGTGGTAATTCAGAAAGCTTGTAATGTCAATTCTGAATGCTCAAAGTGAGCACCAATGGTGACGCGACACAAATCAAGCAGTTAGTCAAAGTCTTGCCAATGGCATCCTAGGATTGCATTGTCAATGGTTGCAACAGCTTCTGTTATTCATGCCTTCAGCTCATCTACGTCTCTTAGAATAGGCGGTACATAGACCAATCCTTTCAAACAGTTCTTGTAGAACACTGAAGTTCCCTGCTGGCTTTTCTGATAAATTTACGGGGGCTCCGCTAGAAAGCAGTTTGAACTAGTTCTATCAGATCTTCTGATGTTGAAGGACGTCCTTTTTTGGGAAATGGGTAAAGGAACACATCAGTTGTGAATTTACTATGCCATTTCACAATAGACCTCTCTGGTGAATCCTTTCCGAATTCTCTGTGAAATGCACGTTAAACACCAGCCCATAATTTAGTTTTTGCAGATTCAAGCATACAAAATGCCTTTTCTGGTTGAGTGAACGCCATTATTGGGTCTGAAAAGAAAATAAACAATTGATGGCTTTTCAAAAAACTTAATTTAATTAGCTTTAAAATGGCACAAATTGTATCTTCCGACCATTCCTAGTTAAGGAGATATGCAGACTTTAAATGTCCCCAAGACTTTTGGAACACCCTGTATATTTGACCAAAAAAACCTTCATACACTGAACAGTTTATTGATTTTGCATTATTTAAATGTTTGTATGGATTTGAGAGAGACATGTTAAAGCAATATAGAAAAGCTTATTTGTTTATAGAATATAGCTTTTAGGATTGCGCTTAATGCTGGGTATAAAGGACATACAAACACGCCAAACATGATTTTTGTGCTAAAAGTTTATTCTTTCCTTTTGTTAATTATTGATTGTTGGGTTTTTTTCTAAATATTTTGCCTAAATTAAAAAGCCACAAATACTGGAAGACCAAGATAAAAAGCATTACAACATGTGTGGCATGATGCTGGGGACAAACAGGCTCAGAGACAGCTTCTTCCCCAGGGCAATCACCACCCTTAACAAGCACACAAAACAGTGGAAACATATCTTGATATTTCTTTGGGTTTTTTTTCTTTTTTTGTTGCTGCTAAATGAAACGGAAAATATATACTATTGCACGAGACTGTGAAAATATATACCTTGTTGCATTCGATGATTCACAACGTTGATATCAACGACGATAAAGACAATTCAATTATATTCATTTTAGTTAACACAACTCCAAGTAAGTTCAGAATGGACAAAGCATGATCGTGACAAAATACACAAAACACTAATACAGTACTCATTAACACATTCAACGATTCAAATCCGTACACACCCGACCTCCCCTCATTAAAATTGGCCACAAAAATTCAGTTTTAGTCAAGCAATCGCGCAAGTCCTTCACTAATAAAACATGTCAAGTCAACAAATCACGCTTCAAATGCTAAATATGTTTGTCTTTGTTGCTGTTCAGCCTTGGGCAGTGCATGGACAAAAAAAGCAAGCTTTTCCATTTTCTCTTCTTTGAGAGACTAGCTAGCGGCAAGCGACACGGCGTCAACATATTTAGCACCCGGCTGACATGCGTGCTCATGCCGGCGCCACAGGACACACGGCCTATTGGCTTTAGCGACTGTCGCTCCGCATTAGATACACTCGCCGTCAACGCTGCCGAAGGCCCGGCCACTTTACATAAGAGTGGGCAAACAAACAGCACGATTACCTTCAGCCCACCACCGGAGAACCTATGCAACTAAGCCGAACTAACTTTCCGAGAAAAATCCTGGGGGCGCTAACGCTACCAGCTAGTTACATGCGACACCTGCTACAAACTCACCAACACTACTGCTTTATGCGTTAAACGTGTTTTTCTCCCCTTAAATGTGGGGTGTGTGGTTTGAGGAGGTCTTAGAAAGATTTAAATTAAATATTTTCTGTACTTAGTATACGTACAAAATGCCCAACTGAGTTCAATATGTGCCTTTACTGCACATATTTTTTTCAACCTAAACTAACTCCCATATCTTCCGTGTAATTTCACACGTATATATATATATATATATATATATATATATATATATATATATATATATATATATATATAAGGCAGCACAGCAGCGCAGTGGTTAGCGCGTGTGCGGCACAGTTCTAAGGTCGTGAAATCGAACCTTCCTGTGTGGAGTTTGCATGTTCTCCCCGTGCTTACGTAGGTTTTCTCCGGGCACTCAGGTTTCCTCCCACATTCCAAAAACATGCATGTCAGGTTAACTGATCGGTTCAAATTGTCCCTAGGTGTGAATGAGCAAGTGAGTGGTCTGTCTTTGTGTGCCCTGCGACTGGCTGGCAACCGGTTCAGGGTGTCCCCTGCCCACTGCCCGAAGATGGCTGGGATGGGCTCCAAAATGCCCGCGACCCTACTGAGGATAAGCGGTGCAAATAATGGATGGATGGATATTCTTTTTTTTCTGAACAAAAAATAATTATATGGCATTATACAACTTGAAATGAACAAAAACGTACAAAACACAAGGAAAAGGATAAGTTGACAGGTATAAAGCAAGCACATGTTGTTGCTTTTTTGGGGGAATATTCTAGGGACAGAATGTGTTTTACTCGTAAAAAAAGTGCGTGATAAAATCGACCGCTTTTTAATGTCAAAAGGTTGATACTGTATGTATGATGACACGAGTCAGCGGGCAAACTTGGAGGAAGTTGTTTTTATTAAAAAATAAATATTTCAAACATGATCCACAAAGAAGCTAATATGAGCCATTTATAAAAACTACATGTTTATAACACTAAAAACACTAAAAATTTTGTGTACTCTACCATTTTAATAACATTTTATTTTGGATTGCATGTTTGTACACGTTACAATACTTATTCTCAGTCACAAATATATATATATATATATATATATATATATATATATATATATATATATACCTAAGACTTACAACATTGGTACTCATTTCCTCCCTCCTTGGCGCTTGGCATTAAGGGTTGGAATTGGGGGGTTTGGTCACCTAATGACTCCCAACACAGCAGTTGGGTCTAAAATGGCAGTGCCCTGTTTGGCTGCGGCTGCATCGGCTCGCTACAGTTTAACTGTACGGGTCAGATGTATCGGCATTTCGTTCTCTGTGCATGGTTACAAAGAATGACAATAAAAGTAAATTCTATTAAAAATTCTATTAAATACTGTTACGTATTATTCATAAAATTTAGCAACTCAACTGTCGTTACATCATGGAGTGTTACTGTGTAACTCATTAAAAGCAGATCATGAGTTGTGATGTTGTCTATTGTCACATACAACCTTCGATCCGCCATTAACAATGGGCGGGCATATTTATACATACCTACAAAGTACAAATTATGGTGGTGCTGTTACAAGCACAGAGTACGGGTATGCTGAATTTCTCCTCATTTAGATATTCTCCCTACGCTAAGGGCCTGCGGTTTGAGACCGGCTGGAAACATGTTGGCCTGGAGAGGGATGGGCGCCACCAGGCTGTACTTGGCCGAGACACGCCACAGGAATGGTGCCGCTACGACCCTAGTCGGTAAGGGGATCCAACCAACCAAACAACCTTACCGTATATACTTGCATCCAAGCCAAATTTATAACTATAAAATACAGAAATCAGGGGCTAAACTTATATGTGCATATTCGATTGTGTGTCACCAGTAGCGTATGGTAGGCAGCGCGTGGGTAGGGTAGCATGACTTTTACAGTAACAACAAACAATCAATGGGGCAAAGGTAAGCACAGAGTTACGTTTTTTTTTTTTTTTTTGCTGAATTTTGGTCTTGTTTATAAACTTTTTGCAATACACCATGCCTGGAAAAAAAAAGGTCTTGGACAGTACCGAAAACTATTAAGGAGACACTCCAGGGATAAAATGGATATGGAGTGTCTCAGCTAAGCGTTTATTTGCAAACTCTTTATGAATGATTTATGAAGACATCACTGTTGGTCTACACATTTTCTTCTTTTTCTTTCATTATGTGGGTATTCTAATACATTTTAGGGGGTCGCCTTCTAAGCGAAGATATTTGGTAATTTGTAACTAGACAGTTACTTTTGGAGTTATGCGCTACGTTTTTGTGTAAATTATCTGGAGGGTGACTGAGTTAAATTTTAAATGTAGTAATGAGTAACTGTAAATATTTAATGTTTTTCATTAACGCGCCCAACATTGCATGTCTGTAAGAACATGCATGCGTGCATTTCAGTGTGCTCAGTCATTTCGTCTTTATGTGAATTGTGTGTGTTTCCGGTATTTGTGTTTTGTCTTAATGAGCTCTTCCTTTGTCAGCTGCACATTAATCATATAAGGCACATACACACGTTTTTGTACAGAGGGTGGTCTTATACATTTTCTTGTTTTAGTGCATGTGTGTGTCTCCATCCTTTATCTGGTAATCCTACATTCTTCTTCTTCATTTTTTTGCTTCGGAATTCTGTGGAAATTGCCAGCTCCGTGACACGCATGCAGCCAAGTGACTCTTCCATAATGGGAAAGGTGACATAGAAAAGGTAGGGCAGATAAAGGGGGGGTGGTTACAACGTTTTACCAATCCGAGGTTGAAGTTAAGGTGCCTCCTAGCGGCCGTAGGTGGGCCCTTCAAGAAAAGGAAACAAGTGGATGATTTTACAATTCATGAGATTTTCTGAAAACTATATGTCTCATTCTCAGATAACCCTGGAGTTGTCCTTAGGTCAAAATGACCCACCACTGTGTTGTTAAAAACCCAGAAAAACAATCCCCTAACTGATACTTTATTTAAAGGTGAGGTGTTGGGTTTAATATGTTTTTTACTCTCTGCCACTATGTCCTGGTTTTAAGTCATGATTGCAGTTTTAGGCAGCCAGTTCATTATTTGTAGTACATGCATTTCAAAAACACACTCAAATAAACTCTTCTTCTTTCATCTTTTTGTGGTTTTGGGTTTGGCATTTATAGTTTACTAGAAGCAGGCTATTTCTAACTTTTACCATTTTTATGCTCCACTGCTAATAAAAATTGAAAAAACCTGCAGGGATTAGCATGACATCTTTCTTCAGCACTCCCTCACCCAGCCCCCTTCCTCGAACATAATGTGTTCAGCCTCAGACAGGTCTGATAAAAGTCAGATAAAAGCACATATTGAAAATAAAGCATAAGGGGACTTTGACTTTAACTTTCAACATTTTAAAGGCACAATGTGTATATTTCACAATTGAAAGGCACTGTGTTGTCTAATGTGCACCAAAAGCAGAGCCAAATGAGCACAGCATAGCAGTAAGATGCCAGACAACCATGGTGGTGACAACTAGCTATGAGTTCCGCTATGTAAAAGAAAGACAAATTTCTCAACCTATGCATATTTGTGAAATTTGTTATTATAGTTAATCTAATTTTGCAAATTATTCGAATCAAGGTTTACTTTTTGGAAAGAAAGTTGTTTTGTACCACTAGGAGGCACTAAATATCACACACTGTCCCTTTAAGACAGGGGTGTCAAACTCATTTTAACTCGGGGGCCACACGATAGAACAGACATTCTGTCGGGGGCCAGACTAGTAGATTACAGAGAAAGAAAAAGAGATAAATAAATAAGAGAAAGAGGGAGGGAAAAGGAGAGAGGGCGGGACAAAGAAAGAGAGAGAGGGGGTGAGCGTGAGAAACAAAAGAGATAAAAAGAGAAGGCGTGAGAGAGGGGGAAAAGAAAGGGAGAGGAAGAAAGAAATCCAAGGAGAAATAGAAATACAGAAGGAGAGAAAAGAAAGCGTGAGGGGTAGGGAGAGAGAAAGAGAAAAGAGAGAAAAGGAAAAAAGGAAATTAGAGCAGAAGATGTTAAAAAGACACAGAGAGAGAAAGAGACAAAGAGCAACAAAGGAAGAGAATAAGAGAGACACAGAGAGTGAAAGAGACAGGGACAGAGAGTCTCCCGAAAAGGGGTGGAAAATAGAGAGAAAGAAATACAAGTACAGTGTCTTTGTTTGAGGCGCATGGCTTTGGCAACATCAAGTTGACATATTTCAACCTGCAGCTCGTTTTTCTCTTGCGCTTCTTTGAGTGTTGTCTCGCGGGCCGGATTCAATCCCTTAGCGGGCCTGATCTGGCCCACGGGCCGCCTGTTTGACACATGTGCTTTAAGAGAACTTCACGCACTCCATATGACTTTTCCCAGAATGATCCTACAGGTAGACAAAAATGAAATTGTGTTCATATTCACATTTCTATGTAAGCTGTATACAAAAAAAAAATGCAAATATGGTCCTTAAAATGAGAACAACGTGAGGATTAAATAAAGAGTGAAATAACTCAATTTTCGTTTAGGTTTTTTACTCCATCGGTTGGACAGGAGCTGACCTGTCTAGTCACTTCTTTCAAACTCAGGTAACTGAAGAGACGTCAACAATTATTCAAAATTATTTGATTTGAATTAATTGAATCAATAAAATAAATAAACATGCATTGACTTTGATGTTTGGCCGCACAAAGTGAGCTTTAAATAAAACATCCCCGTGGTAGTACTACCTGCTCTGGGTATTGTCGTCGCCATGTTGGATGTCGAAACCGGTAAAAGCGTTTTAAAAAGGCAGGAGCTCTATCTGCTGGACAAACGCCGAACTAGGATTTTGTGTCCCTGCCTGTGTGCTGTGGTTATTAATGATGGGAATTCCGGCTGTTTTTAGAGATTCGTATTTTCGGCTCGACTCACTAAAAAGAGACAGTTCCCAAACGGCTCTTTAGATTGTTTTGGTGTTTTAATCCACATCTTACCAGTTGCAATGTAACAATATAAACCAAATAACTCTAAATCGAAAAAAAGAAAGAGAAAAAAAAACGAAAAAAAAAAAATAAAAATAAGTAAGAAAAAAAAGAAGAAATATATATGGAAAAAGAGGTAAAGGAGAAAATGCCCTGCGACTGGCTGGCATCCAGTTCAGGGTGGCCCCTGCCCAATGTCTGAAGAAAGCTGTGCTTAAAATTGTCCCCCCGACATGAAATGTCCCCCCTCGCGCAAACATCATTAAAACAACTTTGTATCTAATTTTGGGGGTATTGGAACAGTAAACTTCGGAGCATTCACAGCTCGTATACCTTTTAGAAATCACTTTTGAGAAAGTTGAAAATATTGACTTTGGTGAAATGACATTGCCCTGCATGGACTTGCTCCCTAAAATCTTTCAGATTTAATTTACCCTTATGTTCCTGTCTGGAGCATTCGCTCTGAAAATGCTGGTCTACTAGTGATCCCAAGAGCCATGAAGAAATGCGCAGGTTTGAGAGCGTTCTCCATTCGGGCCCCAGTGTTTGAACCGAAACCTCAGTGGAACTGATTAAATCCAGGCTTAAAACACACTTCTATTCTATAGCTTATGAATGACCTATATGTAATGTTGACAATATATGTGAATTGTTGGTAATGCAACATCCATTGCAACCCTTTTCATTTTTTTAAAATTTGATATTATACTTTATTTATTAATTCATTCATTATCTGCTCTGCTTATCCTCAGTAGGGTCGCGTGGGTGCCGGAGCCCATCCCAGCTATATTTGAGCAATGGGCAGGGGGCACCCTGAACTGGTTGCCAGCCAGTCGCAGGGCACACAGAGACAGATAAGTCACTTGCTCATTCACACCCAGGAACAATTGGACCGGCCAATTAACCTTTTGGAATGTGGGAGGAAACTGGAGTGCCCGGAGGAAACCCGCAAAAGCACGGGGAGAACATGCAAACTTCACGTAATTTTAATTTTTTAATTTTCGGCCCAAGTCTGTGTGATCAAGTGAGGAAACATAATGTTATTATCTGGTCACTCGCTTGATGTGCTAGCGTTTGCTTGATAGCTTAATAGTGATTTTGTGTGTGTGTGTGTGTGTGCGTATTTGGGCGCGCGTGTGTGTGTGTGTGTGTGTGTGCGTGTTTGGGCGCGTGTGTGTGTGTGTGTGTGTGTGTGTGTGTGTGTGTGTGTGTGTGTGTGTGTGCGAGTGCGTGTGAGATAGTTAATCATTTCAGTTAAATGAAAGAATGAAGTTTATTTGGACACAGCACAAAAAACAGTACTGACCACTAACAAACAAAAGGGATCAACAAATATTTCCACCAGACACACACACACCGCTGAACAATACTATATTATCATAAACATGTGCAGAATTTGTTTTCCCATCCTTTCACAGCGTTTTTAGGGGTACCCATAGCATCAAGTTGGCAGATAACCATGTCAGATCCTTCCAGGTAAGCCTCATAACATGTAAAATAAATACAAATTTCTTGACAAGTCAAGTCACATTTATTTGTATAGTCCTAAGTCACAAAATGTCACAAAAGACTGCACAGGTTACAAATACACCATCCCTGGATCTTAAAGCAACATGCGGATAAGGAAAAACTCAAAAACCTCACCATGAAATGAAATGATCTGCATTTATATAGCGCTTTTCAAGTCAATGACTTCCCAAAGCGCTTTACATTGTGCTTCACATTTCCCAATAGCGGCCGTGATCTGTGCAGCCATGTAAGGCGCTAACCTGCTTATTGGAGGTATTGGGGGTTAAGTGTCTTACCCAAGGACACTTCGGCATGTAACACGGACAAGCCGGGATTCGAACTGGGATCCCTTAATCCTAAAACGATCGCTCTACCTCCTGAGCTACTGCCGCCCCACAATGAGGAAAATAAGAAACCTTAATAAGGGGCACGAGTATTGACCTACGAGTATTTATAAAAATTCACATTTATATGATAGTTCGTGTATTTTTACTTATCATTCAAATCAAGGAACAAAGTATTTTTTGACTAGAAAAGGTGCAAAATAACACACATTGACACTTGAATTATGTTTTTGTAAATCCTATAAATTTCACTTCACTTCTTAAATAACCGTGTCTGCTGTATGATATATCTAACAGAGATTGTTGATCTGAACATCCAAAGATAGATAAAGCAAAAATCTTGAAAACGATTGGGAGTGCTCACATTTTTTTAAATGACTCTATGCAAAACACAGTCAAAAGGTAATTATTGTAATACATTTTAAAAATATTTGAAAAGGATGCCCACTTAAAAACACTAGGCTAGTCGAGGAAACAAGCGTAGCTTCAGATATTGTGATATTTGGGCACTGTTAATAAGGGGAAGCTTTTGACCAATGCACACGGTGCTCATTACAATCCAATGTAGGCTGATTGCTTTGCTGAATTCATGAAGTCACAGCTCTTTTAACTGCAAAGAAATTTGGATCTGAACTGAGGATTTACTAGAAAGCTCAGCTGTTTTGAAAAACTGCAAGACTTTTATTACCCCTACATTATTAGTGGCAAACATTTACAGATGCTTCCGCCGAAGGTATGCACGCAAACACAATCAGCACCCCAAAACACAAAGTCCACCATATATGTTCACCTAAATAAGATATTTTATTTACAATGTGTCGGCATAGGCGATAACCGAGAGCCGCTATCAGCCGGAGGTCACGCGATGTTATGTATGCTCACATGGTGCTGCTGTGTCGAAGTCCAATGTCAAACCTATTTGTTGTTCTTTATGGGTGACGTTGCCGTGGACACACGTGCCCGTCAAGCGCACCTGTGGTTTCCCGACAGCCAATCAGCTGTCATCGCCACGCGTGGGCTCGAGAGGGCCGCCAAATCCACGTGTGTCTTAAATAGCGGAGCCGGTAGGTCAGAAGTCACCAAAGGAGCAGGGTTAGGAATTAGGTTTAGGAATGATCTAGGCCAAGGGTGTCAAATTCAATTGCACAGAGGGCCAAAATACAAACAACATTTTTAGTCGCGGGACACAGTGGATTAATATTTAGTGAATACACTAAAACATAGGGCAGCACGGCGGCACAGTGCTTAGCGCTTGTGTGGCACAGTTCTAAGGTCTTGGGAACCTCCTGTGTGGGTTCAAATCCAGCTACCGGACTTCCTGTGCGGAGTTTGTATGTTCTCCCCGTGCTTGCGTGGGTTTCCTCCGGGCACTCCGGTTTCCTCCCACATTCCAAAGACATGCATTTCAGGTGGATTGGCAGGTCCAAATTGTCCCGAGGTGTGAATAAGCAAACGAATTGTCTGTCCCTGTGTGCCCTGCGATTGGCTGGCAACCAGTTCAGGGTGTCACCTGCCCACTGCCCGATGATTGCTGGGATGGGCTCCAGCACCCCCGCGGCCCTACTGAGGATAAGCGGTGCAGCTAATGAGATGAGATGAGACTAAACAACATGGAACAGGAATGTTATTTCAGAATAAACAAAGTTAGATGTTTAAAGTTTGTTGATAACCCTTACAGTAGCTCTCCATAATCAAAACTATACAAATTCAAAAATGACAAAAATGAAAATATAAATTAAATTTGTGCTTTCCTCTTTGGTATTTTTGCTCTGGTGAAAAAACATGCTTGGTCCTCATATTCCTCTTTATCTCTTCAACTTTCTGTACCATCTGCTCTGCATTCAGGTTTGTCAGTTTACTTTGATGTGTTGTCTTGTAGTGCCGTATTACAATAAAATTCTTAATCACGACAATGTCAATTAACAAATATTCAGTCTCTCCTCTGCTTTAAAATACTCCGTTTTTAGAATCGACTTTTTACCCATTGTGAAGGTTGAGCATTCGCACAATCCTCAGCAACAGAAACGTCACCCTGCTTTTCTCCGTTTAGCCTTCCGTTCCATCGTCATCGATAGAAGTCCAGCCCTGGACATTACATCTCCGTTTCCTGACACGGAAAACTCTCTATTAATGCACTTGTCGGTCTTATTTTTTAACTGGCCGAAGTGTTTTTTGTCAGTAGACAGTTTTAAAAGTGGCTGCGCTCGTCAGGCTTCAACTTCATTGATTCAAGAACATTTTCGGGAAGTCTTGTGGCGGCAGCAGAAGTGCTGCATTGTGGGAATTGTTGGAATTTCTTGTTAAATCAACACAAACTTCAATTAATCATCTGACTCCAATTTGTGACCTTTCCCAATCACCATTCAACAATTTGCGCGTTCTTTTCTGCATAGAAAGTTCTCAGACATAGAAAGTTCTCAGAAGCCGGCATTTCACTCACAAGTGGATTTATTTCTAACAGACAAATCACTACATCTCTGCACGCTTCTCCTTCCAAAAACCGACTCTTCTCCTTCTTCCGAGGTGCTCAGCAAAGCATCTCCTCCGCCCCTTCGCTGGGTCCCATTGGCCTCCCGTCCCGGAAGAATGGCGCGTCGACTCCTCCGCTTGTTGGCCTCCAGACAGCTGGTAAACTCCCTCTGCCTGAGAGCTGCCCCACGTCAAAATTTACTCCAGAAAACTTTGGCACAAAACACAAAGAGTCCAACAGACAAACCCAAATTCAAACCTCCATATTCCTTTAGTCTGTAGTGTGAGAGTTATCAGTGTTGATAGCCGGGCAATTCTAGTAGATGTATATCAAATGATTTTATGGGCCTGATATAATTGTACGCCAAACCAGATGTGGATCACGTTTGGTGAGTTAAACACCCATGACCAAGAGGAAGCCGCCATTAACTGTCTGCCATCTTGCTCCTATAGGTACCAGAAAAAACAAAAACCTTGCCAAAGGCTTGCAGTAAAAAAATTAGGAGAAAAATGGTGCGGCTTCATCACTTTGGGCCTCCGTAGTTTGTGTTCTTCCTTGTGCTTTTTAGCACTCGTTTTCGGTTGCTGAGAGTACTAATGGATAAGCATCTTTATATGTACCTTAAAGTACAATTGAAATCAGTTATGCTGACGCCGTCTCAAGCACAGGATACAAGAGCACTGAATTTCTCCTCATGCAGATATTCTCCCCACCCATATACTCACATTTAATCCAAATTTGCAACAGTAAAACACTCAAATCAGGGAGTCATCCTATATGTGCATATTTGGTTATGTGTCTCTAGTGGCGAATTGTAGGCAGTGCCTGAGGTGGGGAGGCGTGGCTTATATCGGAACATCAAACCAACTCAATCCATGAAGCAAACGCAAACACAAATTTAAGGTAAAAGTGTGCTGTATTCATTTATTTTTTATATCTATAATTATTTTTACAATACACTAAAAAAGTACCAAGAAGTAAATGTCTTGGACAGTACCCAGGACTGGAGTAAGAGATATTTGAATGGTTTGAAGCCCAGAGACAAAATAGATATGGAGTTTCTCAGCTAAGTTTGTTTACAAACTCTCAAGATTGCACAAGCTAAGAAATATGAAGGGTTTACTGCTTCCACAGGTTCGTGTACATGCTTTTTTTCCCCATCTATTTTATTATGTGGCTATTTCAAAGCACTTTTAAGGGGTTGGTTTCTGTGTGAGTGTATACAGTAATTTGTAACTACATAGTTTATTTTGGCGAAATGCATTACTTTATCGTGACAGTAATATGGGGGGAGGGGATTTAACTGAGTTTTCTTTATATGAAGTAACTATTAACTAACAAATTATTGTTTTTTTTCAGGATCGCAACCAGCACTAGACATCACATGCTTTTGATAATGGACGGCAGAGACCATCAAAAAGAGTTTCCCCACTGACAATTGATTAGTCAAGTCAAGTCATGTTTTTTTGTCTAGCCCTTAATCACAAAGAGTCCAGACGACAGATTATTGCAAACAACAGACTATTGTGACACTATCCCCTGATCCCAAACCTACATGAGGGTAAATAATACACAGATATTGTCAACATAAAATATAGGTTATTCATATGCTATAGAATAGAAGTGTGTTTTAAGTTGAGATATAAACATTTTCCCTGAGGTAGCAGATCGAATCTCAGGGGGAAGAGCATTCCACAGCACTGGGGCCCAAATAGAGAACGCTCTCGAACCTGCGGATCTCTTCTTGGCTCTTGGGATCACTAGTAGACCAGCATTAGCATTTTGCACTACCGCATATTGCACTAATAGGATCCCAAAACTGTATGTAAACACCCAACATGCCCACACTTTCTTGTGTAAATATTGTGTAAATTATCCTTTATCGCTTTTGTTTTCTTTATTCCTCACTGTAAAATGTGAAACTGGAGTGCCACGTCCAATTTCGTTGTCACAATATGTTCAACCCATTTTGAAACAATTATAATAAAGGTATATTCTATTCTATTAGGACCAGCCTTCATTTCATAAGGGCTACAATTTTTGTATTAAATCTTGTCTATATTAGAATTGTATTTATTATTCTGCCTTCATTCAAAGAGCAGCTTCCTTAATAAATGTCTCGTCTTTTTTTGAAACTTTGTGGACTTGAGCGTACCCTTTTAAACTGTGAAGAAAAACAAAAAAAACAGAACAATGAAAAACATAAAAACAAAGGAGACACATTTAATACAACTGAAGAATGTTTGAAAATAATGTTTTACCCACATTTACATATTTGAAGTACTGTATTTTCTGTACTACAATGTGCATCGGTTTATCAGGCACACCTTCAAAATGGTCTTTGGTGAAATGTTTTTTCATATATAAGGTGCACTGACCCATGAAATCAAAATTACTGTGATGGCTAAGGATGCAGAAAATAATGGAAATTTATTTTGTTAAACATTATTATTTCACAACTATAATATATTCACTCATGAATGGTTACCATATTATGTAGAACATCATTTTTATTAAACATTTCCGGGTTTTATTTACCTTATTTTTTATTACTTAGCAACTTGTAGTCGTAGATTCAATTTTCTGAAGTGAAAGTACAAAGTCATCCAGTGAAGAAACACATATGGAAATATGGACGTATTAGGGCACACAGAATTAGGAAGGCAACTATTTTGCTTTCCAAATTTTTCGTTCGTAATTAAAGTACTTCTTGAAACAATAAAAACACTTTTTTTCTCTGAAGGTATTTCTCTGAAATGAATCCATAATGAAGTGTTGGGACTCCAGCCTTTTCGTGTGTCATAAAAATCACTGGCGGTCTAGAGTCCTGGGTTCGAATCCCGTTGTAACAGGTATTTAGCAGTAATATGGTAAAACTTTGTATAAAAACTCGCACCTAAACTTTGAAAACGGTACTTTTTGAAACAGGAAAACGTCTCCAAACTAGTTATTTTGTTCGAAGTGAAACTATAATAAAATGTTGGGACTCCGGCCAGGATGTCGTCCGTTGGAGGAACAAAAATAGAAAAAAGTATTGGGACGCACAAAAAGAGCAAGTCAAGTCTCTTTCTTTACAAGTTCCGTTTAGAGAACTTCTTGAAACAGCGAACTGTTTTTTCCTCTTGTTGGTCATCGAGTTGGAAATAAACCTCTGAATTGAATTACAATATCAAATGTATCCATGCGTGTTTGTGAGTGTGTCTATAAATGGCTGCTAGCATATTACAGTGCAGCAGAGTATGATTTATATTAAAAAGTAAACTGGACCTGATGGTTGATCACACTGCAGGAAATAAGAGCTGTGTTATGGCCGCCATTTGTATAAAATGTTTACTCGTTGAAATAAGACACACACACACTCACCCCTCCACACTTACCACCATTTCTATCACCCCAAAGTCATCTGAGGACTGCTTGAGTTGTCGTTAAGTATGTTGTTAAAGATGTTTTAAACTTTGGACTGCTATATTTTCCATTGATTGACATGTTTGCTTCCTCTGTTCACCCTAAAACAAAGTTACAATGAATTCAAGATCAATAACTTTATGAAACAATTGACAAAACTGAAAGAAAGAAAAAAAGGCTGACGGAAAAAACTGGAGCTTATTTCGGGGTCCTGACCAATGTTCTCTCTAATTTTCCACGGGCCTGAGCGTTCCCACAAAGTCGGTGAGCAGCGCTTGAAACAACAGTGAGAAACCATGATCCCAAGTGTGGCAAGATAATTAATTATCAAACATGTCCAAAACTTGACATCAAGTTACAATATACAATATAAATTATTTGGGCAAAAATAGTAAGGAAAAGACAAAAATCCCTCTTTCAAATAATTAGCATATTTTATCCAACCAATAAAAAAGTGCTTTTAATTTTTTTTAAAAGTCAACCTTCAAATAATTATGTTCAGTTATGCACTCAATACTTGGTTGCAAATACTTTGTAGAAATTACTACTTCAATGCGGCGTCACATGGAGGCTTTGTTGTTGTATTTATTTTTTCAGCCAGTATAAACCATAAACATGATATATACAGGAAATCATTTGACACGCGAACCTCTCGACGTGACGCGTCGCCTTCGATCGGCGCCGGGTTTTTTGACCCAACTGCTCTGTTGGGAGTCATTAGGTGACAAACCCCCCAATTCCAACCCTTAATGCCGAGCGCCAAGCAGGGAGGCAATGAGTACCAATGTTGTAAGTCTTAGGTATGACTTGGCCGAGGCTTGAACCAGCGACCTCCCAGTCTCGGAGCGGGCGCCCTACCATCTAGGCTACCAAGCTAGTCAAAAGTTAGCGTTGTCGGCAGGATACGAACCTGCGCAGGAAGACCCCAATGGATTTCCAGCAATCAGCCTGAGGTGTTATGGAGGTCCAGGATGCTTAGATAGCGGCCTTAAGCTCATCCACAGTGTTGGGTCTGGTGTCTCTCAACTTCTTTTTCACATTACCTCACAGATTCTCTATGGGGTCCAGGTCAGAAGAATTGGCATGCCAATTGACCACAGTAACTTCATGGTCAGTAAACCATTTACCAGTGGTTTTGGACTGTGAGCAGGTGCCAGGTTGCTCTGAAAAATAGAAACTTCATCTCCATAGAGCTTTTCAGCAGATGGAAGCACGAAGTGCTCCAGAATCTCCTGATAGCAAACTGCATTGACACTACTTTAGATTAAACACAGTGCATCAAGACCAGCAGCTGACATGGCACCCCAGACCATCACTGACTGTAGGTACGTGACAATAGACTTCAGGCATTTTGGCATTTCCCTTTCCCCAGTCTTCCTCCAGACTTTGGTGCCTTGATTTCCAAAGAACATGCACAATTTGCTTCCATCCCAAAGAAGAACTTTGCTCCACTGAGCAGCAGTCCAGTGTTGCTTCTCTGTCACCCAGGTCAGCCAATTCTGCCGCAGTTTCTGGTTCAAAAGTGGCTTGACCTGGTCAATACAGCACCTGTAGCCCATTTCCTGCACACACCTGTGCACCGTGGCTTTGGATGCTTCTACTCCATACTCAGCCCACTTCTTCCTCAGGTCCCCCAAGGTCTGGAATCGGACGCTCTCCAAAATTTTCCTCAGGATCCAGTCACTTCTTTTGGTAGTGCAGCATGTTTTGCCACATTTATTTCTACCCACAGACTTCCCACTGAGGTGCATTGATACAGCAGTCTGGGAACATCAATTAGCTCTGAGATTTCTTTTTTGGACTTGCCCTCTTGCTTGAGGGTGTCAATGGTGGCCTGCAGTCAGGTCAGCAGTCTTATCCTTGATGGCGGTTTTGAGTAATAAACCAGGCCTCGAATTTATAACAACCTCAGGAATAATTTGCAGGCGTGTAGAGTTGACTCGTCTACTCAGATGATTTTCACCTATTCATGATACGCTAATTTTTAAAGACAGAATTTTTAGGATTTCATGAGCTGTATGCCAAAATCATTCATCTTAAAATAATAAAAGACCTGAAATATTTCAGTTGGTGTGCAATTAAAACTAAAACATATGAAAATTTTAAGCCAATTGCGCCACCTTTTAATGATCACAATTCTACTTGTTAAGCGATAATAAACTAGATAAAAACAATGCAGAACATGTTAACTCACAGCAAGACAGACTATGTATAATACTTAGACAATATTAGCAATATACGATGACGTTGCTGTCTACTACCAGCAATGCCGGAGTGACTAATCAGGAGGAAGGAAAGATTTCCCGAAGGGCCAGCTCATGTCAAGGTGGAGTTTAGGCAGCCTGGATGAGAAAAATAATTTGAACATATATCAGTCACTTGCACTATCTAACCTTATTCAGGCATTCCTACTTTCGGCAGTCGTTTGGCCACAATAAGGTGTTGGGTCTGACAAGCAAATGGTTTTTCCCTGATTGTCCAGCTCATTTTCCTTCACCGGATGTAGTCTCACAGAGGCCCGTGCCTATTTTCCCACGAAAACTAAAGGAGCAATAAGAATTAAATTAGCATAAGCAGATTGTTAGCCACAAACACCAGTACCACCTGAATAATCTTTGAAGGAATTATTCTCCAGAATTTAGGAATTTTCAAGACCTCGAAACTTGTTTGGCCCCTCCTCCAGCTACCTGCAGTTTTCTAACCAAAACAAAAACAAGCGTAAGCTGGTATAAGCTAACCATTTATAAAATCAGTTACTTGGAAATTATTCATGACAGATGTTGATGTTTGACAGAAGTAAACAAGTAAAGTTCGTATATGTAACACTCTGACTCGCACGTGTGAGTAAAAAAAATTTTTTACTTGTTTCCTGTTTTAATTAATTTGAGAACATAATTCTTTCAGGTATGTCGCACCCTTGTTTTTTATTTTAAAAATGTTCTTGAGCGCTCCACTAAGTTTTAAAATGTACTACATTGACCCAACCAGGATGCAAACGCTTTCCAACTTCAGTTTGACTTTTGACTAATAATTAATGAAGTGTTTTGAAAACTTTTTGTTTTTCTGGAACTTTCCGTCCAAGCGTGACCCTTGTGTACTGTCGCGCTCTTATCTGGGTTGTTGGTGGGAGGGGGTTTGTGATAAGCTAAATAGAGCTGAAACATTGAGTTCAAAAGAGGCAAAAGTACTCGCGCAATACTGAAGTAAAAGTACAGCAGATATTTGCATAAATATACACACTTTTAAAAGTACTAATACATGAATTACAGCCGGGAAATAGATCAAATTAATTTGATTGAGCCAAGGATGCGAATTACCAAACAAACCGAAATTCCAAAATTTCCTAACCAAACGAAGATTTCGAAATCGAAATAAAGCAAACATTTGATTTGAAAAAAAAACTTTTGTTTTTTTTTTTACTCTTGAAAAAATTGTCGGGCACCCGGACAGAGACGTTTTGTTGTACGCCCGACATAAAAGATGCATGCCCCAGGCAGACGTATTTCAGACACTATCGTATGTCATCCATCCATCATCTGCACCACTTATCCTCAGTAGGGGTCACGTGGGTGCCTATTTCAGCTATCATTGGGCTGTGGGCAGGGAGACACCCCGAATTGGTTGCCAGCCAGTCGCAGGGCACACAGACAGACAACTCACTTGCTTGTTCACACGTAAGGAGAATTTGGATCGGGAAATTAACCTTACATGCATGGAATGTGGGAGAAAACCGGGGTGTCCGGAAAAAAACGGGGTGCCCGGAGGAAACCCACGCAAGCACGGGGAGAACATGCAAACCCCACACAGGAAGGTTCGATCCCATGACCTCAGAACTGTGCCGCACTTAACCACTGTGCTGCTGTGCTGCCTCTCAAATTTACAATAGAGTAAAAAATACACTGATTCCAAAAGTCTTCCTCTCATGCCTTAAATTTGTAGTACGTTTCTTTTATATATATATATATATATATATATATATATATATATATATATATATATATATATATATATATATATATATATATATATATATATATATATATATATATATATACATATATATATATATTTATCTATATATATATCTATCTCTATCTCTCTCTCTCTCTATATATATATATATATATATATATCTCATATCGTCTCATTAGCTACACCGCTTATCCTCAGTAGGGTCGCGGGGATGCTGGAGCCCATCCCAGCAATCATCGGGCAGTGGGCAGGGGACACCCTGGACTGGTTGCCAGCCAATCGCAGGGCACACTGGGACAGACAACTCGCTCACTCATTCACACCTAGGGACAATTTGGACCGGCCAATTCACCTGAAATGCATGTTTTTGGAATGTGGGAGGAAACCGGAGTGCCCGGAGGAAACCCACGCAAGCACGGGGAGAACATACAAACTCCGCACAGGAAGTCTGGAGCTGGATTCGAACCCACGCAGGAGGTTCCCAAGACATGAACTGTGCCGCACATGTGCTAACCACTGCGCCGCCGTGCTGCCCGATTCTAATTCCGGTTCATTATCAAGGTCTTTCTGCTGTGTTCCTGTTAATGATAGATCCTGCTTTACAGAACAATCAAGCCGCTGGAAGGTGGCAAATTTAAAGACCCGTTTGTATTGATATTCAACAACAATTATGAGTGGCGAGGTTGCCGATATTTTGTTCACTTCTGTGCTCCACGGGTTAAATAGTGAGTAAAACAGATGAAAATAAAGTTTGGACAGGAAAACATCACATAAGGATTCCTTAAAGATTCACCACCACAACAAGCACTGTTTGCACCATGCTGCCAACGTATTAATGATCTCCGGGATACTTTTGATATGTTTTGGCTTGCCGATTATTAAAAATGAATGGTTCAACTCAAGTGGAACTATGTTTTGAGGACTGAATAAATTGATGTGAGACAGATACAAATTGCCAAACAGTTGTTGTTGATTTGACTGCCTTGGCTTGTGAAACGATCAGTTCTGTTGCTCTTGTTCGGTTTTTGTTTGACCGCATGAAACGAGCCAAGGCAAACAAAACACACGTGTTGAGTAACTGAAACAGCCTTCAAAACTCTATTCAAGTGACTGATTTTGGTAAAAACAAACTGAGCCATGTTGCAGTTCGACCAAAAGACATTCCTAATATGGAGTCTGTGACAGGCCAATATGACTGGAACATCCCCTGGATAAAGAAAACTCAAAGGCACTTTTCATGTTCCGATATATGTATGGAGTAAAATCACTATCAAAAAGGTGTGACGAGAAAAAAGACGCAATAAAAAAGACAATTTGTTTACTAACCACCAACAAAAGAGACCTGCAGTTGATACATGTTGAAAACAAAAAGTACAAAACATTAACCCAAAGGGATTTTAAAAAACTGTGGGGACGGATTAAACAGCAACGGGCAAAGATATTAGTCAACAAGCTAAGGGTACAAAACAAATAAAATTGCTATAGAAAAGGAATGCCGTAAAAAAGGCGCCGAAAGACAATTGCTATCTGCAAAAATGTTCCTTGCGAGTGAATCAAAAACTGTTTGGTTTACAAACTACCCCAAAAAAATCTGCTCCTGATACGTGTTGAAAACTACGAGTACAAAACAAACCCCTATTGGAAAAGCTATAAGTCCAAAAAATTACCATTAAAAAGGGGAACCCAGAAATAGACAAAAAATAATTCATACCCATAAAAATATCCGTTTGCGTCTTTTTTGGGTTTCTTATTGGCAATGATCTTACTCCATATAAATCAGGGGTGACAAAGTTAAATCGATGGAAGGGCCTCATAAAAAATTAAGCCACAAGCCCGGGAGTGGACTGATTGATAGTTGAAACATTTCTAAATGATGTGAATCTGCTGGAAAGCTAGATATATTCCAATATAATCAGATACAGCATTTCTTTTCTTTAAAAGGCACCAAATACAAATTCATTCGATATAAAAGTCCCCATCACATTACGTTAAATGAAAGAGGCAGGTATGATTGAGGCACCATCAGTAGTCTATATACTGTACACTATTGTATTCGAGCAAAGGTTTGCTCAAGTTACTTCAAAGAAAAACATAATAGCATTTTTTTATCATTTACTTAAACATAAAAAAAATTAAGTGAGAAGAGGTGTAACATATTGTCAAACAAATAAAGACAATTCCTTGTGTATAATACAATAGGGAATGAGGACCATCTCATGGGCCAAGAATACCTTCTTAGGGCCTGATAATGCCCGCGGGCCTTGGCTTCGACACAGCAGCTGTAAATTCAGAATATCAAGTCAAGTCATGTGTATTTGTATAGCCCTTAATCACATGGAGTTCAAAGGGCTGCACAAACCACAGATTACTACGGACTACCATCCCCTGATCTAAAACCTACATGAGGGCAAGGAAAAACTCAAAAACATCAATATGATTAAAAAGGGTCCAATACTTGACAACTTGAATCATTTCCCCATATTTTATACGTTTATTTTTTATCATTTCAAATTCTGTACGCTGTATAACATTTTAGTACAGTTAAAAAAATAAACTAAAAATAGGTTTTAAATACTTGTTTTTTCTCAGACCGATCTCGTCTTGCCAATTTTGTCCCTTATCCGGAGTGTCTCTGTCACTGGTATCAGATGAGGACGTCATCGTAGATTGCGAATGATGTCGTTTGCAGCCATGTTTGGAAAGTATATACAGTACAGAGTAAAGGACAGGGATCTCCAACCTTTTTCAAGCTGACAGCAGTGTCTCAAATAACGTCTGCCTGGACGCCAGGGGCGCGCATCTTTTACGTCTGGCGTACAACTTACAAAACGTCTCCGCCCGGGTGACCGACAACATTTTCAAAAAACAAAAACAAAAAAACACTTTTTTTTTCAAATTTTTTCTTTTATTCCGATTTCGAAATCTTCGTTCGGTTTGGAAATTTCAGTTTGTTTGGCAATTTGCATACTCGGCAGCCAATCAGAAGACTGCATTGAATAACTTTGTGCTTCAGGACTCTCACCGAGCGTTATAAGGTCGTGCATTTGCATATCATTTTCCAAAGTAGACGCACAGAGAACACAAGAAAAATGGATGGGTGGTTAGGAATCAAACCAAAACCTCAGCCCCTGAAGAAATATTCAAAAGAAGCTACAGAATTTATGACGCTACAAAACGTAAACGTACATTAAAAGCATCGTGGAAAGAGGAGTTCACGTGGCTTGTAGCAGACGACGCAACGCAAACATTGCATGGATGAAGATGAGTAAATACAGGTACATACTGATGTCAGATGTCATATACATGCAATGAATATTATAAGTAGATTTATAATAAACTTAATTTTAAAGTGTTGTTCTGTTACATATTCTGATTATAAATCCTTGATACTTTGCATCAATGTTATTTTTTTTGTTATTAATCGTCTTATTGTGTTTCAAGTTGTGAAAAATGGGGCAGGCAACTTTATGGCTGAGCAGGTAACTTTTCAGAGTTGTCTGCCCTGGTTTCCTGTAACAATTTGTCATTAGTTTCAGACACTGCTGACAGCTACTTTTTGTTAGCCATTAGCGCAAAGGGCACCCAGTTTGATATGCGTTTTTAAAATAAAAAGTATCATGTTATTACTATTTTGTTACTATGTTATTACAAGGTTACTTATTAGAAGTAAGAATAAAGGACTCAGTCAATAACTAAAACATCCTTTTACTATAAAGTCACAATGACATTCAGGCGCTGGTGCTGTGGAATGCTCTGCCCTCTGTGATTCAATTTGCAAACTTAGTGGAAGTGTTTAAATCTAGCCTCAAAACACACTTATATTCAATAGCTTGTGAATTATGTTGACCTCGGGAAGCTGTCAACCGGACTTTGTTATTGCCTTTATTTTATGTTGAGAATATCTGTACGCCCAGCGACCCTACTGAGGATAAGCGGTGCAGCTAATGAGATGAGATGAGATAACTGTATGTGTTGATGCCCTTGCATCGTCCATTGCAGCATGCTCATCCTAGCAAGGGAATTACCTCATGTGTGGCCCCTTCTTGAAGTTTCTTTATTTCCTCATGCTGAGGTGTTTTAATTTGTCCTTGCCCTCATGTAGGTTTTAGATCAGGGGGTGGTTATTAGTAGTCTGTACAGCCCTTTGAGACTTGTTGTTATTAAGGGTTGTACAAACAAACATGACTTGACTTGACTACATCGTTTGTCATGCTGCGGGTAGATAAGTGCCGTTTTGGGTTTGTTAGGTTTATTATCACTAAAGTAGAATTGCATTAATTAGGGGGTCAGCAATTGGCTGTGGTTGACGGATACGGATTTAACTTTAGATTTATGATTTTGTAGGTTAAATGAGCCATATGATTATAAAAAAATTACGTAAATCTTCTCCCTGCCTCCAAATAAAAACA
Organism: Urocampus carinirostris; assembly: GCF_059441175.1. Lineage (NCBI taxonomy): Eukaryota > Metazoa > Chordata > Actinopteri > Syngnathiformes > Syngnathidae > Urocampus > Urocampus carinirostris. The sequence goes on from NC_142357.1 coordinate 15,593,035, forward strand.
TTAGCGCTATATTGTTGTCCTCGTGGCTTATTTGCATACTCCGCGTCAATTGGCTGGCAGATTTGTCCAGGTGACGCCCTTTTTGAATGGGAGGATCCTGTCTCGTGTTCTGATTGGCCGCATTCCCTGCTGGAGGGCTACGCGCCTTTCAATCAAAGCGAGTTGAAGTGTCTGATGCTGCTCACAACACCACAAAGCCGTCACGAATAAACGTCGTTCAGAGCGCGTGCGGGCGTGAAAGCGTGAGTGCGTGAACGTGTGAGTGCGTGAACGTGTGCACGCAAACGTGGATGACCTTTCGAAAAGTGACAAACTAAAAATGACTTCCGAGAGCTTTCGGATGGACGATTTCCTCGCTGGATGGGTCGGAGGTCAGTGAACGATGGCGATTCCTTGTGTTTGCACGCACAGTACTTCATGTAGCCACGAGAGAAGGTTACAGTTTTGGAATAAGCTTTAAATCATGTGTGTTACTCGTTGATATGGGTTATTAGCCTTTCTCCGTGACATTGCATACCGGTCAACCCAAAGGACGGGGGCGATTTAGGTTCAGAGAAATAGGTGTGCTCGCGGGCCACATGCGACCCGTCAGGCTTTTTCAACCTGCCCATCAAAAAAAAGGTCAATATATAATGTCAATACATATCAAAATAAATATAGAACTACTGATAGAAAATGTTTTGTTGCCAAATGTATCCCTTTGCGCGCCTTCACCAAAAATACTACTTCATAAACACTAAAGATACTACAAAATTACAATAAAATTATGAAAAAACTTAATATCAAATTTAGTGCTTGGAAAGGGGGACATGATATATTGTTTTGCCTTCATTCTGATAAGAAAAAATACTGTACAAATACTACAGTAACACCACGATACAAAAACACGATTACGGGAATATTACAACAGAGATGCGACGAAAATATAACTACAGTAGTTTGCATAAAATACTAAAAAAATACTACAAAGATACTGTTATGGAAATACTTCGAAAAATACATTAAAGAAATACTACCACTGTAATATTTTTATACAAAAATACTTGTACACAAATATTATGACAGAAATACTACAAAAATACTTCTACAAAATTATTATGACAGAAAGACAACAAAAATACTACAGATATACGACAAAAAGTGTATTAAAAAATCCCCCAAAATATAAATAAAAGTACAGTAATCCTATAAGAGTAATACAAAAACACAACTAGAGTGATACAACAAAAATACTAAAAAGGAGCTGACCGAGAAATCAAATGGACCCAACCATTTTAAGTCAGTTGAGTAATTCAAATGCTGTGTTGTTCATTTTTGTTTTTTTGACTTAAAAATAAAATAATATACATATCTACTGCCCGAAGATAGCTGGGTTGGGCTCCAGCACCCCCGCGACCCTAGTGAGGATAAGCGGTGCAGATAATATATATATGTATATATATATATATATATATATATATACATATATATATATATATATATATATCATTTTAAAACAACAATAATGATTTGAATAATAAGTAAAAATAGAAAAACTAATGTGAACATGCATTTTCTAAAAAAATACTTGTAGACATTTTGTATTTATTTCACATGACATGAGGCTCACCAAAACAAGCTGACATTATTGTACACCACCTTCTTGCTAAGCGTAGCCCCCCCAAAATCAAACTTTTTTTTTATGAAAAGCTGGTCGAAAAGATATGAAGCTATTTTCACTTTTAGTCTTTGCCGTTTTTATTCTTCCTTGTTATTTGTAGCACTGCTTTTGATTGCACTACATACTACAGCAACATCCACTGTTCAAATATTATACTCATTAAATCCTATATTTATTGACAATTGTATTAATTTTTGAATACAGTTAAATCGAAAGATTTTCACAAAAAATCATATAAATTACTAGAAAATCTTTTAGAACCTAGAATCTTGTTTTTTTGTGAAAAGCATTGCAAGTGATACATTCAATTTTAGAATAAATTGTATGTCTGGCCTTTAGAGGTGCTCTTAATAGGGAACTTTGTTATTCTTCATCCTAGATTCAAGTGAATGCAAACATTTGATCTTATTTAGTGATCAAAATGGTCTCATAAATATGGATGTAAATGTTTGGATCAAAATGAAGCTAACAAACTACTAAGCTAGTTGGTTGCACTTAAAAGCCTTGTTTATGTGTGTGTGTGTGTTGCATTGAAATGTTTTTATTGTCATTGATGGCAACATAGTGAACAATGTTTGCAACTAGATTTGACATGGCTCTGCAGGATGAACATGTCAAAGAAATTACAAGAAAAAAGTAAGAAAGATTGTCAAAATAAATAGTTACAGATATTAACACACTAATGCTTGGAGACTAGCCTAAGTTCTAATAAAAGTGCAATGAAAAAAGTGCATCGTGACTATAGAGCAAAGTAGTGCTACCAGGAGGCAACAGGTCAGAGAGCTGGTGACGAGTCCTTTATAATGTTAGCGGTTCCTCTGCATTATCGTAAGCCAGCAATGTCCTCCAAACTGGGTGGAGCGCAGCCAATGATTTTCTGGCCAGGCAATGATTTTTGTGTCTGTGTTTGTGTGTATGCAGGGGCATCCAGCGTCGTGGTGGGACATCCTCTAGACACTGTCAAGGTAATGACATAAATCCAAATAAAATCTTGAATCCCGCACATGTGCTGAATAATTGGCATTGGCTTTGGCAGACGAGGCTGCAAGCGGGTAAAGGCTACAAGACCACCATGGACTGCATCCTCACCATCTACAGGAAAGAGACGGTAAATCAGCCGGCTCCTGACGAAGACTTTCTCATTCCTTACCGAGGTTTTCTTTTGCTGTATCCAGGTACGGGGCTTCTTCAAAGGGATGTCCTTCCCCCTGGCGACTATCACGGCGTACAACTCGTTGGTGTTTGGTTTCTTCAGCAACACGCAGCGCCACATCAGCAAGCGTCGCTATGGCAACGAGCTCCATCCCGGCAGCCTTTGCGACGTGGCAGCGGCGAGCATGCTAACTGGCCTAGTGTCCGTCGGCCTGGGTGCCCCCGTTGACCTGGTTAAAATTCGCCTGCAGATGCAGACACAGGCTAAATCCACCATGGCTGGTTAGTACCAAGTGTGCGCCCACAATGGCATAGGCTGTACTAGAATTGCATGTTTGACCTGTAGGGGCGCTTTTACCTCACACTAGTCTACAAGTATTATAAAAAATTATAAACAGTAAAAAAACTGGCAATAGTCGGCAGCATTCAGGATTAAACGGGGACTAGTCCAACAGAAGAGATCATGAATAGGTGGACAGAATCATGTTCCAAACTTTACAACCACCCTCCGCAGGTAGACCCTGAGGCTCTTACAAGTTCTGGCCCAGGGTTAAGTGACGACTTCCGTATACTCCATGAAGAGGTAGAAGCAGGAAAGAACTTTCTGAAGAACGGGATCTTCCAGATATCAACAAGATCCAATCATATGAAATGGTGGTAAACTAAATGTAGACATATTGACAAATATTTGTTAAAGGATCCAGCAAACAAGACAAACTGGCTAGTAATTATGCTACCAAAGATAAGAAACCTCCAACTATGCTCCAGCTAAGGAATCCTTGGAAAAGATGGACTCTCCCAACAGAACTGAAAAATAAAATTGAGGCCATGGAGATGCAATGCCACAGGAAACTTCTAGGCATCAGCTACATAGCCCGTGTGACAAATGAAACGATCCGCAAAGCCATCAGAGGGCACATTGGACCTGACTAAGAATTGTTGTGAACTGTGCGCAGACGAAACCTGCAGTGGTATGGTCATCACAAGATCACCTGGACTGGCCAAAATAATTATCAAGGCACAGTCCAAGAAGACAGAAAGAGAGGAAGACAGAAAAAATACAGTGCCCACAACATTAAGGGATGGACTTTGCCACAACCCAGAAACCGTCAGCAGTGGAGAAATCTGCCCAGAGTTGCGTCCTCAATGGTACCCCAATGACTCGGGTGGTTAAGGGATCCGTGAACCGTGTCTAGGGAAGGGATAAAGAAGTTGAAGAGGCACCAAGGGATGTTGCAGCAAAACAAGTCTCAACGCCAGACCAAGTTGACATTTACTGCTAAGTTTCAGCTGCAGCAATGAGCCAGATGAGAGATTTGTCTGCTAGTGTTTTGTGAAACGACACATGGAAGTAACTGCAAGCAGGAACAATCTCAAAAGGCTTGGTGAGTCCCGTGATTTATTTGTTTTTGGTGTCGGGACATTTTTGAAGAGGAATGCTGACCTGCGGAGATCGTATACCAATTGGCAGGATTGAGTTTGGAACACTCCACCAAGACTTGACATGTGCATTAAACACAACTCACTGCTGAGAAGATTGCTCATGCACACCCACACAGGGACGTTGTGCTTGTTTTCTGCAAAACACAATCAAAAAAACCACATAAACCCAGCGGTATATTCCCGGAAATGTTTGTCCCTCATCCCTCCCTTTTACAACCATTTATACTGCATTATTCTTTGTACTATCAAATGTGACGGATGACGGAAGTCTTTTACTACAATGTGGCCCGATGAGACCAAGATAGATAAACATGACTTGACTCTTGAAACGAAGACAAAACTGAATATATTGTTTTCCGGGAAACTGACGTCCGGCCTCGGCACCCTGTCTTCTAAGTTGAATTCAACTATCAAAAACCTGGGTGTGGTTTTTGACAGTCACCTCCTGTTTGACAAATATATCAACAATGTCAGACGGGGAATTATTTCAGTTGCGTCTTCTAGCCCAAGTTAAATTGATTTTAAGCCGTCCTGACCTTGAGAAAGCTATCCATGCCATAAAAAGCGCAAGGTTCGATTATTGAAATGCACTTTATGTTGGTCTTCCCTCAGTTGACTTCAACTTGTGAAGAACGCTGCTGTCAGTCTTAACTAACACCAGCAGCCATGTGCATATCTCTCCTGTTCTTAACCCCCCTTCCTTTTTAGAACCGATTTTAAACTTTTAACGTTTTTTTTTAAAGCTTCAACCTTATCTCATGATCTCACTTTATTTACTCACAGTTCCAGGAAGACTGTTCTGGATAGTGCCTTTCGTTCTGTATTCTCATAGGTTAAACTGTATCTCCACTTATTCACCTGTGCGTCAATAACTTTGTGAAATTAGGAAACAGAAAACAGAAAGTCATTCAACTAGCTCTTTTAAAGACATTTACATATTAAACTGCAACATTTTTGACGCACAGCTGAAAAAGTGGAGAGACTGTTTAACCAATCAGAATGCACTTTGCAAATCAGTGTTTCAGGTTTTAAGAGTAAAAATAGTGAAATAAGGTCCAATACCTTTACACATGTCTTCTCTACCACTGGTGGTCTGAGGGTAAGGTGTCGCACCCTCATCGCCACGACCTAGGTTCAATTCCCATTGCAAACAATGTCTTGTGATTTAAATCACTTATCAACGATCACTGCAGTATTATATGCTGTAAGTGTATAAGGAGCCCAAAGGTTATACACAAATACGCATGGTAGCTCTTACTGTAGTCTTGATTTATAGTCCTGTGCGCCTTATAGTGCGGAAAACACGGTGCCCCAGTGGAAGCTGGATTTTGTCCTAAAAGAAAATATTTTGTGTTTTGTGCTCAGAAACTTTCCAGCTGGTGGGTGGCGTTTCGTCCAAAATGGTGGCGCCGGCTGGGGCTCGGTCTCTGCACATGTCCAACATCGGCGCTGGCAGTGGCTGTTACAACGGCCCACTTCATTGCATCAGCAGCATCTTGCAACGCGAAGGCCTTCAGGGTCTGTACCGCGGAAGCGGAGCCATGATCATCAGAGATGTCCCTGGCTACGCTCTCTATTTTGTGCCCTATGCCATCTTCTGTGACCTTCTTAGACCGGACCCTGCCAGCGCACCGCACCCCTTTTCCATCTGGCTTGCCGGTGGACTCGCAGGTCAGGAACATACAAGGCACCGTTTTTGTATTCTTTCACATCAAAAACAGATTGGTTTTAGGCTCTTCAAAAAACATGTGCAAACTGAGGCAAAGCCAAATGCTGAAAGAAGGCAGGCTTCGAAGCTTAAGATGAATTTCTGCCAAATTATTCTATACATTAAAAATCTAAGGACATTATAAATTACGGTTGTCCAAACATAAAAAAACACAAGGAGCACATTCGGTTTTTTTTTTGTACTTAATTATGTCAAACTGAAAAAATCCCCGATTTTCTTTTGCTTTGCCCTAAAGAGATTTCTATACATTTTACAACTACCAAAAAAATGAATAGGGAACAAAAATCTAAATTTACAAACTGTAAAAGTTTAAGTTAAATCACTCAAAATTTAATGAATATTGATTACACGTTTGCAATTTTTTAGTTTATGGTATGGGATGCTAAAAATGGTCTACACCACTATTATAAACCCTGAGGTACGCCATTAAAGCACTTTATCAATGTGTGAGTCAGAAAGACTTTATTTATAAATAAATCTAAAGTAAATATATTTTTTATTGTGTCTTTAAGTTAAATGGTAATATTTCTTTGCTGTTTTATTATTATTGTTTTTTTTCTCTCTCAATTGTCATTTAAAGTACTTTATCGAAGCCTTTGTACATATATTTAGTTTTAAAATATATATAAAATGCATTATAATAACAAAATATTTTACTCAGTAACAAGAGCGTGGTTGTTGATTGTTTATAAACTCAAACTTTATTCTCTATTTGGGACTCTCACACAAGTGTGTCTTCCAACTTAGTTAATTTTCAAGTGACTGGATTGATCGAGTGATCCAGATACTTTCTAGTTATAAAATACATTGAGCCATTAAAAAAAACAATATTGATTTTGAATAACAAGCAAAAATACATGAAATATATTTTAAACATGCAAAAATCATAAGACTAGGAAATAAGCATTTTTTTTACACAATATGAGCTTCACCCAAAAACCTCAAAAAGGCTGGGCAAAAAATGAGAAGAAAATAAGTGCAGTTTGGTCACTTTGAGTGTCCATAGATTCTTTTTTGTTGTTGTTGCGTTCTAACTCTCGCTTTTGGATGCACAACCAAATACTGCGACATCTAATGGTCAAATAATGCACACTGTCCCTTTAAAGGAAATAATCAGTAAACAATATTAAGTTCCTTTTTCAAAGTAACCATTGTAACATGGCTTTCTCACAGTTAAATTAAAAAAGTTGATTGGAGAGGGAAGAACCTATTAAAAGGTTCAAAATATTGTTGGCTGTTTGTCTAAAATGATCCAGCACTCTATAAAAAGGGTAGAAAAACCATAGTTACGTGGAAGAAAACGGAAGACAACTATTAAAATATACGGGACAATAACCAGAATGGGAAAGGCTCGGCCAATGATCAGCTCTGGGACGATCAAACACTGTCTGCAGTTACCTGTAAGTGATATGACAGTTAGAAGACGTCTGTGTGAAGCAAATTTATTTTCAAGAATCCCACACAAAGTCCCTCTGATAAAAAAAAGGCAGGCGTAGAAGAGGTAACAATTCACCAAAGAACACTGGCCTAAATTAAAATTCTGAATCATTGAAAGAAAAATTGCCCTTTTTGGGTCCAGGGGCCACAAACCGTGTTTGAGACGACCCCCTAAACTCTGCATTCAAACCTCAGTATACATTCAAGACAGTGAAGCATGGTGGTGTTTGCCCCATTTATCGCAAATCGGGGGATCATGGATCAGTTTTTGTATGTCAAGCTACTTGAAGAGTTTTTTTTGCCTTATGCTGAATAGGACATACCCTTGAAATATTATGAATGCATCCTTTTTTTGCAGGATCCATTTCCTGGGTGACAGCCACGCCTGCTGACGTGGTGAAAAGTCGCATGCAAGCCGACGCCCACCCACACAGGAAGTACAAGGGGGTCCTCCACTGCATCATTCGCAGTTACCAGACTGAAGGAGTACAGGTGAGACCAGGTGGCACGCCGTCACATTTTGCCTTTGGAGCAATTCTGCATGGGTAGACCTATGGCTTTCAGCTCTCGAGGGCAGTGCTGGGCATGTTACTTTAAAAATTAATTACAGATATTTGTTACTTCATTCAAAAAGTATTTGCTTTATCTCGCAGATTACTGACACCCAAAAGTAGCCAATACTGAAACTTGAAAGCAACTATCTATCCTTGCATTTTCTGCACCCTTATCCTCAATTGGGTCACTTGGGCGCTGAAGCCCATCCCAGCTGTCTTGAGGAAGTGGGCACGTTACACCCTGAGCTGGTTTTCCAGCCAGTCGCAAAACAGACAACCATTCACACGCTCGCTCATACCTAGGGACAATTTGGAGTCACAGTTTAACCAGCCGCACATGTGTTTGGAATGTGGGTGGAAACCGAAGTGCCCGGAGGAAACCCAGGAAGGCACGGGGAAAACATGCAAACTCCGCACAAGGAGGCTGGTAGCTGGACATGAACCACAGACCTCTGCGCTGTGGGGTTGACACGCTAACCGCTCAGCCGCAATGCTGCCCTGAAATTAACTACCTAGCGACAAATTAACATATAAACTCACATTGAAGACGATCTCCTGCTTAAAAATAGTTACATAATAAAATAAATAAAATAAATCGAAGAAAACTGTATACCAACCTGTGGAAGCGGTCAGCCCTTCATATTTCTTGACTCATACAATCCTGGGAGCCTGCCAACTAACACAACTGAGACACTCCATATCCATTTTCTGTTTTGTCTTCAAACCACTCGGGTAGTTCTTTCTCCATGTGTGGGTAATGTCCAAGACCCTTTTTCTTCAGGCATAGTGTATTGCAAAATAAAAAGACCCAAATTCAGCACTCTTTTAATGTAAATCCTCTGCTCGCATTTGCCGCATTGATTTTGTCGCTCCTAGATAAGCCACGTGCTGCCCTCCCTGATGATGTATGCGGTGACATTTGATCAAGATACTTTCTAGTTAAAAAAAACTTTCACCCATAAAAAAAAAAAAATGATTTTGAATAATAAGCAAAAATTAATGAAATATGACTTAAACGTGCAATAATCATAAGACTAAGAAATAAGCATTTTTTTTAACACATGAGCTTCACCTAAAGAAAGCGGGTGTACCACGTGACTTATTCAGAAATGGGTTCGCTAGGTTTCAGTGTAGTTCGAAACAAAAGCGTCAAAGTAACACAATGGATCCCCTTAACTATGCCGGTGTCCAAAAACTTTAGGAAAAAAATGTCTGACATTGAATGAGTTAAATAAAAATGAATAAGCGCTTTATTTTCCATTCTTTTTTCACATTTTCACTTGTTGCACAAGCAGAAACAGACAAAGCAAAACTCTTAAAATATATTTTCATTATCATATTTATCATTCAGAACATGGTTTAAACCACATCCTTTTGTTGCATGCACCACGCACGTGATATATTTTTCTCTCCACATGATGGCCTAATCGAGGAAATGAATCATCTTGAAGTCCCTATGTGTGTGTGTGTGTGTGTGTGTGAAGCATTTCCCTCAAGGGCTTCACTGCTTTATGGGGCTTCATTCTGCCCCACGGGTTGCTACTAAATCATGTTGAGACACTTTATGATGAAAACCCACAGAACAAACTGTAAACATCCAAAAACCGCCAGCCAAGCAACCAGAGCACTTTGACCTAGTGCTAGTGAAAAGGTTTCTTGAACAAGGGCGGGAAAATTGAGTTGCTGAAGTCAGAGCGTAGACCAGGTTTGAACTCCTCTTTTGTATGTTTTTGAAGGGCCTCTTATATGTTTGTGTGCAGGTGTTTTTCCGTGGCGCGTCCGTGAACGCCATCCGGGGTTTCCCCATGAGCGCCACAATGTTCCTGGGCTACGAGCTCTCGCTGCAATTCTTCCGACGCTTTTAGAGATGAGGATGTTGCCGTCTTTGAGATGAAGTGTCAAAGAATACGATAGACTAGTTGAATCTTCTCGGTGAGGTTTAGCACCCCACTGTTATCAACTTTCACTTTTTTCCTCCTTTATCATCCTTTCATTAATCATTCTTTTTTTAACGACAAACAATAACGTTCATATTAATACCTTGTAAACTGATTTAGGCTCTCACATTTTAAAATGTATTTTCAAAATATGATCAGTTTATGTAGCCTACTGTATATAGTTTGCATTTCTTATATTAAGAAAATGATATATATTCACGCAAAAGAAGTTATTAGTGGAGAAGAATATACTGTGTATATGAATAATGCAGTTACAATGAATAAGGTGCATTCCTACATCAAATGTTAGTTGGCACATTTGTTTTGTGTGTTTTTAGTCTATTTTCTTACAAACCACATTTTCTTTGGTTTTTCTTTGTATTGAAATAAAAGGGATTTTTTACAATGTGTGACTATTGTTTTTCTCTCCAATGTGTCTCTTGAAATGGGAATAAAACACAAAATGACTTTAGAATAATCACCCGCGCAAAAATAGCAAAATGAAAAGACATATTTAATTCATGGAAAATACAATAAATAATACTCTGTATTTCAATTCACAATCATCAAATATATAAAGTAGTTCTGAGTTTAAGATCAGTGTTTCTCTACATTTTTTCCAATAAAGCATACTGTCTTTCGAAATGGTTTGAAAATGAATTCTAGTTAAGAAGAAAAACAGATAAAAATACGTATGAAGTGTGTCCTTATCATTTGTGGTCCCTTTGGCTCCGGAGCTAAAATACAGTTGTGGTCAAAAGTTTACATACACTTGTGAAAAACATGTCATGACTCTCTTGAGTTTCCATTTATTTCTACAACTCTGATTTTTCTCTGATAGAGTGAAAAAAGTGATCACATCTGCTGGGTAAAAAATATACATACAGCAGCGCTGATATTTGGTAACATGCCCCTCTGCCATTTTCACTTCAATTCGGCGCGTTTGGTAGTCATCCGCAAGCTTTTGGCAAACTTCTGGTTGAATCATTGACCACTCCTCTCGACAGAATTGGTGCAGTTCAGTTAAATTTGATGGCTTTCTGACGTGGACTTGTTTCTTTAGCATTGCCCATAAGTTCTAAATGGGGTTTATTCAGGACTTTGGGAAGGCCATTGTAATTCTAGGCTGATTTAGCGATTCCATTACCACTTATGTTGTGTGTTTTGGGTCATTGTCCTGTTGGAACACCCAATTGCGCCCAAGACCCAATCTTTGGGATAATGACTTGAGGTCATAATTGAAGGTAATCCTCTTCCTTCGTTATCCCATTTACTCTCTGTAAAGCTCCAGTTCCATTGGCAGCAAAACAGCCCCACAGCATAATACTACCACCATTGTGCTTGACAGTAGGCATGGTGTACTTGGGGTGAAAGGCATTACCTTGTCTCCTTCAAACATTGTCGGACATTGTGGCCAAATAGGTCGATTTTTGTTTTGTCTGACCACAGCAGTTTCTTCCAGAAGGTCTTATCTTTGTCCATGTGATCAGCAGCAAACTTCAGTGCCACATTTTTTGAGCAAGGCCTCCCTTTTTGCACGGCAGCCTCTCAGTCCATGGACATGCAAAACACGCTTGACTGTTGACACTGACCCCTATGTACCAGTAGCTTCTGATTCTTGGCAGATCTGCTTTTTGGTGATTCTCGGTTGAATCTTCACCCTCCTGACCAATTTTCTCGCAGCAGCAGATGATAGCTTGCGTTTTCTTCCTCATTGTGGCAGTGACAAAACGGTGCCATGCACTTTATACTTACAAACAATTGTTTGCAGTGTTGCTCTAGGGACCTAGAGCTGCTTTAAAATGGCTCCAAGTGACTTTCCTATCTTGTTTAAGTCAATGATTCGGTTTTTCAGATCCCTGCTGAGCTCCTTTGACTTTCATTGTAGCGTTTGTTTTTTCTGTTCACCCACAATAAAGTCATAAAAGAATCAAACTTCATGAATGTTTTTTGTGACAAAGTATCTGTTCCAATCACTCTATCAGAGAAAAATAAGAGATATAGAAATAAAGGAAAACACAAGAGAGCTATGACATTGTGTTCTTCACAAGTGTATGGAAACTTTTGACCACAACTGTATGTCATTCATTTTGGTGTGTTCATTTGGGATTTTACTGTATTTTTCAACAATATTACTGTATTTGCCAGCTTGGCAGGAGATGAACAGAAAATAAGACATCTGGTCAAACGCCTGGACAAAGCATCAACTCAGTTGAAGATTACCAAAGTGATTACCAACAATCCCCAAGGTATCACCACAAACATCACCATCAACCACAGAGAGCTAAAACCTGTCACCAAATTTAAATATTTTAGAGTTGTCATATCACAACAGGGGTCAGAACCAGAAATCATGACCAGAATAGCTCAAACCACAGCAACTTTTGCCAGACTTAAGCCCTCTGGAACATAGCAGTGAAATCAAAGATCAGATTCATGCAAGCGCTGGTTACTTCTATCTTCCTCTATGCTTGCGAGACATGGACTCTCACAGCAAAGCTGGGAAGAAATTTCGGGCCATGGAGATTTCATGCTACAAGAAACTTCTAGGCAACAGCTACATAGCCGATGTGACAAACGAAACGGTGCTCAACACCCTCAGAGGGCAAATTGGAACCTGCAAAGAACTGTTATCAACTGTGCACGGATGGAAACTTCAGTGGTATGGTCATCAGGACTGGGCAAGATTTTCTTCAGGGCACAGTTCTGAGACGGCAGGAGGAGGGGAAGAACTTGGCCGACGACATCAAGGAAAGGACTGGTGCCAACCTCGCCACGACGCAAAAACAGGAACCGTCAACAGTGGAAAAAGCTGTCATTGGTGCCCCTACAACCCACATGGTTAAGGGATCCGTGAACCGTGACTGTATTTATTACCAGTTTTCCAAGTTTTACTGTACTTTTATCATGTTTTTATAGAAAAAGAACAAAAATAATACCTGAACAAAAAGTATCTGCAAGTGGAACTTTCTTTTACTATGTTCTTTTTTCTTTGTTTTGCAGAAATAACTAGATAAAAAATATTCGATTTATTTTGATGTTTGACGTGCAATCTTAAAGAGTTTCATCAAACAAAATAAGGTATTTAGTCATATATTTCCCTATAAAACTTCAGCAGATTAGTAAACAAAAGGTACAATAAACCGTCGTGTGCTGCCACCTAATATGCCAATTTCCTGCGGACCACTAGTTAAAAAACACTGCTCTAGAGTATAGATCAGGGGTGTCAAACTCATTTAAACTCGGGTCCCACACGATAGAACAAACATTCTCTTGGGGGGCAGACTAGTAGATTAGAGATAATGAAAAAAGAGAGAAAAAAATAAGAGAGAGAGGGAGAGAAAAGGAGAAGGTGAGGGACAAGGAAAGACAAAAAGGGAGAAAGAGAGGGAGAACTTGAGAAATTAAAGAGATAAAAAGAGAAATAGTGAGAGAGGGGGAAAGAGGGAAAAGGAAATCTGAAGAGGAATAGAAAGAGAAAAAGAGAGGAGAGAAAAGAGGAGAGAAAGAGAGAAGGGTAGAAAGAGATAAGGGGAAAGCAAGAGAGAAAGAAAAAGACAGAGAAAAAGAAAAGAGGAAGAGAGTAAAAGAAGGTAAAAAGACACAGAGAGAGAGAGAGACAGAGACAAAGAGGAGCAAAGAAAGAGAAAAAAGACAGAGTGAAAGAGAGAAAGATGAAGGAAGAGAGAGAGAGAAAGAAATACAACTAAAGCGTCTTTGTGAGAGGCACCTAGCTTTGGCAACATCAAGTGGACATATTTCAACCTGCAGCCCGTTTTTCTCTTACGCTTCCCTCAGCGTTATCTCACGGGCCGTATTGAATCCCCTAGCGGGCCTGATCTGGCCCGCAGGCTGCCTGTTTGACACCCCTGCTTTAGGCAATTGAACTCGTAGTGGGCACAAGACATCAACTCACTAATGATATGTTCATATGAAATTATCTTTAAGGGGGTTGTTCAAGGGATAATCTGAGAGCATTCAGAATTAATATCATTCATATTTTCCTATGCATTCTAATTTTAATTTAAACGATTATATGAGGTTTTAATGTTTGATAAATCAAATAATCATGGCACAAAAAATAGGTATTTTCTATTTTCAACTTAAAACGATTTGCACTAGTTCACTCATGTCCTTGGCTTGAAAAGAATAGAGCTACTGCATTTGACAAATTGGCCTCTCCTTGACGTTCAATAACAGCAAAGTCCGCTAGATGGCAGCCGAGCACCAACAAGGAAAATCTTAGTGCCCGATGACTTTCACAAGCTCCCTCGTTAGAAAAAAAAATCATTGAATTACTTCCTACCATTCGGGGTCGTTGCTAGCCATTCTCAGTTTTGTCCCCGGTGTTTATTTTGTTTTTAATACGCACATTTGTTTTGGTGTTAAATGTGGTCGCGTGCGGTCCGCTTCAGATTCTTGTTGCTGTTTTTAGGCCATGTTCGCACAAGTGTTCACTAAATTGCGAATGAGGCATAATCAAACATACCAAAGGGGGGAACCATGAGACTGGAGATAAGCCGGGGCACAAAGCAGATTCACCCATTTTCTCGGGAAAGTTGGTTTATGCTGCTATTGTATTTTTTCAACCCAACGGTTCCAAAACTTTTGCAGGCTGGTGCCTCCTTGGATCCCCAGTGTATTACTGGCGTCCCCCATCAACCATATTGAAACGCTAAACCTAGAGAAAACAGCACCATCTTCTGGCGAGCTTTGTTAGGGTTGCTTTCTGTTGACCATTTTACTTGCATCTGATTGGTCGGCGCTTATAAAACTCGAACAGTAACAATTGTGGTTGGCCAAAACTCCATCCCTCACTACAAAACCTTGAAAAAAACTGCACTACATTCTAACTTCTGACTTCAACTTCGGACTGCTGCCCCCGTACCGCCCCCCTGTCGCCCCCCTACAGCCTTCCGCTTCCTCACCACACCACAGATATTTCCACCGCCCCAGGGGGTCGGTCCCGCCCACTTTGGGAACCACTGCATATTATTGACACTTTTACCACTTAACACTGTTTCTTTTGGTGCCCTCCTGGGCACTTGATGCCCTACGCAGTGCGTTTGCGGGGCTACGGCCCTGCTGCCATTGCACACTTTTTGTTGGCACTAAAAACGCCTGCCTTTATTTCAACAAATTGAAATTATTCATATTCACATTACATATATCTAGTTGATTGAAGACGTTTTAGTGCAAATTAATACATTTGACAATGCCCCTTTGCTTTCTAATGTTATAATAATGCCTGTGAAATGATAAATATATTTATTGATTTTGGTAGAGCTACATATATTTAAAATGTATGAAATGGTTAGTATTACATCTAGAATTTATAATTAATTTCGTAGTTTTACTCAAATAAAATAGAAAAAGTGAACATTAGAAATCTTCATTACATCAAGCTGTTTTCTTCTAAATGTTCTCCTATTTAAAAGATAAGTATTATTTATTGCTGTCATCTAAACTCAATAACATTTTTTTTTCAAATGTGTATTATACATTCTAAGCCCCCACTGTGTAATATTTGACCACTAGATGGCCGTATTGTCGAATGCGAAAGAAAACCGGTGCCACAGTGCACACAGCATAGCAGCAAGTAGGGAGATAAACTTGGCGGTGACCTAAAAGAAATACAAAATTATCGACGTTATTTTAAATTAAAATAAAATAAGTATAAACTTGGTATTTTGCATAGTTTTCAAATCTATGCTAAAGTTTCTTGTACCACTAGAAGGCAATACATATTACACTTTGTCCCTTTAACAATTATGGATAAATAATACCACTTCCAGCAAGAGACCTTTACCCAACTTTTGAGTAGTCATTGCTATGTACTAATACTACTGGTAAATTACCTCAACTCCTGTCAAAAATTGATTTTCAAAGAAATGCGTACAAATAACATTGTCTCTAATATAAACGGCATGATAATATACTATTTATTCTCATGTTTTCTGTCTTGATTGCAAATCAGTCAATGTAGGGCAAAGAAGATGGCTATCATAAAATCACACAGCAAATGAATCTTCACGTTTCAGCTTTGTTTTATTTTACCAAAACATTCTTTTAATCTAGAGATAGATTGTCTCTGATTTTTGCGAGCAAATGAAATATTACAAATTGCACAGGGGCCTTTTTCTGTTAGAAGACAGTTTTATTGTAATGTGACATTCAAAAGAGTTGCAAAGTTGTTGACACAGCTGGGCAACACACAAACAAGTAAACATGCAAATCACACTTTTTCCCCTCCTAACTTGATTAATGACATTCTCCTGGACCTGAAATTGTTCCAAAAACAGAAAAGAAATGAAGAGAAAAAGAAATATAAGAGAAAATAACTGAGAGAAAAAAATGAGAGAGAACAAGAGGAAATAGATAAATAGAAAGAAAAATTAAAGAATGAAAGAAAGAAAGAAAGAAAGAAAAATGAAAAAAGAAAAATGAAAAAAGAAAAAGAAAGAAAGAAAGAAAGAAAGAGGGAAAGAAGTAAAAGACAGAGAAAGAAACCGAAAGAAAGAAACACAGAAAGAAAGCAAAGACAGGAAGAATAAATGAAAATCAGAAAGAAAGAACAAACAAAGAGGGAGAGAATGAGAGGAGGAGAGGAAGAAATGAATAAAGTGAGAGAGAG
Source organism: Urocampus carinirostris (assembly GCF_059441175.1). Taxonomy (NCBI): domain Eukaryota; kingdom Metazoa; phylum Chordata; class Actinopteri; order Syngnathiformes; family Syngnathidae; genus Urocampus; species Urocampus carinirostris. Next base: position 15,609,581 of record NC_142357.1, read on the forward strand.
AGAGAGAGAGAGAGTAAGAGAGAGAGAGAGAGAGAGAGAGAGACGAAGAAAGAAATAGAGCGAGTGAAAGACACAGAGAACAAGAAAGAAAGAAAGAAAGAAAAAAAAGAAGAAAGAAATAAAGTAAAAAAGAGAGGGAAAGAAAAAAATGAAAAAAGAATGAAAAAAGAAAGAAAGAGCTGAAGCAAAATCCTGGGTTATTACCTCACCTCAACAAGTACAGGAACAAGAACAGTCCACTGACAGAACGTGTACACGCCAAGTACAAAGACTGATGTAAAAATAGGCAGTGAAGAGCATTAAGGGCAGTAAAGTGGCTGTGCCAAATGAAATCCACACAAAATCAGGTTTGCTGGCGCCATCTAGCGTGCGCTAACCGCGAGTGGTTTGAACTTGAACCCTCGTTTGATTAGTTAAATTCATGATTCAACTTCAGTTCACATGTAAAATAATTTGGCTTTGCGTACTGTTAAGATGGAAGGAGCTGCGCCATCTATCAAGATGCAAAGTCAAAGCCTGCTGGGCATACATGTCCGACAAAACACAAGCGTGGGCCAAAACAGACTAGCCCTTTGAAAAGCCAATGTAGACGTACGAGGAAACGCAGAAAACCCGGACCACGACAGAACGATGAATTTGCTCAAGCAACGTCCTTTAGGCTGGCACACAATTTTGATCCAACCCACAGGGAAAATACCACCTAAAAATCATTCCCTAATTTCACCAATAGCCAAACTTGCTGGGAGGGGCTAATTTCAGACACGGGGTCTGCTCAGCCAAGTGGAAATGCTTCTTTTAAATGCAACACTGCCCAGAATTTTCCTGACTAGCCCAGTAACTAGCTAGGTTGGATGTTGATTGGAGAGTCAGTCAAAACATGCCAGTGGGGAAAAATCCTTTTAGATTTGACCCAAAGCAAGAGGGATCGAAATTTGACCCCACTCATCCATTCATTGTCATTCTGGTATCCAGCATATGGTCACAGCGAGGACCTCCTTATCCCCAGCCACCTCGTTTGGGTCATTAGACCGGACTCTCAGTCAATACCAGGACACCCGAGAAACAGTCTCTGCAGCATGTCTTGGGTCATTCCCTGTGCCTGCTGCGGCTGGTAACACCTCTCCAAGTGGGTACCATGGGGCATTCGAATCAGATGACCAACACGTCTCTGCTGGCTTCGCTCAATACGGAGACGCACCATCTTTCCTGGATGTCCAAGTTCCCCACTTTTAATCTAAGGTAAAGCCCAGACACCCTTAAGAGAAAACTCATTCAGGCTGCTTGCATCGGGGACCCTTCTCGTGACCATTGGCAAAGGCAGCAATGTTAACCAACAGCTAAATGGTGAAGTCAGCTTATTGAAACAGAGTCTGCAGGTGAATGAAGGGAGGACCATGATGGCGGTAGTATGAGGGGTGACGGATAAAAGAAGGTGCAAAATTGAATATGTATTTAATGTGCTGTCATGGATGACGGCCAGAATTCTCATAACTTGGATTTATTTCTTGTATGTCGGGCAAGATGTTTATTCAAAAGTAATTATATCTAGAGTACCTTGTATGTTGAGGAACCACTATAGTTTTTCTAATTGGAAAAGAACGAAGAGAACTAAAATGGATGAGGAATAGATCTGGCTAACATCCACGGTGCAATATAAATAAATGGTAGGTTTGCAGGAAATGGAACCAAGTGGGAGAGTATCAAATTTAAAGAGAACAGGCCCCAGAACAGAGCCATGGGTCACCCCATCAATGACAGGCTGCGCCTTAGATTTGTAAGAGCTGAATGTTCTGAGTGATGTCAGAAAGGTTAAACCTCAACGAGGTTTGAGCTATATGAGTAATGACAATGCTGTTAGATAGTGTAAGTTGAGGGAAGAACCCAGAGGCTGAAGCTACGAGGTGATATGAAAAGGTTCAAATCTGACATTGTTGCTTCATCCTATAGGTCAGTTCTCATGCTAAGTACACGATGAGATCAAATGGGGAAAAATATATCCCCAGAAGGCAGCTTAAAGCTTCTTCTGGAACAATTATAAACAGTTCTAAGTAGCACTTGATGATGATGCACCAGAAAAACCAAAAACAATTATCAGCTTTCTTGGGTTGGCGTGTGTCACGATGAGAAAAGTGCTCAATCTCAAGACCCATAACAGACGATGACACACAATGGACACACAACGATCAATACCAGCTTCATGCATGTTTGTGAGCACAGGACACGCTTTATACATCAAATAAAATCTGTCAAATTATTGCAAAAACTCTAAAACATATGGCTTTGTGGTTCAGTCCCAAATGGTCTTTCTTCTCTGCTTTGTCAGCATCAATTCATAAAGTAGAAGATTTTGTTTTGCAGTTATGCCAACTTGTCTCAGCCTTTCATAGTCATAACCTACTTCTGTGCCGTTAGCAGCTTTTTGAGAGTGTTTTCTCGTCCATTGTTGCATTAACTGTCTTCACTGTTTTCACCGGGAATACACTAACAACGTGGTACTGGCACAGTGCTAGTCCACTTCTAGCATACCACCTATTTTTTTTGTTGACACAAGAGCCGAGGGATTCGCTGCCGTTGCCCCGCCACAATATTGCGGACGAACCAAACACCTGTGGCTGATACATCACTTTGGTAATATGCTAATGCTAATGTACCCACAATGCACTTTCGACACAAACCAAAAGTAAAGAAAAATCTTTGGTCACTTTGTGAAGGGTCACTCGGGGAAGATGCTTTTCATCATTGATTGTCTAAAGCAGGGGTGTCAAACAGGCGGCCAGCGGGCCGGACCAGGCCAGCTAAGGGATTGAATCCGGCTCGCGAGACAACGCTGAGGAAAGCGCAAGAGAAAAACGAGTTGCAGGTTGAAATATGTCCACTTGTCACAAACGCTCTACTTGTATTTCTTTCTCTTTGTCTCTGTCTCTCACTCTCTCCTCCTCCCTTCTTCTCTCACTCTCTCTCCCTTTCACTCACTCTGTCTCGCTTTTTCCCTTTCTTTGTTCCTCTTTGTCTCTTTCTCTGTGTGTGTCTTTTTTACCTTATTTTGCTCTCTCTTCCTTTTTTCCCTTTCTCTCTCTTTTCTCGCTCTCGCTTTCCTCTTTCCTCTTTTTCTCCCATTCTCTCTTTTTATTTCTCTTTGGATTTCTTTCTTCATCTCTCTTTTTTCCTCTTTTTTCTCTTTCGTTTCTCACTTTCTCTCTCCCTTTCTCTCTCCCTTTCTCCTTATCTCTTTTTCTGTGTCCCACCCTCTCTCTTTTTCTCCCACTCTCTTTCTCTCTCTTTTTCCTTCGCTCAAATCTACTAGACCGGCCCCCGAGAGAATGTTTGTTCTATCGTGTGACCCCCGGAGTTAAAATGAGTTTGACACCCCTGGTCTAAGGGGAGCACTCTACTAGAAACAAAACACTGGTCCTATTTTTAACAATACAATGGCATCCCTCCCTAACCCTTTTTGGGGGATATTTCCTGCAAAATTGGGTGCATGCTTTCACATAAAGAAATTCTTAGATTGAAATAATACATAAGAGTTTTGTGAATGATTCACATAATTGGCAAAAGGTGACCAAGATGGGCTTGTGCCTGAAAATTTAAGCTAGAAGACAAAAGAAGAAAAAAGAAAAGAAGAAAAAAGCATCATATATGCCTTTTGACAGAAGTTGGTAAAGGCAGGATGTTAATAGACACGTCCATCGCAACTTCCTGTTGTGCCCTTTCACACAGTATTTACAGTTCCAATCACAAATCAGGAGTGGACTTCAATCCCGGACCTTTCACACAACCAAAAGCTGCAAAAAAGTCCTTTGTACATTTAGAAAAAACGGTTTCGTACAAGATTTTTCCCGGGGAAATGATCTTCTTCCACTTGCAGATTATAAAGCTAATTCTAAAAATTATTTTTCTTATTTCAGGAACGTTTTAGAAACATATTTATAATAAATTAATACAAACTAAGGTATTTTTTTTCATTTTGAGTAATATTTTTAGTCAAAATAAAGAATGTACCTTGGCTGTATCCAATAGTTTTGCTCGCTTAAAAAAATACAAATTTTCCAACACTTTAGATCCCTACCAAGCTTTTGATTGTTTTCTGTAATATTCTTTTCTAATTTGAAGATATTTTGCGTTTCTTTTGGATTAATAAGGAAAAAAAGAATCTTATAGTGTTCTAGAAGATTGTAGATAATTATAATTGTTCTGATGAATACTTGCTTACTTATGTTTAGAGGAGGCAGACCCAAGCGCAGACACACGAGCTGAGTGATAAGAGTATATTAAAGGATAAAGTATTTTACAAAAAGTGCTCCAACTCATGTCAGGCAAAGTTTAGTAAATTCAGGATCCATCAAAGACAGGAATCACGGGGTCAAGAAACATACTTAGGTAGGGTCATCAAAATGGCAATCAACGATCAAACAGCTTCTTCTATTGGCACAGTACTTAAATACTGGGTTCCTTATTAGAGTCAGGTGCAAATGACAAGGAAAGGTGTGGGGATATCTGATGCAGGTATGCCCAGTTTCAGACTTTCCTCTGGGGGTAGGTGGCCCGCCAGATCCCGACATATTTTACTAGGATGAGATTAAAAATACTGAAGACAATTAAATGTGCTCATTATAGGTATGTTCATGCGTATTTGACTCCAAAAACAAAATACAATATCTTGAAAATGAGTAGTAGTTTGGTGGGATCAAAAGTGTGGTAAGAACTCATTAATTTTTTTTTTTTTTTTAAGTTAGCAAAATAAAATAGATAATACTTAAAATGAGCGAAATAATCTGCCAGTGAAACAAAAATGGACTTTTGAGTATGTTCGAGTCTGAGTTGACTTTGGGGGTCTAAATTTGAGCCGTGTTTGTTACTTACAGTTTGCAGTGAGCCCATACAACGCAACATTTTTCCTGATTCTTGTAAGATGAATTACAGCCAGGGTTACTACAGCTTAAGGCAAGATAAATTCAAGACTTTTGAAGACATTTTTATTGCCTTTTGAAATCAAATTTAAGACTAAGTCGACAAAAAACCCCACACAATTGAAACAAAGAAACAAAACAAAAAACCTTAAATATTTCTCTTTGCACAGGGCTTCTCTCTTGCCTTTATCTTCATTTATTTTTTCCCTCTTTGTAGATGATCAACACAGCATGTACTTAGTTATACTCAAGTAATTATTTGGATAACTGCTATTGACTTCTACTTGAGTAATATTTTTCTGAAGTGACAGTAATTTTACCTGAGTAACACACTTGGGCGCTGCAGTCCGGCGCCGAAATGCAAAACTTCGGCGCCACATTTATATTCTTCATATTCTTCTATCATAAAGAATATGCTTAGTAAACAATCAGTTTACTCCAAATCACTAAATCCAAATAAATGTTCACGGTAAAAGATGCGCCACTTCCTCTTTTCACCTCTACATCTCTTATGCCAGACATCATTTCCGCTCGTGGCTAATAGTTTACAAGCTTTACAAACGTTCTTTCCACTTTTTGGCCAAGTATTTCAATATTTGTATCTTGTAATGTGCAGAATATGATTTTCTTTTGGGTGCCATTTCGTTTGGTTTCGTTTCGCTGCACTTCGCCGCTGAAGTGTTCAGTATGGTACTGAACTTCCAAGTTCGCACTTCATTTGAGGGACTCAGCCTGAAGTAAATCCGAAACTACTAAAAGGCACACTTCGAACTTCAAGTTTACTTTTGGCCCGGTCCCTTAAATCAAGTTAATCGGTCAGGTTCGAGCTTATATACCTGCACGCCCAGTTGGGTTGGATTTTTTTAGGCCCGATCTTACCTCTCAGAGTCAATTAGTAAGACATCAGACAAATGTAACTAAACGTTTTTGGCTGAAACAAATAAGAATCTTATTAATGTATTCACTGTAGGGTAAATTAAACAATATATGTGTGTCTTTTCATTTTATCAATTTAGATTCGCTGAGGGTGATGTGACCTTATATTCAACCCATTAAAACAATGTATGGTCTCACTGCACTGCTTCTGATAAAACCCAATGTTCCAAACATAGCCTGCTATCTTCAAAGATTGATTTTCTCGTTAAGTATTCTCAAGATAGCAAAACAGCATCTGGCCATCTGTGCTTGAGTTTAAATGAGCTGGGTTATTTTCAAACAGATACAGTATATCCTGATTAAATTGTCTGAGAGAAGCTGGTTTCATTTCAAGTCATATTTTGTGTCACAAGCTGTGTAAAGGTCACTGTTGTTCATTGTGTTTAAACTCATGATCCAGCTGTCTTCAATGATTGATTTCCTAGTCAGATCCTGCTTCACACTCTCACGACTGGAACTACATAAAAAGGTGGAACAAACAGTGACTAACACACATTTAGGCCGGTGTCCTTCTTGCAGGAAGAAAATTCACTCCGATCCAAACTCAGACTTCTGTCTTTTTATTTTACATGTGGGTGGACTGAACTAAAGTAAAGGTTTAGATCCCACATTCACATTTAAATACCTTCGAAAATTGGATTCAAGACATTTTAATGCCAATTAAGGCCTTATCATTAGAATAATGGATTCAATGCCTTTTATGACTTTCCGCAGGAAACCTGTACACCTCAATCTACTCCCTACCCAAAGAAACGTTATGTTTTGTTGCAACATGTAAAGAGGTAAAGTGTGAAAGGAGCGAGACCAAGTTTTTAAAATTGAGCAGATGGACATGCATTTAGGAGTAATTTTTTCAAGTGAGTCAGAAATTGGGGCTGAAACCAGCACAAAAGACAACTTTAGGGAGTATTAAAAGGGTTCGAATGAGTGTGTTCATATTAAGTCTTCTTGATTGAAATCAAGATTCCATTTGGGGTGGAAACTTTTAGATAGAGTAGGAAAAGGATACTCACGTAGAAAACACGTTTGCGTGAAAGTACTCAAGGTAGCAACGTGACCTTTGCGATTGGCGGCGGGTTCAGCTCATTCTTTTAGCAGAGTTCTCGATATACGCTGCTGGCCTCACCCATCGAATACAATGGTCAATGTGGCAATCTTTGTTTGTCACCCGGCCAGACGAACCACTGGAAAAACCATGGCAGGCATTTCCCGCGTCATCAAGGCACGTGTTTGGAATAAAACAATAAGCATTCTACTTTGGTTGCGTCTGCCTCGTTACAAGCGACGACCTAAAAACCTGATAGCATCCAATCCATTACAAAAACAACGTGGTGGGGCAGTTTCAAAAAGAAAAGAACCTAACCAGAAACTTATAAAATAGGCAGTGTGAAGCCTCCAACAGTTTGGCAAGAGGATCGACCCCCGAATGGGAATTCTTGTTCCTGGGGTTCTTTTTCCTACTTCTTGAACATGTCCTGCAGCGGGCCAGGCAGATATTTGAGGACAGTGTCCAGGATACTCTCGTCGTCGTCTTCGTCATCGTCACCACAACCCCGGGGGATTGCCTTCTTGGGCCGAGTCAGCGAACCCTCGCAGGCCTGCTCCATGGCTGCCTTCTCTTCTGCTTCCTTCTCTTCCTTTTTCTTCAAGCCGTACTGAAAAAGAGACACAAAAAAGACCCATTAGCTCACTCAAGGAAAACCTCACAAATGTAACGAGCATTTGATAACAGTAGCCTTAGCATCCATCCGTCCATTTTCTGCGCCACTTATCCTCACTAGGGTCACGGAGGTACAGGAGCCTATCCCAACTGACATCGGGCACTGGGCAGGGAATCCCCTCAATTGGTTGCCAGACATTCACAGGGACAGACAACTCACTCGCTCATTTGCACCTAGGGACAATTTGGACCTGCCTATTAACTTGACATGCACGTTTTTGGAATATGGGAGGAAACCGGAGTGCCCAGAAGAAACACATGCAGGCACGGGGAGAACATCCAAACTCCATGTAAGGAAAATTATAGTTCAAATGTGCCTTTTATACTCTTTTTTTGTTCTATACTCTTATACTTTTGTACTCATATCTTTTTATGTTTATATTTTTATAGTATACTTAGTAAGTGTTCAGTTTTACCAATTTGAGTTGCGTTCAGAGAAACGCACCTTCAAGGTCGAAAGAAAAAAAGTTCTTAGACTCCAAGTATGCGTCTCTCATTAAAAAGCTAAAACTTGAAAGGCCACTAACAGTACTCCTCATGCTGGCTTATCCGTTAAAAATCTTATCAAACAATGAAATACTTTGGTGTCCAAGACTTCTCATGCTAGCCTATCACATAAATAATTTTACTCCCAGGCAACCACAAGACAAAGGAAGTCTCTTAATGGGACAAAGTTTTACTTTCCTTATTGCTCATTTATTAGCAACCAACATTATTATTCACTGCATTTAAATATGTGATTTCTGTCTAAACCAATCAGTTTTGTTTCCTGAGTTCATACGATCTCGTTTAAACCATTCAGATGTGTTGTTTCATACTTGTGTTCTCCAATAAATGAGCCTCCTGACATGGGCGGAGCGTTGTTTCTTCATGATCTGATCCTGGAAGAGCAGGCCTCCGATGGAAGGGCTATCAAAAACCTAAATCTCCGACTCTCAGTGTGTTCTTCTCCTCATCCTAATACAATCTCAAGTTTTAACCTTGACACTCCACACGGGGAGGCTGCTGAAACTGGAATTGAACCCTGGACCTCCTGCTGTGGCGGCCAGCCTGTGCCCAGTTCTAAACCAACAAGCTGCCATGCTTTAGCATTAGCTGTAAGAATAAGACTTGTCATATTTGCATTTATTTTTTAATGTTATGCTGGCATCGAAATTAGCAGCAGGCTGGTGTCCTTCGTTAACCCTTCCAAGACGCACAGTAATCTCGAGCTGAGGATTTTCATCCTGCATTGTGTTCTGTATTCTGACTGGCTAAACACCCCTTTCCTGCCCGTGTCTGCCTGTGTATCCATAGCTCTGCATTTTAAGCTGTAAACATGAGTAAAAAGCTTGATGAACCTATATTATATTACATACAGGTAAATCTTTTTCAATTTCGAGTTTCTCTAGAAGCCATCGTGTGAACAAAACACTCTGAAACGACAAAAGCAGCAAAAGGCAAAGGAAGATGCTTTCTATCGCCGACAAAGTTGGACTGTTACATGCTAAAGGAAGGTAAAAGCAGTTTTCAGTAACATCCACATGATGGCGATAAAATATCCTGACTAGTGGATAGTATTGAATAATGTTTAGCAAGTTTTTAACAAAACATAAGTGCCTAACTCCAAACTGCTGATATTTGACCTAATCCAGGCTACATGGAAAGCCTCTTTATTTGCAGCAGTGCCCAAGTCGGTCAACCAATCAAATTTCATATAACAAATCAATAGTGCGGTATAGCGGCAAGATTATTAAAAAAACTTGATTTTGTCGGCGCAAGTTATATATCCCAAAAAATCGTTTCTAATGTACAGTACTTCTATTTATGGTTTGGAATGTTATTTCCACACCACATTATAATCTGAATTACGTGGATTGTGTCGCTAATAAATACAGCAGTGCAATAAAGCAGCAATACCATTTCTACAGTTATAATTTCATAATACAGAACGTATTTACCATTTACCATTCAGTTTCCATGTTTAATAAAATATGTAATAAATCAATAAATAAAGGGTTGTACTTGGCCGAATTGGGCTATAGCAGGTCCTTTTTAGAACGCAACTCGTGTGAAAAATGAGGGATTACCGTAAAGACAATTTTTATTCCAATAATAAAGTAATTTGCTTTTACTATGAGTGTTTTAAATCTCATTTCATTGTATCATTCTTCTTTTATAGATAAATAACAAATTTAATATAACATCTACATGTAGATACAGTATTTGCATGTCTGTTTAATTCTAGATGCTAATGAGAAGAATTGGATAGGTCTACATGATTTTTTCCCCCTTTTGTATTGCCTGTGTATCGGATTTGAGACAATCGGCAGATACAGACAAAATCTAATATTTTTTTTTTCTCCTGGCTTAAGCCCCTCTGCCAAACTGTTTTCCTCAATGTGGCGACTGAAAAGGTTTGCCTACCCCTATGCTAGCATCATAATTAGCAACACACTGGTGTCCCACATGACAGTCCAAAAGGTAATAGCATTAGTATTAGCATATAGCCAAAGTAACACTGTCGGGTGCGAGTACTTGTGTCCACCTTGTCGCGGATGCTCTGCCGGACTTTCTCCCTCTCTGCTTCCATTCGTGCATGCTTGGCCTTGCGTTCTTCCTCCTGCTGCCTAAGCGCTTCCTGACGCTCTTCTTCCTTCTTAGCTGCATCAGGGTCCTTCTCCTCCTCCCCGCCAAGCATCTTGCCCATGTCCTTGGTGGCACCTGAACACACCCAGAAAGAAGATGGTGGAAGTTCAAAGGAAAAAGGGGAAAAAACAGCGGCAGCAACACAAGGTGTCTGGGAAAGGCGACGGCGACTCGTCATCAGCTTGTTGGGGTCGATCATAAATACCAGCCCACCTGTGTGTATGAATTATGGATCTGGCAGTAAGGGAAGAAAACAACTGCAGCATGCAATTGATCTTCTTGGCCTTGAAGCACACAAACACATACATGCAGAAACCTTAGGGAGTATGTATGATGTTGAAATGATGTTCTGATGGAATTAGCTGTATACACCAATGTATATATGAGACCCAACTTAATATATGACAATGGAAATGTGCCAAGCTTTGTGTATAATGTACGTAAGAGAAAAATACATCATTGAATTGAGGAGTGGGCTGTACAAAAATCCTCAAGATAAAAAATCCCAATCTCTTCCTCTCAACTCATACATTTTCCAAGTATTTTAGTTTTTTTGAACATTTCAAAATTTTGTTCACCAATTTTGTACAGGAAAAAAAATAAACAACTAGCTTTTTGTTGGACGGATCTTGTTTTGCACTATTTTGGTAAATGGTATCAGATGACAACATCATTGTAGATTGATAATATTGCCGCAGTACACTTGCAGATATCATTAATCAAGCATTTATTTTTCACACATACTGCTCTGCCTCCCTCACGCTAAGTGAAAACGTTTACCGCCATGTGAAGAATGTACATTCAGAGAATAGGAAGACATGGGAACTGATACTCTAAAATCTTTGTTTTAAAATAAACTAAACTTGTGAGTTACTGTTTCAGAGCAAAACCATCTGTAGAAGGGATGAAGCAGTACTGACTAAAACTATAGCAAGCAATGGGAATCAAATCAGGGTCGTGGCGGCGAGAATGCCCAGACCTAACCTTTAGACCACTAGTGAAACAGATGACATATGAAAAGGCCTTCAATTTTATTTTTTTATCACACTATTTTTACTCATGGTGCCAGAATTGAATGTTGAAGAATAGAGAAAACAGAAAATGGTCCTGAAATAAATGGAAAAAAAAATGGGAAAATAAACATTTAACGGAAACATTTATTTGATGTGTGTGCTGATGAATCAGACTTAGAATTTATTTATATCTTTCAGAAAGAAATTTCAGTTTTTTCCATTCTCTAACTTAAGTCTTGGGTGTGATATTGAGATTAAATCGAATGCCTTTCCTGACATCATTTGTATCTATATGGTTTGGTAGTTAAGTGTCGACACATGTATGAATACTGTATGCATTTTGTCAGGGATAGACATTATCAAAACTATTTAGTGGCTATATTTGCACAGATAAAATAAATGTATATAGTTGAATTCTACATGATGGTGGAAGCAAAGAACTCACGTCCTTCTTGGCTGAGGTCCCGAACAGAGAGAGGGAGTGTTTATTAACGTCAGAGGAATCAGTGCAGACAAGAACACAACTTCAAAATAAAAGAATACAAGATTGATAAAAGTACAAGAGATATAATTACACTCATTGTTGAAACGTTACTTTATGTGTGTGTTTGTATGAGAAACATTGTTTTTATATTTAGTAATATAAAAACAAGCTAATTACCTTGAGACAGAAAATCAAGAGATTTACATTGAAAACCTGACAATTTCCAATCCTATCCGGCGAATTTTGCGTTATATAAGGCGCACTTTTGAATTTCAGGCCAATTTGGGGTTTTTAGGTGCACCTTAAATAAGTAAGGTATTTACATACCTGTCAACCTGTACATTTTTGCCGTACAAAGTACGTTTATTGTGGATTTTAAGACGTGTACGACGTACAAGAAAATCTGTACGCAAAAATGCAAATTTGTCAATTATGGGTACCATCCGGTATACACTGGCTATCACGAAACGGCAAATCAATCAAGTCAAACGAGTTTGCCGTGGTAATCTCTATCTTTGTATCGGGTTTTTTTTCACCGCAGACTAAGCGAGCGGTTTGACGGTACTGTGCGCATGCGTCTGCCGCCTGGGGATTTCCCATTGCATCATTCCGATCACACGTAAACAAAGCGAAAGCAGAGCAGTAGGCCTACATTATAACATAGTTTTGAATTTTCTTTGAATACAATCATCAAGTCGCAATGGCCGAACCTGAATAAAAACGCCCTAAGTTAAATAGAAGAGGCAAGCATCACAAAGAGTGGGAGCGAATGTCAGGACGATACGAGGGATTGATACAAGCTTTGATGAAAGGTGTGGAATATTCGTATTGTGTTGCTTGCAAAAAAGACATGAAAGTAGCTGTCTCCGTTTTTTTAGAGAACACTATAGTAATTAAGCAACACTTGTAATTTCATCATTTATTAAGAATATGCACAGAATGATATAACAAAACACATGTACAATAAAACATGTTAAACTACATAAATAAATACGTTTGAAAAAAAATATATGGTGTACGATTATTTTGTATTTTGTAAGGGAAAATATGACAGTTTGTAAGGGCATGGAGCCGTGGAGGATGACAGGTATGTATTTATTATGTTAGTCCTTGTTTTTTTTCTTAGATGTGGGGCTAATATTGGCAACCACCAAAACATTTTCCTGTCAAAAATGCGCTTGCCATTATCCCCATCATCATCCTATTTGCCTGTGGCGAAACGCGGCCACATCAAGCCCGAGTGTGACAAATGAATACTCAGCTGGTGAGAGAGAGGGTTAGTTGCTCAGCATGGGGCCAGGGGCTAAGGTCAGTCTGCCCGCCGCGGGTGGGCGGCAGCTTGCTAAACAAACAATCATATGACAACCGGAACATATGAGGCAAATGTCGGCATTTGACTTAAAAGTATTCACAAAATTTTAAAACATGCAATATAAGGGGAAATAGAACTTTATAGAATTTATATATATATATATATATATATTTCATCTATATATTCCAATTATCTTCCGAGATGCAGCTTTTCTCATCTTTGACTTTCTTAGCGGTGATGTTATGTTAAAACAACAGTCGTTCGTGCAAGCCAGTCCCCATATTGGTTACGAATGTTTTAGATTCAGTAATGGTACAACAAAGGGCGGGCAGCCAAAATGAGGGTAACGGGCCAAACCGGGACGATCAATGAAAGGCGGCCGCAGCCCTGACAGAAAAACGTGAGGCTGGCCAACCAAATAACACTCAGTAAGCAGCCAGGCTAACCGGTAAACAACAACGAAGAACTGCTATGCTGGCAAATGCAAAGCTGTCCGGGAAAAATAGTCAGGGACACAGCAAAATCCGGGCTAACACCAAGTGAGTCGGCCAAAACAAACCAGGCGTGGTGAGGGCCTCTCTCTTTGCCAACGGGACAGGAAATCAGATGTTGCCGAGGGACTTTCTCCTCGCCGCCAGGACGGGAAGCTCAGCGTGGACAAGGGGATTTCTCCACGCCAACAGGACAGGAAACCAAGCACGGCCGAGGTGTCTTCTTGCCGCCTGGACAGGAAACCAGGCCCGGCCGAGGGGTTTCTCCTCTACCGTTAGGAAAGGAACCAGAAGCTGACGCTGGGACATGGATGTGGGAGCCTCCCGCTTAATCATTTTTAGGCCAGGTCATTCTGTCAAGGTTTTAGGGTTGATGGAGGGGAAGTAAGAACTGGAGGCAGCAGTGTTTAAGAAGAGGGAATGTATGTAATAATGTGAGAAGGTACCAAGTTGCAAACAAACATGGGTTTATAAAACAACAAAATTTCGAAACAAAACCAAATCCAAAGACTAAAAATGTAAATGGAAAAAGCAATGAGCAAAGTAACAAAACACAAACAAACCTGGCATGGTGGCGGACACAAAAATAACACTTCAAAGTATGCTTGTCCAGACAGTCATATTTAATGGGCTAGGATTATTAGGGACAGGTGTGTTGGGATTGGACATACCTGTGGCCAGTTCTAAACCCGGTTGTGACCCTTGGTAGAAGGAGGCTTACTAGATGCTAACAATACTTTGCACACATAATAAGAAATATGGACTCGATAGCAACAATCATATACATTCAATTTCTCTTACTTGATATGAAGTGTGCGCTGCAAACCCGAGCATTTTTTGATGATTGCCTTGGTCAAATCTTTTCGCTTTACTGCATTGAACAAAAACTGTCTTCTTTTTTTTTTGATCAGGAGTGTCTGCTGGGATTCTGTAAAACTTCAACATTTTTTCTCCAAATCTGGCACCCAAAGACACCACATGACGGCAGTTTAACACCCAACTAGCAGCAACGACCGCTTAGTGTACTTAGTCTTTTTACCAGTCAGTGTCCAGTTTTGCCTTCACCTTAGAATGTTAAATAGTTGATACGTTCATCATTAAATATGGGCAGTATTACTGCTTGTCGCTAGTTTCTGGTCACTAAAAATAAAGACTGGGTGAAAATGTGCATTAATATCGGTCTGATCGCGACTCAATCTCTTCATCCAATCAAACCTCTGCTTTGGGCGGTGAGCAGTCTCGGGATGAAAAACACACAAAAAGAAGATGGAAGATGCAATCTTGAAAAGCAAAAATAGGAAATGAGCAGGAACCGTCAGACCTGGGGCTATCTGATTACGGCTGGCTCTCGAATCACACGACTTGTTCTTGTCCACACTTGATCATACTCACACTAATATAGATTGTCTGCACAAGAGAAAATTGATCCACGAAGAGTCCCGATTGATTTTTGGGCAGGCCCTTGTTGCTCAGGAAATCAAACACACATACTTCCTGTTTGCTCCAACAGACGGCTGTCATCAAATCTTTTCAGTTCTTCTGATGTACGTTTGTTGTCGTCATGACGATACAGCCCCTATTCCAAGACCATGATTCCCAAACTTTTGGTCTGCATCAAAGTCAACCTCAAACCAAACCAGAACACATCCAAAGCCGTGTTTATCACTGGAAAGAAATAATGACACAAGTAATCTGCTCAGAATGAACACAATAAGGATTTATTCCTAGCCTTTGACAGGCCGCACTTTCTTTCTTATGTGGACCATAACCCAGACGCAAAGACCTAAATGAGAACGACCTTTTTGAGATTGTCCCATCAAACCAATTTTCCGTCCCAAGTATGGTAGGATAGATTGTGTTAAGGCTGCAATTAATTTGATTACAAACGCACACCATCCATCCATTTTCAGCAGCGCTTATCCTCAGTAGGGTCACGGGGGGGCTTGAGCCCCTCCCAGCTATCTTTGGGCAGTGGGCAGGGGACACCCTGAACTGGTTGCCAGACAGTCTCAGGGTACACAGAGACATAGAACTCACCCGTTCATTCACATAATTTGAACCAGCCAATTAACCTGACATGCATGTTTTTGGAATGTGGAAAGAAACCGTAGTGCCAGGAGGAAACCCACGCAAGCACGGGGAGAAAATGCAAACTCCACAATGAAGGTTTGATCCCATGACCTAAGAACTGTGTTGCGGACGCGCTAACCACTCAGCTGCCGTGCTGCCTCACAATGGTCATTAGTAGCATGCAAAGCTAAGATTCTGTGTTGTTGACTTACCACCTAAAGCTTGCTTCATAACAAAGTCCATCTTGAGTGTTTGGGTGTCTTGAACTTCTTCAGAGTCAAAGAAGAGCTAGCGTGTCGTCTCCGGAGCAACCTCTGGCACTCTGATCTGGATTTCTTGGGATACACCTGCAATGAGATAGAAAAGCGCAATAAAATTAGCACTACGATGAACTGTTGTCCCTACAACAAGGACATCATGCTAAGAAACACCAGCAGCAAGAATGGCTATTTACGGGGTTTCTAGTTGCGTGATTTGTTGTAATACCATGTTGGGCCAAAAGACAGTGATGAAAAAAATGCAATGCTATTTCCTCTGTCATCTATAATTCTTGCAGCCTAAGGGTTAGGATTCGGATCCCCTCACCACCGCGATCTGGGTGCAATTTGCGTTGCTTCCAATGCTGAGCAAACCACGTTGTACAGCGTTGTGTTGGCTGAGTTATTTTACATAATGCTCCATTACAACATTGTACAAAGTCCAGTGATGGTTTTAGGCACGAGCGAGGCCGACAATTTTTCCATGACTAATTAATAATAATAAATGTGCGCCACAAAGCGGCTTTAGTTCATCTTACAACATATGACTAGGGTTGGGTAGAGTTACTTTAACTTGATTACTTTCAATTACTTTTGGATTACTCCAATACCAAATATGCTAATAAAAGACAAAATAAACTAAATATGAATAAAATGACTTAAAGGCTTAACGAGGAGTAACGGAATACATGGAATGGCAAAAATGATGTTGGCAAGCTGTTTGGATTTATTTTCATTTTGTTTCTGTCGCATTATATGTTAGTTTTGACGGAGATCAAAGAAATCAAAGCCAGGAGAGAAAGCTTACCACGTGTTGTGAGTCATAATTTTATTCATACTTAGTTTTTTTTGTCTTTTATTAGCATATTTGGTATTGGAGTAATCCAAAAGTAATTGAAAGTAATCAAGTTAAAGTAACCCTACCGACCCTGCATATGACTTTGCCTCTTGTCAAATGGGCTTGGAGATGGTCTCGCACAGGCAGTAATATAGTGTAGAATTGACAGTGACAACATGGCCTAGTTAGTAAAAGTAGTGCTTTATTGAGATAAAATGCAATGTCTTTTCCTTTGTTATCTAAATCTTAATAGGTGTTAGGAGTCTGTGCTGTGATCCGGGTTCGATTCTCATTGCATCCAATGGTGGGCAAATGAGGTCAGTGTTATTCATCGACTGATCAGGCATTTCTCAATTACGGCGATGAACGACCGTAAAACCTTGGTATAAGCCGCACCCAAACTTTAAGCTGTAGTCATAAGGCAATTTATTTTTCTTTCTGTGTGCAACCTCAATGGAAGTTTTTAAATCAAGACTTAAGACACACTTCTATTCCAAAGCTTATGATTGAACCCCACCTCATATTTTGTATTGTCCTGTCTTTTTCCGACTGCCTGCCTGGTGGTGATACGAAGAAGGACGATCTGAGATGAGTCAGCGGACCAGCGTCTGACCTGAAGCATGTCAACCCCTGCATTAACCAGCTGGCAGAGATGGGAAGCTGCGTCTTGGTCGTCATAGACTTTCTGGACTAGTTTTCAGGCTGGGGACGTTGTTGATGTCATGCACTTTCCGGACAAATTTTCAACATGTTACCTAGTGTTTACTATGTTTGTGTACTGTAATGCTAAATCTAATTCACCCTGGTCATTCTGAAAGGGGGATTACCACTTGTGAGGTCCCTTCTCAAGGTTTCTCTTTTTCACGCTGAGGTTTTGAGTTGTTCCTTGCCTGCATGTTGGTTTAAGATCAGGTATTTGTGTAATTGTAATCCTGTGCAGTCCTTTGAGACATTATTGTGATTAAGGGCTATATAAATAAATGTGACTTGACTTGACTTGGCTACCAAACGACCCACAGTCTAATACTGGTCCACTGTCTTCGAGGACAAGGGTTCAAAACAGAAGCTGTGATGGGGCACCAGGGTGGGATAGGAAAGAGTCTTTACTGATTTTAGAGCGGGGGTGGCATAGCTGGTGGCATTATTCATTCATTTATTTTCAAACAATGATGATGAAAAGGGTTGCGAGTAAAAGGTGAACTCTTTTTCCAAGCAGGAAACCAATCTCCCCTTTCTTTCTTCCTTCCATCCTCCTCCCCCTTCTTCTTCTTGTGTTTTAATTTGACGGTGGTGAAGGCTGGCAGCTCCATGACGCAGGCTAATCTCATCAAAGGCAGCAAACAGGCCAGCGCGGCTTCTCTGCGCTTTACAGGCTTTTTCCTCTCCTTCTTTTTCTTCCTTCCATCTTGATGGAATTCTTGCTCTCTTTCTTCTTCTGGTCAAGATCATTTTGTTGTTACATTGTTTTTTTTTTCAAAACATGTTTTCCCTTCTTTAGCTCTGTAAGACCCAGATATCGAAAAACATAAAATAAAATAAAATAAAATTAACCACTTAGATGAGGGGGCCCATTGGATAATTTAATCCGGCCCGCCATATATTTCAGTGTATGTCAAATGAAGAAGTGATGCTCTAGGTCAGAGGTTGGGAACCTTTTCGAACCAAAGAGCTTTAAAACAAATTTAAAAGCGCCGCAACGTGTATTTTAAGGCAAAATTAAAAAAAACGCCAAACCTCTCCAGACAAAATCTAACTCTTCAGCACATTTTATTTTACTGTGTGTCATTTAATGATTTTATCAAATCTATGAAATAATAATCGTGCCACAGCCTTTGTCCGATATTAATAAATATACCACTTAAATTTGTCTCCCTCCCTCAGTAACAGAGTGCTCAGCTCATTTTGACCGTCATATTTTGTCCTAAATTATGGTTCCAAACAAGGTGCAAGCAAAGTTCTTTTGTAAAAATGTTACAAAATACTGCAAATGATAAAGATATTGTCGTATTTACCTTCAACGCAGATTGCACTGAGCGAGAGAACAAAAGGGGGATCTTTGCACTGCAATGAGAAATCCACCCACCTCTACCACTAACCCAATCACATTGCTCCGAGTGGTTTGCGGGCATTTTGGGTGTTTTCGAGTGTTTTCTGTGGGGTTTTATCATAAAGTATCCCAACATTTAACAGAGATACTTTAATGAGTTTCCTCTTAAAGGATTTCTTAGCAAACTACCACCAAAACATAACAACGGTGTCGCTAAAGCTGTTGGTTTAGCCAATCAGATTTCGAGTTAGCAGAGTAGGACCTTCTCGAAGGTGTAATGAAAAGTCAGGGGTTTCACAGACTACGATTGAAAAAGTGAAGAAAAAAATCCCTCCATTCACTGCGTATGTCGAATTGACTTTTTCAGCCCTCAATCGAATAAGAACTCTTGCCAGAAACATGACAGGACTGGCTCGACTTTCAGCATTAGCTTCGATGGCTGAAACTGAACTGAAACGCACGGAATCGGTACAACAAAGTCATCGAAATCTGCTTGAGGAAAGAAATGAGGATGGATTTTATGTAACAACAAAACATTTTGGTGAGTAAAATGCAGCTATATTCCTAAATAATAGTGAAAATCTATCAGGTTATTATTGTTGCTTTTTTATATGTCTTGCAGCTGAAGTCAAATCATGTTTATTTGTATAACCCTTAATCACAGGGAGTCTGAAAGGGCTGCTCAGACCACAGAATATTGCAAACTACAGACTTTTAATACACCATCCCCTGATCCAAAACCTACATTAGGGCACGGAAAAACTCAAAAACCTCAAC
Organism: Urocampus carinirostris; assembly: GCF_059441175.1. Lineage (NCBI taxonomy): Eukaryota > Metazoa > Chordata > Actinopteri > Syngnathiformes > Syngnathidae > Urocampus > Urocampus carinirostris. The sequence continues at coordinate 15,629,064 of NC_142357.1, forward strand.
ATGAAAAAAATGAAGAAACCTTGAGAAGGGGCCGCACATGAGGTGGGTTGGATTGATTCAGATGTCCTAAAAATAAAGGCCTAAGTGTGAAAAGGCACGACCCGCCACTGTTACACACAGTCCCTTTAAAACAAAAGCGAAAATGACAAACAAAGCCCCCAATTCCAGGTACCATATCCTGTCATGAACGACACCCTTGCCTGGTCAACAACATCCTTTAGGGCACAGGTGTCAAACAGGCGGCCCGCGGGCTAGATCAGGCCCGCTAAGGGATTGAATTCGGCCCGCGAGACAACACTCAGAGAAGCGCAAGAGAAAAACAAGCTTCAGGTTGAAATATGTCAACTTGATGTTGCCAAAGAAAGGTGCCTCGAACAAAGACACTGTACTTTCTTTTTCTCTCTCTCTACCTCTCTCTCTCTATCTCTCTCTCTCTCTCCCTCCCTCTTTTCCACACCTTTTCTCCCACTCTCTGTCTCTGTCGCTTTCACTCTCTGTGTCTCTCTTTTTCTCTTCCTTTGTTACTCTTTGTCTCTTTCTGTGTCTTCCTAACTTCTTTTCCTCTAACTTCCTTTTTTCCTTTTCTCTCTTTTCTCTTTCTCTCTTCCTACACTTCGCGCTTTCTTTACTCCTTTCCCTCCTTCTGTCTTTCTATTTCTCTTTGGATTTCTTTCTCCCGCTCCCTTTCTTTCCCCCTCTCTCACGACTTCTCTTTTTATCTCTTTTGTTCCTCACGTCTCTCACTCTCTCTCTTTCTCTTTCTTTGTCCCGCCCTCTCTCCTTTTCCCTCCCTCTTTCTCTTAATTCTTTATCCCTCTTTTTCTTTCTCTTTAATCTACTATTTCGGGCCCCGACAGAATGTTTGTTCTATCGTGTGGCCCCCGAGTTAAAATGAGTTTGACACCCCTGCTTTAGGGTGACTTCAGATGGACACTAATAAGAAATCAATACTGCACCCTGCAAAATTCGACATCAATGACTCGCCTTGGGTCACAGTGAGACTCAAACAACAACAGGTCAATCTGCCCCACGGAGACTCAACGGCGCCTCGTTCCCACATCTCACAGAATCATTAAGAAAACAACAAGACCGATTGCCATGGAAACATCAACCTTACATTCATAATTCATCAAGAAAAACAGCAGCAAACAGAAGGCGCCGGTGAATTATTGAGCACTTGCTGGTGGCCACCTGACTAAAACTACATTTCGTGATGAAATCCAGTTAAAACTGCTATGAGCAAATTTCGCAAGATCAGTAAACTGAGGGAACAAAAGCACCACGCCTCACCAAATACATGACATAGTCTTGAGTACCAAATCATTATTAACGGATGATGTAAAGCAGGGATGTCAAACTCAGTTTGGCTCTTGGGCCGCTTCCACACTTCCTGCTCTCAGGCAGGCCGGCTCAGTAAAAGAATGGGAACTCAAAATTTTCAGCTCAGCATTACGCTTTATCATTCAGCCCACTTTAGTAGCCTACCCTACATATAATAATTATGGAAGACAAGATCTTTTCTAAGCTTAACAAACAAATGGGAAAACATATTTTCATCATTGGCATTTAATGTGTTATCTGTTTTATTTTCAACATTTGTGTGAATGCATTTTAACACCTGAACCAACTCACCATGCTATATAAACTCCAAGTGGTAGTTGCAAAAAATGCGTTCTTAATCGTCGCACTGGTTTGAAATTGATAAAAACATATACAAAATAAAAGTTTTAGCAGTGCATGGGAAATAAACCTAGACTATATCAGGAATTTTACCTAGGAATTTTATTAAAATGAGGAGGGCCTTTAGAACAGGTTGGAATTTCTCATCTGATGTTTTGAGTGCTCTCCTGTTCTCCTTCATTGATGTCTTCTCTCCTTATTTTCAGTGTCTTCTGAGCTGTAAACTTATCAAAAGAACAATTGAAAAATGTAATCATAAGGAAATAACCTTTGGACTATAACTGAGAAAAAGGAGATGCAAGGTTTTTGTGAACAAGGCGGCATCCTGTTGAAAATTGTCAATACGAAAATAACATATTTGTGAGAAAACGCATCACCATCGCATCAAAGGTAAGATGATCAAAGGTAAGGTACCAATTCAATACTTACGTTTTTTTTCATATGGCTTAAAATCATAGGATAGGTCTCCTTTAAATTATAGTCCTAAGGGCGTGTGCATTAGGCTTGGATGTAAAGACATTGGAGGCTCATGCAGAAAAATGAGGGCAACAAAGTAGGACAAGCAAGTGGAAGCAATCGAGGCCTAGCACGGCACAAGACATTGGTTGCTCGCCCCTTTCACACTGCCTGTCTCAGCGGCTCTTTTCAAAGAGTCAACAATTCTCCAGCTCAGGGGAACTTTGAACCTCGGCAACAGGTGAGATGCTTGTTACCACAGCAACACAGAAGCATAAAGGACATAGTCCAAGCATTCAATAATGCTGGCATGGTGACACTCGCTAGCAAGACACATTAATTCCAGTGAATTGGATTTTTTTTGGGGGGGGGCAGGAAGAAGCAAGCAAAGCCACATTCTGTGTTTAAGGGGACAGTGTGTATTATTTAGCGCCTTCTGGTGGTTAAAAAGAACTTCATTCATTAAAAAGATATTGATTGAAATTTGGGGTCTTAACCTATATTTACTTGTGGGCCACCAGAGCAGGGTCTGGGTAAGGGTTGGCCAAATCAGGTTTCCACAAGAAACACATTTTGTTTTCAACATTACACAAAATAAAATTCCAAACTAAAAAAACATCAAGAATTATTATGAATTTGAATTGAACAGTAATAAATAAAAACATAATTTGTGTAGGCTGCATTTACATTAATGGAACAATGTGCATTATTTGACAGCTAAGAGTACTTGAATTGTGCGGTGCGAACATAACGAGTGCTAAAAAGCACAAAGGAGAATGCAAACTACTGACACTCAAAGTGACGGAACGTCACCATTATTGTTTTAATTTGTTTGGTAGGTATCCATGGCAGCAAGATGAAGGACAATTATGTCAGCTCGCTTTTAGTGTGTCTAATGGTATGGAAAATAAATGCAATTTCTCAGCCTACACGTATTATAAAATATGCCCATTTTTTGACATAGTTCGTGTATTTTTTGTTTTTTTTTGTATTCAATATTGGGTTGGTTTTTTTATGAGTGATTTTTTTCCACCAGGATGCGCTTAATAATTCATATAGTTCATAAAAAATAATACATAATAAAAGAGGGGCCTCAACTTATCATTCCGCAGGCCGCAATTGCCACAGTGCCCGCGAGTTTGAGATCCCTGAATGTTTTAAAATTCTTGTGATTTGAAATTTTTTTTTTTTTTACATAACATGAGCATCACCTAAGGGAGCTAACATAATTGTCCCCCATCTTGCTTCTACGGGTACCCCCCAATAAACTGGCAAAAGGCTGGGCAAAAGAATGTCACTTTTAGTCTCAGTAGTTTGTACTCTTACTTGTGCTTTTTGGCACATGTTTACAGTTGCATTACACAAATCAGCGACATCTAGTGGTCAAATAATAAACGCTAGTCCTTTAAAGAAAGGTCAAATTTGGGGATAGAAGGACACTACTCAAGATTGAGTCTTGACTTGAAGAATGTAGCAGCAGTCTTAGCTATATTTTTTATTTCTATTTAATTTTTGCAGAAGATTGGACCACCTCTGCACTAGCAAGCTGGCACCGCCACTCGAGCCTCATTGCTAAAAGATGAACGTGTGAATTTTTCATGCGGTCGTGTGGCGCGGCAGAAAACAACACCGCCCAAATGAGGGAGTTAATTGACAGAAACAGAAACAATCAGAGAGGTACACAATGAGGAAAAGATCAATTTATATTAGCAAAAGCACAACCAAAATTCGAGTAGAAATTGGAAAAACTTGTGAAAGTACACAGTGGTAAATCCCTGATATCACTCAAACAGGGGGAGGTTTTTCGATGGGTCTCTTCATAATGCTCAAGATGGCCTCCTCAAACTGAATAAAAGACATATTTTTTTCCCTATTTTGCTTCTTAAGATGTTTGGGTGCATCAACTCAAGATGGCGAGGTCTACCAACGTTCCTTTTACGTCAAACTGCCCATAGGAGGCGTACATTTTGAAGAATCAAGCACCAGGTAAGATTGTCGGGTAATATAGAAAATATATGTTGAAGTGAAGGTATACATAAATAGATGCGGAAAAGTATATGCCATATAAGTAAATGAACACATCAGTAAGACATGTAATACCTATATAAAGTGGAACCTCCGTTTTCGAACAAAGTTCGAACAAATCGGTTCTCGACCAAAAATTTAGAGAAATTCTTGCTTCGCTTTTCGTTCAAAACATCGGAGTTCGAACGCCGGTACGCTAGGGGCGATGCTGAGCGGCGTACGAGTGTAGATTGCCCCCACCCCTCGTGAAGAACTGTTGTCACGGCAACGCGCACTCCTTCTCTGCTTTCGTTTTTCAAAAGCGGTGAAGGGAGTGTTTTAACTCCTAATTATGCCTCGAAAGAAGGTTGGTGCAAGCAGCAAAGTTGCTACAGGTGAAAAAAGAGGAGTAGTGCGTACAACTATTGCATTTAAGAAAGAAATAATAAGAAAATATGAAGAAGGTGTGCGAGTTTCCCTTCTTTCAAGAATACAGCATGGCTTCTGCAGACAACCGCCAAGGTAAGAAATCCTACTCATAATTCTTTTCTTTATCCTTTAACTGCTCACCACTTGTTGTGGAGACCCGGGTGCTAAATGACGTGTAAACGACCTGATTTTCATGTTAGCGGAACGTACGATTAGCCTGGGTTAGCTTCATGTTTACTTTCGTGGTAAACATTTAGGGTGTTGGAACGGATTAAAACAATTTTACATTACTTTTAATGGGAAAAAACGACTTCGGTGATCGTACAAATCGGTTTTCGTACAAAAAAATGGAACGGATTATGGTCGAGAACCAAGGTTCCACTGTATATGACATAAATGTGATTTATTCATCAATGTATGCATTTTGTCATTTATTCATTTTGGTATGTATTTTGTTGTGTATATTGTAGTGCATTTTCTTGTATATTTTGACGTGTACTTTGTCATTTATTTTTTCATGTATTTTGGTGTTTTTTGTAGTGTGTTTTGTCTTGTATTTTGTGATCTATTTTGTCGTGCATTTCCTTGTGTATTTTTTTGTGTTTTTTGTCATGTATTTTTTTGTGTATCATGCCATGTTTTTTGTCCTCCGTTTTGTCATTTATTTAGTCGTGTATTTTGTCGTGTACTCTGTTGCAATTTTGGGTTGTACTTTATCAGGTATTTTGTCATTTATTTTCGTTTGTGTATTTTGTCATGTACTTTTTCTTTTGTCATGTATTTTGTCGAGTAATTTGGCATTTATTTGGTCAGGTAAAGTGTTGTGTATTTTTTCATGTGCTTTTTCATTTATTTTGTCATGTATTTGGTCGTGTATTTTGTTATTTTTTTGTTGCGCATTTCATTGTGTATTTTTCCATGTATATTTCGTTGTGTAATTACTTGTGTAATTTTTTGTGTTTCTTGTCGTGTATTTTATTGTGTATCAGGCCATGTTTTTTTGTCCTCAATTTTGTCATTTGTTTAGTCGTGTATTTTTGTCGTGAACGCTGTTTCATTTTCGTGGTGTACTTTGTCAGGTATTTTGTAATTTATTTTCGTTTGTGTATTTGTCATGTGCTTTGTTGTTTACTTTGTCATGTATTTTGTCGAGGATTTTATTGTCATTTAGTTTTCGATATATTTTGTGATGTATTTTGTCATTTATTTTGTCATGTATATTTTGTCATGTATTTACTTGTGTATTTCATTGCATTTTTTGTCGTTTATTTTGTCATTTATTTTGTCGTGCATTTTGTGTATTTTTTGTTTTTTTTTCTGTCGTGTATTTTGTCGTGTATTATGCCATGTTTTTTGTCCTCCATTTTGTCATTTAGTTAGTATTTTGTCCTCCATTTTGTGATTTAGTTAGTATTTTGTCGTGTACTCTGTCACAATTTTGTCATGTACTTTGTTGAGTATTTTGTCATTTATTTGGTCAGGTATAGTGTTGTGTATTTTGTTGTGTATTTTGTCATATATTTTGTCGTATTTTTCTCGTGTATTTTGTCATGTATTTTTTTGTTGTGTAATTTGTCATTGTCATTCAAATGAGAAGGAAGCCGAAAAGCTGAGCTTTTCACCTATTGGTTGATCAGTGATGAAAAAATGTCTATGTGGGAATAGACAGCCAGTCTCTCATTTAAACATTTTCCTATGTGAAAATACACAGCAAAATACATTGAAAAAAATAAACGAGAAAAGACATATGCAAAAAAAATCCAATGCTGAAATGAATGCAATGATAAAATACAAAAATAAACGAATAGATTGGATGTATTTATATTTAGGTGTTACTTGATTCAGGTGTTCTTTTGGCATTTTTTGTAGGTATTTATGTATACATTTATTTTTCCATGTGGCAGGATAGGTGCTCCAAAGATTAACATAAACTGTTTTGGAAGCTCTATTTTACAAATGAAAAACAAACCAACATTGGAAACAGAGACTTCCTCCACATGCTGATTTGCTTGGCACCCACACTCACAACACACCATCTGCACACACACGATGTGAAGCAACACGCATTGAACATCGCGCAAATATTGAGATGAAACATAATATTGTCTCTACTTCATTGTGCTGTAAACGTCACAAAAAACACAATAGGGACAAAAGACACGGACGCAATTTATTGTTTTATTTTTCTGCACTATAAGGTACACTAGAGGTACTGAAATTATTTGCATAAACCTTGGCACATTATATACACTAGTGATACACTTAAGGGCAATGATTAATCGGTCGAAAAAAAACCCGCAATGAAAATCGAAACCTGGGTCACAGTGCCAACACTTAAGCACAGGACAGAAAATGATCCAAATGTCAAGCGAGAAGGCATTACATAAGAAAACACAAGACAATTTACTCACAGAACGAGAAACAAATGTTAAAGAATGAAGAACACCGAAAGTCATCCTTCAAGATATACGTAATCGCTAAAAAGCACGACAGCGGAAACCATTCTTTAGTGTATCTGATAATGAATTGCACTTTGCGTTCATTTATATCTTTCAGGATTCATTTTTTGTATTCTCCATTCTCTAACATCTGTTTTCTGGCAACATGAGTAATAAAAATGTGAGGATGACATGAAATCTAACATATCTTTCTGTTTCATCTGTATCACTGGTGGTCTGGTGATTGAATACTTCAACTGCTGCGTCTCATGTTTGATTCCTATTGCAAAACAATAATTCACAATTATGGTCAGCAACATTATCCGGTTGATGGACTTTTTGGACAAATTCTATAGGCTTGAGATGTTGCGGCTGTCAAGCATTTTCTAAACAAATCTTAACATTTTACCTATGTTATTCTTTTTATGTTTACTATGTTTAGTGTATTCTTAACCAATACAAAATCTATTGCACCCTGGTCAATTCTGGAAGGGGATTATCACCTTTCGCAAGTTTTCTTATTTTCTTTATGTTGAGGTTTTTGAGTTTTTCCTTGCCCGCATGTTGTTTTGGGATCAGGGGATGGTGTAATCGTAACCTGTTCAGATTTTTGAGACATTTTGTGATTAAGGGATGTACAAATAAATTTGAATTGACTTGACAATCAGTGTCATATATATATACACGGTAAAACCTTCCTTGTCTGGTAACACATATGTAAAAATCCTGCGTGTATTTACAATCTTACGGTATTTTGCAGGATACAGGGCACATCGGGTTATAAGACATACTTTTAAATTTCTGGCCAATTTGGGGGCTTTATGTGCGCCTTATAGTCCAGAAATCACGGTAAATTGCGGACCGCACACGCACAAGCCTAATCAAGGGTGTAGCTTCCTGCCTCAACCTTCATTACATCTTCCTCTTCTTCCCGCCACTCGCGCGCATCTAAGGATGTTGATGTTGATGACGCCCGCATGGCTCCACGCTGCTGATTTTAATTCCTGTTATGCGTTTTGATAAAGTGGGCCAGTTTTGGGAATCGCAAGCCCCACCGCTCTGTGCACGCGCACGGTGGGTGGGAAAAAAGCTGCAATGAAGGAAGGCGGGTACGTGCACGCGTTTTGTTACCAACCTGCTGCTGTTGTTGTTGTGATGTGTTCCTGTCAAGCGGCAGAAAGAGGAAAACTGGAGATCCTGCCAGTGTGCAGACAACACTTTCCTCACGCCCTTCATATACAGGCGCACCCGCACGCGCACATACAGCAACACGCCTTTGTCTCTGAGCCCGCCCCCCTCCGAGCCTCATCAGCTCGCAGCAGCGGCGGCATATGGACGCGCTCACTCACTGCTACTGTGTCTGCGCGTGCGCGCACGGGGGCATCTTAGGGGTTGTTTAGCCTTGTCAGTGACGTCAGGTTTAAAACCACGAAAGGACTGGTACCTGTGAGTTTTTAAAATAAGATTTAGAGAACTTTTGGTTGCTTTCTCTAATTGGGCAGGACTATGAGCGTAAACCTTGCTGGTTTTGAGGCGCGTCTCCGCCTTTTGGGGTTCCACAGGGCTCAATTCAAGGAGCACTCCTCTTCTCTTTGTATTTACTTCTGCTGGGCTCCTTTCTCAGAAAACATGGTATCTCTTGTCATTGCTAATCTGATGACGGTCAGACATACATGCCAATGAGAGAGATGCACCTTCCATTAAACATTCCTGTCTTGGTGACATTAAGTCGTGGATGGCCTTAAACTTTTAAAAATGTAATGAAAAGAAAACTGAAGTGATTGTCATTGGTCCCAGTGACTCCGGTGCACCTCTACTTAATGACTTGGGCCGGTTGGCTCTAGATGTGAAGCCAATTATTTTTAACTTGGGCTTTTAAGTTGGTTCCTGTAACCATCAAAGGAGAAGGTGTAGAATTTGTCCAGACCTACAAATACCTGGGTGTGCAGCTGGACAACAAACTGGACTGGACTGCCAACACAGAAGCTCTATGTAGGAAAGGTCAAAACCGACTTTACTTCCTGAGAAGGCTGGCCTCCTTCAACATCTGCAAAAATCTCCTGAAAATATTCTACGAGACAGTTGTGGCAAGCGCTCTCTTCTATGCGGCAGCGTGTTGGGGAGGCAGCGTCATGAAGAAGGATGCCTCTCGTCTCAAAAAACTGGCGAGGAAAGCGAGCTCTGTTGTGGGCACAGAGCTCGACAGCCTGACAACAGTAGCCGAGAGACGGGCACTGAAAAAGCTGCGGTCAATCATGGACAATTCATCACATCCACTGCACAGCATTATATCCAGACAAAAGAGCAGCTTCAGCGACAGACTGCTGTCACTGTCTTGTACCACGGACAGACTGAAGAGATCTTTTCTTCCTCATGCCATGAGGCTCTTTAACTCCACCCTGCGGAGTAAAGGCCCACATTAAACCACACCCCCTACATTGCATATTACCGTAATTTTATTGCAGTGTGTATTTTATGTAGCACTATTTAAATACTCTATACAACACGCTACAGTGGGTATTAGCACGTCACATTGGGTATTTGTATATTGTATTCCTTTCGCTTTATTATTGTATTGTTCTCAGCGAAGGGATGCTGCTGGAAATGCGAATTTCCCTGCGGGGATGAATAAAGTATCTATCTATCTATCTATCTTAAGATGGGCACTGATTTTAAACTAGATACAAAAATAAGTGCTATAGTGAGGTCATTGTGATTCATGCCTTCATCACATCTCGGCTGGACCACTGCAATTCATTGTATTATGGAATCAGACAGTCTTTCGTCACACACCTACAGCGGGTGCAAAATGCTGCTGCTCGACTGGAACATGAAGAGGGAGCATATTACACTACTTCTGGCTTCCCTTAACTGGGTGCCTGTGCATTTCAGGGCTCATTTTGAGATTATTTTATTTAATTTTAATTATTTAAATATCCTTGCTCCTCCCTACCTCAGTGAACTGCTTTACTGTCATGCTGCTCTGTGCCTCAGGTTAGCCAAACAGCTGCTGCTGGACGTACTGAGGTCTAGGCGGAAGCTCAGTGGGCATAGAGCCTTTTTTTGTTGCTGCTCCCAAACTTTGAAACAATTTTCTTTTGCACATCAGACAGGATCCCTCACTGTAAATTTTGTAAAACTAGACTTAAAACCCATTTTTATTCCTTGGTTTTTGACCCATCATGAGACTTATCTCTTGTTTTATTATGTTTATACTTTTTAAGTAACATTGACAGAAAAAAATGGAGGAGAGAGGAAAACCACGCACCAGCCTTCCTGTCCGGAGTTTGCATGTTCTCCCTGTGCTTGCGTGGGTTTCCTCCAGGCACGCTAGTTTCCTCCCACATTTCAAAAACATGCATGTCAGGTGAATTTGCTGGTTTAAATTGTCCCTAGCTGTGAATGAGTGAAGGGTTAGTCTGTCTCTGTGTGCCCTGTAACTAAGTGGTAACCGGATCAGGGTGTCCCCTGCCCACTGCTCGAAGACAGCTGGGATCGGCTCCAGCACCCCTGTGACCATACAGCGGATAAGCGGTGCAGACAATGGATGGATGGATGGCTGAATGGAAAACCGCGCCGCTGAAAACTGCTGGGGTTTTTCACCCACTGCATTTCTCTGAGCTTCGAACCGGCGCAGGTAGGACACTGGTCTGTGTCCAGTGTAGGCTACATTGTTTGTTTTCATTTATCTATTTTATCAACGTTTTAAAATATTTTCTATCTACCGACCTATCATGTCAGTCTATCGATTGTAACATCTATCTGTCTGCCTATCTGTCCGTCATCATATCTATCATGTTCATGTCTGTCTCTCGGCCGCTCACCCGATCATAGAGTAATGATACAGATATCGTGTTAATTGTTTTCAGGGCACGAAATATTTAGTGTAAAACCTTGCCAAAGTAATCCCGCTTCTACCGTCACTGAACACCTTTGATAGTGTGTGAGGTTGGATGGGCAGGAGGCAAAGCAAGCGTGTTCATGTGTGTGGAGGAGCGAGAAGATGACAAGAGGTTGAATATTTGGAAGCTTGTTTTGGTGATTGCACGAACGGTGCAGTTGCGGCCAACAGTTAAAGAAAAACCTGCGATAAAAAAGTAGGTGCGATCAACTCTCCATCTTCTGTTTTCTGTAGCCAATGCCATCCTAGAAGAGATAGTCCTGATATTTTAATTGTGTGAGCATGACTTTCATCTGGGTGGCCGTGCCCACCTGAGAAGAACCGCCATACATTTTTTATAGAAAAGAAAGAGGCAGGTCTCCAGATCATTTCTATCAAAAGTTATGATTTTTTACAACACAGTTTAAAATTAAAATTAAACATACATTGTACTTTTGTTCTTACAACAGGTGCATATGCAAAACAATTGGGCCTCTGAAAAATGTAGGGTCGAGGATTTTTAAATTACAGCATAGGATACATAGGCAAACAAATAAAGAAAAGAACACCCCCTTCTTTCCCCCAAGCCCCAACTCGGCTCGACTTTACATTGTTGGCTGTGTGTGTGTGTGTGTGTGTGTGTGTGTGTACTTAAAAGCACCCACTTACACACGAAAAAAGGAAATTAAAAAGGAACACCATCAGGCATGCATCTAGAAGGGCAATCGTTTCAAGCTTTGAAGTAAATGATTAGGCAAAGCCACTTTTGGAAAAATTGCATGATGGACCCTCTCAAAGTGTACTTGATCTTTTCAAGTTGCAGAAAGAACATGATGTCCTTGGGCCACAGAGAAAAGGAAGGGAACCTTAAAGATTTCCAATGAAGTAATAAACAACACCTTGCTAGCAGCAAGGTAAAAGCAATAATATTGTTTTGGGAGGATTTCAATGCATTAGAGGTGTCCGTTATACTAAATATCGCTGTCGATGGCGAAGGCTAAAAATTCATTCAGGAAATAGCTGACATATTGTCAAAATTGCCCTTCCAAAAGTCGTATGGATTGGAGCAGCAGTAGAAACTATTACCAAGATTGCAGGGCATGGCATTTATCACACCTACCCAGGAAATCTTGGATTTGGAATAATGAACTCTTGGATAAGCCCCAGCCTAGTACAAGACGTTGAAGATTTTATTCTAGGAATTTATCTTTCCCAAAAATCATTCATTTGTAGACCCAGTTCTTTTTTCTATGCCAACCTACTTCTGCCACAGAATTGACCAACCAATGACAATGTGTAATTGTAGACGTTTGAAATCACTCACCTCTGCAATGTGTTGAGAAAGAGCAACAAAACAAATCTGACTGAAGATTATAATGAGCCGCCAGGTTAGCAAAAATATCAAAAACACTCACATACAGGTCTTTAAATTGTTTGATACCCTTATCCTGCCACAGACCAAACACTGGCTCTAAAAGCAAAGGAGGGAACATCCATACATTCCTTATCTGCACCGCTTATCCTCAGTAGGACACCCCGAACTGGTTGCCAGCCAGTCGCAGGACACACAGAGACATACAACCACTCGCTCATTCACACCTTGGGACAATTTGGACCGGCCAATTAACCTGACATGCATGTTTTTGGAATGTGGGAGGACACCGGAGTGCCCGCAGGAAACAAGGAGGGAATAAGTGATTGATATTTAATGAGCCAGTCCAGTAAAGAAGAAAAACCTCTGAAGCTTCGCCTAATCTGATATAATTTTTTCAGAAAAATTATCTTAAAATAAATGCAAACCAAATTCTCTATTCGGCCACCAGAGGGCGCTACATGTGTAAAAGAGCATATGTCCTCTATCCTTATCATACGAGTAAGTACCATGAAATAGACATTCGCAACGCGATGTGACATCTAAAAATATGGAACGGATTTCAAAGCCTCACCCTGTGCCAAAGAGCTGGAACGTTGTTACGTACACAGCGACTGGGCTTAAGTCTTGAGGGTGGCCAGACTGTGATGGCATTGAGCTATCAGGGTCCGGGAAGGGACGGACTTAGGTAACTCGCGAGTCCCCGCCGAAAAGATGAGTGGCGGGGCAGAGGAAGGAGGCCTCGAATGCGATGCTTTGACGTAACGCACTTTTGTTTTGATAATAGAGGATTACCTTTGTATTGCTATTGATGCTTTCATTCAAAAGGATCCGTAAGTAACATATTATTGTGCTGAGCTTTCTCGTAGTTCTCCTGCCTCATGGCGAGGATGATAGTGAGACCAATGATTGTGATTTGATACACTCTTCAGCCCAAAACAGTATAGTGAGTGATATTATCAGCCCATCCAGTAATCTTTATCCTGCTACATGGAGTTTGTTTTCATAATGGAAGATTACTTATACATTGATGCTTTTATTTAAAAAAAAAAATAGAAGTACGTAACATATTACCTTGATGAGCGTCTACAGATGCGGGCTGAGGCAGGCAATTCTCTTGGCTCATGGCAGAGAGTGATAGTGAGACCAAGGATTCTGATCTGTCCCAAACAACAGAATTAGTGATAGTATCAGCAAGCTAACAGCAAGTCATGCTGTCCAATATTTTTTTTCTTCTCATTGTATGAACGTCTGTTTTCAATTGATGTTTTTATTCCAAAGGAGCAGAACATATACTTCATTTATGAGTTAAGACAATAAAACATTTGAATGCATTACTTTCTAGCTCTGCCAATCAAATGATGAATACGATGTGGGTTCGTTTGGATGTAAATCTGACTGGACTTTGCTGCACTTCACAACAGAAAAGACTATTACTTTTCCTTTATTTAAGTTACCCCTCCTGGCCAGGAGTAGTACAATGCCAAGACAATTCCTTGACAAGTGAAATCTCTAAAGCAGAAGTCGTGTTTGGCGTTATGTTTCTTCACAGTGTCATGTTCATTTAGCTGCTTGCTGTTGACAAATGTAACACACAAACATACACTCACTCTCAGGGACACAAGCAAAGCAGCTGCTGACTGTGTGACAAAAGAGTGACATCAGCTGAACAAACAACCATGTAAAGTGCACCTTTTCCACTTTAGTTTGGTGGTGGGGTTATATAAGGAGCTAATAAACAAATAATAATAATAATAATAATTTCCTTGTATTGTCATTCTGTGTAACAATGTACACAGAACGAAATGTCGATTGCATCTGACCCTGTGGACACAAATAAAATCATTGGATGCATTTTGAGTTGTAACCAAATTCTTGTTAACTCGGCACCCTGTTCGGCGTGGAAAAAGCCCAACTTTGTGTGTGCTTACGTGCATGCATGTTCCACAAATACCAGTTGTGTATGTAAAGCAAGCAAGGTGTCAATTGGTTTGTCATTGTTGTCTTAGGACTTTTTATCCCTGCTTAAAGAGTCCAGTACACTATAGCACAGGGGTCGGTAACCTATGGCTCGCAAGCCATATATGGCTCTTTTCCTGAGTACGTATGGCTCGGAGATCAAATCGATTGCATATTTTCTCCACGTTGTACCAAATTTGAATGACTGCAATGTACGCGAAGCCAGATCGTTTTTATTTTAATTTTGTTGCAGAGTACATGTGTGCCCCCCCACACAAAAAACCCAAAATATTTTGCGTTTATGGCTCCGAGTCAAAAATGTTCATAACCCAGGTATAGCCAGGGTTGGGTAGGGTTACTTTAACTGGATTACTTTCAATTACTTTTGGATTACTCTAATACCAAATATGCTAATAAAAGACAAAAGAAACTAAATATGAATAAAATGACTAAATTCTGTGCAGGCTTGGGGAGTAACAGAATGCATGGAACAGCAAAAATGATGTTGGCAAGCTGTTTGGATTTATTTTCATTTTGTTTCTGTCGCATTTTATGTTAATTTTGCCGGAGATCAAAGCCAGGAGAGAAAGCTTACTACGTGTTGTGACTCAGAATCTTATTCATATTTAGTTTATTTTGTCTTTTATTAGCATATTTGGTATTGGAGTAATCCAAAAGTAATTGAAAGTAATTAAGTTAAGGTAACCCTATCCAAGCCTGGGTATAGCAGTTGGTGCATACTCACCAACATGACCGTTTTATGCGTTAGACTACCGCCTTTTTCCTCTTTAAAATGCCTACTGTTAATAAAAATCTTCATCTGAGACTAGTATTTTAGTCCAGAGCTCCTTTATTCTGAAGTGAGACTATTTTTTTGCATGTGACAAACCCTCTAACGATCGCATTCGTTTACTATTTTTGTAATAAATTGCCATTTCTGGCTTTAAATCGGGTTTTTAAAAAATTACTATTCTGGAGAGAGCTTGCGTTTCGGGGGTAAAAATAAGAGTGCTTAAAGACGTCTGAAGATTTTTATTGTCAAAAGGTTAGAATGTATGCTCGTGTCCAAAGACGAGGTAAAATTGTGTGGGGCCGACCAATTAGTTTAACCTGAGCTCATCACAATAAATACAAAACATAAAAGTATCACCAGTGGCAACATTTTTTGGGGGAAAAAATGACCAGAGATGCCACGGATGATCAAAAATGATTCCTTAGGATGGATAAAGGGAATTTTCAGAGTTTGCAAATTTACTCGTAGTGGCATTTAGGAGTGACATTTTTACATATCAGGTGGTTCTTAAACTATGTTGGCACTTAAAAAGAAACCTTCTGTTACTGAATGTCTGGCAGTTTTCTCTCATGCACAATAAATCACCAAAGAACAATAAACATTATCAATACCAAAATAAGGATGGAAATTGGAATGTTCAAAGCAGCACCGTCTCTGGGTGCTATATGTGAAATTAGATTTAGTGTACAGTGGAACCTCGGTTTTTGAACGCCTCTCAGTTCGGACAAATCGAAGTCCGACTAAAAATTTAGAGAAATTCTTGCTTTGCTGTTCGGTCAAAAAATCGGAGATCGAACGCCGGTAATGTGTGAGTGCGTACACTAGGGTGCGATGCTGAGCGGGGTACTGGTGTAGATCGCTCTTTTCGTGACCAACTGTTATCGCGTGCGGACGTGCTTCGTTTGCTTTCGCTTTTAATATAAGTGTACCAAGTGTTTTAGCCCTATTTTTATTTTTACGCGTTCATGTTAGCGTAATCTTTCGTACGGAACATTACGATAACGCGAACGTACGATTAGCCTGGGTTAGCTGTATGTTTACGTTAAACATTCAAGGTGTTGGAATGGAGCCCAACATTCAGGGTGTTGGAACGGAGCCCCCTTTCCAATGAACCGCTTACCACTTGTAGTGGAGACCCGGGTGCTAAATGACTTGTAAACGACCTGATTTTTTTATTTTTACACGTTCATGTTAGCGTAATCTTTCGTACAGAAGATTACGATAACGCGAACGTACGATTAGCCTGGGTTAGCTTTATGTTCACGTTAAACATTCAAGGTAAACATTCAGGGTGTTGGAACGGATTAAAACGATTAACATTATTTTTAATGGGAAAAATGATTTCGGTGATCGAACAAATGGGTTTTCGAACAGGGTTCTGGAATGGGTTATGGTCGAGAACCGAGGTTCCACTGTACTTAAAAAGCTGCTCAACAGGGCTTTCGTGCAAGTCAGATATTCTCCATTTTATGACATAAGCTGCAAGCCGAATCCAATTTGACCAAGCGCCCCAGGTGGCCTGAGGGCTATAGTTTGGATGCTCCTGGTCAACATGTTGAACTGAAGAGCAGGGAGTAAAAAAACACTATCAAATTTAATAGCAAAAGTACAAAAATGTGTACATTTCCAACTAGTCCATGATATAATCACGTGAAAGTTGAAACCAGTTTTACACCTCCCTGGAACTTGTACTTCACCAGGCTAGCCAATAAGCAACTTAACAACACCAGTTAACAACTCTGCCGCTATGCAGTCAAAACACCACTAGAGCAGGTTACTGGCTAAGTACTAGAGCATTCTCGTTTTTTTCCTAGTCCAATGAATCTTCTAGGAAGGAATTGAAAGCAGCAGTGGTGTCTGTCAATTTTAACGCTTAGGTTTTGGGGTCCAGGGGTCAGGGGTCATATCAAGAGTCGCTGGGCAGTCCGAAAAGTTTGACGGTTCCGGCCTCCCGACTGTTGTCATACTTGTCGTCCTTGTCGTCGCAGGAATAGGCCAGCAGGTGGCGCTTGGGGTGCCAGGCCACAGTGAAGGTGGGAGAGCACTGCACCTCCCAAAGCTTCTCGCCTGCACACGACATCCATAAATAACATTTCACATGCAACGCTTTAGACCAAGATGTTATAAGAGACATTAGTACATTGGCTAACCGTGGACAAACCTGTTTCAACCTCAGCAATGTCGATGAAGTGGTCTTCCGATGCAGATGCCAGCATTTTCCCGTCGTGACTGAAGCTTAGTGTCCTCACGGGCCAGTCCAGCCTGCGTGAAGCATCACATTAGACCACAAAGTATTAATTGTAATTGCCTTTGTTATAATAATGAAATGTGTTATTGGCTGTAGAGTCACAATACAATAAGTTTGCAGCTGTAACCTTTTTACTATTTTGACTTCTTCACTTATTTCGTCACAATTACCGGTAATGCTCCCAGTGATTACTCACATAACGTAAATTCTGGACAATAAAGCACTACTGTTTTGCTACTTTTTAATGTAAACACTACGGCTATGCGGTGGGGCTTATTCTTTTTTTCCCCTAGGCGTCATCGTGGAAAATGGCGAGCTGCTCCTTTCCGCAACACATGCGCTCTAAATACAAAACACCGCAATGACTGGAAATATTTATGATGCCCTCGGAGAGAAATTCGTCCCCGTTTTTGGTAACATTATTTATAAAAACAGGGGTTGCACAGTACTTTATTTAATATTTGCAACATACTCACAATATTTCAACTTTTTAACCAACTAATCAAGTCCTCAAATCGTAAATCCGAAATTGAACAGCAGTGGAAGTTATCTATTAAAAACGCTCCACTTCTCTTTCTGTATCATCAGCATCAAAGTCAGGTCGCTGAAGTTTCCTTTAATCCTTTAGAAATGCCAAAAAGAGACTGCAAATTGGTCGATTACCGCAGCCACGGATGACAACAACAAAAAGAGACACGTCTGTGTTTCAATCTGGCACTATTCTCCACAGTATCGTCGCCCTGGCACTGTCGACTAGAAATGCATGGCTCACATTTTAGGCGACCCTGTCGTCATTTGTGTTTTCTTTTGGTACAGTAGTAAATCAATGCTTTTAAGCCAGGGCAATATGACAAAAAATGTTATCATGATCAAATATTTCTTATCATTCAATCTTTTTGCCCCTTTTTACATTTTGAGTGTAATTTTTGTCCTCGGGTAAGAGTTGACAAAATCTGATGCGGCTTTAACTAATCTTTAATTTCAGAACACAGACGCATGGTGAGAATATATTACACAAACAGTGGCTTGCGAAACTATTTGGCCCCCTTGAACTTTGTGACCTTTTGCCACATTTCAGACTTCAAACATCAAGATATAAAACTATAATTTCTTGTGAAGAATCAACAATAAGTGGGACACAATCATGAAGTGGAACACACTTTTTGGATATTTTAAACTTTTTTAACAAATAAAAAAACGAAAAAGTGGGTGTGCAAAATTTATGTAATCAAGTCTCTGTATAAATGCACCTCCACTGTGATAGTCTCAGAGGTCTGTTTAAAGCACAGAGATCATCATGAAGAACGAGGAACAAACCAGGCAGGTCCGAGATACTGTTGTGGAAAACTCTAAAGCTGGATTTGGATACAAAAAGATTTCCCAAGCTTTAAACATTCCAAGGAGCACTGTGCAAGAAATAATATTGAAATGGAAGGAGTATCAGACCATTGCGAATCTGCAAAGATCGGGCCGTCCCCCTAAACTTTCAGCTCATACAAGGAGAAAACTGATCAGAGATGCAGCCAAGAGGGCCATGATCACTCTGGATGAACTGCAGAGGTCTATAGCTGAGGTGGGGGAATCTGTCCATAGGACAACAGTCAGTCGTATACTGCACAAATCTGGCTTTTATGGAAGATTGGCATGAGGGAAGCCATTTCTGAAAGATATCCATAAAAAGTGTCGTTTAAAAGTTTGCCACAAGCCAGCTGGGAGACACCAAACATGTGGAAGAAGATGCTCTGGTCAGATGAGACCAAAATCGATTTTTTTGACAACAATGCAAGACGTTATGTTTGTCGTAAAAGCAGGACAGTTTATCACCCTCAACGCAACATCCCCACAGTCAAACAAGTTGGTGGCAGCATCAAGGATTGGGCCTGCTTTTCTTCAGCAGGCACAGGGAAGATGGTTAAAATTGATGGGAAGATGGATGGAGCCAAATACAGGACCATTCTGGAAGAAAACCTGATGGAGTCTGCAAAATACCTGAGACTGGGACAGAGATTTGTCTTCCAACAAGACAATGATCCAAAACATAAAGCAAAAGCTACAATAGAATTGTTCACCGAAAAACATATCAAGGTGTTAGAATGGCCAAGTCAAAGTCCAGACCTCAATCCAATTCAGAATCTGATGTTTGAAGTCTGAAAAGTGACAAAAGGTCAAAGTTCAAGGGGGGCAAATTGTTTCACAAGCAACTGTAATTTCACAAATATGAGGAACATTAAAAAACAAGTGAATACCTTCTCAGATGGAGAGCTAGTTGCAGGTATACACAGATAGCGCCAAGCTAGCTAGCCGCTTGTTGCTCACTGGCCCTGTGCTTGTTGAATTTATGTAAGCGCTCATTTGGAACAGAATTTGATTTCTCTTCAGCCTGTTTTTAGCAGGTGATACTGTTTTCTTTGGAGGAAAAAGGTTTGTACCCGTCCTGGTTGGCACATTTCGGCAAAGTCGCAGTGCACATCGCCTGTGTTTTTTGTTTTTTTAGCAAATACCTCCAACTAGCTGAAGATGGGAGGCCTATCTTGTCTATGACTCTTTCAGCATGCTTTGATTGTGTATGCTGGGGGTTATCCTTAGTCTCTTTATCCCTAATTTTGACCGTCTTGTTGTCATTTTGCTGAGCAAAATGATTGCCTGGTCTTCATCACCTTCTTCGTCTCCTGAATGTTGGTTTGGCACTTGCGTTATTATTGCTTTAGCGAACCAATTTTTTTCCAGTGGTTGGGTGGTAATTACAGTTTAAATGATCGACTTTTATCGAATGTTTTTATTATTTATTGTGGCAAAAATTATGACGATAATTACCATTATTGTTTTATCGCCCAAGCCTACGCGCGTGTCTTTGCAATTGCCGTCTTGAATGTTCACGTGATCCGAAAATACGTGACATAAACAGAACGGAGCAGAAATTGGCATGGCGACATATGCATCCTGCAGCCATAGGTGTCGACACCAAATTCTACGAGCAAATAATGAGAGGCGTGCAATGGGGTTTAAAATGTGAAAAATGGACGTGAATTAGTTCATTTTTATGGCTGTTTGAACCCGCATGTTGAAATCTGGTGCCGTTTGTACAAAAAAATAAAATAAATATATATATATATATATATTTTAAAAAGTCCAAAGCACTAAGAGGAGAAGGAGAGATAAATACAAGGACAAGTGTGGGAAGCGTCCTATCTCGTGACAGTCCGGAAGAAGTTTCATTTGTTAAATGCTTAAGGATGCAATTTTTGTCTTGTTTTACTAAATAGGAAGCATTTAAATGTATAATAATTTTAAACAAATAAAAGCTTATACTTCACAGATTTCGTCTCTCCCAGGTTCCTTTTGGAACATAAGCCTAGCAAGAAACGAGGGATTACTGTACTTTAAAACTGTATATTGGTGAGCAAGTATATTGGTGCTCACAGACCTGTAATATTTTGTAACTCGGGCGTTTTTTCCAGCCAAACAAGATTCAAAAGGCGACAGGTACTCACCTGGAGAAGCAGCGTACGCACACTAGTTCGTCCAAGTCCCAGAGGCTGACCAGCGCGTCGTTGCTGCCCGTGGCAAAGTATTTGCCCGTCGGGTCAAACTTGATGCAGATGCAGTTGGACGGGTGCGCGTTGATGGACTGGATGGTCTTCAGCTCAGGGTAACTGCAACAATCACTTATCAGACTTTGGAGCCCACAAATTTGCTGGCTCTCTCGCATTCATCACCTTAAAATGTTGATGCAGCCGTTTCCGTTGGTGAGGAAGAACATGTCGTTATCGTTGTTCCAGGAGATCTCATTTACCTCAAACTTGAACTTCTCCTCAGCCTTGGTCTTGTGTGTCTTGGCATCGATGAAGGTGACCACGTCTTCCTTGTTACCCACTGCGATCGTTTGACCATCAGGACTCCAGCAGATATTGATATTCTCACCTTTGGGGCAGGAAAATATGGGCAAACGGAGAAGGATAATTGTCAAAAATCAATGATGAAAAAGAAATTCATGGAATTTCATATAAAAAAAAAAAGTGCAATTCCAAAGTATTATAACCTCAATGAATGTATGAATTAATCTTAAATAAAATTCGATATGGTTGGTAGAAAGCAATGATTCAAATTAAGCAAGCGAAAAGCTACATTCATTGACCGTCAGGCTGAAACCATTTAATTTACTTCTTCTCCATCACAAAGTATACTGAGTAAATAATCAATTTAGTGACCTACAGTCTACAATCTATTTTTCTTTTTCCCCACCTTTGGTGTTGACGACAGCAGCGCACTTGGTGGAACGCACGTCCCAGATTCGCACGCTCTTGTCACCTGAAGCGGTGACAAACAGGTCCGGGTTGCTGGGGTGCCAGCACAGTTGATCCACGCTGTCAGTGTGTCCGCGGTAGTAGTTCTCCTTCACCTGCACCCAAATTTAAGTCATGTGAACAAACACTCACTCGTACCTGGCACCATAGACCCGTAGAACAACTGACTCATATACAACTGATTACCAAATTCATCGACAAATATTTTCATTAACAGTTAAATGTTAATTATGCTATGCAAAACTAAAATGTGTTTTCTATAATCCTAATATCAAATGATATTCTGTTTCAGGAGTCAAATTATATCTATTTGTATTACCCTAATTACTAAGCGTGTAAAATGGCTGTACAGGCAACAATTACTACATTTTCTCATCAGAAACCTGCATGCTTACTAAATCAACTAATGAAATGTGTTGGCATTGTAGTTCAAGATTTGGAATTGAACTGCAATGATCTTTCCACAGCAGCACGGCGGCGCAGTGGTTAGCGTGTGTGTGGCACAGTTCTAAGGTCGTGGGAACCTCCTACATGGGTTCAAATCCAGCTACCGGCTTTACTGTGCGGAGTTTGTATGTTCTCCCCGTGCTTGCACTCCTGTTTCCTCCCACATACCAAAAACATGCATTTCAGGTGAATTGGCCGGTCCAAATTGTCCCTAGGTGTGACTGAGCGAGTGATTTGTCTGTCCCCGTGTGCCCTGCGATTGGCTGGCAACCAGTTCAGGGTGTCCCCTGCCCACTGCCCGGAGATGGCTGGGATGGGCTCCGACCTCCCATGACCCTGATAAGGATAAGCGGTATAGCTGATGAGGTGAGATCTTTCCACAATTGTGTTTGTTTATTATTCATGTACCATGATGTAGGGGCCGCAGTTGACCATTATCTACCCTGATTGGCTACAAAAGCGGACATTTGGTTGGATTCATCCTTTACTGTATCTTTCACGGGTGGGAGACAGTTGCGTTGAATACTTCAGCTTACGCCAACTACACCAATTTTAATTCAAATTCACCACCTCAAATGCCCACTTCTTTCTCTGCGAAATCTGAAGAACCTCCCTCCCTCCCTCAAAAGGTTTTCCCCTCAGAGCCACACGGTTCGCCCATTTTGACTATAAAACAACGAATTTCCCAGACAGGGGATAGATTCTCATGCCTGATGACTAAAAGAAAGAAAAAAAGCCCACAAAAATAAAATTAAGAAACATTGAGAAGGGGTCGCGCAAATGAGGTAATCCCGCTTTCAGGATGACCAGGCTGCAATAAATGTTGCATGGGCATAAATAGACATTTCGCATTCAACATCTATCCATCTATCTACCCTGGTCATATCCCTTGAGAGGGGTGACCGACAGCAAGACAAACACATACAAAAACAAAGAAAATACAAAAGGGAAAAAGTAGCAAAAAACACACACATTTTTTTGGACCAAGGCCAACTCAAATGCCCAAACACCCAAACAAGTTAGGCACCTCGGCACCTAAGTTGGTCTTGCTTTTGTCCCTCCAGATGAAACGGGACACAAGAAAGCGTTCAACATGGTCCTATATTCAACATGAGCAATAAAAATAACTAAAAGTTGCGAAAATTTTGTTTTATTCTATTCGGTTCAGAAACAAAACTATTAAAATATTCCCAAGAATGACATTTTCCAGTATTTACATTAAAATTTTCTGTTAGTGCCTTTTCTGTGCGAGTGAGATCTCAACATGCAAAACCCAAAAGTTGTGTTTATCGCCAAATGAGGAATTTGATTTGCATCGCTCAGGATTTTTTTTTTAACGTTTTTAGTTATTTTATCTTATGAGAATATGATCTATTAACTTTTGCATGACTATTATATGTAAGATAATTTCTATAACAGTGTGTAATGGGAGGTTTGTTTTGGTTGCGCCTTCATTTCCATTCATAGTTTTACCGTGGAATTGCCTCACCAGTCTGTCTTTTTCCAGGACAAAAACGCTCGCACTTTTGTCCACGGAACCCGACGCCAGTCTCCTGCCATCACAGCTCCACGCCACAGAATGAACTTTCGCTGAATGCGCCGGGAACTCGCGACTTTTGTTATTCGTTTTAAAAGTCTCCTGCATCGTTTGATAGTAGCGCGTCGCCATTTTGGCTTGGCCACAACCGGAAGTGGTGTAATGAGGGAGAAGAGCATTGGAGTAGATTTTAAAAAAGTGCGTCCTCTTGTTGCAGCGGAGTGTCACTACGTCTCGTGAGACAACTTTCATTTCATTCGAAAATTCAAAACGGTATAGATAGGCTGGTGTCCAAAGTTTTCAAAAAGCGGGCCGGATTGATACGCTGAAAATGTGTGAGGGCTGACCTCAGCCTGGAATTCTTTGAACAGTCTTTAAAAATTCACCCTACGTGAATGGTTTGCAGTGCTTTGTGATCACCGCCGTGACTTTGACGCTTGCCTTTGTAGTTTTTCATTTGACTCGCAGGGTCTCGTGAAAAATTGCTGCTGTGCTGTTAAACAACTTCCAGTTGCTTCACCTTTTTACCGCGTTTGTTTTCAGGTAGCATTTTGTAGTTCCTATGTTTCGTCTGGCAGTGCGTCTTGATATTCTATTCTCTGAAAACAGCCACAGGCTCTTGGAAAATTAGGCAGACGCAATTGTTTCGGATTTTGATGAAAAATACTCCAATATCCACTTGTCCTGGATGAAGTGGCTCTCACAGTCAACTTTCCTTTTTAAAAAATTTGCAGCCACTATGTCAAAAATGGGTTGGGCTAAAAATCTCAAAGAAAGCCAAGGGTAAGGTGGCCAAATGGCGACTGCAATCATCTGGTGAAATGAAGATTGTTTTTGGTACGAAGTTATTTTATAATGTGGTCAACATTAATCACATTTGTGACAGAGTCTGCGAGCCAATGAAAACATTATCACTGGCCGTAACTGGCTCTGGGCCGGACTTTGGACATGCCTGGTATAATCCAAAGGGACATATTGCAATAAAAACGCACTATGTTTACTTTTTTTTTAAAATAAAACCATGACAACTAATTAAAATCACATTATTCTGAAAAGTATGCCGTTTTAAAATTTAAAAACAACATAAAAATGAATTATGATGAAATGACTATTATAATATTTAAAGAAAGCCCTTTTTATGACATAAGCTTGTCTTTAGAAATGTAATGTTCGTTTCAAGGCAAATGATATTGATTGCATTTTTGATTTATTATTTGAATGATGACACTCTTGGTCAGATTTACAAATAAATGAACCGTGATCTTTTTCATCATTGTTGTATTGTCTTTTGAACATAAAAGTATGAATAGATAGGCGATCCAGCATTATGAAAGATGTCCATGTATGAGAAAAAAAATCCTTAATGGCTATACTATTGCTAATTCTATTGCTTGGGGTTGAGGTGTGCACCAAATCATAATCCCTGGTTGCACTATTGCCCTCTGCCATGAGGCAAGAGAATTGCATGCCTCACTCCATATCTGCAGACGCTCAGCACATTTACTAATATGTTACTCAAAGTTCCTTCTGAATAAAATCATCAATAGATAGGTAAGATAAAAAAAAAAGTCCATGTAATGAGAAAAATAATCAATGTGTGGCTTGATTTGCAAAAACTATAGCTAATTCCACTGTTTGGGACAGATGTGTGCAACAAATCATAATCCTTAGTCTCACGTCACTCTCTGCCATGAGGCGAGAGAACTGCGTGCCTCACTCTGTATCTGCATACTCTCAGCACACTAATTACATTCTAATTGTATTCATTAAATACATGTGAAAATTCAGCGATTTTGATATAGAAAGTCCCAAAATTGTGAAGCTAAATGAGAGTAAACCAAAACACTTATGAAAATGTAACTATTCGATACCTCTTTAATTTTATAATTCCATAAAGAAGGATGCGGCGCAGCCTCACTTCCCTCACCAATTGCATGTCACTGTGTTGCATTTTAAACAACAGTAATTGCAATATAATATATCAATGCACAATTATTATATCAGTGTTTGTATTACCGCGGCTCTGAATTCCTAAAGCACACTCACTACACAAGATGTTTATTTGTTCTTATTCTTATTCTTATTCTTATTCTTATTCTTATTCTTATTCTTATTCTTATTCTTATTCTTATTCTTATTCTTATTCTTATTCTTATTCTTATTCTTTTTAATTTATTATAATGTTGCTGTAATTTGATATTATATTATGTTTTATTATATTAGATGATACTTTATTATGCACTCGTGATTAATTATGGTAAACCGCTGATTAAATGGGCAAAGTGGTGACGTCACAGAAGGGGGTTGTCTCGCGTTTTGTGGATGTAGAGGTCCCCGAAGAGTCATTGCTTCTCCAAAGATGCCATCTGGACCGGCGGAACCGAGCTAATTTTAAGACCCTTCTCAAGCTAAATACAAATATTGTTTCCCCTTTATCTTTCCTTTCTTTTTCTTAAATATTTGGTTTGTCCCCAACATGTCTTCGGGCTTGTCGCCGGGATGCGAAGAGGAGATGGATAAAGACGCGCACATGCCGACGACGGAGGTAAAACCGAAATTTCCGTCATCCCTTCTGATCACACTCAAAGGTGCTTTAGAGATTTTATATTTATAGCTACTTAGTGAATCGTGGACGAATTATATCAACGTGCTCATCACATTTGATTTCACCGGCCGGCTTTTCTGCCTTTCTGGAGGACCCCTCCCTAAATGATTGTGCAGACTAAGCATGGCTCACATACGTATTTGTATATCCCTTCGTACAATTTTTGCTCAACAGCATTTCGTGCTCTATTAATCATTCCCATATTTAGCCTAGTGTTAATGCTGTATACACTGCATTATTTTTTTTAAATGACAGGCAAGAACAGTAGGGGGCGCCTCCAGAAATGTTTCATGGAAGGGTGGGAGCAAAACACGACACTTCAAATCTTGGGGTATCAAGACAAAATTGATTGGGATTGATGATGGTTAGAAATTACCTAGTTGTGATTTGAAACAACAATGAAAATATGAACATTTGGAAAAATATATATTTCGGAAAAAAAATACAAGTTTAGTTTTTGTGTTCAGCTGGGTTGGCGCATATTGTGTCACTGCCAATATTTTCTCATTATCATAAAAACGAAAGAAAAAATAAGACAAACATTTGCAAAATCATGCAATGGTCTTTGGGGGTAGCACATATCCTTCAACACATAATTTACCTCGTTTTTATGTCGGGCTTGTTTACAAACTAATCACGAGAAGTTAGTATATCAAAATGTTGTACTTCTAAGTCAAGTCATGGTTATTTTTATAGCCCTTAATCACAAGAAGTCTCAAAGGGCTGCACAGACCACAGATTATTACGGACTATTATTACACCATCCCCTGATCTGAAACCTACATGAGGGCAAGGAAAACAATTAAAAAAAAAAACAGCAAGAGGAAGATTAAAAAAAAACCTTGATAAGGGCAAGCACATGATGTAATCCCCCTGCCAGAATGACCACGCTGAAATGAATGTTGCAAGGCCATAAACAAACATTACACAGACATCTTCAACATGAAACATAAGACATTCGTAAGCTATAGAATATAAGTGAGTTTTAAGCCTAGTTTTAAACAGTCCCACTGAGTTCGTAGATCGAATCTCAGAGGGCAGAGTATTCCACAGCACAGGGCCGCAAATAGGGAATGCTCTGGTACCTGCAGATCTCTTCTTGGCTCTTGGGATGGATGTTAAAGTGCCAAAAACTGTCAGTTTTACCGCCTGTGTGGTTTAAACCTCTCTTACATTTCCAATAATGTAACAATAACCACTTTTGAACTTTTAAATGTTTTGATTATTAAACTGAAACTTATGTTCTGTAGATATTTGTTTTCAGTGCTATCTCTTCGATTATAATTGTCTTTAATGTCATGGATAATATTGAAGTGGATATATTTTACGACCACATTGGACATGGCACTTCAGAATTAAATTCAAGTATTTAAAGAAAAATTACAAGATAAATAGATAATATTAGCATATATAGGCAATATTTACAAGGCAGCGCTTGTAGACTGGTCTAACTGTACCTGGTGCGCTTGATTGGGCAGGTGATGGTTCTGGGGAAGAAATTGCCTTTGAGCCAGTTAGTCCTTGTTTTAAGGGATCTCTACTGTCTGCCAGAGGGCAGCAAATCAAAGAAGTGATTGGCAGGGTGAGAGGAGTTCTTAATAATGTTTTTGGCTATAGTGCATTAGTACAAGCTGGCAATGTCCTCCTGACTTGGGAGGGAGCCACCAATGGGCTGGGCTGTGTTAATGACCCTGTGCAAGGCTCTCCTGTCTGCTGCTGTGCTCCCAGCTTACCATACCATGATGCCATATGCTAGTCGACTTTCTAATGTGGCCCTGTAGACAGAAAGCAGCAGCCCCCGTTCTTCCAGGTGTTTTTTTCTTTAGCGCTCTCAGTAAAAGGAGTCGCTGCTGGGCCTTCACTACCATGTTCTGAATGTGGCGGACCAGATAGTTCATTGGAGATGTGCACACTCAAGACTTAAAAGAAGGGAACTCTCTCTGCTCAGTCACCATTGATGATGAGTTGAGCTGGGTCCTTGCTTTTTCACCTTAAGTCGAGTATAACTTACTGGAACCTGGTGCTGACCAAGGTAGCTTCTTCAGAGAACTCAACAATTGTATCCATTAAGTGGGTCGGTGAACATTCAGAGGTGTAGAGGATTAAAAGCAGAGGGCTCAATGCACATCACTGGGAGACTAAGGTTCTCAACGGTTTGGTGAAAGAGAGGTGTTGGCTGAGTTGAACATACTGTGGGCAGTTTGAATGAGAAAAGTAAAAAAAAGTTTCTCCACCAGGATCTCCAGGATGATGCTATTATACATAAAGGTTGATGTACAAGAAAATCCCCCTGACATAGCCCCAATGGTGCTCCAAGTGACTCGGCTCATTGTGAATTGTGGTGTTTTTGACGTCATCTGTTTGCCCTCCAGGGGTGACCAGCCCTGTCCTTGAGAGCCGCATGTCTTGCATGTGTTTGGAGTTTCTCTGCTCCAATACAGGTGATTCCAACCAACGGGATCATAATAATAATAATAATAATAATTTCCTTGTATTGTCATTCTGTGTAACAATGTACACAGAACGAAATGTCGATTGCACCTGACCCGATGCAGCCGCAGCCAAGAGAGGGCGCCGCCGACCACTTTTTAAGTCTTAGGAATGACTCGGCCGGGGCGCGAACCCGAACCTCCCAGTCTCAAAGCGGGCGCCTTACCATCTAGGCTACTGAGCTGGTATCAAGCTCTCACAAAGCTTGCTTACAAGCTGAAGAATGGCATCACCTGTGTTGGATCAGAGAAACCTCCAAAACAAGCAGGACATGCAACTCTCGAGGACTGGGTTGGCCACCCCTGCAGTAGGCAAACTGATGATGGTCCAGTGTGGGAGCTGGAGAGTCTTAATGTCTTTATCACATCAAAAAAGAATCAAAATGTGAAAAAACTTCCACAATAGGTCATGAAAACGTGTAAGATTTGAACAATTAAATTCTCAAAATTCTTGCAGGTACATGTCTTTTTACCTCTACCCTTCGTAAGATGTTTAAAAGTGGGTAAACACAGGCCCAAACATGGATAACGCCTGGTCAGGGGAGCCTGTGTCCATTTGCAAAGTGTTAGCCGTTAGCGTGAGAGGTATATCAAAAAGTGGGCCAAGTGCTTCCTGCTGCAGGCAGAGGGGGACTCTTAAAATTGAAAGTGAGTGAGGATGTTTCACCTCGCCACGACACTGTCAGATTTACATAGCGTCATCCTAAAAGAGGCAATGACGTCGTGTAACGCCGCGTAATGTGTCACAAAGCAAAAGGCTTTCAACAAAGTTGTTATTGATTGATTGACATTTTATTTTTTCCCTCTGTTCATCTAAACACGAGGTTGAAAAAACAACAACTTTATAAAACAATTGAGAAAACAGATTATTTTTCATTATTTTCAATTCTTGTGGTAGCTTAGACAGTTCTCCCTCGCTGTATCGCTGTTTACCTTTGACAGTTTTGCTACTTAGCGGATTTTCGTCGTGCATTATGTTCTGTGTTCCGCGCCTTCTTTGCCTATGTC
This sequence comes from Urocampus carinirostris, assembly GCF_059441175.1. Lineage (NCBI taxonomy): Eukaryota > Metazoa > Chordata > Actinopteri > Syngnathiformes > Syngnathidae > Urocampus > Urocampus carinirostris. The sequence goes on from NC_142357.1 coordinate 15,658,713, forward strand.
TGTCTGTATCTGCTTGTGTGTCAATAACGTTGTAGTCTAAATTGTACACGCAACTAAAACAGCTTAATGAACCTATATTATTTACGCGCAAATCTTTTTCAATTTTGAGTTTTTCTAAAAGCCATCTCATCAACAAAACACTCTGAATGCTTAAGAAAAGAAGAGTAGTGTCCTGAAATATTTTGCACACCTCAATAGTGGAAATCAGGAGCAAAATTATTTTTAAAATAATACGTTGACAGTAAAGAATTAATTTAATAAAATATTACCCTTTTACTTATTGTTTGAAATGTTATTTTCACTAGACATTTTACGCCACATTTTTGTTTTTCATTAAGGCCCACATGATGGCGACCAACTATCATCTGAAGAAGAAAAGTGTTAGTGTCCTAGATCAATAGTGCATTATAGCAGCATGATTATTTCTAGAACTATAATTTGACAACAAAACAAACAAACAGTTCAGTTATAAAACAATACACTATTAATGCTTGAGCCTGTAAATACGGTTTGTTCTTTGGTTTCAATATACAATGGAGGAATAATAAACAAATACAGGTTTCAGGTGGCACTGTGGTTGGGTGGTCAGCGCGTAGCCTCACGGTGCGGAGGTCCAAGATACAATTCCAGCTGCCGCTGCATTCCCATGCAGAGTTTGCTTGTTCTCCCCGTGCTTGCGCGGGTTTCCAGCTGGCACTCCGGTTTCCTTCCACATTCCAAAAACATGCATGTCAGGTTAATTGTCTGGTCTAAATTGTCCCTAGGTGTGAATGAGCGAGCGAATTGTCTGTCCCTGTGTGCCCTGGGACTGGCTGGCAACCAGTTCAGGGTGTCCCCTGCCCACTGCCCAAAGATAGCTGAGATGGGCTCCAGAACCCCCGCAACCCTACTGAGGATAAGCAGCGGTGATAATGGTAGGATGAAAATAAAGGGTTCTCCTTTTTGTAATCAATAACATAATCCAAATACTATAATATTGCAGTAATACGATTTGATTATTTGGATTACTTTTGGATTACTCCAATACCAAATATGCTAAAGAAAGAGACAAAATTATCATGATAAAAATACAATAACAACATTTTGTATAAGATAAATGTACAATGTAAGCTTAATTTATTTTTTGAGGAAACCAAGGTCATGTCGTTGCCTCCAGTCATACAAAAAGTGCTTAAATTTCAACCACGCTGTGTACTTTATTCAATAAAAATAAAACTGTTTCTTTCACATGGCAGACAAGATATGTTCTGTTTTAATTCACATAAAGAGCACATTAAAAACGTAATATTCTTTTGAAAACAAACTCCGGAATGGCCTTTGTCCTAGTTTAAGTTTTACTTGTTTGAAGTGGGGGTTCCAAACCTCTTGACAATATAAGATTTACTAGGCTAAGTAAAACATTCTCACAATTAAACAATACAGACATTTCTACCTTGCAATTACCCTATCAGCGCATTATGTTGATGTTAAAATTGTTTTAAATAAAATGGTAATCCTGCACAAGTGTACAATTGTATTTAAAATCCTTATTGTATTATAATTTTTTTTTGGCGATCCTTATTTTAACTCAATTTACCTGTAATTTGATTACATCTTTTCTTCCTGTAACTGTAACAGAATACGATGACATTTCTGTGTCTCCTAAATACGTAACGTTACATGTATTCCGTTACTCTTCAATCCTGCACGTTGCAGTTTGAAAAGTGTCCTTTCGATGGATGTTGGGTGTCCTTCAGAACAAAATTGTGTCTTCTTGACAGAGTCATTATTGATTTGCACATTTTCTAGCAATTTCAAAGATATTGTGTCATCCCCTAACGCTTGTGTAACGCCTGACTTGCATTTGGCAGTGCAGCAGACTGACGGAGCAGAGGGACGAAGCCGAGAGACAACTCAAGCACATAAAAAGGGGTGAGTTTGCCCTCCCCCTTGTCACTTCTGAGGCCCAATGTTAACATGCGTTGTTGAAAGTGGAATAAGAAAAAAAAACCTCACACGCCTCTATGGGGAATATACGAGGATGACCCAGGAAGTGTCGTTACAGTTGTGATTATAGATTTAGCGAGTTAGTCTTTAGCACCAACTCGTTTCTTTTCCTGTCATGACGATCCACAGAGGTAAGAATATACAATCACAGATTCCTTTTTTCGCTTCATATTGATGATCATCATTATCAATACGCTTTTTTTCAAATCAGTGTTCAAGTGTCCTATGTCAGTACAGTGTTTTTTACGACAGTATTTTTATTAGGCATACCTGATTATAAGGCGCACCTTCAAAATATACCCCTGTGAGCTATTTATTTCACATATAAGTCACGCTTGACTATAAGGTGTTTGTAATTAAAACTACAGGGTTCCAAAAAAACAAACATCAGAAAATTAATAAATAAATAAACCGTAGAACATAAATATTAGAAAATATGAATTTGCAACTGAATTCATTTGATTCGTTCCTAAATAGTTACCGTATGTAGAATCATTTCATTGTATTGTTATGCTTTTCTGATTTTATTTACCGTAATCCCGGTCTATTAGGCGTACCGTGTCATTTCATTTGTTTTTTTTGGTGCACCTTTTAGTCTGGAAAATATGGTAATGTAACGTGTAAACGTGTTACAAACAAACCGAATTGGGTTCATGAAGCAAGTTAAATTGTATCCTCTAACTAAGGTTTTAAAATAAAAAATAAAAAACGAGTAAATATTTTCAATTTGGTTGTTGATTTAGTTTTGATTGATTTTGAATTGAATTTGATTTAAAAAAAAACAGCAGGAAAATTTGACTTTTCGATTTTTACTATCAAATTGTACAACAATAACAATGCTCTTATTTTTCTTATTTTTAGATACTTTTTATTTCAAATACTCATTTATTGGTTTGGAATTTTGCATTTATTTTCCATAGCATGGCACTCACTGAGAGGGAATTGACATAGTTTTACGTCATATTGCTGTCACGGGTAAAAAAAACAAAATCCTCGCAAAAGGTCAGCCCAAAATAGCTGAAAAAAAAGATGTGGTTTGGTCACTTTGAGATTCCGTTGTTCGCAGTGGCTCTTTGTGGAAAACAGTTACCTCTGTTCGAGTACTTACCTAGTACGAATACATTTGTTAGATCCTATCAAATGTTTCTTTTTTTTTCGCATTAAACTGATGAGTGATTTAGCACGCCAGTAAGCCGGACGTAGCTTTCTTCACTTGTCATGTGCTGAATTATTGAGACTAGAAGAGTTGAATTATTGACGGTACTAACAGCATTGCAGCGCTAAATGCAGGGCGGTCAACCTGACATATTGCAGATCACATTCACTACCGCCTCATTTTTGTTTTGCAACTTTCGCCACAACTGGACTTGTTGGGTTTCATTCTTAAAATTTTTGTGTCACATAGTTTATTTGGAGAAAAAAAACGTCCCGTGGTTTTGTCTGTTTACTCAAATATTTTTTAAGACTAGTCTTTTTGAGGCCTGCCCTGTGGGAGGCCTCTTTGCTCTGATTGGGCAACACTTTCTTGAAAATCACTGGTTTGAAATACGGTTAGTCCAAAGAAACAAAAGTGCAATCAATTAAAGGGACTGTGTGTATTATTTAGCCACTCCTCACTCAAAATATAACTTAATTGATTAAAGGAAAAAACACTGGTTTAAATATTAATAAAAAACACATTAACCAAACGAGCATTCTTTAAAATAGTTGTGTGTCAGGACCAGAACAGGAGCAGGACCCATTTGCGTTTCTCACAAGTTTTGTTAAAAGGAAAGAGGAAGGGTTGCGCCCAGGATCCAGTGTTCGCTAGGTGCGGAGAGCAAGTCGCTCTCGTACTCGCTCTCGATTGTGATCCGAACACGGAAGTGGATCTTCTGTAGCGAACGATGGCGGTGTCAAGGACGGAAAAACAGGTCGATAGCTGGGACAGGAGAGCAAAAACGTTGTCTGGGTCAGAAACGGGTCGTAAGCCGGGATGGGAGAGCATACGTGGTCAGGATCAAAAACAAGTCGTAAGTTGGGACGGGAGGGAAGACGTGGTCAGGATCAAAACGGGTCGTAGCCGGAGACAGACGGGAGCAAAAATGGGATAGATGGGAGTCAGGATCAAAAAAGGCTTGCCCAGTATTCACTGAGGTTCGCATACGGACTGACACCAGGGGACAGACAGGACTGGGTACAAATACTGATCGGGAGCCAATCAGAACCCGCGACAGTTGGCGCCAAATGAGCGGGCATAGGTGCTTCTCATCAGTGATCATGACATTGTGGGCCAATAAATTTGCGCTACATAATAATCTAGTGGTCTAATAATACACCGTCCTTTTCAAGTTTGTTAAGAAATTAAACCATCTAATCAAGACTACCTCAAACTTCACCAGACAGTCAAAACCAAAGCAGTCATCTTGCTGCTACCCAAAAAACAAAAATCTTGCGAAAGGCTAGGCAAAAGAATGGTCACTCTGTCTTTGTATTCTTCCTTGTGCATTTGAGAACTCAATTTTGGTTGCACTCGACAGTAGAGCTAAATCTAGTGGTCAAATAATACACACTGTCCCTTTGAGCATTTTGGGTGTTCCAGTCTCAATTTTTCCCTTTGCTGAAGTAATAGCAGGTTTTCTGCCCTCAATTTCCGCAAGTAATCCTTTTGTCAATACCAGAAAATATCATAAACAACCCGAGAGCTAATGTCAATGTGAAAGCAAAGAAGCTCATAGAGTGGATCAATCAGCTCTAAAAGCATCTTCACTTCTGCTGTGCGCATGTGCATGTGTTTGTTAACGTGTGGATGTTTGGATGTGTGTCAGTGTCTCAGATGGTGATTGAGGAAGTAAGCGTTCTACAGACTCAGCTGGAGATTGAAAAGTCATGTCGGGAGAATGCCGAGGTACTCGCTGCCAAGGTACGCTTCACTAAAGCTTTTTACCATTAAAATGGTGTGATGGGTTTTCCTATGTCTTATAATAATAATTATTATTGTTATTATAACAAATGTTGTTATTGGGCCCGGCCGCGAGAATGTCGTCAAACATTAATGGTCCATGGTACAAAGAAGGTTGGGGTCCACTGAGCTAAAACACTAATGTGAAGTACTATTTTTCTTTCTTTACAGGAAAATATATTGACGTTTTGTAAATAAGAACAAAAATCATATAAAGGCAACATTTTCATATAATTTTGTAAAGAAATAATTCAGAAGTGTCCCCTGCTGCAGTTGATGTGACAACCCATGTTTTATTCATTGGCTGGTCAAAGGATTTATATTTTTTTGCATTGCACTATTGTAATATTTTTTTTACTATCAGTAATTTTTTGGGGGAAAAAATGAGTACATTGTTTTTTTGCGGTCTTCCTCTGCCTTTTGGTGCTTTTGTCGGTCCAGGGTGTTCTGTTGACATGAAGGCTTTTTGAGAAAGTTGAAATCGAAAAATATATGTAATGTCGGTTTGTCAAGCTGTTTTACATACATGTTCAACTCATGATGACGCACAGGCATATACAGGCAGAACTGGGGCAGGGCAAACACAATGCTAATAAAAATTTGCTAAATAAACCGCGATACAACAAGGGATTACATTATTAGCAAAAAGTGCTTGCTAGCTACATCATGGTCTTATCACTATTGGCCTAGAGCAGAATCATGATTGAATTAAAGCAATTAGATTGGTTGCAAATGTGTCATGAAGTGACATTGATTGACACCTAATGACCCCTCCCGCAGCTAAACTACCAAAACAGGAAGTTGAAATGCCTGAGCCTGTCAGCTCGTGCGCCATCTCAGGACGAGCATCTTACCGGCATCAGTGATGGCATCACCATGGAGACTGATGATGGCGAGACACCTGCCGACGACAATGAGCCAACGCCTGATGACTTCCAGGGTTACCGGCAGCAGGTCAAAGGTAATGCGCCTGATCTGCACTTTTGAGTGTAAGGAAAATTGCGACAAAGGCATAAATATGTGTGTGCATTTTAGAATTACGCGAGTCATTGAGCAGCCTGTTGGAGGAGAAGAAGAACTTCCTTCGCCAGATTGACGATCAGCAAAGAAGAATCGAGGAACTTGTTGACAAGGTCGGCATTATACAGTATACTGTCATTTCCTTTCTTCCCCTTTGACGAAACGGAGAAGTTTAATTTTTTTATTTTTAACCGACAACGGCAGTCAGTGCAAGACGAGACAGATGCAAAAGATCTTCGCCATGCCGTTGAGAGGCACAGCAAAACCATTGAAAATTTCAACAGAGGTGAGAAGTTGGACAGACGCTCACGTCTTTTGGGCTAAGACTTTTAGTTGTGAAGTTGGCGGATGTTGAGAAGTTGAAGGTCGGTTGGCCGCTGGGTGTTTCGTTTGTGTCTGTGGCCAGTATCGACCATCGCAACGCAAGAGTACCAGGATTTGAAGGAGCAACTGGACTTGGAGCAAAGCCTTCGCGTCAAAGCTGAGACGTACGCGCACCAGGTCAGGAAACACACTATGTGAAAATTGAACCATCCCCCAAAAAAACATTTCTTTGCCAATGTTTTACCTACCAGTCAAAACATAAATCACCAAGCTCATCTTAAATTCAATGTATGCAGGACAAAAAAAATTCATGTATTTATTTATTTATCAATGTATTCGTTTATCCATCCATCCATCCATCCTTCCATCCATCTCAGGGTTTTCCAACCTTTTTGAAGCTGGGAGCTATTTTTTTTAAATTAGTGCAAAGGGCTACCAGTTTCATATGCATTTCTAAAATAACAACTTATCATGTTAGTATAATTTTGTTACCATGTTGTTACCAGGTTAATTATTAGAAATACGATTGAATAGACTCAATGGACCACAAAAATAATCATTCTACTAAAAAACCCCACAATGACCCAGCACTGGTGAGCTATTGTCAGAGGTAGTTCGCGGGCTACTTAAAAGGCTAACTGGTGCCAGCAGCCATCACGTTAGCAATCCCCAATATATTTATTAATTAATTTGTGTATTTCAATTTTGTTTCTTTATTTCCCTTTTATATTAAATTTTTGAATTTTGAATTTATGCCCTTATTATTTTTTTATCATTTATTTTTTGTATAATGTACGTTTGTTGTTTTATTTGTACTTAAAGAGACAGTGTTTATTATTTTATTTATGTCACTGAGGATGACTACAAACTATGGAGTTTTAAAATGGCCTACCTCTTTTCTTTTTTCTACTACCTTTTTGAGGTTTTCGGCTATCCCTGGCAGGAAGATGGTGGTTAATTAAGTCAAAACTCTTATGTAAAATAGATAATCATTTCTCAACCTACGAATATGAAAAGAAATAAGCCTTTAAAGGCTAGTTCATGTATTTTTGCTTATTCCTTAAAATCGATATTATCTTTATTAATATTTTTTGACCACTAGGGGGCACTAAGTAATACACACTGTCCCTTTAATAGTGTTAGTTAAACGGTTGAACTGCATTTGTATGCAATTTCGTGAATTATTTTTCAGATTACCAAATTGTCAAATATAATCAGGACCCTTAAATTATAACCTCTAAGTGATACCGCCTGCAGATGATGGTGGCGCAGAAGGAGGCCAAGCGTCAGAGTGCGCTGTTGCTGCAGAGTGCCGAGCCCACACTGCAGCTTCTGAGCGCCTTGGAAGAGGTTGCCGTCCTCACAAAGAAGCTGGAAGACGAGCGGCTGCAGCATCAGCAACAGGTAACTGGCTCAGGTCTTTTGGGTCAAACTCTATTGGGTATGAAGAAACACCCGCTTGTAAATGAAACTGTTCTGAGACTGACCAATCATGCTGACACTATTTAAAGTGCCTCTGTAATACATTCGAAATGTATCTGTTCGAATGAAGGTGTGTGAGCTGCAAGCTGAACTTGACAAAAGCACCACAAAGAAGAATCTAGAGACTCTGCAGAGACAAGTGGAGCTGCTGGAGGAGGAGAAAAAAGACCTGGAGGGACGACTGGAACTCGCCGAGGAGAACAACCAGCAGCTGCAGAAGCAATGTTTGTACTAATAAGCGAATAACTTAAGTCAAGCAAGTGTGTTCATTGTCCTGTGGGTGGACTTTGTCTTCTTTGCCATGTTGTATGTCCAGTCAATATTGTGTCATGTGGTCCCTGACCCATTGACTGTAAGCGTCTACTCTCCTAGTGTCCCATATCAACAGTTCAATGTGCAATTTAATGTCGGCAAATTCTTTAAGTATGCGGGACACAGAGACAAATGTCAAGCTGCCGTTTTACACAACGCATGTGCTTGAAATACAAAATACTGTGGTGATATCTAAAAATATTTATGACGCTCTTCTAAGGGAGATATTATGTATTTGCCAATGTTATTTATGTAATACATAACAGAAGCAAAACATGAGGTTTGATGATACTTAATATCTACTACATACTCATGATTTTTCAACTATTTCATCCACAAATCAAGTCCTCAATTTCTAAATCCGATTTGAACAGAAGTGATAGTTATTTTTCAAAAACACTACATTTCTTTTTCTGTATCATCAAAGTCATTGTCAGGTCACTGACGTTTCTGTTAATCTTCCTAAAACGATGACAAGCGGATGCAGTTTGGTCCATTACCGCGGCAACCACCAACGACAACAACACAAAAAAAACCTTGTCATGTCTGTATTGCAATCTAACCAGATGTTCGACAGTATGGTTGCCGTGGCCCTATTGTCTATAAATATGGGGCTCAGATTTTACACGACACAGCCCTCATTTGCGATCTTTTCTGTGCAGTAATGAATATGTGCTTGCTTTGTAATAGCTGACCCTCGTTAGTTGCCATGTTGAATGGTCACATGATCAGAAAACACGTACTGTAATGTAAAAAACTTAGTAGAGCTGGAAACAGCGCAGCTGAAAATGGCTTTAGGTCTGCGGAGGAACAGCGCCGTTGGCGCTGTGCAGCCAAATGTGTCGACAGCAAATTCCGCACGCGGTTGGCACCATGGTTGTGCCAGGTTTTAGCCAACTATTTCTTCCAAGGATTTTGGTCTAAGATCTCAGTCCTTGGTCAATGTGCTCTGTGAAGTGTGGCTAAGAGCTTGCTCTGTCCACTCCACGCATCGGCCCGTACCTCCGGGAACGGTGTATTCGCAATGATCGCAGCAAGGCTTTAGGGCTAGGACCTTAGCTTGGCCTTTTGGCTGAGAGTAAGTGTCCCGGTTCCTAGGCTTTGTAGCGTATTATGAACTGACCGATAACGGATAATGGATAATGAATAACGAAGATAGATCAATAACCCTTAAAAACCCCAAAACCCCCCTTAGCTTGGCCTTTTGGCTGAGAGTAAGTGTCCCGGCTCCTAGGCTTTGTAGCGTATTATGAACTGACCGATAACGGACAATGGATAATGAATAACGAAGATAGATCAATAACCCTTAAAAACCCCAAAACCCCCATGAGTTTTTTTGGTTTGAACAATTTTATTGACACTTTGCTCTGTCAACTTTGACTAAGCTGATCTTTGATTTTTGCAATCCGTAGATGGAATAAGAGCTTGCTCTGTCCACTCCACGCATCGGCCCGGTATTGCAGTACCTCCGGGAACGGTGCATTCGCAATGATCGCAGCAAGGCTTTAAGGCCAGGACCTTAGCTTGGCCTTTTGGCTGAGAGTAAGAGTCCCGGCTCCTAGGCTTTGCAGCGTATTATGAACTGACTGATAACGGATAATGGATAATGAATAGTGAAGATAGAACAATAACCCTTAAAAACCCCAAAACCCCATTGGTAATGATTTGGACACACAAGCGCAGACATCTTCTTCTCTTCATTGTTCTTTGCAGTCCAGCTGCTCAAGGGGGTTGGAGTGACTACCATCACAGTTTCCCCTGCACCCCCTGCTCTTGCAGCCCCTGGTGTTGCCTCGCCACCAGCGCCCGTCCCTCAGCCGCCACCCCCGCCGCCACCACCTCCACCGCCTCCGCCACCTCCCCCATCCAGATGCAACCCACTCACGTGAGCATCACCGGCAATGTTTCTCCAAGCACATTGACCAACAAAAGTTGTTCTTACTTTGTCTGCTGTTAGGAAAAATAGTCATTTTGAAGGCAGTTACGTTGTTTTTTGAAGGAATCGAAACACATTTCACTAATTCCTCTGTATGCTATGAAGTCGTAGTTGAGTCTGTTAGGCAGGTGTAACCATCTGCAGTCTGGAGAGAAACAAGTACATTCAAGTGTCAATCAATTGTTACTCTTTGACATCTCACTCTTTAGTTCTCTCATTGCCATCATGAGAAAGACATCCAAGGGCTCCAAATCGTCTTTCAAAGCGGAACAGCCAGCAGGTAACGCTGTCTTTCTATCAAAGTCAATCCAGTAGTCAGTTCTATGTTTCTCAACTTTTTTGAGCCAAGACACATATTTTTGATAACATTAATCATGCACAAGATAAACATCAACAGTTTCAGTCAGAGCATCTCACTTACTTGCTACTTTTGTAAAATTAGGACTTCAACAGTAGTGCACAATTATTCTGGGCAGTAGGGATGCCATTGAGATATCAATTAAGAGCTCTGCACATGAAAAAAATGACATTTTTTTCTAATCGTATTGCAAATGTAGTTCATTTGTTGATTAAAATTGCAGCAAACGAGACAAGGTCTTATGGCACACCAGTGTGCCACGGCATATTGGTTAAGGAACACTGAGCTAGTTTACAAAGCATCTGATGACATTACTAGCTTGTATGGTAGATTGGTAAATGGTAAATTAACATGTGAATATTTACCTAACATCAGATGATGCTGCAAAGGTGAAGGCTGTCAACGAGATGATGGAGCGTATCAAACATGGCGTGGTATTAAGGCCTGTTAAGGGTCAGGAGGTGAAGGTAAGGATTTTTGTGTCTGAATATGTGTTTCTAGACAATTTTTGTCATTTCCAAAATATGATGCTGACATTACTTGTCCAACATTTACATACTTTCAAACTCCAACAACACAGCTGAAGGTTGCTGTCCAAGTGAGTAGTACATCAATGAGCGCTTACATCAAATGAGCGAAAGTGGCAAACTGTGTGTTTTGTGGTTAGCAAGCTGCAGCAAGCGAGGAAAAACCTCAGGAGAGTGCCATGGAGGAGCTCAAAGGCATCCTGGTAGGAGCCCTTCGTGATCAAACCCGTAGTCCCAAACACACACACAGACAAGGTAGTGTCTAAGCCTCGGTCTATGGCCCGCAGGAGATGACAAAGCGCAGTCCCAGCCGAGGCTCCCAGGAGGCGGCTTCGCCCACGGGTAAGACTGACAGTGAGCTGGAAGTGATTCTGAGACGAAGACGCAACAAGGCTGGCGAAGGCGGCGGACCCGCAGGTAAAGCAGCTTCAGAGTCTTCTCTTCCCAACAAGTGGGACCTGAAAAGGACTCTTGACTGTGTTGTGCATTGCTGAAATTCTGGTTAACTCGACAGACTTATGCAACATGTCATACTTTTACATGATAATAGTCCAAATAAGTGTAATATTCATTCATGTAAAACCATCCGGCTTATTCAATACCTTAGATGCATGCTCGTTTTTTGTTGTGCGGCTATTTTTGTCCTAGTCGTTGGTTGCACAATGAACTTTGGTCTTGTTGTACAAAAAAAATACTTATAATACATACTAACTCTGCTGAATATGCAAAACAAGCTTAATGAGAATTTGTTCATTTTCCCAGGAGATTTTTATTTTGTTTTCTAAGGCAAAAATTTCACATATTTAGTCTAAGTCGTTGCTTACATAAAGCAAGGTACGGTTAAATCATGGAAACACACAAGATGCAGAAAGAAACACACTTTTGGAGGAAAAAATAAACATCTACTGTACTTTATTGTTTGTGGTAAATGATATGAATAGAATCAATATCATATTTTTAACATTTAGAAAAATGGAAAATACAGAAACATCATTTGTTTGCGTAATCGTCAATCGTGCTTTACCACACCTAATTGTATTCCCAAATGGCATTAATACGGAGTTAACACTGTCACTAGTCATATCACTGGATTACTGTATTTGTAATGGTCCAAAACCCCAAATTTTGATCTAAATCCGACTATTCCCTGCATGAAAACATACTCATTCTTCAATCTTTCTGTTCTTATTTCATGACATTCAAACACAGTCGTGTTCTGTAATTGTAGTTGAGCTAATTAAGCTTTGCAGGGAGCGCATTGATCCAGCTGGTGGGTCGAAACAAGGTCCCGTCGCCTATGATAGAATATCAACGACAGGGTGACACTCACAGTGGAGCACGCTAAGCCTACGCTATTGTTATGCTGGAGGCTACTTCCTGAACCAACCCCAGCTCGATCTCATTTGCTGTTTAAAAGATTGCAGAGGATGGGAATGGCTCATGCTTTTTTCCTGAATCTCATTGATGCTTGATGCTGGTATACCTTAGCCAAATATGAGCCAAAACTGCATTTTCGGTTTTCAAATGAAAGTCAAGTAAAATGGAAATAATACCAACAAAAACGCTGTTGCAGTTATAGAAAAAACGCCGCCTCCATCGTGTCAAAAAGCGCTTAGCATCCGCCTAGCTTGGTTTTTATTTTCGCATACGAGGAGGTCACAGATAAAACGAAAGCTTTGCTAAGCTTTTACATTATAATCTGTCTTCTTTCTCTGCCCAATGTTTATGTGGCAATGGGCTTCCACATTGACGTTTTTAGTGACCGGTTGGAGTGCTTTGACTGGTGTTAATATGCCTACTTACAGAACTAACTTAGGTCATTTCCACAGTTTAATGCTTAGGATCAGAGTAGAATTCAGTCAGATCTTCACTGCAACGGATTAGCAGATGCTATTATTTTACTTTGGCTAATATGAGAGTGTGGGACTCAATTATTTGCATTTGCATTTGACCCCGTCAGATGAACGAGACCCCGAAATGATTAGCATGTCATCATTTGAGCGTCTGAACGGGAGACGCACAAGCTGTGACTCGGCCAGAGATGTGGATGCTTCTGTCACGCCAAGCGAGGCAGGGGAGAGACCAGTGTCTGGTTCAGCATCCATGAGGAAGAGCTGGGACCAACCTGAAACTCGCTGTTCTGTTTTGGAAAAGAACACAGGAGTCCCTTGTGTTGAGAACAGCAACAAACTCAGGTTGTCTTCTCTCACTCACACTGAATTGTTCACATTTTATTGTGAAAAATGCCAAACAACCAACTTAAGCGTGACTTGTCTTTGTCTCACAGCGACCGCAATGACGCTACAACGGCGAGGACATCTGTTTTCTCCAATGGAGGGGAGCACGTTGCTATCACTCTAGACAACATGAACGGCTGCAATACATAGTGACAGCCAAGAAGTGTTTCAAAAGTTTGCCTTATATGTATATAAAGACCACAGATTCACGGACTCTGATTAAGCAGAACAAACATCACATAAAAACTGAAGCGCTACAGATTTTTTTTTTTTGGTGGGGATAAGGGTGTGAGAACATTATTCTTTAGTTTCCAGAATGTCTCACGATGTGTAGTATTCAAGGGTGCAGGTTTGGTCTTGGCATTGGTGGGTACATAACACATTTTTCAAGTAATCACATAATATTGGTGGTGACAAAACACCGATTGGGACACGCCCCCTCCATCCATACCAAAACGACCCCCTAGGTAGGATTGTGCTAAAAATGTTAAAGTTTTGATACTGTTCTACAAATAATATGAACCCGTTGTTTTATACAAAATAACAAAATTTAGCAAAAAAGTTGCAAAATGTGCACTGTTACCATATGCTCATTAACAGTCCTGCGAAAACTGTCCATTATCATTCATCTACTTTTCCTACAAACAAGTGTTGTGCCATACATGCCAGCCTTTTGACATTAAAAAGGGGAAGATGGTATTATGCATACTACTTTTACGCGTAAAACACAATCCCTCTCCAGAATATTAAATAGCCAAACAGGATGTGCTTGTTTGAAAGTGGAAGTGGCAAACTTTTACTGAAATGAAAATCTTTGCGATCGTTGGAGCGTGTTACCACGCTCACAGACTTAGTCTCGATTCAAGATAAAACAGCTGTATACTAAAATACTTGTCTCGAGTCAAGTTTTTTAGTGGTTTAAATGTAAAAAAGTTAGATTCTTTTTAAAATCAGTCAGCGTTAAGGGAGAGAAAGCGGTACTCTAACACATAAAATGGTAGTGTTGGTAAGTAGGGTTTGTTTCCACTAGTTTATGACAAATATTGATAAACCATTTCGAGTGTAGCATCAACTCTTTGCAGAAACCAAATGTGCCCTGCTGTATATCAAACCAGCACATGGAACCCCTAACTAAAAACCATTACTTTTGTGAAAGCCTGACTATTGTTCTGCACGCCACTTCCAATCGTAACCGTGTTAAAAAAACAAATTCACGCTGAACTTAAACATAGATTTCAAAATGGTAATCTGGAAACTATCAGAAAACCCTGACTGGTGTGTTCATAGGTTACGCTATTAAGGAACCTGGCCTGTTTGCGTAAAATCTTGAAACCTGATGTGGTCATATGTACTGTGCACTCGATGTCAACTTGAATTGAATGGCCTTTATTGTCATTATACAAGTATGAGAAAATTGAAGGAGTTTCCTTTTAGTGCATGTAAAACAAATCAGGCAAACATTGCAAAATTATTTAAAAAAATGATTTAATATATATGTTGTTGATAAATAATAACTATGTGCATTTTCTTTTTTTTTTTTAACTTTTTATTTCTCACACCCATTTTTGACAGAGGTTTGATTCCCCCATCTTACATCAACACATAATATATACACTTGACACACTCATAAATAACAGAAGGAACAACAAAGAACAAAAAATGCTATTAATAGAAAATAAGAATAAATGCTCATACAATAAATCCATACAAAAAGAAATATATATATATATATATATATATATAAATTAATACATCAAAATATACACCCAAAGAAAAAAAAACGAAAAAAAAAAAAAAAACCACACATAATAATTAGGGGGAGGTGTTTAGACATCAAGTAAAATTTGTGTGATAGGCTTCCATCTTTTCTCAAATTGGTCAAGTTTCAGTTGAAGTCTTGCAGTGATTTTTTCCATAATGTACATTTGCTTTAATTTGTCTCTCCATTGTTTTATGTCAGGCGGTTGTGGTTTCAGCCAGGACACTGTGATCATTTTCTTTGCTACCAGAAGCATTACCCTTAGTATATATTTCTGTTGACCAGATAGTAATTCTTCTGGCAAAATTCCTATTATGTAAGCCTTTGGGTCCAACCGCAACTCCCAGCCAGTGATTAATTTTATTTCTCTCTGGATACTTCTCCAAAAATTTGATATTACAGGGCAATTCCAGAAAATATGCGTAAAGTCTCCGACCCCCCCACAGTTACGCCAACATAGATTCGAGGTATTTTTATACTTTGAAGTGATAGAGGGTGTATAGAAGAATCGCATTTTTACTTTCCATTCAAACTCCCTCCATGTCGGGCTGTTGGTTATTTTGTGTCCCTCTTTCAATGTTTTTTCCCATTCGTTGTCTTTTATCGCTACATTAGTTTCTTGTTCCCATTTTTCCTTAACTGCCATGTCCTCATTACTGAGGTCCATTCTCAGGGCTTTATATAGTTTTGATATAACCCCCTTTATTGATTGTCCTTTTGTATACGATATTAATAATTGCTCTACCTTAG
This sequence comes from Urocampus carinirostris, assembly GCF_059441175.1. Taxonomy (NCBI): domain Eukaryota; kingdom Metazoa; phylum Chordata; class Actinopteri; order Syngnathiformes; family Syngnathidae; genus Urocampus; species Urocampus carinirostris. Next base: position 15,674,345 of record NC_142357.1, read on the forward strand.
TTGGCTCCTTACATATTTTCCCCCATTCCTCGTGTTTCTGGAGGTAATGTCTTAGTTGCAAATATTTGTAGAAATCATTTCTGGGTAGGTCAAATTCTTGTTGGAGTTGTTCAAATGATTTCATCGCCTGTGCTTCCAATACTTGGGTAATCAACATCAGTCCTTTTTGGGCCCATTTTTGAAACCCTACCTCCATAACCCCAGGTTTAAAGTCTGGATTTTTCGCTATTTTGGTAGCCCTATTCACAGATCTTGATATTTTTAATTTTTTTTGTATTGTTGACCAAGTTTTAATAGTTCCCTTAATCCATTCATTCTGGATTTTTAATTTCTTCCACCTCGTGACTGATATGTATGGTAACGATTCCACCAGCATATTTGGACAAGATCGTTGCTCCATGTCCACCCATATCGCATCTTTGTCTGTAGTAATCCACAAGATGAGTGCTTTAATTTGAGCTGCCCAATAGTAATATTTAATATTGGGTAGGTCTAGGCCCCCCTTTTCTTTAGGAGCTAACAGGGTTTTGTATTTTATTCTAGGTTTCTTGTTTTGCCAAAGGAATTTTGCTATCAACTTATTTAACATTTTAAATGTGGATGCCGGGATCAGAATTGGAAGGGATTGAAACAGAAATAATAGTCTTGGTAATATGTTCATTCTGATTGTTTCTATCCTGCCGATAAGACTTAAGGGCAAAATTTCCCATTTTTCCAAATCTTTCCTTATTTCTTTTATCAACATTCCATAATTTGCATCAAACAGCTGTGTGGTATGTGGTGTAATGGTCACCCCCAAATATTTAAACCCTTTATTTGTCCATTTAAAATCAAATCTTTCACTCACATCTGTTGGACATTTTCCTGATATCATCATTGCTATTGATTTGCTCTCATTATTTGAATACCCAGCTACTTCTCCATATATTTTAAGGATCTCCAACAGTGGTGGTATTGATAACGAAGGTTCCTCCAGCATTACCAACAGGTCGTCTGCAAACAATGATATTTTATGTTCTGTTCCTCCTTCATCCAATATCCCCCTTATTTGCTCATTTTGTCTAATTGATTCTGCGAGTGGTTCTATGCTTATTGCAAACAAGAGTGGGCTTAAGCAATCCCCTTGCCGGACTCCTCTTTTGATTTCAAAGAAATCTGAACAGTGACCATTTACTCTAAGACGAGATTTAGGATTTTTATAGATTATTTTCACCCATTCAACAAATATTGGAGGGAAGCCAAAGGCTATAAGTGATTGATGTAAGAAGCTCCATTTCACCCCATCGAAAGCTTTTTGTGCATCCAAGCTCAGTAACATCGAGGGTTGGGTCTTAGATTTTGTGCTCGTAATTATGTTTAGTATCCTCCTAATATTGTTTGCACCCTGCCTTCCCGGAATAAACCCTGTTTGATCATTTCTAATTAATTTCGCTATAAATTTCTGCATTCTTTTTGCAAGTATGCTTGTAAGAATTTTTAGATCATTACAAAGTAAACTAACTGGTCTATAGCTTTCACACAATATTGGGTCTTTTCCTTCTTTGTGCAGGACTGTTATGATGGCTTCCGACCATGCTTTGGGGGGATCTCCTTTTGTTAGAGCATAGTTAAATACTTTCTGCAGTACTGGTGTTAATTCTTCCTTAAAGCTTTTGTAGAACACCCCCGGGAATCCGTCCGTTCCTGGTGATTTATTTATTTTTAAGTTATTTATTGTGTCTTGTATTTCCTGTTTTGTAATGGGGCGAATAATTTCTAATGTATCCCCTCCTGTTAGTGTCGGTAAATGTAGTTTTCCTAAAAAGTTTTGTGCCGTGTAGCTATCTAAATCATTTTCTGAGTCCTTGTATAATTCTTTATAATAATCTGCAAATGCTTCTGCTATACCTTTGGGTTTTACTAAACATTGTTTAGAGATAGGATGTTTTATTTGTGATATAATTCTATCTGTTTGGGCCTTTTTAAGTTGGAAGGCGAGCAGTCGACTGGCTCTATTGCCCATTTCATAGTATCTCTGGTTCACAAAGCGCAGAGCCCCTTCTGCTTTATTTGTCAAAAGTTCATCTAATTTGCTTCTGGTTATTTTTAATACCTGTAATCTGGATTCACTTGGTGTTTTTTTATGTTCTTCTTCTAGTTCCTTAATCTTATCCTCCAATTCCTTCTGATTCTTTAAGCGTATTCGTTTCAGCCGGGACGATATTTCAATTAATTTCCCCCTTATTACAGCTTTCCCTCCTTCCCATAATATTGATGGAGAAACCTCATTGTTGTCATTGATTTGGAAATATTCTTTTATACATCGTTTTATTTCCTGTACTACGTTTTTATCTGAGAGGAGAGATACATTCATCCTCCAATACCTAAAATGGGGTTCATTGTCTAAACTTAGTTTCAAAGTAATTGGAGAATGGTCACTTATAGTAATATTCTCTATACCACACTCTACTACTGTATGCATATGTTGTCTTGAAATGTAAAAGTAATCAATTCTCGAATAGCTGCCATGCGGGTTTGAATAGAAAGTATAGTCTTTAGTTTGGGGATTCTTCTCTCTCCATGGATCTATCAATCCCAATTCTTTAGTTATGTTATTCAACATCCTCGACCTCTTTGTGTTTGTTCCATGTACTGAAGGATACTTGTCCACTTTGCAATTCTGTACAGTGTTAAAGTCACCTCCTATAAGTAACATTCCCTTCGCACAGTTGGTTATTACTTTAGCTAATACTTGAAAAAATGTCCCTTTTTCCTCAACTGGTGCATAAACATTCATTATTGATATTTCCCAACCGGCCATTGACCCTATAATCATTATATATCGCCCCAGATTGTCCTTCACTTCTTTTTCGACTTTAAACGCCACCCCTTTTCCAAGTAAAATTGCTACTCCCCTCCTTTTACCATAGGATGCGTAGAACACCTGGTTCACCCATTCTCTTTTTAGCTTCTTATGTTCAATCTCGGTCAAATGTGTCTCTTGTAATAAGGCTATTGAGCTCTGCAATGTCTTGAGTTGATTCAATATCTTCTTTCTCTTGATGGGGTGGTTTAGCCCATGTACATTATATGAAACAATATTTAGATTGCTCATGCTTTGTATTGAGTCTCACTGATTTTTGAAGCATACAGAAACACTACATTAATTACTAACACCTCCATTGACAAAACAAACCAAATTACTAACAAACATAACTATGTGCATTTTCAAAGCGGCAATTATACAGAACAAGCTCACCAATACTGTAGATGGGACTTCAGGGTGGTAATGGCTTTTGGAAAGAAGCTATCCCTCATTCTGTTCTATCTCTGATGCACCTGTTAAAGCCTTCCAGAGGGCAGCAGCTGGACACCTGGAAGTAACCTGTCCTTGATGGGCACTGCTTAGGCACATAGTGGAGTAAATGTCCATCAGGGAAGAGAAAGGGCAGGCAATGATACTCTTTGCTGCTAATACTGTCCTCTCCAACCTCCTAACTTCCGTTGAGGGCCTTTAGTGCATGTGTTACTTGGCAACTCCTGGTCAGGTGAAAATTTTGAAAAGCAAAAAGAAGAGAAATGATGTCTTTCATTTTTAAGTTTGTGGACATTCCGTCTCTTGAGATTTTTGTTTGGTCAAGATTGAGCGATGTGTCATCCAGGAAAGATTTAAATTGGCTTCACATGAGTCTACTTATATGTGATGAGGCCTCCTCCAGCCCTCCCACAGGAAGGCACTGCTGCCATGGCTGCCGTTATGGTTGATCATTTACACTTTTGCTTTTGGTAACTGTGCGTGTGTTTCATATATTACACAATTTATCTATATACAGTATATGCGCTGTGTTAATGGGTTTTAAACTATGCATTTTCATGTAACCATCACTTTAAATAAATTACTATTCAAACAACAATCCGTGTCATGTATAGCAACAGCTTCAGCAGGAAATATCAGGAGAAATAAAGATCAGTGAAACGTGCAATACAGAGCAACTGTTTGCAAGCTTTTGGAAACATATTAGCATCTTAGTAAGATTATATGCTCTTTATCTTTTTTATCGAGCAGTCGGTTTGTAGTTTTAATAACTACATAATACAACATCCAGTTTGGTTTTTTTGGGAAGGGGTTGAGTCCCCCCCCATATAGTACTGGTTTCCACGGTTACCAGTAGCAGGAGAAGCTTCCTGATCTGACTCACATACAGCACCTTCATCGTCTGGTCGCCATTGTTTTTGAGTGTAATCCGGTTCTTCAGAGATGACCTGAACTTCGGTACTGACAGGCAACGGCATGTGAAAATACTAATACTAGATCCTAAAAACCCTGTTGAAAAACTTTGTAAAAAAAACTAAGCTCAGTTTAATACCCTACTTCAGGGGTCAGGAACCTTTTTGACGCAAAGAACCACAAAAGCAAAAAATTTTTAGGTATTCAAGCCCAAACCAGCCCTTGCCCGACCAATTAACTTGATTCGAGCCCCGAAAATTTATATTTTAGTTGTGAAGAATCTTGAGAAGGAAAGGTGATTTTAGCCCACTTCGGCCCCACACAGTGCGACTGCTTTTCTGAGTCCGACCCGCTGCTGCCGAGCGTGCCGCTAAACGAGCAGCATGTCGGCTGCGCTACACGAGAGGGGGACGAAATCCATTGCGCGGATCCTCCACAAGAAAAGGAAACAAAGAACAATAAAGAGTGGATAATTTAAAACAAAAAAAACAAAACAAAAAAGAAAACAACTTCTGTGAGAAGCCCGGCCCAAACCCAAACGTAATGTTAGGCATTTTAGGTCCAACTAATTTAGCCCGGGCTCGTGTTAAAGATCTTACCTCTGGTCTGAAGTTAATAGTTAGGAGCTGAATATTGTTTGCCACCCTTTAGGGGACATACGTTGGCATTTTAATTAATAAAGTGTATAAAAGCTTATGAGAATCCAAAATGAGACCTAAAATAGACAAACTATTTTCAAGGCAACAGTTGCAATTTACAACAACAGTGATTAAAAAAAAAAACAGTACAAAATATTGATTATATATTAAACAATTCATACAACAAGGAAATTGCCACGGATGTTTGTACCAGTGTGTACCAGCAATACTTTTTTTGTCTTCAAGGAATTGCCTTTCAGAAGGATTATACAAGTACTTTAAAAATCTGAAATTAATTATTTTTGTTGAGGAAAACACAAGCGAACATTGTAAAATAAATATATAGACATTCAGGATAAATCGTATTACATTCAAATATTACTATATACAATTATATTTAAAAAATGTGTGACCATTTGAAACCAAAATGAATGCTTACATGGCTTGGAGTTTAAGATTAGACCATATAAAAGGAGAAAATGAAAAAAGACAGGTTTTTGGTTATCCTTTTAATCAGTATATTAACAACAAAAATTTAATGCAGAAAATGAAATAATAATTTGAATAAGAAAATGTATTATTCTTCTTAATCATATTTGCATGTATTTTTTCCTTCTACAGTGAACTTCCAAGCTCCTTAATTTTTGAACTTTTTTATATAATAAACCTTATTTATGTCGAGCAACTCAGTATCTCACAACAAAATGCTAATTAACAATACATATGATATAACGAAACACATGTACAATACAACATGTTAAACGTAATAGATAAACACGTTTGAAAAAAATTGGTGTAAGATTATTTTGTATTTTGTAAGGGAAAATATAACATTTTGTAAGGGCAAGGGGCCGTGAGGGTTGACAGGTATGGAAATTCTACATTCACATATACAAATTCACTAATAGAAAAAAACAATTTCATTGCCTTCTAATGTAAAGTGAATCATTACATGATATCCATAAAGCTTTCCCGGAACTTAAGCCATTTTAACATATACAATCAGCGAACATTTTGGCATATTTATATAACTTTCTGTTCTTCCCGGGTATGTTTAGTTTTGCTGTTTGTTTGTTTTTGAAACATTTTTCTTTGTTAGTATTTTGTTTTTGTGCCGTTTGATTAAACTGCAAATGTTCAATAAAGCAAAAAAAAAAGCATTGTACATCACGTGACTGGTCATGCGCCTTTCAGCTATTTAGTGACGTAAAACGAGGAAGTCAACTCCAGTCGAAGGCGGTCCGATCTGCGAGTGTTCTTTTTACTTGTTTTCTTTGTTTCTGTTTTAAATCCCGAGTTTCTGTTTTAAATTTCCGAAGCAAACATGAGGGAACTTGTCTGTTTTCTTTTCACGCTAAGCATGTTGCCAACGGAAGTTCTCAACGAAATGCTGCAGGGCTGGAAGACAGTCAATAAAGTTAACGTGAGTTAAACATTTCACTAAAACATTGTTTATGTATATTTATATATATGTATTCCTGTATTACTCTCAGAATTTGTCATTTGATCTTCTTTATTGTTTGTACACGGTTTTTGTATGTGTTGCTTGACCCCCCCCCACCCACTGAAATTCAAATACCCTTGGGGGCATCCTCAAATGTTGACACAGAGGATTTCAAAGGTCGAAATTGAATTGAATTGATTTTTTTCATGGTCATTTGTATCAACGCTGTAAACTATTGTATGCAACGAGATTTTACTCAGCCCTACCGGGTAAACATGCAATAAGGATTTAATTATGATAAAAGAGTGTCACCATAGCAACGGCGCCGCAGTGGTTTCCTCCCACATTCCAAAAACATGCATGTCGGGTTGATTGGCTGGTCAAAATTGTCTCTAGGTTGTGAATGAGCGAGTGAGTTTTCTGTCTCTGTGTGCCTGCAACTGGCTGACAACCGGTTCAGGGTGTTCCCTGCCCACTGCCTGAAGATAGCTGGGATGGACTCTAGGACCCCCGCGACCCTACTGAGGATAAGCGGTGCAGATAATGGATGGATGGATGGAGTGTCACCATAAACTGGCAAAAATATTTACAAAGTAGTACTTATAGCAGTGTTTTTCAACCTCTTTTGAGCCAGGGCACGTTTTTTTATATTGGAAAAATTTAGCGGCACACCACTAACCAAAAATGTTATAAATTGACACTTAACAGTATATTTAATTACAATATAATTTATAATACCCCTGTTTTTACAGCACTTGACAATAACATAATATTTGCAGAAAATGATTAATAAATGTTTTATTAAGTTTTAGACTTTAAAAAGTAACATTGGATAATTTCTCACGGCACACCTGACAATTTCTCACGGCACACTAGTGGTTGACATTTAATTGAAAGGCGGCGCAATAATATTAGGCAGCAACAAAGTTTCCCAACGAAGTCGCAAGATATATATATATATATATATATATATATATATATTTATATATATATATAAATTGTTTTGCGCCCTTGTTTAGGGTGGTTATGGCTCTGGGGAAAAAAACTGTCTCTGAGCCAGTTTGTCCCCGTTTTAATTGCCCTGTAGCACCTACCAGAGTGCAACAGGTCAAAGAGATGGTGGTTGAGTCAAGTCCTTTATAATAACGATGGCTCTGTTGTAGTATCACAATGAAGCAATGTTCTCCAGACTAGGCAGAGAGCAGCTAACGATCTTTCAGGCTGTGTTAATAACACTGAAGTACTATACTCTCTATTTGTGTGCAGGTTTGGGGCTTTGCGTGGAATAACTGCGGCAAGCCTGATGCAGCAGCTGTGCTGAAGAACCTTAGCATTTCTCCGGACCCCATCAGCATCCCCGGTGACTTAATAGCGTCCGCATCGGGCTCCACATCCGTTGAGCTGAGCGCACCTCTGAGCGTCAGTACCACACAAAGGGAACTAACAAATTCACGTTTCCCCTCAACTTCTTGTTGGACGTAGGCTTGTTTTTATTGTGACAAGTCAGCAACTTGTTGAAAGCATTGTTTTAGACTCTAATGTCGACTTTAAAGGTGGGGGTGAAAAGTTACTTACTGTTACGTGTGAATTACAATACATCTCCCAAATATAAAAAAAAATTAAAGCAATGTGTGCTATTTTTTAAAAATGTAACATTTTACCAAAACGGAAATCTAAATGTGATCGTTAGAGTGATTTATTCACGCAAAAAGACATAGTGTAACTTCAAAATAAAGCAGCCATAGACCAAAATACTACTCTCCAGTCATTTTTTGGGGTTTTTTAAATTTTGAAAAGCAATAGATTAAAAAAAAAATTGGGACACGTTTTTAACGGGAGCAAAGCTCTTGTAAAGCAGTAATGTTGTGAGTATGCTGTTCGGGTGAAACACATTAGGTTGGAGGAATGAAGGGTGAGGGGAGTGCTGTAGAGAAATGTCATGCTTGTCCCTGCGGTTATTGTAGCATGACAATGGTTAAAGTAAGAAGAGGTCTGCTTCAGATACAGTCCAAACGCCAACCCAAACCCCAAGAATACATGTCAAAGGTTTATTCGTGCGCATCTAAGAAATACACATATTTGCACACGCATAAACACAAGCGAGAAGATTAAATCTGTAAGTTAAAAAGTTGCAAATTCCGTATAGCTTATTTAAACTTTCCTTTGGGATACCTACTTTGGAAGCCATGTCATCTTCTGCTCAGGAGTAAATATGAAATTTGCGTGACTGTATTGTTGTAATATTGAAATATGTCATTGCTTATATTTAGTCATGATTATATACTTTCATAACTTGTAACTTCATATATGTAGTTATACTTGTGAAACTGAAGTTGAGTTTTAATTCTTTGAGTGGAATACACCCTGAAAGAAAGGAAATGTCAATTTCAGTTCATGAGATGTTGAACAAGCACATTCCTGAGAAAATCACATTAAGTAAAGTCCAACTGCATTCCGTTTTTAACATAATAAAATTGATTTCCTCATTAAGTGTTGCGCGACCTAGGTAATCTTTTCTCTGATATGATGAGGCAATCATCAGAATGATTGTGTTCTATACAACTGCACATTTAACTAGTAATCATTTTTTTTAATCGGCTTTTGGACTGCCCTTTTTGTATAAGGGTGATGGTAAAACACACCAGTCTTCGCACAAGTGACATGCTACAGCAGTTGTATGTTAACTCATTAATGCCCAGAATATATTCTGTAATAAAATATATATATGAACTGCTCATCTGTTTTCAGCCTTTATTCTGAAAACTTACATGGTGGCAAGAACCAACAAGCATGCTGAGGTAAAAAGCCTCAACAGTATCATAACATTACAGGTATCTCTGTAAGGAGTCATTTAAGGTGCAGGTTGTAACTTTCATCATAATTGTTAAGTCAACGACCTTTACTTGACAACAGCAATTCAACAAATGCTCTTAATTAGAAAAGAACTTTGAACATCTTGTTCTCGTGAAAGAGCATAAACATCTTCAGTGTGTCCTGACCAGGTGAACATATCTTTGGAGAAGGAGGTGGCTGGTTTTTGGGTGAAGATTCCATGTTTGGATGAGCTGGGAAGTTGCCATTATGCCGACGCCTGTGACATTTTGAACCAGCTCATTCCGCCTGGACAAGACTGCCCGGAACCGCTACACACTTACGGGCTGCCCTGTCACTGTCCCTTCAAGCCTGTAAGTGCTTTTGCTACACACACCACTCTGAGACAAAGTTTCTGTTTGTCCATACCAACAAGAGTTTGATCATTAAGATCCAAAGAGTTGAAACAATGAATTAGTTTGAGCTACTAAATAGGTGCTGACAAACGTGTTCATTTGCCCTGGTGAGTAGAAGCACCTTTTTGTGGTAGGGAAAAAAAAACCCTCAAAGTTTGGGTGCGCGTTATACATGAGGTCCTACAGTAGTATATTACTGTATTAGAGCAATGATTGATCAATCAAAAAATATCGCTGTCTGTATTTGCACAACATTGGATGCAACAGAATTGGAACCTGGATCACGGCAATGAGAATACATCATATATTGAAAATATAAACTGAACACAATACCAAAGTGAAATCTACAATGTATTGTCCTCCAAAGTCCAATTCATCATCAGATACAGAAGCTGCCCTACTTACGAACGAGATCGTTTGTAAGTTGAATTTGTTCGTTAGTTGCTTCAGTGCTATATTTGGTATGTTTAAGGTTTGTATAAATATGTTTAGGGCTTCTGTAAGTAACCTGTTTTGTTCTAAAAAACTAAACATTTCATAAAACAATATGCTCTATAAAGATAAAGTTGAGTTTAACTCACTTTTGGAAGATGCGCTTGAAGAGGTCCTCCTATGTGGTAAAAACTGGCTGGAAAAATGTGTTCCAACAATTTTCTCAACCGCATCAAGCTATCTTATTCCACTTTTATTTCAAAAGGAACTCCTCGCTTCTTCCTCACACTTTACACCAACCATATTGAATGGATGCACGAGATATTAAACAAGAAAAATGACAAAGTTCTCAGCGCGCTAGCGATACAGTACACGTTGTTATGATTACACACAAATTAGGAAGAGGAAGCTGATTTTTTTTTTTTTTTTTTACTTCCGGGTGGATGTTGGGGGACCTCTCACAGCGCCACAAGCCCGTAGCAGCGGATAGAAGCACAACAGTAATTTCATGTACTCCGAAAAAGGTCCACACAATACAAAATCTAAATTACAACAATGTCTGAATATTTTTCAACATGCCGGAAAAAGTTTCACCTAAGTTTAATGGTCGTAAGTAGGAGAGGGTCTGTACACCAAAGAGATGTTTTTCCCTTGTGCTATTTGTGCTCATTTATATTTTTCAGGACGGTACAGTGACTTAAAATAATGTGATAATGAAATAAAGCATGCCTTTTTCTATGTAATCTTTATTCCTAGTAGTTTAGTGATTACACAATGAATTTAGGCTTCTTCTGCTTATTATTATTATTATTGTTTTTATTGGTATTAAATCAATGTTATTTTTGGGTCAGCCACTAGAGTATTGTCAGACATTAGACCGGTCTGCGGCACAGAAAAGGTTGACGACCACTGCTGTCGAGCCAACAATGATTTTTGAGCCAATCTCATAATGCAACAAGATGCAGTTTCTTCCCCAGAGCGACCACCACACTTAACAAGGGCACAATTCTGTGAAAAATGAATATCTTGCAACTTATTTGGGAATTTTTGTTGCTGCTAGATGTTATTGCTTTGTTTTCATTGCACATGTGTTACAGTGCACTATTTTTATTGCACTATTTGTTACAATTTAGGCCAATCTCTAAGCGATACGTTATAAATATTTTTGCCCATTTGTCCTGACAGTCGTTTATTTTATTTTTTCTCGTTTCAAGTCCTAATTATGTGTTCGCCTTAGAGTGCCATGTCTAAACTCGTTGCATACAATGTTTCACTGCGTTGCTATATATGACAATAAATAAAATTCGATTCAAGTCAATCTTGTATGAAATGCAAATGTTGTCTGTGTCGTTCTGTAGGGCACATACTCATTGCCCGAATCAGACTTTTTCCTTCCCATCATGGACGTCCCGTCGTGGTTTACAAATGGAGCTTATCGGCTTCAGGCTGTCCTGGGCGGCAACGGCGGCAAGGAGTTGGGCTGCCTCAAGGTGGCGCTCTCGCTCCACTCAGAATCAGATCATGGCAAGCACCGGTTTTGATAATCCCTAATTTGCTTGTCATTTTAATTCTCAATACCTGTCTTTGCCAGAAATTGCATTCTTGTTTCTTGTCTTAAAAAAAAACCTATACCTTTTGTTTCATTTAGTAGTTGTGTTGCACATTAGGAGAACATTATAAAAATGGATAATGATCGATTTTAACCATGACTAATTCATTTGTCTTCTGCAAGTCTTGCACAGTGTACAGTTTTGTAATAAACAGGATCACCTGCAGCTGTTTTTGTCCCCCTTCATTTATTCTTTTAACATTAAAACCAATGAAAAGCAAACCAAATGGAAGCAGAAAAGAAAGGAAATCAAGTGTATTTGATAAAACAAAAAAGTTTGTGAGTTCAGAGTAATTGGCATCTCGGGGGATGTGTGGGCTTTATTCTTTTACATCATAATATGTTTCTACACAACACAACACACAAATAAGCACTTGTGTTTTACTGTTTTGTGTGCATATTAGTAGAAGTAGTACGAAAAAATGCCGGCCTATCCCCAGTTTTTGGCATGTTACTGAAAACAGTAATCGGTCACAGTGACTAGTTCCTTCATTTAAAAAGTAAATCAGTTACCTCCACCAGAGAACTGACACCCAAGAGTGTTACTCTAAAAGTAACCAGTTACAAATGTTTACTTGTGTTCATATAGTAATTTAATCAGAGAAATGGAACAAAATGTGTACACAAATCCGTGGAAGCAGCATATTTCTCGGCTTGCGTAATTTTGAGAGCTTGCGAACCAACATTTTGCCGGGACACTCCATATACATTTTTTTCTCTAGGCTTCAAACCACTCTAATACATCCCTCTCCGCTCCTGGGTGTGTTTACTTTTTTCTCCGGGCATAGTGTATTGCAAAAATTATTTTTACAAATAAAAATACCAAGGTTCAGCACATTTTACGTTTAAATTTGGTTTGTGGTTGCTGTCTGAGCCACACCCCCTCCCAACACACTGCCTACCATAGACTATATGCGCATGTAAGCTGATTTCAATATTTTATTTCATAGTTCTATCCATCCATCCATTATCTGCACCGCTTATCCCCAGTAGGGTCGCGGGGGTGCTGGAGCCCATCCCAGCTATCTTCGGGCAGTGGCCAGGAGACACCCCGAACTGTTGGCCAGCCAGACGCAGGGCACACGAGGACAGACAATTCACTCGCTCATTCACACCGAGGGATAATTTGGACCGGCCAATTCACCTGACATGCATGTTCTTGGATGTGGGGGGAAACTGGAGTGCGCAAAAGAAACCCACACAAGCACGGGGAGAACATGCAAACTCCACTCAGGAGGTTCGATCTCATGACCTCAGAACTGTGCCGCACACGGGCTAACCACTGCGCCTCCTTGCTTCCCTTCATAGTTATATTTCATAGTCAATTGGGCTTAGATGTAGGTATTTACGGGATAGAGAACTTCTCCAGGAGGACAAATTTTGTGCTTTTGTCTTGACATAACTGTATTTAGTTGTATTTTTTATGTAAATATACACATTTAGGTAAAACTGTTGATGGGAGAGAAGGCTGTATGTGACAACGTGAGTGACGCATGGGTGGTCAGAAGACATTTTAAGTCTTTATCTGCATTATTAAGTAGCAGAATAACGCACCATGTAGTAGCCACAGCTGAGTCATAAAAGTTAATTGATAACGCGTCACAGTATTGGTTACTGAGAACGGTGCATACCAGGAACACATTCCTTTGTAGCGGGTTAGACCCAACACTGTCCATTACCAACAAACGTCAGTCTTTTCTTCTCTTCAGGCTTAGGTTTTCCGCTGGGAAAATTCGTACGTGAGTTCACTGCTAGCGTGCGCCGCTGTCTTGTAACGTGAAACCCGATGAAGGCTTCACCTTTAACCCCCAGTTTAATGTTTGTTTGAGGAGAGTAGGTCTGGCTGCGGGGGAGCTGGGAGGGCAAGATATTAAATGTCTGACTACACTTGCGGGGGAGGGGGCAGCAAGGTCATAAGTTGTTATGTAGGATTGGGATGGACCATATCAGTGTATTTATTTAAGTTTGGTTTACGGGCAACGTTGTTTTTGCCTATATGCAGTCAGGCTGCTCAGATTTCTTAGATAGACAAACATATGCGTCTAACCACCGGTTATTTTTTACAGTGGTTTGACTCACTCACACTGCATGCTTTCCATGACTGATGGAGCAGCCGGGCATGTATCAATGGCACTCATTCTTTCTACAACTCAAGATAGATTGAGAACACCTCGATTGCAATCTCAGTCTATCAGTACAGCACTAATGGTTAGACAATTGAGGAAAATACAGTTGAATGACGAATATGATCAGGCTTCCCGTGGATCCTTGAAAAGTTATAAAAGTCATTGAATTCATTATTTTAAAAACAAGGCCTAAATTGGCATTAAAATGTCCTAAATCCAACTTTCGAAAGTCTTGAAAATGTGATCACATTTAGAAGATTGATATTTGTGTGAACTAAAAGGTTTTAGTGACAGTGACTATCGTCTTTTTTAATAAATCACCGATTTACCTTTGTGGCAAGATGGCATGACCACAATAATGGATTCATCAAAACAGTGATGTGGTTTCAGTCAGGCCATTTAAAGCAGAAGCATATCTTTGGTCTACCCACTATACACATAGCAACTTTAGACAGAGACGTTTACTTTGGACCATGAGAAAGTGTATATTTTTTGCCAAAGCCAAAAGCTGTGCCGAATAATATTTATGTGGTCTTAAATTTGATTTCAAAAGGCATTAAAACGGTCATAAAATGTATTTAATTGAACCTGCTTTGAGCTGTAGGATTTAAAGAAGGTACGTTTTATTTAGTTCTTTTGTCATATTACAATGGAAACTTCTTATACGATTGTAATTTGTTCCAGGATCTTGCTCATAGCTCAAATTGCTCGTTACACAATATGAAATACTATGAAACTGAATTGGCCTGTTCCCGACCGTGCAAATGCATCCAAGTTAACCCTTAACTCATTTTCCTGATCACTAAAAACACAAATTGTAATCAAACATAAAACTAGAGAGATCCTTTGGTTTTGCAGTTAATGGAGAACAGAACCACCAGCGAAAAGTGAAAAACCAAGAAGAGGCATCGCACCTTCATAAAATCCCCCAAAGGGCGAACTTGCCTCCAGATTGACGTCATTACCAACAGCGGGTTAAAAGACTGTAACAAAATAACAACTATATATCAACAAATAATAACACATATCTGGAGTTGAATGAATGGTTTTATTGCCATTAAACAAACTTGAAACTTGAAATTGGAGGACATCTGTCAAAAGTCTGCGTAGCTTCAAGTATGAGCGAAGAGCCCCCACTTTCTATAACACACACAACCCGTCCACTACTGTGTGGTCTGGGCTTTATCATGCCCTGACCCCCCAGGCAGAAATCAGAACACTTGGATTCTCGACACAACAACATGGACGTTGAAGCCCCTCCACCTGTGTCGGTACGGCGCGGAGCGGCTGCTTAGTTGCGCGCTAGCAGCGGGTGTTAGCTTAGCTGTAGTAGTAGGCCGGACCTGCAGCCAGGCTATTGCTTGCCTTCTGACGCCGCCTCAGTCGATTCCTGGACGCAATAACAATCCACGCAGCACCCTCTGGTGATTAGCAATTATTGAAAGATCTGTAGCACCTACAGTGAGCGGTCTCTAGTGGTAGCCTCTGCAAATTCTTTTGACTTGTTTTTTCCGTCGTATGTCTTGTACATCAAAATTCTTGTGGTAAAAATTGCTCATTTTTAGAGGTTTGATTGTATTCTGACATATATTTTGGAATTTCTCGTTTTACTATGGAATTTTTGGGGGTAATTTTCTTTCATAGTTTACATATTTTCTTTCAAACCTGACTTCGGCAGTTTGACGTTAAAACACTGCAAAAAACCCATATTAAAAATATAAACAGTAGTAAAACAAGAAAAAATAATAATAGAGAAATGTATCATAAAACAAGAAACTATGGTGTTTATTATATGTGGTACTTTGTCAGGCTGCTTGTTGCATCATTTTCCCTTCCTAGCTAAATCGAGAGCCGGGTCCCTGCGAGACGCTATTTTTCTCTTGTGATTTGTCAAAATGCATTTTTTAGGGACTCTACTGTTGACTTTGATGTTGTTGAGTATAAAAAAGGTTAAAATTGTTTTGTACTTTTTATTTTTCTATGTAGATTTCTAAATATTTTATTCTATGTTTCCTGTGTTTTAATTTTGCTTTATTTCCCCCCTTTTTAAGTTATTCCTAATAATGCATAATAAATGGTAATATATAGATTAAACGACACAAAACATCTGAAGATCCATTTGAGAGCTGAAAGAGACAACTCTTTTTATTGAGCCAAGCTGAAAAAGCCTGTTCTCTAAAAGGAGTTCAAATTCCCATCTCTACAACGGACCATTTAGGTTAGGTTTAATTTATTTAAATCACTGTGTATTAATTATTCCTGATTGTTATTTTATGATTTTGTTTACTGTTTATTTTTGTTGCACTTCAAATGTCTGATAAACATGTTTGCTGGTGAGGTCCAATTCATATGACAATGTTCTATAACACAACTACTTGTCCTTTATTCAACTGTCTTGAATACTGCTCAGAAAATTTCAAATTATTTGACATACAACATCTTTTTTAAAGTAACGTAAATAGTTATGTTTCCTGGTACCTAGTTACTTTTACTATAGAGTAACTCAGTTACTAACTCAGTAACCTTTTGGAAGAAGTGAGTAACGATAACTAATTACTTATTTAAAGTAAAGCGTCCAACACTAGTGACAAAATGAATATGGAGTGTCTCTGCAAAGGGTTCATTTGTAAACTCAATATTGCACAAGCCAAAAAATTGAAGGGTTCACCGCTTTCACAGATTCGTGTACAATGTTTTCCTTTATATATTTTATTATGTGGCCATTTTAAAGCACGCTACCGGCTTGGCTTCTATGCGAGTATATGTATACAGTACTTTGTAGACAATCACACTACTTTTTGTCAGTACTCTGGGTAACTGAGTAACATATCAAACTAAGTAACTAGTAACAGTAACTACTGTATTTCAGTATCACGCTCAACACTTTTGTAAATACCTAGGGTATGTAACTTTTTAAGAACTTTAGACAGACACATTTCATAGACACTCCCCACTATGACATAACTGTTGGTTCATATAGTTAAAACAATCATACAGTGCATATGTATACTGGTAAACACCCACGATTTAATTTGATGCGTAGTAACCAAACCACATTTACATGCCATTTATGTGTGTGTGCAGTGATGGCCTCATCACTGATAAAAAAATAGTTATTGGTTATTTCAGTTAAAATATCACCCAAAAGTAGCATTTTACTCTGAAAGTAACTATCTAGTTACAATATAGCGTATATACTTGTATTGAAGCCAATACCTATTTGTATTTAAAAGTTATTTAAAAAAGCCACAAACCCGAGAAGAGAAGCCTTCATAATTCTTTGAAAGTGCAATCTTGAGAGCTTGCAAACACTCAGCCGAGACACTCCATATCCATTTAGTCACAAAATTTGAAGATTTCTTGGTCATGTCCAAGACAGTTTCTTTTTTTCCCTTCAGGCATGTTGTTTTGCGGAAACAATTTTACAAATAGATTAAAAATTCAGCATTCTTACCGTAAATTCTGTGCTAACATATGGCCCATTGATTTCTGCAGGTTTGTTGTTCTTGTATAAGTCACACCCCTGTGCCCATGCACTGCCTTACCATTTGTTACTGCACATAATATGCACATATAAACTTCAGTATTTTAGTTTATTATGGTTAATACTGCTTGGATGTAAGTGTATATGGTCGGTAACATTTTAGAATATAAGTAGGGAGAAATTAGCAGGAAGATGACGCCACTGTAACTGTATTTTGTTGTATGTTGTAGGTAAATATAAACACGTCCACCCTTCATAGGTGTTATATTAAGTGTTGCTGGTGGATTGAGGATTCTAAATTGATGAGTGAAGGTAGGAACCGTCAAAGTATAGAAGACACAATGATTTATGAATCACGTTTAAAAAGTAGCGGAGCCACGCACCCAGTTGTAATAACGGTTTATTAACAACATTTTTCTTATAACATGTTACAGTACTCATTACCGAAAAAAGTAATTGTGTTCCATGAACGCCTTCCCTTCGTAATGTGTTACTCCCGACACTGTCTGCATGTAAAGCAGATCATAGAGAAAACGAGAGGGATTGTGTTGTTTAACGCCTCGTGCTCTCCCCCAAGCAGGACGTCCTGCCTACGGCCTTCACCGCCGCCTGACTGCTTCCTTCGCAAAAAGAGAAAAAAAAAGACTCCAGTGGAGGCCAGGAAGGGCGAGCGAGTTAAAGGGTCCAGAAGGAGTCGCCCGACCCGATTCGGCGACGTGAGGTGATGATGCGAGGGGAAGTCAGAGGGTCAGGGGTCGGTACGCAATCAGCAGCACAGAACAATCGAAGAGCGGTGAACGAGTTCAGCGGCTGTCGACACGGGACAAACATTCAGACGTTTTTGGCAATACTGATTATAAATCACAAATAAATAATATTAAAATGGAAATAACATATATAAGTCACACTGGAGTATAAATCACGTTTTTGGGGGACGTTTATTTGATAAAATTCAATACCAAAAACATACATGTAATCTTGAAAGGCAATTTAAAAGGAAAATAAAATAGAGAACATGAGATTGAATAAGTGCACGGTATACTACCGTGAAATTACAGACATGACTGGTTAGACATAACCAGCAACATCCTAACAGCCATTCATCTATTATCTGCACCGCTTATTCTCGGTAGGGTCGCTTGGACCTCTATCCAGCTATCTTCAGGCAGTGGGCAGGGGGCAACCCTCAGCCAGTCGCAGAACACACAGAGAAAGACACCTCACCCGCTCCTTCACACCTAGGGACAATTTGGACCAGCCATTTACCCTAACATGCATGTCTTTTTTAGAATGTGGGAGGAAACCAATGCAAGCACGGCGAGAACATGCAAACCCCACACAGAAAGGCTGGTAGCTGGATTTGATCCCATGACCTCAGAACTGTGCCGCAGACGCGCTAACCACTCATCCGACGTTCCGCCATACTTCGTAACATATTAAGAGTTATTCCGATAACTAGCATAAAGTACATGCTAACTAGTTTACTAAACTATCAGTTTCACTCCAAATAACTAAATCCAATGAAATTTTCATCCTCTGTGACATTTTAAAATAACTCCCTTAACCCGGGAGGTACATGATACGCCGCTTCTTATTCGCTTAAGTCTGACTCATCGTGACCTTGTCATGATTACTGATGCGAGGCACCTGTGCCCGCTCCTTTGGCCCCTACTGCCTCGGACTCTGATTCGCGCCCTTTCACTATTGAAACCCCCGTCTTCCTGTCACCTGTTGTCAGTCCATCTGCGGAACCTCAATTTACGCTAGGCAAGCTTTTCGACCCTGACTCACTCCTGTTTTGGCTCTCGTCTGTTTCCCGGCTTCGACCTATTTTCTGATATTGACCTGTTTTTTCCACTCCCGACACCGCCATCACTCGCCGCGGAAATACCACTTACGCGTTCAGAGCAACCTGCTCCCCGCAACCAGCGATCACCGGATCGTGTGTGCAATCCTTTCCGTTCTTCCCAATAAAACTGAGAGAAATATACGCAAGTGGGTCCTGTCTCTGTTCTGGTCTTGACACCCCTCCGCCTTACAAGTTTCTCGCTAACCTAACTTGTAATCTGGAGAATATGATTTTATTTTCCGTGACATTTTTGTTCAGCTCCTCTCAGTTGTTTTTATTAATTACCAGCAATGTCAAAAAGATTAACACAGTCCAAGAGTGCCCTCTTGCCGTTTAGTGTGAAAGTAACATGTAAATTGATATAATAATGTGTTAATAATTTCACACATTAAAATTAGTGTAAAAACAACATGAAATGATGTATAAATGTGTTAATTATGTCACATATATGTTCCACCAGGGAATAAGTCTTATCCCGGGCTAACTATGAAAAAAAAATCTACGACTTGTAGTGTGGAAAATATGGTACATGCAAAATAAATGTAGTAGCCATTCAAAATTATTCCATGAAACAGTAAAAATGTAATCCATGTAAAAATCACACACATCGGATCAATATGATGAAATGAATCAGATTAAAGTCCTCTGTTGTAGATTTTCTATTTGCAGCAACCCAACAACGGTACATTAAGAACTTCCCAATAAAATAATGTAACATTGAAAGGCTAGTGGCGTTAACATTTAAAGGATATTGTGTATTATTTAGCGCCCATTTTTCAGTGGTCAGAAAATGCCATTCATTATTGACTTGAAAAATAAATGAGCTATCATATAAACGTGCATTTTATAAAATACTCAGCGGTCAAGAAACGTGTCTTTATTTTAAATAACATGAGGCTCACTTAGAGGGAGCTGACATGTTTTGCTGATGTCTTGCTGCTACAGTACCTGAAAAATCAAAAACCTTGTCAAAGCCGGGCAAAAAAATAAGAAGGCAATTGGTGCGGTTTGGTCACTCTGAGTTTCCGCAGTGTGTATTTGTTCTTGTGCTTTGAAGCATTCGTTTTCGACGTCTAGCGTTCAAATATTACATAGTGTCCCTCTTAGAACTACCCGATAGCATTCTATTAATATTTAAGACACAATATGTATTATTTAGCGCCTTCTAGTGGTAAAAAAACCCATTCATTATATTAAACACAGACAGAAAACTCACTCGCTCATTCACACCTAGGGACAATTTGGACTAGCCAATTAACCTGACATGCATGTTTTTTTAAATTACTATTATTATGCTTCTGAGCCCCCCCCATCTCCTTCCATTCCTAATAAAATCATTATGTGCCAAACATTCAGTGCATCCCCTTTTAAGATGTTATTAAAACGCTAACAACATGCTAAAGGTTAACATTGATTGCTGCAGTCTTAGAATAAGATATGTTAGAACCCTAAAGTAATGCCCAATATTTACATAGTATTTTATGGAGATTTTGTTCAAAAGTTAATTTTACTTCCAAAATAATTTTATTTGCGTTTGAATTCGAATAACCCAACAGGTAGATTCTTTTAAAGGTAAGAATAATTACTCCTACCTGTACGCATTTGAAATTTTGACTTTTTCCTTGTTTTGTTATTCAATAGAAGAATTTTTCATTGGTCTGCATTTTTTAGCGCTTTTCAACTCAATGAAGACCTCCCAAAGTGCTTCACACTTTACTTTTTACACAAACTACCTACCCGATAGCAGTGTCAGCCATGCAAGGCAACTCTGCTCATCAGGAGCATTAGGGATTCAGTGTCTTGCCCAAGCACACTTCGACATATAATTGGAGGAGCCGGGAATTGAACCATTCATATGCTTTGTTTGAGGGTCTACCACAATTTGTTTTCAGAACAGTTTTTGTAACAAATTTACCTGTACCAACAGATCTAATGCTGCCCTGAATGACCAAGACCAACACAGCGAAACATATCAAGTGGATTACAAGCTTTATATTTCCTGATTCCCATTATGACGATAAGCTTTCTCGATTCCTTAACATCTTGTGTTTGTGGACGAACTGAAGAATATCCTGAAATAATTCAAATTATAATTATGGCTAAAGCAAGAATGGATCTTTTGCCACTTTAAAATATTCTATGTGCTTTTCAGTACTGCAGTCTAAAAGAGCAAACAAGCTTCGCAAAGAAAGTCCCAAAGCTGTAATTGTACAGCTACTGACGCAAGAAATGTGTCACTTGACAACAAGTTTAAACCTTTGCCACATGAATGTCCACCCAAAACCACTGTCAGTGTCCTCGTAACGCCTTGAGTCTGGGCAAAAAAATTGGAAACATTCTCAGGTTGGGAAGAGAAAGAAAGCGGGTGTCAGATTTCCTCCGGGCGGGGGATGATGCTCCCGCTGCTTGCCTAGGATTCATTTGCATCCCACCCGCCTACCTTCTCTCCCATTCGCCAAGGCCACGGCCAGCGTGTGGGTCCTGACTTCCAAACTTCCTCAGTGTGAGAAAAACTTTCCAGCGTAGAGGATGATGATGAAGTGTGCGGCGGGATGGTGTGAGCAGCTGTTGGAGTGCGCTGTGCCAGAGGGGATCAAAATGATTGGCTCCTTGAAGAAAAGTAAACCTGGAAAAATGGATTTTTTGTTTTACAACTGGAACCAATGATCTTTACTTTTTCCTCTGTACACATTTTTAATAATTTGATCACAAATGAAGTAATCTACCTTTCAGCATATCGGATCTACCTGAACCTTGAGGTTGCTTTGCACCAAATGTTATCTATTCATTACATATTTCATCATGCTTATTTTACGATTCCTTCTGGTTTTGAACGCGGGTTGGAGGGTAAGCTGCTCTGAACCGTCATCCATCACCATTCAGTACCGCGTCTGGGAGGAACAACCTGTGGGAACCAGGGTGGGCCGGCTGGTGGACGACCTCCGACAAATGGACCAGCTGGGTCCTTTAGAGAACTTCCAGATCGTGGAGCATGGGTGGGCCCTGCCCTTTACAATCAACGCCGGAGATGGCGAGGTCTCCACCCAGGGTCACTTGGATCGGGAGGAGCTGTGTCGCGGTGCAGATGAGTGCCAGGTGGCCTTTAGCGTCCTGTACAGGAACAATGGGGCAGTACATTGCCTCCGGGTTCATGTGGAGGTAATGGACCTGAACGACCACAGTCCCAGCTTCCCCAACCCTGTCCAGGAGGTGGAGATCTCTGAGACAGCCGCTTTACGGATGCGAATACCTTTGGAATGTGCTACGGATCCAGATGCGGGAGCCAATGGACTTCAGACCTACTCATTGTCTCTTAATCAACACTTTGCACTTGACGTGACTTCTGCACTGGGTGGAACAAAACAGGCTGAGCTGGTGGTAATCAATGAACTTGATCGGGAAGTTCAAGCGTCTTTTGAGCTCACTTTGGTGGCTTGGGACAAAGGGAACCCCCCCAGGTCTGGGAGTACTTTGGTCCGTATTAATATTCTGGACTCTAACGATAATAGTCCTAAGTTTGAGGACAGTTCCCCTACAGTGGAGATACCCGAGGACACAGAACGTGGGACAACCATTTTTCAAGTAAGAGCAACAGATCCCGACCAGGGTGCCAACGGGGAAGTGGAGTACTCACTAAGTAAGCACTCGTATCCTGATGTACACAGGCTCTTTTTTGTGGATTCAAAGAGTGGCGCTGTGAGCATAAGAGCTCCTCTGGACTATGAGGCAAAAATCTCTCACGAAGTGGTAATCCAGGCCCGTGATCGCGGACCAAACTCCATTCCCTCGCACTGCAAGCTCCATGTCAAGCTTGCAGACGTTAACGACAACGCTCCAAGAATTCACATGACCTGGACTCATCCCAGCTCCACGGCTGCAACGGTACTGGAGGGGGCACCAGTAGACACTTTCCTCGCGTTGGTAATGGTTTCAGATGCAGATTCGGGTGAAAACGGGAAAGTGACAGCCATGTTGCAACATGGGTCCGGCCCCTTCCGTATTAAAAAGATCCACGGTGAAAATTACATGGTTATAACTGCGGGCAGTTTGGATCGAGAGAAAGTAATGGAATATAACATAACGCTTGTGGCACATGATTATGGGGAGCCACCATTGTCCTGTATCAAACACCTCCCTGTTCAAGTTTTGGATGAGAATGACAACGCACCAGTGTTTTCTTCGGCTATCTACAAAGCTTCATTCAAGGAGAACAATGTAGCAGGCTACCGGGCTCTTGTGGTACAAGCACATGATGCAGACTTGGAGCTCAGTGGCAGAGTTTTGTACCATCTTCACAACTCCAGCAACATCAAGACTCCAATCCATCCCTTCTCCATACACCCAACCAGTGGTGCCATTAACGTCCTTCAGCCTCTGGACTATGAGGAACACCACTCCTATGTATTCCTAGTGGAGGCTGTGGACCAGGGCCACCCACCTCTTAGGACCACTGCTACAGTGCAAATTGAAATCCTGGATGTGAATGACAACTATCCGGTCATCAAAGAGCCCCGACCCAAACAGGGTGTGGCTCACCTTAGTGTTCCCATCAACGCAGACCGCGGAGATATTGTGGCAGAGCTTGGTAGCGATGATGATGAAGGATCAGCGGCTATGCCAACTGAGCGTTTGGTCCGAGAAGGGTCTGATGGAACTCTTGCCTACACTATAAAGGCGGAAGATTCTGACTCGGGACTTAACGGAAAACTCCAATACTTCCTCACTGAAGTGAATTCCCATGAACTCTTTTGGTTGGATCAGACCACTGGACAACTGTTTGTCAACACCACCAATGCCACCCAGCTTATTGGGAAAACTATGCAGGTGTACATTTTAGTTTCTGATATGGGGACCCCGAGCCTGGTCACCAAGGCTACACTGGAGGTGAATTTCATCAACCTCAAGGACCACTTGAAGAACTCATCTGCCGGGGATCGGGGTCGGCTGAGCTTCACTGTAATGCTTGCCATCAGTTTGGGGGCGTTGTGCCTTCTGCTGCTTCTCGCCATTGCCTTGGTAACTACTTTCTGCAGATCTGATAAAAGGGACTACCGAGCCTACAACTGTAGGCAGGCTGAGTCTACGTACACCAGACACCCGCGCCGCCCGCAGAAAAACATCAGGAAGTCGGACATCCAACTGATTCCTGTAATGAGGGGGCGTAAAGAGGGGACCCCGCCGGATCAGAGTGAGAAGGCGCCACTTGCGCCCTTATGTGATAAAAAAACAGGAAAATTCTATGAATTGGCACCACTCATGATGACTTCAAGCTTCGATTCCATGCACCATGAGGGCGACATCTCTTGTGGAAGAACCTTAAGGAAACCTGGGAACATCCAACTTGACGCCACTCCGCACCTGACATCGGCCCCTTCTTACCGTACAATTCGCAAGGCAAGACACCCATCGGTGGGATCTTCTTCTGCATCCCGATCCAGCACGCTAAAGCTAAACATGGAAAAGCCAGAAGCATCAACACCTCACGCCACGCTCCGGCGGCCCAAGACGTCTGAGGCCCAGGGGGCAAGTGATGCAGAACAAAGGCAGATGCTTCGGAACCTCGTGCGATTGTCAATGGCCGCCTTTGCAGACAACCTTGAACTCTCCTCAGCCTCCCCGGAAGTGCAGGTCAGTCTTTCCCAAGCTTCCTCTTTTTTTGTCTTCCTGGAAGACTTGAATTATGTCACATCTCAGCTGTCTTGAGTTACATCAAACCAGTCGAATACAAACAATGAGCGACAAACATTTCAGGGCCCTCTTTCATTGTCACCTTGATTTCCTGTGGATCACCACACTCATAAACCTGGCACACACATAACATTGAAACGTCTGGCTGGTTTAACTGAAGGTGGGCAGATGGACAAAGAAGAAAGCCAAGCTTGGTTGGATATCCATCTGCGCTTAGTTTTTTAACACCAAATCATATTACACCTAACTTACTAAATGTTACTGGAATTTTAGCAGTCATATACTTAGGTCCCAAGCGAACGGAATAACTGGCCAGCATGGTTTTGGAGCCAAAGCCAGCTGTGTTCAGACAGCAGGTGAGCCACACGTTGATTTGGTTAGCAGCCAATCTAAATGCGCTAACATGCTAAGGCTAATGAGGCTTTTCACTCGTGCTGTAGTCTGGCACGACACATGGAAAATTGCCATGGAAAATTGCCATCGACACTTCTTTACTTCTGAACAGTGTTGCACATCCTTGTGTCACACCTTCTTTAGAATTTGAATTGTCTTTTAAGTCATTGATAACCACATAGTGAACATTGTTTGCCACAAGATTAGACATGGCACTAGACAGGATAACACGTAATAAAGACTTGAAAAAGAGAAAAATAGATGAAAAGAATGACAGAAGACAAAAATATTTACAAGGTAGCGCCAAAGTTGTAAGTGCATCGTGATATTGGTGCAATAAAACGTTAAATAATCTTAGCAACATCAAAATTCCCAAATAAATCAACAAATAAGACATGGAACCATACTACAGACGCTGCCCTACATACGAACGAGATAAGTTCCGGAGGATCGTTCGGAAGTTGAATTTTTTCGTAAGTTGCTTCAGTGCTATATTTTGTATGTTTAAGGTTTGTATAAGAATGGTTAGGGCTTGTATAAGAAACCTGTATTGTTTGGTCCTAAAAAATAAAAATTTAATAAAATAATATGTTCTATAAATATAAATAGTTGAGTTTAATTTACTTTTGGAAGATGCACTTCAAGAGGTCCTCCTCCGTGGTAAAAAGTGGCAGAAAAAAAGTGTTCTGACTATTTTCTCAACCGCTTCAAGCGTTCTTATTCCACTTTCATTCAAAAAGAAACGGCTTAAATTTTCTTTACACTGTAGACCAACCATATTGAATGGATGCAAGAGATATTAAACAATGAAAATGACAAAGCTCTTAGTGCGCTGGAGATAGTAGACATAGACAGTATAAAATGTTTACACACGAACTAGGAAGACGAAGCAGATTTTTTTACTTCCGGGTGGATGCTGGGTAACCTCCCACAGCGCCGCACGGCAGTAGCGGTGGAAAGGAACACTACAGTAATGTCATGTACTCGGAAAAAGGTGCACACAGTACAAAATCTAACTTACAGCAATGTCCGGATATTTTTCGACATCCCGAAATAAATTATCTTATCTACCGTTTCACGGAAGTCGAATGGTTGTAAGTAGAGTAACGTCTATCCCCATTTATCAATGCACCTGGCAATATTTTTTTTCACCATTTTGTGCGCTTGTTAAGAGTGGTTTTGGTCCTGTCTCTGAGCTTCTAATCTTTGTTGTAAAGGACTTGGAAAACCTACCAAAGGGGAACAGGCCAAAGCGGTGCTGGCCAGGACGAGAGGAACTGGACGTAATCTTGGTTCCGTTTACTCGCCAACAACAATTATTATAAACCTCCACTTTCTGTTTTGAAATGCCGTCTTATTCACTGTCCCGCTTTTACTACTGCTTTGATAGCCCGCCATCGCCAATCTGTGCTCACTTAGGATTCAACATGTGCTTAAAGTTAGCGTGTCGGTAATTAAATTGTACCTCACCCCCCATTGCCTCCCTTTGTTGCCCTTCCCCACAGGCTTTGAAATTAATCTGAGGGGAAGGCCATTAGAGAATTGGGAGTGAATTGTAAAAAACGTGCATGCACACACAAAGACTGCAGTGTCTGGAAGAGTCATCAAACGCCGCATATAAAAAAAGTCCGCGTGTGTCTGCATATTCACGTGTCTGTCTGTGCGGAGTGAGTGACGGCCAAAAGCAGAATTGTCTTCCTGCATTGGTGTATCATGCGTCAGTGTCACCTGCCCACAGATATGTGGCGTTCAACTTAAGATCGTATTTCAGAGCCCAATGAATTTGTGGGCTTAAGCACGTGGAAGCCGACACCACCCCTTTCCTTTAAAAAAAATCAAGGAGAATATATCACTTTAGCTCCATTTACATTTTCAGCCCGTCCATATGAAGATTTTTTTTTAAAAGAGAAAAGCAACTTGGATGCGCTGTTTAATTCCTCGTTGGTCATCCCCGGTTCCACACATTGGCCGTCGACAATTTATCCTACAATGACAAGATGAATTTTAATGTTAGCGCTTGAAAAGTCGCAGTTCGGGCACCCACCTAACATTTAGGGGAGGAAACAGACAATATTAGCAACCAGGTTTGCAAAGAACTTTATAACGTAATAGATAGAGATTACATTTTGTTTTACTTTGCCCCTAAGAGTAGTAAAGTAATCACAAAAATGGTAGGAAAAACTTTAGGTTGCAACCTAAAACAACATTGTTTCAATGGTGGGCTGTCAGGGCCTGCAAGGCCTTCTCTGCTGGCCAAGAAAATACCTGAATCAAGTCAAGTCAAGTCATGTTTATTTGTATAGCCCTTTATCACAAGGAGTCTCAAAGGGTGGTAACAACAGTGGAGTTTGAGAATTAATGTGTAATATAGGTTAAATGTCTCTGAAATGAGATGTTTGCAGGGTATGTGTGGAGTGACATGGCTGGATAGGTTAAGGAAAGAGGCAGTAAGGAGAATAACTGGTGTGGTGTGAAACATTGCTGAAAGGGTTGATCAAAATGTTCTGGGAATCATGTGATGTAATTATATTGCACCCATTTAAAAAGTCCTTGCATTGCTTTCCCTGTGGTTGTGCTGCTCCCTGGTGTGTGATTTAATATTAAAGCACTTAACCATTCACATTTCAGCCATTGCTTGTTGCCAGACACAGAAATCTGCTAGATGGGAGGCCTTCAGAATTGTCTGTGAATGCCTACTGTAGCATAAAATAAGTGTCAATAACGTTGTTGATTTAGCTAATCAGTCTTCGAGTTAGGAAAGCGAAGGCCTTCTGGAAGGCCTCAAGAAACGTTGGGGGCGGTATTGAACCAATGTCTAAAATCTATTATTCTACCAAATTATAAAAGCATTTATTTATTTTAACTCATTTAACCTTTCAAGTTTTTTATTCTAAGCCACTTTACTATCAAGCAAATCACAATATCTGAAAGACACTGAACAAAGTGTTAATTAAAACTATTGCTTTTTAGTGCAGTAACAAATAAATAATGAAATACATATTAACATTTGTTATGTAAAACTCGTTTTTCCTGAAAAACACAGACAACATAAATTAAAATATTTACAGATACACACAAAAAAAAAGGCATACTGACCATTCATAAGAGGAAAAAAAGCGTAAAGCCGGTTCATTCGGAAACGACACATCACTAAAGGCTAGCTTTCAAGGCCTAGGTGTTAAATACATGGCCCTCCACTGCTATGTTTAATAACAACATAAATGCTGTGATATTTTAGACATTTATCTCATGCATTATTAACATAATAAGTTGGTTACACGAGCCACAATAATCTAAAACAGCTCTTAATCAAGTCATGAGCATTACATTTCAGATGTTCAACTCTGTCCTGTGTTTCCAGTCAGGGTTGGTGATCTTTCCCTCCGGTCCTTTTCCCTACACTGTTAGTCTGTGCCCCGTAATCTTTTCTTTCACTATAATTTCATGGATGTTGGGTGGCGATTCCATTTTCATTGTACATTGAATGTTTTTCTATAGCACTTTAAAGGGACACTGTGCATCATTTAGGGTCTCTAAGAGATAAAAAACACCTTAATTCCTTCAAATAATATTAATTTAAATGATAAGCAAACATACATGAAGTATCATGTAGTTGTGCATTTTTCAAGAAATTTGTATTTATTTTATGTTACATAAGGCTTACCTAGAGGGAGCTCAGATGATTGTCCGCCATCTTGCTGCTAACGAAAACAGGAAACCAAAAATGTTGCAAAAGGCTGGGCAAACAAATAAGATGGAACTAGTGTTGTTTGGTCACTTTGAGTTTCTATAAATTGTGTTGGTCCTTGTTTTTGGTTGCTCCACACAATACAGCGAAATCTAGTAGTCAAATATTACTAAGGTTCCTACCCAGATAGCATCACTCGTCGGTCCCCACCGGCTCCCCACCTCGGCCTACTTGGCACCAGAAAGCACTTCGGACGTCGGCCCCCTCCCTGAGACTTGCAGAGGAAGTGACCTGCAATGCATGTGCACGCATTTCAGCGCCCATCCTGTGAGGAAGGCAGCTAGAAAAGAAGAATAGACTTTTTTTGCATGCAAAGGGAACTTCCTGCACAACCATGTGCAAAAACAAGTCGTATATTCTTTCACGCATGCACACTATCGCTGACAGATTAACCTTTATAAACGTGTGTATGTGTGATAGACATCAAAAAGCTGTTTTCCCATGAAACACAAAAAAACCTTGAGATGCCGTGCCACACCTGACATGGCGTGAAGTGTGTGTCAGGCTGTTGCGATTTAATGATACGGTAATCCCTCGTTTTTCGTAGGGGTTGTGTTTGAGAAGGATCGTTGATCCTGACCTTTTTCCTTCGCGTTTTCGTTGAATTTTGAGTGAGGAAAGATGAACTGCTTCTTGAGAAGTTTTTATTAGCTTAATATATTGTAAAGACCACCGCAACACATGTCTTAAATCGGACAATCTTATCAGTAGTCTCTCTTTGACATTTTGAAGCAAGATTTCTATACCTTTTTTGAGTTGTATAGGTCAACAGGAAACCACAAATTCAGTTTCCAGCTTTCCACCTGTTCGCACATTTTTGTGTTATTAGCCAATTCTCAAAGTTTCAGTTCATTTTTTTTCGAGGTGTTGTATAGGTCAACAGGAAACCGCGACTTCAGTTTTCTGCTTGCCACCTATTCACACATTTTGTGTTTTCAGTCAATTTTTCAAGTTTCAATTCTTTTTTTTTTCACCTTGGTCTGTTGTTTCCTGACATTAGGGTGAACTCTGTTATTTGCTTAAAGTTCCTGACATTAGTTTGAACTTGTAGTTTGCATTGAAAAGATCCATTCATGATAAAAGCTGATATACTATATGTGCAATACGTCTACAAGTTCCAAAAAGGTCCTGCGATAGTCAAAACTAGTAGTGTAGAAACCTTTATTTATGAATTCATTAAATACTGTATTATACTTTTAAACCAAATAACAAACCCAATGTAGAACAAATAAACAATATAAGTACTGTAATTTGGTCGAAAAGCGCCTTCCTCTGTCTTTTGGGTCTGGCTGCAGTCAGTTCAATGTTTTGTTGACAGGATGGCTTTCAGAGAAACTTGAAATTGAAAAAGGTTTCGGAGTACGCAATCTAGGTTCATCAAGCCGTTTTACGTATGTGTACCGCAATGTCATTGATGCACAGGCAGAAAGGGGGCGGGGTGGCCATGTACCCAAAAAGAATGCCGAACACAATGCACCATGAACATCTGCAAAATAGAGAAACCGCAAAAAGTGAACTGCTACACAACAACGAATGAATTCAGAATGTAATGTCCTACTTGTTGTTGGAATAGGGGATCTTTAAAGTGACATGATTCACTCAATTGACAGTTGATGAAGTTGACTTGTGTTGTTGTTTGTTTTGTGGTGCAGCAAATCTCTCAGCTGCTGTCGTTGCTCCGTCAAGGTCAGCTGCAACCTCGGACCAACTTCCGCGGAAACAAATACTCTCACCGAGCCGCCGGGAGGTCAGTCTGCATCCTCTCTCGCCGTCTTCCTCATTTTTGCACACACAAAAATACACAGTCACTAACACAACTCTCCCATAAATTACCCCACATTTCAGACGACAGAATGCACCTGATAAATAGCTGCAATTTTATCCTTGTAAGAGCTGCTCTGGATTTCAAGCCGCAAGCTTAAACAGCCATAAGAAAAGTACTAATTCAAGTCCGTTTCTTATATATTAAGCCAGGCCTACATCTGGAGCCAATTGTGTAGGGAATTTGACCTCGACGCTTTTGGCTGCAGACGGCCAACATTGCCGCGTCCCTGCACACCTGATGCTGTTTTCAGCAGCATCATTTTCAGTTTTACTCAGAGTTGTTTACGTCACGTGTTTTTAGATCATCTGACCACTCAAAATGGCAATTACAAACACATATTTACTACTGTGCTGAAAGAAAACGTAAATGAAGGCTGCGTCGCATAAATTTATATACATATATATATTCCAAAATGAAACCGCCAGGGCAACTGTACCGTGCAGAATAGTTCCAGATTGCAACACAGACGTGTGATTTTGTGTTATTTTCATCAGTGGTTTCCACGATAATGAACCAAATTGCATTTGCCTGTTCTCGTTCGTCGAGGATCAAAGGAAACTTCTGCGACCTGACATGAATGCCAATGATACGGAAAGAGAAGTATAGTGCTTTTGATCGATAACTTCCCCTCTTCAATTTAGATGTATAAATTGAGTACTTTATTTTTTTGGGGAAGCTTAAACATCAGTGCGTTGTAACTATTTATTACAAAGTACTGGCAAACCTCCTGATTTTCTCCTGCTACATACGATATGAAAACTGGTTTGCAAAAACATGGACTGATTTCTCTTGAAGGGCGTCAAAAATGTTTCTAGACGTAACCGCGGTGTTTTGCATTTCGAGCGCATGCCTTGTTGAAAAGAGCAGCTCGCCCCTTATCCCCGGTGCAAAAAAAAGAATAAGCCGCACTGTATTTAAACCCACAGTGTTTAAAATGTAGTAAAAAAAAGTAGCGCCTTGTAGTCCAGAATTTTCCATACTTTTTTCTTTCACCTTTTATGTCAGGGGTGTCAAACAGGCGACCCGCTCTCTCTCTCCCTCTCCCTCTCTCTCTCACTCTCTCTCGCTCTTTCTCTCTCTCCCTCCCTTTTCTCTCATTCTCTATCTCTCTCTTTCACACTCTCTGTCACTACTTCCCTCTTTGTACCTCTTTGTCTCTTTCTCTCTCAGTGTCTTTTTACTTTCTTTTGCTCTCTCTTCCTTATTTCCTTTGATTTCTCTCTCTTCTCTCTTTCTCTCTCTTTCTCTCAATTTCCCTCCTCTCCTTCTCACCTCCTCTTTTTCTCTTTCTATTTCTCTTTGGATTTCTTGCATTCTCTCTCTTCCTTTTCCCCTCTGTCACTATTTCTTTTTTCATCTCTTTTGTTTCTCACATTCTCTCTCTCTATCACTCTCTTTTCTCTCTTTCTTTGTCAAACCCTCTCTTTTTATCTCCCTCTCTTTCTCTTATTTCTTTCTCTCTCTTTTTCTTTCTCTCTAATTTACTAGTCCGGCCCCCGAGAGAATGTTTGTTCTATCGCGTGGCCCCCGGGTTAAAATGAGTTTTACACCCCTGTTTTATGTGGTCCTTAAATATTATTTTATGCTACTATAAAGCTGAATAAGGTGGTCACAAATTAAAACGTTTTTTGAATGATAAGGGAAAAATACTAACAAACACTTAACAAACATTTAATAAAGGCCTTTTCTGTCCTTACACACATGATAGTAAGACATTCCATGCCGGAAATAAACAAATGAATAAACAGGCAGTCACGAGAAGTGGGTCATAAACTGACGCTTGAACTTGGGACAAAAAATGCACATGAAATTCAGCCGGTGTATGACTTTTTTTCCAGGTACGCGGGTCAGGACTGTGGTGACTGGCAGAGCACCAAAGACAGCGGGCATGGTGAGAGTGAAGCAGGTGATGTGGACTGGGAGGCGGGTAGAGATTCGCCCATAGACCCTCACTTGGAAGAGGGCCTACATGATCTGCTCAACACGTCTGGTGCGTGCACACACATACTTTGTTTTAAGAGCTTTTGTATTGATTTGAACGTGGCACATTAACTACACTTATTGGCTTATTTTTATAAATATTTTTGAAATGTGACAACTCTCTGTGGTGAGGCACAATCAGGTTTACAAATAAATAAACCAACATATAATTTATAATTTGATTGGGATAGCAAGAAATCAATACTGTAGCCAAATCAAGTCATATTTATTTGAATAGCCCTTTATCACAAAAAGTCTCAAAGGGCTGTCCAGAGAACAACAAAAACAAATAATGAATAAAATATAACATCATCTACATAAAATATTACTGAGGGAACGGGAATATTTTAGGCAAAATATGGAAAAAGAAATATGTAACTTGGTTTACATAATATCCAAATGCCAAATATGATTATATCAATTATAATAAGAAAGTTCATACTCAGGTAAAAAACTCAAAGGGAGCTAGATAGGTAGCTGAAAGATCCATCTAAATAGCCAGGCCCAAACCTAGATGGCTAGAGGACAAAATCTAGCTTGCTAACTAGCAAAAAAAAAAAAAAGAAAATGTTCGCTCAATAGCTAGATAGATTGCTTGGTAAATAGCTAAAAATGCAGAAAGATAGCTATCTACAAAGCTAAAAAAGTAGCCAGATAGCTAGCTAAAAAACCTTCATTTGTTTTGCTCATTTGCTTTATAAAACCCAATTATTGAATAAGAAAGTCTTACTTTAACTTATAAATTATATTCATATGCTGTTCCTTTTGAATAAAAGCATCAATAAATGGTTAATCCTCAATTATGAGGAAAAGTCCATGAAACAAGTAAAAAATTACTCGATGGCTTTACCTGCTGTTAGCTTGGTAGAAGGTCGCTCGCCTCATTCTGCATCTGCAAATGCTCAGCGCAGTAATACGTTACATACTAACTGTATACATAATACTTAGATAATAATGTGAAAATTCTGCGATCAGGAAAGATAAAATCCGAAAATTCGGCATGGCGGCGCAGTGGTTAGAGCGTGTGCGGCACAGTTCTAAGGTCTTGGGAACCTCCTGTGTGGGTTCAAATCCAGCTACCGGACTTCCTGTGCGGAATTTGTATGTTCTCCCCATGCTTGCGTGGGTTTCCTCCCACATCCCAAAGACATGCATTTCAGGTGGATTGGCCGGTCCAAATTGTCCCTAGGTGTGAGTGAGCGAGCGAGTTGTCCGTTCCTGCGTGCCCTGCGATTGGCTGGCAACCAATTCAGGGTGTCCACTGCCCAATGATTGCTGGGATGGGCTTCAGCACCCCCGCGATCCTACTGAGGATAAGCGGTGCAGCTAATGAGACATTTTAACTCTATATTTGCATGATGACATGTGAGACTGTGCTTCACCCGCCTCCCCTTACTTCATGTCACTCGTGTAGACAGACTAAATGCACAATGCAGAAAACTAAACCCAAACTATAACGAGAAAGAAAAATGCTAAATTGCTTTACTAGCTTTCTAATACTATGGCTAATACTATTGTCTGGGGCTAAGGTATCAGAATTTTGGTCTCACTATCGTAATCTGCCACGAGGCAAGAGATTTGCATGCCTCACTCTGCATTTGCAGACGCTCAGCACAGTAATACATTACACACTTATTGTAGTATGTATGTTTTAGATCAGGGGATGGTGTAATAATAGTCTGTGGTTTGCAATAATCTGTGATCTGTGCAGGCCTTTAAGACTCTATGTGTTTAAGGACTATACAAATAAAAATGAGGTCTTGACTTGACTAGTAATAATATTCCTATTTAAATCTGAAAATTCTGTGATTTTACAAAATAAAATTAAAAAACTGTAAAGTTTAATAAGAAAGAACTTTAACCATAAATAAGTAACGGTACAAGCATTTGATATCTTAAATTTCCATGACTGCACGTCACTGGTTTTGTGCTAGATTTTTTGAACTTTTTGAAAATATATAATCATCTATGCAATATTTGCTTTTATTGTGTAGACTATTCGAGTGTGTTTGCAGAACATTGTGTTGCCCATGTTTGTATATGTGGGACTTCCGGCTATTGTGCTAGCCTGAGGCCCCTTAAGGAGGGAATTACCACCAAAATCCAAAGGCCCATAACATCCCCCACCCCCGGACAAACTCTGTGCATTTGTGGGTGTAATATGCACACCTATGACACATACTCCCTGTATGCGCGTGTGCACGTGTGGAACCTTTGATTTGTCCGCCAACATTCCGATGCTCTTTTTTTCATTTTCGGGCCCTTTGACTTTTTTCTTTTTCTTCCTGCGGGTGAAGGAGAGATTTGGTTACACTTCAGAAGACAAGCGAATGACTGAATACAATATCAATCTCCCGCATGGTCGAGATGTGGTTTGCAGGGTTGTGGGTGAGCTACTCTCAAAAATGTAGTCCCTGAAAAAACATAACCCCTTCCACATTCAAAAAACAAACCAAAAACAAAGACAAAAAAGACCAATTGTACAAAAGCAACTTCCAAAACAAAACGTGGCATCAAGATGCGAGTCCGAAAATAACAAGAAAGCAACAAATAAACTGTGTCTGGTTAATGGAAAGTATGTATTATTTGCACACTAGATGTTGTTGCATTGTGTAGTGCAACCAAAAGCGGGTACTAGAAAATACCATGAAAAATACAAACTACGGTAACTCTAAGTTACCAAAAAGCACCATATTCTTATTTTTTACCCAGCTTTTTGTGAGGTTTTGGGTGTTTTCACAATGGTGGGCCGTCAGGCTCTGGAGGTTATTTTCTGCTGACCTAAAACATCTTTCAATTATATGATGAAATTATTTTTGGTCCATGAATACTTACTAAATTACTTTATTGGTTTCTACCTGGTTGCAATGATTTCAGATGTGTGCTTTCATATTTAAGCATTTTACAAATCACATTTCAGCCATTACTTGTTACCAGGGTCAGAAATCGTCCTGAATGCCTTCACAAGCAGATCTGAAGGCCTATATAGCGTAGTATGGGTGTCGATATCCGTGTTGGTTTAGCCACTCAGATTTCGACATCTCAGCTTGTCTAAAATGTATTTTAATATTCAAATCATTTTAATATTCAACTAAATTATAATGACTTTCATTTTTTCATTCCTTAGTATACTTAAGTCACTAAACTTTGAACTTTTTTGTAAAGGCAGATTATGAGATGTGAAGCAAACACACAACAAAATAACCCCCCCCCAAAAAACATGAAATAAGAGAGAAAACTTTACATTTGTTATGAAAAACATGTTGTCCCTGAAAAACACTGGAAACAAATTAAAATGTTTACAGATTTACAAAAGAAGATAACGTCTGAAACAAGAGAACCAGCTTTCGATTGGTGACTAGCCGGCTTCTGTTGTTTACTTCCAAGAACCGCCTCATTGGACCGGTTTGTTTGAGAACATCACATCACTAAAGGCCATACCTGAAGGCCTAGGTGTGAAGTACACGACCTGCAACTGGGGTTTCCTGTACCCGTAGCAGCAAGATGGTGGACAATTATGTTAGTTTTATTATTCGTGTGTTTGCTTATTTTTCAAATAATTATTGTTGTATATAAGCACAGGGAGAACATGCAAACTCTGCACAGAAAGGCAGTAGCTGAGTTTGATCCCATGACCTCAGAACTGTGCCACATCCACTAACCACTCAGCTGCTGTGCCGCTGAATCCAAACATACATATTTTAAATTGTTCATTGTTTTTGTGCATAATGTTAGATTCTCATTGGTAATATTCCAATTAAACCAACAAAACTCTGAAGAGCCGCTTGTGAACTGAAAGAGCCGTCTCTTTTTAGTAAACAAAGCCAAAAGAGCCGGTTCTCTAAAAAGAGCCGGAATTCCAATCACAACCAAATTTCTCGAGTAAATGAATTCAGGTTGGCAGAAACTGTCTGACTTGTCTTGACAAACAATGAATTGACCATCAGTCTAAAAGTGAGACAAATGTATTACTTGGCTAAGCTGCAGTGATTTGTTTGTTCTTTGTTTATTTTGTTTTCATTCCCAGTTGAAACCTAAAATATTTTCAAAAGGATTTTATCGTCCTAAACAAAGACAGGAAAGAAGGGGCTCAGCCCAGTGGGCACCAGATCCCTAACTATTGCGCACATGTGTGCATGCTAAAGTGTGTGCATGTACACTAATGGCTTGCATATGTTCTTGTGGGAACAAAAGAAAATGACTTAAGATTTAATTCCTTTTCAAAATAACACCCTGAAAAACTGCTTTTGTGCAACTGTTTACCTTTCAAAGAATTTTGTCAGAACTTTATAACAAACACAGAAGAAAAAAAAGCTAACAAAATACTAGTACAACAAAAACAGGCAAAAACAAGCATAAGGTAAGAATGGATGAGCAATAAATAAAAAGGACACGAAAAGCAAACTGGGACAAGCATGCAAAAAAGTAAGATTGAAATAAGGACAGGTCAGGATCAGCGAGGGGAAACAAATGAAGCAGGGAAAAATAGAAAGAGGAAAACAAGGTCCGCAAAAGAACTGCGACAAAAATTCAACAGAAATTGGGGACACATTAGGCACTGAGAAGGATGATCAGGAAGAAGGACAAGACGCCTATGGGGCATAATAAAAATGAAAAAAAAACATGAAAGAGTAAAAATAAACAAACAAACGGATAGGTAGGTAGATAGGTAGTTTGGTAGGTGGATAGATGGAAAGATAGATAGGCTAATAGATGGATAAATAGGACAGGGGAGGGAAACGAGAAACAAGAATTCAACAAAAACAGGGAAAAAAATAGAGAAACACTGAACAGTCCCATTTAGACCAAAATCTAAACAAGACTGAATAAGCATTTTCAATGGCATTAACTTTCTCACAGGGGTAAAAT
This sequence comes from Urocampus carinirostris, assembly GCF_059441175.1. Classification (NCBI taxonomy): domain Eukaryota; kingdom Metazoa; phylum Chordata; class Actinopteri; order Syngnathiformes; family Syngnathidae; genus Urocampus; species Urocampus carinirostris. Next base: position 15,711,864 of record NC_142357.1, read on the forward strand.
ACCTCCAGGCCGCCAAATAGTACCCTCAAAAACAAGAAGCTGGGGCAAAATGATGACGTTACTCGCATGTTTTTTTTTTCAGAAGACGTCATCGACCCGTCCTGGATGGCGCGTCTGTCTGTCGCCCTGTCGGGAGATTACCACGACAACGTCTTCGTGCCCAACGAGCCGCCGTCCTCCGACAGCGAGCTGATGCCTCGCAACACCTTGGACTCTTCCTCGTCTTTCTCCACTTTTGGTAGCGAAACATCGACTCTCATTTGATGCCGTTTGCAAACATACTACTGTAAAGTCCGGACTACAGAGCGTGCTCTAATTAAAAAACAAAACGTGATTTTGTGTTCGTACAAGCCGAACGTGATTTAAAGGCTTAAATGGACATGAAAATAAACTAAGTCACATCAATTCCTTACATTTAAAAAAAAAAAATCAGTGGGGAAATGTCTTGTACATCAAAGTAACACATTATGCCACAATTAAGACACTCATTTGCGGACCTTGTCTGCAGCTATCAATCTCAATAATCAATATGAATTTAATTGGCATTAACATATAGGCAGGAGTGCGACAAAAATCATTAAACATACATGTTTAGAGTATTTCTAATAAGTAGTGTACCAATTTATGTCTGTTTCAGGCCAACTGCATGGGGAATTTAGCGTCCATGCCTTTGGCTGCAGACTGCCAACGCCGCCATGCCCCTGCACACTTGACATTGTTTTCAGCTGCGTCATTTTCAGTTCTGCTTCATTCTCTTTACGTCATGTAGTTTGGGATCATGTCACCCTTCAAGATAGCAATTACAAAGACGAGCAGATATTTACTTGTGTGGCGAAAGAAAACGTGAATAAGTGCTGTGTCGCATAAAATATGAACCCTATATTTTGAAATGACAGCACTAGTGCAACAATACTGACAATAGCGCAACATGGCAACACAGACATGTCTTTTTGTGCCATTGTTATTGATGGTTGCTGCAGTAATAGAGTAAATAGAATTTGCTTGATCTCGTTCCTTGAGGATTAAAGGCAACTTAAGTGACCTGATAATACGGGAAATAAATTCTAGAGTTTTTGATAGATAACTTACACTTGTCGGAGAAACAGGTATAAAGCACGATGTGAGCCTATCGAGGTGGGATGCAGAGGGTTCGCTGGCCAGTCAATCTGCAGGGCATCAAGGGGCCAACAAGCGAAGGGTCATTAAGTAGGTCACAGAGGCAGAAGAATTTGCCTTAAGGTGTCTCGGGTAAAGGGTGGCTCTGGTTAAGGAGAAGTACACCGTAGGTGAGGTGGCACTACCAGGACACAAGTTGGGGTCTGATCAACCCAAGCTGATCAGTTGAAATATCCTGAGTATGATGTAAATATCCAATAAAGTACTGTTTAGACAACAACAGATGCTTTTTTGGACACACTGTCTAAACCCATGTAGGGTCAATTGGCCCCTGATTAAAAAAAAAAAGACATATCCGTCTAACTCCAGCCAGCTAGTCTTCATAAGAAAATGTATCCATCCCCAGGTGAATGTAACTCATGCTTTTTTTCGCTCAAAGAGAGGGCCTAGTTTTCGAATGGTATGTGTGCAGAGGTATGGTCTAGAAGAAAAAGTTGCATTTCATTTTGGCTCAAAACTGAAAAAGAGTCAACTTTATCACAAAACTTAAAAAAACTTAATGGACATGAAAATGAAATAGAATTACTCTAACAATATCGGGGTTCACATTTGTCATAGAAGATAAAAATAGTACTGTACTACACCTCTAGGTTTGCTCCTCTTATGAACAACTTTAACTCCTCCTCCTCCAAAAGGATGTCATAAATGTTTTCAGAAGTCACTGCAGTGTTTGTGTTTAGAGCATATGCGTTGTGGAAAAGAGCAGCTCGCCTTTTTCTTTGGTGCTGCGAACAAACAAAAAGAATAAGCGCTACCGTAATTAAAGACGCAGTGTTTAAAATGTTACAGAAACAGTAGCGGCTTGTAGTCCGAAATTTACTGTAGCTAGACGACTGCCTGTTTTCTATTAAACGACCACAAGGCTGCGAGGAAATTATTAAAAAACAGAATTATTTTTTTCAATTATGCACAGAACATGTGATGTTCCTCCCAAAAATGGTTCAAATGTGTTCCAAAATCTTCCACGCTTCAGGGCACTTGAAAAATTTAGTCACAATGTTGACCCATCTCGTTTGTTTCCTCTTCAGCTGTGATGTCATTGAAGGAACACAACACGTTCAAATTGGGTAATCTCATTAAGGCAACTTGTGAGGCAGCTCCGGAACAGACAATGATTATATTGAACAGCAATTGCATACCTTTCATTTCTGCTTGGGGAAATTTGAACTTTGCTTACCCTGTCACTGGGGGATTTGGGGAGGAATATAAAAAGATTGCTTATTTCCTTCTGTCCCTCAGGGAAGACTCCAGACAAGGACGGCCCACTGGGCGGGGCCTTGCTCTCGGAGGTCAGCACGCTTTTCGAGATGTTGATGACCCAGAAGGCCGAGGCTCACCCCGGTCCTCGAGCCGAAGTCCTCTACCGGCTGTCCTCGGCATGCCGCCGCTCAACGGAAATGGACCCTCCCACACCCTCTGGCAGCCCAATGAGAAGCGGGACCTCTTACCCAGCTCATTTTTGACACTGGAAATTAACGGCATCGTGCCCTGCGTTGTGTTCACTCATTTCATATGTTCTTATTGTTTAACTGTAAACAAGGCCTGAGATTTCTTCGACCACTGTCAGGGGGGGTCAACTAAAATCATTTAACAAAAAAAATATATCTCAGGGAAATAATCACCTGTCATGTTCAACGAAAGAAGACCATTTTAAGCCATCCATTTGAGCCAGCAGGGGTCGGTGATTCAAATATCAGCAAAGGGAAACAACTTTGTTTCAAAGCAGGGGTCTCCAACCTTTTTCAAGGTTCAAGCTACATTTTGTTACGAGTTAGCGCAAATAGCTACCAGTTTGGATATGCATCTCTGAAATAACTCACCATGTTAATAATGAATAAATGAATGGTCTGCATTTATAAAGCACTTTTGAAGTCAATGAAGACCTCCCAAAGCGCTTTACAATGTGCTTCACACTTTTCCCTTTTACACACGAACTAACCGATAGCAGTGTCAGCCATGCAAGGCAACTACCTGCTATCGGGGATTCAGTGTCTTGCCTGAGGACACTTCTACATATAACATGGAGGAGGTATTGGGCCTGTGATCTCTTGATCCCAAGATGAGTGGTCTACCTCCTGAGCTTATCATCACCACATTCATTGTTAGAAATAGGGTCAAACAGACTCCGTCAACTTCTAAAAACAATCATTGTCCAATAAAATAACCATGACCCAGCACTTGTGAGCTATTTCCAGTATAGGTCCTTGCCCCTCCAGCTGTTGTTGGAGGGTACCAGGTTGGAGATCCCTGTTCTAAAATATCACTATTCATTGCAATGATATGGTAACACTATGGGGTTCCATTAGTGTCAAAATTCTGCCGATGTGTAGTTTGACTTTGTCATGCGGCAATCGTGAGTGTTGCGTGTCGTTGATTTTTGTAGGTCAAGTGTCATTGTGCTTGTGTCAATGTTAAAGGGACACTGTGTAATATTTCACCACTAGATGTTGCTGTATTTTGTACAAAGGTTTTGGTTTGGTCTTGGCATAGGTGGGAACATAGGCCATTTTTAGGTGTTCACATAATAAAGGTAAGGACATAACAATGATTGCTCAACATTGGTAGCCCATGATTGTGTAGTGCAACCAAAAACGAGTGCAACAAAACACAAGGAAGAATACAATCTTTTTCCTTTTTATTCTTTCCCTCTAAGCTCTGCTTTTGCGCAGCATCAAAAACGTGTTGTTTCTCCCCTGTAAAAATCTTTAGTAAAAGGTAAAGGATGTATACAATATAAGGAGAAATAATAGTTACTCGGGGAAAATACAAACTACGCAGACTCAAAGTGATCTAACCCCACCAATTCATAGTTCAATAGTTCATGTATTTTTTTTCTCATTATTCCGATTGCTATTGATTGTAATGACATGTTTTTACAACAAGGAGGCGCATAATAATATACAATGCCCCTTTTACTTTTCGTGTACGTGTGCGTAGGTTACGTGCACGTAAAATGCGCGCATGCATGTGCACGGATTTATTATACATGGACATCATTTTGGCACTAATGTAATCCCGTAGAAAACAGTGTTTTACCACTTTAATAACATTTTTGAAATGTAATTCTAAGTCGAGTAATTGCTTGTTCAACTAAATGGGTTCCTCTACGTTTTCTGGTGATTTATTGCGGTCATGTGCGCTGCCACACGTTCGACTGGCTGGACATGAAGTCTTGACAATGTAATTAAGTTTTTTTTCACAGGAGAATAATACGCGATGTGCATTATTTTTTCTTTTATGTTTGTAACGTTCTACTCAATAAATTGTTTACACTGTCCCGCGAGTATGTGTTGAGATTGAGAGCGCACACCCAAAAAAAGAAAAATCCAAATACAGTACTGTACACGTCTGCTTTGTGAAATGCTGCCCTCATTTGGCTATCACTAGTAGTTACAACCTTGTCGATTTTTATTTTGAAATTCTGCCTACTTCAGACTTCCAGAGTTTAGAACTTTATCACGTTATCACAAGGCTCTTTTCCATGTAGTTACAAAACAAAATACAAACGTAGATAAATGAATAACAGTTAAGGTCAACTAGATCCAGACAGATAATTAAAGATAACACAGCAGTGGCCTGAAGTTTCCTGAACCTACCACAAGTGAAATATAAATAAAAACCCACAGCAACAAAAGCAAAATATGTCAGGAAAAATAATTAACAACGATGACAAAGCAAGCATGGACAAGACAACACCCCTCTCGGTTCAGGGGCCTCTTAAGCACCTCGGTCATCGGGACACCATTTCCTGTGATGTGATGTGGGCTAACACCCTGGTGGCGCCCATCCCTCTCCACGCCGTATATTTTTTTCGGGGGGGCGGGGTAGGGCTCTGCTCCCCCACAGGAAGCAGAACTGGTTTCCATGGATACCAGTGGCAGGAAAAGACTCCTGATCTGATTTCAGATACAGCACCTTCATCATCTGGTGGCTGTTGTTTTTTGATGCAACGTGTCATTTCGCTCTTCATAAATCAGTGTGACGATACTGATACTCGTTTCGATATCACTGAGGCAAAACCTTTTGTTTTGGGCGATTGCGAAGAGAAAAAAAAAAGCTAAATTCTGTTCTGAAAGTTGGATTCATATTTCCGTCAATCATTCCGTCTGTCCGTCTGTCCATCCATCCATCCGTCTGTCTGTCTGTTTATCTATCTATCGATCAACCCTGGTCATATCCCTCGGGAGGGGTGACCGACAGCAAGACAAACATGTACAAAAACAAAGAAAATAGAAAAAAGGGAAAAAGTAGCAAAAAACACACACAACATTTTTTGGACCATGGCCAACCCAAATGCCCAAACGCCCAAACCAGTTGGGCACCTCAGCACCCAAGATGGTCATGCTTTTGTCCCTCCAGATGAAACAGGAAACAAGAAATCAGCCATGTCACTCGGGTCAGGGTCACACAACACACTCTTCTGTTCAACAGCAGGGCCCGACAGCTTTCACTGGTTTACCCCTGCCGCATCATATCGGTGCCTTGCCCATCGCTTAGAATGCGTCTAAACATCCACTATACTAAAAAAAAACTAGTTCTGTTTTATCTTTGAGCCATATGTCCTCATGAAAAGAACCATGCATGGCTCATGAGCCATATGTTCTCAACCCATGTGCTAAACAATAAATGCATTGATAGAAAAAAATACAATCAAATCATGAGGGGAAAAAAAACTGCAGAGGACGAAAAAGAGATGACAGTCACCAAACAGGCAAAAACAAACCAAACACAATCAACAACATGAAAAATTATAAAGTGAGTCAATGAAGATGAAAGAAGTACCAGCCATTAAAATACAAAGTGATAATTAAAAAAAAACAACAACCACCGTATTGTTGACAGAAATAGCAATAACAACAACGCTGAAAACTAGAAAATAAATATAGTAGCATTGGACCTGAAAAACCAGGCCACACAAACATGTCAAGTAAAAGCACAAAATTAGACAACAAGAGCTGCCGTTGCAAAACAAAAACGTGAGCTTTAAAGAGAGCAGGAGCATCACTGAAAAGCGTCTGTTCTCCCTGTTGTCATGGAAACACAAGTCAAATCTAATACAGTAGGAGGGGCTCTTCAAGTGGACAAATCGTCTCTCCCACGCTCCCGTCTGCAATGTTGAATAGCGCATGTGGCATATTCAGCATCCTTGAAAAGCGATGCTGACTCGTCTCAGCCTTCGGGTGAAAGCTAAAGAACTGTTTCCAGTGCAGACCAGCAAAAAGACCAATAACAAACACTTGAATTCCAATTGGATTGTCGATCTGCTTGGCCACCTATGACTCTGAACGTGAGCAGAATCAATCTTCTATTCAAGTTTACAGTTTGGCCGGACGAACAGTATTGGCAGAAATAATAAACAAACGATGAAAGTATGACCCGAACAGGTTTTTTTTTATGGCCACTGTCTAGGGCTGATTGAAGATGGCAAACAAAGCAGAGCGAGTACCCTCAAGGTACATTTGCATATACCGGGGGTCAGCAACAGGTGGCTCTGGAGCTTTCCCAAATGATGACCTAACACTTTTCAAAATTGTTTGGTAATAAAAAAATTATGTTTTTTGTCAAAGAAAAAACCTAACACAAACATTCTTAACGTTTTCTAATGAATACTGCTGGCTGGATCAGTAACCACTGAATTAGATTCTGAATCAAATAAATATAATATAAAGCAATTTCTCTACAAGGCTTATATGAAGCTTTTTTCCCCTGGGTTTTATGGTCCAATTGGGTCCAATATGGCTCTTTCAACATTTCAACATTCAACATGCATCGACATTCAATATCAACGACCTGGCCCTGAACACACATAAAACGAACGAGATCAGGGTGGTCATCAGCGGGAAAAGGAGTAGAAACCAACCCCTATATCAATTGCGAGTGTGAAAAAGGGTCCACATATTCAGTTTGCTGTTGGTCCTAATCTACGAAGGTCTCTCTGGACAGACAAGACCACAACGATCATAAAAAAAGGCCCAGCAGCATGTTTACTTCTTCAGAGTCCTCAAAAGGAACAATCTAGACAGAAGGCTGTTGCTGGCTTTCTACCGCACATCCGTCAAGAGCCTGCTGAAATACTACTTTTTTACATGACACGGGAAAACAGTGAGGCGGACAGAAGGAAAATGCAGAAGACAGTGAAAGCAGAAAAAACAAATCATTTGCTGACCTCTCCCCTTCCTGATGGACATCTACTTCACGCGGTGCCTCAGCTTATCAATGACAGGGTGCTGCTGCTTTCGAGAAGGTGCGTCATGTGCATTGACGCAAAAACAAATGAGGAATGAGGAACAGCTCCTTCCCAAGATCTATTACCACCCTGAACTGCCATCTACAGTGTCCATGAGCACATTGTACTGTTCAGCTGTCACTGTGGAAATGTACGTCCTTATTATGTACCAAGAATATATTGATTTTTAACGTTTTTCTTATTGCACGTTTACCTTTTTAATTTATTTGACTTGCACTGAAAGGAAAAACTCTCTAATTTTGTTGTATTTGTATTAATACAATCAAGGCCATCATTTATTTTGGCACAGAGGAAAAAGTTGGAGGACCACACAAAACATGATTTTAATGGTTAAACACAGGTTTGTGGATGCTCAAAAACCGAAACAACTTAAATGGCAAGAATCCAAGAACAATAGTAGAGCTGGATTGGTGGAAGGTCTGTCGATCCCATTTATTCGTTGACAAGAAACTACACACGACGGACAGGCTTGGCTCAATGTAATAATCGGTAAAAACAGTAAGATGTGCAAGCAGGGGAGTAAATAACCTAAAAGCAAAGCAACGCTACCTACATATGGACACAATCAACTAGAAGGACCAGAAGAAAAGAGAAAAAGGACAAAAAAAGAAAAGTTAAGACACAGTCAATAAAACAGACTGCAATACTTTAGAAAACTGCAATTCCTCTTCTGCCAACTAAGTTAAAACAAAAATGATAGGCGAAAATGACAACAGCAAGCATCCCAAAAGGCATGAAAACAACCACAAAACTGGAACGCTGGATTATTTTCTTACCTACGGTTTTCATTGTTGCCGTTAGATGGCGTTATTGCACTGCCATCTCTTTTGGTATAATCAACACTTATTTGGTGCACCAACATTTTGCAAGGAGCCTCTCACATTTTGAGCTGTTATATATTTTAGCAATATAATGATAGTTTATTAGACACAGCTTTTGAATTGTAGTAATTCCCCTTTAAATTTATTTGGTTCATACTTGTCTTCTCAAACCTCTTATAATACTTATCCATTTTCATTAGATCACCACAATGGTTTATAAGGAATACATTTGATATTCCCTGCCACCACCACTTAAGTAAAGCCCGCTGAAGCCCCATTTGGAGGTCGCTGGTTCGCGCCTCGACCGAGACATACCTAATTGGTATAATGGCGGCGCCCTCTGGCTGCGGCTGCACCGACTCGCTACAACGGGTCAGGTGTATCGACATTTCGTTCTGTGTACATTGTTACAAAGAATGACAATACAAAGGAAATTATTATTATTATTATTATTTGAGGACTGTCTTCTTCTTCTTTCTGCCGTATTATTCTTCTCAGTGAAGTACATTGAGGTTTGTGTCTGAAGAGGCTCAGTCAGATTTACAAATAAATAAACCTACATCACATTCATCATTTTATTGGAAGAACAAGAAAGCAAAGTATAAACTAGCACATAAATAAACATATGTTAACTTATAAGGGATGTATATGTCCAGCTCCCCTTGAAGAATAGCATCAATAGACAAGGTAAACCTCCATTATGGAAAAAGTCAAAGAAAAAAAACTGGATGGCTTGACTTGTAAGTAGCTAGCTAATACAATTCCTAACTTTAATGTCCGTGGTGGATGTGTACGCCAAATCAGAATGCTTGGGCTCACTATCACTCTCTTCCATGAGGCAAAGGAATTGCGTGCCTCACTCTGCATCTGCAGACATTTATCTGAGTAATTATCAATACGATTGTACTATTCCGAATTTTATGTGAACATTCAGCAATTTTGATAAAGAAAATTAAAAAAAAATTAGGTCTTAAAAGAGAAATATGTATAAATATGAAATATAATTCTATAATGAATTTTAAATTGTATATTTCCAGGATGGGAGGTGAGGCACCCTACTTTTGTTCTTGGATTCTTGCCACCCATTGCTTTATTTGGTGTTTCTAGTTACCCCTACAAAGAATCAGTGTCTAAGGGGCCCCCAACCTTTTTGAAGCTGAACCTCTTTTTTTGTCGCTGATTGGCGCAAAGGGCAGTTTGATATGCATTTTGAGCATAGCATGTCATTATTATTATTATTTTATGACCAGTTTGTAACTATTAGAAGTTGAAAAAGGTTCAGTCAACCCGTAAAGAACATGCCAAACCGAAATCTAACTTCTTTGAACATCTCAATACCCCCTAATGTATTTTCTGATCTAGTCAGCGTGCTACTCAGGCAGTTTTAGGGGGCTTCGCCTGAGACCCCCTCATCAGTATAAAAATGGGTATAAACAAAAACAAGCAGAAAAACAATGCAAAAATGACACTTTCACAACAGAACAACACATATTAGGCAACAACAGCAGTAATAACCCTGTCCTAATCAGAAGCAAACATATACAAAAGCAAAAGAAAATACATAAAAAAAACGTACACCCAGTTTTATTCCTGCTGCTAAAAAGCGTAAAATCGAAACCGTAATAGTTTCCATTGGTGGCAACAGATGGCAGATGCCACCAACGGGTTACGAGGTAGGGTGTATGCGGAGGGAGGGGAGCGGGAATTGAAATCCCGAATGATGAGAGATGGTCCAGGCAAAGGAGAAAGCAAAAACAAGCGACAGAGATGGATGAAGGCACGCTCGCATGTATGAAGCCCGCTGGCTGCTAGCAAGGCCTGCACACAAAGGAACACGCATGCACAAGCACGCACAAACGTATGCGGGCCAGTTTGGGACATGGACCAATCTCATTCCAAATAAATCAACATTTGGCAAGATTTATTTGAGTGAAATTGATATGTGTGTGGACGGAAATTGTCCAATATCTATTTTACTACAAAAACAACTTCAAATAACATTGATTTAATTCTGTTCATTTTATGTATTATTATATCAACAGACTTCGCCACCCTACTGAGGATAAGCGGTACAGATAATGGATGGGTAGAAAACCAACATCTTCGAAAACTAAGTTAGCAATGATTCAAGACAAAAGAACATCATATTAAACTAACCCCCTAAAACCACGGCTGCCACGAAAAATCAATTCCATTCAATATTTTTTTATGAGAAAATTCGACTTCAAATATGTCAAAGTCAAGGTAGACGGGCCAAATGCCAACCCAAGGCGGTTTTCTATGGCCCTTTAGATTATCTTGATTGAAAATTGAAGTACCAGCAAATACCAAGAATCGTGTATTTTTTTTTTTTTTACTTTACAAATACTGTACTACTCCTGGAAAAAGTGTCCTTCATGGTTTTCATACACATTAAATGTATATTTTTTGCCTGGTAAAATCTTAAGGTTACTGATAGAGTCACAAGTAAATATCACTTTGTTTCTCTTATCAGGCTGCTAAACACAACCTAGCAGTGCAGAGTGGCCTGGTATAAAAGCAGATAAGATGGCACAAGTGAGTTTAGACATTGAAAAAATAATAAAAGCAGCGATTTGAAATGTGGCTTCCTAAGCACAATTGCTGATGAATGTTGCAAAGGCTGCAAGCTAGCGGTGTTTTCTTAAGGGAGACCAGAAAGCAGGGCATTACAATCATTTAAATGAGATTATGCAAAAGCATGCCTCAGCACCTCTGTGTGTGTCTGAGATAGAAATAGGCAGACTCTGGCTATATTCTTTAGGGCCATTTACACATACCCATCTAGCTGATCCTCATGTTATGTAAAATAAATATAAACTTTGCAACCTATGAGTATTTAAAAGGATTCAAGTTTATATGATGGTTCATGTAATCTTGCTTATTACTCAAATTATTTTCGACAATGAATGAAGTAGAAGTCATTAAATAATACAATAGGTCCCTGCTTGGCAATAAAAAAAAATAATGTTTTTTGTCGGAGGAAAAACCTAACACAGGGCAGCACGGCGGCGCAGTGGTTAGCGCGTGTGCGGCACAGTTCCACGCCAGTCGTCTTCAACATTTTTGGTTTAATATCTGACTATATTTTAGCGGCCCGGCCCAAAAATAGTATTAGTGATACTAGCAATAACAAAACAATAATAATTATAAGTCCAAATCCACTGTGCAATCACTAGACTACAAGAGATTTAGAGAACATAGGAAAAGGCATTAGATTTGATCTCATCATTCCACTATTTTTACTCACGAAACCACGCTGTACAATTTTGCTGAACTCTTTCTCAAATAAAGTAAAACAGTACGATGATGAGATAAAATGCAATGCCTTTTCATTTGTCATCTAACATCCAAGTAGCCAAGTGGTTCGTTAGTATTCGGTGCTCTTACCTCTGTGATCAAGGTTCAAGGCATGACAAAATCTCACTGTTGGGAGAAATTCTCCGTTTTGACTTCAAAAGGGTGATCTATGTGAATTGTGAAGATCCAAGGAGAAAATGTTTTGAGGGAGACAGGAGGAGTCACAAAAACAATTACTTTTTCACACGCAAGACAGTTGAAGTGCCAGATGTACTGTATCTCTGGGGATAATCTTAGCCTAGTTGTTAGAGAGCTACGTGTAGAGAACCAATCACCACAGTAACCGAGCCGAGCAAAATTTAACCCACTTTCCTGCAAGCGATGAAAGGCAAATATCAGCCAACATAACAAACTTCAATATTTTGTTCGGTTGTACAATGCCTGTTTCCTGCTGCATTCAATGCTGAGCAAATGAAGGCACTGATATTTGTCAACAGATCAATCCTTGCTCAGTTATAGTGATATTCAACTGTAAAACCTTGCTACGACGCCCACCTGAATTTTGATTTTTTTGGGGGGGTTTATAAAAAATAAGGCGTTTTTTTTTTCTTTCCGTGCAGCCTGGAACCAACACAGCTCGATACAGATATTTAGTCGGGTTGTTGCCTACCACTGTAGTACACCATTCAGTAATTGTGTTGCTATTTCGTCTCGCAGTCTTGGTGTCATAATCTGGTGGCGGCGCCCTCGTTTGGTGGGTTTAATTAGAACAAGCGAGGGATAGCAACGGTTGCGCGGCTTGTCGGCTCCGTCATACCATAGCGCGAGGCCTGCTCACGCCTAAAATGCCAACCATCCGTCACGCCGGCCCTCGGCCCACGTCGTTTACTAATTTGCCAATCGGCCCTGAGGCTAATGCGCCGTCCAAACATAAATACTATGATCAATATTGGTATTCGTAAATATCAACGTTGGACTGGAGCATGTTTGAAGGAATCGGGCAACGCTGACAGACCGGCCAAGACTTGAAAGATGTGTTCTTGTGAGTACCAGTTATTATTATTCATTCATTCTTTCTCCAACTGTTTAGCCTCATCAGGGTCACAGGCAATGTTCCCTCTAATTTTCCACGGGTCTGAGTGTTCACACAAAGTCGGTGAGCAATGCTTAAAACAACAGTAAGCAACCATAATCCCAAGTGTGGCAAGATAATTAATTATCAACATGTCCAAAACTTGACATCAAGTTAAATTTTGCCGAGTTTCCGGCAATGCAAAATGATTTTTCTCTTTTGAATGAATTGACTCATGTACTATTGCAAAGGTTGTACGGCCTACAAACGTCGTTTGTTCTTACAATTCTTTCACAAGATTTCCATTTCTTTTTATTTCCTGATATATTTTGTCTCATAATATTAACATTTTTGGGGGCTTATTTAGTTGTTTGTAAGATAACCGTACTTAATCACATTTTTAGTGGAAGTACAATGTTGGCAACAAGATTCACTTGATATAATTGGAAATTATTTGAATGCAACACAAAATGTTTCTACTTTTTAAAAATAATTCCTTTAAAAAAAATCTCATTATGTTTATTTTTTCCGAGCTGTTGCTCTTTTCTTTTTGTTCTCTATTTACTTTTTTCCTACATTTCTTTCTTTTCTTCTGTTTTTTTTTCTAAATTTTCCTTCTTTTTTTCTCTTCCTTTTGTTTCCTTTTTTCTCAGCTTTTCACTACTTTTTCATTTTGTTATTTTTTTCTTTTTTGTTCCATTCCCCCCTTCCTTTAAGTCATTTTGTGCATAATTTTACATAATCTTTGGTCATGTTGGGATTAAATAAGCAAAAACAACCTGAAGAGCCGTTTAGGACCTGAAGGAGCCAGTTCCTTTTAGTGAGCCGAGCTGAAGAAGCCGGTTCTCGACAAACTGTACTAACTTTACTCAACTTTACTCGACTTCAAAATACCGCATTTAGGACACAACGTCAAGGGAACCCGTGTATTTTTACCTTCATGCACTGTAACTGTAACTTTGACTTAAGTCGCTTCTTAATTAGTTATTTTGAGCCCTCATTTTTGTGCGCTGGCTAGATTTTCTTGTGCGCTGAGAATGTGCGAGCAGTGCGCAATTATGCACGTGCGCAGTTTAGAGGGAACACTGGTCACAGAGGTTTGTGAAGCCCATCCATGTGGGCAGGGGACACTCTGGATAGTTTCCAGTCAATTGCACGCCACACAGAGTCAAACAACCATTAACACACACGCTCATATCTAAGAGAAATGTGACAACACATCTTACTTCGAATTGTAATTGAACATAAAAATACCAGTTACTATTGTAAGGGAAATTAAAGTTTGATTAGAGTTTAAATGTGCCTTTGTATGATGTTATCCTAGAAAGTATCCTAACAAGGCCACATATTATATCTAGGTGCTGTTTGTATTCTTGCAACAATTGTTGCCCTCTTGGGGCCTGCTAACTATTAATCAAGATGGCCTTCATTTTGGTGACTGGAAGAGCTTACAATTGTATCCTTTTGGGGTCTTCGAACTATCAAACAAGATGGCCTTTACTTTAGTGCCAGGAAACCTGCTCAAGCGCTTGCCTCCCTCCCTACATTCCTTTCTTATTAAAGAGACATATTGTATCCTTTATGTTACAAAGTTTCACTATCCTAATTGCTCATTTATTATGCTCACACTTCATCCAGCGACCACCATTATTCACTCCATTTAAACATGTGTTTTCTGTCCAAACCAATCAGATTATTTTCTTGTATTCATAAGACCTCGCTTAAGCCAATCAGATGTGTTGTTCTATGCCTTTGCTTTCCAATAAATGAGCCTCGAGCCAAAGGCGGAGCGTATCTTTCCTTCCTGAGCCGGTTCTGGAAGCACGCGCCTCCAATGGAAGGGCTTTCAAAAACCTAAATCTCCGATTTAGAGTGTGTTCTTTTCTTCATCCTAACACAATCTCAAGTTTTAACCTTGACAACTATTAGTCGAGAATTTTGGGTGGGTACAAGAAAAAAATACCATGACCTGAGTTTGAAGATTTTGCCAAGTTGTTCTATGTAAAGCTACAGGCTGATAACAGAGAAAAAATATGGAAAATCATGCAATTTTTTACTAGTTTGAGAGATATGACATTCGAAAACACTTTCCTCAAGTTCTATAATCCAAATAAATAGGGAAAATAACAAAGAGAGTGATTAAAGTTGAATATTTCCGATTTGAGAAAACAAATTAAAGTTATTTTAATATGTTGTAGCAGGCAGAGACGGGAGTCGTAGGCGGAGTGTCAAAAGAAGGTGCCAACAAAAGCTGCTTTAATGACATTTAAACTTGCAATAACAAAACAAAACAAGAGAGCGGCTCGAGCCGGCCGAATTAAGAGTCCCCCTAGGAACTCGCTAACTAAACAATGGTTCCGTGGGTGAATTATGTAAAACCCACTACAATGTATATAAGTAAATATGTGCTAAAAATGTATTTGTTTTCTATTTTTTCATACGTGAACACATGTCAAAATTAAACTTTAAAATTAGACTTCAACTGCAATAACATTTAAATGACATCAGACCAAAGTAACAATGCTAATTGTAATTCACCCTGGTCAATCCTGGAAGGGGGATTACCACATGTGAGGTCCTTTCTCAAGGTTTCTCTTTTCTCCTCACACTGAGGGTTTTGAGTTGTTCCTTGCCCGCATGCTGGTTTAAGATCAGGTAATTGTGTAATTTTGTAATTGTAATCCTGTGCAGTCCTTTGAGACATTTTTGTGATTAAGGGCTATATAAATAAATGTGACTTGTGACTTGACTTAACAAACAAAAAAAAACCTTTATACGTGATTTTCTCAGTTTTTTGATCAGAAATTCAGATCAGAATTCAAATGGCCATATGTTCAAAATACTTCATTTGACTAGGGGATCATTTTAAACCTCTTATCCTCTCCATCAATACCAAAAACCCAAATTTGATATTTGCCTCACTGTGACTCATTTTAGTAGATCAGGTAACATAAAGCCAAAATACATTAATTAAAAAAGAATAACTTAAAGCACTGTTTGGCTTTACCCTGAGATTGAAAATATTCAAATTGGTACAAAATGTGCAGGGAGTCTAATTCAAGCACACTATTTCTAGACACTTCTCGAATCTTTCACCTCAGAAATTCAGAAGGCATTTTTTTTATATTTTGTCCTCATTTTCTATCCATGTAATACGGTTCAACAAAGTCCATTAACAGTTTTAAAAGTCGATGTATAACAAAACAAGAACTTTTAATTATTTGACTGCCTTGACCTGTGCAGAACCATTCGAGTATGCTACCCATACAATATATGGACTTCCAGAATTTGTTAATTATTGCACCAACTGCTTCAATTCTCATGTGCCCGTCGAACAGAAATAAAAACTGTGGAGTTTGAACACTCATTTACTAAAGCTAGGAAAGTTGTGGGTGTTCTATATTGTCTGTTGTGTTAACTTATTTAACCTAGAAATAAAGGATGAGTGCGAAAGCATAACATGTGTGCTTCATAAATGCTATGGTCACTTTTAAACAGATTAAAAACAAAACAATCCTAAAAAGAGTAAAATAAACAAATGCATAACGGAAACTAAACTGAATAGAATTTGCACTATGGACTATAGCCAAGGGACACTTTCTGAAGTGAATTCCCGGCACAAATTTCATGATTTCTTTTTATATGGCTTAAATTATCATGTTACCTGAATTGACATTGTAAAGTATTGCTTTAATTCAGGATTTGACCATAGTCAAATCACGGGGGCATTAGGGGTTCAGTGTCTTGACCAAGGACAATTCGACATTCGAACCTACAACCTCTTTGGTCCCAAGACAACCGCTCTACCTCCAGTTTGTAAAATATCCCTTGTCATTCGTGATTATGATATGAAGTGAATGTTACTAATGGCTGAATTCTTTGACTGATCCGATCCGCTTCGGAACAAAAACTCTGGATTCAGCCCCAGAGTCAATCTGAGTTGGATATGCAACAATTTGTCACAAACTTGTTAAAGTCCTTAACAATCATCCTATATAGCCCACAACTAAAATCATGTTATTGTTTTTTTATGGTTCAATGAACTGATAACAACAAAGATGGTTAGAAGATTGATTTTTGTCAATATGTCAATGAAATCCAGAACAAAAACGCAAAGCGCAGACTGCCAGTGGCTTTGCCTTATGCGATGCAAAGGTGTTCTCCGACACAAACATCCGGTGGCTGTGCGGCGCAGATTTGACATTTGGCGGCGAGCGTCGCAGTTCGAGCCGGCGGCCATTTAAACACGCCCGTTTGTTTCGCTCGGGAGTCGGCCGGGCAACAGAGCAGAAAATGACATTTTAAAAATCTCGTGACGCTTCCGCACGCTCACGTGGCCTTTTGCCGCCATCGCATCACAAATATCAATAAATTAACTCACGGTATGTATGAATATAAATCGCTTGTGGCACAAAGAAACTGTTTGAACATTTTGAGTTTTGATAGGATAGAGCGGTGGTCGGCAAAGTATGGCTTGCGAGCTAAATAAGGCTTTTTTTCAAGAGTATATTTGGCTTGGGGATAAATTTCACTTTTTTAACACATTTAAGCCGAGAAAGCAAAACCGTGTTTCTACTAGTAGCCACAGAAGCACTGTAGCACTTTCCTACCTATAGCGGTAATCACGAATTCTTAAACATGCAAAATGTAAGGAAATAGTACATGTTTTTTTTTTTTTTTGCATAAAATCTATCACGGAAACCTGGCTCAACCCAAGGATCCGGATCGCTTCTTGCACCGAAAGGGAAAAGCCATCCATGATGGTCATGCTGTTGTATAAAGACAATCAAAAAATCAATTCATTCGTAAGTTGTGAAAAATGACATCTGATCACTGATGCGCAAAAGGGGTTTTAAAATGTTGGAGATTCACATCTATCAAGTAAAACAGAATAGAGGATGAATAATTCTCAAGATTAGAACTGTGATAACGCCTAATAGCCGAAGGTAAATACAGATGTAGTCATCTTTTTTTTTTTACAGTATTTAGGGATATTTTTCCAAAAGAACTCTGCTTGCACCTTGTTTTGAAACCGTTATTCAACATAAAAATGATGGTAAAAATCAAACTCTTAAATAACTGCAGGAGGGAGGGTATACTGGACTGTCTCAGAAAATTAGAATATTGTGATAAAGTTCTTTATTTTCTGTAATGCAATTAAAAAAACAAAAATGTCATACATTCTGGATTCATTACACATCAACTGAACTATTTCAAGCCTTTTATTATTTGAATATTGCTGAATTTGGCTTACAGCTTAAGAAAACTCAAAAATCCTATCTCAAAATATTAGAATATCATGAAAAAGTATACAAGTAGGCTATTCAACTAATCACCTGAATCATCTAATTAACTCGAAACACCTTGCGAGGGTTTCCTGAGCCTTAAAAACACTCAGCTTGGTTCAGTAAACTAAATCACAAGTATGGGGAAGACTGCTGATCTGTCTGCTGTCCAGAGGACCATCATTGATACCCTCCATCAGGAGGGTAAGACACAAAAATAAATTTCTCAAAGAGCAGGCTGTTCACAGAGTGCAGTTTCAAAGCATATCCACAAAAAGTCTGTTGGAAGGGAAAAATGTGGCCGGAAACGCTGCACAACCAAGAGAGATGACCGCAGCCTTAACAAAATTGTGAAGAAGAGCTGCTTCCAGAATTTGGGGGAGCTTCAAAGACAGTGGGCTGAAGCTGGAGTCCAGGTATCAAAAGCCACAGTTCACAGACGTGTCCGGGAAATGGGCTACAATAGCCGTATTCCCATGGTCAAGCCACTTCTGAACTCAAGACAACGGAAGAAGCGTCTGACTTGGGCTATGGAGAAGAAGCACTGGACAGTTGCAGAGTGGTCCAAAGTCCTCTTTTCAGACGAAAGCAAGTTTTGCATTTCATTTGGAAGTCAAGGCGCCAGAGTCTGGAGAAAGGCTGGAGAGGAGCAAAATCCAAGTTGCTTGAAATCCAGTGTGAAGTTCCCACAGTCAGCAATGGTTTGGGGAGCCATGTCAGCTGCTGGTGTTGGTCCACTGTGTTTCATCAAGTCCAGAGTAAATGCAACTGTGTACCAAGAGATTTTAGAGCACTACATGCTTCCATCTGCTGAAAAGCTCTATGGAGATGAGGATTTCATTTTCCAGCATGATCTGGCACCTGCCCACAGTGCCAAAACCACCAGTAACTGGTGCACTGACCATGGCATCACTGTCCTTGATTGGCCTGCTAATTCCCCTGACCTGAACCCCATTGAGAATTTGTGGGGTATAGTTAAGAAGAAGATGAAAGACACCAGACCTACAAATGCAAATGAGCTGAAGGCCGCTATCGAAGCATCCTGGGCATCAATAACACCTCAGCAATGCCACAGGCTGATTGCCTCCATGCCACGCCGGATTGATGAAGTAATCCGTGCAAAAGGATTCCCAACCAAGTACTGAGTGCATCAATGGACATTTTCA
Organism: Urocampus carinirostris; assembly: GCF_059441175.1. Classification (NCBI taxonomy): domain Eukaryota; kingdom Metazoa; phylum Chordata; class Actinopteri; order Syngnathiformes; family Syngnathidae; genus Urocampus; species Urocampus carinirostris. Next base: position 15,730,949 of record NC_142357.1, read on the forward strand.
AATGTTTGATTTAGTTTTGCTGTTATAAAATTATTTTTTTACTTGGTCTGAGAAAGTATTCTAATATTTTGAGATAGGATTTTTGAGTTTTTTTCAGCTGTAAGCCAAAATCAGCAATATTTAAATAATAAAAGGCTTGAAATAGTTCAGTTGATGTGTAATGAATCCAGAATGTATGACATTTTTGTTTTTTTTTATTGTAATGGGACAGAGGCTCATTACCATTGTGTTTGATAAATAAATAAAAGGCCCTGAAGAGTTTTGTCTAGAGATTAGGTTTGGCAGCTTTGTTTGTTTTTATGTTGCTCTCACAAAAAAACAAAAAAAAACTTGAAATATTTTGCTCTTGGAGTAAAAAAGGTTCCCGACCCCTGAATTAAAGGTTCAATTGACTTGTATAGAACTCGGAAACATTTTAAATCACCATACGGTGGCTTGTAAGAGTTTACAGGGCTTTGCCTTCCGCCGTCCTCGATGTTCGCTCGTGTAAGCAGCCATGGCAAGCTCATTTTTATTTACCTGCCTCTACCTTATGGTTTCAACAGCAGATTTGTGCTGTCATACCGAGACAAAATGAAAGGTCACTAGGCGAGAGAAGAAAACTGCAGTTGACAGCTGCAACAGTTTGCGTGACCTGGGCCACACCCCAACCACCCCAATCGTGGTTGCTATAATAAACCTTTCCCCTGCATCTCGATTAACACCAAAAAGTTTTGAACAAGTGAAATATTGTACAGTGGCCCCTCTACATATGAGATTCATTGGTTCCCAAATCGAACTTGGATCTTGTATTTCTCGTATCTCGAACACTTTTTACCTGAGAGATATAACTGAAAACCAATTAATCCGTTACCGGTCTCTCAAAATCATCCATGTTAATGCCAAATACAAACGCGTCCCGATTTACGTACATTCGCTTTACGGATTCCGGCAGATACGATCATTTTTTTTTGGGATGTCAAAAACTATCCGGACATTGCTGCAAGTCAGATTTTGTATTGTGTGCAACTTTTTCCAAGGAGAGGACTGTACTGTAGCACTTCTTTCCGCCGCTACCGGCGTGTGGCATTGTTTGAGGTCACCCAGCATCCACCCAGAAGTGAAAAAAATCCGCTTTCTCTTCCTAATTTGTATCTAAACATCTCTCGTTCACCTGCTTGTAATCCCACCAATGTAGCGTGTCGTTTTGTGTGGGTAATGGATTGCTCCTCGTTCGTGAATAAATACTCAGAAACAGTTACTGTCTCTTTAAGAACACACCGAACTCTCTCCAAAACTAAACTCTTGCGCTCCCCTACACTCTCGCACCAACTCTCGCGACATTCGTCGCTCTACTGACATTATTCATGCACACCTCAGATTCTATGCCTACACTTTCTCCAGCGCGCTAAGAACTTTTTTATTGTCTAATATCTCGTGCATCCATTCAATATGGTTGGTGTGAAGTGTAAAGAAGAGGCGAGCCGTTTCTTTTTAAATGAAAGTGGAATAAGACAGTTGATGCGGTTGAGAAAATGGTTGGAACGCTTTTTATCACGGAAGAGGACCTCTTAAACTTCCAAAAGTAAGTTAAACTCAACTTTATTTATCTTTAGAAACCATATTACTTTATAAAATGTTTTTTTAGACACAATACAGGTTACTTATACAAGCCTTAAACCTAATCAAATAAACCATAAACATACAAAATTCAGCACTGAAGAAACTTACGAACAAATTCTACTTACAAACGATCGTCCAGAACCTATTCTATTATTACTCAAGAACAAACTGAATTTACAAGTTCAAGTATTCGTTCAAAAAATGCTTTTCTTTACTTTATAACCTTTTTTTTTTACAAATAAATTCTGTACGGTGTAATTATAATTTCAAAGATAATATTTCTCTTTTATTGGACAACTGTATATATTAAAGACCAAATCCACTTTACGTGATACTTTGTCACCATCATGTGGCCTTTATGAAAAACTGCATTTACCTTCCGGTTCTGTCCTACAGAAACCATATATTCTTCCATTTCAAATATTTATGAAAAAGCACCTGTGAGCCACTCGGGAGCGCCAAAGACCCACATGTGGCTCTAGACCATGGTTAGAAGTGAAAAATTTTTGGTGATAGTATTTTCTTTTGCTTAGCCAATCAGAATGCAGAACATAATACACGATAAAAACCAGCGAAGTAGCGAACCTGCAATAAGTAAACTGTGATAAGAGTTTACTGTATAGCACGCACACTAGTATTACACCTATCCCTACTTGTTGGTGAGGGAGTATTGAAATCCCCAGCCCCGAACCCCCTTTGCGCATCGGTATTCCCCAGCGGCAGTGTTGTGTGACATTAGGTTGCACACGCCCTGTACAGTTTCTCTCCTGGCGTTACCGCTCGCAGCCGCCTATCCAAGTAACTTGGATGTTGTTGCTAAAAAAAGACCAGAGTTGTTTTGAGGATCGAGAGGTGTGGTTGCATTCCTTTTTTTGTGATTGTAGTCAGCGATATCTGATAAATCATTGCACAAATATAACAATTTACTACTGTTATACATCTTGTCACCCAACCCCCTGTTCATAAGTAGCAGCCAAAGCTTCAGTTATTTTATTGGTCAAATAATTTTACGTGTTATGTTCGAATAGATACGGTAACTAGGACAATATTAAAGCCCCTATTTGTAATATTTGATCACTAGATGGCACTGTGTTGTCTGGTGTGAGCGAGGGTCTGCACCGCAGAGCATAATGTGGCGGCATCCTGATGAGCAAACATGCTGGAGAGCTGGATTCCAATGTGTAAAATAAATACAAATTTAGTATAGAAAATAACATTGGTATGATAGATCATGTATTTTTGCCGAGTAGCCTAGTCAATGTTTTATTTTTACGGAATGAAAGTTTTTTGTACCACTAAGATGCACTGAATATAACACAATGTCTCTTTAATTAATTTAAATGCGAGTTTATTATAAGCATTTACCATGAAGGAAGTATGTACTTGCTAAAAGCGCACACGTGGTTTGCAAGCAATGTCATAAAACAAACAAAAAACAAAACTCTCAAGTGCACAGAGTCGGGTCTATATGATAGCGGCGGGTGGTCTTGAGCCCTTGGCCGTCTAGTGGTAGCCTCCAGTAAATCTCGTAACTTGGATTTTCTATCATATTTTGGGTAATATTTATGCCGAACGATATTTACTAACTCGAATTTTTTCTAACTAAGGGCCCGGTCACACAGCCGTTTGCTGCTAAATCACGGCCCGAATTTTCTGCCTGTGAGGCGGACGCTATTGGACGCTTTGAGATCGCCAAACAGACGAGATACAGCAGTGCTTAACACGCGGTCGGAAATTCGCGCGCGGGTGGCAGCGCGAAAAAGTTTTGCGCTGCTCATTTCTTTAGAGCGCGGGTACACAGCCTTTCACGGGCGTACCGAGGCTGAACCACGGCCAGATATTTCTGGCCGTGAAGCCGACGCTGTTGGGCGCTGTTGGACGCTTTGAGACCGCCATATAGACGAGATACAGCAGTGCTTTACTCGCGGTCGGAAATTCACACGCGGTTGGCCGCGCGAAAAAGTTTTGAGCACATGTTAACCGCGGGCGGCACACGAGGTAATGACGCAGAAATGACACGGAACGACGTGCTCTGGCCGCGGCCAGGGCGTGGTTACACATGGGTAGGACGGGAAATTTCAGCGGGTAATCGTGGGTGGAGCATGGTAATAGCATGTTCTGCGCCTGTATCGCGGTGTTATTACGTGAAATTAGCGTGTTACGCGTGTGACGGTCAAACGCCTTTCTCCGCGTATATACAGCGCGATTTGCCGAGCACACGTCAGTTGTGCTCGAGACGTCAAGGGGTGAACATGGATCCCCGTCACCGTAGTGATCTCGTCTTAATCCATTTTTATTTCTTGACATTTCTTTTCATTTCATAACAAGATAATAAAATCAAAATCAAAAACTATTACAATAATAACATATTGGCTTCTTCGGTGCCATAGCTTGAAATCTTGATCTTCACGGGACTGTGTCTTGAGCGGTTATGATTTCTACAGCCCGGTGTTATGCCGAGAAATACATCCCTGCCGAGATTTGCATCCCCTCGCTACAACAACCACTTTTACCTCGTTTTATCTCACTTTTATATCTCTTTTAGGGAATGTAATGGCGAACATATAACCAAAACCACTTCGTCTTGCATTTGTTGGGAATGTAATACAACTTAAACCATTCCGTCTTTGTATTTGTTGTGAATGTAATCGAACGGTAATGCACGCCGTATACAAATCACTTTTGAGCAGGTAACATGTTTATTTTGCCTTTTTCTATTCAAATCGCTCGTATAGAAATAATAATCGAACGGTAATGCACACCATATATAAAATCCTCCCCCCTTCGCGTGAACGCGCATTCTGCTGCGCTTCCAACAAAAGCGATCGTATTCTATATAAAACGCTTTTTAAAACAATAAAGCGAGCTAATTATAACAATTGGGAGATCCTAGTCTACAGTATATAACGCGTTTATTTAAACAAAGTGCGATCGTATTCTACAAAATGCGTTTGTTAACGCGGATGAAAAAGTCATCAACGTCAATGCACGCTTCCAACAAAAGCGATCGCAGCAGAATGCGCGTTCACGCGAGGAGGGGTGGGGGGGTAGTTGCGTAGGAGTCGGGATTGGGCACAACACCAGCTCGGGAGCTTTTATACCCGTGGTCCACACGAGAAAATGACGCGGAAATGACGCGATGAGGAAGCGGAACAGTCGCCGGCGTCTGTTTTACGGGCATACCACCGATGAACAGCGGGTTGGCCAATTTTGCGCATTTTCCATCGCGGGCAACCACGGGCAAAAAAAACCCCGCAAAATTTTAGCCGTGATTCAGCCGCAAACGGCTGTGTGACCGGCCCCTAAGATAGCTTGAACGCATAGGGGCTATTTTACACGGGTTTTTTTTTAACAATTGCTCACAAAATCTTAGACATCAATATACCTGTACCCCACATGAACTAATTAATAAATCCCAATTTGTATGTGTGTTTGTATGTTTCTCATAGGCTCCGAAACGGCTTAACCGGTTTTTGTGAAAATTTTAACAGTGGTACTATAGGCCTGAGCAATTGTCTTTAGCTAGGTTTTTTCTAAAGGCACCCCCGATAAATACCACCGAAATCGATAAACATCTGCCCGGACAGTCAGTTTGGGTGCCGAAGCTCCCGACTACCGAACACACCAAGCAGCCAAATGTAATATTTTATCGGATCATTTTGCTTGTATGTATATAAGTTAAAAGCTATGTAAAAGTTTCACTCCTAGTCAAAAGCGATTTTCTCTCTGCTCATGCACATCCCGGCTGCAATATCCTGATAGTTGTTCTCTTTCATGCTTCCCTGAGTGCGATTGATCACCTTCAGCGGGGGAAAGTATTTATTACGAAAGCTCTCATTTTTTAAACAGGCCTTTTAAGAGCGCCTCCCGCCATAAATCAGCGGCAGCCAATCCCTTAGGAATCCATTAGTGCTATCATGTCAGCCTAAGTGGACGGAACGGCTTAATCCAGTATTGATCCGGTGCCGCTCAGCCCGTCCCGAATCGCCCCCGGAGGGTGACCGCTCACGCGTGCCGCTAGCCGGGGTAGCTCATTAAACTCCGTCCAATCTGTGTTCCTGTGTGAGTACACGCAAGATTGGTTTTGTTGTACAATGTTTTCCCCCAGAGATACATTGACGCCAAGAGCCTGCTTGCTTGTCGTGTTTCTGTTTTTTAGTTGGTGCGTCCTGGGTGGGCGGAGCCTGCTTTTTCTCATTGTTTTCCAGCCGTGTTGTTTTTTGGTTACCAAATGAATAAGTGACTTCTTGCTACCATGTGTGGTTTAAAACAGTGGCCCGATACCTTATCCGTACAGGTTTAATGCTTGACAATATTCTCGAGCCCCCGGCCCAATAACAAAGTCAGTAACAATAACAATAACAAATGATAATAATAATCCATCCATCCAGTTTATGGTGACACTCCATCCATCCATCCATTATCTGCACCGCTTATCCTCAGTAGAGTCTAGGGGGTGCTGGAGCCCATTCCAGCTATCTTCAGGCAGTGGGCAGGCGACACCCTGAGCTGGTTGCCAGCCAGTTGCAGGGAACACAGAGACGGACAAACTCACTCGCTCATTCACACCTCGGGACCCTTTGGACCGGCAAATTAACCTGACATGCATGTTTTTGGAATATGGGAGGGAACCGGAGTGCCCGGAGGAAACACACGCAAGCACGGGGTGAACATGCAAACTCCTTAGAACTGTGCCGCGAACGCCCTTACCACTCAGCCGCCGTGCCGCCCTAAAAAAATAATTTTAACCCTAAATCCACTGTGTAATCACAAGAGCACCATGGATCTAAATCAATGGTTTTCAACTGATCTGACTTCAGGACCCACCATTCAACCCTAATGACAAGTTGCGACAAAAACAAAATCCACTTCTCAAAGTTAAGGATTGTCCAGTTTAAAATAGAGTACAATATATTCACTTTTTTCAAAAAGCAAAATTACCATCAAAACCAAAACCTACTGTATATACTTGCAAATAAGCCTACATCCCATTAAGTAAACAACCCCCTAGAAAATACTAAAAGAAACCTGTACCCAAAATATTTATAAACATCCACAAATATTTGATTGTGTGGAAAATAAAGATTGATATACTGGAAAAAACTACCTCCCAGTGGCGCTTCAATGGCACTTTTACAACATTTTAGTATTTTGTAGTTATTTTCTTTCACTCAATTGTGGTTGTCACTGTTTTCCACGTTTCCTTACCCCACCAAAACTGTTTTGGCGCCCATTATTTAGGCCAAAAAAAGACAACAAAATCAAAATAAAATTAAATTTAAACTCACAATTGAGACTGAGCTGAATGACTGGACGATAAGGAGAGATTGTACCATCTATTGTAAACGAGTGTAAATTGACCATCCAAATTTTCTTATCGTTAGCATTAATTTGCCGAGACAACAGGTTCATGGCCCAATTTTGGCTCCCGATCTACCAGATGAAAAATACAGAATTGAATGGGAAAAAGCATTACGCTTTATTTGATCATCACAATATTTTTTCTCACGGTGCAACTATATAAAATTGTAAACTATTTCCCATAAAGCTTCATTACAATGTTTTGCAATGTGGCCCAGTGAGTAAAATCGATGATATACAATTGAATGCCTTTTCCTATGTCATTTACATTCTTAGAGGTCTAGCGGTTAGAATTCAATGCTCTCACCATCGTGATCCCGTTTGATTCTGTTTGCATCCAATGCTGAGCAAATGTGGTCAACGGCATTTGTCGACAGATCTATTATTGCTCAAATATGCTAATACTGTAAAATATCATGTATAACGGGCACCCAAACTTTGAGGGTTTTCGGAGGCAAAAACATGCATGTCTGGTTGATTGGACGGTCCAAATTGTCCCAAGGTGTGAATGAGCGAGTGAGTGGTATGTCTCTATGTGCTCTGTGACAGGCTGTTAACCAGTTCAGGATGTCCCCTGCCCACTGCCTGAAAATAGCTGGGATGGCCTCCAGCACCTCCGCGACCCTACTTAGGATAAGCGGTGCAGATAATGGATGGATTGTATCTTTGGCCAAATTAAAGGTTTAAGGTTTAAGTTCAGTACCTCAAATTCATGCTCATGACTGAGCAAAAATAATGCGCTAAACAATCGCTGGTCTCTTGACATGAGTTCTTTTACTCTTATCTCAAGGCTTGCATTACTCACCCAGTTCAAAAACTATTCAATATCACTTTCTATTTTCCAGGCAGCGCCTGTGTCGTAGGGAGGACGAGCATCGCTAATTAAGAGTACGCTAGCTAGGAGGTCATCAATTATTAAAGGTTGAAGAATAAGTTCAATTATGCATCAGCTCAATATTTGGAAGCGTAACAAGAAGTACATTTTGCAAGCGGGAAGATCTTTGCCTTGTGCAGTCCCCAGAACCCCCCACCCTCCACCAGCCGCACCTTCCCCGCCTTTGCCATTACCATTTCGCTGCGGTTCGGCCCATTCAAGGCAGGACGATGCTGACTCAGCAACAGAGATTCCCAACTCTGATCACACAATCTCCTGCATTTGCCAACCAATTGCTCAAACAAACTTGAACAGTGTGATGTTATCATGGGGTGATGATTAAAATTCAAAAACACAAGATTAAGGCTGGATGTTCCATCTCACAAGCCCTGTGCTATGCTTGGTTAATGAGGCCCTGGTAGACATTTTTGCTCAGACTTTTGGACAAAACCAAGACAGATCGGCAATAGTAAGCTGGTGCCTCATTATTGTATGTTTCTTTTCGTTTAACATCCTAACCCAGGGATTTAATGAAACTAGTGATTTTTATTTACAACTGTGATAAGTAGGATTGGTAGCGCTTTTTTCCAAACGCATGGCTCAAAAGAACAAGATCCAGGTCTTGCGGAAGGAGAGAAAAAAAATTGAGCAGTTTTCCACAAGAGGCAGAGGAAGAAGAAGGTCTGCGATTAAACGAAACTTAAATCTTAAATTTGTTTTAAGTTCAAAAGTGTTGGTGTTCAATCATGTAGTGTTTTTCACCAAGGATAATCAACTGTGGTGTGTTCAAGGAAGATCAAATCCTGGTGAATCCCACTATTTGAATTTTCGGGGTTATATTTTATATTTAATTCTAAAGTACAAAAACATTTGTTGTTGAATTTATGTGCGGATAGCAGGTGTGCTCGCACGCAGGATAACTTAGACCTTTTTAGCAAACCCCAAAGGCAACTTCTGCCGCATTCCCTCGAGTGATGTTTTTGACTTTCGGTAGCTTAGCTTGGCCTGCATTACAGTAGTAGCGTTTCCAGATAAACACAGCAGGAAAGAAGAAAGTCAAACATGGACATAAGTTCAAAGAAATGTAGTTCAGGGAAGACGTGCGCCGTTATTGGATACCAACATTCACAAAAGTGGCTTGATCGGGAATATTTTGACAACCGACCAGCCACGGAGCGGACCATTGTTTTAGTTCTTCAAGAAACCAAATGATGATTACAAAACTGAAGAAACCACCCCAAAACATCTTTGTTTGTTCCTTCCACTTTGTGGAGAAAAATAACGACGAGATAAAATCATTTCACAGAGCTCTAGCTGGGATAAAATCGCTCTCCCCAAGAACGAGACGCTGTCTCGAGAGTCGAACCCCTTCCTCTGCGCATACAAAAAGGAGCCATCCTCAATTGGGTAAGTTTAGATTCAGCTTGTCTTTAGCTAACACTATTAATTTACACATGTACTATAAACAGTTGTTAGATTTGTGTATCTACCTGTAGTTGCCCAGTATATTGTTGCTATAAACATCGTAGCCTTGCAAGTTTAGCAGTACGCAATCTATATTTTAGAAGCTCAGCAGGTTGCCAAACAGTAAAATACGACTTGGTAGGCTAAGCACTGGAATAACAGAAATACTTGTGATCAGATCGCAGTAACATTAGACCAGACAATGTCCCCAACATAACAAGTGTAGTAACACTTAGGAAGCGGATTGAAATAGAATATGTGCCTTGCAATATGTATCTGAGTGTAGTGTTGGTCATAAGGTACTTGGATCTCAACGTGTTCACTGTTGTTCCACAACACCAACAAGGCACGGTAAAGCCCTCTGCAGTGCATGCCAAGTTGCACCTGCATGTAGTAGCCGCTTTTTTTTTTACAAGAAACATCACTCACGGTGATGCTGTGTACAATGCCGCCACCCTACAGTTTGACGTGTAAAATTGTGTATTGGCTTTTTTTTTTCTTCTGCAAAACCAGGGGTCAGCAACCTGAGGGTCTAGAGCCACATGTTTCTGTAGGAAGACAAAGGCGACAATTACCCTTTATAACATTTTTAATGCTGTAAAAATGTGTCCAATGACTACTTATTATTAAGTGATGGACTTTTAGGTATAATTTCCATCTGTTTTGATTTTAAAAAGGCCTTTAATCTTTTTGCGGCTCCAGCCATGCTTTTGTGGCTGTTTTAATAGTCTGTTAGGGCTATTTCAACATTTTAGGCTGCTGATAACGTTTGTTTGCGCACGATGCCCTCACAGCACATCGGAAAAGCGCTATCAATCGGACTAATCCCAGTGGTAAATAAAAAAACAAAACAAAGTTGTATCAGACCCTGTTACACCAGGTGGCACGGCAGATGGGTGGTTGGTGCGTAGCCCCACGGTGGAGAGATTCAGGTTTCAAGTCCAGCTACCGCAGCCTCCCTGTGTGGAGTTTGCATGTTCTCCTCATGCCTGTGTGGGTTACCTCCGGGCACTCCGGTTTCCTCGCACATTCCCAAAAGTCATGCATGTCAGGTTAATTGGCAGGTCCGAATTTTCCCAAGGTGTGAATGAGCGAGTGAGTTGTCCGTCTCTGTGCCTTGCGACTGGCTGGCAAGCAGTTCAGGGTGTCCCCTGCTCACTGCTCGAAGATGACTGGGATGGGCTCCAGAACCACCGTGACCCTACTGAGGATAAGCGGTGCAGATAATGGACAGATGGATGTGTTACACCTGCATATGACGAATATTGTTGTGAACACAATTCAAACCATCCCGATAAATTACCACGTACAAAAGCTATGAAAACAGAAAATGCTCATTGTCGTAATGCAGTGGCTACGTCTTCCCCATGGTTTTCTATCACATTTTCAGGCTGGGCATTCACAAATGAACTGTTGACTTAATTTACGGGCTTGAAAACCACCTTAAAAATACAGATTGAACGACAAATTGTATTTTATTTTATTTGCAATCAGGTTTTTTTCCATTCTGAGCAAATGTTGAGGCGAAAATGAAGCCAATTGAAGTGAACGTCGCTTAATGAATTGCTTCCACTCAGGTGAAACCGTTTGGCACAGCAGACACTATTTCACTTTCTTTTTTTAGAAAAAAGTATTTCCACCTAAGATGACGGATCCCAGGGAGCACATTACTCTCAAATCGCAACGTGGCTTTCACTCAATTTGTGTTGGAATGTGATTTTTATGTGACACTGCCACACACACACACACACACACACACACACACACACACACACACACACAAACACAAGTGGTAATGGCCTCCCTGCTCCACGTCATCTATAAATAGGCTGAAGCCGAGCGTGAAATGAAACGAGAGAGAACAGCGTGAAATGCGAGCTAAGTTGGGCAAAATGGAACATATTTATCCTTTTGTTTTTGAAGACAGGCGGCAAATAGCACTTTTATTTTACACGCGGCCGTGCAATTTTCCCAAACACGCCCGCCATTATGCTGATTCCGCTGCCCGCCTAGCGTCGTCCTCGCTGGTGTAATGAGTCCTCTCACGCTGTCCCGTTGTTTGAAAATAACAGGAATTATTTTGTGGTGCGGTCCTCACTCACAGCGTGAATATTCTTTTGCACGTTAGTCCATCTCAACGCGGTGGCAGGAGGTAGTCCGTCTTAAGATAACGCAACAAACAACAAATTAAACAGTGAGAAGAATTTGCGGTGTGCCAGACAGGGGGATTTGTTTCATTTTCTTGCATGTTTCATCCTGCACTGTGGGGAATTCCCACCAATTTACACAGCACATATTTCGAAAAAATGGTCTACCATGTCAATTAAGAATGCTGAGTCTCATGGAGGGGTGGTTCTGCTTATAATGAGTGTTGGAGGTAACGCATTATAAAGGAATGTGTACTTGGATAATTTCTACCTTTCTCTGCAACAAGAACTGTAACTTGATTGTCGTTACAAGATGGTGTGTTGCTCTGCTATGTTTTAAAAACAGGTCATGACATGACACACCTGTTCCTTAACAGTTCCTCCATCACATACAAAATGACATTCGAGCATCTATCTGACAAAAACACAACCTTGTTTGAAATATCAACAAAGATTGTGCTCTTAAAATGGATTTGGCCTCATAAAATATGACGCATAACACAACTTTACGAAGAACAAGAGAGGGAACCTGAAGAACCCTCAGCCAATTTGCTGTGAAGCATATACAAGATCGTTCTGGGGGATCAAGTAACATCTCATCTCATCTCATCAGCCGTACCGCTTATCCTCATTAGGGTCGCGGGGGGGCTGGAGCCCATCCCAGCCATCTCCGGGCAGTGGGCAGGGGACACCCTGAACTGGTTGCCAGCCAATCGCAGGGCACACAGGGACAGACAACGCATTCGCTCATTCACACCTAGGGACAATTTGGACCGACCAATTCACCTGAAATGCATGTTTTTGGAACGTGGGAGGAAACCGGAGTGCCCGGAGGAAACCCACGCAAGCACGGGGAGAACATACAAACTCCGCACAGGAAGTCTGGAGCTGGATTTGAACCCACGACAGGTTCCCATGACATGAACTGTGCCGCACAAGCGCTAACCACTGCGCCGCCGTATTTCCCAAATGTGTGTTTGTTCTTGGGAAGAGCATAACTGAGTTGGCAACTAGAAAAAAGTTCACTTTTAGACAATCTTATGAGCAAAACAACCAGAAATGGGATTTCCAGGCAAGTAAAAAGCCTGTTCCAGTTTTGTTGTAGCTTCGTGCATTTCTACTGAGGAAATGTCAAGTACTATTAACTGGATCCAAACTATTCCAAGCTTTTCACTTTCTCCTACTAAAAAGTTTCAAGTCTGGCAATTTAAAGATTCAAAGCGTTAAATTTCATATGCACTATAAGAACCACAATTCTCTGTGATATGAAATTCTTACTTAGCTGTCCACACAGTTGCCAGCGAAATAAAACTTAGAAACTATATTCATGTATACATAAAATAATATTACAAATATTAAAAAGATACAAATAGAAGCAGCCCTCCAGTGAACACTGCGGTGGTACAGTGGGATCTCGTTACTTCGCGGTTCGACGTTCGCGGCTTCAGAGCTTCGCAGTCTGTAACGGTTAAAATAAAAAGATATATATATATATATATATATATAGATATATTTTTTTTAGGAAGGGGCGTCGCTACTTTCCAGATTTTCACTTTTTGTGGGAATCCCCCTCGGCCGACAACCCTAGCACGGCGCGCCGTTCTTGTTTCCCGGCGCTCGGTTTCGGTGCGGCTTCCGTTTCACCCCCCCCTAACCCCACAGGTCCCCCCAGCTACCCCTTTCCCCCGCGGCCGCCCGTCTGTCGGCCGGAGCCATCGAGGGCCGTGTAGCGCCATGTAGAACAATCGCGGCCCGGGCGGGAGATGCCGGCGCCGGCCTCCAAGCCGAGCGCCCGACCCACTCGGCTTGTCGCGCTGTGGTGCGTATCACGCCCGAAAGTACCCGCGCCGCGTGTTAGGGGCTCGCTCGCGGGAGCAACCGAACAGCACCCGCGGTGCGGCGCAAGTATAAACCCTGTCGTGAATTTGTCTCTGATCGTCCCGGGCAGATGTAAAATCACCCAGCTGTATGACTCTTAGCGGTGGATCACTCGGCTCGTGCGTCGATGAAGAACGCAGCTAGCTGTGAGAACTAATGTGATTTGCAGCTGCGATTGGCCGGCAACCAGTTCAGGGTGTCCCCTGCCCACTGCCCGGAGGTGGCTGGGATGGGCTCCAGCCCCCCCGCGACCCTTTTTTTTGAAGGGGCGTCGCTACTTCGCAGATTTTCACTTATCGCGGGTGGTTTTTGTCTCCATTAACCGCGATAACCAAGGTCCCACTGTATATGCAGTACAGAGAGGGCATTGGAGCCCTGGTGATCCTATGAACGTTCTTAACCACTCTCTGCAGGCGTTTGCAGTCCATGGCTGTGATACTGCCATACCAAACAGTGATGCAGCTGGTCAGGATGCTCTCCATGATCCGGATGTAAAAGTTGCAGAGAATCTTGCTTGACATTCCAAACTTCCTCAGCCTCCTCAGGTAGTAAGGTCGCTGTTGAGCTTTCTTAACCAGCTGTGTGGTGTTGAGGGTCCATGTAAGGTCCTAAGTGAGGTGACCTGTGATTGATTCAGCACTGACCACAGGCACTTGCCTGATCTCACATGAAACAATATCGGTAGAAACTGGATGACAACTTTCCACCAATATTTCAGTAATTTGACAATGAAGCACCACCACCATGTTATTGACAAGATACCGGCCATTAGCTTTGCCCCGGTCGTCATTATTCAGCCTGTCAGTGTTACGTGTCACTCATCCCTTGCTTTGGATAGCAATAGCACTTTGTTTTTAACAAAGAGCAAATATTGGATTTGTCCCATGAATGATATAAAAGAATCGTGGACTAAGTGGGGTTTTGCCCTAATAGCAGCAGATGCTGCAACATGCAGTAAATGAGTGAAGTCAATGATGATTTTGCGCAAGGTGGGAAAAGGTCAAATGCTCTGCTGGTGACGTTCATCACGGTGGGCTGCAAAGGTCGCGTCATGTCTACGCACGTGCTCTCCAGTAGCATGTTTGCCTCCACCGGGCCCAACCTTTCCTGTTCGGATTCACTTCACAGGAGTCCTGTGTCATGATTCTAAGCGACCTGCTTTGGTATCACAATATATTGTTTGGTTTCCCCACGACCATGATTTTTGGCTTATTTTTCACTAGAGTGGTTGATTGACTGAGCTCTCGAAAAACGACCTCACTGCAGACTTCATGGCAGGAGGCACGGCCAGTGCAGATCCAATGCAATTTGACCATTCCTGGCATTGCAGTGGCCTAGCTGGGACGCACCATTGACTACAATCAACCGTTGACTACGTTTAAGCTGCCCAATAAGAACCCAGAAGGGTGGGGATACCTCTGTTGAAGGTAACATGGGTTTTTATTTTGCACATGTTCTGTCAAGTATATGGGTCTTATGCTGTTTTCAAAGTGATGACATCATCACAAATGGTAGTTGCGTTCATTATTTCTTGTTCGACGAAAGTTTTGTCAGCAGCTGCGTTGCATTTGTATTTTTAATATGTAGGCCGCTGCGCCCATTCAGTCATATGACGAGCAGGTGATTTAGCACATATGCTTTTGTGTTGCAAATGCAGTCAGTGGGGGAGGATCCGGGTATTTGTGCTGTGCGTATGCACAGCGTACTTCATCAAGCTTAATTTTAAAGCTGCTCAGTCGGCGTGTTTCTCCAACGTTCTTCCTCGGCTGGCCTCTTTTTCTCCGTTCCTGCCGCCTCAGCAGTTTCTGCTTAGCATGGCTGAAGGGAGCGTGGGACATGTTGCCTGCTTCCGAAGAATCCATCAGGATTTCTGAGAACCAGTTCGCTGCCTTAACCCGGCATTCCCTTGAATCATCACAAGACGATAGAGTGCAATCAAAACATGGACTTTTCTTCGATGCCCTTTGAGCATGACTTAAATGCCCAACTTCCCAAATTTGTATTCTAGCTGCCTGACCTGCGAGTGGCCGTATACAAAAATGCCATCAAACTGCAGAGGTGGCAAATGCAGAAGCTGCAGGATATTGTTTTTGATCCTGGGTTGCACTCAAAGATAGAATCCCTGACCTGCTACTTATCTATTTAACACATCCCGCTAACCTGATTCACTGACCCTCCCTCACCTGCTACTTATCCATCATTGTGATAGTATATCTCAGGTCAAAGTCAGTACTATCAATCTTCTTCAGCTCTTCGGAAGCGCATAGAGGTAAGCGTTTATTTAGCGAGGCACCGTTTTTTCCAAATGTGATGTTTCAGTGGTGCTCCCGACATGTCGAGAGACACTCCTGTTGCGGGTCACCTCCATTGCCGCTCGTTTTCTTGTCAGCACACGTCGGCAGCAGCAGTACGTTGAGTTGAGGCTGTTGCTTATATGAGAAGAAATTATTTTTTTCTGGTTCCTTTTTGTGTGGTACAATGTCTCATGCCCTTCATTTGAAATCCGATGAAATGTGTTTGGTGGCACACTTTGATATCAACAGAACTGTCACTGTCGTACAACAAAACTCCAACTCTGCCAATGGGTCGAAGAAGCAATGAACCTACCGAACATTCAATGTTCACTCTAAGCTTTTAAGGGTTGGAGTAATCACACAAACTCAGTGACCGCCACTTTAAACAACCGTGAGCAACATCAATCCAATGTGTGGCAACAAAATCATTACACAACATGTCCAAAACCTGAGATCTAATCAAGTCACATTCTTCTGGCTTTTCGCCAACACCAGTTATTTTTTCAAATTTTAACAAATTGGCTAATGTGGTAATTGGAAGGATTCACGATTCACACATCTGTTGTTACTTGAGATTTCTGATTTTAAAAAAGCATCTTTTGTTACTTAATATTAACAAGTTGAGGTTTCATTTAATTGGTTGCACAGCACAGAACTATACTTTATCACACTTATTAGTGGAAGTACAATGTTGGGAAAAAGATTGTCTTTTACGTTCAAATAATTTAAATGTATAACACAAGAGCGATCAGACCCTCTGAAATGTGTCCTTTATTTTTTAACCTTTTTTCTTTAATTTTTTTCTTCTTCTGTTTCTTTTTTCCTAGCTATTTGTCTATTATCTATATTCTTTTTTGCCCCTTTTCCCTTTTTTCCCAGGCCACTTTTTTTCCCATATTTTTTCTATTTTTCTCTCTTTTTTCTCTTTTGTTTATTTTAATTTAAGTCTATTTTCTTTTTTTGCTTTATTTTTTCCTCTTAAAATCATTTTGTGAATGATGTTCCATTTTAACATGTAATATATGGATGAAAGCACCAGAAACATTCTGAAAAGCCGTTTGGGTGCTGAAAGAGCAAGCTCTTTATAGTGCGCCGAGCCGAAAGAGTCGCTTCTCTAAAAAAGATGGAAAATGTCACAGCATCATCTTTATTTTTTGAGAAAACTCCTACAACCCCTTGGAACCGAGTGGTCATTATTTATACTCCATTTTGTTCTACAGCCTGAGTCTTCGGCAGACATTTTTGTAAATATTTGTTGTCTACAAAAAATATTTTAAAAGTCCTGAAGCAAGAACATCCAAGAGTAGCTATTAATGGTACAGTAAACTCCAGTTTGCGTTTTGTTGCATTTCATTAGCTAACATATACATAGTAATGAGGAATACTGAAAAATACGGTATCACTGCTCAGCTGCCACTAGTGTTTGAAATCTTTTAAAATAGCAAATATTTTGTTTTCTTTCTGAGTGAGATGTCCCAACCCTGGGTTGTTATCCATTGGTTCTCAATCCTGAACAATAATTTTCTATACGTGCCAACTGGATCTGACAACTATACATAGCCTGGTACTTATCTGCCATTGACTAGCCATGAACCTGTAACTGACACGTCACTAGACTTGGTGCTTTTCTGGACGTGTTTTTTAACAGCCTTAACCTGTAACATAGCTGAAGAATAAAATTGCTCACTGATGAATACCACAGAAAACCTATTGATGTGTCTCATCCGACACTACACACAGTAAGGATTGAGCATATACTGTAGCTGACACTGATTTGACCCACCACAAGCATACTATTGAATTCCATTTATCACACCTGTCACCTACCTGGCACTGTTCTGCTTCGACTGAGACCTGCCGGTGAATAAGCTACTGATCCGTCACTGTCTCCAGTAATCGCTCATAGGCAGGCCACCACCTGGTTAAAAAAACAACACGTTTTCGTTCTGTTGTCACAGAGCTGCCACTTTCCCAAGATTTTTGTTTGAAGTCATCATTACTCAGTGACTACTTTCTCCTTGCTCGCCTCCCACCAATTTACCAAAGTTCAGTTTCTGACCTACCCAGATAATTTTAGGGCCCTGTCATATAACTGTCAGTGACACACTGCTGACCTCTGATTAGCTTGTCACAAAACTGTCATTGACATGCAAGCTGCAGCCAATTTGTGATCATGCTGCCCACAGAACTGACCCACGACTGATACATCACTAATGTCTGCCACTGATGTTTCATGGCTATCGAAAAAAATAATCTCCCTTCCCAAAAAGCCGTACTAATGACTGTTGAAATAACCAAATTTGTGCCTGTATATATTTAGATAGGATGTCCATGTCTACATTTTCAACACTCGAGGCAGGCCGAAAAGGAAAACAACATCCTTTGCAGAGAATTTTTAGCTAAACCCATCTGAATGATTGATTATGACGCAGCCTATGTGTCCGCCATAGCCGAATCATGAAAAATAAAGGAGTACTTTAGATTCGCACTTGGCTGCTGCTCCCAGACGTTTCAAAAATAATCCCGCTCAAATTGCTATTTGGAGAGGCGGATGGAGGCGCACATAAATCAGGAGCTCAAGTCCATTCTTTAAGAAGTGAGCATTCTGCCAAATACATCTTCTCCTTGGACCTGGTCCTGCCTGTTGCCAGCCCCTTCCTCACCTCAGCCTTCTATTGTATCGCAATGGTTTACATTCAAACAAAAAGATTGTCCCTGGTGGGATTCAGCTTATATGCGAGAACGACAGCCGCTTATCACATGCAAGCCGAAACTCGCATAGGGTTGTCACTGGCCACTTAACTGTTGTTGTTGTTGTTGTGACCAATCGTAGACTTCTAAGATAATCACTGACCAACTCATTATGAGCCACCAGGCCACCAAATATTACTTAAAGTTTAAGATCTGATATTTTCTGTCACCAGTGTCGGGACTTCAGCATTACTAAAAGGACGTATTCTTGCAACACAATTACTTTTCTCGGTAACAAGTAATGTGACACATTATTTACAACAGGTTTTAATGCTGTCATTACTATATAGCGCATTACTGCATTATTCTACTAATTGTCAAGTACAGATTCTGAATCACATTGTTTTCTGTTTGTTGAATAGTCCACAATAATTAATATTGTCACTTTTAATTTTCGATACCAAAACAGTATCTGAAGGATGGGTGGGTTTGTATTTACATTTATGGTGGCATCGAGTATGAGAGCACAATTTCTCCTCATGGAGATATTCTCCCTACCATATTTAGCTAAATTCAAACAATAAAATCAAATACTGAAATCAAGCGGTCAGTTTGTATGCAAGTATTTGGTTGCGTGGTTATAGGGCGCACCCCCAAAAAATAGTTTTTGGTCCTATATCTTCCATAGATAAGGCGCACCGGATTATAAGGCGCTACAATGGGAACATCGACAAAACAGTCAGATAGTTCAGTCAAACTTATTACCCCCTTAACATTCCCAAAGCTTGCAAAGAAGCAAATACGTGTCGTAGACACCTGCGGATGCGGTGTCCGTACGATGTCACTCAAATGCATCGTTCCAAATATCATTCGGAAGGTTAAAGTCTTGGGATTCAAGAAATGCCAACCATTCCTTAGTTTCTATTTTCTTTTTAGCTCGCAACTTTACTGTGCATATGACAATAAACACTTGGAATTGAGTTTAATTTAAGAAAACACCCATCACAGAAACATCGATATCACTCTGAAACAAGATCCTGGGAAAATATATAGCCGGAGTAGCTCACCGAAGTCGTTGTGTTCAATAATAATGTGCAACCATGGTCCTCTTATATCCGTGAGTGTAGTAAATCAAGAAGAGTGAAATATTTACATGATGGAACGATGCATTTGAGTGACATCGTACGGACACCGCATCCGCACGTGTCTACGACACGTATTTGCTTCTTTGCGAGCTTTGGGAATGTTAAGGGGGTAATACGTTTGACTGAACTATCTGACTGTTTTGTCCACGTTACCATTGTAGCGCCTTATAATCTGGTGCGTCTTATGTATGTCAAAAATAGGACCAAAAACTATTTTTCGGGGTGCGCCCTATAACCCGGTGCGCCTTATAGTGCGGAAAATACGGTAAATCCCATCATACACCGCGGACTACTTCACGTTCGGGGGAAAATCGCAAGACTTTGCGACACACCATTGAGCCATATATAAGGCGCACTGTATTATAAGGCGCATGGTCAGGTTTTGAAAAAAAATAAGACTTTTGGGTGCGCCTTATAATGCGGAAAGTACGGTCTTTTATTATGTGGCTATTTTAAAGCAATATTAAGGGTTAGCTTCCATGCAAGTATATACGGTAATTTGTTACCACATAGTTGCTTACAGAGTAAGATGCTACATTTTTATGTCAGTAATCTAGGGTGTGACTGACTGGCTTTTAAATGAAGTAACCATTAATTGTAACTAATCACTGTTTATGAGTAATGCGCTCAAAACCTCCTGTTACGAACCAAATGTCAATTGTCAACCTCAAAACGTAATTCGACCTGGTCTTATGCTGTCGACTGAGCAGTTCTTAGAGTTATTGTTCACATATAGTAAGCTCATGCCACTGACTGACATGTTGCTGTCTTGAAAGAATTGTTTGGTTAAGCTTTTATACAGTGGAAATCCTACTACCACACTGTCAGGACCAAAACAGGAAGAGGACCCAGATGCGTAACGTTTACTCACAAGCTTTTTGAGATATAGAGGAAAAACAAACGCCAGCGATCCGGTGCTCGCTGGACGAGGGAAGCAAGCCGCTCACGGGATCGGAGCGTGTTCGGAATGCGGAAGTGGATCTTCCGGAGGGGGAGATTGCAGCGTGGTCAAACGGGAAAAACGCGTCAATAGCCGAAGCGGGGGATCAGAGCGCGGTCGGTGGTCAAAAACGGGTTGTTAGCCGGGACGGGAGATCAGAACGTGGTCGGTGGCCAAAAACGGGTCGTAGACGGACACAAACGGGAAATCAAGAACAGACGAGTGGTATACCGGTGAAAAAACGAGACCGACGGGAGCCAGAGTCAAAAGTGCTTGCCTTGCGTAAGCAGAGGTTCGTTGGCGGAGACCGGTTTTCCGACCCTCTGAATGCGATGCTACTGTCGGCCCTACTAATAAAGCTTAGCGAAAAGGCAATCACATGGTAGCTTACAGGTCTGTTCTACCACTGACTTTTCGGACATGTGACTGGCCTATCTTTGAGCAACCAGAGAGCAACAGCTCCCGCCCTCATGCATACTACTTCTCACTTGTGTTGCCTTTATTCCACAGCAAAGTCTCCCAAAGACGCCCTGTCAAGTTTTAGTCTTTTGAAACGATTGGCGGATGGAGACAAAACCTAGGCTTTCATTTGAGGGTGACATTGTGGTTCTAATGACCTTCTTTGACTCACCCTCTCACGTGCACCTTCTTTGCACGAGACAGCATCAGCAGAGAAGCGGTGACCTCGCCACCTTTTTCACTGCGAGCAAAAGACGGAATTTTCTCTTTCCGCTCATCTCTTTCATCACCTGGCTTGTAATTAGCCCAAGCTGAGATTTCTTCCTTTTGTCGGCTTTACTCCGCCAGGATAAACGTCTTTTGTGACTCCTCGCTCGCACCTTTTTTCCCTTTTCCTCTTTTAACAAGCTTTTTTTTGCCACCGTCAAACCAAGAGTGGCTTCGAGGGGAGCAGATAACCCAGAGGGAGTTAGTGGCTTCGGCTTTATCTGCTGCCACACAATTAGCTGCTCTATCGCTCATCACTATGACGTTGTTTCTCTTCGTTTTCTTCTTCTCGTGCTTTTCACAAGGCGTCGGCCTTTTGTCGCCACTTCCTTTCCGAGAAGTAAAAAAAGAATAGATGGTTGTTTGTGCGCCGGAAGGTAATGCGCTCTTCAACTCAAAGCCTTTCAGTGTATCCCTTCATAAGCCGCGTTCTTTCTCTTTTTCTCTTATATTGTCCAAGTCATACTTTGATCATAAATTTAAATTAATGCTTTTTGTCACTTTAGCTGTGATAGCTTTTCACTGCCTTGTCACGATCTAAAAACGCAAAATGGGACCAACCCAGTGCTTGGGTCCATCCATCCATTTTCTGGACCGCTTACCCTCACTAGGGTCGGGGGGATGCTGGGGCCCACTTCAGCCATCTTCAGGCAGTGGGGAGCGGGCGAGACACCTAGGGAAAATTTGGACAATCTAATGAACCTGAAATAAATCTTTTTGCAAAGTGGGAATAAACTGGAGTGCTTGAAGTAAAACCACGCATGGGTAGAACATGCAAACTCTGCAAGTCGTGGCCAGTATTCGGTATCAAACCCTAGCGCTAAGCACCGTGGGTCCAACTTGATAACCTCTCAGAATACTTGGGTCAATTAAGATTATGTTTAAGGTTTGTTGGGAATATCACTGTTATAAATAACGCTGTTACCTAACATGCATCTTTTTGGAAAGTGGAAGGAAACTGAAGTGCTCGGAGGAAACCCACGATGGCATGGGGAAAACACGCAAACTTTGCACTGGGAGGCCATTATCTACAAGTCAACCCTGGCGCTCAGCTTGGTTCAGTTTGGCTAATTTTTCAGGTTTGTTGGGAATAACACTGTTATAAATAACGCCGTTACATAACATGCATTATTTTGGAATGTGGAAGGAAACTGAAGTGCTCGGAGGAAACCCTCGATGGCATGAGGAGAACACGCAAACTTTGCACAGGGAGGCCAGTTTCTGCAATAAAACCTCAGCTTGTCTATTTTTTCAGGTTTGTTGGGAATAACACTGTTATAATGCCGTTACATAACATGCATCTTTTTGGAATGTGGCGTTGATTGTTCAGTAACAGGGCACGTTTTTTTCGCTCTATTTTAAGTTGTTTTGTCACTTCTTTTCCAATCATGTTACCATTCAAAATAGCCATAGCGGTGTAGTTAGAAATAAATTATGAATGCAGTATTTAGTAAAACAACGAAAGAAAAAGCAAATTAGTGTATGCGACATTCATGTACAAAAAGGCTCCATGAGCCGGCTCTTGGAAGTGGGAGCCGGCTACCCACCAATCAAGAGCCGGTTCCCCCAGAGAGACTATTTTTCTCTTGTGATTGTTGATTTTTTAAGGGATTCAATGCTGTTGACTTTGAATTTCTTTAGTATAAAATTGTTTCGTATTTAACTTTTTTCTTTGAAGATTTTCAAAATATTTTATTTGTTTCCTTTGATTTTCAGTGTTTACGTTTAGGTGTTAATTTTGCTGTATTTCCCCCCCCCTTTTTTAAAGCATTCATAATGACACATAATACACGGTAAAATATGGATTAAACCAAAAAAACAACAACCTGATTAGTCATTTGAGAGACAAAAGAGCCTGCCGTTTTTATTGAGCCCAGCAGAAAAAGGCTGTTCTCTAAAGAGTGGGAATTTCCATCTCTACAACATGTCACCACCATACTACTACATACTTGCCACTTGGTGGACGCCTTATCAGGTAACATCCTAATTTGGACCTGCTCGACTTAGGTCCACCCGCGATTAAGACCACGACCAGCAAATGTTCATTTTTTCCAGCAGATGCTTGTTTTTTAAATTGAATGTCTGGCACAACGCATTTCCAGTTTGGCAGCTCGTCAGCACAGTAATCTACCACTACACTCAGTCCACAAACTAGATAGCGTCTCTGCAGCAGATGGCGCAACAGTAACGACTTTACAATCGGTTGGTCAGAACTGATCCCGGTTGTAAGTCTGATGTTACTTTAAAACACTGAAATTTGGGCATTAGAAGTGGAATGTCATTTGCCTGCTTTAGCGTTTCAATTTTACGGCTCCGTTACAAACTAAATGTTCTCTTGACCACAAACATGCTCCGAAAAATGCAGCAATCTCCAACTGGTCTGTCACAGACCAAACAAGGACCAATCACTTGTCTGCAATTTGCCTGTCGCTTATGCACCTCATCCCCCTTACGGGATTCTGCTGCAAAGCACTTCCAAACATATTTGTTGTACTTCCAAGTACATTCCAGAGGCACATCGAACATCCTTAGCTGGAAGTAAGCAGAACCACAATTTAATCCAAAAAGCCTTTTCTATCAACATAAATGCCACAAACTAGGCGTTAAAAAGTTTTAGTGCCATTTGATAACGAGACTGACCTTACAGTGCCTCTGAAACAGAAAACATAAAAACAGTTTTAAAAAAAATGTCCACCACTACACTACTAAGAAAGTGCCAGCTTTTTTTATTGTTGCACTTTTTGCCTTTAGGTGGTGCAACAGGACTAAATAAATGCAGTCCACAAACAAGGAAAGCGGGTTCAATCAGCTAAAGTGCAGGTTGTGCCATCAAATGACAGCCCACTCTAAAGCTTCTATTTGAAGTTAAATCGTCAATTCAACTGACTTCAATGTAAAGCAGGAACGTATGTGGCTCAGACTGAAAGACTTCTACAAACTGTGGAAAACAAAAGGGAATGAAGAAGTCAAGTGAGGTCGTTTCAAATGGTGTGTGAAGTTTCTAGAAATTGAGAAACTTTATCTTCACACACATCACACTATACAGACGCTCCCCTGCTTACGACCATTCGACTTACGAAAAACAGTAGATCAGAACATTTTTTAGGGATGCCAAAAATGATCCGAACATTGCTATAAGTTAGATTTTGTATTGTTTGCACCTTTTTCCGAGTACCGGCGCTACCGGCTTGTGAAGGCACTGTGAGAGGTCACCCAGCATCCACCCCGGAGAAGAAATCCGCTTCTTCTTCCTAGTTCGTGTATAAACATTCCATACTGTATCTCCAGCACGCTAAGAACTTTAGCAGTTTTATTGTTCAATATCTTGTGTATCAATTCAATATGGTTGGTGTAAAGTGTAAAGAAGAGGCGAGCCGTCTCATTTAAAATGAAAGTGGAATATGGATGCTTGATGCGGTTGAGAAAATTGTTGAATCGCTTTTTTTCGGCCACTTTTTACCTTGGAAGAGGAAGTCGCCTAACTTTTGAAGCTCATCTTCCAAAAGTTAGTTAAACTGAACTTTATCGTCATAGAGCATGTTATTTTACCAAATGTTTATGTTTTAGTACAAAATAGTACCTAAATAGACCTTGCTACTTCGCAGTTCCACGTTCGCGGGTTCAGAGCTTGGCGGGTCTAAAAAATAATAATAATAAAAACAATTTTCTTTTAAAGTTTTTGTTTTTGTTTTTTTAAAGCATTTTTGAAGGGGCGTCGCTACTTCGCAGATTTTCACTTTTCGCGGGGTGTTTTGGTCCCCATTAACCAGGTCTAAAAAATAATAATAATAAAATAAAATAATTAAAAAAATATCTATATATTTTATTTATTTATTTATTTTCAAGCATTTTTGAAGGGGCGTCGCTACTTGGCGGGTGGTTTTGGTCCCCATTTACCGCGATAACCGAGGGATTACTGTAAACCTTAAACATAACTAAAAAAATATAGGACTGAAGCAACTTAAAAACAAATTCAACTTCCGAAAGATCGTCCGGAAACTATCTTGTTCGTAATTAGGGCAGCATCTATATTTCGCTTGAGTTTCTCTGTTTGTTTAGAAAGGATTTGGGCATGAAGATAATATTTGTAGGGCAGCACGGCGGCGCAGTGGTTAGCGCGTGTGCGCCACAGTTCTAAGGTCGTGAGATCAAATCTCCCGTGTGGAGTTTGCATGATCTCCCCGTGCTTGCGTGGGTTTCCTCCGGGCACTCCGGTTTCCTCCCACATTCCAAAAAACATGCATTTGAGGTTAATTGGCCGGTCCAAATTGTCCCTAGGTGTGACTGAACGAGCGAATTGTCTGTCCCTGTGTGCCCTGTGACTGGCTGGCAACCATTTCAGGGTATCCCCTGCCCCGAAGATCGCTGGGATGGGCTCCAGTACCCCACGACCCTACTGAGGATAAGCGGTGCAGATAATGGATGGATGGATGGATAATATTAGTTTAATTTCTGCTCCTTTTTATTCTTTCTATGTATTATTTTCTCTTATTTTAGACAGATAAATGAACAAAAAAAAATACAGATAAAATAACTAAAATTGCTATTTTAAATTTTGTCTCGGATTGTTTTAAATGGTATACCCCCAAAAATCTTCATCCTATTCATTAGCTTACTTGTGCAAATGTTTTCAAATTAGAAATCCTTTGCCATGCAGTTGGTTATCTAACAGTATTGAGTGGAATCCACTAAATTGCGAGAATATTTAATTAAATAATTCACCATAACGCAAAATAAATTATATTATATTATGCCCTTATGATTTTATTTGGAAGGCCGATATTTCTACCAAATGGTCCTTTTACTTGTACTTTCATAATCAGAAATTTTCATCATAATAAAATTAAAATAAATTACTATTTCTATTCCCCGCGACCCTACTGAGGATAAGCGGTGCAGCTAATGAGAGATGAGACTATTTCTATTAAATCAAACCAAATTAATCAATCGAATCATTGCAAATCATTCTGAATGTTATCTCTGTGTCTCTCTCTCCCTCTCTCTCTCCCTCTTTCCCTCTCTCTCTCTCTCTCTCTCTCTCTCTCTCTCTCTCTCTCTTCGTGTGTGTACGTTCGTATGTGCTTTATGGGCTCCTAAACATCTGAACAGCTCTTCGCGAAACGCTACAAAGTTGTACTTAAGGCCTCTGGGAATGTTTTTCGCGAGGGTTGGTATCAAGGCACCCCCAATAAATACCAACAAAAGTGTTAAACATCTGCTTTTGTGTACAAGCGGCTCTGAAGCTGCACATAGCCATGCGGCTCTTTTGGCACTCTCCAGTGGCTCCCCCGAGAAGTCCATCTTTGTTGGCGATAAAAAACAGATTCCGTCTTTCCTGCTTTAGTTTGGGGGGTCTCCAACGTGGTGCCCTCCGCAGATAAAAATATCACTTTCTCGATGTGCAAATCAGATAGAGACATAACCTCAAGCTTGCAGCTGTAATCACAGCAAAAGGTGGCACTACAAAGTATTACCTCAATAAGGCTGAATAATTTTGCATACCCACTTTTTTTACTTCGACATGTAACACGGAGGTACGGATAATGGATGGACGGATATCTAATAAAGTGTGTTCCACTTCATGATTGTGTCCCATTTATTGTTGATTCTTCACAAGAAATTAGAATTTTATATCTCTATGTTTGAAGTATGAAATGTGGCAATAGGTCACAAAGTTCAAGGGGGCCAAATATTTTCGCAAGCCACTGTATATAAAGAAGGAAATATGGAATCATTGTATTTACTTTCTTTCAAATAAAACATTTTGTCTGGAATTCTATGAGGTTTTGTTTGGGGAAGACTTTATGGGACAGTTTTGTTTAAAAAAAAAAGTTCCCCTCTATTCGTTTTTTTCCCCCCACTAAAGTTCATATTTCTGCGTTTATGCATAATGGATCTGCCAGCGGGTCGTTATCGGGGAAGTTTGAACGTCTCTGGCTAACGAGCACACTGATCATCAACTTGCAGATTCACGGGGGGGATTTCATTAATGAACACTTAAACGTAGCCTCAAATACTCGCAGGCCCTTAAATCAAGTCAATTAAAAAGCTGCAAGTTAATTAAAAACACATTGACAAGGACACCCGGAGCCTCGTTTTCATGTTTTCGAGCGTTCCGAGTGGTTGCGGTTAAAATTCAGTGGCAAGTTGATTTGCTTTCCTTTTCAATTCGCTTTTCTGCAAGAGAAAGCCGTAGACATCGGAACACATATTGATGTTGTTTCCACTTTAAAGTGCATGTTTTCGTCTTCTTTTTCATTGACGCTGCAAAATAATATTTTTTTGAAGCGTTTGAACTCAAAACCATTGAGAAGCGTGGAAACCAAATGATGGACATATTTTGAAAGTCTGTTTCAATGTATAGGAACTCAGCAGTTTCACTTTTCGTTTTCTAGTTCACTTTTATGTTTTAATACATGTGTCCAACTCCTGGCCTGAGGACAAATTGTGGCCCACCACATCGTTTTACATGGTCCACGGGACAATGCTGAGAGTAGCACGAGAGAAAAATTAGCTGCTCTGTGTCTAGAAATGGCTTGCAGTTTTTATATGTCTGATGGATGTCGCCAAAGCCAGGGGATGCTGGCAAAGCACCCACTGCAGATGTATTTTCTGACCTCCATTAACCCACCAGGGAACATTGAGGAAACCCATACCAATCTTAGCTAACTTGAAATAAAAGTCATAGACACAGTGTTCAAGGCAATACGAAAATGACTGAAGCTTAAAGACGTTTTCGCTCCTTTCTATAATTGATATGAAATCAACAAAGTTCCCATATTAAGGTAAATAGAAAGCAGAATGACTTTTAAATCATTAAATCAATCATTCAATTCAGTGTTTGTATATTATTTTTGTTGCTTTCTAGATTGCATGAGTTTTCCCGTGTTGACTAAACTGTACTGGAATTTAATTCGATTGTTGTTCTGATTTTTATGCATTTATTTTTTATTTACAAATGCACCATTGACACTACAAGATCTTATTAAAATATATTGAGGTAAAAAAAAATCAATAACTGTTTTATAATCAAATCTTATGGTTCTAAATCCAAATTCAATTGTGAGCCTCCAAAAAGCGTCCCAGTCCCCCGGTCAAGGCACACTTTTTTTGCCATTGCTGTTATTTACTAATCCGGCCACAGTAGGAATGCTTTTTCTACCATGTCTCTCCCGGGCTAAAATGAGTTTAACACCACTGGCTTGGCATGTTGCCTCACTTTATGCCATCACCACTCGGGAGACCATTCCAAAAAATGTGTATCAGAAAGAATCACGAAAATGTTTGAAAAAATAAATAACATTTATGGGTTTGCCATACCTAATGTTGACAAGGCTTACTCATTAGAGGAGTTTACGGCTGGTGATCTTTCAGGAGTGAACTTCTCTGAATTCTACATCACCACACTGTAGCGTTAAAATAATAATAATAAATGAATAGTAATAATTAAAAAAACTTGGCTACTTTTCAACACAGCTGGAGGCCAAAAGAGAGTATGCACCACCTTCATTTTTGAAGTAGCGTTGGCTGATGTTTGCAAGGTAGGGCAAACGTCTTATTCTGAAACAAGTGGCTTTCTTACTTTAGTTGGCATTCATTTTAGGAATTGATACTGTTTTCAAAAGTTCCTGAAAAATCTTCACAAATATATGAAGCAGCTTAAAGTGTTAAAGGAGTCTAGCACCGAATGCGTCCAATCTCGTTTTTTTTTCTCAAGCCTGTTAAGCAAAACTGTAGTCTATCCAAAATTCACACCAATCTTCTTCTAGTGCACTCTGTTTTCTGCACGTCTACCTGCAGTCTCTCTGCCGTCCTATAGAGAGCGCTGTTGGTCTTTAGGATCGAACACGGGAGGATGAGTGCCGGGTTGAACTTTGGCCTCACCTTGTGATTCCACAACCGACACGCTGTTTAGATACAGCAGTTCTCACCATATGATTCTCTCACTCTAACACAGGAGGTGCATGTATTATCCTCCTTCATGGATGAATGAACTCTAGCACAGTGCACTGTATGATTCCAACATTAACACATACGTATGCAACATTGCCCATTATTAGGATCTCCACAGCACACAGTACGACTCCTTTGCTTATGCACTTTTTGAGTGTTCATTGAATTCTCATCAAGAATACAGATGCGTCAAAACACTGTATGACTCGCTCACCATTGCTTTTTGTATGTAGCCTATAGCATTTGATTTTCCAAGAGGCTACATGATTCCTCGGAGTGATATTCTGTACAACGTTGGCATTTCAAACAGATTTGGCCAGTTGGATAATTTAATCACGCCCACCGTAAATTTCTGATTTCTTATTTTTATTTTCTAAAGAAGCAAGTCTCTACATAAATTCTAACAAAAGTTATGATTTCTTTTAAAATACGCCTTCCTGCCGCTAGAGGGCAGTAAAGCTGTAAAAGGGCTGACATCCAATGTTCAGCACTAAAGAGTTAATACTGGAAAATACATATAATAATAATAATTTCCTTTGTATTGTCATTCTTTGTAAGAACGTAATGTCGATACACCTGACCCGTTGTAGCGAGTCGATGCAGCCGCAGCCAACAGAGGGCGCCGCCATTATACCAATTAGGTATGTCTCGGCCGAGGCGCGAACCAGCGACCTCCCAGTCTCAAAGCGGGCACACTACCATCTAGGCTACTGAGCTGGTATATTTGCAATGGGATGTGTCCAACTAACATTTACCACTATAAAACAACTTAATTGTAAACAAACCCTTCCCAAAACAGTGAAGGAAAAATGGACAAATAAATATTTATTCATCGATCTGGCAATTGAGGCAAGCATATTTTTATATTTTACAGCTACCATTTGAGTTTGTTTATGTTTGTGATGACTGTGGGAAGTTGATTCCAATACAGAGGCTGTATTTACTCAACTGTTAAAATAAGCAAAATGTGAACACATTCCAGTACAACCATGAAAATCGTGTTTTCCATTGTTTGGGAATAAATGGGTTATGCGTAGAAATGATCCCTTTACATCTGTGATTATAATTTGCAGGGTAGGCTACAAATTTAGGATGAATAATAAAGCATAGTACTGATGAACAAAGTAAAATATTTGGCGCTGACTTTTTCTTACTGATCTGGCCCTCCTAAGAACATAAAGTCTGGATCCGGCCTCCGAGACAAACTGAGTTTGACATGCCTGCCACACGGATCCTCCGTAATATATCATTTGGTTCCGTCACTCAAGCAACTGGAAGTAGAATTTGATAATTTGATAGTAGAATTCATCTTATTGAAAGTCTGTTGTTGAGCTTGGACAACCTGACTTCTTTTTCGAAAAAGAAAAGAATGGTCAAACATTTTGTCAATGCTTCTTTGGGAAGTACTTTGTCCTGTTGACAACCCCAGAATATTCCGTTTATTTCTCATTTTTTTTAAATTGTAATAAAACTTCTCAACAGAACTGTTCTCTTCAGCTCTTATTTCTTTGTCCAACATTCTCAGGAAGCTCTGATTTTGAATTAAGCACACGGTGGGACATGAAGTGTCCACTTCCTGACGGTATACTTTAATTTATATGTTACTCACATTCAAACGTTTCCTAATTAAAAAAAAAAAAAAACACAAAACTTCCAGGGGAATTTCTTCTGCACAGCTAATTGAATTGAGCAGAAGCATGAACAAGATGGTTTCATCCAGTTTCAACATGGTTGTTTCCTCCGCAAGACAACAGCGCCGTCAGCATCTGTGTTAAGGATGCTAACACGCCAAGGCTCATATGTTCTGCCAACGAGAACTAAAAAAAAGAAGTTGCCCATGTGCCCACACACATGAACTTTTTTAAAATGCTAGGTTAGCTATTATAGTCACATACCTGGGTATTTCAGGAATTGGTAAAAGTATGAAAAGACCCCTTTCAAATCAAATACAATCCAAACGCTGACCAAAACCCCCGAAAAGATGAAAAAAAGGAAGAGTTTTTTTTAGTACTTGAGGAATGAGCTTACTGAGGCTGCAATCATGACTTTAAGCCAGAAAATAGAGTAACAAAGTTTCAACTTCCGGAGCGCACCTTGAATATTTCCATTAATTTAACATTATCATTGATTGATCATTGTGTCTGTCTAACATACAGTCATTCATGAGAACATGAGACACCCTCTACAGCAGGGGTGGCCAACCCGGTCCTCAAGAGCCGCATGTCCTGCATGTTTTGGAGGTTTCTCAGGTGATGCAAATTTTAAGATTGTTTGCAAGCTGTGCGGGAGCTTGATAATGACCCAGGTGATTGGGATCACCTGTATTTGAACAGAGAAACTCCAAAAACATGCAGGACATGCGGCTCTTGAGGACCGGGTTGGCCACCCCTGCTCTACAGCAACACATTATAGGAAGCAAAATATCCCATTTTGATTAAAAGTTGCAAAAAAACAACTGATGGCAGAGGAAAAGTACATAGACCTGAAATATCTACTCAAGTACTGCATGTACTTGAATACTTGATAGCAGGAAAAATCCCTGCTGAACAGAAGTAGAAAGACTGTTTGTTTTTGTGTTTTACAGAGGCGACTCAAAGCTTTGTGTAGCCTCGAAGAAAACAAAGTGCGTCTTCACACAAGGAAAAAGAAACTTCTCGTCTTCACAGCAAAACTTTTTCATGAACCACATTGTGTATTTGTGTAGTGTGCTTGCTGGAGTTGTGTCTTTTTATCTATCGTGTCGTTTTCCATAGCGTCCTCATCTCTGCAAGATATATTGTTTAGCATTTTATACCTTCTCATTTAGGCCACTCTTTCTTTCTGTGGTCTATTTGTGGCCTTTATGAAACATTTTCGTGTGTGGGTGTGGTTTCTCAAATGATGTCTAAGTTTCTTTCTCAATTGCTTTGAAATCAGAATCATTGACTACATTTACACACAAGTCAAGTCAAGTTTATTTGTAAAGCCTTTAATCACAAGGAGTCTCAAAGGGCTGCACAGACCCAAGATTATTGCAAACTACAGACTATTATTACATCATCCCCTGATCTAAAACCTGCACGAGGGCAGGGAAAAACTTAAAAACCTCCACATGAGGAATATTAAGAAACTTTGATAAAGGTAATCCCTCTTCCAGGATGACCTGGCTGAAACGGATGTTGCACAATGAGTAGTCGGACTAAGAACAGAATTAGTTCTATGACCAATTGGAAATATTTTTTCCACTCCTTGTGAATAACCCACATGCCAATTTGCAAGCAATTGATCTGCCACACAAACATCCTCAATACTCTGTCTTGTTTCCACATTTAACTTTAAACATGAAAGGGACAGTGTTACTGCCTCCTAGTGGTACAACAAACGTATATTCAATGAAAATAAAAAACATTGATTTGTTTATATTAGGCAAAAATACATGAACCATCATACCAATTTTAAGTTTTATTTAAAAAACATAGGTGGAGAAATTATATTCATTTTACAGAGTGGAACCTCTACCTAAACGTCGCCCCCATGTTCGTCTGACATCTTGCTACTACGCTGTGCCTTTGGCAGTAGTTTCCGTTTGCATGCGACTACACAGTGTCATCTAGTGGTCAAATAATAAATATTGGGGCTTTAAAATAAAGGATGCAATTACTCAATATCAACAAACGACCGTGCTTGTTTGCTCTTTGTTACAAAAATGTGCTTTCGAGTAGCGCTGCTACGTGGCTTGCCAGAAGCATGGACTTACACATTGTATGGCTGGATACAATTGTAATTTTCTTTTTGCCTAGGGGCAGGAAATAAAATGGAAAAGTCCTAGAGAAAGAAAACAATAAATATCAGGCTTTTTTAGCAAGTAAGCCGGAGTTTGCGTGTATCTTTTGTTCTGTTCCACAATTCCATAGTTTTTAGTAGCAACATCAAGGAAAAGTATCCCGAATGGAGGAAATTGGCTCGGCCATACAAATGTGTTTGTTATGTTTGGCAAAGGCGGAACCAGGCGTAGAGACACAGACTGAGTTCACAAGTTTATTGGGAGAGCAAATGGTATTAAAAAAGACGGTGCTCCGGACATGGGAGGAGAGCTAAAAATAATATACAAAAAGCTCAGTCTGAAATGAACTCACAGCTGGCAGTGTACAAATAGTCTTGAGTTGGGCATAAACAGGCGTGAAACGGTTGGAAAAAAAAGCGCAGGCAGGACTTCAACATTGAAAGCAACGCCCCAACAGATTCTGCTTTTGGCACAGTCACTCCATGCATGTTTGTTAATGAGCATTCGGTGTGGGTAATAAGAAGAAGGCTTGGGGATCCTCCCGTCAATTGTCCACTGTTACCCTCTGGAGGACAGAAGGATCCTGGATCCCAACAGCTTATACATGCACGAGTAATCGGAAAAGGAAAGACCGAGACGTTAATCGGACTCCTATACACGTTTAAATGGCTTTACATAATGAGGATACCTGCATTAGTCCGGTTTCTATCCCATTCCCTGCATATTAACATAGTTTTTGTGCTGATGGCCAGGAACTGCACGATTTGTCTCCAATCCAGAGCCTTTGCATATCATCTGAAACGTATTGTGCAGAAGTTTTAGAATATTGAAACATGACATTTTATGTAGTCAGTTATGTGAGTTTTCCAGTAAGAGCCTTGACATTCGTTTGAATCATCACATTAAAATTTTAAGAAAGTGAATAATATTGTGGTTTAATGCACCCAATGATTATCCACATATTTGAATGCACTTATTCACGTTTGTTTTATGCACTTTTCACCACAATATATCCATTTATCTTGTCATTACCAAGTTTCCACATTGTTTTAAGTGTTCTCATTTATCATTGGGAGGCAGGCCTCGAGTCCTTTCAAACCACTTACAGGATTCAGTCTTGATAAAGTACTTGTATGAAGCTGGTTCCTTTGTAATTTTCCAAGTTCTGTGTCCTGGGTCAGGCATTTTAAAGACCCTTGTGAAACCATTAAAGCCTTGTTCTGCACTTACAAGCCGAGAATATTTACTTTTATTCAATGTGTTTGTTTTATTGTAATAAAAATATAAAATTACTGATGCAAGTGTTTATTTGAACAGGTGGACAAAGGAAAGTCAATCCTCTTTTAGAACGCAGGTCTTTTTTTGGGTGTGCTTAGCCTCCTGTTTCATGTGGCGCCACGACCAACACGTTCTATCTTGGAGAAGGTGTCCTGAATTTTTCTCTTGAGGCCTATGACCACAGTTGTAACACCTTATTTCCTCAAAATTCACATTGCCATTGTAACAGCATCCATATTGCAATGGTTCCAAATATTGCAGGCGGAAATGCAAATTACCATGCACATGCCAAATGTATTTTGATTCAAATAATGTTGTTCAAACGTAATTATGGACATACTTTATGTGAAGCAGTTTGCATACAAACCGCCTCATGCAAGCGGTGACGAAATACATGCAAAACAAAAACAAATAAGCTTAAAAATGTACAAAATGAGCAAGATGGGAAACGATGCTGGAAGCTGTTTAATCTGCTGCGGATCACACTTGTGCTGTCGGCGTCCATCTGCTGCTGTGCACGTGCACGCGTGCACAAACGCACACGTGTTCCCTGATCAGCACAATAAAAGCAGATTTTGTGTGATTTTTCCTGACAAAGTGAGGAAGTTGCACTAACGCCAGATGTTCATTAAATTAAAAAATCCATTCCTCTGAGGCATTTTTTCAAAACATTACTTGTTTATTTCTTTATTTTTTTCTTTTCTACATCCACCAGCGTTAAGGATAAGGGGTCCTTAAGAATTTGGATGCTCAAATCTGTGATGTATTTTGTTGAATTGTAATCATTATCATCGATTAGAACATAGTGAACATTGTTTGCAATGAGATTAGACATGACACTCCAAGATAAACATATTATAAAAACTTAAAAGAGGACAATAAGTTGCCTAAATTGTAATAATAGTGCAATGTAAAGTAGTGCAATAACATTAAGCAGCAATAACAGAAAAATCCAAATAGTTTGAGATGTATATATATATATATATATATATATATATATATATATATATATATATATATATATATATATATATATATATATATATATATATATATATATATATATATATATACATCTCAAACATCTGTATGTTGTTCACAGTTTTCCACACTTGTTTAAGTTGGTGATGGCCCTGGGAAAGAAACTGTCTCTAAGCTTGTAAGTTTGTAGTCCTTGTTTTAAGGAACCTGAGGAAAACGGGTAAAAAAGAAGCTGGTCTAAATAGGAAGAGTCCTTTTTAATGTTGATAGCTCTGCCGAGGTATTAAAACCCGGCAATGTCCTCCAGACTGGGCAGAGAGCGGCCAATGATTTTCTGGAATGTGTTGACTATTTTACGTATTATCAGCCCATGGCAGTAGAACGGCAAACAAGTGTGCATCTTGAGTGCAAGAACTTTTGTCAAAATGTTCTACTTAATTTTTGTGTTTAACTACTTTTCATCCAACAAGTGACTGAATTACACATGCCGCTAATCTCGCAACTCACACTCGCACACGCATTTGTGTTCAATTTTCATGACCATATTATGAAGAATGACCAAAATACAAACCAAATTGATCAGAAATTTGAAAGTGCACTTTATAATCTGGTGTTCCTTGCATACCAAAAATATACTGTGGATAAATTGGAAATGCATACTTACAATTAAATAATACTGCATATGGTGACTGCTAAGTCAAAAAGAAACATACAAAGTGGTCTTTGAGTGCCCTGGTGTCTTTAACACGTTAATTTATAAACATGCCTGTTGCATTTCAACCAATGATGAAAGTTTTTTTATAAAAATCAAAATGCAACAGTAGCATCTTTTTGTCTTTATCCAATTATCAAGGTTCTGTCAAATATTGTAGAGCTTTTCATCCGGAGGTTTGTGTTTTTTTTCATCGGTGTATGTGTATTCCATCCATCCATCGATTGTCTTCCGCTTATCCAGGGTCAGGTCGCGGGAGCGGCAGTCTTAACAGGGAAGCCCAGACGTCCCTATCCCCAGTCACTTCCTCCAGCTCATCCGACGGGATCCCAAGGCGTTCCCAGGGCAGCCTCGAGACATAGGCTGAGTCCCATTATTCGCACTTTCACTCGCTATGTGCCCTAGTCACTCGGTTTTGCGCGTTCACGTGAAAATGGGGTGTATCCCGATACTCTCAAGACCGAGGGAGAAGTGCCCTCAAACCATGTCATAACCACTTCAGACCAAGGGAGCTCTCTACCTCACTTGGCAGCGAAGTGACTACCCAGAAGGCAATGCGAATTCCCAATATCAACAAACATGCCTGGAAAGGAACCGCACAAATGCAAGTAGTTTTCCACAACTACGCATGCATTTGCAACGAAATATATTGAGATATCTTAGTTAGACGTAAATGCAATAGAAAATCGTATTTTCGTGTTAAAACATGAACATTGCAAAATCACTACTTTACGAAGTGCACAAATCTGCCGAGGGAGCTGGCAAGAAAAATCTTCACGCTACAAACTGTAAAGAAGAATAACTGTGCAGAAAATCACGGTTCAGCCCATCTCATCTCATCTCATTAGCTACACCGCTTATCCTCAGTAGGGTCGCGGGGGTGCTGGAGCCCATCCCAGCAATCATCGGGCAGTGGGCAGGGGACACCCTGAACTGGTTGCCAGCCAATCGCAGGGCACATGGGGACAGACAACTCACTCGCTCATTCACACCTAGGGACAATTTGGACCGGCCAATTCACCTGAAATGCATGTTTTTGGAATGTGGGAGGAAACCGGAGTGCCCGGAGGAAACCCACGCAAGCACGGGGAGAACATACAAACTCCGCACAGGAAGTCTGGAGCTGGATTTGAACCCACGCAGGAGGTTCCCAAGACATGAACTGTGCCGCACATGCGCTAACCACTGCGCCGCCGTGCTGCCCCGGTTCAGCCCATCCCTGTTTTTATCTTAAACGAGTGCTTTTACATCTACATGGCCAGTCGCTAAAGCAGGATAGTCACAATAACGTTCTGGATATATGCGCTTGTTTACTGCACACAATTTCGGGTGTCGTGTTTTATTTACAATATGATTCTTTCATGTGAGATCAGAATGCATTCGTTGTCATCATGCATCATGAGTAATGTCTCCGAATTTCACGTGGAAATACAGTTGAAACAAATTACTATCACATAGTCCACTGCCTTCTCTGTAAACACATATTAAGTAAACGAATTACCTTCTCAAAATGTTGTCCTAATGTGGATACAATTCTAAAGCATATGTGATGCTGGCCAATAGAAGGTTCTCACAGCCATAAGAATAACATGTCAATTTTATGTATCTATTCACTATCAAATAATTATCCAGAACACATCCTATAATTTCCTGTCTCACATCAACTTGTTGAGCATCCTATTCACAGTATTTTTTGTACAATACATCAGCATTAAGTAATTCTTGTTTTTTCCACCTAACCTAAAGGCCACTGTAGAACGTCCCGTGGAAGAGCTGGTCACCATCACAGCTACCACACCATCCACACCACCGGGCACGTCGTCGGCATCTTCCAATCCGGCGCCAAACCCCAATTCACCCAGAAAAACAAGGATGCACGATACACTCCTTGACTTTTTGAAAGAGGAGTCTGCCAGAGCGAAGAAAAGGCTTGAGGAAACTGTGGCCAAAACTGAGTGGTTTCTGTCCTTTTTGGGAAGCTCGTGGACAAATTTCCAGAACAGTGACATCTCTGCAATGTTTCCCTTTGTTTTATAAAAGGAAAATATTTTATTTTATTAAGAACTCAATGAAGTTCCAGTTCCAGTGTGTTTTCCAGCTTTATGGAAATATTGGTATATTTTTGATACAATTTGTGACACATTATTTATTTACTATTGTGTATTTCGGCCCAATGTGAGTTTGTTTTTCTGAAAGTAAACTATTATTTAAGCTGGAGTGATTTGTAGTTGTTTTCTGTCCAACAGTCACATAGTTCACACACAGTATCTCACATCATTATGAAATAAACCACCAAGGTGTTACTCAAAATAAAGATGTTTATTGAATAGTAATGCAGAAAAGCACAGTATGCAAATGTGGGTCTGACTTCCAGAGCTTAAAACATGGCTTTTGAGCAATTTATTCAATATTAACTGTGGACAATTCTGTGTACAGTGGACCTGGGAACCCTGAAGACCCGTGACACCACACGGTAGGACAGACCGTGGGCCAGCCAGTACACGTAGATCAGGACCTCCAGCCATGGCCCTGTTCCCTCTTTAGCAGCTACTGCAGGGCCCACATGACCTTCTTGCTCAACCTTAAGTCCTGAATGAGTTCTGACTCCACATAGAATCATAAGCACAGGATGGGAACATTCCTGTCCAACCTGTCCACGCTTATGGGACGGCCACTCTGGAACACAATAGATAGCATAAACAATTTAGACATAAATGTGGGCATAGGAAAGACAAAGACAGCTTTTACTGTGATGTAAGCATCATGAAAAAATGTTGAAATGACCCTTTTTATATCCAATGACAACTCTTTTGAATTAAATTCCTTATGAACTAAGGTTTTTGGGTCGTACAGGGAAGTTTGGTGACGATATTATGTCAGCTTAAGGGTCAGGTGGACTGTTCTTGTGTTTGTTTACTTTTCATCATGTCACACATTAAAGACCCCTACTATATGTCATAAAATGGCATTAAGTAGATTGCCATTTATGTCTACACAAACATAGGGTATTATGAGAACGTGCGTTGTATGTTAACCCTTACTGTATTTGA
The DNA here is from genome assembly GCF_059441175.1 of Urocampus carinirostris. NCBI lineage: Eukaryota > Metazoa > Chordata > Actinopteri > Syngnathiformes > Syngnathidae > Urocampus > Urocampus carinirostris. The sequence goes on from NC_142357.1 coordinate 15,769,808, forward strand.
CCGAACGGGTCATTTTTTTAATGAGTTTACGTACCTTGTAAAGATGAATCAGCGCTACATAGCGCGGAAGCTGTCTTCAGTATAGCACATTTCTCCTCCGTTGATTGGAGACACGGAAAAGATGATGAGCTTTCAGGCAATCGGTAATAACACAGCTGTAGCGAGCATTTTTAACATTGCACGAACTCTCCAACCGCCACACCACAGGTTGAGACTCGAGTTGTTTACATGTGACGTAGGCCAATACGTCACTAAGGTCTACAGCCAATTAATATTACCGCCATCTCCTGGACAGGGGTGGAACCTTGCAAGTCTCGTCTAATTTCTTAGGAAACCATCTCCACTTTGCACTCCACTCACCAAGGGCACTTCCCTATGGAGGGACCTCACTGGAGGGTTCTCAGGGCCAAGTGAGAGGAATGGGATTGGGCCATAATCTCTCCAGTGTGTCCTGGGTTGCCCCCGGGGCCTCCTGCTGGTGGGACGTGCCCGGAACACCTCCCGAGGGAGGCGTTCAGGAGGCATCCTTATCAGATGCCCGAGCCACCTCAACTGGCTCCTCTCAATGCGGAAGAGCAGTGGCAGAAAACTCATTTCAGCCACTTGTATCCGGGATCATGTTTTTTCGATCATAACCCACAGTTCATGACCATAGGTGAGGGTAAGAACGTAGATCGACCTGTAGATCGAGAGTTTTGCCTTTCGGCACAGCTCCCTCTTCACCACGACGGACCGGTACAGGGTCCGAATGACGACAGACGCTGCACTGACCCGTCTGTCGATCTCCCGTTCCATCCTACCCTCACTCGTGAATTAGACCCAAAGATACTTGAACTCCTCCACTTGGGGCAAGATCTCGTCCCCAACCTTGAGGGAGCATGCCACCCTTTTCTGGCTGAGTAGCAAGCATGGTCTCGGACTTAGAGGTGCTGATCCTCATTCCGGCTGCTTCGGCTATGAATCGTTCCAGTAAGACCTGAAGATCACGGCCTGGGGAAGCCAACAGCAATATGTCATCTGCAAAAAGCAGTGACGCAATGCTAACCCCACCAAACCAGGCTCCATCCCCACCAAGAGTGATGACAACACAGTAACTCTTTATGAATTAATTCTTGAATTTTAATGGTGAAACCACATGTCATAATGCTTATTTATGTTCTATGAAATAAATCATTTGAATTTATAAATGTATTTTCGATGCTACCCTAGCTCTTACTGTAGTTTCAAATCCATGCACCTTGTAGTCCAGTGCGCTTTGTATCGGAAAAATATATAACAAAAGACTATTTTTGGGGGGGTACACCTTGTAATCTGGTATCAGAAAATATTGTACTCTTTTTTTCCCAGTAATTTCGCACCCAACTTCCCGATAACGACACCAATGATACACTGCCGTGAAAGAGTGTTTGCCCCTTTTCTGATTTTTGTGATTCCTTTGCATATTTATCACTCACAAAATGTTTCAAACCAATTTTTATGTTACCCAGAGACAACCCGTGTCAAGACCAGAACGGAGACAGGACCCGCTCGGGTAACGTTTCCCAGTTTTTTTGGGAAGAGCTCACACACGATCCGGAGATCGCTCGTCGTGGGGAGTAGGTGGCTCAGACGCGGAAGTGGGACTTCCGTGGCGAGCGATGGTGGTGTCGGGAACGGAAAAAAGTAGAAAGCCAGGAGAGGAGAGTAGATGTGGTCGAGAACAAAAACGGATCATTATTTGGGACGGGAGAACAGACGTGGTCAAGATTAAAACAGGTTGTAATTCGGGACGGGAGAGCAGACATGGTCGAGATCAAAACAGATCGTAATGGGAGACAGGAACAAAAAACAGGCGAAAAAGGACTTGCTGTGTAAAAACAGAGATTTGCAGACGGACCGACAAAAGGGGACTGACAGGACAGAGTTTAAATACTGACAGGGAGCGCCAAACGGGTGGGGCCAATCGGGCGCCATGGCAACCGTGACAAAAGCTGGCGCCACACGGGCGGGACCAATTGAGCGCCGTGGCAACCGTGTCAGAAGCTGGCCCCACACGGGCTGGGCCAATTGGGCGCCTTGGCAACCGTGACAACCCAAGCAGATTCTTTGCTCTATTTATTAAGACACAAACAATCAAAACCTATCGTGCCCTATGCAAAAGAGTAACTGCCCCTGATCCTAAAAATGATTTGGACCACATTTGGCAGCAATAACATAAATCGAACGTTTTGGATAGTTGGGAATGAGTCTTTTACAACAGTGTGAAGGAATTTTGACCCACTTTTCTTTGCAAACATGTTTTAAATCTGTTACATTGGAGGGTTTTCTAGAAGGAACTAATTGTTTAAGGTCACACCACAGCATTTCAATTGAATTTAAATCCAGACTTTGACCTGACCACTCAAAAACGTTTGAGCCATTCACAGGTGGACTTGCTGGTGTGTTTCGGATGGTTGTCTTGCTGCTTGATGCTAGAATGCTGGAGTTTAAGGGCACGACCTGATGGCCAAATGTTCTCCTTCAGCATCTTTTGGTAAACACCAGAATTCATTACCTTTTAATTTCTTATTGAATTTATTTGGATCTTGACATGTCAATTGTGTTATTGAGATTTTGTAGCCTACTTCACTTTGTCTTATAGATTCAATTTGAGTAATTTTTTGTTTTAACACAGATGGTGTTAATCAATTTTGGGTTTGGCCTGTGAAAAAAAAACGCTTTCCCCAACTGATTAGTCACAGTTACTTTGTAATTTAAAATAGAGCTAGAAAGGTCCAGATATTTTTGTGACTTAATAAATGGAATCAATTTTTCAAAACTGCATTTTTTTATTTCCTTGGGTTGTTACCTTGTGATATAACATTGGTTTGATGAAATAAAACCTTTGTGAGTGGTAAATATGCAAAAAACACAGAATTCGAGAAGGGGCCACATACTTTTTCTCAGCAGTGTACACTATCTTGACAAATAGTCTTCACTCCAGCTTCCATGAACTTGATTGACATCACCTCATAAGCATCTCACATTTTATTGGGAATAATCCCTAAATGCACACGCACATGCACTTGCGCAGCAGCAGCAGCAATGCTAAGCCAGGGCGTGAAATGAGATTCTCGTGGATGAGAGCTGCTCTTTGTGATCGCAGAGGGGCCTCCGCTGAACACGCACACACATACTCTATGTGTGTGCGAGAGTGAGAGTTTCACACACACAAATGAAAAATGAGACAAACACTTCTTCTTTCCTCTGAAGGCTCTCTGGATGTTGAGGGACTCTACTGTTTCCACGGCAACCGCAGCCCATTTACTCCCTCTGGTGTGTTTGTGTGTGTGTGCATTTTTGTGTACTCACGGTGACTGTCACTGAGTATATAGTGTATTTAAAAAAAATATATTTGCATGATGTTTTGTCTGTCTGATGGAAGGTCCTGGCAGTGTCCTGGCTTCACTGACAACATCTGACCATGCAGCCCCCCATTTTAGCAGAAAAACAACAAAAATACAACACAGGAGAGAAGAAGATTTTATTTGTCAGTCAACTCGGCAGCATAGGGAGAAACTACAGCAGCTGCTGCTGGCAGATAGTGGTCGGCAATGGCGCCCGCGGGTGGGCAAGGCGAGGCGGAGTGGCTCTCGGAAGAGCGGCTCTCGGCTCGGCAGTGATTGAAAATAGAAAATTGCTTTCTCATTGTTAAAGTTCCAGTGGCTTGGCAATTTTGGGCTCATTATTGAAAAAAGTAATAGTTACACTCACTAGTTCATTTAAAAAGTATTCCCATCACATTACTGACACCCAAAAGTAGCGTGTTACTCTGAAAGTAACTATCTAGTCATAATTTACTATATACACATGCATTGGAGCCAACCCCCTAAGACTGCTTGAAAATAGCCACTTAAAAAAATAAATAGGAAAATGTGAACACCAACCTGTGGAAGCAGTGAGGCCTTCATATTTCTTGGTTTGTGCTATATTAAAAGCTTGAAAACGAATACTTAGACGAGACTTTATAGCTAGCCACTCCTTGCACATCTGTTTCTCTGCACTATTGTACTTACAGCGTTATTGTTACAGTGTTATTGTTACTGTTTACCTGACTTGTTTACCAAGGAAACTGTGCGGGTCAGATGTATCGACATTTCGTTCTGTATACACGTGTACTAGAATGACAATAAAGTAGATCTGAATCTGAATCTGAATCTGAATCTGACTTTCCATTGCCATTTTGTCTCCAAGCTTCAAATATCTAGACAATCTCTTTGCCATTTCTGGGTACAGTCAAATAGGTTATCTTTTATTCCCAATGCATAGTGTATTTGTTAAGGGTCCCAGATTATCCCACATACCACACAGACATATTGATTTAACCCCTTGATGTTTCCATACAATTCGCCTAAAATCCCAATTGAAGACATACACAAAGTAAATTGAATGTTGTTCTTGAACCATTTGGAGAATTTGGACTCTTTTGTTCTCTTTTGAAAGATAAAACTTTGAAGTTTGATAGATGGATAAATAATCACTACAAGTGCAACTAACATTGAATAATATGAGTTGGAACAATGAGAAATATAAGGTTTTTATTCTTGTCTGTTTTTTTTGCAATGAAATGCCTGCTAATGAGTGTAGTATGGGCATCTTAGCTGGAAAACAGGTGAGACAATAGCTTGAAGCCCTACGTAATACCTTGTCAAATTTGATCACAATCTGAAAAAACAAACATTGTATTTGACACATTTTTATCAGGGTAGGTTTAGGCGCTTCCTAAAGTGGACATTTGGAAACGACTACTTCACTACACTAAAACGTTTGCAAATTTGTATTTTACTTTGGACAACTCCTTAGCCATTGTGAAAGATGTATAAATGTTGGACTTCTCTTTCCAGAAGTCAAGCAAATGATTGCTTGTTATGATGGTGCGTAAAAATTCATCTCGGATTCCCTTGCACACGTTATTTTTGGCTCTTTTTTGAATACACCCCTAGGAAAATGGCATACAATTATGTTGGAACTTTCATTGGCTGACCAATCTGTAAATTATCATTGGTTTGGTTACTACTGGCCAGAAGTGAGTTGAATAAACGCAATGTCCAATGAACCAGAAATGTTTTCAGGCTGATATCGCTTTATCTGTCAGCATTATCGTGTGTTTTCGGGAAATTATTTTACATGGTTGCACTCTTTAAAGACGGCCAGGGGATGTAACGGTGAATTACCTGGGCATTATAGTTTTCGGGTATCTTGTTTCAGACTGATCGTGATGTTTCTGTGATGAGTATTATTTGAAATGTTAATCATTTGTTGAATCTGTATAGTTTAAACTTTCCACCTATTTCAGTGACTGGTGACATCATACAGACACATATTTGTTTATCAAAAGTCCAGCAGCACATAAGAAGTTAAGGTGGCCTAGGCCTCACTCAGAGGGTTTCTGTAAAATACAGAGACTGTGTGTTGAAATAAGGCTGTCTTGATTCCGTTCACTGATATGATTTTATTGACAATAATCTATAAGGAACATTCTCCATAGACAAGTCAAATATCCGAGCAAAGTAACCATTATTAAAAACGGTTTCCCTTTGTGAAATTCCAAATTTGTTCATATAATACATTTTATTCAATTACTAGTATTCAAAAAGATAACCAAAAATGCACACTCATCCATAATTACTATTTCAACTCTCAACTTCCAAGTAACACATATGGATGAAAGGACTCAATCTGTATCAGAGTACGAATGACACACAATGGAATGAGGTGAAACTGTACTTGCTATTTAAACCCATCAAGGTCTTTTAAACCTCTGAAAACTCAAAAGAAAGCACTCATTCCTGACATTAAAATGGTCAGGAATGATGCTACATAGAAATCAATACTTATGGTGTGAATCAGTTGTGTGATTAGAACAGACCAACCTGTAAAATAAAGAGATCGTGTGTTTGAATGATGAATGGACTGCTTTTCTTGAATCCATTGACTGATCTGATTTGGCCAGAAGTGACTCACGGTGTAAAGCACACTGGTACCTCACAAAGGTTCAAACCACCATGACAACTCTAAGCAGCAATACTGTAGATTATCTTTTCAACCATGCAGATAAATAATTCAGACGATTGAAATTGTGTTTTATACTTTTCAAGCTAAAGTGTCGACCTTTTCTTTCACTCATTTATGGACACATTTCAAAAATAATTGTACAGATAAAAAGGCCAAAATTCAGCACAGTTTTTCCGTAAATTCCATGCTCAGGTTTGCTCCATTGATTTTGTTTTTCCTGTATGAGCCACACACTACTCTCCAAGCCCTGACTACTATTTGCTACTGGTGGCACACTATCTAATTTGTGCATATAAAGCGACCCCCTGATTTCAGTCATTTATTCTTGAGTTGTAACTATGGCTTAGATGTGAGTATGTACAGTGGGGAGAGACTCGCAGTGATAATACAATCTGCGCCTCCATAATCTGTGCTTGATACCGCGCCACGGTAACTGTATTAATTGTACAATGCCTACCCTTCTTAATTGTTGCTGTCAAGTAGAATGTAGTCAGTCACATCCTGAGCAAAGGAATAACTGTTGGCAACCCGTGCATTATATTATCCGTGATGCTTTCAATAAGAATCAGTGTAACGGACTGTGTTGTAACAATGCTTTAGTGAAACAATTTTACTAGTAATGCATTACAGTGCTCATTACTGAGAAATATAATTGTGTTCCATGAATGTGTTTATTTATAAGGTGTTACCCCCAACACTGTGGATTGGGAGGAGTAGCAGACTGATGACGGGTTACCGGGAAGTCGATTTTGGAAGAAATTGCCAGCCCGCCTACGCTGGACGACATGTTCGTGTCCATCTGCCTGGTGACACTGCTTAAAATATGGAAACCAGCGGACACCAAAAACTTATTTGGCATTCGAGAAGGCGGAAAGTAGCAAGATGAGGCTAAAACGTTCGCCTTCAAACATAAATAACTTTTATGGGACTTTTTTTCATCCCCACATTATAGGAAAGAGAGCCACCTGCTTATTTTGTTAACAATGGAAGGATCCAGAGAATGAAACAAAACAAGTTAAGTCAAGTCAAGAAGTCACATTTATTTGTTTAGGCCTTAACCACATAGAGTGTCGAAGGGCTGTGCAGGCCACAATTACAAAAAACCCTGCTCCTAAACCTGCATAAGGGAAAGGAAAAACTAAAAAAAAAAAAAAAATAATAAACTACACGAGGGAAATCAGAAAGTGCGTGAAGGGGCCACACATGGGGTACTCCCCTTCCAGGATGTCCAGGCCGCAATGGATGTTGTTTGGGCTTCTATAGAAAAAGACATTGAGGTTTGTCCCTCACCCTCACTAAGCCCTCAGCCAGGAAGTATGGAAATACAGGAATACAAAGGTATGAGCTCTGCATCAATATTAAACTTCACACTCACCCAATTCACACACATACTCCCACACCGATAGCAGCATCAGCCATGCAAGGACACTACCAGCTTATTGGGAGATTTAGGGGTTCAGTGTCTTGCCCAAGGACACTCCAACATTTAACCCTGAGGAGCCAGGAATCGAACCTGTGAACTCTCAAACCTAAAACGACTACTCTACCTCTATAGATTATAAGTGTGCCTGAAGTCTAGTTTAAACATTTCCACTTAGGTTACCGATCTTTTCTCAGTGGGCAGAGCATCTCACAACACTGGGGCCCGAAATGAGAATGCTTTCGACCCTGTCGATTTCTTCTTGGCTCTTGGACCAAAAGCACATGACGGTGATGATATAAAAGTGACGGCCTAATTTTTACCCTTCTCTCGGATCTCCACGTAACCCTAATCTAATGGAATGATTCCGATCCATTGCAATTTTTTTAGTTTCACCAAAAGCGGATAAGTATGTTTTCATAGCCTTCCTGAATCAGAACTGTTTGCTTTTTATAAATGGAGGCAATAGCGCCCCCAATAATTAATGTCTAGGGTAGCAAACCTCTACACTACTTGAATGTACAAGCATGATGCACTGATGGACCGAGATTCAAAATGCACATTGGCCATCCCCAAAACACAAATACCGTAAGATCCGGATTACAGAGCGCACCTGATTGTAAGCCGCACGCACCACGTTTTGCAGACATAATTAGTTTTGTCCTTACACAAGCCGCACCTGTATATTAACCGCAGGCGCCAACATTTAAACATGTTACACAGTCACAAGTTTAACCCAAAGCTGACTTTAGGTGCCGCGGTTGTAACTGCAGATATAGTACACAATCCATCCACCACAATCGGCAACATAAACGGAAAATGATATCAGTTAGATAGATAAATAATCACTACAAGTTAGTTAGAATTTAATGCAAACCTTTAAAGTCCAGGTCCCGTTGAAAGTAATCCAATGAAAAAATAATATATTTCCAAAGTTAAGGGTGGGAAAAATATATATCCACTATTGTCCGCAAAGAGATTTAACTCAGCTTTACCCCACTTCCCGTCAGCCCGCGTTTGCTCTGCCCCTCCTTTTTAATTGGCTCGTATAAAACATATCACAATAAGTCTCTAAAATAAATACATTACAAAAATATACAGTTGCAAATACATATTATACATGGTCACACATATTTACAAAGAAAGACGGTACACCGAGAGAGTTTTCAAAGCTTTAATAATAATAATATAACTTTCATCCCAAACCATGCCTCTGAAAGGTACCACCACGCTACTCCTAACACGCTCACAACGCATAAAGCGCAGCTGCTAAAAAAAGCTGTACCGCCAATGCGAAATTCACGTTAAACCGTCTTCAGCTTACTCCTTATAACTGTCGCCGTCGAGGGCGTTTTCCTCATAATCGGTACGAACCTTTGTCATACGGACAATTCCAACGTAAACTAAGAGGATGCAGATGCAGTCTACCTCGGCGCACAATTCCACCGGTCTAAATCTTACCTTTTGTACTCGAGTGCCGCTGATGGCCGTTAGAAAAATTACATAAATTGGCCGCTTCACTGAATAAGCCGCAGGGCTGAACATTTGGGAAAAAAGTAGCGGCTTATAGTCCGGAATTTACGGTAATAGTCCACTGAACAAAGGAACCCTGGGTTTAATCAGGAAAACCCCTTTACATATATACAGGTAAAAAACATTCAAATCACCAAATTGAATGTGATCAAAAGATATATTTTTAGAAAGTTCGCAACTATTTTGTAAAGTTTTAAGTTCAGCGTGACATACCGATTTGAACTAAACACCCTGACAAGCGTTAAGTGATGGAGAATGCCTGCTTTTGGTCCAGCCAGCATATAAAGGCTAGTGAGAGCAAATTGTAGGCTCTCACTAGCCTGGCATGGCTTCTCAATTTATTTTGCTCCTTCACTATTGACACATCTTTTAATGATGCATTAAACCAATAGTTTCCAAACTTTTGTAGGCTGGCGCCCCCTTGACTACCCATTGATTTCATAGATAAAACTTGCCTCTGATTGGTCGACGCTTTTGAGAATTGAACAGTAACAATTGTGGTTGGCCAAAACTCCATCACTCACTACAAAACTTTAAAAAAAAAACGCAGTGTTTTGCGGTTTCACAACCGCACTACGTCACATCGCGATGCTGATTCAATTTCGGTTATCGTGCAGCCCTAACGTTTTGTGCACAAACCGTCAAATAAACGTTCAAACTTCTGACTTCGGACTGCAGCCCCCCTACCACCCCCTTCTTCCTCACTGCCCCTCCAGATTTTCCATCGCCCCCAGGGGGGCGGTACCATCCACTTTGGGAATCACTGCTTTAAACCAACCCTTTTCAGACTAAGAGCTACGTTTTTGTTACCGACTAACACAAACTTCTTACCATGCTATTATGAAGGAGTAATTATGTCATTTTAATGTTGTTACCAGGCTGTACTCAATGGAAGTAAAAACATCTCCACAGAGGTCCAGTTAGGACTCTCTGCGTCTAAGGGCCCGGTCACACAGCCGTTTGCGTCTGTATCGAGGCTGAATCACGGCCAGAAATTTCTGCCTGTGAAGCGGACGCTATTGGACGCTTTGAGATCGCCATACAGACGAGATACAGCAGTGCTTTAGACGCGGTTGGAAATTCACACGCGGTTGGCAGCGCGAAAAAGTTTTGCGCTGCTCAAAACTTTAGGGCCCGGTCACACAGCCTTTCACGGCGTATAGAGGCTGAATCACGGCCAGAAATTTCTGCCCGTGAAGCAGACACGGTTGGCCGCGCGAAAAAGTTTTGCGCTGCTCCAAACTTTTGCGCTGCTCCAAACTTTAGACCACGTGTTAACCGCGGGCGGCACACGTGGTACACACGAGGTAATGACTCGGAAATGACGCGGAACGACTGCTATGGCCGCGGCCAGGGCGTGGTTACACGTGGGGAGGACGCGAAATTTCAGTGGGTAATCGTGAGTGGAGCACGGTCATAGCATGTTCTGCGCCTGTATCGCGGTGTTATTACGTGAAATTAGCGTGTTACGCGTGTGACGGTCAAACGCCTTTCTCCGCGTATATACAGCGCGATTTGCCGAGCACACGTCAGTTGTGCTCGAGACGTCAAGGGGTGAACATGGATCCCCGTCACCTTAGTGACCTCGTCTTAACCCATTTTTATTTCTTGACATTTCTTTTCATTTCATAACAAGATAATAAAATCAAAATGAAAAACTATTACAATAATAACATATTGGCTTCTTCGGTGCTATAGCTTGAAATCTTGATCTTCACGGGACTGTGTCTTGAGCAGTTATGATTTCTACAGCCTGGTGATATGCCGAGAAATGCATCCCTGCCGAGATTTGCTACAACCACTTTTACCTCGTTTTATCTCACTTTTATGGAATGGAATGGCGAACATATAACCAAATCCACTTCGTCTTGCATTTGTTGGGAATGTAATACAACTTAAACCATTCCGTCTTTGTTTTTGTTGTGAACGTAATCGAACGGTAATGCACACTGCATATAAATCACTTTTGAGAACTGTTATGCACTCAACCGTAAAGCTTATTATGCAGAAACAAGCTTTATGGTAGAGTGCATAACAGTTTCAATACGAGCGATTTGAATAGAAAAAGGCAAAATAAACATGTTACCTGCTCAAAAGTGATTTTTATACAGCGTGCATTACCGTTCGATTACATTCACAACAAATACAAAGACGGAATGGTTTAAGTTGTATTACATTCCCAACAAATGCAAGACGAAGTGGTTTTGGTTATATGTTCGCCATTAAATTCCCTAAAAGTGGCATACCACCGATGAACAGCGGGTTGGCCAATTTTGCGCATTTTCCATCGCAGGCAACCACGGGCAAAAAAAAACGCAAAATTTTACCTGCGGTACAGACGCAAACAGCTTAGGGATTTGCATTAGTTTTAATAAATTAACACATCCCCAACATAACCACAATTTTACTCAAACGGAGCATGATGAGTATAACCCTTGAAGGTTTTATTACGAGATTCATCCCCGCAAATTGTGAGTCACTTTTAACTGAGGAAATACAATGATTCTCATGGGCCAAGAAAAAACAATGACAAACAAAAGAAATACAATGAAAATCCGCCAGTAAATAGAATCCACCAAAACAACGTTTGCCCCCCCAAGCTTCTTTTATTTGCTACCACAGACGAGAAGGTCGACTGGTGAGCAACTCTTCAAGAACACTTCACCTGGAATGTCCTCAAAGTGGATTGCTTTCCAATGAGATGATGAAGAATTGTTACCACTCTCACCAAATACACACACCAACACACAAAGGTACTCACGTACATGGGCAGAGTGTGTACTTGTGCAAAGGTTAGTGTCTGACCTTCATCTAAGACAAAAAATAATTCTCTCTCGCAAACACATACAGGCAAAATCAATTTCCTATTTTTGTTCTCTTCAAAAGAGGGCTGAACAACGATTCTCAGCGCTGATCTTAGTAAGTATCATGAGTCATATTGCCGCTGAGAAAAAAAAGGAAGTTCAGATATAAGAACAAAAAAAAACACTTCAATAAACATTAGATGTCACTGTTTTCTGTTTTGCCACTGAAAATGAGTGTTACAAAACAGAACAAAGAATACAGACTAAAGAGACTCAAAGTGAGCAAACCGCACTCTTTTTCTCATTTGATTTTTTTCACTGTAAACACTCTAGAGAATTGTTCCACAAAATATTTTTGTAATTCGAAAATTAAAATAAAATGTCCTGTTTTAAACATGTTTTAATGTGGAAAACATAACAAAAAAATTACAAGCTACTTCTACATTGCAAATGTAAACATTTAATTCACTGGAAAAAGAATACAGGTTCATTGGCATCCATTAGGGATAAGTAATAAACACAGCACTCATTTTCTGTTGCATTGAATTTTACTAATATACTCAATTGAAGTTGGACTGGTGATAAATTTAAACTTTATTAGACTTAAATAAGAAGAAAATACATCAATGGATTTTGAACTTGCAAGTAGAGAAGCTGTCCCATAAGAGAATTTCATTCCATATTCTCACAACCTCCCCTGAGGCCCTTATTTTTATTAAATCTGCAAGGTTACGAAATATAGATTAGCCCCTAACGGTTGTAGCGGGCAACACGATTGGCCGATGACAGTAATGTAAATATCAAAACACCAAACAACAGTGTGCAATTATTATCAAAATAAGCAACTGGCATCCTATGAAATGTCCTTTGCATTTGTATAATATTGAAATTCAGAATTAACTTGTCAATAGGTTTACCGATTTGAATAATGTATAAATATGTCGGTAAACTAATTTTCTTAGTAAAACTTTGATTAAATGTAACTATTTGGAAAATGCATAAGGGCAGCACGGCGGCGCAGTGGTTAGCGCATGTGCGGCACAGTTCTGAGTTTACATGTTCTCCCCGTGCCAGCGTGGGTGTCCTCCGGGCACTCCGGTTCCACATTCCAAAAACATGCATGTCAGATTAATTGGCCGGTCCAAATTGTCCCTAGGTGTGAATGAGCGAGTGAGTTGTCTGTCCCTGTGTGCCCTGGGACAGGCTGGCAACCAGTTGAGGGTGTCCCCTGCCCACTGCCCAAGTACAGCTGGGATGGGCTCCAGCCCCCCTGCGACCCTCCCAAGGACAAGCGGTGCAGATATTGGATGGATGGATGGATGGATGGATGGAAAATGCATAGTTGGGATTGTTAGCTTTGCATTTGAGGATGAATGTTTCAATTAAAGACATAAAGAATTAACCTGAGGAAGCAACTTTTCATAATGTCCTGCAGAAGTGCACCTGTGACTTTTCACATATTTAGGGTATATCAGTAATAAATTGCTTTTGTCCAATTTTTTCTTTATACACATTTTTATAATTTTAATTTGTTACACTTGCACTGAAAGGAGAAGCCCTCCCAATGTATTGTAATATTGTATAATGACAATAAAGATCATTCATTTAGGGAAGCAACTAACAATTTAATTTAATAGTTGATGAATCAGTCTATTGTTATTTATACATTTATATATGATACATTTTTAATCGGTTGATCGGATTTTTTAAAAAGACGCTTTTGATTTCCTCCTCTTAATTTAAATATTGGAGTTTTGGATGGATGAAATGAAATGAAATGATCTGCATTTATATAGCGCTTTTCAAGTCAATGACTTCCCAAAGCGCTTTACAATGTGCTCCACATTTCCCAATAGCGGCCTTGCAGCCATGTAAGGCGCTAACCTGCTTATTGGGGGTATTAGGGGTTCAGTGTCGTACCCAAGGACACTTCGACATGTAATACGGACGAGCCGGGATTCGAACTGGGATCCCTTGATCCCAAGACGAGCGCTCTACCTCCTGAGCTACTGATATAATATAATAAAGAAAAATAAAAAGGGGTTGTCGGAACACAATAAACAAAAATACATGCGGATATGTAAGATACTTTTATTTATAAAGTGCAAGAAAAAGAGAGTACTATGTCAGATCAAGAGGACCTCATGATCAAAATATGATCTTGAATTGAACTCTGCTGGATCAAACTGGTACTACAATAATGTTTCCTCAACAGCTCAACTACGAAATTCTTGTTTGGTTTGGAGTAACGTGCTGAGTGAATCATAAATTGTGCGACACAACCAATTGATGGTGAAATTGGTTGCAAACGCTTTAGATAATCTATTTTAATTGATTTGTTGTTGCAGCCCTACATTTATTCATTCATTCTCTTCCTCTACTTATTTACATACGGCGAATATGGTCACCTCCTGGGCGGCAGCCACCTAATGACGCCTGTTGTTTGGCGCGGAGGCGAGCTGGCAGCTTTTGTCGCTAATAACGTTCTCGCTGCTGACGTGTCGCCATGCGCCTCGTCACCCCGTGGAAAGCGGTCGCTGTGTTGAGGGAGGCGCCGGCAGAGGCTTGTCAGCTGATTCATTTGAATTATTGTCTGTGGCGCCTGGCTCGTCGTCCGGGCAAGCCTGATGGCTGACACCCGTTTGTCAATCTTGTCGCCAATTATAACTTTTTGGGTGAGGCCATTAGAAGCCAAGAGGAAGCGCGCCTATGGTGGCGGCAGAATGTAGGAATACACGTCCTGGATATAGCATCATGTGAGTTTTAGGGTCCCTCGTCTATGCAAATTGTTGATAGAATTTTTCATTAGGAGCTCGTATCAAGACAACAGATGATTTTTTCTAATATTGAAATGTAGCACTTTTAAGGGAAATCACAGTTTGATTATAGTTTGAATGTGCCTTTGTATGATTTTATTCTCAAAAGTACCTTGACGAAGCCAAAGATTATATACAGGTGCTGTTTGTATTCTTGCAACGATTGTTTCCTCTTGGGGCACGCTAACCATTAATCAAGATGGCCTTCACTTTCGTGCCGGGAAGTCTGCTCAAGAGCTTTCCTCCCTTTTCTTCCACATTCCTTTCATGCCACAGCGACGCATTGTACCTTTTGTGTTACAAAGTTTCTCTTTCCTTAGTGCTCATTTATTATTCTCGCATGCCATATAGCGACCAGCATTATTCGCTTCATTTAATCATGTGATCTCTGTGTAAACTTGATTTGTTTCATGTATTCCACTTAAGACAATCAGCTGTGTTGTCTTATGCCTGTGTTTTAAATAAATGAGTCTCTAGCCATTGGGGGTGTGTGATTCCTTCCTGAACCGATCTTGGAAGCAGACCTAGGGGAAAGCTCAGTCCGACGCACCTCCAATGGAAGGGCTTTCAAAAACCTAATCTCCGACTCAGAATGTATTCTTTTCTTTATCCTAATACAATCTCAAGTTTTAACCTTGACATCACTGCCCAGATTTAGTCATGGGAATGTTCTTTCTCCATTTATTATTTCTTCATTTACGTAGTACCAATGATGTAACTTTAGTTGTTTTTTATTTTTTTAATATCTCCTTACTTGGGCGGCATGGTGGTTGAGTGGTTAGTGTGACCGCGGCACAGTTCTGAGGTCATGGGATCAAATATAGCTACAAACTTTCCTGTATGAAGTTTGCATGTTTTCCTCCAGGCATTCCAGTTGTGTCCTGCATTCTGAAAACATGCATGTCAGGTTTAATGACAGGTCCAAATTGTCCCTAGGTGTGAATGAGCGAGTTCTCTGTCTCCGTGTGCCCTGGGACTGGCTGGCAACCAGCTCGGGGTGTCCCCTGCTCACTGCCTGAGGACAGCTGAGATGGGCTCCAGGACCCCGCCACTCTACTTAGGATAAGCGGTAAGGATAATGAATGATTGAAATTAGCTAACTTGTTTGGGTAGAACACGCAGTAAAAGACAAAAAAACATCAATTTCAGTTCCTGAGAAGATCACATTAAGTCAAGCTTTTGTCCGGTTCAACAAAATACAATTGATTTCCTCTTTCAGTCGCTCAGCGGCTTGAGTAAAATTTCCCCAAAGATGACGAGGCAGTCATGAGTAGAATCGTGCTCCATTCAACTGAAGGTTTGACTTGTAATAGATTTTCAATCAGCTTATAAACTGCCCTTTTTATTGTGCAGGGAATCGTGATTCTTTACTGTGCTTATGACAATAAACACTTCATTTGAATTTGAAGAATGATTGTAAAATATGTCAGCCATTGCACAAGAGAATTGCTACAGCCATTTTCTGTTAGTTCATTTATGCCCAGAATAGATTCGGTAATAAAACCCTCGAAGGAACTGCACATCTGTTTTCAGTCAAAAAATCTGCCTTCTCGGTATCCGCAACCAATGAACACGTGAAAGAAAAAGACATTCCTAAAACAGTACTGCAGTTCATCCATAAATAGGTGGTGCGATGTTGCTTTGAATGTTTTCTTCCTCACAAAATATTCTCAATAGGGAAATGATTACCTTGAAAATCATGACTAGGAACTGTAAAAACGGTTTTAACGCACCCGACACTGCCTGTCACTAACATGCCAATACTTAAAAATTAACTGTATTGTTTTATACTGCTGGCCAAGCATCCCCATGAGTTATTGGTGGTCACTGTGGCTTTCATGCCACTAACTGACATGCGACTGCCTCAAATAAATTGTTTGGTTACACTTTTAAAAGCAGAAATCCTATCACAACACAAAGGTGAACCCGGAATAAGCTCGCCCAGGTTATGGAGAATCTGAAAACAATGCTCCTGTCTCCCTACAAGTAATGCTTAGCAAAAAGTCAATCAAAATTTATTTACAGCCAACACTATGTTTGTGTGGGCAGCACGGCGGCGCAGTGGTTAGCGCATGTGCAGCACAGTTCGAAGGTCTTGGGAACCTCCTGTGTGGGTTCGAATCCAGCTACCGGACTTCCTGTGCGGAGTTTGTATGTTCTCCCCGTGCTTGCAAGGGTTTCCTCCGGGCACTCCGGTTTCCTCCCACATTCCAAAGACGTGCATTTCAGGTGGATTGGCCGGTCTAAATTGTCCCTAGGTGTGAATGAGCGAGCGAGTTGTCTGTCCCTGTGTGCCCTGCGATTGGCTGGCAACCAGTTCAGGGTGTCCCCTACCCACTGCCCGATGATTGCTGGGATGGGCTCCAGCACCCCCGCGACCCTACTGACGATAAGCGGTGCAGCTAATGAAATGAGACTATGTTTGTGTATGTACATATGTCCTTCTTTGCAGATGTAATGATATCAAGTAAAATTGAATGATGCTATAAGGCACTTGACTTGTCTCACACGTGTTCACCTTTTTTTCATTTTGATTTATCATTCATCAAGCGATAACACAGTCTAGTGCCTCAGCTTTATGCCTAAGGATACTTCGACATGGTCACAATGACCGAGGCTTGAATTTACAATCAGTGGCTTGCGAAGCCACTCTTGAGAAAAACGGTTCGACATCCATGTGAAATACATGGTTGGCAGATGTGACCAATGATGAGATATGGGTGGAAAATACATGTATTTCATTGTCATGAAAAAGTAAAAATAAATAGTGTATTATTTTTTTGGAAGATGTTGAAAAATAATGTGTATTCCGCATTCAGAAGCGCCCTGCAGTATAAGGCCCAAAAATCCCAAAATAGTTTTTTGTTTTTTTTGTACATTAGATGCACGGGACTATAAGGTGTATGAAACTGAAACAACAGTAAGAGGTATCGTGTGTATTTGTGTATAACTTACTGTTTATATTTATGTGATTATTGATCAGTCCATAAACGCCACTAAACAAAATCATTGTATGCAACGAGAATCGAACTCGAATATTACCTCTGGACCGTCAGTGGTACAAATGACCTATGAAAAGGCAGTAAAGCATATTTCATTATCACACTATTTTAACTGTGCCAGAAATATTGATTTGCATAATGTACTATACAATTCGGTGTTTCTGGTAAAGTCTCGGTTCTCCCACCGCCACTACTCGACTTTTTTTTCCTGTTTTGTTTTTTTTGTCAGCGATGTTAAACAATTTAATCAATAATTTCTGGAGGGACTAAAAAGCCACATATCCATTTTATCTACTTTTTTTCCCAAACACTGACTCTGCCAACACCTCGAAAGACGGACAATTCATTTGCAGGAAGTGACTATGCTCTCCAGCTGTATAATAAAGATTTGAAACCCCAAAGTGTTCATTGGTTATCCAAAGATGAATAATTTGCATATGTGTCATGTTTAATGCAAGAGGATGTATTTAATTGTGTGTCCAAATGACATTTTGCCCATTATTATAATCAAACAATTGGAGAACTTTGTTTTGAAAAGCATCAAAGGACCTCAACCGGTCACAGGACACGCCTCCGGTGACTGACATCCCCAGTCTTTAAAAGAGAGCCGAAAACACTTTTTTGGCTCATCCTTCACGCGCTCCCTTGATTTCCTTCCACAAAATCAGTTTCCCAAAAGAGGGGAGAAAGATCGAGCTTTTTCCATGGACTAGTCAGCATTCCCTGGGAACTGGGATTGTACATTATTCAAATACGGTAGTTCAGTAATCCCACAGGTATCCTTTTTAACAGACATGGGACCAAGTCACACATGTGCAAGTCTCAAGTAAGTCTCAAGTCTTCACCTTCAAGTCCCAAGTAAGTCCCAAGTATTTTTTTCTTGGGCAAGTCAAGTCACAAGTCAAGTCCCGAGTCTTAGATTGCCAAGTCCAAGTCAAGTCACAAGTCATAAAAACAGCGACTCGAGTCGACTCGAGTCCAAGTCACTAAGTCTCAAGTCCCCATGTCTGCTTTTTAATAAGGGGGCAGAAGTAGAACCATTTATTTATTTAATTATTTAAATATTTATGTATTTCTAGAGAACAAACCCAATCTACAGCCTCATGTATTTGTTTAACAAATAAAAAAGTACTCCACTTTATAAACATTTCTTTTTATAAATAACATCTGATCTGTTCAAACAGAATTTTGCTGTTTCATTACACAATTGTATGAATTAAGAAGCGATCCCTTTCATTTTACATTATACTTTGCCACCATTATGTGACTGTTATGGAAAACTGCATTTAGCTTCCGGTTCTGTTCTACAGAAATCATACATTTTTGAAAAGCATGAGGGAGCCTCTTCGGTGCGCCGTAGACCCACACGTGTCCCCTAAAACGAAGTGAAGCGGTGAGAGGGCTCCATTTTGTTGGCGCTAGAAAGCATTTTCTTTTGTTTAGCTAATCCAAATACAAAACACAATGCATGATGAATATCTGCAAAGCAGTGTAACAGCGGAAACCGAAGAGCCAAGTAGCGAGGTTTCTAGTGTAAACCTCTTTTCCACCGAATTTTGCGGTATATGGCGCAGCCAGGGTTATAGGGTGCACTTTCATATTTCTGGCCAAATTTAGATTTGTAGGTTCGCCTTATAGTTCAGAATATATGGTAAATGACATCAGTTAGATGCTTTATTGGAGAAAAAAACTGTGTGAGAGATAAATGAAAAGCAAATGAGTAAAGCGGTTCAGTTTGCGTAATGGGTCAAAAAAGGTGCTTGAAATCCTTAAATATGCTTCAATTTTAATGTTATTCTCAAGGATTGAGAAGTTCTTGAATTGTGAATGATGTGCTTGTAAATGCTAAGAAGTGTTGCCATATTTCTCAACAAGTCTCCTTGAAAAATAGGCCGACACTGCTCTCTGGTGGCTTCAATTTGCCAATTAATTTCTTCTTCTATTGTGATTAACGACAGCAGGCATTATTTGTATGGCATTGTTTTGTGAAGAGTCATCCTTCTATGGGTCAGGTACATGGTACACCTAATCAGGGCAGTATAAATGTTTATTAGTATCAAGATTATTAGTAAAATGATAACTTATCAATTATTGACATTTATCACGGCCTATGCAAAAAATTAGGGTAGTGTTTCCCAGTGGTAAATTGCAATGGGAAGAACATCCTGCAACTGAAAATGTACGCGACAAAAGATCGTCACTATATTTGCGGAGAGATTTGTCTTAAAAACAAATGTATTTACTATTCATTCAACATCTAAAAAATTATGTGCCTTGATAAAATTGCATATGTACATCAGAGTTACATTTGTTACATGATTCACACTGGATTTCTTCTTTTAACGGTACTGGAGAAATTGGAAAATCGGCTTTAAAAGTCCTTAAAAAGTTCTTGAATTTGGCCAAGGAAATGGTGTACGAACCCTGACTGTATGATTACAAGGTTTAATCGGGCAACCCACACATTCCTTTTTACCTTTTACATTCTTAGCGCTATAGCTGTCAACCAGCCACCTGGCGGCTAAACATTGATGCTTACTGACAGGCAAACTCGACGTCAATAATCCGGGCCGGTTGCTGAAGGATTCCCGTAAGCTTGCGTGCAGCGAGGTGGGAAGCTCACGCTAATGGCGGCGGCGGCGTTCACCTGTTCCTCGCCGGAGATCGTCTGTCAATGCCGACAGCGAAGACACTTAACGCTAATTGGCCTCCATCCCTCCTCCCGCTGTTAGCCGCCGCTAGGAATTAAAATAAGAAATGATTCTGGCGGAAGAGCAAATTTCAGGTGTCAGTCAATGGTGTGAATCACCTGCTGTCAGCCACGCCTCTTCTTCCTCTTCAAATCTTTTTTAAGACCGTCTTCGTCATTAGCTGCCCAGCATGACGGCAGCCTGGCCTTCCTTCACTACATGAGCATTGTGCACGACTCAAAAATAGAACTTCAAACTAATGTTTACGCAGTTGAGCAAGCTTGTGTCTCAAATCTTTTCTTCTAAAAATGAATGGAAACACAATTCAACTGTGTCAATTATCACATAAGATGTCTCAAAAATGTTTTTTATTCTGAATTGTATATTGTATAATTGTATATGAGGTTAAAAAATCCGCGGCACAGTTCCGAGGTCATGGGATCGAATCTAGCTACCAGACTTTCTGTGCGGAGTTTGCATGTTCTCCCCGTGCTTCCGTGGGTTTCCTCCGGGCACTTCGGTTTCCTCCCATATTCCAAAAACATGCATTTCAGGTGAATTGTCCCAAGGTGTGAATGAGCGGGATAGTTGTCTGTCTCTGTTTGCCCTGCAACTAGCTGGCACCCAGTTCAGGGTGTCCCCCGCCCACTGCCTGATGACAGCTGAGATGGGCTCCAGCACACCCGCGATCCTAATGAGGATAAGCGATGCAGATAATGGATGGACGGATAATAAAAAAAATGCAATATTACTCTTAGTTTTAGAGTATATTAGTTTGTTGTTGCTTCATATCTAGCATTTTGCGATTCTGAGGACATTGCGATGTCACAATCTGTAAGTTGCCCTCTGATTACCTGCGCTCACTCCTTCAGCTCCAGCTGCCACATGTGTCCTATGTGTCCCTCTTCCTATTTGAGTGATTCCTCTCCGGTCACTCTTTGTCAGTCCGTCAGCGTACTTCAGCTCATGCAAGGCATGCACTTTTTATTCTGGCTCCCGGTTTGATTCCAACCTGTTCCTGCATCCTGCGACCTGCCTGCCCACCGCCTGCCTGATTCCTTCCCCTGATTTCAGCCCCTGGCTTCCCGATCGTCTTCGGATCCCTGACTTGCTTCCGATCCCCAACCACGCATCGTTCTCCTGTCTCGGCTACCCGACCTGTTCCGATCCAAGACCACGCTTTGTTCTCCTGCCCTGGCTACCCGACTTGCTCTGATCCACGATCACGTTCTGCTCTCCGGCCCCGGCTGTCCGCCTTGCCACCTGTTTTAATTTATGTTTTTATGCATGGGAGACAGGAATTTTGTCTTAGTTATTCATATCTTTATACATTTCTCAGTATTGGAAATAACTCATTCAGTGCCAAAAAGTATAAATACATTTTCAGAAGCATTGACCCTGAATGCCAAACGTAAACATATATTTTTGGATGTTTGCTTTACTTATACAAATATTGTAAAGGGTTAGGCGAGTAAGTATCAAGCCTTATGGGAATTATTTCAGTGTGAAAAATCAACATTAGCTGGCATGCTCCGACTAGACGTAATGAAGCAGTGTGGTGAGAAAAGCAAACATATAAATACAGACAGACACTTCAACATTTTTTTTCCTTCAAAAAGATGTACTTTCAACATCATCGGGGTAAAGAGGGATGACGTTTCGTGTATCTCCCCAGGAACACAATATTCATATTATCACATCACCGGAAACATCGAAGCTGAAATGTTCTTTGTAAGTTCATGCATCAATCATGCATAAGTACAGTGTTTTTACAATGAAATGCTAATTTGCAAGCAAAGTGCCCAGGTGTTTATGAAAAGCATTGATTTTGTATTACAAATGAAAATAAAATCCTTTCACAAACGGTTCTTCTCAAAAGTTTTCTTGGAAACAAGTGTTTCATTTAATTTAGCACTTTTCAACAGTTAAGGGTTGATGCTTTCTTTTAATATGTCTTATATGTCTATATAGCTTTTTGTAGGATATTGGGAAATGACTCGAATGGTTTCCCATTTGAGAGAATTGTCTGACATTGAATTTTAACAATAGAAATTCCATAATTTAATCGTTCGCATGTGATAAGGACCATACCTAACATCCAATTATAGCTGTTCTAATGTACTGTAAGACCATTGTCACATACGATATAATTCTGAAATACACCATTTTTTTGTTTATGTCTCCTACAAAATCATTTGATATAACAGTAAGGCCGCTCTAACGTGGACATTTTTTGTAATGTGTTAAGCGATTGTTCCTGACAATCTAATCAAGCAGTATCAATAGTATTATCAATTGGTGGTTTAAAAAAGGGACTAATTAAATTAAGAGAAAATCTAACAGTTTGTACCCTTTTTCCCAAAACCAATTATTGTCAGTAATGCCTGTTTGGCATGAGGTTAACGCGCACTGTTATTGTAGATTCCTAGTGTATATTTTGTTGTTCTTTGTTGCTCCTTTTATAATGAGCATTCTGCTCATCTGGGGGCATTACCAGCTCTTATTAGCCTTGTAATAAAGGGAAAACTAGCAATAGACATGGTTTTAATATGTTTTTAGTACTGCTACTGACTGCAATCTGCCTCAAATAGATATTACACACTTTTCTATTTAGTTTCTTTCAGAAAGGAAGGGTGTAATATAACATTGTTTTCCTGTTTTTTCATTTTGGTTGAAAAGTATTAAAATATCCAGGATTAATATGTCCTTGCAATAGATAAGAACCTTGGTGTTCAATTGTGTCAATTATCTTCATCAGCTTTGTGGACAGTGTTTTTGGGTGAGTTTCGGGTAGAGAGGCTGGGGATATAGCTAGAATTCGTCAGTGTCAGGACTGCAGTTATGCCGTTTATTTGATCATGTGCTGTTGAATACCACCACCTCTCAATGGAGCAGTTTTACAGTGATTGTGAGAAAAAGCACTAATAAATTTGAGGCCATGCTCGTCATTCGTAAAAGGGTTAGGGGACATGATCCATTATTTTGGGTTTTTGTTCAAGAGCGGATGCAGGATGGTGTGGGGAAATCAGAAAGGAACTTGGAAATTCGCAAAGTCAAGTCAAGTAATGTTTATTTGTATAGCCCTTAATCTCAAGGAGTCTGAAAGGGATGCACAGACCAGATATTATTGCAAACTACAGACTATTATTACACCATCTCCTGATTTAAAACCTACATGAGGGCAAGGAAAAACTCAAAAACCTCAACATGAGGAAAATAAAGAAACTTTGATAAGGGATCACACATGAGATAATCCCCTTCCAGGATGACAAACAATACACAGATATTGTCAACATTGAATATAGGTTATTCATAAGCTATGGAATATAAGTGTATTTTAAGCCTAGATTTAAACAGTTCTACTGAGGTTGCAGATCGATTCGCAGGTGGCAGAGCATTCCACAGCACCGGAGCCCGGATGGAGAACGCTCTCGAACTTGCGGATCTCTTCTTGGCTCTTTGAATTACGAGTAAATCAGGATTTTCAGAGCGAAGGCTCCGGACTGGAACATTGTGAGGAATTAAATCTGACTGATATAAGGGAGCAAGTTCCTGCATGATTTTGTACAAAAGGACTGGTTTGTGCTATCCAATCTTGTTGAGGTAAGGCAGCCAAGGTGTCTCAGGCATCTGTTGTCTTGATGCCTTTTGTGTCCCGATCCTGAACTCTGAGTTCTGATTTGCAGGATGTTCATCCTCTCTTTTTCGCTTTCTCTTGCTCGACCTTAACTTGGTAACAGGTCACTGTATTGATTTGTGTCTTCCCTTTATTAGTATCCTGTCCCCTTTTGTTTCCTTGCTAGGTGTCTTTCTTGTCACGTCCCAAGCAGTCTTGTCTCAGCTCTTTGTTACTCCAGTGTACCGGACCCTTGGGTGTTTTCTGGATCTGATGAACTCTAGGACTGTCGCCTTCGCAGCTTGGGTCTACTGGATCACTGAATCTTCCCCTGCAGTTTGGGTCATGATTGTGGTCTCTGGCGTACGAGATACGGTTGCCTTGCTGCCAGATTTACGTGAAACCAAACCCTGCCTCTTTAGAAGACCACCACTGATCATATTAATCTGGGGATATTATTATTTGGGATATTGAGTCTCTTCACTGGCCAGAGATCGTTTTGGGTACCCACAGAGGAAGTTGATAAAGCGGCTAGGCAGAGGTGAGTCTGGGCTTCCTTTCTGGGAAAAGTAGTACAGTAGATGCATGAACTGATGGGCATGTCAATAATGATGGTATATATACACCAATGGTATTCTATAGTCTGGATCTGGCACGCTGCCTTCCCCTAGATGGCGCTAACCTTGCGTGGAACTGGACAAAACAATCTCTTCCCACCTGATTGTGATTACCCGGACCCTTTATAAGGCCTGTTTGGACTACATACAGCTTAAGGTCATCGCCATTACCATCCTATTTTCCAGTTTAATCTGGGCTATCATTACCACCCTGTTTTCCACTCCAATCCTGGTTACCATTGTAATTGTTTTCTAATTCCATCCTGGTTGTCATTTCCACTCTGAAACTGCTACATAAGGATCGGTTCTTGTTTGGACAGTTTTTTTTTTTTTTGGCCACTTTTTGTTTGTAACTTTGTTCCTACTTTTTATTATTAAATGCGGTTTCTTTTTTGTCATGTCAGCCTCTGTTCAAGTTTCCATGCATTTGGGTCCACTCCAGATCGTAACAGCTAGTTTTATGGAATCTATATATTTCATGGTATCTACTATTTTTGTCAGTGAGCGTACTCACATAGTTTTTCCCGTTTTCAATCAAAAGTGCAGATTAAATTGACTCAAAAGCCGATTAAGGAAGACAAATGTCTCTAATCAGATACATGAAAATAATTTCCCATAATCTGTTTATCCGGAAAAATGGCCTGCAAGCACCTTGGGATCATTTCTAATAAGCAGAAGATCAGTGACACCTTTCAATCTGATGCTAATTTATTTTCAATTAGGTGCTGCACACGCACATGGGCAAACACTGCATGCACACACATCAGACACTCCTTGTCAACACACATGTTTGTGACATTTATAAACACTTACATTTTTATCCATACACAAGCTTTGAAAAAGACACAGACATATATAGTGTTGGGATTAACACACAAAAAAGTAATGCATTCCTGGAACACAATTACCTTTCTCTGTGCTTCTGCCGTTACTTCTCGGTTACATTACTGTGTTACTTATTAAATACAGATAATTAATTTCGTAATTCACAATGTCACATACCGCCACACAACCGCCAATTTGCCAGCAACATTATTTGAGAGAGTGAGCACATTTACACTGACCTAAAAAGTCAACCTAAATGTAGTTAGTGGTGCTGTCTCAAGCACAGAATACGAGAACGCTGACATTTTCTTCATGGAGATATTTACCCTACTTTAGATACTCATCCATCTGCACCACTTATCCTTTGTAGAAACGCAAGGGTGCTGGAGCCCATCCCAGCCATTTTTGGGCAGAGGGCAGGAGACACCCTGAACTGGTTGCCAGCCAGTCACAAGGCACATGGAGACAAATGACACACTCGCGCATTCACACCTACGGACAATTTGGACCAGCCAATTAACCTGACATTCAGGGTTTTGGAATGTGGAAGGTAACTGAAGTGCTTGGGGGAAACCCAACAAAGCACGGGGAGAACATGCAAACTCCGCACAAATGAAGTAACTCATAACTGTAACCAACAATTGTTTGTCATAATACGCCCGACACTGCACACATAGGATGACTTGCTGACTGAATGCTTGCTTGGCGTGTTGGTCACATGACCAGCAGGCGGTCTTCTGCGTGACCCATAATGCACTGCAGCTCACAGCTGGGCGTGCTCATCACCACAGCAAGCGAGCTCAGCGAGGAGCAAGAAGATGGAAAGAGGGTACACACAAGTTGCAGGGGAGGCAGAATAGGGGAGGATGAAGTGAATAAGGAGCGATTGCTTGGGGCCATATAACCAGCAGGGGCCCCCAGAGATCCTACATATTTCACAAAAAAGCATATTGTATCTTTTCACATATAGACTGCCAGGTGGAACGACAATTGACCATCTTGACCCCCCCATCAAGGGGCCCTGCAAGTCAAAACTTTACTTCCTACTGCTTATGAGTCAAGGTAAGCGACATCATAAAAATTTTGTGGAAAAATAATAGAGTGACAGGAGAGTGAAAAATTAAAGAAAATTAGGAAAAATAAAAAAGCAGACTATGACGATTGTGACTTATAAATTTTCCCAGTATTTTATGTTTTTTGTTGATTTCAAATTGTGTATAACAATTTTTGGACGTGAATTCTTTTTTTTTTTATCTTGACAATCTCGGCTATAATTCGGACTGTCTTCACTAGAAGCAGATAACAACATCATCGTAGATTGGTAATATTGTACACTAGCAAATGGGCGCCACCAGGCTGTACTTTCCCAAGATACACCACAGGAAATGGTGCCCCTACTGCCCGTGTGGTTAAGGGATCCAACAACCAACAACAACAAAAACAACACTGGCAAATGGTTTTCTCAATGAAGCAATTCTTTTTTGAGTATTCTGTTTTTATTGTTTATAGTCTGTGATGCTGTAAGTAAACAGGTGTCACATTGTGTTTGTTATGTTTATTATTGCTCAATAAGGAGAGCAATTGGCTAAGGTTGACACAAATGGGACACTGTGATGTGGTGGTAAAAATATTTCATACCTTAAAAAACAAGATTGATTTGAAAAACGCGCAAAAATACATGAACTATTACACACACACACATTTTTTAAATACTCCAACGTGTAATTTAAGACAAATATATGTTTAACATAATACAAGGCTCAACTAAAGGGATGATAGTCCGCCATCTTCCACATCTCTTTCTTTGTGGCGAGAAGAATATCCCTCGGCCGCTTCTGATTCCTGTCTCAGCGGCGAGGGTAAAGTCCCTCAATCGCTTTCGGTACCTCTGTTGGCAGCGGTGGCTATCTCTTCTTGTACTGGTGGCAAGGAGAAGGTCCCTCAGTTGCTTCTGGTACCTACTTCAGCGGGCAAACGAGGATAGGTGACTGCCTGAGTCCCGGTGGCAGGAAGGTCCCTGTCAAGGAGGGGAGTCCTCGGCTGCTTCTGGTCCTGTTTCGGCAGGGACGGACAGGGACCTTCAGCTGTCCCCTGTTCCAGTGAACGTCTGTTTTGCTTCGAGAGCGTTCTCCATTCGGGCCCCGGTGCTGTAGAATGCTCTGCCCACTGAGATTTAATCTGCTACATCAGTGTAACTGTTTAAATATAAGCTTAAAACTCACTCCTATTCAATAGCTTATGAATAACCTATATTTTATGTTGACAATATTTGTGTATTATTTGTTATTGCAACATCCATTGCAGCCTGGTCATCCTGGAAGGGGAATTACCTCATGTGCAGTCTCTTCTCAAGGTTTTTTTCATTCTCCTGAAAAAAAGTTTTTTTTGTGTGATCTCCAGGTTTTTGAGTTTTTCCCTGCCCTCGAGTAGGTTTTGGATCAGGGGATGGTGTGATAAGAGTCTATGGTTTGCAATAATCTGTGGTCTTTGCAGCCTTTTGAGACTCCTTGTGATTACGGGCTATACAAATACACATTACTTCACTTGACTTGTTCCAGGGGTAGGCCAGAGGGCTTTTTCATCAGGCCAGCTAAACAAAAATGTTAAACAATATAATAATAATTTATAATAGTATTTTAAAAAGTACTACAAATGACAATGTGTTGATTTGGGTGCCCCAAACATCTAAATAACTATCTACTTTTGCTTTACTTGTTATTCTTATCATGCATTTTTTTAAGTTTGCCACAATTTTCATCAATTTTAATTAAACAAAAACATCTGACATAGTAGTATTGCATTTCTAATTCTGAGTGTTTCTACCCCTGTTTTAATACAGTAAATGGTTTATTTACAGACACAAAATAAATTCATTCTATTCTAATAAGACTTATCACAATTCGTTTGTCTTTTTTCAAAATTTTCCGAGTGAAATATGCAAATAATCAAAAAATTAAAAGACAAAAATGCTAAAACTGAGAGACGCTATACAATAACAATTGGATTGGCCTGCATTATTTTTTTCCCCTTATGCATTGCCGAAGCAATGGATTTGAGACTGTATCAGTAGATTAAAAAAGAAAAATCAATATTTTTTTTTCTCCCGGACCTTTTGCCATTTTTTTTCCACAAGTGCAGCCAGCGACTGATCTATTCAATTGAAATAAGACGGAACTCATGTTTATTCTTTAAGATGCCAATATGCAGTTACAAAATTAGCAACATGTATGCCACAAATACATAATCATAATAACAATAATAATAATACAACTATGAATAATACTAGATTGCTCCCCCCAACCATCCATGGAGATTACATCACTGCGAGTGTATAATTTCTTCGATGTCCTCCCATCGGCAGGGAGCAAGGCAGATGCTGACATTTGTACTGTGACACACACGCTCATACACACGCATGCACAGGCATGTTCACGCACGAACCCTTCAATCCACAGCAAGTGCCGCCTGCCTTTCTCCGCGTAAAGGTGAACTGTTACGGAGGAAGCGGGAAAAAGGGCCGCCAGGGTTAAACGCGAAAAAGATGGGGGAGTCAGTTGGAGGCCGGAAGCTTCTCGCAATGGAAAAGGTCAGCGTGTTTAACACGGGGAGAGGCAAGAATTGTGTGCAATGGGCTGGAATAGCAGTTCACCCGTGATACTTTTTAACACGGATGGCGAGTACTTCACAAAATCCGAGCCTTAATAGGAGAATAGTAACTCAGTGCATAACAGGCCCATAAAATGTTTGGCCAATAAAGATCTCCAGATAATAAGACAATTTTGTATTTTCCGTAAACGATTTATGTCGAAAAAGTCTAGTAAAAATGCATGAAACGAGAGTGGCCATCTGTGCTTATTTACATCAATGGACTTGAACTTGCTTCAATAGATGTTCAGTCTGTGTTTTTGTATTTGCAAAGGTGCTGGCTCCAAGATGGGAGTCATCTTTGATGGGAAATAAAGGGTGATATTAGTGCCCAGCTCTTTTGGATTTCCAAATGCATTCAAGCCCATTCAAGTAATTTTCAGACCAGATCCGTGGGCACCTCAGCTGTCCTTAAGGGGCACCGCTCTGGAGACTACTGATCCAAAACCTGCCGCATTCTTTCACAGACAAGAAACTAGACTTCTTGCATGATTCCTCTTATTACTTATATTTAATGTTTTTGTTTATCTTATTGTCTGTTGATGACAGTCAACATACATTGCATGCTGGTCATCTTAAAAGTAGGATTACCTCACATACAAATAATTATCAAGGTTTCTTAATTTTCCTCATGCTGAGGTTATTTGAGTTTTTCCTTGCCTTCATGTAGGTTTGAGATCAGGTGATGTTGTAATGATGGTCACTGCAGCCCTTTGAACTTTTGTGATTAAGTGCTGACAAATAAATGTGATTTGACTTGACATAAGGGACTAAGTTAAAGCCGAGTCACATAGATGAATACTTGGTAGCCATTGCAAGACTCAAGGAATCAAATCTGTTTACCTCCAAAATATTTCAGCTGACTCGCCAACGCTGGTGAGTGCGCTGCTTTGAACTGAGTTGTCGTTGTTCCCCACAAATGCCCACGCTGATGTTTTTTTTTCTGCTCGTCTTCTAAGATTTGGGTCCTCATGAGATTGGTCAATGTCGCTGCCGGCTTCTCTCCGTCTGGTCGTCCTATAGTCCTGAGACCTCATTAACAGTGTGGTCATCCGATCGCCTGTTGTCGCTTCCGAGGGTAGTAAAGATGCTCAGCAGAAGCTGAGTGATTGGCAGTGAAAGGCCATAGACTCCAAATGCTCGTATACCAAATCAAGTGAGTTAAATGTACATTATAGGGATAGGTGGATTCTGGGCCAATGCCAAACTTAACCCGAGAATTACTGCCAAACATGTCAGTGTTTTTTTTGTTTGGTGTCAGTGTTTGGTCATCAGATCAATGTTTTTTTTCTTTTCAATACTTGCTTTATCAAAAGCGGCACAGAGCTATGACCCGTAAAGACAAACGTACTCTAAGAAAACTTAAAGGAGCGTTCCTACTAGAGCATACATGGACATACAGACACATTCAGTACATTTCCATAACTGCGTGCCCACACTTAGCTGATGCCTAACAATAATTCTGTTATAATTTAATTCATTTCCCTTAAAACTCAAGGAGCAATTGTTTTGACTGCCATTAATCTGTGTTCATCAGATCTTTTTTGTCCCTCTCGAGCAATATAATCAGATTAAAGGTATTTCATTTTAAGAAACACTTGTTACTCATGGTTTGTGTGTGTGTATGCAAGATTGATTGCCACGCAGGTTGAAAACATGGTTGCACATTTGAGCAGGCTTGCAGAGTCGACCGTGCGCTATAATCACCTCATTATAGGAAACGCCGGTCTGATCAATCAGTCAAAGAAGAAAGATGGAGGTGGAGTGAAGTGGGGGATCGAGGAGAATAGGTTTTAGATGGATGCAGTCCTGGCAAAACGATTTCCCAGGATGCAACTCTTCTGAGGATGTCAGGGTGTTAATCTGCTGAGGCAGCAAAATTGTGAAACTGCTTCGTTTTTGACACACATCTACAAAAGTATCACACACTTGAGTGAAAACCACACACGCACGTGCAGTGCAATACACTATGGACACACGGGCCTAAACACGCAGACATGAAAGGTGTTCCAAGGATGAGAGCAAAAAGGCGTATACAATAAACTTGCTGTTAAAAGGAGAAGAAGATGAGGCACTCTAAAAGAGAAACGCAGGATCAGTTTGTTTTGTTTCTGGTGGAGAGGGAAGTAGGGGTTGGCTGGAGGTTTGGTGAGGTAGTTGTGATGTGAGTACCTCTCACCAACGAGGCCTGGAGATGTTCCAGCTATTTTATGAAGGATGTTAGATTCATTTTAGATTAGGGGCTTTATGGTAGAGAAAACATTCTCACCAGGGCTGGACTCGTAAATTATTGACAAAGTGTGCCATAGGCTCACAATTATTCTGGGATGGAAGATTTGTTAACAAAATGATTACTGACCTTTTTTCGCTCAATACTTTCTTTCTTTCACTCAGATTTAATATCTTTTAGGGTTTATCAACTGTGCATTTGATGCCAATGAGGCGCTCAAAAACAGAAACAGAGTTCTTCTTTTCTGGTTTCCAGTGGAGTGGGGTGGGCGTTGGTGGAGTAGTTGTAATGTGAGTAACTCTCACCAGTAAAGCCTTGAGCTTGAGTCGCAACATCAACATTAAAACCCTTCTCAGCATCCTTGCCCCCCGGAGGAACACCACCATTAGTGGCCGCCCACACTGCTACGGATGGAGCCAAGCAAAGAGTCAAGAGCATCTGAGTGGTTGCGGATGCTGCAACAACAAGCATCAAGTAAAGCATGTTTCAGGATCTCCTTGGTCTATGATGATGGGCTGTCGAGGAGGCCCAACAACAACATTTGGGGAGTGCCAAATAATCAGTTTCAGCAAAAAAAAAAAACATTTACTCCATATGCAGGCTCCAAGAGCACTGTTTTTCAAGCAGTGTACCGTGAAACCTTGTCTAGTTGGTCGCAGGCAAATGTCCAGTTTTATCTATGTAAATAAATTATGCCATTGTTCAGTATCCTTTCTTCCTTCTACTGATCAGCCGAGTAACTAAGATTCCTACTTATCAGTGGGTGGCAATAGAGTACAGACGCTGCCCATCTTACGAACGAGGTAGGTTCAGGACGATCGTTCATAAGTTGGATTTGTTCGTAATATTTTGTATGTTTAAGGTTTATATAAGTATGTTTAAGGCTTGTATAAGTAACCTGTCTTGTTTTGTACTAAAATATAAACATTTCATAAAATAATATGCTCTATAAACATTAATAAAGTTAAGTGTAACTTACTTTTGGAAGATGCTTTGAGAGGTCCTCCTCTGTGGTAGAAAGTGGTTGAAAAAATGCGTTCCGACTATTTTCTCAACCACATCAAGCCTTCCTATTCCACTTTCATTTCAAAACAAACGGATCGCCTCTTATTTACACCAACCTTATGGATTGGTTGCACGATATATTAAAGAATAAAAACATCAAAGTTCTGAGTGCGCTGTAGATTCAGTACATGTCGCACTTTATGTTTACATACAAACTAGAGGAAGAGGAAGAGGATTTTTTTACTTCCGGGTGGATGGTGTGTGACCTCTCACAGCGGCACACGCTGGTAGCGGCGGAAAGAAGCACTACAGTAATGTCCAGTACTCGGAAAAAAGTGCACACAATAAAAATCTTACTTACCGCAATGTCCCGATATCTTTTGACGCCCCGAAAAAAAAATTCGTATCTACTGTTTTATGTATGTCGAATGTCGTCAGTAGGGGAGCGTCTGTACTACATTTTATTATTATTTACTAATTAACTGCTCATGAGGTGGCACAGGGAATTTACTGTGAATTTCGTACTACAGAAGGCATCAGATTAAAAGCTGCCTGTGCGAATTTAAGAAAGATACTCTACAATATTTTTGTACGAGCCGCTCTGAATTATGAGCCGCAGGCTAATTCTGCATAAAAATTAACTCATTTACGACCATTTCTTATATTAAAGAAATAAATCTTCTAAAGAAATGTCTAGTACAGAAAAGTAACACATTTTGTCCGTAGCTGTCAATCTTATTCAACTAGCGCCACATTTAATATTAAGTTGGCAATAACATCTACGAAGGAATGCGACAAAACATTCTCAACATTCAATGTACTGTACTTACTTAAATTCAGAGCGTGTGCTATAACAACAGCGCATGCACATTATTTTTTTTATGTGGTAGTAGGAATACTCGATCTCCTCTCTAACGCGTTGTCAAATGAGCAAAGGATGGGAGAGTTTAAGATTAGTCACATGCCTCTGCATGTCTACAGAACTTACCGCTTGAAGAATTCAGAATGTATTTTTGGGGTGCAACGTGGGCGTCAAAGAGTTTGGTATCATTCGCAGGCAGGCAAAAAATGGAGCCATCATTGAAGTGAGCAACGATCCGTCAGAGGAAACTTTCATCTCAGTCATTTTTTATAAGGCCATCTATGAGCAACAGGTGAAGATGATTGGAGGTAGGTGGGGGGATTCCCCAGTGTATTTGTCTCTTGGCCCCCACTGGGGTAACAGTGGCCTTGCTGGATCATGACACATTGAATTTCATTAGATTTTTTTTATTATTGTTAGTTATGTTCGTCTATGTTAAATACAAGCTTACCTAGGTTTGGTAAACCTCAAGCCTCAGTGTGTAATATTTGACGACTAGAAGGCACTGGATTGTCTAATGCGAACAAAACCAGTGCCCCAGAGCACAGCATAGCAGCATGATGCCAGGCAAACATGGGGGTGACTTCTGGGTAGGGATTCCACTAGTAATGCAGGGGTGTCAAACTCATTTCGCATCGTGGGCCACATATGGCCTAGGGAGATGTCAAGTGGGCAGGACCATTAAAATTATACCATACTCTGCTATAAATAACAAAAATATCATGTCTTTCCTTTGTTTTGGTGTAAAGAAGCACAAGAACATTAGGAAAATATTGAAATTTAATGAACTATCCTTTAACAAAACATTTCATAAAACACCTCATATTTCCTTAGACAAATGTGCAATTTACTTTTATCATTCACAAATATGCATTGCAACTGATCTCACTAAAGGCACAAAACTTTAATTGGTACTGAAAAATATAGTAATGCACTTTAAGATTAAATGAGACTTTTAAAGAAAGGAATTTTTAAACCACTTACACTTACACATCTTATCTCTCATTTCATCAGCCGTACCGCTTATCCTCATTAGGGTCGCGGGGGGGCTGGAGCCCATCCCAGCCATCTCCGGGCAGTGGGCAGAGGACACCCTGAACTGGTTGCCAGCCAATCGCAGGGCACACAGGGACAGACAACTCATTTGCTCATTCACACCTAGGGACAATTTTGACCGGCCAATTCACCTGTAATGCATGTTTTTGGAATGTGGGAGGAAACCGGAGTGCCCGGAGGAAACCCACGCAAGCACAGGGAGAACATACAAACTCCGCACAGGAAGTCTGGAGCTGGATTTGAACCCACGACAGGTTCCCATGACATGAACTGTGCCGCACAAGCGCTAACCACTGCGCCGCCGTGCTGCCCACACTTACACATACGCATATAAAATCAAAATTGAATCCCTGTGTACACCTTACAAACTAGGGAGAGTGATTTTAAATGTGTAATGGAGAAAGTGTTCGCCTGTCCTGTAAATCTGTAAACTTCATACATGAAACATACATACACATACAATACATACTGAAAATTTATGGAGTTGTATGAACAGTAGAATTCCATCACACAACTTTTGTTTTGAAGCTGCTGACTAACATTAAAGTGCACATTTTTTAAATCACCACAGTAAGGATTCATCTTCACAGAGCTGTATTCTTTCAATGCAAACAGTATCTAAGGCAGCATTTTAAAGGTGTTAGTCTAGTCTGGACTTTATTTGTTCCTGAAACTTGGCATCTTTTGGCCTGTACAAGTGCATCTACACCAGGTGTCATGTCCTGACGAGCTGTCACTTTCAGAATGTCATTTAAGTGCTTGTTTGTGAGCCTTGAACGCATTTTTGTTTTATTGATATTCATCACTGAGAAAATTTGTTCACAAAGGTAGGTTATCCCAAACATGCACAAAATTTTAGCAGCCAGGGCTGTTAATTTTGGGTACCCTGGTAGTAGATACTGATAAAATCTGTCCAGACCTACAGAGGCAAATTTGCCCTTCAAATCTGCATCACACTGCAAATCAATTATTTCTAGCTGAATTTCGACCGGCAGATCAGAAGCTTTAACTGTGAAAGGTGAGCGAAAAACAGAAAATTCTGTCTCAAGTTCACCAAATACCTGAAAACGTTTCTCAAACTCCCACAGTAGTCCTGCAATTTTGTCTTTGTACCGTTTCATGTCCGCATCAGGTCTGGTCACACACACATCTCTCAGACAGGGGAAATGAGCAGGGTTGCCATTTGCCAGTTGCATCTCCCACAAAGTCAGCTTCAACTTAAATGCATGTATGTTGTCAGAAAACTGTATGACAACTTTTTTGCGGCCTTGCAACATTTTGTTCAGATTGTTCAAGTGTTCAGTAATATCAACCAAGAATGCAAGGTCCCGTAGCCATTCCTGAGATTGTAATTCCAACACCGGTTTTCCTTTTTTCTCCATGAACTGTCCGATTTCCTCTCGTAGATCAAAGAAATGCCTCAGCACAGCGCCTCGCCTTAACCATCTCACTTCAGTGTGGTATGGCAGGCTGTGGGTAATGTTGCTGTCGCTGAGAAGTTTGTCAAACTGACGATGGTTCAGACCTCTGGACTGGATGAAATTTACAGTGCGAACAACCACCTCCATGACGTGGTCCATTTTCAGCGACTTGCAACACAATGCCTCCTGGTGCAAAATACAGTGAAATGTCCAGAAACGATGTCCTCCATTAAGGGCTTGTACTTTGTCTTTGAACTTTGTCGCGACACCTGCTTTCTTTCCGACCATGTATGGCGCGCCGTCTGTAGCCAGGCTGACAGCGCGGGACCAGTCCACTCCAACTCTGTCCAATGCAGCAACGACAGAGCCGAAAATGTCCTCGGCTGTTGTGGTGTCCATCATTGGCACCAACTCAAAAAACTCTTCAGTAACAGTCAATGTCTCATCAACTCCTCGAATAAATATGGCCAGTTGGGCCACGTCTGTGATGTCAGTGCTCTCGTCAATTGCCACGGAAAATGCAATAAATGACTTGACTCTCTGTTTCAATTGACTGTCTAAATTTGCCGCTAGTTCCGAAATCCTCTCTGCTATAGTATTCCTCGTCAGGCTAATATTGCCAAAAGCTTGTCGCTTCTCGGGACATACAAGTTCATCATGCATCGTTTAACAAAGTCACCGTCGGAATACGGCTTCGATGCTAATGCTATTTCGCTAGCAATTAGGTAGCTGGCTTTTATCGCTGCTTCACTGACTTCTCGGCTCTGGATGAAAGTTGACTGCTGTTTCCTCAGACCCGCCAGCAATTCGTTAATCTTATCTCTTCTCAGTTGTCCTTGCAAGCCGTCATATTTTTCACTGTGATGAGTCTCGTAGTGGCGTCGAATATTATATTCCTTCAATACCGAAACTTGTTGCAAACACACCAAGCACAAAGGTTTTTCGTGCATCTCTGTAAATAAATAGGACGTGGTCCATTTTTCTTTGAAAATTCTACACTCCTTATCTACTTTTCTCCGTTTGGATAACGACATTTTGGCTAATGAGGGTGTAGCGGAGAGGTAGAGACCAAGGTATTAACAACGTCGTAACAAGCAGCAGATGGCGCATTGATACCGTCTGCTGTTTTCAGTCTGTCTCAGTGATGCGGCTTGTCTTCTATTCTGATGGAAAGAGTGTGCCCCTTAGCGGGTAATCCATGAATTGCAACGAATTATAAATATTAATTCCATGTCTTTTATGCATTTTTTCCACTTTCAAATTTTCCTGCGGGCCTGATCGAACCTCCTTGGGGGCCAGTTCCGGCCCGCGGGCCGTATGTTTGACACCCCTGATGTAATGAATGCCACATTTTTTAACATATAATTTTTTTAATGAAAGGTAACATTGGTATGATATTTTATGTATTTTTGCCTACTATTCAAATTATTATTTTTTACTGAATTAAGTGACTAAATATTACATATTGTCCCTTTAACACTTTAAGAAATTGTTTGGAATTGAAATTAACAATTTTCTTGGCACTCTTTTAAATTTTACTTATCTATCTGTCAAATAGCATTCACAAATACCAACCAAATTGTTTTCCTTGCCTTAATCTTGTTCTTTATCGAATAAATGTATAAGGGGTGTATGAAACCTACTTGTTCTAATGAAAACATTGCCCAGCCCGACTTCTGAACAATTTTAGCCTTAAATCGTCTTAAGAAGATGAGACAATCCGTCGTAAAAGACGTCATCCATTTATGATAAAATGGGCTCAAGGATTGGCTATCGGGGGGTGTCACCCCTGCATGATGTCATCCGTCTTCTGAGCTTGGCCATCGCCACACTTACCCTCGCCGACTTCTTTTTATTTCAACTGATTCATCAGAAGTCGCAATGATTTAGCGCTTTGGTGCTTTTAATTAAATAAGTGTGTCACAAAGTGTTTTATAGCGCAATAAAGGACAAAAGCATGGCCATTAAGGATAAAGTGAGAGCGTGCGATTGTGTGTGAGGTTTTTTTGTGTGATTGCAAAGATGTCCCGTCTCTCCGTGCTACTTACAAGATTCTTAGTCATTTTTTTTTCTGTCAGCCTCAGACAGATTTATTAATTTCCTCGAAAGAAGAACTGTGAAAAAAGGAAAAACAACGTCTTCTAATGCTTCTAATGCACTCTGGGATACTCGCTGCT
The DNA here is from genome assembly GCF_059441175.1 of Urocampus carinirostris. NCBI lineage: Eukaryota > Metazoa > Chordata > Actinopteri > Syngnathiformes > Syngnathidae > Urocampus > Urocampus carinirostris. The sequence goes on from NC_142357.1 coordinate 15,807,560, forward strand.
TTTTCTTTTGTTTAGGTACCTAGCAAGACCTTTGTCTGTGTGATTTATCTTCGTGTGGTCTTATTAAAATATATTTGTTACAAAACTCTATATTGTATATGAGTAAGTGAAGTGTTTTCTTCCCATTTATTCGGCCAAAAACACTTAAATCGTTAGCGGTTATACAGTTCATTTATCAACTGACCTTTGAATGTCTCACCAAAAACAGCATATACAAAAAGTGAATGTCCAAAGGTGTGCAGTGCTTTGTCTTTGTTTTTACATCAGCGTATGCATGAACATGACATTTTACTCATATTGTTCAGTTCCTTGTTGTATGATTTTGACAGTATTGAGACAAAAGCTGGTGGACCCAAGTGAAGAGAAGCAGGAACTGAGACAGGAGTGCTTAACATAAGGATGTTTTTAAATAACCAAGCCAGAAACTGTGTAAAAAACAAACGAGGGGGTCACAAAGCAAATAACATGTCCAAACAAATACAAAACTAACAATATCCAAACCAAAAACAAAGACCGGACAAAAAAATCAAATGCAAGGAACGAAGTAACATCAAACAAATCGGCATTAAACTATGGAAGTTGGGCTTAGGTGTGGCTTACTCCCCAGTTGGCACCCTCTGGGGGAAAGTGACATGCCGCATTCTAACAAGGGAGCACATATTTAGGTGTCCCACCAATAGTAAACTGTTGGCAGCACATGGAAGGGGACGTAACTTATGAAGAAACAAGAAACCAACGGTAAACCAATGGGACACGCAACAACAGGATTCTTATATCTTACTTAGAAAATTATCTTTGCAATACAACTTGCTTGGAAATACAAAGAAAATGTCTGTCCTATACTGCTGACTTCAAGCCAAAATTTAAGAATCTCACTGAAAACTAACCAACCTTAAAGCAGCAATAAAGTGGTGAAAGCAGTGTCAGATGATACAAAGAGGATAAGTCACTAGCCAAACGAACGGATAGAAAACATGGATAGTGCCTAGACATGAGGAAAGAGGTCTTTGAGTGGTTTGAAGCCCAGAGAGAAAATGGACAAGGAGTGTCTTGGCTAGGTGTTTGTTTGGAAGGTCTCAAGTTTTTACACCCCAAGAAATATGAAAAGGGTATGCTGTTTCCACAGGTTGGTGTACACGTTTTGTGTGGAGTCCTCATCCTTTGTCCTGATGGTGTTTGGGATGGACCATGTCTCATTTTACAATCATTTTTGTGTTTTGTAATTGTATTTTTTGGCGGAATCTTGCTGCAACAATCAAGTCAAAATAGAGTTTGAGATTGTGGAAAACTGCAACACCGATAGAGTCAAAGAAGAAAATGCGGAATACAAAAACGGTGTAAAAGTGCCTCCCATCAGAATGCTGCTTGAACTTACAGTAAAAAGTTTCAAATTGTTTAATTTTTACTACCAGAGAACTATTCCTTTATTATCTACAAATTTAAAAAAAAATAGTTGTGTTGGTACATGTTTCATTATTACTTTGGGTATGTATTTGTATTAATTTGGAAACCCACCGCTGTGCTACATCATTCAAAGGCTAGCCACTTAATAATGAGCATGCTGATAAGGTCGTCGCCCGTGGCTTGCTAATGAGTTTGGTTGAGTAGAAGTGGTCTGGCTTCCAGGGGAAGGTGTGACAGCACGAAACAGAGCCACCAACAACCAGACAATTGAAAGTTGGCTAAACAACAGAGAGGTTGTGGCATATTAAGCCTCAATCCGCCTACTACCAGTAGAGCCATGGAGACAACATCTAAAAAACTAGTTGCGTTACCACTGTACCAGTTTTACCTCCTCAGCGACTGGCCTACGTACAACTGACCTACATAACTGACTTATATTTTCAAGCTAGCTAGCAACGGCTCAACCAAGCTTATATAGTTACACATCCTCTTATTGACACAGGCAACGACAGAGCAGGTATGAAGAGTGAGATGTTGCTGTCCATCATGTAGTGTGTCCTGAACTCTAATCTGAAAAATACTATTGTCCTGAGATTAATACTTCAATCCTTCACCAAATTTATCATGTCTAGGTAGTAGAGTTCTCTAAGTCTCTAAGTTTATGCCTGTTTTTGTGTGACAGGCAAACATTAAACAGCTCTCCCTATCTAGCCTGCTGCTGCATCTTAATTGCCAGGTAAAAGAGCAAGCTATATCAATGTGTCCACCTTTCTCAGAAGCAAATTATGACAGAGGCGAACAGCTACAGTAGCAAATTTGCATAAACACATGAAAAAAGTTCATCAACATGTTGCTGATATGAACAAACACCTGTAAATCTGCTGTTACTATGGCTTTGCTTTTTTGGTTTGACTCTCTTGAATTCTGCTCTCTAACAGTTGTCGAAGTTTAAATATTGTATTGTTTGTACTGGAAAAGGTTTTTAGATGATTTTGTTTACACTAATTGCACTTTAGAACTTCAGCTTCAAAATATTCTGCAAGGTATCGTTGACCTGTTGATGTTGTTATACTTGTATTTTTGTTACATTGCTGATTTTTTTATCTGATTCTCTTGGCCTTTCATCCGAAACAGTTGTATCCTAAATAATTATATTTATTTTCTTTAAACTCTTGAAGTTTTAAAATTTACAATTCAAATAATTGTAATTTATTATAAAAAGTGAAACATTTTAGTGCATAAAATATTTGTGCTGCCCATCTATCAATTTTCTGCACCGCCTATCCTCAAGATTAGTGCGGGAGTTTTGGAGCCCATCTCAGCTATTTTTGGGCAGTGGGCAGGTGACACCCTGAACTGGTTGCCAGCCAGTTGCAGAGCACTCAGAGACAGACAACCAATCACACACTCACTCGTAACTAAGGACTCATTAAGTCGGAGTCACCAATTAACCTGCCGTGTATGTTTGGGAATGTGGGAAGAAACGAGAGTGCCTGGAGGAAACCCATGAAGGCACAAAGGAGAACATGCAAACTCAGCACAGGAAGGCCGGTAGCTGGATTTGAACACGGGAGCTGGGAACTGCTGACCACTCAGCTTTGTGCCACCATACATTCATCCATCTCCCCCTGTTTAGCATAAATATAAACCAAATCAAAGCTGGTTCAATGATCATGACATTTCCAAGCAAAAACTATAGATATTGGATCAGTATTAATCAATACTCCCATGTATTTACTTAGTTCTGATCTGTGCAAAAATTCCCAGTATCGCCCACCACTACCTCTTAGTGGACGTGGGCCTTTGGCACGATAGCTGGGTCACCTCCAGGAACACCGACGCCGTGCTTTGCCCCTTGGTAATCCATCTTGCAGCCGCATCGGTCCGCTTGTAAAGCACCCTCATGCATTCCAAGCGGCGAGACGACCAGCCCTCTCGCCGTCACAGCATCCGACCACCCCCTACCACCTCCAGCGGCGCCTTTGACGCACGGTCACAAATAAACGGCACAACCCTGACAAGGACGAACATGTTTATTTTTACATACGCAGCACGTATGTTGTGCATCTCATTAATTAAAAGTACTGCCACGACAAGGACGAAGCTCTTTGCGAATCTTCACTCATACCAGGTAATTAAGAGATGATTACGGTATGTTTCTGCCTTCCAGCAGCTTTGCAACCACCTTCATAGTACCTTGACTTACACGGTGATTTTCTAAGGCAAAATTCAGTTATATTCGTAAATCGGATCAATGTGTTCCATTGAATTTAAAGGCCATTACATCATGTCTGAGTTAAAAATATATATATATTTTCTCGATCAAACTATTCCACTAAAATTATTCCACATTTCTGGATTCACCTCCTCAGTAGCTTGTGTTGTTATAGTAAAATGCATCGCTAAATATTCAGATATATAGATGGATAGATAGATAGATAGATAGATAGATAGATAGATAGATAGATAGATAGATAGATAGATAGATAGATAGATAGATAGATAGATAGATAGATAGATAGATAGATAGATAGATAGATAGATAGATAGATAGATAGATAGATAGATAGATAGATAGATAGATAGATAGATAGATAGATAGATAGATAGATAGATATATTATTCATCCCCGCAGGGAAATTCACATTTCCAGCAGAATCCATGTGCTGAGAACAATACAATAATAAAGCAAAAAGAATACAATATACAAATACCCATTGTGACGTGCTAATACCCACTGTAGCGTGTTATATAGAGTATCTAGATAGTGCTACACAGAATACACATTGCAATAAAACACAGTAATATGCAATGTAGGGGGTGTGGTTTAATGTGGGCCTTTACTCCGCCGGGTGGAGTTAAAGAGCCTCATGGCATGAGGAAGAAAATATCTCTTCAGTCTGTCCGTGGTACAAGACTCTGACAGCAGTTTGTCGCTCAAGCCGCTCTTCTGTCTGGATATAATGCTGTGTAGTGGATGTGTCATAGTGTATGCGTTTTCAGCTATAAATATTTGTATTATTTCAGTCATTTCATTCTCCTTTATTGAATTAATGGAAATTGATTCACCTTATGTTCATCCTTATGTTTTAATGTACTTATTTACTACATGTTTTATTCACTTTGCGGCTCAATGTACCCAATCATCCAGTCGTTATAAAGTCTCTACATTGTTTCAATGGGTGTTCTGATTTACTTCTGGATAAAGTTGGGTGGATTAAACCATGTACCAATATTATCTATACTTGGATCGGATCAATACTATTGCTCCTCCACCAATTTATCTATGTAGATGCATAACAAAAAAGAAAATCAGAATACACATAAAAAACTCATTCTGCAGAGAGCAATGAGCCTCAACAAAATGTTAACATCAATTCAACTTAACTTCAACTTTATTGTCAAATAGGCTATATGCACAACATATATTACAGATTGCTTCCTCTACTTCCACGACTAGTGATCCCAAGAGCCAAGAAGAGAACCGCAGGTTTGAGAGTGTTCTCCATTCGGGCCCCGATGTTGTGGAATACTCTGCCCCCTGAGATTCGATTGGCAACCTCAATGGAACTGTTCAAATCTCGGCTTAAAACACACTTCTATTCTATAGCTTATGAATGACCTATATTTTTTGTTGACAATATCTGTTTATTAATTGTTATTACAACATCCATTGCAGCCTAGTCATCCTGGAAGGGGGATTACCTCATGTGCGGTCCCTTCCCAAGATTTCTTCATTTTCCTCACGTTGAGGTTTTTGAGTTTTTCCTTTCCCTCATGTAGGTTTTAGATTAGGAGATGGTGTCATCATAGTCTGTGGTTTGCAATCATCTGTGGTCTGTGCAACCCTTTGAGATTCCTTGTGTTTAAAGGCTATGCGAATAAACATGACTTGAATTGACTTGACTCTTCTCCGCATGCAACAATGCAATACATATGGCACATTAAAAATAACCAATATCAGCAAGAGAAAATAGTAGCAAGTCTTTCTTTTGAAAACAAAAAAAAAACAAAAACTAGTTTTGAATAAAATAACATGTGAAAAAACTGAAAATCTGTTGTCACGAAGGCAACATAGCCAATGAAAGACAATTGACACCATTCATTTATATTTATATTTATTTATATTATTTTTATTTATATAAATATTCCCATTTATTTTTATATATTGTTAAAGTTTTCAATGTAGTTTTTTGATAATGAATGAAACATTTTTAGTGCCTACAATCTTTTTGCTGTCTTTATGGTAATGGGGAAGGGTACAATTATTCAATGATCATGACAATTACAAGCAAATAATTTCGGTATTGCATCAATATCGATCCACCCTACTATGTATTCACTTGGATTGCATCAATAGCAACATTTCTGCTATTTCTACCGTTACTGATGGACGGGTCTTGCCTTGAGTCGTATCAAACCACCTGGACAAAGGACTGGTAGAAGTTCAGATTTTTGCAAGTATTTGCTGACTATTTTTGGTTTTGTTAAAGCTCGTAGTCTTTTTCCCACTAGAGTATATAAATGATGGTCAGTCATTTTGAAAGCACAGTTGTGAAATCTTCACAACTTTGTACTGTACATACAAGCTCAGAATATTCTTTTTTATTTGTTTTAATGTAATAAAAACCTCAACAAAAATGCTCCTTCAGCGTTTGATTGTACCCATTCGGTCTCGCAACCCAGATGTTGATTTAAAAAATGTGGCGAAAAGCAAAAGCTCCTCCTTCACCCATTTGGGGTTTTGTATTGTTTTTACTCCTTTGCCCAGCTGAAAAGTCGATGACGTGCTCCAAGTATACGATTGTTGAATCCAATTGTTGAAAACATCACTTTAGTCCTTGAGCACAGTAAACCTGTTCTGAGGTAGCCTCACCTGTGTCATTGCCGCACTTGTGTAGCTGTCAGCCGCGTAATAAAAACTTGAAGGCAAGCGCAGGTATTTTGTATGTCACCGCTGATCCCCGACAAAGAATATGTTAAAAGAAATGTCTTAGGTAGCCATATTTGTGAAACACGTCTGTCCAGTAAACCCAAGCAAAACTTTTAACCGGTTATGTCCAAAACGCACTCCAATATGGCTAAATCTATTTACGATTGCTGTATTAGAGCATTTATTGTCACAGGATGGGAAAATTTATCTCAACTTCAAAGACCAACTTTAAAATACAGTATTTTCACGACTATACAGTAAGGCACACCCCCCAAAATATTTTTTGTCATATATTTCCTAAACATAAGGTGCACCGGAAAATAAGACGCTACAGTGGAAACACCAACAAAACAGTCAGATAGTTCAGTCAAACTTATTACCCCATAACATTCCGACGGCTAGCAAAGAAGCAAATACGTGTCTATGACACTTACGGATACGGTGTCTATATGATATCACCAATCACTCAAATTCGTCGTTACAAATACCTTTAAACTCTTGGGATTCAAGAAATGCCAACCATTTCCTAGTTTCTATTTTCTTTTTGGCTGGCAACTGTGTGGACAGCAAAGTAAGAATTTCATTGTACAGGGAAATGGGATTCTATACTGCGCATACGACAATAAACATTTTGAACTGAATTGAATTGAATTTAAAAATAGACTCATCACAGAAACATCAAGAAACAAGTTACTGGGAAATATAAAGCCGGGGTAGCTCACCAAAGTCGTCTTGCAGCCATCACGTTCGATAATGATATGGGAACCTGATTGTAGTAAATCCAACCGTGTAAAATATTTACGTACTCCAAAACTCGCAATATTGCAGATAAATATAAGAAAAAATATGACGAGGAGCATCTGCATCAATATATGTTGCTTGTTGCTAGCTGTCTGTTTAGCCCCATAATTCCTGTTTACAAATACAGTCTGTATTACAGACAGTATTATTACTTATCTTTACTTATCTTTTGAGAAGGAAATTAAATATTTTTGAGATGGAATGTTTCAGGAGCATGTTAGGAGTGACAAGATTGGATAGATTGAGACATGAAATTGTGAGAGACAGAACTGGAGTAGTAGTGGAACTGAGCAAGCGTCTGGATAAGAGAGTACTCAGTTGGTTTGGACTCATGGAGAGGATGGATAAGGAGCGAATGTTGAATAGGATCTACAGAGCAGAAGTAAATGGAAGGAGACCAAGAGGACGACCGCAATTGACGTGGATGGATAGTGTTATGAGTGCTTTGCAGGAAAGAGGTCTAAATATGATGGAAGCTACAGCTCTTGTTGGTGATAGGAATGAGTGGAGAGGTGTTGTGAAAGGATAGTGGGATGTTTGGACGCGTTCTAAGGGAAGGGCAGGGCACCCGTATGATGCGGCAGGGGTTTTGCTATTTGAGTCATGCTGGACATTTTAAGTAATCCTCACAGACCTTCTAATCACCTGAAAGAGGACAGTTTGATGATGATCCACAAAACACCAAACTTTACCAATTTTACGGAAGGATTTCCTCGCCCGGCGAGATGCAGTAGCTCTTCTTGTGATGCTTGGATTGTCTTCCAAATCTTTTTTGTTTTTGCATCAAGAACCACAGTCATTGCCGCCAGCAGCTTTAATTTAGTTTTATATCAGCAGCAGTGTGTTTATTTCTAAACACGAGTGTTGTGTTTTGCTGGGATAAGCCTTCACATTCAGTCACGACGTGTAATGCTTCAACTTTCTACAAGCTTTGGGAAATTACGTGTCCTTAATCTTGCTAAACCATCAAAAAAGTAGAAAACACAAGTTCCCCTGGGGAGGATGCAAAGCGGCAGGGGTGGGGGTTGTAAGGAGAAGCGGGGTGGTGCTTTGTGGGTTAGAGGATGTTCTGCTGTAGTCAGCATTGGCCTGAATTCCAACAATATACTCCTGAAGGATGAAACACACCAGCTGGTGGACTAAGTACCCTCGCCTTTCTCTATAAACCTCAAGACCCCAGCACCCCTCCAGTGTATGATGATGCACATCAGAGACAAGTCATCATCTTCACAGCCACCACCTCACCTCAGCCCCCATCAAGCCACCCAAATGTGCACCTGTACTCCATTTCTCATTCGGACCCGGCGGAGAGCTGTAAGCCTTGTTTGCTCTGCTGCTAATCCTCGCTAGGAAACAGCTTTCCCAGGATTAGCATCCGGCCGTGTGTGTGTACACTTCTGTGTGTTTTCTGTCTGTGAGGACCCTTAGTACGAGTTGATGTGAGGGAGTTAAAGCAGTAGGCTTGTAACTCTTCTCTTCTATGGATTATTTACAATATTTTGAGAACCATGGAAACCAGTACGGTTTTATGTTAGGGAGCAAACCCCATACCCAAAAATAATCTAGAGAGGGATGGGAGCCACAAGGCTGTATTTGACCAAGTACACCACAGTAAGTGGTGCCACAGCAACCCTGGCGGTTGAGGGATCCATAAGCCATAAACCGTGATAAGAACAAACAGTTTCAACCTTAACGGTTGACCTCAACAAATATAGCTCTTTCCACTCTAGGAAGCTAGCTGAGGTTAATATTTCCTAAAGTGTAAACGTTGGATCACCAAAAATATTTGACACAATAAAAGGTTCACTCTGTGACATGAAACTTTGATTTGTTTCGGATTTAATGATTACATTGCAAAAGTAGCGGCATACAAGATTCCCCCCACCCCAAAAAAGGGTTCATCTGTCCAGTGCGGCATGGCGGCTAGGTGGTTAGAACGGAGCCCCACGGCGTGGAGGTCCAAGGTTCGTTTACAGCTACTGCCGCCTCCCCGTGGGGAGTTTGCTCGTTCTCTCGATGCCCGTGTGGGTTTCCTCCAGGCACTCCGGTATCCTCACACATTAAAAAAAAATGCATGTCAGGTTTATTGGCTGGTCCAAATTGTCATGGACCAGCCAATAAACCTGGAAGTGCGAATGAGCAAGTGTGTCTTTGTGTGCCCTGCGACTGGCTGGCAACCAATTCAGGGTGTCCCCTGCCCTCTGCCTGAAGGTAGTTGGGATCGGCTCCAGCACCCCCGCGACCCGACCGAGAAGAGGTGGTACAGATAATGGATGGATGGATGGATATCTGTCCAGTGACCATAGTAAAACAACAACAAAACTTTGTCCAACTTTATTTCAGGTCACTTAGTTATTGGGGTTCTCATCGTCAGAACACCATCTTTGATTCCTTCTCTCGTTCCGTAAAAAGCGTCAGGTCGTCGTGTTAAAAGTGCCGGTGGAGATGAAAGCCTATGAGCGTGGATCTGGGAAAAAGAAAACGGTAATTTCCCTCAGCTTCCAAATTTTGTGTGCTTGTAAATAGCCGAGATAAAAGCCGCTACCGCCTGCTTGTACTTAATATTCCCATTAGACTTCTAACAATGGCGGCTTTTGTACGCCCCCATGTAGTGAGGTGAATACAAACTCCTTTTGCCTCCAGTGCTTTGCCGAGCACAGTTCAATCAGAAAATTTCGCTCGGCAAAAGTGAAAGAAGAAAACACGGCAGGAACAAAAGGGGAGTTGCAGATGGGGAATTGTGGCAGGTGAGAGCTAGAGCAGATGAACAACACAGAGAAAGCGGAAAATGTAGGAGCCTGATTGGAGTTAACAAATTCTGCTGACAGTCGCTCATGTAACTTCTGCCCTGATGCTCGGACAGACGCCCTGAGCGGCTGCGAAACATAATTGTGAGCTGAAGGTGCTTTAACGACAAGTGTTAAAAGATAGATTGGATGAAGTCCCAGTGTAAATTTCCGACTGACATCAGCAATACTACAAGGAAGGACTATAAAACCAGAAAATCAATAATCAAAGAACAGACCAATCTACCAACTGACACAATGACCTAGTGTCATGTCCACTGTTCAGATCCAAAGAACTGACTTCTGGTGGTTTGAGAAAAGACATTCTGAGAAGTAGGGTTGGCCGACATGGGAGTTTTGGTATTTAATTGATCGAAGTAAACACAAGGCAGTATTGATCAATACCAATCTAATACGAATATTTTTGCCTTAAAATGACATGATCATTGAATAATTGAACTATTCCCCCTTCGGTCAGTTTATTATTTTGATAAAAGCAGCACAACAATTTTAGGCTCCTAAATTGTCTCATTAAAAAAGAAAAAACTATATTGCAAACATCAAAAGTATATAAAGATTAAAAGAAATATAAGTTTTTGTCTTAAAACTATTTGAGACGAAAAAACAAGACAGTCAAACCAATAAAGCAACAGCGTAACAAAAATACAAATACTCTAAAGCAGAGTCAACAAAACTAATGAAGGACCTTCCTTTGCACAATATCTTGAAAATAAAGTACGTACTGCAAAAAATCAATTGTCTCTTTTGACCTTTGCCATTGTGACAGCGAATATGCAGGCTTTTGATCAGGAACAGTTCTATGTTTACAATTTTGGTTCGTGCATGTTAAACTTTTTTCTTATTTTTAGGTAAATCTGTGGTGTCGCCACAGTGGCAGACCACTTTTTCATACAAAATAAACTTGGCATTGTCCATTTCTGTAGTTGGAAAAACATTCATTCCACGCAGTGTTTTCTATTTGTCTCTGTAGTTTTTAGCTTCTGGTGGAGTTGGGCACATATATTTGACCTTCTCTTTTGCCTGGCAGGTATGATGCAGCAGCGCGCAAGGCATGGAGAATGCTAAAATTATGCCTGCCTATCACACATTTGGGCATACAGATAGGAAGTGGCAGGCACACTGGGTGAGAGAGGGAAGGGCTGCTCCATCTACATAGAGAAGCTGTGCTTGAGGAAATAGGACTATACTATTATAAAGTATTAATCTGATCCAAGTAGTAATGTCGATATTTTGATTGAAATGCCTACCACTTCTGAGAAAAAACACAACATCATAATCACCTCCACTTTGTCTGCTGTATCCTTAGTGTGGACCAGAATGTCACCAGAAACATTTGAGTGCTTTTGGGGACACTTTTCTTTTGGTGGAGGATCAGTCTGGCTCCCCGCTTCCCCGGATGGATGACGGCCTTGTGTGCCAAATACATTTTTCATTAACAGGATTACTGTCCAGCAGCAGACACACACCCCAGAATGTGTCCGTGCATGTGTGGGTTCTCTGACTGCCAATTGATTTAATCACTTATCATTTCCGCCTCTTTTCTCCCGTTGTGCCGCCAAGCAACCAGAGCCAATCAACCCACTCCAATCCCAGCAACATGTCGCTTTCCAAGACCACAGAAAACCTCAACGGATGGATCAGCTCGGCAGTCTCAGTGGACAAACCCACATACTTTTTTTTCCTGAACCAAAAAAGTGACGGTGAAGCTTTGGGTTAATTGATTCCGTTCATTTTTTACAGTTTAATGCAAGAGGTGATATTTGATGGCCACACTGAATCAGCTTCACAGATACATGTTCTTTTTATTTTAAGGACACATTAGCTAGGTGTGCTACAAGGTGGCTGACTGGTTAGCATGTACACCTCAACATACTGAGTCTGATTCCAGAACCAGGCTACCTGTGTTCTTAGGGCCCGGTCACACAGCCGTTTGCGTCTGTATTGCGGGTAAAATTTTGCATTTTTTTTTTTTGCCCGTGGTTGCCCGCAATGGAAAATGCGCAAAATTGGCCAACCCGCTGTTCATCGGTGGTATGCCCGCAAAACAGACGCCGGCGACTGTTCCGCTTCCTCATTGCGTCATTTCCGCATTCTACTACAACCACTTTTACCTCGTTTTATCTCACTTTTATATCACTTTTAGGGAATGTATAGGCGAACATATAACCAAATCCACTTCGTCTTGCATTTGTTGGGAATGTAATACAACTTAAACCATTCCGTCTTTGTATTTGTTGTGAATGTAATCGAACGGTAATGCACGCCGTATACAAATCACTTTTGAGCAGGTAACATGTTTATTTTGCCTTTTTCTATTCAAATCGCTCGTATTGAAACTGTTATGCACTCTACCATAAAGCTTTTTTCTGCATAATAAGCTTTACGGTAGAGTGCATAACAGTTCTCAAAAGTGATTTATATACGGTGTGCATTACCGTTCGATTACGTTCACAACAAAAACAAAGACAGAATGGTTTAAGTTGTATTACATTCCCAACAAATGCAAGACGAAGTGGATTTGGTTATATGTTCGCCATTACATTCCCTAAAAGTGACATAAAACGAGGTAAAAGTGGTTGTTGTTGCGAGGGGATGCAAAGCTCGGCAGGGATGCATTTCTCGGCATAACACCGGGCTGTAGAAATCATAACCGCTCAAGAAACAGTCCCGTGAAGATCAAGATTTCAAGCTATGGCACCGAAGAAGCCAATATGTTATTATTGTAATAGTTTTTCATTTTGATTTTATTATCTTGTTATGAAATGAAAAGAAATGTCAAGAAATAAAAATGGATTAAGACGAGGTCACTACGGTGACGGGGATCCATGTCCACCCCTTGACGTCTCGAGCACAGCTGACGTGTGCTCGGCAAATCGCGCTGTATATACGCGGAGAAAGGCGTTTGACCGTCACACGCGTAGCACGCTAATTTCACGTAATAACACCGCGATACAGGCGCAGAACATGCTATGACCGTGCTCCACCCACGATTATCCGCTGAAATTTCGCGTCCTACCCATGTGTAACCACGCCCTGGCCGCGGCCATAGCACGTCGTTCCGCGTCATTTCCGCGTCATTACCTCGTGTGCCGCCCGCGGTTACACGTGGTCTAAAGTTTTAAGGGCAGCGAAAAACTTTTTCGCGCGGCCAACCGCGTGTGAATTTCCGACCGCGTGTAAAGCACTGCTGTATCTCGTCTATATGGCGATCTCAAAGCGTCCAACAGCGTCTGCTTCACGGGCAGAAATTTCTGGCCGTGATTCAGCCTCGATACGCCCGTGAAAGACTTGGCGACCGGGTCCTAAAGTTTTGAGCTGCGCAAAACTTTTTCGCGCTGCCAACCGCGTGTGAATTTCCGACCGCGTGTAAAGCACTGCTGTATCTCGGCTGTATGGCGATCTCAAAGCATCCAACAGCGTCTGCTTCACAGGCAGAAATTTCTGGCCGTGATTCAGACGCAAATGGCTGTGTGACCGGGCCCTCAGTTAGCTGATATAGACAAGCATGTAATATAATACTGTAAAAACCTTAAAACTGGCGCCACATCAGAAATTATGTGCATTTTGGATTGTATTAGCAATGCCATTTCAATTTGGAAACATATGCTTTCAGCTCAACACAAAATGGGGTATAAACCATAAATATATGACACAAAATGTAACAACAAAAGGAAGCAAGTACAACTAGGAATTTCAATGACGTGAATCTGGGCCACATACACTGACAACTGTATTCAATTAGAATTGTGAACCCCTGCAGATTTTGACCTTGGGCCATGCTGCACTTTGACCTGGAGTAATATTCTGAAAATGGAACTATCTGCAAAACTTGGCAGTTTGAGGCTGATATGATCAAAACCCTGAATGACATTAGGTCATGAACTTTGGACCAATAACCGTGTTTATTTTGGAGCTGGAAGAAAAAATAATTGGGACCCAGTGCTCAAGGGTTTTGGTCCAGAAAAGTAACATTTGGAACTGCAACCACATGCACAAAACAACGTTAAGCTAAGGGCATTCAGCTAGCCGCCGTATTCATGTGTGTGAGTGGAAGTTGTGTTGCGTTTAAAGAGTTAAAAGTTTATGCCATGTGAAGAAGTCTAATTACAACATGAAAGGTGGCGCTGTAATTAGTGGAGGAAAAGGCCTTACAGGAAAGATAAAAAGAAATTTCCAGAATGAAGAACGGCTACAGTTAAAAGAACACGCACACAAGGGAAACACAAATACACACACACGCTTGTGTTTTCCCCTATCCTGGGTTGCAACCTCAGCAGGAAACATGCCGCTTGCAGCAGAAATAAAAACTTTACACGAACATTCTTATCTATAAAAAAAGCAATCAACATTTTTCATCACTTTGATTGACAGATCCATTTTTGTTGATCCCGGGCATAAGCGTCAGTAGGATAGCCTCCTTTTAGTCATCGTGTCGTTGAGATGAGCCATTATCGGATCGTGAAAACAGGACACTTGTTTTCCCTTGATAGCTTTCACATGGTTTGGATGGGGTTGAGCTTGCCTTGCCTCCTCAATGAGACTCCTCTACAAATCAAGCAAGGTCAAAGGCTCATTTTGGCTGCTTTCTTACCGGGGACATTTTTTAAACATGGTTGGATGGATCAATCTAAATATCAATATTATCGATACTAAACAAAGCACTTTGTTTTGATCAATACTATTGTTCTGTTCTTGATTCATTATTCATCCACCAAATTCCTCAAAAAGCCACTTTTCTATATTGATAGCGCAGTCCTCTCTCTCAGCCGGTGCCCTCTGCCACTCTATGTTTATGCCTGATGAGTGACTGACAGGCACACTTTAGCACCTACCTGGCCTTTCGCTGCATCCTGCCTGCCAGGCAGAAAATAATACCAAATATATGTGGCCATTCCTACCCGAAGAGACTAACAGAATGAGGCTGCAAGGTGTGGACTGTTTTTTTTTCAATAACAGAAAAGGACAAAGCTGAGTGTCATTTAAGTGCTACTGAAGCAAAGCTACTTACTTTTCCTAATAGATCTGAAAAAAAGTTCACATTTCATATTGGGCAAAGAGCTGCAACAAAGGTTTAAACATGCTACTGTTGCTGAACAAAAA
The DNA here is from genome assembly GCF_059441175.1 of Urocampus carinirostris. Classification (NCBI taxonomy): domain Eukaryota; kingdom Metazoa; phylum Chordata; class Actinopteri; order Syngnathiformes; family Syngnathidae; genus Urocampus; species Urocampus carinirostris. The sequence continues at coordinate 15,822,605 of NC_142357.1, forward strand.
CCTGTAAATCTATTGTCACTATGGCAACAGAGCCATAAGGGCATCTTCATTACACTAAATACAAGTCTCGCAAGTGCAGATGTTCGTTGACAGACTGACAAGTAGTGAATGTCAGCACTGAGTTTAAATAGGAGGGAAGCCAATCAGGCATCGAGCAGCAGCAGGCGCCAAACGGGCAGGCCCAAGTGAGGGTAATGGGCAACCGTGACATCTTGTTTTTTCTTCAGAAACATTTTGTCATAGAAATATTTCCATTTTTGTTTTACCGTTTGAGTTTTTTATTGTAGTTTATAATAGAAAAAAGTGAAATTTTTAGCGACTAAAATATTTGTGCTGTGTTTATCGTAAATTTACTCAAAGGGGGCTTTAATTAATGAATGATCATTGCCTGGCAAGGATTGATATAAATATTCCCAGTATCAACCACCCCTATTTTTTGAACCACAAACAGTACTATTTTAAGTCTGTTTTCAAGAAGCTTTTAATCACATTTGAATAAAGTTGTTGGAGATTTTTCTGATTCCTTAATTGTTGAAATAATTTTATTTACATTAGCAGCATATTTCAATAGTATTATTTCTCCTATAAGCTTTTGCCAAGCCCATTCCAAAGAAGTTCCAGGAAGGTTTTATAAATCTTTTAAGGGTTTACTAATCGTGTTTGTTATTATAATTAGCTGTGGTGGGCTTATTTCTTGAAACAAGTTATTAGTTATATTTACTCACTACTTTTTCCAAAAAGTAACTGAGTTGGTAACAGATTATTCTAAAGTAAAAGTAACTAGTTACAAGGAAATAAAACTATTTCCATTACTTTAAAAATAAGTTGTATGTAAAAATAATTTGACATTTTTTGAGCATTATCTCAATGGAATGGAGAAGAACAGCCCGATAGTTGTGTTATAGAAGCTTGTAATATTTATTGCACTTCACTAGAAACAGATTTATCTCACACTTGAAGTGCAACAAAAATAAAAAGTAAACACTATAATAAAACAACAATCAGCAGTAAACAATACAAAGTGAATTTGAAAAATAAATATAACTCTCACAACCTGAGGCAACTCGTGAAGTAGACATATGCTACTGTACCTCGAGTATTTTGTACATAACAAAAGTCAACTGTAAAACCATATAAAGGGATTTTTACTCTATAAAATACACTACAATACCTAGTCAGATGTCTGCTCAGGTAAAGACAAGTCATGTCAAGTCTTGTTCATTTGTATAGCCTTAGACGCAAGAAGTCTCAAATGGCTACACAGACCAAAGGCATTTAAAGACTGCAGACTATTAGATAGACAGATACTTTATTCATCCCGCAGGGAAATTCACATTTCCAGCAGCATCTCTGCGCTGAGAACAATACAATAATAAAGCAAAAAGAATACAATATACAAATACCCAATGTGACGTGCTAATACCCACTGTAGCGTGTTATATAAATTATCTAGATAGTGCTACGCAGAATACATATTGCAATAAAATTCGGTAATATGCAATGTAGGGGGTGTGGTTTAATGTGGGCCTTTACTCTGCCGGGTGGAGTTAAAGAGCCTCATGGCATGAGGAAGAAAATATCTTTTCAGTCTGTCCGTGGTAGTGTATTATCACACTATCTCCTGATTTAAGGCCTACATGAGGGCAAGGAAAAACGCAAAACCTCAGCATGAGGAAAATGAAACATACGCTACTGTACTTCAAGTATTTTCACAGAACAAAAGTAGACACTTCAACAATATAAACTATGTTTAATACTGCAGTGTAATATAAATCCGGCTTCAACGTCGCTAAACAGAGACATGAAAGCCGGGGGGAATCGGAGAGGAGGCGGACTTGCTAACACGAGGTGGTGTATCCCTGGATTCTCACAAAGAAAAGATTTCCATCTGCCGCAGGAATGTCGAACTTTTGGACTGGCGTGACGTCATCCACTCCGCTACAAGCACCCTCGGGCATCATGTTAATCTGTTAATAAACAACGGGGTAGACTGCTGGAAGTGTGAATTTCCCTACGGGGATGAATAAAGTATATATCTATCTATCTATCTATCTAAATAAACCAAACTCTTTACATGAAACACTGGCCAAGTATAAATGGACCACTGCACTTCAAATATTTTGTTCACATCAAAAGTCAACAGTTTAACAATATAGAGTGATGATCAAATCCCTCTCTCGATGTGATGTTATTTGCTCAATAAAACAAGAACTACATTAATGCCACATTGTCACTGAGCGTGTGCAGTATGTCTCCTAATGTTTACAGTTGTATGTTATGGTTTACTCGCGAGTGACATGAAAGTAAACACCCATCCACCCCAACATGCTTTTTCTTAGTTTATTCAAAATAACACACCAATTTTGACTGTCAGTAACAGTAACGGCGTTGAAACGGCAGTATAAATAATTTGTTAAATGACCCAGTTGCGTAACGACTTTGCTCCGAACATTGGCTATTAAGTACTTTGAATTATTTCCCCACTCGTGGTTTAAGGCCCATTTTCAACATGAAGCCTCAACAGACTGGTTTTGTTGCATGAACCAATGACGTCATTTCAGATGTTAGGAAGGATGTCTTTTAAGATAACCACAAAAGTCCATTTGTGATCGATTCTTTGCCTTGAGGATAAAATGACTTGGATGAAAGTGATCATTCTCAGCCAGAGATCAAAGTACCCGTCTTTTCCAATATCAGTTCCAGAAGGTTAATTCTGGATTTTCAGAGGCCTGATCCAAGTGTGTATCAAATATTTTTCAAGTGGGTTAAAGCAAGTTTCCAAAATGTCTGAAGTAGACCACCAATGATGCCGAAATGGATTAAAAATTGTCTCAAGGAAGTCCATTGTTGTATAAATGCATATCGAACAAATAGGGCTCCAAATGGCATATTACCACTGAACTCTGAACATCTCTGCCTACAGCTGACGGTTACTGAAACGAGTTATGTACCAGTCATTTCCTTGATGTCTTCCTCTCCTTCTGCCAACCTCAATTTTGCTCTGGAGAATGATCTTGGTCACTCATCTTGTGACATGACCATACTACTGTAGCTTTTTGTTTGCGCACAGCAAACAACTATGGTTTGCGGCCTCTGATAGTTTTTAGCACTTTCATTCGTCACACCAGTTCTATTGATCCGATTTTATTTCTACTAGTTTACCATGATGGATTTGGGGTACTTCAAAATTGAGAAAGAACGGGACCGACACCTCCAACGTGATAATATCAGCAATGTACAATCACATTGTCATCACAGTTTGGTTATTGAAGCAGGAAAATGGTAAACAGAAAATACCTGTTTGAATTACAGTCCCAACACAAACACAAATAAAAAAAAAGCTGAAAGATAAGTTTATTCGAGCTCATCTATAAAATACGCACATATGATGAATGAACTGACCGACTAGAGATGGCAGCAGAGATTAACCAACTTTCAAATTCCAAACAGCATTTTAGAGTTTTCAAAAAATCTTTCACAACATTACCGTTGTGTCAATTTTGTTCAGATTTCTCATCACATGTCCAGCTACCATCAATTTCTGGCATTGACAACATCAACTCATGAGGGAAATCCTGTTTTTACTGGGAAGTCCTTGAACAGCAAGTAAAGAAAAGCACCAGACGCGCCCCCAAATAAGACGCCGACTGCAACGTGACGACAAATGTTTATTTGGTCTTCACCAATGTCGGCGCCGTCTCTGAAAATAAGACGGCTCATTTCTAGCCATGATGTTTTATTCATGGGCGGGTCGCCGGCGGCTGTCGCTTTGACGCCGTTGCCTTGACGTCGTCTCGGTCACGAAGCGGTTGACAAGGACGAAGGCTGAAAGTGAGGACGTGCGTGCAGCCCTCCCCTCACGCTGATAAGGTAGAGCGGGATGCTCTAAGTGACGGCGACAGGTGTTGGCCTCGCCACTTCTCTTTGCATCAAGGCGCCGGCTCGTCCGTGTTAGCCGCCTATCTCCCCACCGTTCGTCATTTAGATACCCGACAAATTCCTGGTGGGGAAAGCCCCACCTTTCTCTTCTTGTCTGTTTTTATTTCATTATCCCTCACCTGTCCAAAAACACTTGTTGGAAATTCTGATTCGTTACATATTGAAAACTGAGCCTTGTTCTGACCTTCCTACCTACCTACCTACCTACCTACCTACCCACCTACCACCTTACTTAGGGCCTGGTCACACAGCCATTTGCGTCTGTATCGAGGCTGAATCACGGCCAGAAATTTCTGCCTGTGAAACAGACGCTATTGGACGCTTTGAGATCGCCATACAGACGAGATACAGCAGTGCTCTACACGCGGTCGGAAATTCACACGCGGTTGGCCGCGTGAAAAAGTTTTGCGCTGCTCAAAACTTTAGACCACGTGTTAACCGCGGGCGGCACACGTGGTACACACGAGGCAATGACGCGGAAATGACGCGGAGCTACGTGCTATGGCCGCGGCAAGGGCGTGGTTACACGTGGGTAGGACGCGAAATTTCAGCGGGTAATCGTGGGTGGAGCACGGTCATAGCATGTTCTGCGCCTGTATCGCGGTGTTATTACGTGAAATTACCGTGTTACGCGTGTGACGGTCAAACGCCTTTCTCCGCGTATATACAGCAAGATTTGCCGAGCACACGTCAGTTGTGCTCGAGACGTCAAGGGGTGAACATTGTTAGGGTTAATATTTTCGTAATAGGTTAAACTGGAGTGATCAGTAAGAGAGGCAAATGTAGTTTTAGAGTTTATTCACTGCAGTGGGCAGACGGATTCAAAAAGTCTCACCGTCTCACAAGTTTCCCGCGTTGCAACCCGGTTTTGTTCAAGCGTGCGCATGCGCAGAAAGTATCAATGACGTCACACATACGTCTACGGTTCAAAGTTCGCACATGCGCAGTAATAACCAACGACGTCATGTATATCTTTCGGTTCAAAAATAGTACAATAGTGGAAAACGTGTCGTAATATAAATCAAGCTCATCAGGATTATTTGTAACATAGAAGACAGAGAAATACACAATTAACTAAATATGATTAGCTTTGACATTTCCCCCCTGTTGTGGATTTCGAAGGATATCAGTGATAATACCAGAGATTTTCAAGTTAACACATTAAGAAATACAACAGGTTAATAGTTTCGTGGAGGGGCGAAAAACCTTCATAAAGGAAAAAATTCCCCTCCTCCCACCTCATTTCCATGAGGTCGAGAGTGTTTCTTATGCTAGAAAACGTAGTAATGAGCGATGGTTAAAAACACAAAACAAAAAACCCTGCCTGTGCGTTGGTCTCCACAGGGCCTGAATGACTTGGTGAGCGCGACTCGATTAGCTTACCCGCTCAGATCTTCGCGTGTGCAATGGGGAGGTTTCCCTTTAGGGATAAGTCCTTTTAGACAATGTTGTCTAAGTCCATTTAAATTCGGTGTATGGGAACTGATACCAATGTAACAAAGCAGTCCATAAAGTCCAAAATTTTCAACATTACGATAGAAGAAATTGAACCTAATCTCGTTTCTTCCCTCAGTTGTTAGGATTCTCATTTTGGTACTTTTACGACCATTTCTCTAGATATCATTGTAGAATCTAATGCCTATTCTTTCGGAAGAATAGATTAGGGCACTATTGGCAGTTTTGATGCAGTTTTTCATGAGCATGGGCATCGTAAGGATCCCCACACCTCCTGGCGTGATGATGTGTTGCTTGTAGATGAGATGACACCATCCAGTTGTCAACATTGGATTGCTCCTCTTTTTGGATCTGGCAAGTTAGCTTCTTCCCTGAGATGACAACAGCCTCCTGCGTCGAGGCGGACGTGTGTAGGAGACACAGTTGATGGCGCGAGTGCTAGCACACTCCCCAGAATCCTGACCGCTGTCCTTGGAAAGAAGTTAGGTTTGACGCTCCCTGTGGGCTGACAGAACTCCAACATCTGATCAGCAGGGGTCACCTTCTGTATGGATGAGAAGCATAAATCAATACCATAGAACTGGATATTCAGGGAAAGCTGTAGTTGGGGAAAAAAGGATAGTCAGGACTTAATTTTTTTTTTTTTAATTAAATAAATTGTGCTATGCTATTTCTTCCCCCCTATTGAGACTTCATGGCTCAAAACAAATTAAAAAAAAAACAACAAATTCATTTATAGATTTGTATGTTTTCTCAAGTTGTCTTTATATTATTATAAGTGAAAATCAAAATCCCCACTATAAGATGCCCTATCCATTTTGAGCGTTCTATCCCAAAATTCCAACTCACAGATTAACAATTTATTTTTTAAATTGTTAGTTCTAAATTTCAAATTATGCTTTTTCACTAAATCTAGTCACTGAATCAGTTTAACCATTATCCTTGTCAGAATTATTTACCCTGATTTGAGTGATTGAGTGTTCTCTTTTGTAGATTGATCACATTTGAAAAAACATTTTGTATGCACTTTTATTTGCATTTTCTTTTGATTTTCAATGTGTTATCTTGCTGTTGGCCATTCCCCTCGAGGCAGATGATCAGGATAGATTGTTAAATTATCAGTTTAACCCAAGAAAAGACGTTTTTATTGTTATGATTCACCCTTTGTAAAAATCATAACCTATATATTATCTTTTCAGTAAGTAAATTTCAGATAAAATAACAGTATTTTGCAAAGAAAGCAGGTAATTCACGCTCAAAGTGAATGATTTTGCCAAAAATGAAAAATACCATCCCAAAATGTTCTCAATGTGGGCGATTTTCTAATGGTAAACGGTTATTTTAATTGATTTTTGTTAATCAATTTGACAAACATTGTAAATTTTGTAATATTACAACATTTCTTTTGTGTAATATTTTTCTATCCGTCCAAATTTCGTAATTTGAATCTCAAAAAACAGTTATATGGAGAGCTTATTCAGAAGACAATTTTTCATCAATTTCGGAAAAAACTAGGTTTTAACTTATATTTTACGGAATGTCTCAATGTTCCCCCCTGAGTTAAAACCTAAGTTCACAATCTATGAATATGAGTGAAATCAGACACATTTATAAATTTGCAAGATGAATTTATCAATCGTCCTCAAATACATTTACACTTTGTATTAACAAGACTCTATATAACTTCAAGCAGACGCATTCTTGAATGTTGTTGTCTTTCAGTCTTTTGATTTGCTTATTCCACATTTCATTCACCATTTGAATGTTGCTTTTGGCCCATCAAAAATAGTTTTTCAAAAATGTGTCCATGTCAAACACAAAATGACTTTATTGACTTTTTTGTCAATTTCACTGGTAACGACTGCAGGAATCTCCTGTTAGCTGTCTGAAAAGCAGCTGGGATGTGCCCCATCACTCCCTTGATGTCGTTGTTGATGAGCGTAGCTGGGATGTGCTCCATCTCACTCCCTTGGCCTCGCTGTTGATAAGCGGCGCAGATAATGGATGACTGATGTCTTTGGCTCTTTCAGCAAATGATTTTTGTCCATGATTTCTTTTTGACAGGGTGGTATGTCCTTTGAAGAGTAAATGGACTTTCAAAAAGAAAGGAGAGTCTTTTTGTGGAATTCACTGGCACTTAAGAGTCTCGTTAATTCCATTGTGCTTATGTAGTGGGATTTTTTAGTAAATTGGCCGGATTATTCAATGTCTTAAATTTTTCTCTAAATTTAAGTACTAGTAGACATTATCTTAGTTTAATCAATTTCTATCCATTTATTTCCCATGCAATTATTCTTAAATTAGCCCGATATGTCTCAAAATCAACTAATCTGTTATTTCCTATGGCCCTCTTCAAGATTGATCAGTTTCTCATTGTCTTCTAAAAATGCTCTTCCATAGAAACCGTTTCCTTTTAACTTAACCAAACCATAAGTCAGTATTTGTTACACATTTGTTTATCACTTGTCAATCGTAACACTCATTCTAAAAAAATTCAGTGTGTAATCAATTGTCCTCCCAATTTCCTTTGGGCTAAATTTGTCAAAATTCCAAACCCTCACACTAAACATCAAAAATCTCAAAAGATCAACAAAAATTTCTCAAAAAATGCCAAATCGAACTTAATGTCATAACTTCTCTAATTGTATTTTCTTCTCTCTGTAACCATAATCAATCTTTTATTGATTCAATATAGAGCCATACATACTTGTCACTTATGAATTATCTTGTTGAGTGTATCTATTTTGTTTATTCATTATCTTTTATTCTGCGCAACAATCTTTGTTTCTACGCACTAGTCTTCGTTCTAAGCATCCTTTCGAGATCCCTTGTGATTAAAGCTAAACAAACTAACGATCTGGTCCGACTTAATACTTGTTTCTTTTTTTTCCTGTTTAAAAGAAAAAAATAGATTCAGTGACTGAAATAGCTTCAGCTACGTTATGATTTCTAGTCTCCAATTCTTTTTTGTGTTAAGTTGTCGTCATTTTCAAACTTCTTTCAAAATTTTGATTATTTGAAATGGTTCAAATGACCTAGTGAGAGTAATCTCTTATTGAATACGAGAACAACTAAGGAAATAACCTTTACATATTACGCCTCTTTTGAATTTGTCCATTTACGAACGAGAAGATGAACACTAAAATTATGGACGGTTTTCCAGTCATCTTCATTGCTTTTTTCGTCCCTGCTTTATCAGGAGCAAAACTACATGTCTTAAAGTTATTACCCTTTTTGCTATTCGCATATTCAACAAGAAATGATTAGATAGATAGATAGATAGATAGATAGATAGATAGATAGATAGATAGATAGATAGATAGATAGATAGATAGATAGATAGATAGATAGATAGATAGATAGATAGATAGATAGATAGATAGATAGATAGATAGATAGATAGATAGATAGATAGATAGATAGATAGATAGATAGATAGATAGATAGATAGATACTTTGTTCATCCCCGAAGGGAAATTCACATTTCCAGCAGCATCCCTGAGCTGAGAACAATCGAGAACAATCGAAAATAACACGGGAGCTGCTGGAGTGGCTGCCATTCGTGACGGCGCCGGAAGAAAAGATTCAATTTGAATCAATAGTTCGGTTACTCAAATTTTCTTTCTTTTTAAACTATTCTGTATAGTTATCTTGTATCATACACTCATTGTTTTCATTTCCCCACGTCATTTATGCTGGGGACGCAACTTTTTTCCCTTTAAATTGTCATTATCATTTAGCTACTCTTTAACAAAGATTTAACACATTACAAGCCCAATCGTTAATTTGGTTTTGTTATACGAGTTTTATTTTCCTGCACGCCGATCTTAGCTAACGAGATCTCATCGCTTCGAGATTACGTCATTGTTGTTGGTAATTCTTGTCGAGTGAAGGTCAGTCTTTTTATTAGACAAACGGCTTTTTTCCTTGTTCAATTCATCAAAGAGAGCTTGCTTTTACGGCTCATTTGGTTTGATGATTGATATCACGAATTATGTTGTACTAAGATGTTAAAGAGAGAAGTACAGAAAGTAGAAAAGTGGAAAAAAGACAAGCCTGTTATTTGCAATTACCATCAACAAATGCAGAAAATAAATTAATAATTTGATGATCAAAACTGACAGGGAATTCAAAATCCCTATCATATTATCATTATTGATAGTTCAGTATTAAAATTGTTTCATATATATATTATATATGTGTGTGCAGCACGGTGGCGCATTGGCCAGCACGTGTGCGGCATTATTAAGGACCTGGGAACAGGTGTGTGTGTTCCAAGCCAGCCACTGGCTCTTGTGCGGAGCCTGCATGATCTCATTGTTTCCGTCCGGCTATCCGGATTACTTACCTCATTCAAAAACATGCATTTCAGGTGGACTGGCTGGTCCAAATTGTCCCTACGTGTGAATGAGCTAGTGAATTGTGTATCTTTGTGTGCCCTGCAATTGGCTTGCAACCAGTTCAGGGTGTCCTCCAATCGCTGCTCGATGATTGCTGTGATGGACTCCAACATTCTTGATACCCCATTGAGGACAAGCGGTGTAGCTGATAGGATGAGATCTACTCGTCATAGTTATGGTTCATACCGGCCGAATATGAACACAAAACTTTTCTGGTTCTCACCTGTAACACCTTTATTGATGACATATTCCTTTAATATCATAAAAATTGGTTTTTCACTTACCATTGTTCATCACATGGAATATCTTCATCATGTTATTTGTGCTACCTTTCGCTGATCCCATTTTCTCCCATTTTCTCCTCAGCGGGTTGTTGAGTCCAAATGAGACAAGAACCAAAATTCTAGAACTCAAAACATTGTTAGTGCAACACTTTTGCTGTAAAATCAAACTTTACCTTAGGTCCTTTGTAGTGTTTTCATGATGGTTCCAACTATTTTTCTATAGTCTATAATATTTTCCATTATGGCAACGAAATAGTGTAGTGTTCGATAGTATATCTATGTTCATTTGCCTTCAATTAGATTTTCATCCTTTAAATAATTTCCGTTAATTTGTATAGCTTATCTATAAAAATACTGTCACATGTTTTGCACAATGCTGACAACTTCTTTGCTGTGATGTCTATTCACCAAATGCATATTACACAAACCTCAATTGTATGTAACATCTTACATGCAATTATTTTTGTGTAAATATTGTTTCAATTATAACTAGAACCTTATTTTCTCTGTTCCTTTACCTTACTTTGAAGATGGATTGTTATGCCAAATTTCATTGTCAGTCACAATATGTTAACCCATTTTGTAACTATGTCGGTAAAGGTATATTCTAATCTATTATAAATGGTTTGCATTTATATAGTGTTTTCAAGACCCTAGAGGAACTCCAAAAACACTAATGTGATGTTTTTCATACTTTTGTCTCAAGTTTTTCATATCCAATTTTCAGCGAATTATTTTTTTCTTTAAATAACTTTTCCCTTTTACATTCCTTCTTTCTCTTACTTGTATTCCACTTGCTCTTCTCCTTAACGATTCACTTTCTTTACCCTTTACTTCCTTCTACCAACTCTTATTTACTTGCAATATCCTTTCTTCTTTTTTCGCTCTGATCAGTCCACATCTTGTGTCTCTTCCTTTCCTCATCTTTTCTTTCCTTTCGTGAACTAATTCAGCCTTCAATCTGATCTTCGTGCCTACTTCCTTTAAAACCTTTCTTCAAAAACTCTGAACTTTCACTGTCCATATTCCACTCAACAACTTCCTTACATGCTTTGCCAACAATTCATTCCCTACACAACACTTTTTCCTTCTGCACCTTCTAACACCCCTTTTAGCTTACCAGCCTAAATGTAAAAATGACGTGTATTGATCTACGAGTCATTTTATCATTTTTATTCCCCTCAATGAATTGTCCCTCCATATTTCATTGAAAATAATTATTCGCTCTATTTTGATAATTTTGTACAAAACACCTTTTATCTCTATTCCATTCCAATTGGCTCAATTTGATTTTTCCCCCGTCTTTACAGTCCTTAATTTTCTAATTTAGAACTGAAAACCGGAATATTCTATCTTTATTTTTGTTATTGTATCTTTAGTAAGTGTTATTCTGGCATTAACTTCATTTAACGCATCTAAAATAACTCAAACATAAGTTTTCTAAACTTAGCACACCTAAATTTATCGTTTTCCAATTGAAAAAACAAAAAAAAATTTGGACCGAAAAAATTTTTTTTTATTGGAACCCCTTAGGCCCGCAGGCGTTATGTTGAACACCCTTAGCGTCAAACGCCGATTTCCCAAAAAACGAACGTTTTCGATTCCTAACGCGATGTGCTCTCGGTTCCACCCAAAAACAACATTTTTTAAATCGTCTTACTCTTAAAAAAACGTTTCTCTCGTTGCAATGTGCACTTCGCTTCCTTTTTTTTCCCTTTTAAAAATGCGCGCGCTCTCTCGTTTGCGGCAATAATCTTCGTATTTTTCTATATTTTTTTTTCTTTTCAGTTACGTGGGCCGATTAAAAGCCAGCACAAACATATAAGACAGGAAGAATAAGAATATAGGAAAGAATACAAACATTTACACATTGAACAAACATAAAACATTTGACAAGACAGAGTGGGCCCACAAAAAATTAGTGTAATTTTAGACCGTGTACACTTTTTTATGAAGCCATGCAGTTTACTTAAACCTTATTTTATTTTATATAACCACAGAGGGATCCGTCCTTTTTTTGAAAAAGGACAATGGGAAAAGTGGGGGGTCGTCTCTGTACCCCTCCCCCTTACTTTTCTTTCCCATTCTACCGTCCCACCGCGGGGTTAGTGTCGACATTTCCGTCCCGAGGCAATCAATCCATTCCGTCTCAAACAAAAAGTTTGAGTATTTAAAATACTTCGTATTTTATTCTGATTCCTTTTGGGTATTTACTTAGCTAAGGTTTGTAATGGCTTCTCAAGCCCACATATGGCGCCCGTCAACACTATGAATCTCTCTCTGTGGCCAGTTCAACTTTATCTTTTTATAAAAATGGCTTCGTTCTTAGAATTATTCCAAATTTTTATATTAGAAATGCATCTCTTACCGATCACTTCATCCTGGTTCGTTGACGGTGACGCGGACTTTGAAGGGTTTCCTTTGTTCTAGACCACGCGGTAGAATTGATTGTTTTTTTTTTTCGTTTTCGTTTTCAACTTCAAAATACTACGTACCGTCCGGGTTTCAACAACAAAATGTTAGGGTTAATATTTTCGTAATAGGTTAAACTGGAGTGATCAGTAAGAGAGGCAAATGTAGTTTTAGAGTTTATTCACTGCAGTGGGCAGACGGATTCAAAAAGTCTCACCGTCTCACAAGTTTCCCGCGTTGCAACCCGGTTTTGTTCAAGCGTGCGCATGCGCAGAAAGTATCAATGACGTCACACATACGTCTACGGTTCAAAGTTCGCACATGCGCAGTAATAACCAACGACGTCATGTATATATTTCGGTTCAAAAATAGTACAATAGTGGAAAACGTGTCGTAATATAAATCAAGCTCATCAGGATTATTTGTAACATAGAAGACAGAGAAATACACAATTAACTACAGGGAGTGCAGAATTATTAGGCAAGTTGTATTTTTGAGGATTAATTTTATTATTGAACAACAACCATGTTCTTAATGAACCCAAAAGTCTCATTAATATCAAAGCTGAATATTTTGGAAGTTGGAGTGGGGCTTTTTTAGTTTTAGCTATTTTAGGAGGATATCTGTGTGTGCAGGTGACTATTACTGTGCATAATTATTAGGCAACTTAACAAAAAACAAATGTATACACATTTCAATTATTTATTTTCATCAGGGAAACCAATATAACAGCTCAACATTCACAAATATACATTTCTGACATTCAAAAACAAAACAAAAACAAATCAGTGACCAATATAGCCACCTTTCTTTGCAAGGACACTCAAAAGCCTGCCATCCATGGATTCTGTCAGTGCTTTGATCTGTTCACGATCAACATTGCGTGCAGCAGCAACCACAGCCTCCCAGACACTGTTCAGAGAGGTGTACTGTTTTCCCTCCTTGTAAATCTCACATTTGATGAGGGACCACAGGTTCTCTATGGGGTTCAGATCAGGTGAACAAGGAGGCCATGTCATTAGTTTTTCTTCTTTTAGACCCTTTCTTGCCAGCCACGCTGTGGAGTACTTGGATGCGTGTGATGGAGCGTTGTCCTGCATGAAAATCATGTTTTTCTTGAAGGATGCGGACTTCTTCCTGTACCACTGCTTGAAGAAGGTGTCTTCCAGAAACTGGCAGTAGGACTGGGAGTTGAGCTTGAGTCCATCCTCAACCCGAAAAGGCCCCACAAGCTCATCTTTGATGATACCAGCCCATACCAGTACCCCACCTCCACCTTGCTGGCGTCTGAGGCGGACTGGAGCTCTCTGCCCTTTACCGATCCAGCCACGGGCCCATCCATCTGGCCCATCAAGACTCACTCTCATTTCATCAGTCCATAAAACCTTAGGAAAATCCGTCTTGAGATTTTTCTTGGCCCAGTCTTGACGTTTCAGCTTGTGTGTATTGTTCAGTGGTGGTCGTTTTTCAGCCTTTCTTACCTTGGCCATGTCTCTGAGTATTGCACACCTTGTGCTTTTGGGCACTCCAGTGATGTTGCAGCTCTGAAATATGGCAAAACTGGTGGCAAGTGGCATCTTGGCAGCTGTACGCTTGACTTTTCTCAGTTCACGGGCAGTTATTTTGCGCCTTGCTTTTTCTACACGCTTCTTGCGACCCTGTTGACTATTTTGAATGTAACGCTTGATTGTTCGATGATCACGCTTCAGAAGCTTGGCAATTTTAAGAGTGCTGCATCCCTCTGCAAGATATCTCACTATTTTTGACTTTTCAGAGCCTGTCAAGTCCCTCTTCTGACCCATTTTGCCAAAGGAAAGGAAGTTGCCTAATAATTATGCACACCTGATATAGGGTGTTGATGTCATTAGACCACACCCCTTCTCATTACAGAGATGCACATCACCTGATATGCTTAATTGGTAGTAGGCTTTCGAGCCTATACAGCTTGGAGTAAGACAACATGCATAAAGAGGATGATGTGGTCAAAATACTCATTTGCCTAATAATTCTGCACTCCCTGTAAATATGATTAGCTTTGACAAACATGGATCCCCAACACCGTAGTGACCTTGTCTTAATCCATTTTTATTCCTTGACATTTCTTTTCATTTCATAACAAGATAATAAAATAAAAATGAAAAACTATTACAATAATAACAAATTGGCTTTTTCGGTGCCATAGCTTGAAATCTTGATCTTCACGGGACTGTGTCTTGAGCGGTTATGATTTCTACAGCCCGGTGTTATGCCGAGAAATGCATCCCTACCGAGATTTGCATCCCCTCGCTACTACAACCACTTTTACCTCGTTTTATCTCACTTTTAGGGAATGTAATGGCGAACATATAACCAAATCCACTTCGTCTTGCATTTATTGGGAATGTAATACAACATAAACCATTCCGTCTTTGTTTTTGTTGTGAACGTAATCGAACGGTAATGCACAACGTATATAAATCACTTTTGAGAACTGTTATGCACTCTACCGTAAAGCTTATTATGCAGAAATAATATTTCTAGAGTGCATAACAGTTTCAATACGAGCGATTTGAATAGAAAAAGGCAAAATAAACATGTTACCTGCTCAAAAGTGATTTGTATACGGCGTGCATTACCGTTCGATTACATTCACAACAAATACAAAGACGGAATGGTTTAAGTTGTATTACATTCCCAATAAATGCAAGACGAAGTGGTTTTGGTTATATGTTCGCCATTAAATTCCCTAAAAGGGAGATAAAAAGAGGTAAAAGTGGTTATAGTAGCGAGGGGATGCAAATCTCGGCAATGATGCATTTCTCGGCATAACACCGGCTCGGCAGCTTTTATACCTGTGGTCCACACGCGGAAATGACGCGATGAGGGAGCAGCCGGCGTCTGTTTTGCGGGCATACCACCGATGAACAGCGGGTTGGCTAATTTTGCGCATTTTCCATCGCGGGCAACCACGGACAAAAAAAAATTGCAAAATCTTTCTACCTACTTACCTACCTACCTACCTACCTACTTATTCTGTTACCTATTTGTCTTTCTACCTACTTACCTCCCTCCCTCTCTCCCTACCTACTTACCTCCCTACCTACCTTCCTATTTATATTTCTACCTACATACCTCCCTCACTCTCTACCTACCTACTTACCTGCATACCTACCTACCCGCCTATGTACCTACCCACCTACCTACCTACTTACCTACCTACATACCTACCTACCTTCCTACCTACCTACCTACCTACCTACCTACCTACCTACCTACCTACCTACCTACCTACCTACCTACCTACCTACCTATCTAACTTTTTTTTAGTTGCTTGATTTAAGATGCCACTTTTTAAATGATAATTTGTCTTGATTTGCTTTCGGTACATTTCATTTTAAAAATAGCTTAGCGTTTTATATGGGATATCTATTTTTTATTTTGTTGTTGACTTAAGAATGTTTTTGGACTGATGATGACATATGTTTGTAGCATAAGATTTGTTTTCAATCGCATATATAAGAATGTGGGTGGTACGGTACATGTCTGGTTAGCGCGTCAGCCCCACAGTTCAGAGGTCCCGAGGTCAAATTCAACTACCAGCCTCCCTGTATGGAGTTTACATGTTTTTTCCGTGCCTGCATGGGTTTCCTCCAGGCACTCCAGTTTCCTCCCATGCTCCAAAAACAGGGAGGTTTAGTGGCGAGTCCAAATTGTCCCTAAGATAAGTGATTGTATGAATAGTTACGTGTTGCTGTTTGCCCTGCGATTAGCTAGCAACCAGTCCAGGGTGTCCCTTGCTAACTACCTGATGGGCTCCAACTTACAATATAGATAGATGGATATTACAGTGTCCCTTTCACAGAATCATAGCCACTTCTTAACAAACACATTTTGCCCATTCTACAAAACTGCAGGCACCTAAATAAAATCCCTGCATAAAAATGAACCGGGTTTTCTTATAAAACATGAACAAAGTTGGGGTGTACACATTGGCACTGTTCAAAAAGCTTTTGTTTGTTGGATCACTCGCTTGGAAGTTTTTAGGCCAAGGTTGTTTTCAAAAGTCTTCATTATTTGTGCTCATATGATTTGCGCATAGATTGAACTTAACAAGTGTCGGACAATATATTCCATTCGGCACTAACAAATTAGAAAGTTGCTCGTGGCTAGTTTTGTTGAATAACTAGTGCAAGGGAACTTATTGTATTAATTGTTTATGAGTGGAATATTGATGCAATGCAATTTAAAGTCATATCGCTAGAATTATATTTAAATATATTTTAAAACCACTTCTAGTGCTGGTTGGTTCTTGACTTTCTTCACTAGGTTGTCTCAGTCCAATATGGCCCTCGTCATCACACTGATTCAGTCTTCTTACAGTATTTGCTACCCCAATAATGTAAGAACTCGCTCCATCCTCCGCGGCGCCAATTGGAAAGCATCCACCAGGGATGAGGTGCCCTCCTGACCACCATCTGCTGTGCAATTTCATTAATGAACAGTGTTGGCAATACTGCTGTGGGTTGGCCTCGCTCACGGGGCAGGTTTAAGCCATTCAAGTTTGATGTTGGTATTAGCAAGTTCACGGCCCAATTAGTAATCACAACTTAAGAAAAATGCTTTATACTATCAAACCCAACAAAACTGGTTCAGGTTCAGGAAGTCTCAAGGGGCTGCACAGAGTACAGACTACTACAGACTACACACTAGTTACTTGAGCGGTTATGATTTCTACAGCCCGGTGTTATGCCGAGAAATGCATCCCTACCGAGATTTGCATCCCCTCTTAGATCAAGGGATGGTGTAATACTAGTGACTAGTATTACACCATCCCTTGATCTAAGACAACAGGAGTGCAAGAAAAAAACTCAATACCTCAGCATGAGGAAAATGAAGAAACCTTGAGAAGAGACCGCACATGAGGTAGTCCCCTTCCAGGATGACCAGGCTGCAATGGATGTTGCAAGGGTATCAACAAGCAATACAAAAACATAATTAACGAGAAACATTCATAAGCTATGGAATATAAGTGTGTTTTAAGCCTATTTTTAACCAATTCAACTGAGGTTGCAGATGGGGCCCTTTAGCCTGCGGATCTCTTCTTGGCTGTTGCGATCTCAAGAAGACAAGCATCTTCCAAGTGAACGCTCCGAGCAGGAAGAAAGGTGGAAATTAAATCTAAATGATATAAGGAGGCAAGTCCATGCATAAGTTTGGATAAGATCAACAGAATCTTAAAATTACATCTTAAGCTAATAGGGAGCCAATCCAGGTTAGCTAAAATCAGGGTAATGTGATCAAACTTTCTTGTCTTAGTTAAAAGCCTCGGAAGAACGGGGAGTAGTACATCAAAGTAATCGAGACGGGAAGTAAAAACGCATGCCTTATCATCTCAGCATCACACTGGGAAAAGGTGGATTTAATAATAATAATAATAATAATTTCCTTGTATTGTCATTCTGTGTAACAATGTACACAGAACGAAATGTCGATTGCACCTGACCCGATGCAGCCGCAGCCAACAGAGGGCGCCGCCGACCACTTTTTCAGTCTTAGGAATGACTCGGCCGGGGCGCGAACCACCGACCTCCCAGTCTCAAAGCGGGCGCCTTACCATCTAGGCTACTGAGCTGGTATTTTTGCAATGTTGTGAATATAAACCCCTGAAAAGATCTTAAATCCGCAAGACTGGAAGTGGGTCAAACAGGCAAGTAGTCCGTTTGGCCGTACTCACCAGCTGTGTAGGCTTATGAAGTGACAAATCACGAAAACGGGAAAAAAAAATCAATGGAGAGGCACCATCCTGAGCATCTCTACGATTTTTACCTTGTTACATATTTACATGGCCATTACAAATTTGTTATCGGATGCGTTGAATCTTCTTATTAAAGAAGACCATAAAGTCATGAGCTGAATGGGTTGAACCATCTGAAATAATATGTTGCATTGTTGGCAATGCTACATTGTCAATGAGGATTTTGGGATTATTTTTACGGGTTAGGGTTAATTACCTTGGGGAAATAGACTGTTTTAGCAGAGGCAATGGCTGCTTTGCTTCAGCAAACTGTCGTACCAAGTCTGACAGAAAACCCCAAGCTTGGTAACACGGCATATTCGTGCAAATGTCCTGCAGTATTGTTTAATTTATCTATTATTTTTCAGACAACTAAAGCCTGCGTCATTTGGTCGAGATTTACGCTTAGGGGGGCGACGAAATCGGGGACACTAACCAAAGGAAGATTAAAAAACATAAGTCAAGTCAAGTCATTTTTATTTGTATAGCCCTTAATCAAAAAGAGTCTCAAAGGCCTGCACAGGTTATTACACGGACTATTATAACATCATCCCCTGATCTGGAACCAACATGAGGGCAAGAAAAAACTTCAAAAACCTCAACATGAGGAAAATGAAGAAACCTTGAGAAGGGACCGCACATGTAGCATCCCCCTTTCAGGATTACCAGACCAGCAAAGGATGTTGCAATCACAAATAATACAGAGATATTGTCCACAAAACTATAGGTTATTCATATGCTATAGAGTAGAAGTGTGTTTTAAGCTTAGATTTAAACATTTCCACTGAGGTTGCAGATCGGATCTCAGGGGGGAGAGCATTCCACAGCACCGGTGCCCGGATGGAGAACGCTCTCGAACAAGCGGAACACTTCTTGGCTCTTGGGATCACCAGAAGACCGGCGCTCTCAGAACGAAGGCTTCGGACCGGAACATAGGGGGAAATCAGATCTGAAAGATATGAGGGAGCAAGTCCATGTATGATTTTGGATAATATTAAGAGAACCTTGAAATAACATCATAGGCTAACAGGTAGCCAATGCAGGTAAGCCAAAATCGTCGTGATGTGATCGGACTTTTTTGTCCTAGTTAAAATCCTCGCTGCAACATTTTGTACCAGCTAAAGACTCTTGATTCTGGACTTCAGGAGACTGGAGAGTAGTGCATTACAGTAATCGAGACGGGAGGTACCTAACGCGTAAATTATGATCTCCGCATCTGACTGAGACAGTATAGGACGAATTTTAGCAATGTTGCGAAGATGGAAGAAAGCAGTTCTAGTAATTTTCTTCACATGAGTTTAAAAGGACAGATCGGGGTAAAATATGACACCTAAATTTATAAGTGAGTCATTAGAACGTATAAATAAAGGACATTACTCAATTATCCCCGGTAAAAGGTATAATAAGGTGATGTATCAGGGCAAATATTGCGGCCACTACATCTTTTATTTTCTTGAACACAAAGTTTAACTAGCACCTCAAACGTAACTATATAATGATCAGAGATAACACTAGTATACGGTAACAACCTCATATTTGAGGTTGAAACTCATCGAGTTAGGACCAAGTCCAGTGTGTTTCCATCTTTAGTCGCCATACAAATTAATTGATTTAAACCAAATGTATCAATCAAAGACCGGAACGCAACTGTTAGCAAACTAAGTGGGGCATTTATGTGAGGATTAAAGTACCCCAAAATTATTATTTAGTCTGCATGGGTTACTAGATCAGACAACGGTTCAGAGATTTCATCTAAGAAAACTGAATATGGTCCCAGGGAGTGATAAATAGTCACTACAAAAATCTGTGGTGACATGGAGGAGGCCCTCATGACAAGAGCCTCAAACGTCTTATATTTATTAGAGGCACTGGGTGTGAATTTTAGTATATTTTAAGAAATAAGCACAAAAACGCAACCCTTCTTACAAAAGCCTGCTACATGAGAGCTCTCATAATTAGGTGGAGAGGTTATATTTAGTGGTTAAACCTCATCCAGTCTCAACCAGGTTTCACAAAGACCAATCAGGTTAAGATTATGATCACAAATAAGATAATTAACAAGTAAATCTTTGGAAGCAATCGAATAATATTAAAAAGACAAAGTTCCAGGTGTGCTGAACCTTTTAACGTATCTGGAGTCTTTGGAGTAATCGCCACAAGATGTTGCCATTTGGCTTTGTTGTGTCTCGGACGATGACAGCTGTGATACTAGTAGCACACCACTGGAATAATGTCAACGAGCGAGATCGGTGAAGAAATATTGATCGGTTGAGGTACAGTTTCCGTCATCATCATGTCCTTCTCTGCCAATTCTGCCAATTCCCCAAAAAACCCGCCGATGTAGCTCCCTCCAACAATTTTCTTTGAGTCCTCTTCTATACGTAGATGGTGCAGTCCTTCTCTCTCCAACCCAGCATCCGCTGCCACTCTCCAAGTTCATGCCTGTTTGTTTAGGTGACAGACACACACTTAGCACCTCTTCCTGCCTGGCCTGGTTTTTGGATTGAATTCTTTACACTATTTGCACTCTCTGACTTTACTTTCAAAATACAGTGCAATGAAAGGTGTACTTGACATGTTGACATTGTTATAGTTGTATTTTCGTTACATTGCTGTTTTTTATTTGAATCTCTAGTCTATTTTTTTTCAAGATGGCGGCGCGTCGGGTAGACGCTGCGGCTCGGGCTCCAGTTCGTCTTTTGTTTTTCAGTGTCCCCTGATCCCTCTTATTTTCCCTTCGACTCCCTTCGCATTTACAATAATATCCACTACATCCCGAGGGATATACAGAGACCACCGGATCTCCCTGGAAGATTTGCCGCCTGCCGACAATGACAACGACGAAGAAAAGGCTGAGCTAAGCTAAGAAGGCGACCACACAGACCAGCGCTCCCAAGCATGTTCAACCAACGCCAGATCCATCCGTCCACAATGAGTGAATTGAGCTGCGGATCGCCACCAACAACGTCCGGAATTGGAGGACTTTTTTTTGCCATCACGGAGTCTTGGCTTTCCCGACGCCGCATTACATCACCGGCTCGAACGAGACGAAGACTCCGGTAAAAACAGGGGTTTGAGACTACGCGCTACAATAATAGTGGAACCATTGACACACACTGCTCACTCGATATGGAGTTTCTAGCTATGTACCGGGAGAGTTAACTGTGGTCTTTGTGTTTGCTGTATACTTTCCACCGCTAACAGTTTCACCAGATGCTAACGTTAGCATAGCGCTAAATCTCCTGCCCGCTGCTAAACAGCAGCTTGCACGACCCCAACGGAGCTTTATCGTCGACGGCGACTTTAATCGGGCATGTTTATTGACTGTACTCCCAAATCCATTCAATTGTGGACTCCCAAATCCACTAAATTGTGGACTGAGCAATTCGGAAAAACGCTGGACTGTGTAATGTAAGATCAAACATTCGGTTGTGTCCGGCAACTCTGTTTGACCCTCACATTTTTAGTGCCTAACATCTTATCATTAATACAAACCAACTCAATCGGGTAGCGCGATTTCAATAATCTGGGAATGATGACATTACACATTAATTAATACTACCATGTATTTAGTTTGATCTGATTGATACTAAATTCCCAGTATTGCCTACCCCTATTTCTTACCTTTAATATTTCTGTTGAATGCGACTACGCTTTGCGTCCTTGCATTTGATTTTTACAATTTGAGGTTTTATGAAACAAACAAAGGCTATCAGGATTTTGTTTTCACAACCGGCATGATAAATACAATGTTTCAGATGAAACAAAAACAAATACTCTAGTCTAGACTACTGAAGGATGGAAAATACATTCTCTTTCTGCAGTAGATGAGTCCAAATGTTGTCACACAGCCAGTGATATGGGTAAAGTGTCCAGCGCTCGAGGAGTTAAATGTACCATAGAAATGATTTGGGATTGTATCGGATGATGACCACAATCTTATTAGAAGATGTGAACTGCAATGTTTTCAACTCTCAGGCGGTCTGACATGCTGCTCACAAGCTGAGTGGGGAGGAAAAAAACCTGATGAGCTCCACAAATGAAAAACCATTATCCTTTATTTCTCTGTTGTTTGCTCTTTATTACTAGCGCGGCTCAGGAGGGCTCGGGATTAAAGTTTGGGAGAAAACCTTTCGGATTTATGGCGAAAAAAAAAAAGAGCAATATGGAGGCCAGCCGCTGTAATCTTATAAGTGGCCGGGGAGCCGGCAGATAAAAGTAAATCTACTTGCTGCGTTCCCACATTCCCTCCTCTTATTTGTTTGCAGTGACACCAAAGCACAGAAGAAAAAAAAAAAAAGAAGAAACCAAACAAGTGAGGCACCAGGAGGTAGATTAGGAACGTGGCCACCGCCGTAACAGCGGAACGATGGCGGAATCAATTGTTTTCCTGCGGTAGAGTCGGCGCTTAGGCTCCTGGCGGGAAGCTCCTCTACCTGATTAGCCGACACAAGACCTGCTGGGAAGATCACGGCAAAGCACGCATGCCAGGAGTTGGTCGCATCAGACATTTTCTGGCTACTTTCATTATTCCTTTTTCGTCTTGGTAGCCCGGGCGACACGGTATGATGTCGCGTCACTTTTTTTTTTTTTTACCTAGACTCTTAACTCATTCAATGCCAGATGTTTTTCACATTGGAAAGAGCCAGTGACAGCCTACGTTTGCTATTTTGACTCATTTTTGAAGGTCTACATAAAAGTTCTACATCAATTGAAACCCTGATCTTTCATTAGAAAGAAATGTGTTCGTTGTTTGGTAAACAACAGAAAAACATTGCTAAATTTCTTGATATACTTGTTCCATGAAAAAACAAATCTGAAAAAACAGCAACTTGTGAAAGGATGTGTTTCTAGCAAAACTTTCCCTGCAGGGTTTTTTCTGCATTTGCGATTACTTCAATATCTAAATGATGCTTTCCATAGGTGCAAAGGTACTCTGCCTGCAAAATAATATGCTATTGCAAGAACACTTAACCAATGCATGATCTATGTACAAACCTTCGGTGACCATGGCAATCGTGTTCGCTCAAGCAACCGCGTTCCTGCGGACAAGCACGAAATATCATCCCTCTCTTGACAGATGATGACAATGAGACTTTGTCATTTATCTTTGAAAAAAATTGGCCTTGTCGAGGAGTTAACTTCCTTTCAGTATTTGTCTATTTTTCGCGACTCTGACCACACTACTTCAGTGTGCCTACTCGCCATATGGGGCAGCTTACTCACTTGCCAGGAAAATGAAACAACATTACAAAGTTGGGCTTCCTTGATGTGTGGTCAATGATCCGATTAAATCGATTCCTGCCATTAAATGGTGATTTCTCATACTGAAATCATTCCCTGAGACTTGATAATGATGGACAGCACCAAACCTATATAGTTTTAAAATGAACATTTATCTTTAAGTTTTGACCCTCAGGGACAATGCTTTTGAAAACGTATTTGTAAGTGATGGCATTGAGTTAAAATGTATCATAAATGCAAAATATGAAGAAATATTACATGTTTTTGACATTAAAAAACAAACAAACATTTTTTCAAATTATTTAATCTAAAAAAATAAAAAAAATAAATGCATTCTCAAAACCAAATGATTTATCCTTGTCATCCTGAGAGTTGATGTAATCAGAACACCAGCACCCTAGCAAGCCAGTCGCCATATTGTTTTATGCGTTAATTAGTCGAGGAGGTGTGTTTCAAGAGTTATGGTAGTTTTTGTGGAGAATGGCAAGGTGTGGAAGGATGAAGTAATAGAACAACAAAGGGCAAACAGCCAAAAAGGGGCTAATTGGGAAAAAAAACACACATACAGGCAGTGCGGTAAAGGGTGGCTAACTGAGACGATCAACGAAAGCCAGCCACAGCCTTGGCAGAAAAAGGCGGGACTGGCCGACTCCTCAAAAAACACATACAGAGCAGCTAGGCTAACCGGAAACCAACAACAAAAAGTGACAATGACTATGGCGACAAACGAATCCATTGGAAACGGCAAAACCATTGCTACCTCCAGGTTAGCACAGTAGGCAGCATATGAGCACCGGGGACAAACAAGGAAAATCCCTCAGCAACCCCGTTGCTAACGGGGAGCTAGCCGGACAACAGTTATCCAAAAGCGACGCACGTGACGAAAAATACAAACTAAACGCCAAAATCGCTTACCTCAAAGCAGAATTGAGCAGTATGAATTTGCTGTTCACTACAATTGTATTCTGTTTTAGAGCTGGACTAACATGCTGTGTTAATGGGATCCACCATCTTATTAAAGTGTTGTGTTAATTTAACAATATCACAGCTCAAAAGCAAACAAGACGGATGGGTTAACTAAGAAACAAAAATTCTCGAGTCCCCCAGCACGTGCAATATTTTGCAAAATATTTGCATAATTGTGGGGAGGAACACTACACGTTCTTTCCCTGATTGAACAATACGTCTGTTGGAATACCTCTAAGGCTGAGCAAAGAGTGCAAAAAACAACAAAGCTTGGGATCAGTTCACACTCAGCCTTAAAAGTGTTGCAAATCTGCTCCGAGTGACTTGGTGTATAGGATGGCCTCATTTGATGCCATCACCCAAAACAAAGTGTAGTTCTTCTGAGTTAATAGAGGGCATGCAATGGAGACACCTCTTTGCTCTGGCAGGCCGCACGTAGCGTAACAACACCCAGGGGGCCCTGGCTGTGATTTTACGGTTGTCTGTGTCGTCATGACTCTTAGGACCAGAACAAAGCGCTTACAGCATCTTGGTGTGAAAGGGCCACAGGAACAAATGTCGATTGCCTCATCTACATGGCTTGTTGCTACCTCGGCGTCCAATGTCTGGTTGCGAAGGGGCGAGGTTAGCGAGAGACACGGTCGGCCGGCATAAATCTGTCTGCGTTTCTTTTGCTCGATCAATGATCTGCGAGTGATGAACGGGAGCCCAATTGGCTTTGTTTTGAAAGACATAGCAGTTAGATGGCGATAGGTCGCTGAGAGAAAATACAGATTCATAATTATGTCCTCCATCCCAAAGTCATGTTCCCCTCAAGCGACACAAGGTCTTCTGTATCCTGTGTACAATTTTTAATCCGTGTTATGTCAATTGCAAGGTGGTGTTGATATAGAGGTAATATTTTAGGCCCATACTGAACCTGGTACAGACTCGGCCCAAACCCGGCCTCAACCTGGTCCGAAATTGAATTAAGTCGGGCCCGCCGGGTCTTCTCTTTTGCAGTGATAGGGCCAGAACTCGGCCGAACAAGGGAACTAAAAAACAGTTTTTAACTTTTTTGATTTTTTTTTTGACTGATAAATGAGTCATTCATAACAAAATATGATCGGATGTTTGGTTTATATTCATGGCATACGTTATACTGTAATGGGATAAGTAGGCAATCCACTCTGCACATACAAACTTAGTTGTTCTTTATATTTGTTCAAACAAAGTGAGTAAAAGTACAGAAATCCTACACACCTCAAAGCCCAATGATACCATATGGCAGTTTTTTTTTAAAACTTACTAGAACACAATTTGTATCAGAAGTCTACTACAATATTCGAATGGTTAAAAGAATGTTTGCAAGTGATTTATTTATGGGCCTTACAGGGCTAAGGACGCCTCAAACTACGCACCCTACAATTAGGGCTACCAGGTAAAGCCTCTCCCAGAAACCTAGTGTACTGATATAGTCTGCATTAGGTATTCTTGTAACAGTTTTATTTGGCACACTGTCTCCATCCTGCAGGCTCAATAGCATGTAAGTTTAGTCTACTTAAAATATTGCTGAGCCATGTACAAAAAAGCCCAAATAGGTTTCTGCACTCCAACTTCCTGTCTACGAAGCCTCCTGACTCGGGCTGGCATTTTCTAGGCGCCACGCAGTCCTTTGTTCGCCTTCGACTCACCTCAGGCTGTTCCATCCTCGACAACTCAGCTCAGTTGGCATCTTCGCCGGCTGGCTGCGTTCGAGTCGACTCCTCATCCGACCTCCCGTCACGGAGGGCGAGGTGGGCGGACATGTTTGTAGAATGGGAGGTGAACGCCACGCAGCCCTTGGGCTTGACGGTGATTCATTCAAATGTTAAAATCAACAGGTTAAGTTGTTTTTTTTTGCACCAAGAATTCCTTCTTGTTGACTCAGAGTACAATTTAATTTGTGCGTGTGTATAAATACGCCGGCACATTGCTGAGTCTTCAGACTGCTAATTTTGCCCACACTGGCATCACTCAAGACTGAGTGTATGAATAGAAGTGCTTCATTATTTCCGGTTTCACAGTGAGCTGGTGCCAGTTTTTGGTTGGGAGCAGAAGTTAACATTAGCAGGGTTTGTTTGATCTTATTTTAAGCGCTGCAGTACAAACTTGGTCCTGGAGAAAAAAATGGTGTCAGACTACTGCTGCAGTGCTGCTTTCTGTTTGTTTCACAGCGTAAAAACTAGTACAAGAACAAAGTATGGAAATCAAGTCTGAAGTCAAACAACAACAACACTTAATCAAGGAACCAAATATTTACTGCACTGTTGGCAACTAGTCAAGTTTTTTTTGATCATTTTTGTATATGGTTGTTCTTCCTTGTTATTTTTCCTGATTTCTTTTACGGTTTATTTTAAGTTGTTAACTTTAATGAAGTATTTTAATTAAATTCACTTGAATTCATTTTGTTACCTGCTTCATAATCTGGCTATTGACGTTAACATTTGTTCTTGGCTGGGGTGGGCAGACAGGGCATGCAAGGCCTTCTCTGCAAGCCTAAAAATATCAGAGTCATGTGATGTTAGTTATATTTTGTCCAAGAATAATCATTAAATAATTCCAAATCAGCTTCCCTTCATTGCTTATCCCCTGGTTGTCCCGCTTCCAGGTGTGCACTTTCATTATCTCATCTCATCTCATTAGCTGCACTGCTTATCCTCAGTAGGGCCGCGGGGGTGCTGGAGCCCATCCCAGCAATCATCAGGCAGTGGGCAGGGGACACCCTGAACTGGTTGCCAGCCAATCGCGGGGCACACAGGAACAGACAACTCGCTCGCTCATTCACACCTAGGGACAATTTGGACCAGCCAATCCACCTGAAAATGCATGTCTTTGGAATGTGGGAGGAAACCGGAGTGCCCGGAGGAAACCCACGCCATCACACCTGTCTGGAGCCGTGAAATGATAAAAAAAGCCTTCTAAAAGCCCTACAATGGATGCAACACATGTTGGTTTTGTCTATATTAGCCTACTGTCAAAATACCCAAGTTGCACATTATGTGGAGAATGATACGCCACCTCACTATTTTGTTGAAGGATTCTGCCTCAAATTTACCTTCATGACAATACTAAAAACATACAGTATGTTTCATCGCACAACGTGCCCCATTTTAGGCAACAAAAAGAGTGCAATAAGACGCAGCCTTTATTTATTAAAAAAAATAAAGCAAGAGCCTTTTGAAAGGGTAAAGTAAAAAAAAAAAATGATACAGTATTAGCTTGATTTCTGTGCAAATGTCAAACCAATCAGGGCATGGGTAAAACGCAGCAGCATCCTCCATTTCTTTTTATTTGATAATAAACCAATGCAGTCATCTTCGGGCCCGAGCATTAAAACAAAAGTAATATACCTAAGTGTCATTCAAAGTATATACTGACAATAATTAGAAGTCACTTAATAAAGACAGCAACATTGTAACTGAAAACATGCCTATGACATGATTGTGTTCTTACCCGTTTCTTTGTGTTGAAATTAGGAGTGTAGCGAGAGATTAGGTTAGATTGTGAGCCTGCCCCGTCAAAAAGGGCTGAAGCCTGGGCCTGCAAGGCTCGGCTCTCACACAGGTGACACGGGACAGGAAAGAAGCGAAGGAGACATGCGCAAAAAGTCGTTAAAATGTAATATTTGTTCTCTACATTTTTATTGCATCGGCAAACAATCAAAATGTTTGTGTCATGCCTGCTCTCTGACATAAACTATATAAAAAGAAAACATCTATTTCTAAAACTGTCTATGCAGCTCCTGAGATGCGTGTTCCTGAGACCTGGTCTAGGCAATCAGATTCTGAGTTGGCAGAGGCAGGGCTTTCGACAAGGCCAAGGGAAACGTCAGCGGTTTCACAAACTATGATTGGCTAGGGGGCGGTAACATACGTTTTATAACAGAAAGGTAGAGAAAAATATCCGTGTACCCCGCTTCTGTCGAACAGATTTCAGTCCTAAATTACATTAAAACTTAAGCCAGAATTATGCCGGGACGGACTGGACTTCCAGCATTAGCTTCAGTGGTGATAGAAAAGAACTTGATGGAACTGAAATGCATGAAGAATCTGTATGACAAAGTGATTTAAATTTTCTTCAGAAAGTGTGCAAAAATGAAAATGATTTTTGGTCAGTAGATGTGTCTGTATTCTTAAATACACCACTTAAATAATAATTTTATGAGATAATTATTAATGCATTTTTATATGTGACACAGATGTAGCTGCTGGTAATATCTGTTGCCATACCATAATCAAGGGTTGGATTGATTCGGATGTAGCACTACTGAAAACCTATGGTTAAATGTATGGCCTGCCACTGGTTCTTAGTCATAGGGTGAGATTTTACTTTTCTTCATCTTGTTTTTCTTGGTTATTTTGTGTGTACGCTGACCTGTTTCAGTTTCTTTTAGTCACATAATTTTCTATTGCAACATCAAATTCTTGCTTCGTTTTCTAGCTTTATTATTTTTGTTCTAACTGTTTTTTTTTTATTTAAGTTACTTTTGAAATTGGTTATTTGAAGTGGTAAGGGCAGTTCAGCAGACAGATTAGCATACAATCACAATGGCTTTGCTGCTCTTGCGACATTTGTTATTGAACATATTTTTCATATTAGGTAATTTGCGCAATATTAAGATAATGACCCGCATATAACATAATCAATGTTTAACTTTATACGTCCAGAACTTGTTATTTTATTGTTTGTTCCTGGGAAACAAGAGACACATTTTATTTTTGTTTTTCAATTTCTTAATGCAGTCAAAGAAGAAATAGCAGACAAGTGGACAAAATGAGTGAAAGCGCGAAGGTAAACTTTTTCCCGCGGGCCTTTTGTGTCCGGGACAATGCGGGAGGCTAACGTAGCAAAGTCGAGATTAGAGGCGTCGGACACCGAACATCTGGCGGCGACAGATATGCTGCCTCAACGCCAGCGGATAAACAAACCCTTCCGCGCTTTCTTTTTGATTTATGGCCGAATGCGCTGCCATTATTGGCGAAAGCCCTCGCGTGGGTCTTTGTCAGCTGGCCTTTGCGACTCGACAAGCGAACTCATCACGAATCATGTACAACGAGAGCGGCAATGAGAGGACGGCCTTAATGCATCTTAGGGCGAGAACACATTCATCATGGCACGTGTCTTTATGGCGTCGCTTCACAGCCTGCAAATGTTGGCCGTGCGCCAAACTGACTTTCAAATGACGTCAACTTTCTGTAAGGGTGCGACCAACAAAGAAATCAATTTATGGATTTTTATCTTTCTGCTATTTGTGGATTGTCTTTTCAACGGGACATCTTTCCCAAAGTAAATAGCCCGGGAAAAATCAGTGAACGGGGATCAGAGAACTGCTCAAACTATCCTCCTTCATTTCTTATTTGGTGCAACGTTTCTTTAACCTTTTGTGGATCCATACAAGAGAGCACGTGTAATACAACACCCTAAAAACCTCAAAAGCGTTTCACTTGGGCTGGCAATGCCTCTTTCACAAAATAAGGATGCAACATATCTAGAAAAACATAGATGTCACATCTCAAGGGTGGACCCAAAAACAGGGAAGCCGGACCAGAGGAAGTTGTGCTCAGAAAAAGGAATGTTATCTAATCAACACAGCGATAGATAGAAAGATAGATACTTCATTCATCCCTGTTTGGAAATTCACATTTCCAGCAGTATCCTCATGTTGAAAAATAAAATACAATAAGATATATAGAATACAAAATACCCAATATAAAATGTAAATAAAAAAAGCATTTAAATGGTTTTCCAAAAAAGACACTGTTACAAAAATAAAGCAAAATGTGCAAGTTTGAGGTTAGTGTTTAATATGGGCTTTTACTTCCTTGGGTGGAGTTAAAGAACTTCATGCCATGAGGGAGAAATGATCTCCTCAGTCTGCCCGTGGAGCAGGACAGCGACAACAGTCTGTCACTGAAGCTGCTCCTTTGCCTGGAGATGATGCTGTGTAGTGGTAATAACATATTCAGGAACCAAGTAACAAGCTATAAAACAAGTATTCACAAAACATTACACTATATTAAAAAAAAAAAAAAACCTAGATAGGTGTGCTAAAAAATTGGTAGTATTTAACACAGTAGGGAGAACATGCGCGACCTTTCAATAAACCACGCCTACTGTACCGGATGTGGTCAGTTCGGCCTGGGCGGCCAACCAAGATGGCGGCCGAGCCGGGCTCCTGCGTTCGCGAAGTAGTTTAAACTTTATAAATGCCTCTACTTGAATATTTTTGCTAGCAATGAGTTTATATCTTTATCAACTCCAACAACATGCAAACTCCACTCAAGAAGGTTCGATGTCATAACCTCAGAACTGTGCCGCACACACGCTAACCACTGAAAATTAGACCTGTATTTACAAAAAAAAACCCAACTAAAAACAAATCATGAGCCTATTTAAAAAAGAAGCAGATCTAAAAACTGCTTAAAAGCTCTATGAAAAATCTGTTCAAAATCAAGCGTGGCATTGACCTTAAAAGTAATTTCCAAGGACCACATTTATCTCCTTTTAATAAATAAATCTTGGTAGCCCTGCAGAGGGGCATATAATTTCATAGCTCACAAGTTTTCTGTTCCTCTTTCTGCCGCCCACCTACTGGTCCCTGGGGTCCTCCCAGCCTCCGCGTCGTCCTCCCGCGTCCCCCACCAGGCCATCTCCGAGGACTCCCAGCGGATGGGCCAATTAGCCCTGGAACCCCCCGGCCTTCGGAGAAGTGGAGCGTAGCGGGCGGATCCGGTCATGAGGTCCCTTGTTGCCCACGCAGAGAGGATAATGTGTAACCCCTTTAATGCAGGGCCTCGTTTATAAGATGACCCCTTTTTTGTCTGTGCCACCACTAAATCGTCCACAATCAATTGCAGTAAGAGGGAAGCCATCTTGTCTCACAGGACACCCACAAACCTGACAAACCTTCTCAAGACAAAGACTCCACACAATTGATGTATGCTTTCTATATTTCTACACTGTACTGTACTGTTTTATATCTAAGTGAAGCTGTACTGTTTTAATCTTGGTTTTCAAGGGATCCTAGTTGAACGAGGGCTGGGCAAACCGATCCAAATATTACTATCATTGATACTGAAGGAGCACTTGGATTAAATCAATACCGTTGTCTTGAGACAACATTTCATCAGCGGGTTGAAAGATTATACATACATTACAACTTTGTATTTACACTTTATATTCATGGCTGAATTTCAAAATATTGTGCAATGGAAGGTATTTTAGCTGACCTGTTGCCATTGCTATACAGTGTTCGTATTTTCGGTAAATTGTTGCTTTTTTTGTTTGATTCGCTTGACTATTGTTCTGAAACTACTGTAGTAGAATGCTTTCATTTTTTGATGTAAAAACTGTTAAATGTTTGTATATAGTATTGTTTACACCTGGAGTGCCAACTCATTTTCATTGAGGGCCAAATTAGTGAAATAGATGTACCAAAGGACCTGATGTAACTTAAAATGTGACTAAATGTAATTATAATGTATGTAAAATGATTTCACTGCTCCTTTATATAAAATTCAATATTTCATATTCAAGTCACAAACATGACAATTGTTTTGAAAAATGTAGCTACACACATATGGATATGGAATACTGGCGTGTAGTGACGCTGATCCGTCACTTAGTAGTTATTGTAGTCAACAGGCATTGTGGGAAATGTATCTTTTATTAAAAACCCTTTATATACATTTTTTTATACACTCAGACGTTTAAAATTTCCGTAGGCCACATTTGGGCCGTGGGCCATGAGTTTGACACAGGTTGTTTACAATACTGTTTGCATTTTTTTACTTTACTTTAAAAAAAAAACATGTGCAATGGAAGGTAAAATTCATCTCATCTCATCAGCCGTACCGCTTATCCTCATTAGGGTTGCGGGAGGGCTGGAGCCCATCCCAGCCATCTCCGGGCAGTGGGCAGGGGACACCCTGAACTGGTTGCCAGCCAATCGCAGGGCACACGGGGACAGACAACTCACTCGCTCATTCACACCTAGGGACAATTTGGACCGGCCAATTCACCTGAAATGCATGTTTTTGGAATGTGGGAGGAAGCCAGAGTGCCTGGAGGAAACCCACGCAAGCACCGGGAGAACATACAAACTCCGCACAGGAAGTCTGGAGCTGGATTTGAACCCACACAGGAGGTTCCCATGACATGAACTGTGCCGCACAAGCGCTAACCACTGCCCCGCCGTGCTATTTTCGTCACAATTCTGCTTTTCCCTTTTGACTCTCTTGACCTTTCTATGAAATGTTTGCAATAAAAATATTTATATTTTTATACTGTTTATGCTTTCATTTTCGTTATTTAATGAATAACAGAACATATTTAATCCCTTAAATTATTTGGCTGAGTTCATCATTATCGTGAACTAGCTCAAGGTTGGAGTTCATTTCACTTTTTCAAATGTCATGATATTTACAGGGAACACATATCGTATAGGCAGCACGGTCAGCGCGTGTGCGGCATAGTTCTGAGGTCATGAGATCGAACCCCCCTGTGTGGACTTTGCATGTTCTCCCTGTACTTGCGTGGGTTTTCTCCGGGCACTACAGTTTCCTCCCACATTCCAAAAACATGCATGTCCGGTTAATTGGTCTGTCCGAATTGTCCCTAGGTTTGAGTGAGCGGATCAATACCAAAATATCGAGTATTGCCCACCCTTAGAGTGAACAGGTGATCGTATTTTGGAGTCTGCATCCAAATATAAATATAATTGATATTAAGCAAGTACCAGAATCAGATCATTACAATGGTGCTGGTCTCAATACTTTACCCCTCCACCAATTGCCTCAAAGTGTCGCTTCCATATGTAAGAGCGCACTCCTCTCCCTCACCGAGCACCCTCCGCCACACTTTAAGTTTACGCCTTCTTGGGTGACTGACAGGCACACTTTTAGCACAGCTCCCTACATGACCTTCACCGATCCTGCCAGGCAGAAGAGAGGGTCAAATTTACGTGTCTCACCTTAAGATAATATGACAGAGACAAACGGGAAGCACAGTGCGGTCTGGACTTATTTTAAACAGCAGAATAGGACTCATCCAGGTGTCATTTGTGTGGTAAAGTGGCCCGCTACTGTGGCGATTCTACATAAACATGAAGAAAGTTCATTCTACAGAGAGATGCAAGCTCTTTTATAAACCATGTTACTGTAAATCCGTTGTGACTAAGGCTACAGACCCAAAATGGCTTGCTGGTCCTTTGATGATTATTGGGTGTGACTCTTTAGACTTTTGCTCTGTAACAGTTGTTGTAGTAGAAGTATTTTATTTTTAATTGTTAAATGTATTCAGATCTTATAGTTAGGACCAGTCATGTCAAAAGTCTGGCCCGGGGGCCAGTTACGGCCAGTGATAATTATTTTACTGATCTGTGGCCTCTGTCATGAAATGAATATTATGAGAACCGCTAGTAATGTTGACCGCAGTAGAAAATACATTTGTACAAAAAAAATATCACCATTTTACCAGATTATGGCTGTAGCCCTCTTTGCCCTTGGGTTTCTGTAAGAAATAACCCACCCCATAACTGGCATAACGACTGTAAATATAAAAACAAAAACAAAAAAACGGAAAGTGGACTGTTAGGGACCTTACAGGAAAAGCGAAAATTTACTGAAATCCGAAGCAACTGCGTCTGCCTAATTTGCCAAACAAAAACCAAAAAATTGAACGCTGTAAAAAGGTGCAGCAACTGGAAGCTCTTTTGAAGGCACAGCAGCACTTTTTAATGAGACCCTGCGAGGCAAATGAAAATGCTACAAAAGCAAACTATGCGGTCGGGATGCTGATTGCTAAGCACTATTAACCTTTCACGTACGGAGAATTTGTGAAAAACTTCTCAAAGAATGCAGTTCTGAATAGTCGGCCATCACACATCTTCAGCTTATCAAATTGGGCCCAATTTCTGAAAAGTTTGGACACCCCTGGTTTACACCATACACACTTTCCGACTTTATTTTCAAAATACTGTGGAATGTAAGGTATAGTTGACATGATGACATTGTTTGATTTGTATTTTGGTTACAATGCTGCTTTTTCATTTGATGCTCTGGGCTTTGGTTCTACAACAGTTATAATAGAATTAAATCTATTTTATTTATACTGTTTAAGTATGAATTGTAGTTAGTCAATAACAAAATAACATTTATAGTATATAAAATCTGCTGTTCGTCGTAGCTATAAACCAACTCAAGAGTGAGGGTTTAATAATTCAATAGTAGATAGTACCGTATCAGATTGGTACGAATCAATCGTAACATACAGTTACTTTGAAAAATATCGCCCGCCCCTACTGGCCAATGGCGGCCTCGGCAGGTTCCTTTTGTCTCTGACAGGAAGTAGTGATTGGTAGTTGTTGGCTGCCATCCGACTTGATAGGCTGACAAAAGAACACGCACGCGCAACATGAACATCAGTGAGCGACTGGTACTTTATCTGATAGACATTGAAAAAAGGAGGTGGATCCGGACAAAGCAAAGCCTCTGAAAATGTCACCTGGCGAGCAAAAGCCCGCCTGAGGCGCTGTGATAACGTGCTTGTTTTTTTTTTCTGTTTTTTTCTTTTTTAACTTTTGTTATCACAAAACTAAACATCTAAAAATGACACTTTTACAGGGAAAACCAATGAACTAATTGAGACTGACAAAACTTTTGATATGCAAAAGTACTTAGGTATCCTGCCGCTGCCAGGCTTTACTTGCCCAGGACGCATAACAGGAAGTGCTGCTTGACGACCCTTGTGGTTAAGGAATCCCGTTTTATCTTGATCTAGTTTTGTAATAAATGATTAACATACTAATAGAATACCTTATTTTCCAGACTTGAAGGTGCACCTAAAAAACCCACATTGTCCAGAAATTTGACAGTATGCCTTATAACCTGGTGCACCCTCAGATTACAGTGGATGAGATTGGAATGGCATAAAGAAATTAAACGTGTGTGTTTCACGGTGTAACCTCGATTTTTGCAATGATTAATAAGTTGAACAGTGTAAGGATTTTTCTAGCTTTAATTTTGAAAATCGTTGAACATCCTGAACCTGTTGCCAGCCAGTCCCAGGGCACACAGAGACAGCCAACTCACTCGCTCATTCACACCTAGGGACAATTTGGACCGGCCAATTAACCTGACATGCATGTTTTAAGAATGTGGGAGGAAACCCACGTAAGCACAAGGAGAACATACAAACTCCACACAGGAAGGTTCAGTCCCATGACCTCAGAACTGTGCTGCACACACGCTAAGCACTGCGTCGCCGTGCTGACCGAAACAAAACACGTTTTTTTTTTTTTTTAATATGTCAAGTCACATTTATCATATTTGTACAGCCCTTATTCAAAGAATAACATACAAATATCATTCCTAACAGATAACCTGGCTGACAGACTGCCAACTTACCTAATTATCTTAAAAACCTTGAAAGGAATCTGAGTGAGCCTTTTCCCAATTTGCAAGAGCCACATAAATGTCAATGAACAACGCTTAGCAATGGTTAGCCCAGCATTGAGAAGCGCTCGACAACAACTTAATGTCAGAGAATGACAATCAACTGCAATTCAATGCGTTTACAATGTGAAAATCCGAGAATGGAAAAACGAGCGAATTGTTCTTTGTTTTTTCTGTGGAGCTGGAAGTTTCCCCTCATCTTTCCCATCTGAGCAGGCCCTAACCCCCTTTTTATTCTTTTATTTTTTTTTGCAGGCTCACTCAACACACTTGACATACTTTACGGTGATGTGGCTGCATTAATAATTGAAAGTGCTTTCTTTGTGTAAATGCTGTACTTCAAGACAACACATATGCTCACGCACACGCTCTTCTCCCTCTGGCCCGCTCTCACATTGTTAAGAAAGGCTGGCCAGATTATGTGAGAGCCTCACAAGAGACGAGAAACCTTATCTGGTGGCCATTTTATGGCATGAGACTATGGAGGTACCACTACCACCGTAAAGACAAGCTCAAAATTATTCCTGAAAATGTTCTGGAAATCGTAATTTGAATCCTAAACCTGGCTTGAAACCCAAATTTATTTTTTTAGTTTTATTTTATTTTTTTTGAATTGAGACCCTTATTTGGTTTCAACACACCAAGTTAAAGATGTTGGAATCTTGTCAGAGGTATAGGTAAGATCCTAGGCATGGAGCCCGAACCCGGCTCCACCCGAATCATGTGTGGTGTCTAAAATGTCAATCATCAAGTTTGGTTTCACCCCAGTTGACTTTTTTTGTTTTTCATTATTTTTCCTTTGGTGCAAATGAATGTAAGCGCAGCATTGTTAACCACCACTGGGTAAAGCTATTGCTTCATTTATGAATGACCACCACTGCTTCTTACGGGAAGGACAGATGTTATTGAAATCCAGTTGAATGTGATGCCATGTTGGTTGTTTTGTGAGTTTCAAAAAAACACGTTTCGATCTTTACCTTCGTCATTCTTATCTTCATTTTTCTTTGCAGATGATGCCTGCGCACATATGAGGCATGGGGGGCGATTTAGGCAAAAATCCCCATTCCTATTCCCGAGCGTGTGCATGCTCGCCCATTCTATTGTATTATGCTAGCGAAAATTACATTTTCCTAATTCATATAATTCATACATGTCAACCTCAACCAGTTGCTCCCGTTATTAAGCGATAATAAACCTCACAAACACAATGTAACACCTATTTACTCACAGCAAGACAGACCATGTAGAATAAAAACAAAGACAATTTGTAAACAAGTTGATTTAATCTATCAAATACATCCTTGATCAGGGATAACAATTGCTATTGTACCACGACAACATTAGCAATATTGACATGTAGGGCGACATTAGCTCAGGAGGTAGAGTGCTGGTCTTGGGATTAAGAGGTTGCAGATTTGATTCCCTCTGTGTTAAATGTTGAAGTTTCCTTGGGCAAGACACTGAATCCCTAATGCCCCCAATAAGCAGGTAGGGCCTCGCATGGCTTACTCCCTATTGGGGTGTGAGTGTGTGTGTGAATGGGTTTGTTATGCGCTTTGGGAGGTCTTCATTGATTTAAAAAGCGCTATATATATATGTAGACCATTTACTATTCACCATCATTCTTAGATTTTATAGCTTGTGTAATCTTGAGAGCTTAACCGAGAACCTTCATATCCATTTTGTTTATCCATTTAAACTCCTGGATGATTTACTCCTCCATTTCTGAGTACTGCCAAACACTTTTACCATCAAATCTGTGCCCCATTGATTTGGTTGTTCCTGTAATATTAGTATTTCCGTTACATTGCTCCTTTTTTGGTTCGTCTATTTTGAAATTTGTTCTGAAACAGTTGCAATCCAAATAATAATTTTTATTTTCCATAATGTTGAAGTTTACATTGTAGTTATTTAACTTACTTTTTTTGGGCTGTTTTTATTGCGATTGTAAACTAACTAGAGGGGGAGAGGTTAAATTATTCAATGATCATGAGATTTCCAAACCAAAGGTATAATATCAGTATTGATTGATACTACCCTGTATTTACTTGGATTCGATTGATCCAAAAATCCCAGTATCGCCCAACCCATGTCATCTGGGCTGAGGTTTTTCTGATTTATCCTTGAAGTGAAGTGGAGTGAAGGTGATTTCAACATCTTGCCTCCAAAAGATGGCCTCTTTAGCCGCATGTGTCTTTTTGTTCGGTTACCATTGTCAGTCTCTGGTTGGAATTTCCAATCATCCACATATGGTTTCCTTATGGTCTTTTGTGCGAGCAATCTAATCAAGTTCGGTCTTCCTTGTATTTGTTTACCACATAGTATATGTTTTTTGGACTTCTTTGTTTCTTGTGTTGGGATGACTTGCCATTTTGCCTTGCCACTCTCTTTTATGGTTAATTACAACATCTTGTGGTTTTGCTGTGGATTTTCTACATGCATTGAGTTCTGCATTCTGACTGGCTTAACAGTCATCCCATCTCTTTTCTTCCCGTGTCTGCCTCAATATCTCATCTCATTAGCTACACCGCGTATCCTCAGTAGGGTCGCGGGGGAGCTGGAGCCCATCCCAGCAATCATCGGGCAGTGGGCAGGGGACACCCTGAACTGGTTGCCAGCCAATCGCAGGGCACACGGGGACAGACAACTCACTCGCTCATTCACACCTAGTGACAATTTGGACCGGCCAATTCACCTGAAATGCATGTTTTTGGAATGTGGGAAGAAACCGGAGTGCCCGGAGGAAACCCACGCAAGCGCGGGGAGAACATACAAACTCCGCACAGGAAGTCTGGAGCTGGATTTGAACCCACGCAGGAGGTTCCCAAGACATGAACTGTGCCGCACATGCGCTAACCACTGCGCCGCCGTGCTGCCTGCCTCAATATCATTGCCATCTAAGTTGTACGTATACGTAAAACAGCTTGATGAACATTACAACACACAAATCTTTTTCAGTTTCAACTTTCTCTAAAAGCCAGCATGTCAACAAAATACTCTGGACTCACAAAAGCTCGTAGGTAAATATAGACAGTCCCCCTCTTTAAATGTTGTTGGCAGAATGAGGGTTGTACGTTGTGAGGAAAGAGGAACAGTTATTGATCAGATGACGTCATGATTCATGATCCACTCTCAATAACTAGCAGAGTAACGTACCATATTGTAATGATGGTTAAGTTATAACATTTTACTAATAACACAATACAGTACTGGATCCCGAGAAAAGTAATTGTGTTACTTTGTAACATCTAAACTCTGTAATACATCAAACCTCCTCGGCGTACCTCCCTCTGTGTCTGTTGGTCGGCATCGCCATGGCAACCTCTCCAGGAGCAAAAGGACGAAGATGAGAACATAGTTTAGTTAAGGCAGGCGCAGTCAGTCAGTGGAGAGACCCGCCGGCCACTGAACTCTACCGCCACGGCTTGGCGGCAGGGTTCCCGTGGCAACCGTCTCCCCTTGTTCCTCTCTAATTCGGCGGTAGGAACCGTCGGCACGGATCGCCGCTGGGCTTCGCTTGGGCTTGCAGCAGAGACCCTCGGGAGAGGCAGTCTTATTGGCTGGGACCGGTGAGGTGCCTGTCTGAGGGTTCAGTGGGTGACGGCCGGACGACTTTTCGGTCACAGGTATTGAGCCGACTTTCTGGGCATGCTGAGACCATCAAAACATACTTTGAAGTTGCTGTGACAGGATCGATGTTTTCTAAAAAAAAAATCACTCAAAAACTCTTCAAACTTTCTGGTTGTGGCCTGGTTGTGATTTCATATTAATACATTTTAGGACTTGTGTTTTAATCCTTTTACAGACGTGAATCCAGCCTATCTGAAAGGGTAAGCACATCGATCCAAATATCGACGTTATCGATACAGAGCAAGTACTTGGATCGTATCCATACAATTTCCTTAAGATCGATACTGTTTTACCATTTTAACTTTGACGTTCACCAATCCCTATACCAACAGGGTCGTAGGGGCACCACTTCCTGTGGCGTGTCTTGGGCAAGTACAGCATTGCGGTGCCCATCCCTCTGCGAGTAGTTTTTTTTGGATAGGGGTTTGCTCCCCTACATGAAACAGATAGTAATGGTTTCCATGTTTGCCAATAGAAGAGGAATCCTCCTGATCTGACGAGGATAAAGAACCTTCATCATCTGGTCGCTCCTGTTTTTTTTTTTTTCTTTTTATGTGAAGCGTCATCCCGCTCTTCAGAGATGAGCCAGTAAGCTGGACCACTGCATTGACGGGCAGCAACCTGTGACAAAACAAATACAAGATCCTAACTCACTGGGGAAAAACCTTTGAGAATCATAACATAACTAGCACTATAATAATGTTGGCAGTGTGTCATAGCATTATACATTAATTATGAATTTCAGATTTGAACTAATTGTGGTTACTCTTTTGTTGCACCTGTGATTTAATTTTCTAAATATTGTGCAATGAAAGAGGCCGTATCAGTTGGACATGATTAAAAGACGCACCTTCAAAAATGCCCCTTTATGATTTTATTTTAAATTGTTTTCCATGTATAAAGTTCTTCCTCAAGCATTGTCTTCTGCATTCTTATTGGCTAAACAGTCACCCCATCCCTTTTTCTGTCTGTGTCTGCCTCAATAATGTGGCCATCTAATTTTTACATATACGTAAAACAGCTTGATGAACCTTCATTATGACACTCAAATATTTTTTCAAGTTCAAGTTTCTCTCAAAGCCAGCATGTCAACAAAATACTCTGGATCCACAAAAGCACCTGCGGCCAAGCCCAAAAGGCAGAGGAAGATGTTTTTTTATCGCAGTAGAAGTTAGACTTCTAAAATTGCTAAGGGAAGCATTTTTATAGCAGTAACATCCACATGATGGCCACAAAAAATCGTCTGAAGTAAAGTGGACAGTGTCCTGAAATCATTTCCACAATGTATTTTTATTAATAGTGCAATATAACAGCAAGATTATTTATTTTAAAATCATGATTTGGTAGTAAAAAACGTATTTATATAAAAAAAAAAAGTTTATAAAGTATAGTACTTTTACTAGTTAAACAAATGCTTGACCCAATAGGGTTTGTTATTTGGCTTCAAAGTCTAATAGAGGAAAGGTATTTATGAAATAATTAAATGTGGATTTTGACTATGGGCTGTTCCTTTTGAAACACAACCCAGTGAAAAACAAGCAATTTCTGTAGTGTATTTTTTTTCAAACAGCTCATATATCTGACCCTTCCTCAAGACAACCATCGCTGTCCAATGGGGGCTTAAAAACTGCAATAGATCAATCTGGGATTTTATATTCCTGGACGCTACCGAATATTCAGTTGTTGAGCAGAATTCTGAACGTCTCCGCTTTGTCTGACCAAATGCAAATTCACGCTCAGAGGGGACGGGAGAAAGATTAACCCAACTGACCCAGCGGGATGGAAATCTATAAAATGCTTGATGAGACACTGGTTAGTACAGCGATGACCGGGCTTGGGAAAAGTGTACTGAATGTAAACACGGTCGAATGTGTGAACGGCTGCAAATCGCTTTAATCTAGAGCCACTGAAAGGAAGGGTTTCCACTGTGAATAGGTGCGAAAAAAAGGCTTAATTTTAAACCTTAAATGCAGTATTAACAATTCCTAAGTTATTCAAAACTCGTTATTAAGCTAAGAAACTTGAACTTTGAGCTCTGTGTTAACTGTCCCTTGACGCTGGTAAATGCTGGTAAAATTGAAAGCTTGCAACCCTTGTAAGAGGGCTGCAACTGTAGCGCACCCTTCCTTCCCCACCGAAAACACACTTATAGCGGATAAGATCCTCATCACGAAGAGGGGGTTTAAGGACATTCTAATTCAAAAGATTACACCAACAGAACCAAAGCCCCTGTGTTCTTCCTTTTCTTTAACAGTACGGTGAACTGTAAAACGTTGTTTGTCTTGTCTGTTTACCCAGGTCTAAACTATTATTTTTGCCAAATTATTTATTCCTGAGCACAATTGTATCAGGAAACATAGTTGAGTAACTAAGTCTTAACTTTTGCCAAAGTTATTCCACAATTAGACTGAATTGATTGAAAGCTAGACCTAGTTGATACTCCTTTTCTTTAGAATCATAACTATAGTCAAATATGAGATATGTCTAACTGTATTACAGTCATAAAAAAAGGCAAAATACAGTAATTGGCTCTCTCACACCTCTTTTAGAAC
Source organism: Urocampus carinirostris (assembly GCF_059441175.1). Taxonomy (NCBI): domain Eukaryota; kingdom Metazoa; phylum Chordata; class Actinopteri; order Syngnathiformes; family Syngnathidae; genus Urocampus; species Urocampus carinirostris. The sequence continues at coordinate 15,864,734 of NC_142357.1, forward strand.
ACAAGGACAGGTGCTGGAGGAAGTCTCTAGATGAGAAGGCTTCATTTCTACTAACATCAGCGTTTTGCTTTTTAGTCTACAGGCACACCAGTTGTGCTAATCCTAGCATCTCCTCTCATGGCTGATTTTTTTGAAAAGTGCATCATTCTCACGCACCTACACGTCATTCCTGTCAAGACAGTATTGAGTGTCAAAAACTTTCCAAAGTAAGCTGCAAGCCAGGTTGTCCAACAACTTGGTTAAGACCGCACACTGTGCTCGGCAAGTGGACTGCCGGATTGCAACATAAGCACCTTGAGGGGTTCTTTATCTTAAAGAACAATACGTCTTCTGAACTGTGTTTTTCCCGTCTCACAGATGACGACTGCACCAAGCTAGTCTCCCATGCTTCGAGCTAGGCCAGGCTTAAGTCACAAATTTTCAGACCAGATGGGATCAATTGATGCAATTTTTTTGTTTTTTTTTTGTCGTCTGGGCAAATGCCACCCCAGTCTCACATTGCCTTGTTTGGTAGATTCAAATTAATCATCGAGACAACTGTCTTGTTACTGTCTTTTTTTATTATGTAGTGCTATCTTTTTATTCAATACCCTTATGTAGCTTTTATTTCGGTTTCATGTATATGATTCCAACGTTACTGAATACTTGTGGAACTGAGTGTAAGAATAAAGTCGTCGCACTGGTGTGTGTGTGTGTGTGACTATCATGGCTTTGTTCGTGTCCGATGACCGCATAGTTAATGAGTTTCGTCTCATCAATCGTCTGAATGTTGAGTGAATCTATGTCAATTATTTTGGTTTGTGTTGTACTCTGAAGTTATCCTTTAGTTGTTTTTTGTTCGTATTTCCGTGTTTATTTTCGCTTGTCTGAGGTTTTGGTGTTTCAGTGTGCGTGCATGCACATTGTTATAACTCATCCACCACTGCATGTTTTGTCACAGTGTGTTGCGGTTAAAGCAATTTCATTTTTGTTTGTATTTTTCCTCTTTTTGTAATTTATACATTTTGTGAATTGGCGTGAGCCGCTCTTCTATGTGTGTATTGGGAAAGCACACTCTTAAGCACTCTTAGGGGCACCCTGTAAATATGATAGTTTGAAATTGTTTTTTGTTAAAATTCCACTCTATATCATTGTGTTGTTATGTATTGACAATGTTTTATTATATGCTCATGATTATCATGCATTGATGGGATGGAAAATCGTCCACTTATCCACGACTGCATGTTTCGTCGCACTGTGTTGTTAAGTGAGATAACAAGAAATGCTAAAACGATGCAAATAACTCTCCTAAATTGACGTGTTACCAATTCAGATAAATGAATGATTATGAGGTTTTGTATCCGTTCTCCCGATAAAACAACTGAAAAAAACTATGATTTTCTTTGAAAAGGTGGAACACGTTCATTTTATATATGGAATATGTCCTTGAATATTATTTTATAATTTGATCAAAAAGGTTAATATCCCCCAATATTTGTCACACCTTAATTAACAATTCTAAGTATTGTTTTAACCCCAAGTTTAATACTTTGATGGCTAAATGTGTTGTGAAACCCTAGAAGAGGATAAAAAAGCCTACTTGAAAAATAATTTAGCCCATTTTTATTATTTCATTAAACTTCTAACTATGGTTTTCAAACACATGGATCGATTTGTGATTCGAGAGCACACCCACAGCCTTTAAAATTAACCCTCTCTAAAAAGTCGCAAGCAAAAGCAAAACTCTATCTTCAAGCCAAATTTTAAAAGTTTAAACTTGGCCTGAAATTGTATCGTGAAACCCATGAGTAAGATTGAAAATAAAAGCCTGATTTGAAGACTAACCCATTGTAATGCATCGACATATATTCACACATTCGCTGGTGTTCGGGGTTCAAGTGCCTTAAAGGTTGAGTGGATGTTAGCTGCTTTGGCTCAGCAGACGGATCATTTCATCCATCTGAAGCCGTTGTTCCATCGCCTGCGGGAGCCGAGATTCCTGGCAGCACTTCCTCGCTTTTCGCCTTCGCCGCTGCCAAAAATTCTGATGCACTCTTTAAAAAGCCGTGATCAGCCATGAGGATGATGGACAAACCGGCAGCCTGTCTTTCATCAACACGTCCCTGGAGCTGGAAGACTGCGGATGTTGCTGACCTTTTTCATCATCGTTGTTTTGCTTGAGTGTGTGATTTGTAAGTGAGAAAAGACTAAAATAATCAAAAATGTGCTCATAAACTAGCCTTGGTCATGAACTTAGCACATAAATTTAGGGTGCTGTTATAAATTGGGGATGGTCATGAAATAGAATGGTCGTAATTTGCTCGTGGTCATGTATTATGTGCACTGCTAGTCTTAATATAATCGTGAAATGTGGGGTCATAAATTTAGGTTGGTCCTATCATCATATAGTAAAAGTATTGTGAATTAAATGTGCTCAAAAATTTATCATGGCAGTGAATTTAATTCAAAGGAAATAGGTGTTTTCAGAAATGTGTTTGGTTCTGGATGTGAAGGAGGTCCTTCATTATTTGTGGTCACAAACTCCTGGCTGTCTTAATTTGGAGGTACTTATTTTACATGTGATAATTTTTTAGGTATTTTGGGGGGAGGTGGGGATGAACTACAATCTAATAAATTAGGTAATCTCCTATGTGTGTGTGTTTATAGTTTGGGAGTCATAAGGAATTAAATTCAGAATTGTGTATTATCATAAATTATTTCAATGATGAGATGCTTGTTTGGAAACCGGATGCGGTTGAATTTTTCATAGGATGTCGTCATAAATCCCAAGTGGATATTTAATGGAAGCCGTCAGACATTGTCTGCTCATAAACTAAGAACTGACATAAATCGTGAGGATAATAATTCAGGTTTTACTCTTACATTTGCACAAAAGTCAATTGTGAGGTCTTGGTTTGAGTGTTCATAATCTGAGTGCTGTTACAGTGATTTCCAAAGTCCATAAATTGTGATAGAAAAATAAGTGTGTTTAAGCGCATGGTAGGTGGATGAACATAAATTCAAGTCTTGATGTGAATTGTGGTTGTTTTTCTTTTCGTTCATTATCGTGTGCTGTTTAGTGTCCTTTAGGACAATGGTCGGCAACCACCGGGCCGCAGACTGGTACCAGGCCGTGTGTAGATTTGTACTGGGCTGCACAGAAAGAAAAACAGGTTTCATTAGTTTTACCGATTGTTGTTTTACTGACACTACTTTGATTAATACTGAATTTGAACATGCAACTGTCACGTTGGAAACACAGACTCCAGCCTGTGTCTCAACTCTAAGCTTGACTTTCTGTCAGCAAGGTACCAGGCGACAAAGAGCCTAAAAACAGCTTTGTCATTACCACATGCGCTCTAGTGAGAGCACAAAAAACAAAAAAAACACAAGTGCTTTTTATCATGGAGCGATGCCGGATGTGTAAGTAAGGAGAAGCAATTAAAATATGTGGGTCAATACTTCCACAAAAGCGAACGGGCGTAGTCATTCATCACAGCGGAAGAAAGAAGAGGATAAGAAGGATGTAGGAATCGAGTGTGTGCATAGCTTATTTTATCTTAGTTTACAGTGTTGACAGTCGTACACTCTTGAAGACCTCAATACACCACTTTAGGTTTCTCCCGACCTGCTCCCATCTTTGCTTTGATTCTATCACCAGCAAAAGGCAAAAAGGAACGTGACAAGTTATGTGCAAATGTCAGTGACGCCCAGTCAGGGGAGAAAGCTGAGGTTGAGTTTCACTTGTCATAATAAAAATATAACATTGGAAATAAAATGAATTGTGATATCTATTTAGTATTAAAACATTTTCTCACTAAACAAAACCGTTTTTTTTTTAATTCTTTATTTTAATTGCTGGATTTTAGCAATAATACAATTAGTATGTAACTTACTCCTGTACGGTTTGAGCCACACAATAGTCTTACCTTATTTTAGAGGGCAATAGTATAGGCCAATGATTTTGATTTACCGGCACCTCAGTAAGAGGAATTCATGATTGGATTAGCAAGCTGACAGCAAGTCAAGACTTCCAGTAGTCTTTTTCTTTAAGCATGTACTTTTTTTCATTATGTGAGATAACCAATCGATTTTTATTTAAAAGGAGCAGTTCATAGACTTCATTTATGGGTCAAGGTAAGAACATAAAATATGCTTGATCAATGCTACAGTTGCGTTTTGTCTCTGCCAATAAAATCATAAATAAGATGTAAACTCATGTATTCATAAATCTGACTGAGCCACACTGGACACAAACACACCGCAAGTCACTGGTGGATATGTCCGTACTATTCTGTGACGGATTCAAAGTATTTTCACAAATCTTATATTTGAGTTGATCCTCATATTTTAGGACATAGTCATAATAATAAAGGATATATTTTAAAAATAACCAGAACATAGGGATATATTTTACTTTCTTAATTTCAAATTCACATGCAATTTACTACAGGAAAGGCTTTTTTGAGTTTCTTCAGGCCTATATCAGTTTGTTTAGAAATAGAATAGTCCTTATTGTCATTGATAACAACACAATAAACATTCTTCGTAACGTGATCAAGTTCAGGTTAGGTTTAGGCTTCACTTAGGCAAGTTTGAGTTTATTTCATGCTTGTCTTGGCTTGGTTAAATTGGGTTACTTTCATTTTCTGCTAGGATTTGGGTAGGTGAGGTGTTGTTGGGGTGTGTTTTAGAAAGTTACAGGAGTTAGTCAGCTTTCTTCAATCTCAAGCAAAGGCAATAGTAATTGTAAAATGAGACTTTTTAATTATACATACCTTTGTTGATATTTTATTTTGTTCACTCTTTTCATCCCAAAAGTAAGGTTTCAGTTAAAAACAATCCAGAAATTCACAATACAAATCATATAAAAACATAAAGAAAAATATGGCTGACAGTTAAAATCTGAAGCATATCTTGGTCCTATTCCATGGATTCTTTTGAACTATTAACATAGTCTATTTAAGAAAGAGAATGATAATAATAGAAAATAAAAAACAACAACAACATTATATTACCATTGTTCAAAAATATATTTCTTATCAGAATCACATTAACAATCTTGCACTCTGATTTCTGTTTCTCACTCTCTCAGTCACCCTTACTTTTTTTGGCCACTAACTTTCTCTTTTGTATTTTTCATCACAGCTGTTGTCACTTTTCCTGATTTCCCGTACATTTTTTTTCTTCTATCATAAATCATCTTCTTACCTTTATTAGTACTTTATCCCCTTGGTTCCTTGCTAGTTTGTTGCTTTCTCATCCCGTTCAAAGCTCCCCTGACATAGCAACATTTTCTACATAATGTACAGAAACCAGCTGAACTATACATATTGGCCGGTGAACTTTTGGACTGTTGACTTCACTGCTCGGACTCACTGGATATCCAAACATTTCGCCTATTTGTTAATGCTTGTTTTCCTTTGGTGCTTTAGACACTGTTCCCTCGCCACTTGCCTTTCAGTGTGACAAACCGTGCCCTAAAAAAAGAACAGCCGTTTGATTGTACTATTCTGTGCTTCTGCATCGTTTTTTGCACATCCCAAGTTAGCCCCTGACATTAACTTCGTCACAAAGCATATATTTATGAAATTATGAACAAAGAGCTTAATACAAAGTCAATCGTAAATGTTACATCACACCATCAGGGTAAACACAATCACAAATAAAAATATTCTTTTTCAAATGTTCATTCTTCCATGGTGGCCATCAATGTCTTTTTCCCTTTAACCTGGAAATGTTCGGGGCTGGTACAGTTTAACTGGCAAAATTGATGCCTAGCGTAATGGAAAAGCAACGTGAGCCAGCAAAGGCCAGACCAACACATTCTGGAACTTGTCATAGAAAGGCTCCTGGCCTCCATTGGGACCATCTGGTCGGAACGTTTTTCAAAACGGTAGCAACACATTTGGCAATGAAAGATCAAGCCATTCAACTGAAAAATGATAGAATAATTGGTTTAAGGATACTTCACCCCAAATTTGAGAGTGACTCAGCTAGAATTACGATCAGTTCAGGAGGTACTCTGCGTCTTTCACAAAGATCACAGAAGCAGGCTCAAGCAAGTCCACCCAGCCTGTCGGATGATGGATAACAGAATGACACAATGAAAACAGCATTTTCTTCTCATCCAAAGTAAAACTGTTTCCAGCTTATCGCCACCATTTACTTGAACGATTTGTTTTGTTACCTTGTGTGTTGATTTTTTGACAGTGAGTGAAGAACATCAACAGATGCGTGCCTCCCACACCACACGCAAAAAACAGTCAGCGCATTCCAAACTCTTCAACTGTATCAAACGCCCACCACTACCGACCTGGCGGCTGTGGTGAGCTGCACACCAGCGACAGCCCAAATGCACCTGATTTTAATGCAAGAACTGTTTTTAGTGGTGACTTAAGTGATTGACAGTCTCCATAGAAAACAATACAGTTGTCATCGTGTCATTTGTTGATTTCATACTCATGAGTCCTTTTATTTTTAATGCAGAGGTGGGCGGAAGTCTTATGGTATCCCATAAAAGTAAGATTGACCTTCACATTTCTGCAGTTTTCTTGCTGTAACTTTTTTATGGGACATTTTTAAAGACATTAAGCTCACACTGTGAAAATCAATGCAAAATGTATTGCTTTTACAGCAGGCTCAATGTACTGTTACATCAAAATAACTCAAGACACAGGCATTGACAGCTAAACCACCGGCAACAAAAAAAATATACCCTTCGGGCACCGTTAGTCATTTTGCTTTCCCAGTGTCTGGAGTATCATTGGTGTTCCTATATCTCAGCTTTGAATAGTAGAAGGCGTGCTAAATTCTTCATAGACCTTCTTACTGTGCTTTCAAACAAAAGTTCAACATAGCAGCCTGGGAAATAGTTGCAGTAGGTTATACAAAGCCAGAACAAAATCAGTAAGAGTGCGAAAAAATAATTAGTAGGCACAAGTACTACGTATTGTTATAGGTGCCAGTTTTGAGGTGTTAAAAATGTGTAGTCATAACAGTACCCTCTAGTATTCACTTAACATGTCATACCCGAAAATAGGGTAGTAATAATTTGCCAATAAAAAAATGAAATATTCAGTAAACATACTACGTTGGGATTTAGAAGTAATTTTTCCCAAATTTTGGGTGACCACGGTGGTTAGAATAAAATATAAAATAAAAATCATGCACCAGTGATACAGGAATAGATGTCTAGGAGTTGAGCATCAAGTGAGTCTGAAAATACATGTGGTTATAAATATCCTTCAGTGTCACATTTTAAAGGGATATTGTGTATTATTTTGCACCCCCTAGTGGTAAATATAATTAATTGAAAAAGTATAGAGCCAAAATACATTAAGTATAATTTAAAAGTATGTTCATCAATTACTCGTACATCAGTCCGTCTGTATCTATTATTTGCACTGTGTTAATTATGGTGAAATTATATTCGAGCCAAACAGTGTTAAATATGGTGTTCCGCAGGGTTCAGTACTTGACCCCCTTCTTTTCAGCATTTACAACTTCTTGCGCCTTGATTCTGAAAAGACCGAAATGTTAATTATTGGTCCATCTAAATGTCATGACTTGTTCTCAGAAAGTGCTCTGAACATTGACAAATGTAATGTCACTCAGAGTGACTCAGTCAAAAATGTAGGTGTAACATTGGACCCCAATTTGTCCTGAATATTACTAAAACGGCTTTTTTTCTATCTTTGCAACATTGCTAAATTTCGCCATATGCAGTTTCAGTCTGATGCGGATTATAATTAATGCGTTTGTTACCTCCCGTCCCGATTACTGTAGGTCTCCCGAAGTCCAAAATAAAGAGCCTGTAGATGGTACAATATGCTGCAGCCAGTCTTTTAACTAAGACAAACAAGTTTGAGCACTACCTCGATGTCAGCTAACCTGCATTTGCTCCCTGTTAGCTTAAGATGTGTTTTTAAGGTTTTGTTGGTATTATACAAAACCATGCATGGACTTGCTCCCTCATATCTTTCAGATTTAATTTTGCCCTATGTTCCGGTCTGAAGTCTTCACTCTAAAAATGCTGGTCTACTAGTGATCCCAAGAGCCAAGAAGAGAACCGCAGGTTTGAGAGCGTTCTCCCTCCGGGCCTCAATATTGTGGAATGCTCTGCCCCCTGAGATTAAATCTGCAACCTCAGTGCAACTGTTTAAATCTAGGCTTAAAACAGACTCCTATTCTATAGCTTCTGAATGACCTATATTTCCTGTTGATATCTGTGTATTGATTGTAATTACAACATCCATTGCAGCCTGGTCATCCTGGAAGGGGGATAACCTCATGTTTGGTACCTTCTCAAAGTTTCTTCATTTTCCTCATGTTGAGGTTTTTGAGTTTTTCCTTGCCCTAATGTAGGTTTTAGATCAGGGCGTGGTGTAGTCTGTAGTTTGCAATAATCTGTGGTCCGGGCAGCCCTTTGAGACTCGTTGTGATTAAGGGCTATACAAAATAACATGACTTGTCTCTACTTGACATAACATCAGGTTGACTTAGATGGAGCTGGCATGCTTGTCCATCAGCTTGCTGCTAAGACTACTCAAAAAAATAAAAATAAAAAAAAAACTTGTGGGAGGCTGGGCAAAAACTTTGGCACTTCCTAGTTTGTTTTGTAGCACTTGTTTTCGGTTGCACTAAATAATACAGCGACATCTAGTGGGCAAGTATTGCACGGGGTCCATTAAAGTAAGCCACTGAACAACCTACAACAAAATGGTTGCCGTTCTGGTAGAACATCACAAGCAAAGTAACAGCAAACGAACGGTGCAGTAGAAGTTTATGAGGATAATAAAAATGTAAGAGGCAGCCTGGTAAAATCAGACATAAACTAGAGGCAAGTAAACTCGATTCATCGAAAAACCTGAGAAGAATCACAAGTAGCAATCAGCCTGGTTGGGCGTTTTAACAGCATCATAAACCACGGAGTACCGGTCAAACCAAGATCTTTTTGCCAAATCTTATTTTTGAGTGCCATATTTGTTCATGTATAATACACCCATATGTATAACGTGCACGTATAATTTCTCATGAAAAATCTGTATAACATGTTGTATTTTTTTCTCAGCTCAAAATAAGCATTGTAGGTCACAAACGTATCTCAAATAATCCCAATGGAAATCAAACCAGGCATTTGGGGATGAGAGCACTGAAGCATAACCACTAGACCACTAAAGTTGTTGATGTTACAAAATAGGGCATTAGATGTTATCTGATCATCACGCTTTTTTTACATTACGTTGCTCAATACGTGGGGCCATGTTTTTAAATCATTTACCGACAGTGAATTTGACTTTCAAAAACATTAAATAAATGCATTTTACATTTTATTTTGTTTTTTTTTGTTCATAGTTTATGTTATCAATAATTGATTTTAATCATGGCCTCACATGTGGTGCGTGAAATTAGTGTGATGATGTGATAAAATCCAATACCATTTTCAAGAACTAGTGGACTAGTGTTTGAGAATCTTTGCTCTTTCCACCAAGATATGGGTTTGAATCTTATTTCATTTATCCAACCGTCCATTATCTGCATCGCTTATCCTCACTAGGGTCGCGGGCGTGCTGTAGCACATACCAGTTATTATCTGCCCCACATGTTTATGGAATGTGGAAGGAAACCCACTCAAGCACAGGGAGAACATACAAACTCTGCACAGGGAGGACGGTAGCTGGATTTGAACCCTTGACCCCAGAAGTGAGCCGCGTACGTGCTAACTACGGAGCCATACTGCCGCCCCTATTGCATCTAATGTGGTTCAAATGTGGCCAGCGATATTTTCCGACTCATCAATCATTGCTCAAATATGGTAATGAACTACCGTGTAGAATGTGCACCCAAACTACGAGATATTTTTTAAGTACAAAAATGGACGCTATACACGAATAATTACTGTACTTCCAGGTTTTGTCTTGAAGCTTTTCCTAAACTACAAGGCGCTCCATCCTCGGGGCTTCGTGCATGCGGCGAGGTTGTTGTCACACCTTATTCCCGTGGGAACGCCGCTTGATGTATTGATTATGTGACAAGCTGCCGCCGCCGCTGCCGCCATCACTGCTTCTGCGTTTCAAAGGCTGGAGATGAGACGCGCTAAAAATTGGACGACACGTGTTGTCTCGGCTGCGGATGTTGATGATTAAAGGATTTGTCTCCGCGAACACAACTGATGAGAATCAAAAATAGCTTCTCATTTTGTTGGATTCAGCAGAGGGCGCTGGCGATAGGCAAAATGTTACCCGTGTGACAGCTATGACTGATAAACATTCTCACCTGAGGAAGTAGCTATATTGTTTATTTTGTTTAATAAGCATGCAAGTTTCTTCTACATGCTAAGTAGAGAGGTTCATCTGATTTGAAACTGCTATGAAAATAGGGCTGGTTTTGTGTTGTTTGTGTATTCGAGTACACTGGTTGATGGGCCTGAAGAAGATGCTAAATGTAACTACCGTAAATTCCGAACTATAAGCCGCTACTTTTTTCCCAAACTTTCAACCCTGCAGCTTATTCAGTGATGCGGCCAATTTATGTAATTTTTCTAACGGCCGCCAGCGGCGCTCGAGTACAAAAGGTAAGATTTAGACTGCAACTTCTTAGCTTGTGCACCAAAAAAAATTAGCTTAGACATATCCTCATCATGCCAATTGCAAAAAGGAATGGCACGTGACGCAACGCAACCAAGCAGCCCGATGTAGAAGGAAACAGAGCTACCGTACGTAAAATTTACTTCGTGAGGGTGAAGCTACCGTGTTTTCGAATAAGGGAGCGTGGGACGACGTCTATATGACAAAGTCTCATTCCCATACTGAAGGAGAACGACTCTGATGACATCAGCTATAAGAAGGAAGATGAGGACGGCTTGCCGTGCTTACTACAATTATGGAATGTTTCGTTAACAGAGCTGTTTATTGTGTTGCGAGCGTGTTTCTAGTAGCGTTTTGCTACCCTTCCCAGGCACAGTTTGGGATGAAATGTATAATATTATTATTAAAGCTTTGAAAACTCTCTCGGTGTACCTTCTTTCTTTGTAAATATGTGTAACCATGTATAATATGTATTTGCAAATGTATAGTTTTGTAATGTATCTATTTTAGAAACTTATTTTGATGTTTTGCACAAGCAAATGAGAAAGAAGGGGCGGGGAAAACGCGGGCTGACGGGAAGTGGAGTAAAGGTGAGACGTGTTTGTGGACGCGGCCGACAATAGTGGATATATATTTTTCCCACCCTTACCTTTGGAAATATACACTTTTTTCCTTGGATTACTTTCAACGGGCACCTGGACTTTGCTGGTCTGCATTAAATGTTAAGTACCGGTATCATTTTCTTTATTTTGCCGGCTGCGTATTTTGGAATTTTCCGGGTTGGTTATGAACTGACCGATAACGGATAATAGATAATGAACAATGGAGATAGAACAATAACCCTTAAAAACCCCAAACCCCAATTTCGTGTTAGTATTGTATTTTTTCAATGTGGGCGCATGCGGCTAATATAGAGGTGCGGCTTGTGTATGTACAAAATCGTTTTTCCTCCCGAAATGTGGTGGGTGCGGCTTATAATCAGGTGCGCTCTATAGTCCGGAATTTACGGTAATATATTTTTTACTTTTAATCTAAACGGGTTATTTCAAGCTCCTCCTTGATCTGCTACCTTATCGTGGTGGAGGAGTTTGTGTGTCCCAATGATCCTAGGAGCTATGTTGTCGGGGGCTTTAAGCCCCTGTTAGGGTCAGCCATGGCAAACAGGTCCTAGGTGAGTGGCCAGACAAAACCCAGATCAGAAAACCCCTAATGATGAGAGAAAACTTTGGTCCTCGATTTCCCTCGCCCGGACGCGGGTTACCGGGGCCCCCTTCTGGAGCCAGGCCTGGAGGTGGGGTCCGCTGGCGAGCGCCTGGTGGCCGGACCCTTACCCACGGGGGCCGGCCGGGCACAGCCCGAAGGGACGACGTGGGACCCTCTTCCCATGGGCTCACCACCTGTAGGAGGGGCCAAAGGGGTTGGGTGCGCAGAGAGCTGGGTAGCAGCCAAGGGAGGGGTCCTTGGCGCGACGATCCCCGGCTACAGAAACTGGCTTTTGGGACATGGAACGTTACCTCTCTGGCAGGGAAGGAGCCCGAGTTGGTGCGTGAGGTTGAGAAATTCCGACTAGATATAGTCGGACTCACCTCTACGCACGGCTTGGGCTCTGGTACCAGTCCTCTCGAGAGGGGTTGGACTCTCTTCCACTCTGGAGTTGCCCATGGTGAGAGGCGCAGAGCCTGTGTGGGCATATTTATTGCTCCACGGCTCGGCGCCTGTACGTTGGGGTTCACCCCGTTAGACGAGAGGGTATCCTCCCTCCGCCTTCGGGTGGGGGGACTGGTCCTGACTGTTGTTTGTGCGTATGCACCAAATAGCAGTTCGGAGTACCCACCCTTCTTGGGGTCCTTAGAGGGTGTGCTTGAGAGCGCGCCCCCTGGGGACTCCCTCGTACTGCTGGGAGACTTCAACGCTCACGTGGGCAATGACAGTGAGACCTGGAAGGGCGTGATTGGGAAGAACGGCCCCCCTGACCTGAACCCGAGTGGTGTTTCGTTATTGGACTTCTGTGCTCGTCATGGTCTGTCCGTAATGAACACCATTTTCAGACATAAGGGTGTCCATATGTGCACTTGGCACCAGGACACCCTAGGCCGTAGTTCGATGATCGACTTTGTCATTGTTTCGTCGGACCTGCGGCCGCATGTTCTGGACACTCGGGTGAAGAGAGGGGCGGAGCTGTCAACTGATCACCACCTGGTGGTGAGTTAGCTTCGATGGTGGGGTAAGATGCCGGCCCGACCCGGCAGACCCAAGCGTGTTGTGAGGGTCTGTTGGGAACGGCTGGCAGAATCTCCTGTCAGAAGAAGTTTCAATTCACACCTCCGGCAGAACTTCGCCCATGTCCCGAGGGAGGCGGGGGACATTGAGTCCGAGTGGACCATGTTCCGCGTCTCCATTGTCGAGGCGGCTGATCGGAGATGTGGCCGCAAGGTAGTCGGTGCCTGCCGCGGTGGCAACCCTCAGACCCGTTGGTGGTCACCGGCGGTGAGGGATGCCGTCAAGCTGAAGAAGGAGTCTTATCGGGCCTTCCTGGCCTGTGGGACTCTGGAAGCAGCTGGCAGGTATCGGCTGGCCAAGCGGAATGCGGCTTTGGCGGTTGCCGAGGCAAAAACTCGGGCATGGGAGGAGTTTGGCGAGGCCATGGAAGCCGACTTCCGAACGGCTTCGAGGAAATTCTGGTCCACCATCCGACGTCTTAGGGGGAGGAAGCGGTGTGCCATCGACACTGTGTATAGTGCCGATGGGGCGCTGCTGACCTCGACCCGGGACGTTGTGAATCGGTGGGCGGAGTACTTCGAAGACATCCTCAATTCCACCGGCACGTCTTCCTCTGGGGAAGCAGAGCCTGAGGACTCTGGGTTGGGCTCTCGTATCACTGGGGTTGAAGTCACCGAGGTTGTCAAAAAACTCCTCGGTGGCAGGGCCCCGGGGGTCGATGAGATCCGCCCAGACTTCATTCAGGCTCTGGATGTTGTGGGCGTGTCATGGTTGACGCGCCTCTGCAACATTGCGTGGACATCGGGGACAGTGCCTCTAGACTGGCAGACTGGGGTGGTGGTTCCCGTCTTTAAGAAGGGGGACCGGAGAGTGTGTTCCAACTACAGGGGAATCACACTTCTCAGCCTCCCTGGTAAGGTCTATTCAGGGGTACTGGAGAGGAGGGTCCGCCAGGAAGTCGAATCTCGGATTCAGGAGGAACAGTGTGGTTTTCGTCCTGGCCGTGGAACACTGGACCAGCTCTATACACTCTTCAGGGTCTTTGACGGTGCATGGGAGTTTGCCTGTCCGGTCTACATGTGTTTTGTGGACTTGGAGAAGGCATTCGACCGTGTTCCTCGGGAGGCCCTGTGGGGGGTGCTTCGGGAGTATGGGGTACCGCACAGTCTTATCCGGGCTGTGCGGTCCCTGTATGCCCGGTGCCAGAGTCTGGTCCGCATTGCCGGCAATAAGTCGGATTCGTTCCCGGTGAGGGTTGGGCTCCGCCAGGGCTGCCCTTTGTCACCGATTCTGTTCATAACTTTTATGGACAGAATTTCTAGGCGCAGCCTTGGCGGGCATGGAGTCCGGTTTGGGGGCCTTAGCATTGCGTCACTGCTTTTTGCAGATGACGTGGTGCTGTTGGCTTCCTCAGCCCGTGATCTTCAGCTCTCGCTGGAGCGATTCGCAACCGAGTGTGAAGCGGCCGGGATGGGGATCAGCACCTCCAAGTCCGAGGCCATGGTTCTCAGTCGGAAAAGGGTGGTATGCTCCCTCCCTGTCGGGGAGGAGGTCTTGGCCCAAGTGGAGGAGTTCAAGTATCTTGGGGTCTTGTTCACGAGTGAGGGTAGGATGGAACGGGAGATCGACAGACGGGTCGGTGCAGCTTCTGCCGTCATTCGGACCCTGTACCGGTCTGTCGTGGTGAAGAGGGAGCTGACCCGAAAGGCAAAGCTCTCAATCTACCAGTCGATCTACGTTCCTACCCTCACCTATGGTCATGAACTTTGGGTCATGACCGAAAGAACTCGATCACGGATACAAGCGGCCGAAATGAGTTTCCCCCACAGGGTGGCTGGGTTCTCCCTTAGAGATAGGGTGAGAAGCTCAGTCATCCGGGAGGGACTCGGAGTAGAGCCACTGCTCCTCCGCGTTGAGAGGAGCCAGTTGAGGTGGCTCGGGCATCTAATAAGGATGCCTCCTGGACGCCTCCCTTGGGAGGTGTTCCGGGCATGTCCCACCGGCAGGAGGCCCCGGGGGCGGCCCAGGACACGTTGGAGAGACTGTGTCTCTCGGCTGGCTTGGGAACGCCTCGGGGTCCCGTCGGATGAGCTGGAGGAGGTGGCTGGGGATAGGGACGTCTGGGCTTCCCTTTTAACGCTGCTGCCCCCGCGACCCGACCTCGGATAAGCGGAAGACAATGGATGGATGGATGGATGGGTTATTTCAAGAAGTGGGTGAGCACCAATAACAGGTATCAGCCTCAATGGTAATACCAGCCTTTTTTCAAGGTAGCGGTACTCGCGGTGATAACCAGTGTTGGGACATGTGCAAACAAACGTGTTCCTGTAATACGATTATTTATCTCTGTATCGAGTACTGCAGGCTGTTATAGATCAAATTTAGTCACTCAACCGTGGTTCTAACACGGAGCTTTATTGTGCTACTCTTTGATTGCAGGCAATATATTGCAATGTTCTCCCTCTTTGATTAATTCTGCATCACTCATGTAGTCACATAAAATTCTGTCCTTAGGGACCAATGGGTGGGCATGACTATATCTACCTGCAAACTGATTACAATTATGATGGGGCTGCCTCAAAAAAACAGAGTACGAGGAGCTTATTATCTCCTCATGCCGATGTTTTCCCTACTGTATATCCTTGCATATTAGACGTACTTACTACTATAAAATAAAATAATAAAATTAGGGCGTCAGCTTGCATGCAATGATTTGATCGTGTGTCGAGTAGCGAATGGTAAATGAGTGCGTGGGAAGAGGGGGCTGTCTTATAGAGGAAAAACAAAACAACGCCAGCAATGGGACAAAACATAAGCACATAATCAAAATGTGGTGAATATTGGTCTTTTGATAAGTAAAATTTTCGCATTCCGACATGTCTGGTGAAAAAAAAACGTCTTGGACAGTACCCATAAACAGAGAAGGAGACCTTCGAGTGGTTTTAAGCCCAGACACTAAATGGACTGTATCGACCAAATGTTCATTTGCAAGCCCTCACAAGGCAAGAGATATAAGTTCACACAGGTTGGTGTACATGTTTTTTTTTCTATTTATTTTATTCACTAGCTTTACTCAGGATACAAAAGGCATTAGGTTTTATTTCATTATCACACAATTCTTTTAGTTGTGGTGTCAGAAAGGAATGAGAGAGAACGAAGAAAACAGTGTTTCCCTAAAAGATATAAAAACGCAAAGTCTGATTCGTCATCAAATACGATAAGAGTTGCTACTGTTGTTCTGCTTTTTTCACGTTCATTTATATATTTTGGGACTACATTGATGCAGCACGGCGGCGCAGTGGTTAGCGCGTGTGCGGCACAGTTCTGAGGACATGAGATTAAACCTCCTGTGTGGAGTTTGCATATTCTCCCCGTGCTGGGTTGGTTTCCTCCAGGCACTCCGGTTTCCTCCCACATTCCAAAAAACATGCATGTCAGGTTAATTGGCCATTCCAAATTGTCCCCTGGGGGAATGAGTGACCGAATTGTTTGTCCCTGTTTTATTCATTCTCTAACATTTGTTTCTTGCACTACGGGTAAAGATAGTGTGATAATTAGATAAAATCAAATGCCTTTTCATATGTAATCTGTCTAACTAGCGTTCTCGTGGTCAGAGTTCCTTGCTCTCACTGCTGCAACCCTGGTTCAATTATTGTATCATACAATGTTTTATGCTTTTGGGCAGCGAACATTTTCAATTGATAAATCATCGCACTAATATGTAGTAACTCTTACTGTAGTTTTATTCCATACCCTTCTTTTGGGAGAGAGGATACCTTATAAACCGGTGCCTTTTATAGTATGGAAAATACGGTAATAAGCAGTAGATTGGTTTGTTGGGCCTGTGATGAAGGCGCACCGTGATTGAGCCGAGGCGTGACTTATCATCCCACTCACTTTGTGGTGGATGTCCCTCTCTTCTTCACCCTTCGGACCGCTTTTTCCCTTTGCCAAACTTCTGCCTGTGGACTCAAACGTATAAGTAACAGGCCGCAGTCACGGGGTGAACAGGGCGGCAGCCATTTTGCGAGCCTCAACTCCCACCTGGCGCCAATTAGAGCTGCTGGTGGCGCTATTAAAAGAGATGTCGGGGGCGTCGTTTGACAGATGGCTTGGCGCCGCCTATGTCCCTGCGCCGTACACCCACCGTCACAACTCGCTTATAGCGCATGAGATAGAGCGCTGCACCGAATGTGTAGGTATTAGAGAGCATTTGATCAGAAGCCTCATGTTTGGCATCTGTTTCGATGACAGTTCGAACTGGAATCCTATTACATATGGACGTTAGCAAATCTAAAACAAACATACACCTCAGGGGAAAATGATTAGTAAAGCGAGTCCTGTTGGTGTTGTGGATGTAAGCATGGATTTTTTTTTCTGTAGCCTGTATCCGTTATTATCATCATCGTCATTGAAGAGTGTACCTGTAAACGTATATGGTCTAATCAGCTAATCAACAGACTATATGAGATTGTCTGTTGCAGCATATCTCTACTGGTGAATTCCGTCCTGACAGTATTTTGAATCCCTTCCTTGCACCACAGCTCTTAACAAGAATTCATGTGAGTTCCATTCTTACCTGTTTCTTCTCATCCCCTCAGATTTTGTTCCTGTACCCTTGATATCCCGATTCCGGCCAGCCCACAGCCTCCCTGCACTACCTGCATTCAACGTTCAATAAACTCAATAAACTTCTTGTCTCACATCTCTGTGTGTCATGGTCCAACCATTTAGAAAACACAACATTGTACATTGTTCCTGTATTTTATACCGTTTTAGATAATTTCAAATTGTGTTAACAGTATACCAATTTTTGTACAGGAATGTATATTTCTTTTATCTTTTTTGTTCGTGGGACTGATTTGGTCTTGCCCATTTTGGGTCTAATCCAGATTGTCTCAGTCATCGCAGATTGCACAGTATTCTTCATCACCTGTCTTGCTCTGTTGCGTTTGCAAGGTTTATTATTACTTAGTAACAGTATTTGCAATCATTAACAAGGTGAGCATTTGGCAGAGGTTGACTGATGGAATGTAGTCTAACTGCTCCGTTTCAATTTTAGAACAATTTTTTTCAAGCAAAACAATCAATTTTATGGGCACAGCGATTTTGAAAGTTAAAAATCAATTTTCTTTTTGGGATACTAGTGCAGGAGAAGCCTTGTTGCCTGGTACCTGGAGACAAATACATTCTAAATTGTCCGTGTTTTCCCACACTGGTTGAGATATATTAAGGTTCTGGTCTAGTTGTATTCAAGGTCTTATCTTGATGAAATCTAGTTGAGTGTTGTTTTTAGGGTTCGCTGGAAACTGATTGGGACGATATGGCATACTCCTTTTTATCTAAATGGTCTGTGTTTCGAGTTTTGTTCTCATCCAGTAATTCTCTCTGTACTGCTGTGGTACTGCACTAGTTCCAGTCTACTAAGATTATGCAGTCTTTTGCCTCATGGTGACACTAAATCCCATGGTGACATTTTCTCAAAGCCAGTGAGAAGAATTTTGGATAACTTTTAAATGTGTTTGAGTGTGTGGGGCACCGGAGTTTGCAGGAAGTTAAAGTGTAGTTAAGTGTCTACGTTCCACACCATGGAACCTTTCCTCCCCTGCGGAGCTTGGGACAGTCGTAGCGCACCCTGGAGAGTATCCCAGACCCTTCGCCTTATCTCTGCCAGGCACACATCCCCCACCCTGTGCCCCCCTTCTTCCCCGAGGGAAATTACGTCCCCTCCACCTTGTGTGCCACACAGGTGTCGAGAAGTCTTTGTGTGCGCTGCACCAATCAGCCAAGCGCAGTTGCAAGTCACCAGAGAACCCACTCTGTACTTTTCTAAAAATCTCACACAACTCTTTGCACACACGCATAGCACTTTGCAGTGTTTCATTTTATAAATTGGGATTGGACTCTGTTGCTGGCATACATGGCTGTAGTATTTTGCTTCATTTGTAGTAAAACAGCCTGATTCTGTAGTGATTGTAATGCAGTGTCATTCTGCTAAGATTATGCTACTAACCTAGGTCTAGATTACTCTTCGTCCTAATTCTGGTGCTATTCCGATTGTAATCCACTTTTGAATTTGTCCTAACCAGCCTTGTTTTTCTCTGTAATGTTGTGTTGTTGTAGTCAGGTGTTGATGTGATTTTATTTGGTCTGGATGCTAGCCCGATTCTAGCAGTGAATCCACAAAGCCATTTTGTGCTGTTCTTTTGTCGATCAGCCTCAAGACTGATACTAGTGGTACTAAGTTTTTTTCCCAGGCAGTTTCTCATCAAGTTCTTTACCCATCTAATCTGATTAGTTAAATCTCGCATGATATCGCTCTTGTAATAAATGTCTTTGATCCACACCTCTTTGCAGTTTGGTAAACGCTGTTTTCCTAAGATTCTGCAGTTGTGGTTTAAGTCTGTTTACAATCTGATTAAAGCCGAGTACATGTTTATGAATGTCAAAATTATATCTTTAAATTCTGGTACTTTAGTAGTCTGGGTTTGTGGCATTAGTTGGGTGCCAGTTTTGTTGGAGTTGGATTATAGCATTGTTTTGAGATGGTTGTAAACTGCCTTTGATATGGTTTTTGCTCCAATGGGTTTTGAAAGCCATTCCCTATTTGATGGCGTACTATTCTTTTGAAGTATTTTTCTTCGCTGATAGCCCTCTTGCTGTTTTCTGTATTTTGGGCTCTAATAGAATGAATATATAACACATACACCTTGCACCTTTTCTGGAAAGGTACTTATTTAAAAAAATGTACCTTTATTGTCATTGATTACATTGCATGCAATAAGATTAGACACAACACTCCAAGGCATTCAAGTAATAAAGACTTAAAAAAAAAATAAGTTGAGAGACTCAGGATAAATTTACAATGAAGTGCTTAGAGACTGGCCTAAGTTATGATTATAGTGCAATCGCAACAGTGCATCGAAAAAACAGTGCAGTAAAAAAAAGCAGTGCAATTCTGTTTTGAAGCAACCAAAATTCCCTAATACAACGTAAAATAAATATTTTCAGTTTTTCACACATGTTTATAGGGTTGTGATGGCCCTGGAGAATAAACTCTCTGAGCATGTTTTGCCTTGTTTTTAGGGACCTGTAGCTCCTACAATAGGAATACAGGTCAAAGAGGTGATGACCGGCATGAGAAGAGTCATTTACAATGTTGATGG
Source organism: Urocampus carinirostris (assembly GCF_059441175.1). Taxonomy (NCBI): domain Eukaryota; kingdom Metazoa; phylum Chordata; class Actinopteri; order Syngnathiformes; family Syngnathidae; genus Urocampus; species Urocampus carinirostris. The sequence goes on from NC_142357.1 coordinate 15,884,688, forward strand.
CTCTGTTGCTGTATCGCAAGCCGACAATGTCCTCCAAACTTGGCAGAGTAATCAATGATCTTTTGGACTGTGTTGATTACTCTCTGTATGTTCCTTCTGTCTGATGCTTTGCTCTGACCATACTATGTTGTGAGGCCATGTGCGAGAATTTAAGTAAATTAGTTAGAATTTCCACCAGCTTTTGATGACTGTGTAGTGTCTTATTTTCTCAAACGTGCTAATCTGATTCACTTTGACTTTGTTCTGGTTCAAGCTATGTCACTTTACAAGGCTACAGAAATCATCATTGAAAAAAGTTAGAAGACGTTGGAAAACATTTTTGAAAACAACCTAAGAAGGATATTTGTGCATATCCTGGCATTGAGGTGCGACGGTCAATTCGATGGTGAGGGAGAAAGTCACTTGGGGCACTAGCCAGCAGGAAGGCCGTTGCTGCGGTAACAAAGAATAATAATAACAAAGCACACTCATGAATTATTGAAGCAGTTTTCTTTATTGGAGTTGTTCAAAGATTACGAGTACACACACATGCACACGCACGTACACAATGAGGACGAACATCAATTATACAGCACCGCCCCCTCACCAGGACTGCCGGCGCCACCCCCCATACACTCAATGTGTTTTTCCTTTGCCTTAATTGGACTGGTGGTCTAGGGCTTGAGCTTTAGGGGCTTGTATTATCTACTGGGGAGAAGGAAAGGGGTTAGTATTGATACAGGGGAAGGTATTGATCGCCTGTCAATGTGGAGCCCTGCTGGGAGCTGACACATAACACACACACACACACACACACACACACACACACACACACACACACACACACACACTCACTCACAGACACACGCACACACTACATACTAAAAATACCAAATAATCTAATAATCAATGAGCTTTCATGCTCCGCCCATACATACTGACCTAAACGACAGTTCTTGGTGTTCCATGCATATTTTTACACAGTGTACAACAACGGTGTCGAACACATTTTCATCAAGGGCTACAACTGTGTAATGACTGTCCTCCTTGAAGGTGGTTTAGGGTTTCTTTAAAAATTAGAAAGAAGAATATTTTATTTTCTTAACAATGCCCGACTGAGTTCATACAGCCTTTATTTTTGCTTTTATCTTACTTTTGCCAAAGTTGATATGCATCACTTTAGGTAAAAGGAAATGGAGAAGGTTAGACAGTGATGTTATGCCCATAATCAGTTTTTGTTAGTGTAGCATGAAAATGGTAAAAGTAAGAAAAGCACTGATTCAAATACAGTCCAAATGTCAACCAAAAACCTAAAGAAGAAAACAGAACACGGTTTTAGATTTTTTATGTTTGTAATATTTGCACTTTCTTACTTTATTTTCCAAATATTGTGCAATGGCAGTTATATGTTGACATTGTTTTTTTTTGCATTTTGTTTGCATTGCTGCTTTTTTATTTGACTATCTTGAATTTTGCTTGGAAACAGTTGTATGAGAAATATTTATATTTTGTAATACTGTTATAGTTTGAATTTTAATTATTTAATTAAAATTAAACTTTTTTAGTGCCTAAAATCGTTGTACTGTGTTTCCGTAATTATAAATTAATTCAAAGGGGAAGGTTCAATAATCAATGCTCATGCCATTTCCAAGCTAAAAGTATTGGCCCGGTATCGATCAATATTGCCATGTATTTATTTGAGTCGGTTTGATAATAAAGTTCAAGGTATCGCCTGACTCTCTTTTTCCAAGCCAATCAAAAGTGCAGTATTTTTTTGGGGGGGATGTGTGTAAAGGAACATGCTCAGTGAGGCACATTTGATATCCTAAAGTTTTTTTTACTTTTTTTTATATGAAGCATTTTTACACAAAAGGAAATCCTGGTGTCTTCCAAGCTGTCGTTCCATAAGGAGTGCCCTGTGTGACTATTTAAGCTTAACACGAGCCATTATTTTCAAGCTCTCGCATAAAATGATACAAACAAGCATAATTTTCACATCTGCTACGTGAATTTATTCAGGTCGGTTAATTTAAAAGACTGTTGACCTGCCTGCCGGGGGGCTGCCGGTCTCCCAGCATTGAGATGGAAAACTTAAGTCCAAAGTGCAACTCGTTAGCTGACTCTTGAGTTTCCGAGGCATATTCATATTCATGTTTTCTTCCTGCACAAATCAATAGGCCATGGCGAAACTTGATGATATTAAAACATAACAATATTAGCGTGTGGGCGAGAGCCTTTTCAATGCAGCCCGCCTGCCGCCGCTGCCTCTTCCTCCTTTTCCAATGCATAGCGAGATCACATTTCAGCACCTTTGCCATCCGGCGGGAATGCTTCTTTGCTTTTGGGAGCAGATAAGCCCGGATGATCCGCAACAATAAATAGATCAGCCAAACCCCTCCACCGCCCCAATTCAATCCTTCTCACAGTCCACCCCCCATCCTCTAATCTGTACAATTTGCCAAGGATGATCAAATTTTTATGAGCGCCAAGCGCAACGGGAGCCTTGCACGGATTATCCACACCGACGTGGACGCGGCACCCTTATGTATTTATCTTGCAACATATCCTTTGTTGCTTTTGTTTCAGATTCTTACTTGAGCAAATATTATTTTTGCGTGTAACATCGAGCAATTCTGAGTTACGCGTATTGTGTCTTTGTTACCCTCAGTTTTGCGCAAAAAGCAAATTGCGTGACAACAGACTTGCAATGGAAACAATTACATTTTTAAGAAAAAAAATAACCATTTTATAGTCTCTATTAGAGATGGGTTGTATAAGTCAAGTGAAAAAAATGTTTTGCTGAGTCTTAGAGGTACCGCACAGGCCACTTTAACTGTAGATAGATAACCTCCTGATCTCAAACCAACACGAGGGCAAGGAAAAACTTAAAACTTAATAAACCTTGAGAAGAGGCCATACATAATTGAGTCCCCCTTCCAAGATGTCCAGGCTGCAATAGCTGTTGCATGGGCACCAATAGAACAAATCATAGAACATAAATCATATCAACAAAAATATATCTAACAGCTAAAATCTGTGTAAAAAGTCCAAGATAGTGATGAAAAAGCTAAACAACCAGTTGATGCCAAAGGTGCTGGTCCTATAAGTCATTCTACATGCATCAGGTTTCGTGCAGATACTTTAAAAGTCTTAGAAAGCATTCAATTCAATATTCTTAAAATACGGCCTTATTTGGCATTTCAATGTCTTAAATCCAATTTTCAAAAGTCTTAAAACTGTGAACACGTATTATTTATATTAGTTTGAAATAAAAAGATTTAGTAAAAAATTATTTTTTTCATGATTCATGATATAATCGCTCATCAATGTAGCAGAAGAGTTTTATGTGTCACGATTACCGATTGGCCTCACCTGTGCCCGCTCGTTTGGCACTAGCTGATGCTAGTTGCCTGATTGGTTCACCTAGTATTTAAACTCCACGCTTGCAGTCACTGCTGGTCAGTCCGTCAACGAACCAGTGCACTTGCAAAGCAAGGATTTTGACTCTGTCCCGTCCTGTCCCGTATCCTGCTCGTGTATCCTTTATCTGGTCTTGATCCCATCTGTCCCGTACTGTCTGGTGTCCTGCTCTTGTATCCTGTATCCGGTATTGACCCCGTCTGTCCCGTCCTCACCTGTATCCTGCTCGTGTATCCTGTATCGATCCTGTCTGTCCTGTCCTGTATCCTGCTCGTGTTTCCTGTATCCGGTATCGTCCCATTCCCACATGTATCCTGCTCGTCCTGCTTGCGTATCTTATATCCGGTATAGATCCCGTCTGTATCCTGCTTGTGTATTCTGTATCCGGTATCGATCCCATCTGTCCCGTCCTGTCCGGTATCCTGTTCATGTATCCTGTATCGATCCTGTCTGTCCCATCCTGTCCGGTATTGCTCATGTATCCTGTATCGATCCTGTCTGTCCCATCCTGTCCGGTATCCTGCTCATGTATCCTGTATCTGGTATCAATTCCGTCTGTCCTGTCCTGTCCGGTATCTTGATCGCGTATCCGGTATCGATCCCGTCTGTCCCGTCCTGTCTGGTATCCTGCGTTTGTATCCTGTATCCGGTATCAATCCCGTCTGTCCCATCCTCGCCGTATCCTGCTCATGTATCCTGTATTCGGTATCGACCCCATCTGTCCCGTCTTGTCCGGTATCCGGTGTCTGTCCTCTCCTGTCTGGTATCCTGCTCGTGTATCCGGTATCGACCCCATCTGTCCCGTGCTGTCCGGTATCCGGTGTCTGTCCCGTCCTGTCCTGAATCCTGCTCGTCTGCCCCTGGCTTCCTGTTTTCCCGCGCCTGACTTCTCTGCCCCCGCTTCTCAACATTTATTTAAAATTAACCCTAATTCCCGTGGTTATTTTTTGTTTGTTTTAATAATGTGTGTGTGTGTTTTTTTTTTTTTTTTGTCGACTTGGTCTTAAATTTGAAAAAAATTAAAAATCATCTTCTTTAAAACCTTTGAATTTAACTTGCTTCTAGCTGGAATTCTGTGCATTGTGCAACAGCCGGGCTCTTAGTTCCCCGATAACGTTTTTGCTCAAGCATCATAAAAATGTTTTCACAAATCCGGCTATCATGTGACCCACGAGTTCACCACGATCAGTCCGGTTTTGATAACAAAATAATGTGATGTATTGTGTTGGATCCATTTCGTGTGGTGTGTCTTGGGCAAGTCCAGCCTGGCCCATCCCTCTCCAGGCCATCATTTGCTATTTGTGCTTGATATATTTGATTTGTACTATTTTTATTTTATCGTTTATTCAAGCCTTGAATATTTAAATCTGTGTGACAGTATAGTGGGAAGTTTGGACGCATTCTAAGGTATGGGCAGGGGACCTGTATGATGGGACAGGGGTAAACCAGTGAAAGCTGTCGGGCCCTGCTGCTGAACAGAGTGTGTTGTAGCAACCCTGACCCGAGTGACATGGCCGCTTTCTTGTGTCCCGTTTCATCTGGTGGGACGAAAGCTTGACCAACATGGGTGTTAAGTATTTTTATTTTTAATAAAGTCATTATTTGGATGACTACTTTACTTTAACCTAATAAATATTATTTTGAAGTACCAGTACTTTTACATTAGGAATCCTTTGTCTACTGTACCTGCCTCTGCCTAGTTCTCATGAAGACCAAACCAGTCTGTATTTAGTGTTTCCACAAATCGGGATCCCTACAAAACTCGATTGTAAGCTGATGTCCATTTTTGAAACTGTTCTGAAATGTGTTGCCTTAAATGCTCTGAAATTGGTCTCAGTTTTTCAAACAATCCAAATTGGAAATTCTTTGGCGCTTGTACTAAGTTTGGATGTACTCTTCAGGATGAGGCCATGATCTTGAAACTTTCTAGTTCATATAATCATGATGGACGCATCCAATTAATTTGGTGTTGACCCATCTAAGGAGCGCCACACTTTCATTCCTTAAATTTTACTTGGAAGCAAAATGTATGGCTTGCTGTACAGACTTTTTTAAATATATTGTTTTTCTTTTATAATGGGCACAAATCCGGCTATCATGTGACCCACGAGTTCACCACGATCAGTCCGGTTTTGATAACAAAATAATGTGATGTATTTACATTTAAAACATGGCAATATATAAATAAAAAATATATTACCGCACTTACGTATCAAAATGGCAGTTCTGTTTTCAGATCATGGCTGCACACTTCTGTCTTGAATGCCACTGGACTTTGATAACTACTAGTCTCTTAGTCTTATAAGACTTTCAAAGTAGTGGCAGTAGACAAAGAAAACATATATTAAAAACACTGAGGAAAGCAACATTGTCAAGTAACCGATCAGAGTAGGCGGAAGGTCAGGTGTCTGTGACCATCGCTTTATTTTTACATATTTTAATTGTGAGCACCGTCATTTTGGACATTTGCTCCTTTGTGGACACTTTTAACATTTTCATCATTGTCTCCTAGGATTAATTTCACAAACAAGGTTCAACAAGCGCTGAATCCAACCTTGACTCCTTAATATTGTTTGTTGTTGTCAAGTTGCGCAACCCTAAGATAGAAAACACTGTCTTTGGTTCAGAGGCTTCAGATTTGAGATCATTAAACCAAGTCAGTGTACTTTCAACTGGATCATTGGCACTCGATAAAGACAATGTTAATGGAGCCTTGATTCGATGAGTCATCATGGCAAGCTGAGGGTGTTGTTTTTGAGTACTTTCAAACTAGAAAGCTTACAAAGCTCTGGACTTAACATAATAGTAGACATATACCAAAAAAATAGAGAAAAAAAGAAAGAAAATATCAAGAAACAAATGAAGCGGGAAAATAATTACTTCATGTGCAGAATAAGTATCATGCTATTATCAATTATCATGTCCACAAATTAGGAAATTATACACAAACTCCTCGGCTAAATGCATGAAGTACAGATTTAATTAATGCGAAAAACTGCGCGAAAGACGCTTTCTGCTCCTACTAAGTACCACAGGGGTGCCTTTCGCTGTGTCCAGTAGTCTCATTACCTCATCTCATTAGCTGCACCGCTTATCCTCAGTAGGGTCGCGGGGGTGCTGGAGCCCATCCCAGCAATCATCGGGCAGTGGGCAGGGGACACCCCGAACTGGTTGCCAGCCAATCGCAGGGCACACAGGGACAGACAACTCGCTCGCTCATTCACACCTAGGGACAATTTGGACCGGCCAATTCACCTGAAATGCATGTCTTTGGAATGTGGGAGGAAACCGGAGTGCCCGGAGGAAACCCACGCAAGCACGGGGAGAACATACAAACTCCGCACAGTAAGTCTCGTAGCTGGATTTGAACCCACACAGGAGGTTCCCGAGACCTTAGAACTGTGCCGCACACGCGCTAACCACTGCGCCGCCGTGCTGCCCGTGTCCAGTAGTGAATTGTGAAAATTGATTTAGTTGATAAAAGCTAAAACACGTATCACTTGCCCAAAACGAACAAACCATAAGACGTGTGCACCATTTTCCGAGTACAGGACATTACTGGAGTGATTCTTTCCGCCGCTACTGGCGTGTGGTGGAACTGTGAGAGGTAACCCAGCATCCACCCCGAAGAAAAAATGTGCTTCCTTTTCCTAGTTTGTGTGTAAACATTCTATTTTGTATCTCCATCGCGCTATGACAACACAGTAGAAAACTGAGACAGCTGTGTGACATTGAAGAAAAAGGAAAATGGAAGCCATTTTTAATCTAGTGAGTGGCGTAAAGTTTAAATATGTGACTTGCATCTGCCACCAAAACTAAAAAGGCCAGAATCAGACCCAATACCCTTGGATTCTCTTTCACCCATACCCTTTGTCTTGTTTATTTTTCTCCTCCTCTTCCCACTTTGTTGGTGAGGGCAAGTAAATGATAGGAATTGAGAAGACACTTTATTGATTACCACGTCATCAGTATGAGCTAAATGAGTATTTAATTAATTATTGGCATGTGTTTTTTATCACCCAAATCTTAAAGACAGTAACCTTGGAATTGATTACAAAGTGTTATGTTTAATTGTTATGTTTGTTTTGCACAATAAATATTAGTGGTGAATTTCAATTGTTTTGTTTCATCCTCGTTTTCCCTGGCAACCTTCTTTCACTTTTGTTTCTGTGCCTTTTTTCTTGTCTCACACCTCCCTCTCTATAATTCTAACTCCCATAACAAAACATAAACACATACAGAGTCAAATAGCCTTTGAACACTAAAGGTCTGCAACCTCCCCTGATCTGAAACCTACATGAGGAGAAGGACAAACTAAAAAAAAAATAAAAAAATAAAAAAAACTCATAATAAGAAAAACGAAGAAACTTAGAGAAAGGAGCATTCCTCAGCAATGTGGCCCAAATGGAGAACCCTCCCAAACCTGTGGTTTTCTTGTTGGCTCTTGGAATCACTTGTCGACCAACATTTTCTTAGCAAAGGTAGAGGTATCTTACAATTTATTCCAGCTGGTCAGTAATGCCAAGGGGGCATCCTTAGGGAAAAGCTATGGGCGTCAGACATTTCTTTTTGAAAGGAAGCCTTAGTCTCTCACTCTTCTTGCTCTCTCTTTGCTTTGCAAATGAATGGTTACAGCCTCCTTGTGAACTCACAGTGCTAGAGTAAGGAGCAGAATGGAGGTCAAGGGGAGTAATGGGATTGAACCTAAATCTCATTACTTTTGGCTTTTACACTGACACAGACACACCCACAAAAAAGACATGTAAAGCTTTTGATTAAGCTGGAGAGTTGGAGGTAGCGTGTCTTTTGTCATTTTTTTATTGTTTAATATCTCGTGCATCCATTCAATATGGTTAGTGTAGAATTGATTCATTTCAAATGACAGTGGAATATGGAAGCTTGACGCTGTTGAGATAATGGTTGGATAACTTTTTTTCGGCTACTTTTTACCTCATAGGACGAAGTCAAGCTCATCTTCCAAAAGTAAGTTAAACTTAACTTTATTCATCTTTTTCGAGCATATTTATTCATGAAATATTTATTTTTTAGAACAAAACAATATAGGTTACTTATACAAGCCCAAAACATAAATATATAAACCATTAACAGACTAAATATAGCACTGAAGCAATTTACGAACAAATTCAACTTACGAACGATTATCCGAAACCTATCTCGTTTGTAAGTAGGACAGTGTCTGTATAGGGTTGGGGCCTTCTTCAATAATCATCTATTGGGATGTCTTAAGCCTGGTATCAGATACAAGGCATTATTTTCCTGCTACATTTCAGTAGCACCATGTAGCTGAAGATGCAGGAGTGCCATTTTTATTTTTATTTCACTTTTACATCAGAAATCATGCTAGTTTGGCTTATTGAGCACCAAGTGGTATCCATGGAGACAAAATTAAGGTTTTTTTTTTTCCGATGATTGAAAGCACAAGTAGCAAATTCTTGTCCTATTCGCTGAAAAGTACTCTGAATGATTGGAAACCGTTAGATTTCTTTGTTTGATTTCAAGAACCTTTTAGAAAGGTTTGTGTCTTGTTTGTTCATACCTGGAAAAATCTGTTTCAGTTTTGTTCTGCCAGTTCCAGAGGTGGGTAGTAACAGAGTACTATTACTTCGTTAAATTTACTTGAGTACGTTTTGGGACATTTTGTACTTCGTAAACGTTTTACTTTTACTTAAATACATTTGTGCAACATTGAAGTCATTACTTCGTTACTTAATATATCTCCTCAACGTAAGTACGCGTCTGCTTGTCTCCGCTAAGGTGAATTCATATTGATGCAGAACTCCGCCAGGCTCTATGTTCCACCAATCAAACGTAGCAGTCTTCTCACGTGACCATGATCAACTTAAGCGGACGGTAAAGTTGTTTAAGGGTGAAATAGATTGGAAAAATATATATATATATATATATATATATATATATATATATATATATATATATATATATATATATATATATATATATATATATATATATATATATATATATATATATATATACCGGAGCCATATACTACTAGTGAGGTGGCTAGTGTCAAGAACCCATTCACATTTCTGACTCTTTCTAGGAGATTGATGCAGAAGAGGGGATTCCCAGCCCCCTTGCTCAACCAACTAATGTGTTGGGAGTCATTAGGTGACCAAACCCCCCAATTCCAACCCCTAATGCTGAGCAAGAGGCAATGGGTACCAATGTTGTAAGTCTTAGGTGTGACCCGGCGGAGGGTTGAAACAGCAACCTCCCAGTCTCGGGGCGGGCGCCCTACCCACAAGGGCACCAAACATATAGGGGTAGGCTTTCTAAATTCTACTTTTTTTATTTGTTTTTATTATGGTGCTGTGATGAAGCCTGTTTGCATTGCACTTAATATCATCCAAGGGGAACAGCCCATGCATATGAGTCTTCTGCTTCCAACACTTTACTAGTTGCGGGACAAGCTAAAGAGGTTGGAGTCATCGTGCCAAATGTGACCACCGCTTTTTCACGCCTTTCAGGAAAGGATAAGAAACATGTTTTGGAGATGTCATGAAGGCACCTCGGCTGATTGCAGCAGGAATACTCTTTTCAAGATTAAGAACCTCCTGGACTAGAGAACAGAACATCTTAAATGCTCATGTATAAATGCATAATATACATTTAACATCATTTAGTATTATAATAGTTAAAGGTAACTTATTGTTAAACATCAGCAGCTTGACAGCCAATACAGAATTAGAGTTAGAATGATGTGCAGACCTAATTCATTTGAAAACAATTTATATTGCCACAGGCCTTGACCGCATCACAGATCCGCTGGACAATGAATTGGACGAGTTCACCAGTACCAACAGCAGCCAATTTGATCAAAAGCACTTGTTTGGATCCATGAAGACATAAAAACCACAGGTAGGAGAACGGGTTTTCCTACATATATGGATTTACACTGCACTTTTCCTCTCGTCAAGAAGCTGTCACTCAAAGTCAACAGAGCTCTTCCTGCATCTACAGCCTATGAGAGACTTTTTACGTAATGCTGGACACTTGTTCACTGCTAAACGATCACAGCTTCACTGAAGGACCTTGAGAGCCAACTGCTAATGTAGTTAAAAGATCAACATCACCTAGTGATATTTTAGTTTGTTTTTGCATGATTTGATGTACACACACACAGAAACAGACAGAAACCCATGCATGCACACACACACACACACACACACACACACACACACACACACACACACACACACACACACACACACAATGTATACGGGTTTATAGGCTAGCTTGTTGTTCTGCCTGCAAAGCTTGTTAAAAAAGTTTGTTTGATCCATTTCGTGTGGTGTGTCTTGGGCAAGTCCAGCCTGGCCCATCCCTCTCCAGGCCATCATTTGCTATTTGTGCTTGATATATTTGATTTGTACTATTTTTATTTTATCGTTTATTCAAGCCTTGAATATTTAAATCTGTGTGACAGTATAGTGGGAAGTTTGGACGCATTCTAAGGTATGGGCAGGGGACCTGTATGATGGGACAGGGGTAAACCAGTGAAAGCTGTCGGGCCCTGCTGCTGAACAGAGTGTGTTGTAGCAACCCTGACCCGAGTGACATGGCCGCTTTCTTGTGTCCCGTTTCATCTGGTGGGACGAAAGCTTGACCAACATGGGTGTTAAGTATTTTTATTTTTAATAAAGTCATTATTTGGATGACTACTTTACTTTAACCTAATAAATATTATTTTGAAGTACCAGTACTTTTACATTAGGAATCCTTTGTCTACTGTACCTGCCTCTGCCTAGTTCTCATGAAGACCAAACCAGTCTGTATTTAGTGTTTCCACAAATCGGGATCCCTACAAAACTCGATTGTAAGCTGATGTCCATTTTTGAAACTGTTCTGAAATGTGTTGCCTTAAATGCTCTGAAATTGGTCTCAGTTTTTCAAACAATCCAAATTGGAAATTCTTTGGCGCTTGTACTAAGTTTGGATGTACTCTTCAGGATGAGGCCATGATCTTGAAACTTTCTAGTTCATATAATCATGATGGACGCATCCAATTAATTTGGTGTTGACCCATCTAAGGAGCGCCACACTTTCATTCCTTAAATTTTACTTGGAAGCAAAATGTATGGCTTGCTGTACAGACTTTTTTAAATATATTGTTTTTCTTTTATAATGGATAAACATACGTAGCAAAATTGCTCAAAAGCCGGTGATCTCTGGTGCCTGAGATTTTTGTAAGTCTACTAATTCTCACTAAATATAATCACTGTTTAACTTTCATGGGATGAACCTCTCATTCGAATATCCTGTGAATGTCAGGCAGCGATTGGATTGGCTCAAAAACTGGGACATTTTACGTTTGGTTTCACAACTTTAGTATTTTTCTACACTTAGTTAGAAAACGGACTCTTATCCGGAACTGTAACAGGATTAAGCATATAAAATCCAAGCACTAAGTCTGATAAAATGAGACTTGAGACTGTAAAAGACAAGACTTCGATTTTGTGAATTTTCAGAGTAGCTTGTAGACCGTCCAAGTGAGACGTTTTATATTCAATCTTGTACCCTCAAAATGCCTGATTAATCCCATGAAGATGTTTGCTGACTGTTGGGCTACTGCCACAAAGTTGACATTGCTCTCCAGATGAAGTCACCTTCCAAAAGTCCACATAATTTTCTTATTAATGACAAGAAGAGCATATCCGTTTGCTTAAGGCTGTCCTTGTCTCACTCCTCTTCTGGCACTGGCATGTTTGCTATGCTCGGTTGACCTGTCAAGAGCTCGTCAACCGGCCTTCACCTTCAGACTCAGGGGATGGATGGTGGTCTCCGGGGGCATGCAAGTTCCTATTTGGGATGGGAATACTGGCCTATAGGGGTCTAAAACTTCTTCATACACTTTTTCATCCGTCAAGTGGCTTGTCAAATTTTACCTGTGGCTCATTCTTCTGCATCTTAAGCTTGATATTAAAGGATAGAAGACATTCAACTGCCTTTTTGCACGTTTGTGTTGTTAATTTTTAAGATATGCTCTTTAGCATGCAGTGACCTAAACAGAGAGAACTGCAGTGAGTTTTACAAATGCAGTCAAATTTACAAATAGACATACGTACTTTGTATTCATCATTTTATGGACCGATTAAGAAGGTAATATATAAGCTGTAGAGTAATAATTATCTTACCTCTACACATAAATTAAGTCTATGCGCTGCTTCTTTTGAATAAAGACATCAATAGATAGGTAATCTTCCATTATGAATTACTGGATTGTTTGACTTGCTGTTAGCATGCTAACCCTATCACGTTTGAATTATTTAGTGCAGAGGATTGCGCCAAATCATAATCTTTGCTCTCACTATCTCCCTCTGCCATAAGGCTGGAAAATTGCTTAATATATATATATATATATATATATATATATATATATATATATATATATATATATATATATATATATATATATATATATATATATATATATATATATATATATATATATATATATACAGGTATATACTAATTGCATTCATTATTCAAAATTCAATGTAAACATTTTAATGTAGAAAATGCTAATATTATAAGTATAATGAAAATAAAAAGTAGCAAGGAATAAATAAAAAATAAATAATATGTTTTCTACTTTACAATTCCATGATGTCAGGTGAGGTAAAGACCCCTCCCCCCCTTGACAGCACGTCACTGTCCGAACAGTTTTTCATAACAGATAAATAAAAATGCACGTTGAAGTGTGTTTACAAATTTTAGAGCAGAAGCCACCAATTTGTTTTTTGTTGCTAACGGAAAACGAGGTGTTAGTGTGACGCCGACCGACTTTGGCGACATGTTTGGGTCGCAACGTTGTTTAACTTATTTGAAATCCATTTCCAGGCATCACATGAGAATGGATCAGAGTGTGACATGCCAGCAAACGATGATTTCAACCGGTACCTTATGCGCTTTCCTGGTTTCTGTAATTTAAAATACAGGAACAAAGTGCAGTCTTCAAGTTTAGCCGGCGCCCAGAATTGCCTCTAAGTTGTCTTATGTGTTCCAAAAATTCAATTGAAATTGAAAGCCATATTTAGTGTGCAACGGCACCTAAATCCATCTTGAGAGTCAATAATGTTACAGTGAAGTCAACGATCGGACTCATGCAACACTAATTTCTTCCATCTTCTTCCACACTTGCGAGACATGGACTCTCACAGCAATGCTGGAAAGGAAAATCCAGGCCATGGAGAGGCAATGCTACAGGAGACTTTAGGGCATCAGCTACATAGCCCATGTAACAAACAAAAAGGTTCACAGCACCATCAGAGGGCACATTGGTTCCTAAAAATACCTTTTTTTTAACTGTGCACGGATGACAATTGCAGTGGTATGGTCAGGTCACAATATCATTAGGACCGGCCAAGATAATTTTCCAGGCGACAATCAATGGGGCAGGAGAGAAAGACAGAATAAGATTTGGACAGATCATCAAAGAATGGCCTGGTGCCATAACCCAAACTTGTTTGCCTTCTGTGGTGCCTCGACATCCCAGGCGGTTAAGGAATCAGTGAACTCTGAACCTAGGGTGCTTTATTTTATTTTGGTTCGTTGGCCGAGAACCATTTTGAGCAGAATGCATTGGTAAAGGCTGTGACCAAACGAAGTGACATCCAGACGGCATCTGAAGTCTCTTCGGCCATCGCTGAGCCATCAGCCAAGTCAGTTCGACGCTGACACTTCCTCTTGTCCTCTGTTCCTTTCCATGCTGGGCAAGGAAATGAAATGTCAAGAACTCGCCACCTGATTAGGGCTGAATTGGAAATTAATTGGACCCAAGCGGCAGACGGTCCAGACGTTATCCTTCCTTTGAGCGATAAAAGACAGCGTAGACAGAGAGGAAGGACAAAGTACCTTTTTCAAGCAATGTTTCCTTACTTGTCCTTCCTCCTCTTTCTCTTCCTCGCCAGATGCTTAATGGCGGCAGAGTTGCCATGGAGTCGAAACACAAGGAGCAGGTCATCAAGGCCAGTAAATAATATATTTTATAATTTAAAGGTGAGTCATGTTCACGTAACAAACAATATCACTATGGTGTTATAATTGGGTTATTGCAATTTTTTGTTTTTTGCCTCAAAGAGGGGCTGAATGAACAAGTACTGTAAGCAAACGTAACACTTATTTAACAAAACGCAAGGTGTAAGCAATGGATACATCCTTTATAAAAGAAAAGTTACATCACTTTTTCATGGTTTGTTTCTATTTGCTGTGCTCATTTCTTAAAGGTGATTGATGACATAATTTCATATACAGAAGCTCTTCACCTCAAAAGTCTTATTCTGTTCATCTAATTTATATTTCAATTCAGGGTGTTTCCATTAAAGATTAATAATTAATTATTATGATAATACATATATATTTTCTGTACCAGCTCATGAGCAGATCATTTGTATTTAAAAAAAAAAGTCATCAGTTCAGAGTACATACAGTGAAGAAAATAGGTATTTGAACACCCTGCAATTTTGCTATTTCTCCCACTTGGAAATCATGGAGGTGTCATGTTTACTGATTCGGGGCACCTGTGGCTGCCCCGTTGGCGCCAACAGCCACGGGACCTGATTGGCTGTTGGACTCTTTTTAAACTACCTTCTTTCAAAAAGTACCGTCAGATTTGAGTTAGTGGACCCCTATCTCCACAGCTTGGCAGACTACATGAAAGACGAGTTGGTGCCCCACGCCCCACCAACTAACCTCTAGCTCTCCTCATCTCGCCATGGGTACTGAGTACTTTCCCAAGTCTTCTTTTCCATTATAAAGTCGTACCCATGGACATTTGTCTTGACGTCATTCCCTTGCGCGGGGCACATACTCCCTCTTGTGGTCAAATTCTTGACCTACACTACATCAAATTCGCTTATTTCCTATTTAAACTTGTGATCATAAATATGTAGCATGACCACAAGCCTTGAGACCTCATTGGTGCCTTCCTTTTAAAGGCTGGTGATGTCAGTCACCGAAGGCGTGTCCTTTGGATGGGTGGAGTTCCTGTTGATGCTGTTCAAAATATAGTTCTCCAATTGATGGATTAAGTGTAAATGTAATTACAAATGAACACACTAATGGTTTAAATCTTTATAATACAGCTGGGAAGTCTGGTCACTTCCTGTGAGTGAATTGTGGGTCTCTCTTTTTTTCTTGGGAGTGTTGGTGGCTGGAGAAGTTTACAGGAAACATTTTGGTAGCAGAGCAGTACCCTACAAACTGTTAAATGTGTTCACATTGAACAGTTTATTTTATTAGCACTTGACTCAATTTCCCCAACTTTGTGCAAAATGAAGGTATTTCAATTGTCGTGTTGACTTATTAGTTTTTAGTGCAATATCCCGGTTGGGTTTAATGTTTATATTATAGGTGAACACTTTATATTGTTCCATTCATTAGTCTTTATACTGTATATTTTTGCCACCGTAATTTTGTTGTAGCTATACAATGATAATAAAGGTGATTCTGATTCTGAAATCGGCACAGCAGCACCTATCTGAAGATCCTGATGCACTCTTTGGATGGCCCTGAACACCAATAATACTTTATATTATTGCTATACAGACGCTGCCCTCCTTACAAACGATCCAGATGATATAATTTTTTCGTAAGTTGCTTCAGTGTTATATTTTGTATGTTTAAGGTTTATATAAGTATGTTTAAGGCTTGTAGAAGTAACCTGTATTGTTTTATACTAAAAAATAAACATTTCATACTTAATGTGCTCAATAAAGATGAATAAAGTTAAGTTTAACTTACTTTTGAAAGATGAGCTTTAAGAGATCCTCTATGGTAAAAAGTGGCCGAATGAAAATGATCCAAACTCTATTCCACTTTCATTTCAAAAGAAATGGCTCGCCTCCTCTTTACACTTTACACCAACTATATTGAATGGATGCACGAGATATTAAACAATAAAAATGTCAGAGTTCTTAGTGCGATGAATATAAAGTATAGAATGTTTACACATGAACTAGGAAGAGGAAGCCGGATTTATTCTTCGGGTTGGATGCTGGGTTACCTCTCGCCGGTAGTGGCGGAAATAAGCACTAAAGTACTGTCCTGTACTCGGAAAAAGGTGCACACAACACAAAACCTAAATTACAGCAACGTCCGGATATTTTACCACATCCCGGAAAAAAATGTTCGTATCTACCGTTTTTCGTAAGTCGAATGGTAGTAAATGGGGAAGCTTCTTTATGAATTACCATTTTGTCTTGCAACTTCAAAATGACTTTTTCATGATGATTTATATCAGGGGCTTTGGTTATTCTATAACTAGAACATTTAAAAACTATTTGACAACAACAAAGGGAAGCAATTACATTAAAAAGAAAATATCTATTCATGATATTTTCACACACGGCGGCACTGCGGCGGAGTCAATTCTGCGGTCATGGAATTAAATCCAACTGCTAACAACCTTTCTGTGTGGAGTTTGCATGTTATCCCTGTGCTTGCATAAGTTTTCTCCGGCCACTCCTATTTCCTCCCACATTCCCAAAATACATGCATGTGAGGTTAATTGGCCGGTCCCAATTGTCCCTAGGTGTGTATAAGCAAGGGAGTTGTCTGTCCGTGTGCCCTGCGACTGGCTGGCAAACAGTTCAGGGTGTCCTTTGCCCACTGCACGAGGAAAGCTGAGATGGGCTACAGCAACCCCCCGACCCTACTGTGGATAAGCTGTGCAGATAATGGATGGATGGATTTTTCCACACATTACAAATGGTAACAATAGATTTGTCCACAGAAGAGTCTTTGGCTAGGTCTTCAGGTGCATACCTTTCAGGTTAGGTCTGGAGAGATTCATGTCTCTTCTTGATTGCATGATGTGGAAGGCTGAAAAAATGACATATTTTTAAAAAATACATGCTGAAAAACTTGTTTTTTGTCAGACTGGTCCTGCCTTGCCCGTTTTTGAGCTATACCAGATAGTCTATGTCAATGGTAGCAGAGAACAATTGTAGATTACTCCATTACAGTATTTTCCACCAGTGTGCCGTTTCTAGGCTCATTTTAAATATTATTCAAAATATGTGTCCTAGAAATACGGGATAAAAAAGCAAACTGTAAGAAATAAAGATTCCACTTGAAAAATGATAAAATAAAAAAGCCTGCACTTACTTTTGCTGATGTTCTTAATTTAAAAAAAAAAAAAAAGGAAAGAAAGTTTGTGTGTTACCCTGGTAGATACTTCTTTCTCGTATTGTTGTCATGCTGCATGGATTCCAGTCCGGTTATCGCCATTCCGGCGACTGGTTCCCCACTAATCGGAACAGACGCAGGCTGCCCTATTGAGACTTGATAAGAGTGGCCAGCAAAGCCGATGTCGACAACGATATTATCGCTTCTCGCTGAGGGATGAGGAACTTGTGCGAGCAGACAATAGTTTTGGCAAAGACAGAAAAGGTGTTCATAAACGTTGAAAGGATAATTGCAAAGCTCCGGACAGTAGAGTAGGACTGGGAGTATTGGTATCGATCAGATCCAAGTAGTTATCGATGATCAATAAAGATTCGATACGGTTGCTTTTTGGTTGAAAATGTCATGATCATTGAATAATCAAACCCTTTCTCTTGGGTTACAGTATTTTATGAATACGATAAACACACCACAAAGATTTTAGGGACTTAAATGTTTGTTTGTGTTTTAATCAAATAACTACTCCGCAATTTTTAACTATGCATCAAACGAAAATCAAATTTAAAAAAAACTATTACAATTGTTTCAGAACTAAGGTCAGAAGAGCTGAACCCCCCAACAATGGCATTGTAACAATTACACAAATACCGTATGGCAGCATCAACCAGACAACTAAAATGTCTTCGGTTGCACAATATTTTGCTAATGAAGTCAAAGTATAAATAGTGTTAACATCCATCCATCCATCCATCCATCCATTATCTGCACCGCTGATCCTTAGTCGGGTCACGGGGGTGCTGGAGCCCATCCCTGCTACTATGTTCCCTGAACTGGTTGCCAGTCACAGGTCACACAGAGACAGACAACTCGCTTGCTCACACCTAGGGACAATTTGGACTGGCCAATTAACCTGACATGCATGTCTTTGGAAACTGGAGTGCCAGGAGGAAATCCTCGCAGGCACAGGGAGAACATACAAACTCCACACAGGAGGATTTGATCCCATGACCTCAAAACTGTGCCGCCGACGCGCTAACCACTCAGCCGCTATGCCATAGTGTAAACAATACAATGTAAAAACCTTAACAATTGAAATATAAAACAACATGCTACAACTCTTTCAAAATAAAAGTCAAGAGAGGCAAACCCCAAAAAGCAGAAAAGTAACAAAAATACAAATACTGCATAGGTATTATAACAAGTTAACCAAAATACCTTTAATTGTACAACACTTTTTAAACTAAGTAAATAATGGAACTTGTCAATTATTTCTGATTCCCAGCCTTTGGCTCTCTGCTCTAAGGAAGAAGTGTTGATCCCAGGACAATATTATCGACCTGATCTAAGTACTTCCTTAGTATTAATATCAATATTTGGATCAATCTGCTCGCCTAGCGAAGAGACCCAAGTTCGATTTTAACAGTGCCTTGCTTTCATCAAGTTATTCTCCATGAACCAGTCCTGGCAACTTTTACGGCCAATGAAAAGCCACAAATAAGTGGCAGCTGACTTCCTGTCATGACTGATGAAGTCATTGGAAGGCTCTTTGCGACCAATTAGCATTCAAGCACAATTTGTGGACGTGTTCCCTGTAGAGAGCGTGACGATGATACGTCCATTACAGCGCCAGCTAAAATCAATAATGTTAGATGAATGTCAGCCTAATAGCACCCAAGCCTTAATCTAAGATGTGGTCAGGAGCGAGGTCGTAAGCGGCGGTGACCGTTTTTTCTTTGTCGCCAAAGTTTCCTATTCTTTTGTGACAGCAGCAGCAACTAGAAAGTGTGACAAACTGTAGAGAACACGTACCCACTCGTATGCACACAACACAGACGCAGGGGCCTCGTTATCAGTGAAATGAATGGCGGCAATAAGTGACGGCGGGGAGACACCGGGTGATTAGCAAAAGCAATTGGCCCTTTTATTAGATTTAGTGGGACAAAGACGTTACGGAAGACAAATGGTGGCTTCGTCCTTCAGGACAAAGGCAGAGGAATGATTTGAAATCCGGCTGAACCTGACTCTTCTCAGTTCTGTTTTCTGATCATAAGGAAACAGCTTGTGGTTGGTGGATATGATTGGCTGCTGTCGTAAATACCTTAAAACAGGTGTAGGAAACCTTTTTGACCCAAAGAGCCATATGGACAAAATATTGAGATTTTTTTTTTTTTTTTCGAGAGAGACCCATACCAAATCCTGCATTTGAAGACCAATTTGAGCAAACTTTCCTAACCCGCTCTCCAGACAAAATCATACTATTCAACACATTTTAGTTCACTATGTGAAAATGGTTTGATAACATTTATGAAATAATAATGCCAGAGCCCGTGTCCCGCATCAACAAATACACCACTTTAAACTTGTCCTTCTCCTGCAATTACTTAAGGGGCCGGTCACATAGACATTTGCGGCTGAATCACGGCCAGAAATTTCTGCCTTTGAGGCGGACGCTATTGGACGCATTGAGATCGCCATTCAGACGAAATACTGCAGTGCTTAACACGAGGTCGGAAATTCGCGCGCGGGTGACCGCGCGAAAATGTTTTGCGCTGCTCAATTCTTAAGAGCGCGGGTACACAGCCTTTCACGAGTGTATCGAGGTTGAACCACGGCCAGAAATTTCTGGCCATGAAGCAGATGCTGTTGGGCGCTGTTGGACGTTTAGAGACCGCCATATAGACGAGATACAGCAGTGCTTTACTCGCGGTCAGAAATTCACACGAGGTTGGCCGCGCGCAAAACTTTTGAGCTGCTCAAAAGTTTGAGCACGTGTTAAACCGCGTGCCGTACACGTGGTCAACACGAGGTAATGACGCGGAAATGACGCGGAACGACGTGCTCTGGCCGTGGCCAGGGCGTGGTTACACATGGGTAGGACGGGAAATTTCAGCGGGTAATCGTGGGTGGAGCATGGAAATAGCATGTTCTGCGCCTGTATCGCGGTGTTATTACGTGAAATTAGCGTGTTACGCGTGTGACAGTCAAACGCCTTTCTCCGCGTATATACAGCGCGATTTGCCGAGCACACCTCAGTTGTGCTCGAGACGTCAAGGGGGTGAACATGGATCCCCGTCAGCGTACTGACCTCGTCTTAATCCATTTTTATTTCTTGACATTTCTTTTCAAGATAATAAAATAAAAAGGATGCCATAGCTTGAAATCTTGTTGCGTAGGAGTCGGATTTGGGCACAACACCGGCTCGGGAGCTTTTATACCCGTGGTCCACACGAGAAAATGACACAGAAATGACGCGATGAGGAAGCGGAACAGTCGCCGGCGTCTGTTTTGCGGGCATACCACCGATGAACAGCGGGTTGGCCAATTTTGCGCATTTTCCATCGCGGGCAACCACGGGCAAAAAAAAAAGACGCAAAAATTTAGCCGTGATTCAGCCGCAAACGGCTGTGTGACCGGCCCCTTAGATCGTTGAGGCTCATTTGCCCCTCATTTTTCATAAATAAAGGTTTAAAAACAAGGTGGAGCTGAGTTATTTTGTAAAAATCTCACAAACAATTGCGAAGGAGGATACTGACTTGTTTGCCTTCGGTGCAGACGGTGCTGGGCAGGGAAAAGTGTGCTGTGTGCAAAGCTCTGCCCATCCTTACCGCTCACCCAATTAAATAGCTCTGTGTGTTAGGCATGCGTTTGTGGGTGTTTACTTTTTTTTCTGAGGGTTTTTCTCACGAAGTGCCTCAACAATAAATATAGAGTGCTTAATGAGTTTCCATGTAAAGGATTCCTTCATGATGTACAGCCAAAACAGGGTCTGTTGGTGTCATACCTTTACTGTAAACTGTAGACGGACTACGTTCTTTATATCATGGACCGAACGACCTACCATTAGCGCTGTGTAGGCTGTGTGTGCACCTGACTTGATTCTGCACTTATCAATATTTGAACGCTATAGATATTATTGAGTGCGGATGATCTGATCTCAAAGCCATTTGCACTTATGAAAAGAGCGGGTCAGGAGGAGAGAAAAATGTCGATTACATTTTTGGTATATAGCGATACAGTCTCAAATACAAACTTCAGCAATACCTGAGTGTAGCTCCTATGCTGTTCGACAGGAACGAAAAGCTACTGGACTCGTTCTAGGTTTTAGGAGTCGTAATATTTATTTTGTTAAATATGTTTAATTTCAGGCAGCATGGCGGGGCAGTGGTTAGCACGTGTTCGGCACAGTTCTGAGGTCATGAGATCGAACCTTCCTGTTTGGAGTATGCATGTTTTCCCCATGGGTTGGGTGGGTTTCCTCCGGGCACTTCGGCTTCCTCCCACATTCCAAAAACATACATGTCAGGCCAATTGGCCGGTCCAAATTGTCCCTAGGTGTCAATGAGCGAGTGACCTGTGTGCCCTGCGACTGGCTGGCAACCAGTTGAGGGTGTCCCCTGCCCACTGCCCGAAGACAGCAGGGATGGGCTCCAGCACCCCAGCGCCCTTACTGAAGATAAGCTGTGCAGATAATGGATGGATGGATGGATGGATGGATGTTTTATATATTTTTCAGTTTGATAGCCGGGCATCTACTCTAATTTACATTTATCTGCACTGATAGGGTTTAGAATTAACAATCGATCTATTTTGTGTCGTAATAAGTTACAAAGTAATACACTTTGAATTTCAATGATAGTTCAAATGAATGACAAGAAGGTTCATTAAATAAGCAAACAAAACACAATTCCAATGTTTTCCAGATCAGGGGATCCCAAATGCATGTGTGGAGAAGCACCTTTTCCGTTACTGGCTCCATCTAGTGTTGAAACTGAGAAGTGCAACAGAGTTGAGCTCAAGTGCCATGTGCGGGCCATATTCAACTATATTTTCAGAATTTGCTGCTGGCCAATAAAAACTGCATTTGGCCCGAGCGGCCGTAGTTTGGACACCCCTGATGTAGGATATCAGTTTGCCAATTTGACTATTGCAAGGTGCAAAGCAGTAGTTCAGGGGGTAGAGCACTTGACTTGGAACAAAGAGGTTGCAGGTTTGATTCCTGGCTCCTTTGAGTTAAATGTCAAAGTGTCCTTGGGCAAGACAATTAATCCTCTAATGCCCCTGATAGGCACCTTTCATGGCTGCCTCTACTATTGGTGTGTGTGTGTGTGTGTGTGTGTGTGTGTGTGTGTGTGTGTGTGTGTGTGTGTGTGTGTGTGTGTGTGTGTGTCAATGGGTAAGAGTGAAGTGTATTGTAAAGTGCTTTGAGAGGTCTTCAGTGACTGGTTAAAGCGCTATAGAAATTCAGTTCATTTACTATTTTTGAACACGCCATCATGTTGAAAAGTTTGACTTTGAATACATTTGACTTTGAATACATTTGATTGTGTATCGTGGGGCGTATCAGAAGTGGGCAGGAGGAGGAGTACAGGAAATTGATTCAGGACTTTGTCCAATGGAGCGACGCAAACCACCTGCACCTGAACGCGACCAAGACCAGGGAGATGGTGGTGGACTTCAGGAGAACTTAAACTCACCCGGTTCCTGTAACCATCAAAGGAGAAGGTGTAGAATTTGTCCAGACCTACAAATACCTGGGTGTGCAGTTGGACAACAAACTGGACAGGACTGCCAACACAGAAACTCTATGTAGGAAAGGTCAAAGCCGACTTTACTTCTTCAGAAGGCTGGCCTCCTTCAACATCTGCAAAAAGCTCCTGAAAATATTCTTTGAGACAGTTGTGGCAAGCGCTCTCTTCTATGCGGCATCGTGTTGGGGAGGCAGGGTCATGAAGAATGATGCCTCTCGTCTCAATAAACTGGCGAGGAAAGCGAGCTCTGTTGTGGGCACAGAGCTCGACAGCCTGACAACAGTAGCAGAGAGACGGGCACTGAAAAAGCTGCGGTCAATCATCGATAATTCATCACATACACTACACAGCATTATATCCAGACAGAAGAGCAGCTTCAGCGACAGACTGCTGTCACTGTCTTGTACCACAGACAGACTGAAGAGATCTTTTCTTCCTCATGCCATGAGGCTCTTTAACCCCACCCAGCGGAGTAAAGGCCCACACTAAACCACACCCCCTACATTGCATATTACCGTACTTTTTATTGCAGTGTGTATTTTATGTATTATTTTATTTAAATACTCTATACAACACGCTACAGTGGGTATTAGCACGTCACATTGGGTATCTGTATATTGTATTCCGTTTGCTTTATTATTGGATTATTCTCAGCGAAGGGATGCCACTGGAAATGTGAATTTCCCTGCCGGGATGAATAAAGTATCTATCTATCTATCTAAAAGACTATTTATTGCTAATCACAAAGTAAAAATGCTACTATTCTTCTTCACAGTTTTTTGTATTTTGCATCTCATTGTCATTATCAACCAAAACTGTTGCTGCTCCAAAATCCTTCAGGGCGGATCCGATTTGTGTAACCTAAGACAAAAAGAAAGGCGTAAGGAGACGGCTTTAATAACACATTTGTAAATTGGCATCGGGAAAGTTTTATGTACAGTCGTCTTGTTCTTCTAGCAGGTTCAAAATTCATTGAAACTTATCACTTGTCACTAACCCATTTTCACAATCATGTGAATGGTTTCACAGTCAAACCTGAACGCAACGTTGTTTTTCTCGTATTTTCTCTCAGGACTGAGTGATGTCGTCGCATTTCGATGTTTCTGCATCGATCATTCCTCCGCCAGTCTCGCTTAAAACTTTGGAAACACACCACGTCGGCCATTTTTTTCTTTTTTCACAGACTCGTATCGCAAGTTTGCACGTTGGCCGGCGCTGATAAGATTTTGCAGTGAGTGGCTTCATTACCAAGCTGCAAGTGCGTGTGCGCGCGTGCGTGGCCTCCCGCCTCCGACTGTCTGTTGAACAAATTGTCCGCACGTAATTGGCCAGTTTCAATTAGCATGTGTCAGATGCGAGCAGGAGACTTTTAATGATGTAAGAGCGTTTCAAAGATGCTGCACGCTTGTGTGTGTGCGGGCAGGCTCCAGTGCACCTGAGTGAGACCTTATTTGCATTTACTGCTAACAGTTAATGAACTGCTTTGACTCCGCAACATCATTAATAAGTAGACTTTAGCCCCGCCCCCTAGCGCCCACCACATCCTCCATTGTCACATCAAAGAGTGCATCAGAGACATCAAAGACAGGTCTAATTCTTGCTCATGGAGACGAGTCATGTACAATGGTACCCACGTCCTCAACAACCTCAATGCTCAACCAATTCGACCAAAAAATGTGCGCAAAAAATGTTTCGACGCTCGACACAGAATGTGGTGCCCAATCAAAAATAGCCGAGTCAAAATAGCAGAAAATAGTCAAATCTAATGAGAATTGGCGCGTAACGAGTTGAGCCGAGATACTCGGCGGCGCGAGTTAGCCTATCTTTAGCGCCACTTCTATCGGGACCGTCATTGAGTGAAGGGGTATGTTATTTTCATAAATTGTTTTTTTCCTGGTTTGTGCTTTTGAACATGGGTCCCAAGAACAACAGCGATAAAAGGGAAGGACAAGATGAAAACGGTATTGCAAACTATTGGACTGAAAAAGGAAATAATCGTGAAGTATGAAAGGATGTTTCGAGTGCAGCGGTGAATGAGATGTGTGCGAAGTGGAATGAGCTGCAGGCTTTTATTGAAAAATATCAGCCGGATACATCCGTAGCAAACCGTGCAGTGAACATTTTTAATGACAATGTCACGTCACACTTTAAAAAGAGTGCAAAAGAGAAAGAAGCAACTGGCAATGGACATGTTTCCTATTAAAAGAGAAAAGGAAGGCTAAGTAGTAAACTTCACACACCCATTCCTGTATGCCTTCACATCACTGTTCAAAGGTATGTAAGCGATACACAATAGTTTATATTTCTTCTTTTTTATGTTTCTTATATATTATGTACACATTTATAGTCTTTAATGTTGTTTAGATACATGTTTTCTTTATATTTTAATATTTTTTATGGGTGGAACAGATTAAAATACTTACCATTGTTTCCTATGGGAAAAAACAAAATCGGTACTCAACCAAATTGTTACTCAACCAACAACCATGAAGGCCTTATGGTTGAGGACTGAGGTACCACTGTATATATTTTTTTTAAATTTGGGATTTGGCCATTCCCAATCAGGCTGGCCACTGACTGGTTTACTGTTCTTTCTTTTGGTTCTTTAGGACCTCAAGAAACTTTATCAAGAAAATGTTTGTGACTTTAGTCAAGTAGTTCCTCAATTAATGCCGCCAGGCCCATAATGGCCCGCCTCCACAATAGCAAATAATAAAGCAGATTTTTTATTTTTTTTTATTTTTACATTTTGATTGTGACGGTTCATGGTGGTTGTAATGCGCTCAACACCAACCACCAGTGATATAGATGACATTTGAAAAGTTATTATGTTTTACATCATTATCATACTATTTTCAGTCACCGTACCAGAGAAGAAAGTTAATTTCATTGTGCATTTCACATGCCATAATGACAATACATTTTTCACTTAACACTAGAAATAGAATAGAAGATGGAGGTGTGTCGAACTTCTAAGCAACCTGTTTTTTTATTTTCAAATTAATTTTCAATTCATGCGAATAAAACTTAAAAAATATATATTTTTTGTGTTTGTTGTATTTTTTTAGTTCATGTTGAAACATTATTCTACTTGTTTGACAAAGTCTTACTTTGTTGGTTGTTTTCTGGGCTCCATTAATCAGCCAAATGACATGTTTTTTTTGGGTTCCTTTTCGGAATACAGGTCCTCAAATAAATTGTCCCCTTCTCATAAGGGTGATTCAAATATTAACATTATCAATACTAAGGGGCCGGTCACACATCTGTTTGCGGCTGAATCACGGCCAGAAATTTCTGCCTCTGAGGCGGACGCTATTGGACGCTTTGAGATCGCCATACAGACGAGATACAGCAGTGCTTAACACGCGGTCGGAAATTCGCGCGCGGGTGGCACCGCGAGAAAGTTTTGCGCTGCTCAATTCTTTAGAGCGCGGGTACACAGCCTTTCACGGGCGTATCGAGGCTGAACCACGGCCAAAAATTTTTGGCCGTGAAGCAGACGCTGTTGGGCGCTGTTGGACGCTTTGAGACCGCCATATAGACGAGATACAGCAGTGCTTTACTCGCGGTCGGAAATTCACACACGGTTGGCCGCGCGAAAAAGATTTGAGCTGCTCAAAACTTTGAGCACGTGTTAACCGCGGGCGGCACACGAGGTAATGACACGGAAATGACGCGGAACGACGTGCTCTGGCCGCGGCCAGGGCGTGGTTACACATGGGTAGGATGGGAAATTTCAGCGGGTAATCGTGGGTGGAGCATGGTAATAGCATGTTCTGCGCCTGTATCGCGGTGTTATTACGTGAAATTAGCGTGTTACGCGTGTGACGGTCAAACGCCTTTCTCCGCGTATATACAGTGCAAAATTTTAGCTGTGATTCAGCCGTCCTTAGGGGCCGGTCAAACAGCCATTTGCGGCTGAATCACGGCTAAAATTTTGCGTTTTTTTTTTTGCCCGTGGTTGCCCGCGATGGAAAATGCGCAAAATTGGCCAACCTGCTGTTCATCGGTGGTATGCCCGCAAAACAGACGCCGGCGACTGTTCCGCTTCCTCATCGCGCCATTTCTGCGTCATTTTCTCGTGTGGACCACGGGTATAAAAGCTCCCGAGCCGGTGTTGTGCCCAAATCCGACTCCTACGCAGAACGGAGGCAGGAGGCAGGAAGGGAGAACTCAATTGCGTGACAATCAAAACTTTTATTTACCAAAATAAAAATCGCCAAAAAACTCCAAGACAAAACAGAACAAAAACATTCTTACACTCAGAATGGTCAGGTACAGGTTTCCTCCGACTCAAACTAAACAGGACAGGGCATAACAGAACAGAAAAGGTGTAATGAGCCAACACCCGCAATACCCACAACCCAACCTTAAGTAGCAGCCACTCAATTAGCTGATCTGCTTCAGCTGGTGCCCAGGGGGCGGGGCAGACCGGTCGCCACGGCGACCATGACAAAGCCCCCCCTTTAAGGGACAGCTCCTGAGATCCCAAAAAGAAAAAATTACTACCTCGCGCCCCGGAATGGTTCGACGCTCGGCAGGGGGGGTCCGGCGGGCAAACTGGACAGGCGAAAACAGACAGGCAGAACCGGCGAAAACAGGACAGGTAAACAAGGGAGTCGGACAGGCAGAATCAGAACCGGCAAAATAAGGACAGGCAGAATCAGAACCGGCAAACAGGACAGGTAAACAAGGGAGTCGGACAGGCGGAATCAGGGGAGTCGGAATCAGGACAGGCAAAACAGGAGAGTCAGAATAAGGACAGGCGGAAACAGGAGAGTCGGAATCAGGACAGGCAAAATCTGGAGAGGCAGAATCAGGACAGGCGGAAACAGGAGAGTCGGAAACAGGACAGGCAGAATCAGAAAACTCGGAATCAAAACAGGAGAGTCGGACTCAGGACAGGCAGAATCAGGAGAGTCGGACTCAGGACAGGCAGAATCAGGAGAGTCAGACTCAGGACAGGCAGAATCAGGAGAGTCGGACTCAGGACAGGCAGAATCAGGAGAGTCGGATTTAGGACAGGCAAAACAGGAGAGTCGGACTCAGGACAGGCAGAATCAGGAGAGTCGGACTCAGGACAGGCAGAATCAGGAGAGTCGGACTCAGGACAGGCAGAATCAGGAGAGTCAGACTCAGGACAGGCAGAATCAGGAGAGTCGGACTCAGGACAGGCAAAACAGGAGAGTCGGACTCAGGACAGGCAAAATCAGAAGAGTCGGAATCAAAACAGGAGAGACGGACTCAGGACAGGCAAAATCAGGAGAGGCAGACTCAGGACAGGCAGAATCAGGAGAGTCGGACTCAGGACAGGCAGAATCAGGAGAGTCGGACTCAGGACATGCAGAATCAGGAGAGTCGGACTCAGGACAGGCAGAATCAGGAGAGTCGGACTCAGGACAGGCAGAATCAGGAGAGTCGGACTCAGGACAGGCAAAAACAGGAGAGTCGGACTCAGGACAGGCAAAAACAGGAGAGTCGACTCAGGACAGGCAAAAACAGGAGAGTCGACTCAGAACAGGCAAAAACAGGAGAGTCGAATCAGAACCGGCAAACAGGACAGGCAGAATCAGACAGGACAGGCAGAATCAGAACCGGCAAGACAGGAGAGTCGAATCAGAACCGGCAAGACAGGAGAGTCGAATCAGAACCGGCAAACAGGAGAGTCGAATCAGAACCGGCAAACAGGACAGGAAGAATCAGACAGGACAGGCAGAATCAGGACCGGCAAACAGGACAGAATCAGGACCGGCGAACAGGACAGGACAGCCAGAATCAGAACCGGCAAACAGGACAGAATCAGGACCGGCAAACAGGACAGGACAGGCAGAGTCAGGAGAGTCGGAATCAGAACAGGCAAGACAGGAGAGTCGGAATCAGAACAGGCAAGACAGGACAGGCGGAATCAGAACAGGCAAGACAGGACAAAAACAGGACAGGCAGACTCAGGGCAGGCAGGGGAGTCGGACTGGCAGGCAGGGGAGTCGGACTGGCAGGCAGGGGAGTCGGACAGGCAGGCCGGAAAGTCGAACAGGCAGGCCGGAAAGTCGAACAGGCAGGCTGGAGAGTCGAACAGGCAGGCCGGAGAGTCGAACAGGACAGGCGAAAACAGGACAGGCGGAGTCGGACTGGCAGGCAGCGGAGTCGGGGTCGGACTGGCAGGCCGCGGAGTCGGACTGCCAGGCCGCGGAGTCGGACTGGATGGCCGCGGAGTCGGACTGGATGGCCGCGGAGTCGGACTGGATGGTCGCGGAATCGGACTGGATGGCCGCGGAGTCTGACTGGATGGCCGCGGAGTCGGACTGGATGGTCGCGGAGTCGGACTGGATGGCCGCGGAGTCTGACTGGCAGGCCGCGGAGTCGGACTGGCAGGCCGCGGAGTCGGACTGGCAGGCCGGGGAGTCGGACTGGCAGGCCGGGTAGCCGGACTGGCAGGCCGCGGAGTCGGACTGGCAGGCGTCAAATCCTCCCGGGACCCCATTCGAGGCACAGCATTGGCCACGATGGGCGGGGCCGTGGTAAGAACGGGCAGGGAAGGTTACCTCAATGGGTGCTTGCCAAACGGCGTCCTCCAGCTCTGCCCAAATCGCGCTGGGATCGTTCGCTGAGTTCATTTCGGGTTGGCTCATTCTGTCACGAGGTGGAAGGGGTGACCGGACCAGAACGGAGGCAGGAGGCAGGAAGGGAGAACTGAATTGCGTGACGATCAAAACTTTTGTTTACCAAAATAAAAGTCGTCCAAAAAACTCCGGGACAAAACAGAACAAAAACATTCTTACACTCAGAATGGTCAGGTACAGGTTTCCTCCGACTCAAACTAAACAGGACAGGGCATAACAAAACAGAAAAGGTGTAATGAGCCAACACCCGCAATACCCATAACCCAACCTTAAGTAGCAGCCACTCAATTAGCTGATCTGCTTCAGCTGGTGCCCAGGGGGCGGGGCAGACCGGTCGCCACGGCGACCATGACACTGCCTTGGCTTTTGTTCTGGAACAGTTGTTATAATTATTACCTTTCATTTTTTTAAACTGTTAAATGTTGAGTTGTAGTTATTTAATAAATGATAAACATTTTAGTGCCTACATTTTCTGTGCTATGTTTACCATAAATATAAACTAACTTAAGGGTGAGGGTTTAATTATTCAATGCTCATGACATTTCCAAGCAAGAATCATCAATATTGATTAAAAGTACTGCGTAGTTGCTTGGATCATATAGAAATACTACCATTCCCAGTATTGCCTACCCCTATAGCCCTCACCCGTTCCACTGCACTATTGTTAAGTCATTGGATGTTGCTTTACACAACTTCTCCGAAAGTTTAAAAAACCGACATAGCAGAAGATCCACCAACGGACCATTTTCCTTACTTGACTTAGTTTTATGACAAATCTCCAAAAGACAGGAAGCAAAAGTAGCTTCTAGGCTCATTGTCAGAAATGCTACCCTAGCTGTGTGTTGTTTTTGCACAATGTATTCTTTTGTTGACTTGTTTATCGCAGCCACGCCGCTCAAGATGCTCGTTACGGTATTGTTGTTTTTCTTTAACATGGTGACAAAGCAAGAAAGTGCTTCATTATCAGCAAAAAAAGGCATGCTAAAGATATTCAGCCCCAATTAGCCACGACGGACGTTGACATTTGCGAGGCGCTCTCGTGATTACCGATTTATAATTTTAGTGTCTTAAAGCTGGCGGTAGAAAGAAAAGAGCGCCGACAAACACGTTTCATCCGCGGGCTTGACGGTTTAAAAACAGAAGCTGAAGGAGGACGAGGACGGAAGTGGACATGAAAAGAAAAGATGCAACAAAAGGAGCGAGTGAGAGACGCTTAATTCATCAAGGCAAAACGCCGTTTGCATTCATCCTGTCAAGTCAGCAGCAGCGTGGGCCTTTTCTCAGTTTTTTTCTTCTTCTTTTTTTCCAGAAGCCGCCAGCCAAAAGCAGCCTCTGATTACTCGCTGTCATTCCAAGGCAAAAAGACAAAAGCCCGTCGGGCGATTTGACTGCGAGATGCAGACGAGGTAAACGACGCTCGCCCCGTCGCTATGTCGGATGTCTCTTTGGCGATGACAGCTGACGTTGGCGCTATCAAGGTTCACTCGTACTCGGAAGCTTTACTTACATTTATGATGTTCAACGCCAGCATTTGCTAGTGCTTGTTCCGCTTCGTCCCCTATTTCGACTGAAGATTCGGGGTTTTAGAATATAAACATTTACTCTTTTTTTTCTACACTGGGGGCCCCTAACCTTTTTTAGGGCCGAGAGTTCCTTTTTTTTTTTTTTTAGTGTTTTCTTGCGCTCGTGCCAGTTTCAGATGAGGGGACAATTAACATGTGGCCCATGCCTTTTGAACATTTTTTGATGAATGCAACTTTTACATTTTAAAATAAATACATATGCTATTACGATTTTCATTAATATCTTGTCTCTATGTTATTATGTGTTCAAAATTATTGGGAATGTTCTACTCGCAGATGCTATCTTCTGGCTTAAGTCGTCATTGCAGCCCCCGTCAAGCTGCTTGTGCATTACTTAGATCCCATCGAGTAAACTCTTTTTGGGGTTTAGGTTGCCGTTTGGTCTGTATTTGAACAGGCATTTTATTACTTACCCCATTTTCATGCTACACCCAAAAAAAAAAGAACCGCGAGGACAGGCATTAAATTTAGCCGCCCCCCACCCCATTCCTGCTTTCTAATGTGTTGCTCGTTCTAAACAGCGTTGCTAAAAGTAAGATAACATAAGTACTGCAGTGTCACGGTTGCCATGGCGCCCAATTGGCTCCCACCGTGTGGCGCCAGCTTCTGTCACGGTTGCCATGGCGCCCAATTGGCCCGTGGGCGCCAGCTGGAGCTCGTTGCCAGAATCTACTCCCAGCGACCAACAATCTCCAGATCGAGTGTGCGCTCCTTTCTCTTCTCCACGATAAACTGTGAGTAACGTTACGCGAGTGGGTCCTGTTTCCTGACCTGGCTCTGACATGCAGTGGAACAAAATATTCAGTTGGGCATTGTTAACACATACCTAATAGAGAAAATAGTATACTTTTACTTTTTAAGGTCACCTCCAACGTCACATTCCACCGTTTACTCAACTATTAAAACATCATGCCTGTTTAAAATCATATTTAATAAAAAAATGCCAATAACCCATCACTGGTCAGCTATATTCAGAACCTGTCCGCGGGCTTCTCGGGTGTTCTTAGGGGGTACCTGGTGCCTGCAAGCGCCATGTCAGACACACATGTTCTAAACATTGTGTGATCCAACAAGAGACACAATCTTAGATTTTTCAAATTAAAATGGCCAACCTGCTGTTCAATTTTGTGCTTGTATGTGACTATGGTTATTGGACTTAAAGCACTATAGAAAAAAGGTTGTGCATACATCTGAAGGAGGATGGGTAAACACAAGGATGCCTTTTATTACAATAAAAACAAAACAAATAATTAATTCATTAAAAATCCAGTGTATAAAGCTTGGACTCATCACTAACATCGGATTGATGACATTCCTGCCCAACAGCACAAATCTTTAAAACCCTCAAAGCGTCCTACTACACTATCCCATCCATCCATTATCTGCACCGCTTATCCTCACCAGGGTCCTCAGAACTATGCCCCAGATGCGCCTACAATTCAGGCACCATGCCACCCTTTTTTTACCCATCATTTAATTTTCTTAATCTAGGGAGCACATTTTGGTACATCCCTTGTCCCTATTAAAACTGCCAACATAACGCTTGTGTCCGCCTTTTGATCCTCTCCATCTATTATGAACAGACCCATTCAACAGTAGTTCAGAACACCACTTAGAACAATGTGGGGACATATAATGACTAGATTAACATAGAGACGTTACGTGAATAAAACAATAAGTACATAATAAGAAATGGAAGATCATAAGGTGCCATTTTTACCGCTTAATAAATTAACAAAATGTAAATGATTGAGATAATAAGAAGGTTGTAGCTTAAAACTCATCCAATCATGACTGTATATGCAGTGACACATATCAATCTATTAACGGCATCCTTGACAAATATTTGCATTTCGACAAATGCAGCAAGTGATGTCTGCAGTATTCAAATATTTGTGGAGGCCACATCTTAGGTCTTGTAGGAGGCATAAAGAAAGCACAACCAAAGTTTGTGTTTGTGAGAATAAAAGACAAAATCTTGAGAGCTTGCAAGCACAACCCGCCTGCCTTTTATGATTGGTCCCCAGGGCCTGCCAATCACGGCGTGAAGTCAGGTGTAACTGGCCTTGTGGCACTGTGATTGACAGGAGCTCCGGCCAATTACACACACAGACGCGCACGCTCTTAGTGTTGTCAACGTTTCTGTCTACCCGTATTTTAGAAGACTTGTTGTGAAACATGGCAACAATCGTTATCGCCAATTGTTTTGGGTTGGCGGTACTGAGGATTTTGGTATCGAAAGTAAATATAGTCTTGATACTGATTGTATACTTTTTTCATTAGAAATAACACAACAACAGAATAATTGATCTTGAAGAAAGTGAGAAAAAACTTAAAATGAGCACAACTATTTTCTAAGTTGCCAGAACACTACTTATGGAAAGTTCTATCTGTCTACCTTGGTCATATCCCTCAAGAGGGGTGACCGACAGCAAGACACACACATACAATACCAAAGAAAATAAAAGGGAAATAGATAGCAAAAAAAACCCCAAATGTTTTGGACCATGGCCAACCCAAATGTCCAAACACCCAAACAAGTTAGGCACCTCAGCACCCAAGTTGGTCATGTTTTCGTCCCTGCAGATGAAATGGGACATCAGAAAGCGGCCATGTCACTCGGATCAGGGTGACACAACACACTCTTTTGTTCAATAGCAGGGCCCGACAGCTTTCACTGGTTTACCCCTGCCGCATCATACGGGTGCCGAGCCCATCCTTAAGAACGCGCCCACAATCCCACTATCCTTTCACAACACCTCTCCACTCCTTTCTAACACCAACAAGAGCTCTTTTGGAAAATAATTTGACAATAACCTGGGGTAGTTCAAAACTGGCCTGCAATTTGTCTTATTGTGGTTTTTGAGTTTTGTTGTTGCATAATGTGAAAAAACTGAACTCCATTTTAGGTCGTATACTCAACGTGTCTAATTTTGTCCATTTTATTTGTCCTTTTATGTGTTTTACGTGTGACAAGAGAATGGCTCAGAGCTCCATCTCTGCCTGCAGTTTTTATAAGTGTCCCAAATTTCTGTTTTCCAAAACATTTGATAAGTGAGCTTAACCACGAGGTCAAATTGAACGACTCTTGTTTATGCCATCAAACAATACCTTCATTTCCTCAGGGTTGTTTAATAAAAGGGTACATTAGAGAAAACACAATAGAAAGCGGTTATCAATGAACAAAATTAAAGTGTTTATTTTTGTTTTGCTCTCTTCGGGTTGTGTCGGGTTGCACAGAATATGCCGTTATTGTTGCTTCAAGAGAGGAAAAAGTAGTCACTAGACTAACGCTAATAGGCGCTAACACAAGCATAACATTCCAAAAATGGACCGTCGGCGCTGTTTCCATTAGTGAACTCAACACTAGTGTTAATTCATGACAATCAGATTAGTAGCACATTATCGTACATAAGCAAATCTGCCCCCCAAAAATGTCCTTAAGCAGATTGAATGCATTATTTTCCATATTCCACATTAAGGACTTTAACTGTAAAAGCAGAGATTTACACTTTCAAGCAGTGGGAGGTGTGTAAGCCCTTTTAAATCTTTTTTGTAATCATTTATTTTGATAAATACGAGGGTAACATAATTTTGAGTAGGCCAGCTATTCTTGAAGCCACAAACCTGGACAGTTGGAAAACAAACTCTGACATACATAGAATGGTTGGGTAAGAAATGATAAAATAAAAATAATTAAATAGATAAATGAGCAGCTTGAAACATATATTAGAGTTGAATAAATACAATCTGCTGCCTTACAGAAAATCACACATATCCAAGTCAAAGCCCAAAAAGTATTTGTCCGGCCTTTGAGATGATCTTGATTCATTAATGTATATATAATATAAGAGGACTTCTGAGTACTTCTTGAAGGAAATGTTTTTTTTTTTTTGGTTAATAGATGAACAAACTGTACACTTTTGTGTTTCCATCCTATTCCATTTTTTTTTAAAAAAGGCTTCAGTTGGGAGAATTATTACTATTTATTTTTTATTTAATGTAAATTCAGCCCACTTTTGCTAAAATGAAAACCTTTGGCTGTTGATTCTGCCCAACTAATAGGAATTTATTTAATTTTATGGTTAAATTATGGGGATTTTTTTAATCAAGGAAATTTGTATTTTGTGCCTGTTGGAAATGTAAAAATCCAGACAGAGGAATAAGAAATATTGTTTTATTTCAAATCGATTTACTAGATGTTGTGCATCATTAGAAAAAAAATAAAAAAAACGTCCAACCATCGACATTTCGTTCTGTGTACATTGTTACACAGAATGACAATACAAGGAAATTATTATTATTATTATTATGAACTTTTAGCATTTTTATAATATGACTCTCCGTCCACTATGATTCTCCCATAGTAAACAAAGGGCAATTTTGTTTTTTTACAATCTCAAAATCAACAAATTTACCCCTTCTCCTGTCAGGTGAAAGTACCAAGCCCCGCCCAAAATATGTCGTCACTGCTGTGACAGATTGAAAAACAAGGTGATAAATTAGAGAATAACCTCTGTCCTGGATGAACCTGAGAACGGAATGTTTTATGATTTGACAGATGGATTCTTCGAAAGCTGCCTGTTTCTATTTTTACAGTTGTGGTGTTAGCACCAACATCTCTCTGTGATTGGTTTGTATTCCCAAATGTTTACAGAGCCTTTCTGTATATTTGTCCACTCAATGTCGCTGTATTGCATAGGTGCAGTCGAAAACGAGTGTGAAGAAACACAAGGAAGAATAAAAACCGCAGAATTTGGTGTTGACCCCTTTGCCTCAGAACGCCTACTGCGCCTATGTGCCCCTGTTTTTTATGTCATGTGTTTTTAGATGATGTGACTATTTAAAATGGCGACTACCAAAGAGTTAGATTAGGATAACAAAAGCACACATTTTCAATTGCTGCAAAAGGAAACGCAAATCATGGATGTGTCGCGTAATATCTGAGCCCTTTATTTGCAGACATGAGCTCCGGAGGGAAACCGGGCAATGTAAAATAACGCTAATTTGCTGCAAAAAAATGAGAAGTTGTCTTTCTGTGTTGTCATTTCTGGTTTCTAATGGACATAATTGCTTTTGCTTGTCATCATTCCTCGAGGATAAGAGGAAACTCCAGTGACTTTACCATTACGCCTGTCATGGACCCATTTTGGGGGGTTGCAGAAAGACAACCAAGAAATACAGTTTAGTGAAGTAAAAGATGGACAAGGTTTCGTACATGGGAAGTCAGGTGGCAGGCAACAGTTGTGTTCCAAAATGCCAGAGAAGGGTCATTGGACTGGTAAACTCAATCAGCAAACATGCCTGTCTAAGGATTCTGTTGGTGGTAATCATGATCTGGAAGGGCAGGCAAGGGTTCGGTACAGTGGGATAACAAAAAGGCTATAACAAGAGGGCTTAGAATGTAACAAGGAAGGCAACGAAGTACCACAAAGCCAAGGTGACAGTTTTCAAAAAGTGAAGCAGGAGAGTCATGATTGGAGGGTAATGAGTATGAATGAAAAGGAATATTGAATAAGGATGTGAGTGAAAAAATAAGGTAAAGTCGAGAGTCATACACAGAAGGAATATAATAATAATAATAATAATAATTTCCTTGTATTGTCATTCTGTGTAACAATGTACACAGAACGAAATGTCGATTGCACCTGACCCGTTGTAGCGAGCCGATGCAGCCGCAGCCAACAGAGGGCGCCGCCGACCACTTTTTAAGTCTTAGGAATGACTCGGCCGGGGCGCGAACCACCGACCTCCCAGTCTCAAAGCGGGCGCCTTACCATCTAGGCTACTGAGCTGGTAAATATAGAGGGAAGAGAGAGAGAGGGAACGTACAGAGACACAGGAACCGGAGTGCAGGATGGTGATAGATTCCAATTATACTGAAAGATAACTCAAAGTGTTTTTGATAGATGACTTTCAATGCTGTTCGATTGGGATGAATACATTGAGGACTTATTTTGTGGGTGAAAAAGTTGAACTATCAGGGGTACGTAGTAAATATTGTACGTAGTCCAACTTCCAGTTTTGCTCCTGTATTATTTAAATAATGCTGGCAAAACATTGACTAATTTCTCCCCTAAAATGGTGTCCTAATTGTTTTCAGACTTCAGTTCGGTGTTTGTGTTTAGGGTGCCAGTGTTTTATAAAAGGGCAGTTCTCAAATTTTGCCTCGCACACATCAATACTTGACACTATAGATGCTGCGCTGTTTGCATCCAAAATCAATCCTCTTCCGCCATTATCCCGGCAGATAAAATATGAAAAAAACATTTTGCACCGGGCTCAGGTTAGGTAAGGTTTTAATACGTGCGGGCCTGGGTTGGGCAGGATTTTCTGGGCCGGATCTTACCGTTAATTTGTAGACCAAGAGGCCTCTGAGTGGCCACATTATCCCCGTTGCCCAGCTGTCTTTGTTTCCATTTTGCAATATCAATTTGGGAAGCGCGGTTAGGAAAAAGGGCAACATCGTGATCATATCGGCATGCTGGCAGCCATCAGGCAAAACTGGCGTGTGCCGGCGCCCATTTGCACGCGTCATAAACTCCAGCAGGCGTACCGCTTCCCAATTCCAACCCGCGGCGAGCAGGAAGTCGATCAGCGTCCCGGCCAGCTCAGCCAGACTTTCATTTGAGTTTTCAGCAGTCAAGTACTTTTGATGGCCGGAAGAAGAGTCTATTTCTGATGATTATGATGATGACGATGGCCTCATAAAGAATATAGGATAAGCCCACAAGGAGTTGGGAGGAAATATTACAAAGTGCTTTTCAATGTCCTCTCACATCCACGCACATTATTATCTTAATTGGATTGTTTTCGTGATACTGACACGCATGCGCACACACACAAACACATACACACAGACACACAAACACACACACACACAACAACACGCACACAGACAAACACACACAGTAAACATTATATATTTTCTTCCCACAAGGATCATACGGGTGCATAAAATCTTTAAAAAAAAAAAAGCTGGAATTTCAACATCTCGTTTTCAAGGAATGAAAATTGCTTGCATTTTGGGTGAAGTGCTTCATAATGCTTGGAATTGTTGCCATGTTTCTCGTGGCTTCACATTGCAATTGTATCTCTTCCCTCATGATTAACGGCAGTTGGCATTAGTTTGCATGGCAGTGTCCTATGAAGCGTTATGGCCCCCTAGAGATCACGCCCAAGAGGACAATAATATACTACACCTAAACAGGACACTGGTAAATGTGTATTAGTGCAAGGATTACATTTATTATAGGCCATGCAAAAAATGAAGGTCGTGTATTCCATTGGTAAATTGTAATGGGATCAACTTCCTGCAACATAAAATGTAAGCTACATATTACCAGTAGATTTGTAGTAGTAGATTTCTTTCAAACATATTTACACACGTGTTGATCAGATCCACAAATATATGTGAGATTTGCTCAAGATCTAAAAATCATATGCCTTTTTAAATGCACATGCAAGATTAAACATCATATATGTAAAATGCAGATAAAAAAAAATCATATTAACCATCTGCTCAAGATATAACAGAGTACACAGCAGAGTACAGTGAAGATAAAGTATTTGAACACCCTGCTATTTTGCTACCTCTTCCACTAAGCAATCATGGAGGGGTCTGAAATTTGCATCCTATGTGCGTGTCCACTGTGAGAGAGATAAACTAAAAAATAAAAATCCATAAATCACAATGCATGATTGTTTTAATGATTTATTTGTGTGATATAGCTGTAAATCATATTTGAACACCTAATGTTAATATCTGGTACAGTTGCTTTTGTTTGCTAGTCTTTCACCAGGTTTGCACACACTTCAGGTGGGATCTTGGCCCACTCCTCCACACAGATCTTAACTAGATAAGTCAGGTTTCAGGGCTGTCGCTTGAGCTCCCTTCAAAGATTTTCGATTGGGTTCAGGTCTGGAGACTGGCTGGGCTCTGCTAGAACCTTGATAGCCTTCTTACGGAGCCATTCTTTGGTTTTCCTGGCTGTGTTCTTCGGGTTGTTGCCGTGTTGAAGACCCGGGCACAACCCGTCTTCAATGCTCTGAATGAGGAAAGGAGGTTGTTCCCTAAAATCTCACAATACATGGCCTCAGTTATTCTCTCTTTAATGCAGTTCACCCGCCCTGTCCCATATGCAGAAAAAAAAAAACCCAAAGCATGCTGCTACCACCCAAATGCTTTACAGTGGGGATGGTGTTTTTCGAATTGTACTCTTTATTCTTCTTTCTCCAAACACATTTAGTGAAGTAATGACCTAAAAGTTATATTTTGATCACTTCTGACCACAAAAGGTCTTTCGGGGCCAGAATTCTAAATGATACACAGGGGTTCAAAAGCGTATTTGCAGCTGTATCACACAAATAAATCATTGAAAATCATGCATTGTGATTCCTGGATAACACAGGTTATTCACCTTGGTAAATACATTTGCTGTAATCTGGCATATAGCGATAGTTTTAACCTGTTTTTTTTAAGTTTTACTATAGTTGGCAGCGGAGAAAAAATGTTTAACTACATTCTAACCTTTTCAGTTTATCCCTGGTAAAATTGGTGATAAGTTTATAATTTAGCAGACGGACACCATAA
Source organism: Urocampus carinirostris (assembly GCF_059441175.1). NCBI lineage: Eukaryota > Metazoa > Chordata > Actinopteri > Syngnathiformes > Syngnathidae > Urocampus > Urocampus carinirostris. The sequence goes on from NC_142357.1 coordinate 15,924,577, forward strand.
AGAGAGAAGACATCAATGCTTTTCAAACATGCAAGGCCGTAATAAAAACCTCCAAAATGTAAATTTTAGAATATGTCTTAAAAGCCATAACCTGCGCCTGTCTTTTTATTAATTATCTTTGAAACAAAAATAAGATATGCCCTAAAGAGTGTGGGAATCAAAGAATGGCAACATTATTAGCCAATAGTGATAATGACGTAAGCTATGCATAATAATCAGAATAACGAACAACAGTGAGCAATAATAGTACGCATAACTAAATGGCATCCTGTGCAATAATTAAAAACTGTTAAAGTGTGTGCTCTCCTACTTTCATTTGGTTTGCTTGATTTCAATATTTTTGTATTGCAATATAAAACATAATCCTCAAACGAAATAAGTTACTGATATATTTTCCTGTATTACCTCATAATGATACAGGTATAATTAGTATATTACAGAAAACAAATAAAAATATGTTGCCACTTTCTGATATGGATAATTGTTACAGTTACTTGGTTGAAAAATAAAAGAAAGCAGAGATACGGAACGATGTCTTGCTTATTTTGCACGGTTAAAATTTTGGCAATATTCTGCGGTACACTAAGCGAAGTCTCATGGCACTCTAGTGCGCCTCAGCACTGTGGTTGAAAAAGACTCCTCTAATTTAATGCCAAACGTCCACTCGTTCCATTTTTCGTCATTATTATCAACATCCGGATCGTTATGATCATCATCGTCTGGCAAGCCGGTGGTGGTCCAGGTCCCCTGCAGCGGAACACTCGCTCCCTTGTCGGAACCAGCAGACGCCCCCCCGGCCTGAGGCGAAGCTGTCCATAAGACAAAGCGGCAGATGTCCCACACAGACGGAAATAAGGACGCCGCACAATCGTCCGCATTCATGAAGACGCCACAAATCACCAGTGTGCATTTTTTGTTTTTGAGGGCGTCGACCTCTCTCAATGGACTTGAGGCCCTACAGTGTGTTTTGAATGACCAAAATACACTTTAATGTATGTGAAATTTGAGTTTTGGACTGGGATTGGCGATTACAGTAATCCCCCACCTTATCGTCCATTTATTTTAGCGGTTTCGCTATGTCGCGGATTTTCATCATGCATTGTGTTCTGCATTCTGATAGGCCAAACAGGTGCCCCGCCCTTTTTAGCCTGTGTCTACCTTTGCTTCAATAACGTTGCTGTCTAAGATTTACACGTCTGCGCAAATATGTTTTTTAATTTATATTTTTAATTAAATGCATTTAAGTCAACAAAATGCTGTGGAAGACTGCAGAAGAGTTCAAAAGGCAGAGTAAGATGCTATCAATTGCCAACAAAGTTGGACTTCTCGACACACTAAAACAGGTGTTGGGAAAGTAAGTTTGTTTTGGGGGGAGAGATATACAAGGTTATACAAAGGAAGGTGCTTTTATTTGTTGTCATATTTTTCACTAACGTCATAATGTCTACAATTTTTTTTTGCTTCTCAAATCCAATGTTATGCTTTACAACGTATAAATAATACATTTTTTATCACATTGCCTCAAATACCTTTTCTTTCTTTTTTTTCCAAAAGTTCTCTAAAAATTCCATCTTTGTTAACTCCTTCAATCGCTGCCAAATTAAAACAGATCTCAGACACCTACAGCCATTATTGACAATTAATCAGGTCAAATCGTCCCTACATCAGGGGTCAAAAACCTTTTTTGAAGTTGAGAGCTACTTTTGGTTACCCTTTGGCAAAAGGGCTACGAGTTTGATATACAGCTCTAAAATAACAATTCTATGTTGTTACTAAATTCTTACCAGGTTGTAAATAGTAGAATTTGAGTCAACCACTAAAACACAATGTTAGTTAGATCTGTCCGCAGGCTACCCAGGTGTTAACCACATTGGAGACCCATGTCTTACATGTATAGCGATTAGCCATCAATTAGCCATCAAATCTCACTAAGACTCACTGAAGTACTGATGCTTGCTGTGAGGCTGTTCAACTCAAGCATTTTGACGTCCCGCATGTGTGCGTGAATACTCTTGCATGTATTTGTGTGTGTTGAAATGACAAGATGGTCCTGCAGATCGGATGCTGGTAACCTTTAGCGCACGACGCTAAATTATTAAGCGCCTGAAAGTGCATATTTGAACTCCTAAATCACAAACACGTACAACTCATTCAATCTTTGGATCATGTGTGGGAGAGCTAGCGTCATGGCTGGAATGTTTTAAGCAATTATTGTAATACAGTTTGACATCAAAGAGGGCCAATGTCCCCATAGGGTTACTGGGGGGGGCACATTAGCGCAAGATGTGAGAGTCTGGTGTCAGAGTGGGTTAGCCAACGCTGGTAGTGGCAGTGTTAGGACGCGGGATACCCTAAATCATTAACGACGCCCCGTTATCATATTGATGCAGCACTGTGCGTGATGAAGACCAAAATAAGAAGACAGCTGTGTTGATGTGTTGGAGAGTGAATCTACTGTAACTTTTAGAACAGGGGTTGGAAACGTTTGCCTTGCGAGCCAGGTATGGCTCTTTTCATAAGTACATCTGGCTTGGAGATAAAATCACATGGTTTCACACAACTGAGGTCTTCTTTTTTTCACTGCTGACAATTCTTGGCATGCTTTTGGGTCATTGCATAGTTAGCACTAGTCCATTCTTTGATGTTGTCAGTCCATTTCTTTTAGGGTCTTCCTCATTCCTGCCTCCTTTGATAGTTGCTCGGGGAATAATCTTGTCCAGAACCAATAATCTTGCGATGTAACAATACCACTGGTGTTGCCGTCTGTACACAGTTGAAAACAATTTTCTTCAGGGACCAATGTGCCCTTTTATGGTGTTGCGCACCGATTCAAAGGTTACAGTCTTTATGTAGCTGATGCCTAAAAGTTTCCTCTAGAATCTCATTTTCATGGCCTGGATTTTTCTTTCTAACTTTGCTATGAGAGTCCATGTCTCGCTAGCCTAGAGGGAGATGGAAGTAACCAGCGTGTGCATGAGTCAGATCTTTGATTTCACTGCTATGGTCTTGTGGCTAACTGGGCTGTGATTTCAAGTTCCAAACCCTCTTCTGATATGACAGCTCCAAGATTTTTTAGAAAAAAAATGGTGACAGGTTAAAGCTCTTTGTAGTTAATGGTGATATTTTTTCTGTCATGATTTCCATACCATACTGGGTTATGCTTTGCCCAGGTGATTGCCAAAACCTGTGAGTTCCTGTTCTTGAATTAAAAAGGGGGGGGGGGGGGGGTTTAAGGGTTATTTATCTATCTTCGTTATTCATTATTCATTATCCGTTATCGGTCAGTTCATAATACGCTACAAAGCCTAGGAGCCGGGACACTTACTCTCAGCCAAAAGGCCAAGCTAAGGTCCTAGCCCTAAAGCCTTGTTGCGATCATTGTGAATGCACCGTTCCCGGAGGTACTGCAATACCGGGCCGATGCGTGGAGTGGACAGAGCAAGCTCTTATTCCATCTCCGGAATGCAAAAATCAAAACTAAAAGGCCAAGCTAAGGAACTAGCATCAAAGCCAAAAGGCCAAGCTAAGGACTGTTAATATCTTCTCTATATTTTTTCAGTCTATGCATTTGGTTTGGTCTAGAATATATAGTGGATAGTCCCAACAACAGTTTAAGGCCATGGTGTTTCACAACAGACCCTGTTTTGGCAATATGTTTCTATGGAAGCCTGTATATGGAGCTTATTAAACAATGTGTTTTCACTGTTGAGGCACTTTATTATGGAAACCCACAGAATCAACAGTAAACACAGGAAATGCTGCCAAGCAATGAGAGCAATTTGATTGGGTGAGCAGTAGGGATGGGCAGAACCCTCTCGCCCAGCGCCCTCTGGGCAAAGTATGTCTCACTTCTCGAGTATATCTGGCTTGGAGTTAAAAGTCACTCTTTAACACATTAAGGCCGGGAGTGCAACATTTTGCTCCTATCACTAGCAGCAGAGCACTTCTCTTCCTTTAAGGCTGGTAAGAAGGAATATCAGTAGGATTTTTTTCAAACTCTTTGCCAATGGGATGCTTCAGAATATATCTGCAAGTGTGGCGTCTGCCTTCTATCATTTCCTGGATGTTTTCTCAAGCATGGTTTGCACAAATTATGAACAAAAAGACACGCTTGAGGTCCTTTAAGACCAATGTTTGTAGATTTCAAAGGTTTCAAACACGTGTATCTATAAAACAGAATGGAGAACGAACAATGACCACTCGATTCTCAAGCTTACAGCTGAGTCCACGTTACATACCAAAATTTTAATACATCCATATCCTTCTGTTTGCAGTATTGTGGGACTATTTTACCTTGGAATTCTGCTTGCACCATGTTTTGAAACCATTATTCACGACATCATTGACGGTCAAAATTAGCCTCAATGTTCTTAGGCAAATGCGGAAGGGAGAAACATTTTAAGTGGTGTATTTGTGGAGATGGGACACAGCCTCTGGCATTATTTTTGTCATTTCACAGTTAAATGCAATTTTGTCTGAAGAGCAGGTTTAGCAGTTTGGTTGAATGGTGAATATTTGGTGTGGGTCAAAAACGTGACCAAACCCTGTGTTAGAAGGTTGCCTTCCTCCTTGGTAGAACTTGAATGGAGTCATTTTGAACTCTCTGAGTTCGTCACGGTTTCTGTGGCTGGGGCATGAAAGCAACTTGCGATGGCAAAGAGAATAATTCAGTTTTTGGGGCCCATCAGCATGTTGGCGAACATGGCAGATTGTTTGTCGGCTGCAGACAGACGAGCACTTGTTCTTTTTTGGGATCTCTTTGAGTCCCAAAAGGCCTCGGGCCAGGACTTCCCTCCACGCCTTTCAGGATATAATCCCCAGACCAGAAGTCAGCAAATCGTTTTGGCTCTCGGCTAGGGGTGGGCGATATTTGGAATTTGGGAGTCGATTCGATCCAATCCGATTATTTTTGCTTGGAAATGTCATGATCACTTTGTGTTAGTTCATAATAATGATAAACACAGCACAGTGATTTTAGATGCTGAAATGGTTTAACTTGTAATAATAAATTACAATGCTAACTTTAGCCATATAAAAATAAATGTAAATATTAGATTTCAGAACAAAGGTTAGAGTCAAACCAAAAGGCAGCGCTGAAGCAAAAATACAAATATAACAATATCAACATGACAAATACAATACCTTCTATTACACCTTATTTTGGAAAAAAAAGTCAGAAAATGTAAACTTTCTGTAAACCAAAACTCCACAACCTGTGGCTCTAGAAAACGTTAAAAGTTGGGATATTGAAATTTATATGTATTTTTTGTGTGATAATTTTCTTTGGAATAGGTATTAAAATTGAATGACTAACTCGTAGAAATAATTACATTTAGCTTTTGCCTTGCATGTAACTGCATCGCTAGCTGTAATAACAAAGACTGGCTGCGAAAATCCTCAATCCTTCCTCTTTGATATTGATGTGCACATTATTGGATGTACCCATGCTAAAAGAACAACAAGAAAAAACAGTAGTGTATAGAAATTACTCAACAACAAAAAAAGAAGAACAATTATTGTACTGTTTCCAACATTACCAAGGTACCTGGAGTGGTCCATTTTGTTTGAGCATTAATGGTTCAATGAATGGAGACATAATATATGCACATATATGTATATTGCTATGTATCTTAGGTTTAATTTTATAAGGTTTATCATTTTTGTGGCTCCAGCTATAGTGTATATGTTTATTTTTTATTGTTTACGTCCGTTTTTGTGGTTGTTTTGTTGGGGGGTCTGTTATGGCGCCTTCCAAAGCTTGGTTTGCAGACCTGTGGTGTACGATATACAATGTAAAAAAAAACATTTAACAGTAGGGTGAGTGCTTTGACTAAACAGATGACTCAGAACAAAAGTCAAGAGACTCATACCAAAAATCTATAATGGAAAAAAAAATGCAAATATCGTATAAGAATGTCAACTAGACAACAAAAATACCATCCATTACACAATATTTTCAAAATAAAATCAACAGTGAAAAGTAAGTGTAAACCCAATAGAATCAAACATGATCATTATGTAAATGTAATCCTACGAGCTCTGAACAAAAATATTAAAGTGCTAGACAAATGGGGAAGACACTATGAATCCCAAGACAATAGTATCGATCCAATCCAAGTTCTCGCTTAGTATCGATAACCACCCTTACTCTTCGCAAATATGAAATAAGCCATTTACAGACCAAGCTCGCTTATGTTAGCGTAGCTGCTAACGAGAGCCGATGGGGCATCCATGAAGGCGACTGTTGAGATTGTGGCCATGACACAGGGGTATTATGGGATGCCATCGTCTCCTTTATTTAATTTAGTTTGTCTGCTTGAGTGCGTTTGAGTAGGGGCAGAAGAGCCTGAAGGCAACGCGAGGGAGAAGAGACTTCCCTTTCAGGTCCTGGCTGACACAAAAACTACTTTGGCGCGGAGGCTTTCCGAAAGTTCAGGGTGAAGATTATTCACGAGACGTGACTGCTTGGTTTGCATAATCAAATACGATCCAAATATGATCGTATGTTATACTTGAGGGCTTTTTTTCTTGACTTGTCTTGATAATTTCCGGTGGAAAAAAACATCCTTGGGCTCCATTATATGAATAAATAATTAAGAAAATACAATATATATAAATATATAAATATATTAAATTTAAAAAGAATGGTCCTCTATAAAAGAAAATTGAGGCGAATCATTTTTTTCTTCTTTACCCACTGGTTCATACATTTAAAACAGTTTAAAATTACACTGATCTCACTCTGCAAGCAACTATTTTCTCAAATCTTTTGATTTTATTATTGACTAGTCAAATTGAATTTATTAAAGAAAAAAAACTGTTCAGAAATACACTTCTCTTGCCCCATAAATAATATGTTTTAGCAAAAAAATGTAGCTTATTTCATTAAAAACTCAAGTTAAAGTCAATAACTTTAGGTTTTGGTCCTTTTTCAGAGAAATTGCATCCTTCCATCCTTATTCAGATGTGCGTCGTTGTCTCCTTAAAGGGACAGTGTCTAATATTTGACCAATAGATGTCACTGTATTTTGCCGTGCTAGAAGAAAAACAAGTGCCACAAAGCACAAGGAAGAATACAAACTATGGAGAACAGAGAATATTTTTTCTCTCATTTTTTTGCCCTGCATTTCTTAAAAATAATAAGGAAAAGGGGAACAAGAAAGAAGAAAGGATGAAAAGAGAGGGAAAAACAGATGGAGATGAGGACAGACAATAGAAAAAAGGAAAAAGAAAGACTTAGAAGGAAGCAGGAATAAAACGAAAAATAGAAAGGAGAATAAAAAGAAAAAGAAAATGAAAAGGGGAAAAAAACAATTAAAAAATGAACAAAATAATTTGAAAATCTAATTTAATTTAGGAAATTGCGAAAAAAGGATATGAAAAGATAAGTATGAAGAAAGAAAAGAAAAAAATTAAAGCAAGAAAAAAAATGAAACTATAAATACAATTGGGAAAAAAAAAATAGCACTTAGATAATATCCCATCATGTCAGCTGCATCCAGGTGAGCCTCATATAAAAATAAATACAAATTCAGAAAAAAAAATGCATGTGCATATGATGTTTGACTCATGATTTACATAATTATAGTTTGTTTTTCAGATTAATTATGTTTTTACCACTTAGAAGCACTAAATAATACAAACTATCCCCTTTTTTTTTCTTGTATTGACTTAACAACTTGGTTGTAGTCAACTTCGGAAAATTAATTGATGGACAGATATACTTATCAATATACATCGATATGATGTCAAATTACAGTTCGTGTCTACTGGCGCATTTTGAACCTGCATCAAAATACACATTCATGTTTAGAGCGTGTACTCAAATCCAAAAAAGGAATCCTGGAATCGTATCGGGCAAAAGCTGAATGAAAGTGTGGATGGAAAGAGTTTGAAATAAGGCACACTGTTGTTACTTTTGATTACGGAAGCACACTCTAATGATCCCGCTGTGACAATAAATGTCAGGTAAACACAATTAGCAAGATAAATTAAACTCAGAAGAAAGCACGCACACTAAACTACGCACTTCCTGTCAAATGATCGGTTGCTTTGCAAATGCATGTGTTGAGAGAAGTTCAAACGCTAAACAACTTGGAAATCAAAGCTTAACTAGTCTTACAAATTATCATTTAAGACATTACAATTTTTGCCCATTATTTTGACAACAGATGTCTTCATTAATCTATTGCAATCTTTAATCTAAATCTATCCAGTCTAAATATAATCTAAAATACTTTATTCATTTTGATTTGTGCGTGTGTGTGTGTGTGTGCGTGTGTGTGTGTGTGTGTGTGTGTGTGTGTGTGTGCGTGTATGCTCCGACTGAACAGACTTTTGCGAAAAAAGTCGTACTTGAGGCCACTGTGAGTCTTTACCCCTGTTTTGTGTCAAAATACCTGCAATAAATCCTCAAAAAATCAATAAACATGTACTTTCCTTCAGTCTACTTTTGTGGGTTGTTTAATGTCCTCTGGCATCCAAGTTGGGTACTGCTTCTCCCGACGACCGCCCATTCCAAGCAGCCAAATTCAATCTTCTATCGGCCGGGCAATGCCCGATCATTTTGCTTGTTGTTTATAAAACCCCAACTCAAAATCAACATCAAGTTATAAAATATGTTATGAAACCCAACCGTATGTCTTATTTCTCATCTCCAATCCTTACTGAAAACGTGTCCTGAAAAACAAAATGCATACTTAATGCCATCTGCTACCATTCCCCTTCAGCATGGAAGGGCCTCCATAAGTTACATATCTTTACATGGCTACTCTCTGCCTTTCCATACTTGCATTTATTTGTTCATTTATTTATATTATTATTGGTTCTGCTTTTTTTTACATTTTAGCCATAGTGCGTGTTTGTGTATTTGGTGCTCCTGGTGGTTGGTTGGGGGGAAAAGACAGATTGTTTTTGTCTTATTGTACAATCGATATTTTTATATAGCACGTTGAATGATAATTAAATGGCTGAAACTGCTTTACAAATACATTTTGATTTGATTTGATATACCATAGACCTTATTTGAAACAGTAACTTTTGCTTGAGACACTAATTTCCTGATGACAAACTTTAAATATCTTGAACATATTTTATATGGGCTACACTGACGTGCAATCATTTTTAAAATCTAAAACAAAAACATGTTACAAATATATATGTATTCAGTGTTAAATTTTCTAAATCGCTGAATTTCACATTACATTATGAATATTATTATAACAATTAATATATATTTTAACTTTAACTCCACCCGGCAGAGTAAAGGCCCACATTAAACCACACCACCTACATTGGATATTACCGAATCTTACTGCAATATGTATTCTGTGTAGCACTATTTAGTTACTCTATATAACACGCTACAGTGGGCATTTGCACGTCACACTGGGTATTTGTATATTGTATTCTTTTGGCTTTATTATTGTACTGTTCTCAGCTCAGGGATGCTGCTGGAAATGTGAATTTCCCTTCGGGGATGAATAAAGTATCTATCTATCTATCTATCTATCTATCTATCTATCTATCTATCTATCTATCTATCTATCTATCTATCTATCTATCTATCTATCTATCTATCTATCTATCTATCTATCTATCTATCTATCTATCTATCTATCTATCTATCTATCTATCTATCTATCTATCTATCTATCTATCTATCTATCTATCTATCATATATTGCGCAGCACGGCGGTGCAGTGGTTAGCGCGTGTGCGACACAGTTCTGAGGTAATGAGATTGAACCTTCTGTGTGGAGTATGCACGTTCTCCCCATGCTTGCGTAGGTTTCCCCTGGGCACTCCGGTCAAATCCTCCCTAGGAGTGAATGAGCGTGCGACTCGTCCGTCCCTGTGTGCCCTGAAAATATAGTCATCGGAGAATCATCACGATCAGTCTAAAACAAGATACCCGAAAACTATAAAGCCGGCACAACTCACCAGTATGTCCCCTGGGCCTTCTTCAACTTCTTTGAATGTCCGCAAAAATGCTTTTGTTACATCAAAGACAATCCATAGAATCCAACCGTGTAAAATATTTACTTCAAAGCACACGATAACGAAGACAGATGAATAGAAATCTGCCCTAAACATTTCTGCTGTGTTGGGTATTGCTTCTTGTAATACATTTGTTTCACTACATTATTTCCATCCATTCATCCATCCATTATCTGCACCGCTTATCCTCAGTAAGGTTGCAGGGGTGCTGGAGCCCATCCCAGCTATCTTCGGGCAGTGGGCAGGGGACACCCTCAACTGGTTGCCAGCCAGTTGCAGGGTACACAGAGACAGACAAATCACTCTCTCATTCACACCTAGGGACAATTTGAACCAGCCAAATAACCTGACCCAAGCACAGGGAGAACATACAAACTCCACACAGAAGGTTTGATCCCGTGACCTCAGAACTGTGCCGTTTACAAATAAACAGACGATTTCTAATATGGGAGTTAGCGCTCTATTGACACATTTTCTATGATGAGGGTCTAGTTTTAGTAATGCAAAGAGCACAAAGTTACATAAAACTTGCATTTTCCTTGACACATATATTCCACGTTTCTCCCTCTCACATTTACTGCTCGGGCGCCCCTGGCGGCCTTTAGAGAGAATGCACAAATTGGCCGCACCGTTGCATAAGCCGCAGGGTTGAAAGCTTGGGATATTCCAAATTTTACGGTATGTACATGGTCTTTATCTTATGTATAGAAATGAAGTTTGATCACATTACCCCGATTTTAGCTAACCCGCATTGGCTCCTTGTTAACTTAAGATGTGATTTTATTTTGTTGGAAGTATACAAAATCGGGCATGGATTTGCTCCTTCATACTTTTCAGATTTAATTTCCCCCTATGTTCCGTTGGTTCGTTTTAAAATTCTCTTATCAAAATTGTACTCTAGGGTTTCAAAGAAAATGGAATCTACATTGGCTCCAGATCAGGGGATGTTGTAATAATAGTCTGAAAAAATAGTCTGCGTACTCCTGTGAAGCCCTTTGAGACTCTGTGATTAAGGGCTATACAAATAAAAAGGACTTGACTTGACTTGACTTCTATGTTAGTGACAATAAATACAATCAAAGTCAAGCCATCCAGTACTTTGTTCTTGTTCAACGGACTTTTTCATATCTATTGATGCTTTTATTCGAAAGTAGCAGAACATGGGGTTAATTTGTAAGTTATGGTATAATGATAAAACATGTTTTCAATGCTACAGTTTTTACTGGATATTGCTTTTTTGCACTGTCAATCAAATGATGAATACGATTTCGGTTAATTTATGACTGTGCCTCAATGGAAACAAACCTCACATCATGTCACTTATTGGCATAAAAACAAAAATGTGAGATTCCAAAGTAGCTTTGACTCTCTCTCTCTCTCCCTCTCATAAACAACAAGCTACAAACATTACATTGTTCATAAAACCATTTTCTGACACTTTACAATGACCTAAAAGTCCATCTATGTCTTGAAAGAAAAATGGCAAATTCCAAAGTACCTTTGACTCTCTCTCTGATAAAAACAACTCAAACACCTTCTATTGTTCTTAACACCCTTCATTGAAACCCTACCATGACCTAAAAGTCCAAATATGTCATGAAAACACACTTTAAAACCCTCCCAAATAGGATAATGTTTTTTTTTTCAGCCACAGTCAGGACATTTAGTGTCAAAAACATGAAAAGCCGTGCAACATGCGTCACGCTTTAGGCTGGATACGTTTTGTTTTCCCTCTTTGCACGAGAAATTAAAATGTGCTTATGTTAAAAAATTCAAGACGTTGAGCAGTCATGCATGCACGCGCTGCAGCGACGTGACCTAGCGCGACAACATCAACGCAAATTATGACTTGTTTTTGTTTTGGTGTGGATGCTTAACGCGTGCAACGTTTTTGTCAATATGTCCTCGGGCTGGCAGCATTTTGAATGAGGCCAGAACTAAATATTGATGCATCGGGCTCAGGCAGATAATCAGCAAACTTTGTGTTGTTGTCGCCATAAAATAGGACGTGAGTAAAAACACACGCAAAAAAAGACAATTTAATGAAGTGGAATTGAAAATGACACGTTCTCGTGTTTTTGTGGGCTCATTACATCAATGCTGTTAGTGTGTTAGAGTTACCACCTTCCTGTTGTGTTTGGCTAGACCAAGGCTACGCCCACTTGTCCATGATCCAAAAAAGCAACATTAATTAACATAATTGTGGATTTTAGCAAAACATAAAAGCCTTGAAACCTAAATAAAACCAATAAGAAATAATTTCTTCAAACCATAATCATGCCTTGATACAAATTTGGTTTTAGAGAGGCCAACTTCAGTGAGTAGACACTCTGGTTAGACTTGCTGTTTTTATTTTGAGTACTCAAGTCACATTTATCCATGCTCCTTAATCACAAAAAAGTATAGAAAGGCTGCACAGACTACCATTACTACATCCTTGGATCTGAAACCTACATGAGGGCAAGGAAAAATATCAAAAAACCTCAGCAGCAAGGTCCCAAATAAGGTACTTCTCCTTCCAGGATGACCAGGCTGCAATGGATGTTGCGAGGGCCTCAACAAATAATACACAGTCAACCAATAACTGAAATGTTGCAAAAAAAACATTCAGTTGAGCGCAACGACAAGCTTCCTGTCTCAGAACCTCGACTAATGCATCAATATCTAGATGATGGCATTTATTAAGTCAAGGTGCAAGTCTGACAGCTCAAAAAATATTCAGGCTCGTCTTTCTGAGTCATGGACAAGAGATGAAACGAATAAGGTTAAAATAATTCTCAAACTATGGAAAATAAGTGCTTGAGTAAGTGTATATTAGTAGACTTGCACTGAGGTTGCAGATCGTATCTCAGAGGGAAGAGCATTCCAAAGAACCAGGCCTTGGACAGAGAACTCCCCTGAGCCTGTATATTTCTTCTTAGCTTTTTGAGTCCCTTGCATTTTCCAAGCCGAGGCTGTGAGCAAGAACACAGTGTGCATTTGAATCATAAACATAAGAATGATAAACTTTATGCAAACATTTGTGCTTTGAGAGGTTGGCCTTGAATGCTGTGAAACTCCGGTGTGGTATGCTGGGAGCACAGCAGCAAACAGGAAAAACATACAGAGAGGAATCAACTCAGCTTAGAAAATCATTAGCTGCTCTCTGTCTAGTCTGGGGGACATTGTCTGTTTGGAATATTGCAGCAAAGACATGAACACTATAAATGACTCTTGTTACCCCGGCTATCACCTCTAATACTTGTTGCGCTTTGGGGGGTGCTACAGGTCCCTTAAAACAAAAACTAACCCGCTCAGAGACAGATTATTACCCAGGTAATCACCACCAAAACAAATGCACAAAACAGGGAAATACTGGTAAAAAAAAATCTATTTACTAACTTATTCTATAATTGGCCGGCAGCTCCATCAATCAAAATGAGTGACGGTTGCAGACTGACATTTGATCAATTGCATGGATTTTTTTTCTCTTTTCCGCTGCCAGCTTATGACATCGTCATTTTTACTTACGTCAACCTGCAAAAACTGCACCTGTTCACGCATGTGTACTTGAAAACACAGAGGCACACACTAGGTACACAACAAACTCACAATTATGTACACAAAACACAAATAACACACTTTTTCAGGCTTTGTGGCTGAGATGTCACTTAGGTCTTACTACAATTGTAAAATTGATTACTTTAAGTTCCGCCATGTTTTTGCTTCATTTGAAACACTGAAGCTTTATTTGCATAGCAGCGTATTTTCTATTTTCTATTTACTAACTTATTCTATAATTTCCTCTGCTTCTTAAAGTTATTACACAAGGTTCATAGCACTATTCTTACGTCTCATCATTCCTTCATTGCGCTATTTTTCAAGAATTTAATTGTATGTTAGCAACAGAACCCTTAAATAACATCTTAATGACACGTACAAGTCAGCTAAACTTGGGGCAATATAAATGAACCCAAAAAAGTAGAACGGGAGTACTTGGTTTTGTTTATGAAAAAATTGTTTCAGAACACGGACGAGTTTGATCTGGATAATTTCCAGATTGTGCATCTGTGTGTGCGGAGATGATCTTTACCTGCCTGTCTGTTGCCTGTCGGAGGCAGCAGCAGACATTGGTGATGGTCAAACGCCAAGAAAAAGTGGCGTGAGCGTCCCCGGGCCGGTCTGGACGTGGCACCAGAACACAGGCTGGCCTGCTCATGAATATGGATGACCACCGGGCGTCTCTTTGTGGTGTGGCCACCCATCAGCGCACGTCCTGACGGCCGGCGGGGTCATTAATAAACATCCTCAGATGCTAGGACTTCACTGCAAAAATATTTCTGTTACTTTGCAAGTTAAGTCATTTCTTTTCTCCCTAAACTTCTTGACGTCATGTTCACTTTTTGTCTCTTTTGGCTTTTTTCAAGTTTAAATTCACTTAAACGTAGCAGCATTCAACAGAAAGCTTGTGTGTAACCCTAAATTCACCTAAATTACCTTAAATTCTGGACCACAGAGCGTGTCTGATAAAAACCTTCCTCAAATTTAAAAACTAAACTCAATGTTGTCTTTGTATAATCTGCACCGTAATTTTAACCACAGGCTTAAACCCGATGCACAAAACACGTGGAGAATTAGGCGTTGACTCCATTGGCTGCAGAACGCAGACAGCACCCAGCCACCGCACACCAGTGGCTGTTATCAGCTCTACTGCAAGTTGTTTACGTCTTGTGTTTTCGAATCATGTGACCCTTCAAGATGGACACTAGGGAAGTGATTAAGAAAAAAAGCACATCTTTACTACTATGTTGGACAAACTGCAGCAAATGTGAGCCCCATATTTTTAGACGACAGCGCCAGGGCAACTGTGGAGAATAGTGTCGGATTGCAACATGGAAGTGTTTTTGTGCTGTCATTGAATGTTTCTGCAGTGATGAACCAGATTACATTTACTTGTCATCTTTCTTTGAGTATTAAATAATCTCCGGCAACTCAGATGATATGGAAAGAGAACTGAAACGTTTTTAACAGATACATTCTAAGGCTGTTCAATTCAGATGTGTATATTGAGGACTTTATTTGTGGGTGAAAAAGTTGAAATATCATGAGTATGTGGTCAGTATCGAGTAAAGTACCGGCAAACACTTAGTTGTGCTCCTTTTATGTATTACAATAAATACATAATGTTGGCAAAAACATTGACTATTTTCTCCTCGAGAAGGATGTCATAAATGTTTTCAGACATCACCACGCTGCTATGCAATTAAAGCTTCAGTGTTTCAAATGAAGCAAAATCATGGCGGAACTTAAAGTAATCAATTTTACAATTGTAGTAAGACCTAAGTGACATCTCAGCCACAAAGCCTGAAAAAGTGTGTTATTTGTGTTTTGTGTACATAATTGTGAGTTTGTTGTGTACCTAGTGTGTGCCTCTGTGTTTTCAAGTACACATGCGTGAACAGGTGCAGTTTTTGCAGGTTGACGTAAGTAAAAATGACGATGTCATAAGCTGGCAGCGGAAAAGAGAAAAAAAATCCATGCAATTGATCAAATGTCCGTCTGCAACCGTCACTCATTTTGATTGATGGAGCTGCCGGCCAATTGAGCTCAGGTGCAGAGGGGGCGGGGCCAGCCTATCGATCCTCTGTCAAGGGAAGCGAGTGAGTTCCTACGTCTTCCGTGGTTAGCACTTGGCTCCGAGGCTTACTGGATATCGACAGACAACTTCGCTCTTAGTCGTTGATTCATATTTATGACCCCATGCGTTCACAAAGTTTATGACATCCCCTAAAATGTCATTTTAAGTTTGGTAAAATTGACCTGAACGTCAAGTTTTGAAAGTGTTTTGAATCATTCAAATACAAAACATGCAAAAAAGTACCAAACCAAATGTAGAAGTTTCATGCATAAAGGTCAAATCAGTGCTAACGTCTGCATTGGATTTTATTAACTAATTAACTAATGAATTTAAGTGTCACATTTGACTCTATTATGTTGTTTTTTTAGTTTTACTTTGAGAGTATAGCTAGAATAGCTTTTTCCCATTTTCTCAAAGATTTGCCCCATGTTGTCCCAGTCTGCTGCTGAGATTATAACTCATGCATTTGTTACTCCCATCTGGTACTGCAATGTGCAATTCTCGGGTCTCTTTATGTCCAGCATCAAAAGTTTGCAGCTGGCGCAAAATGCTGCAGCAAAGCCTCTTACTTTTGATAAGCTTACCCTAATTTTAGCTAACCTGCACGGGCTCCTTGTCAGTTTGAAATTTGATTTCAAGGTCTACCGGTAAAACATAATTTTGCATGGACTTGCCCCTTCTTATCTTCCTGATTTAATTCCCCCCTATGTCCCTGCTCCGAAGCTTCTCGAGGAAAATTATGATGTACTGTTGATTTCGAGAGCCAAAAAGAAATCGGCATGTTCGAGACCATTCTCCATTTGGGTCCCCATTGCTGTGGAGTGCTACGATCTGCAACCTCAGTGGAAGTAATTAATGCTATGCTCAAGAAACATATATTCTATAACACACAATGTTGACCTCATACTCTTGTCTTTGTCCTTGAGTCAGGAAGATAAGCCTGGTTGTTGCACGGTGCATGCATTTTGAGCTATTGTACCAGCACTTGAACCTGATGTATGCCATCATTTGGAACATGCTGCATCGCTCAAGACTTTGGGGAAGCAAGCTATAAAATGGACATTCTGTTATTATCTATTTTTAATGTTGATGATGACTGTGTTTTGGCTGTTAATGCCCTTGCATCCATTACAGCCTGATCATCCTGGAAGGGGGATCATCTCATATGTGGTCCCTCCAGAGCAAGTTTAGCGGGAAGAGAAGTCCAACTTTTTGGGCGTTATAAAGTTTCTACCGCTGTCTTTTTGGCCCTGGCCCCGGTGCTTTTGTGGGTCCAGATTGTTCGTTGACGTGATGCTTTTAGAGAAACTGAAATTAAATGAAAGATTGCTTACATAATGTGGGTTTGTCAAGTTGTTTTACCTGTGTGCACAATTCAGACCGAAAAGTCATTGAAGCACAGGCAGACAAGAAGCAAAGAGGCACGGCAACTGTTTAGCAAATCAATGCAAAACACAATGCAAAATGAAAATCCACGAAGTACAGACACTGTAACAAGTAAGCTGTGATACAGCAAGGGTTTACTGTATTTGAACCTTTCAAATATTCCCCTTTTAAATGCCCTGCCATTCTGAATGTTTTTTTTTTCTGATAGTCTCGTTTTTTTTCTCATATTATTGCTCACGGTGACAATAATAAGTTTATTTGGACTTTATAATTATGTCTGATGTTCACAAGAATGACATGTTTAAACAGTTTGTATGGTATCACAATGATTTTCATCACTGGGTGGACAATGCCTGACACGTAAACAGTGTTCAAAGCCAATGGAATTTATTTGTAAGCTAATGCATTGGATAGCAGTTGAGGAATGTTGGAAGAAAATGCCCTCCCTTAAACAAGATTCCTCACCACACCCCATGTGTCCTATTGCTCACTAATGAGAGGATAGGCAGTGCAATTTAGCAAACGAGGAGCTGAGGGTTGTACTCCGGGCGAACGTTGGCGCCACAGATGCACGGCTCACGTTTTCCCGAGCCTCGCTCGCCAACTCCCAGCATGCCGCAGCTTAGGTGCCGCTGCGCTAATTGGCCCGATGCCGCAGGAAAAAAATAGCAGCACTCTTCACTTCCCCTGCCGTCGTTAAATATGCTGCCCATTTAATTTCCACTCCTGGCAGGGTTCCGCAAAGTGCTGTTTCTTTAAAGGTGTGATATTCGTGATCGTTATATCAACGGAAATGTGACACTATGTTACGCTTGGTTTTTGGAAATATTCCTCTGAAGTTGTACTCACAAAAGTTATGATGGCCTTTTCTGTGTTGTGTTTCATTGCCAAAATTAGCATCTGTTGACTGTGACCATTTACAAATGACACCTTAACAGTTTTTGGCAACATTTAGCAAACTATTGAATAATAGATAAATAAACTTTGATCACATTACCCTGATTTTAGCCAACCTGCATTGACTCCCTGTCAGCTTAAGATGTGATTTTAAGGTTCTGTATTATACAAAATCATGCAAATTTAATTTACCGCTATGTTCCAGTCCGGAGCCTCTGAAAATGCTGGTCGACTAGTAATCCCAAGAGCCAAGAAGAGATCCACAGGTTTGAGAGTGTCCTCCATTAGGGCCTAGGGATGTGGAATGCTCTGCCCACAGAGATTCAATATGCAACCTCAGTTGAACTGTTTGAATCTGGGCTTAAAACACACTTCTATTCTATAGCTTATGAATGACCTACAGTATATTTCACGTTCACAATATCTGTGTATTATTTTGATCATGCAACATCCATTGCAGCCTGGTCATCCTGGAAGGGGGATTACCTCATGTGCGATCCCTTCTCAAGGTTTTTTCATTTTCCTCATGTTGAGGTTTTTGAGTTTTCCTTGCCCTCACGTAGGTTTTAGATCAGGAGATGGTGTAATAACAGTCTGTAGTTTGCAATAATCTGTGGTCTGTGCAGCCCTTTGATATTCTCTGTGATTAAGTCCTATACAAATAAACATTACTTGACTTGACTTGACTTAAATATTTACGATATTTTTCTCAAAAAGTGAGAAAGAAAATTGCTTGTCTTCTTCATCTGGTTCAATGGAATTATGATCACCAATATATATTTTTTTACCATGGACAGGTTAAATGTCTGTAAATATGAGCGAAATTTAATATGTCTGTTTTTTAGAGAATAATATTGATTGCATTCATAATTATAGTATTTTTCTTGTTTCATGTTGCAACAAACATCACATCACACAACGAACAAATCACCTGAAAAGTGAAAAAGGCTATCCATCCCCAAAATAACTTCTTTTATCGTTGATTTAAGAGATCTTATCTTACTTCATTATAACAATCATTTGATAGGCCAATTAGAAATGATCACCTTGTTTGAATCACAATATAAATTTGACAGGTTCATATTTCTCCCCTTTACAATACAATGTGTAAAACCGAGACAAATAGGTGTTCACTCATTCAAATTTGGAAATGGGTTTGGATTTGAACCTGGAGTGAGATACAAGAGCCTGACGCGACTAAGTGAGAGCCAGTGCCAGCTTCCCCCACTATTTAGATGCTCTTCTGCAGCTCACTAGCAATAACGTGAGATCTGTGGTAGTGACCATAGTGTTGCAATAATATCAATATGGATAATAACAACAACTATACTAATGAACTTACCACTGTGTGATTATGTGCTGCCTTTGCGTGTCCTTGTATTATCGCACCTAAATCACCTGACAAGAGCCCTTCTGCACCAACTGCAACACAATCTGGTTGCTATTGTAACGATTTGTCAAATCCTGCACTCAGTTCCTGTTCCTCTTTAGGTGTACTCTCTATGACTCTATATCTCGTCTCTCTCTTGACCTTACCTTAATTGGTCACTCACTTCCGGGTTCAGTTTGCCTCTCACAACTGCCGTCACTTCATTTCCCTTCTATCACGACAGTCCTTCATCACTATTTAACCACTCTGTCTTCTTAGCATCGTGCTAGGTTGTTGTCTTTCAATGACGTGCAAAGCACTATTGTTTCAGTGTCTTCTTATTTCAGTGAACCAAAACTTTGCCTTACCTTCCAGATCACGAGTACGGATAAAAAAAACTCTTGGACTATCGCCCATGCTGTATGGATTTAATGGAGCACCGACCAATCGCCAGCATCATGGACAATTGTAGCATTACTACCTTATTACCTGTATATCGAACTCTGCCCAAATCAAATACCAAAGTTTGTTGTACTAGTCAGTGTTTCTGCACTTTGCTTTTGCACCACCCCAAGTGGGTTCTTGAAAATGTACTTCAAACCCCGGTCAACGTTCAACGAGACTGTAGCAGTGTCAGTCAAACAATTTTAACCATAAAATAATGGAATTTATTATACATTTTATGTGGCCTGGTAACAAACAACCCATGGCCCAGTCTGTGGTCTAGTGGTTGGGACATTCCTAAAGACCATGGAAGCGGACATCAAGCACTTTCTGGTGCACTTGTTGAAACAAGAATGCAGTGTACCAGACGTCCTTCACATTTGCAAATGTGATCAAAGCACACGTTCATCTTTTCCAAAAGCGTCCCAGTATGCTTTCAAGTATTTTCCCAGGATGCAACGGTGGTTTGCCCGTCTTTGCATCAGCGTTCCTATGATTGGATTCTTTTAGCGGCTGTCAGGTCTTTGTCGGCGATCACACGCTACGCGCTGTTATTGCTTAGCGCCATTTGATGTCAAAGACGTGATTTCCTTGGGCGCCGAATCCAAATGTGCTTTTCTCTTGCTTTTCTTTTTCCTGACAAGATGCCAGAGTCGATGTGAGAGCTGGTTGGGGAGCTGCAGTGTTGGGAAACCCGAGTATATGTTCCTTCTAATTTTTTGTTGGCATTGCCTGGATCAGCGTTGAGAAACACCTGGCCTGCGTGCAGCAACAAAATCATTACCACAATGTCCAAAATCAGAGATCAAATCAGTTTTAATTATTCTTGGTTATTGGCAGCACTAACTTATTTTTTTCAAATTTTAATGAATTAGTTAATGCAAGTAATTTTTGAAAAGTGTGCCATGAGCACGCCAATGTGCCGTGACTCCTTGTCTAGGGTGCAGCAGGAAATTGTCCAGTTTTATCTTTACAAAAAAGCACGCTGTTGTTCAGTATCCTTATTTTAGTCATAATATTAGCTGAGGAAATGTTAACATTCATCCATGTCAGTAGGTGTCACCAAATTACTCCTTTTTCTCTAAAAATCTGCTTATGAAATAATACAAAAAATATATTAAACAACTTATTTTGTTTGATGAAGCGAGATCAAATAATTATTGCACATAATTTTGCCGATTTGATTATTTTTTAATAACAATAACAAAATATAGAAAAGTTTCATTATAATAAAAGTATTTTTGTTCTACCAGAACATAGTGTTTGCTAATTTTAAGAAGTAGTTCTGTTAATTTTCTTTAAACACAAGACAACATTATAACAAAACTTGAAAACAGGTTAATAATAAAACATGACAGAAAAATTACCAACCAAAGTAAACCTGTATTACTACGTTGACCACAAATGATAAGAAGAACGTTCTATCATTAGACATAATTTAGTCTTTGGTGCCAGGAAAAAAATAAAAATAAACAAACAAATGGTGAGCCTTCATATTTTAAATGCGCCTCCACAAAAAAAATTGTTTAAAAGCGCTAGGCTTATGTACTACTGGACATTCTGCATGGCCCGCAAGCATCAGTTGTTTTACTACAACTTTAAAATGAGATTTCCAGGTTGAAGTAAACATGATATTTGTTCACATCCTGTGGATTTATTTAGTACAGTACAGTACAGTTCTTATTCCTACTTTTTTTGTGGAAGTACACTGTGGGTATGTCATACATTTTTATCCGACCAAAATATTAATTTAAGATTTATCTGGAAATTAATTTAATGTAAAGGCAATCCATTTCATATAATGTCATGAATATAAAGTGTGTTCTTATAGTAGAAATAGCAACTATTCTAACAAATGTGGTGTTTGATGACAAACAGATGCAAAAACTATCATGTTTGTAGACAAGGTCAAGCAGAAAAATCACTTTGTCAAGTGCGCAAGGGACAGGGGAGCTTAAAATCAGTCGCATGGCACTGCATGTGTACATGCTGTTGTTCCTGTGCGGGCTTTTGCTTCTTAGTCAGTAAAGTTCCTTTATTTTATTTTTTTCCTAGAATATTTTTGTCTTACTCCTGCTAATTTAAATAGTATTGACTGCTGTGCTAGTCTGCAAACGAGTGTCTCAATCGTGGAAGAATGTGTTACTTTTTGGTATTAGACATTTCCCCGCTGATGCTGCCATAGGCACAGTGGGAAAATGTTTCATTCTTCATGCGTGTCACTAGCCAGTTGACGTATGTCATAGTTACTCCCGCCGTTTACCTGCGCTTCATTGAATTTTTTTTTGCATTGACAATCAGAGCACTTGACAGAGATTTAATTGCGTCATCACCAGCAGAGTGCCCTCAAAATGCTTTGTTTAAATTCAACAGTCGGATTCTCCTGGTCCGCACATGTTCTAAGCTAGCTGCTAGGTGTAGGCCTGGTGACTCACCGGAGACGCCTTGCCGGATGGAGCGGGTAGCGCCGCCACGGGGTCCTGAAACGGCACCACAACTGGAGGGCCGGGGTCGGCAACTCACGGCTCAGGAGCCACATGCGGTTCTTTAGATCTGCAGAATGGCTCTCTGGCACTTTAAAAAAAAAAAAAAAAAAATTAAAATGGAGAAGGGAAATATATATTTTTAAAACAATATGGTTTCTGTGGAAGGACAAACATGACGCAATCTAACGTTTTCTAATGCTGTAAAAATGTGTGGAATAAATATTACATTTCAACACCATGGGTTACTGAGACGAGAGGGAAATCAGTCCTTTCCCTGAATGCGCTCTGCCGTCTTTCCTGTTAGAGCCAAAGGGAGCACAAGCCCCGCCCCTTTAGAAGCAGAAGCATCACAATTCAAAGCTGCACACCTAATTTCAAGACAGAAGTCACATTAAACTGGTTAGAGCACAATGCTGTCATAAAAACTTTTTTTTATTTTTAAATAAGTAGCTGTTTTTATTAAGCGATTTCTGATTTTTTTCAGAATATATTTTGAATGACACTTGGGGATAATATCAATATTATACATCATATATGTTATATTTTATCATTTTATATTTGTTTTGTTGTTCAGTCCAGAGGATGGCTGCTTTTGGTATCAAAAGAGAGAGTGACGAGGATGCTGCTGTGTTTCTTGTTTGACATTTGCATGGAAATCAAACTTAAACTCCATTAACGTGATTTACTTTTACATTTACCTCATCCAAAGGCTGTTTTTTTTTTTTTTTATTTAATGTTACATTTTATTGCACGCTTTCTGTTATGCACATTCCATTTAGTCATTTTTCCGAATTATCACAATGAAAATGACGTTAAAAATTGTATTTTTTTATTGCAATTCTTTATAGTTGATGTCCCTAGCATTTAAAATAATCTACACAATGACCCCAGTTTCTGGCTAAAATCATCATTGCAGCCTCTGTCAAGCTGCCTGTCTTCCGTGTGCACGTACGTGTCTCTTAGACGGGTCAGAACGAAATATTCTTTTTTCTCTTTTCAAGATTTGAGTTGGTATCCGTACTGGATATGAAACAGTCATTTTTTTAATTCGACCATGAAAACAAAAACAACCAGCACGCTTGTAAAATCACTCTCCACCACACCCTTCCCCAAAAGAAACCCAGCCCCTGCCTCCTTTTGTCCAGCCTAATGCGATGAGTGACCCAAACACCAGGGATAAAAGTAAGATAAAAGTAGAAAAGCGCGTTGAAAAAAAAAAAAACTGTTTGAACACAATTGGGCATTGCTAACACATACTTAATACTTAATAGAGAAACATTTGATCTTAAACTTTTTAAGGACACCTCAAACTATGCACCTCAACCTTATTTTATCAAATAAATGATACATATTGTAATTCATTGATATTGTAACATCGTTAAACTTGAGGAGGTATCCTACCACTCAGTGCATTTCCAAAAGGATGTGCCGTATTGAACATAGTCAATAGTAGGCTAATAATGCTAAAATAGATACAGAGTACGTGTACGTGTGCATTTATTTTGAGGCTCATAAAACAATTTTACTTTTTTGGTGGGATGTCCAATATGGCTCTTTTAACATTTTAGGTTGCCGATCCCCTGCTGGGATGATCCACAGGAAGGTTAGGGTGCACATTTGAACTCACTGCCGACACCCTTGTAGTCATTCAAATGGCTAAATAAATTAATAAATAAGTAAGCTGCATTGTATTATAAGCCACAGTGTAAAAAAAAGTAGCGGCTTGTGGTCCGCAATTCACAGTATATATAAAGCGTCTGTGTTAAAGTGATTAATGACGTCATCACAATAAGTTCTGATTCACAAATTTGCAGTTCCAAACTTCTCATTCTTAAGGACAACGAAAAGCAAAAAGGGTCCAGAATGGCATTGCCGGAAAGGGTTGCAATAAATGAATAAATGTGTGATGTTGGAAGCAACGAGTCCTTCGCTCGCTGCTCGCGAGAGTGCAATCATGTGCTAATCAAAGCTTTTACCCTCTCCAAAACGAGGCCATTCAAGTACATCTTGACCTGCACTCACCGCCTTCAGCTTACAATTGAAATCAGCGTGCACGCACAAACGCGAGCACATGCTATTGAACACGCATACACAAACTGCATTTGGCTATGAAAGATTCAAGCCATGTGGTTATAATTAGTTGTGGCATAATGAACATTTAGCCCCGTGGACAATCATAATCAAGCAACACTTTTTGGCAAACAGGCGGTATTAAAACAGACACACACACACTCATTTATTACACTCATTGCACCTGCAAAAATATGTTCGGCACATGTTAGCATAAATCCGTCATTAGATGGAATTTTGATAAAACAAACTTTTTGTCAGAACGTAACGTTTTCACACAAGCTTTATTTTACAGGAATGCGCGTGAACACAAACGCCAGTGATTCGGCGATCGCTGGGCGGAAGAAGTAAGACAGAAGTCCGGCGTGGAAAAACAGGAAGCCAGAGGCCGACGAGATCGATACCAGATACAGAAGCAGATACTGGACGGACGGAGTCAATACCAGACAGGACGGGGCAGACAGGATCGATACCAGAGACACAAGCAGATACCGGACGGCCAAGATCGGTGCCAGATACTAGAGACTGGAGTCAGATATCAGACGGGATCAATACCGGATACTGGAGACTGGAGTGAGATACCAGATAGGATGAGACAGACGGTATCGATACCGGATACTGGAGACTGGATATTGGACATGATGAGACAGGCGGAATCGATACCGGAGACAGTAGCAAGATATCAGACAGGACGATACGGATGGGCTCGATACCAGACACTGGAGTCAGATATCAAACGGGACGAGACAGGCGGGATCGATACCAGACACTGGGGACTGGAGTCAGATATCAAACAGGACGAGATATACGGGATTGATACCCGATGCCGGAGTCAGATATCAGACAGGACGAGACAGACAGGATTGATACCAGACACTGGGGACTGGAGTCGGATATCAAACAGGACAAGATCGATACCGGACAGGATTCACAAGCAGGATACCGGACAGAGTCAAAACACACGTCTTTTGGGTGCAGAGGTTCGTTGACGGACTGACAAGGGCTGAGTGAGAGCTTAATTAGGAGGCAATCTAATCAGGCAATGAGCTGCAGCTGGTGCCAAACGGGCAGAACCAAGTGAGGGCAATGGGCAACCGTGACACTTTTTATTTTACTTTTATGGTTCTGATCAAATTTTCAGATTTGTTTTTCAGAGAAATGATCAAAAATAATTTAACTAATTTCAATTTTAAAATGTCATTGTGTATTATTTGACCACTAGATGTCACACTAGCATGTAGTGCAACTGAAAATGAGTGCTAAAAAGTACAAATAAAAATACAAACTGCAGAGACTCAAAGTGACAACAGACAACATTGTCTTACTTTTTTGTCCCGTTTTTAGCAACATTTTAGCTTTTTGGGTTTCCAGTAGCAGGAATATGGAAGACCATTATATCAGCTCCCTCTGAGTGAGGCTTATATCATGTAAAATAAATCCAAGATATGCACGCTCATATAATAGTCCATGTAATTTCGCTTGTTTTTCAAATCAATTGCGGATTTTTTTCCCCCCAAAATGTGTTTTTTAACCACTTGGAGGTACTAAGCAATACACACTGTACCTATAAGTAGACAGATGAGTGGACACTGCTTTGTCCGAACTGGGCATGGATAATGGTATTTTTCCTTGCATTTTTTGTTAAAATTGCTTATTTCTTTTGATAGTGAGAATGGATTTCAGGGGTGACTTATTTACATTGTAAAGTTGTACTGGGTACCTTTCATGTGTTTTCAATCGGCAAACATTGTCTTAACAAGCCAAAACATAGGAATCAAATATATTCTACAGTGAATCCTTGTTTATCACGGGGCTTACATTCTAAAAACAACCCAAGAAAGACGAAATCTGTGAAGTAGAAACTGTTTTTTTGTTTAATTATTATCCAATTAATATTCTATTATGCATTCAAACCTAAACTGTGTTTATAAGCCCCAAGCTTCCATTTAACAAATAAAAGTGCTGTATACTGCAAACCTATGTATATTTATTTTTATTAAAACTTACTTTGACTGTTTGGCCAATTCTAAGGCATACACACCAACCTTTGGACATTAAATAGTGGTAAATGTTATTGCACACTCTATTTTATTGCATGAAACACAATCCATCTCAAAAATATATAACTGAAAAATAAAAAACAATGTGTGTTTCTTGAAAACTTACTAAAACTGAAATCGAATGTGATCGTTGAAGCGGTTTATTCAAGTCTCGATTCAAGATAATGCAGTTGTAAACTATAATACTAGTATTGAGTCAATATGTTTTGTTGTTCAAATCTGGAGATTTTGTTTCTTATATTGGATTTTATAAGGGGACAAAAGCTGTAGTCTAACACATAAAGTAGCAGCAGAAAACTGCTTGATGAAAATCAGTGAAGCAGTGAAAGCATGAAAGGTGAATCAAGAGATTTGTTTTTGTTAAACCTCTGTAATGAAATCAATAGTAATGCTAATACGTGTTTGTTTTCTGCATATCTTCAAAATATTAAAATTTTTGCTATTTTTCTACATTCTTATTGAAAGGCGTGCCGAATCACATGATTACAGTGATTGAAAACACGTTAAAATAAACTACTCTTATCATAACTTTTCGCATTCAATTATGCCCACAAGATAAGGAGTCAATCTATAACCAGTAGCAAGCTTCTCGAGAAGCACACCCAAAATGTTTTATTTTCACCTGAGCCTTTTCAGCCCTTAATGTCCACGGTAAAGGTGTCATCGAGTTAGCCTGGGTCATTAGCGGCTGAAGCGAGGTGAGGAAAATGGCGGCGCTTTTTGTGGGTAAGTGGCTTATCTTTTCTCATTACGTCGGGATTCCCGCACCGCTGGCAGACGCTTCTCAGCGTAATTACACATTCCGCATTCTTCATCTGGCGGCGGTGAAGGATTGATGAGATGCTTGGAAAGGCTTGGACAAAGATTTCGTTCCATGTGCTCAAGAGCATGCCGAAAGGCCCTGAGGGCACCTACGTTCAGATTGTCAAAAAGGTCTATTAATATATAAATAAACAGGCAAAATTAACACGGAATGTAAGATAACTGATTGGGATTGGATTTTGAATTTTAAAACCATACAATATTTTTTTTTCATTCAACTAAAGTAAATATGCCACTAGGCCTCATTGCCTTACTTTTCCTTGTGTGTATACGTGTGTGGCACACTATATGGATGCAGCTTAGTTTTTCTTAGAATAAAGTGCTAAGTCAAGATTAGTTTCCAAGCTTCACTTGAATCCAAAACAGAGTCAAACTGAAACATGCATATTTCAACAACCATTGGGCGTACCTGAAGGTCTCATATTTTCTTAAAATTTTGCAGCGTGCCCTATCGTACGGTAGGATTTAAAGCGGTGGACCAGCTCAGTGGCCCTTTGGCTGGGCACCTTCCCCAAGATTGGAGTTCATAGGTTAGAGCTTTGGCTGAGTCTTACCGAAAAATAACAATACTTTTATGTGAAATCCGGTGTTTTTGGAAGCTGTTCATTTTTCCAACTAAATGCAACTTGTATGCGATCTCCTTTGACTTCTGTGCGTCTCCTGTGTGAACACCTGCACAGATGAGGATGCATGACGTCAGGTCACTCGTAACGCGTCCATTGTTTGCGGAAGTACTCATGGATGCTAACCCCAAAGCGTATCTACCAATATGAAAACTATTGTGCTCCCGGAGGCTGAACAGAGTTGTCCTGCCTAAATATTCATAAAATCCAAAACCTCACTTTCCCTCCATTGAAAGCTTTTCATGTTTCCATCTGCCATGTTGTGTTGGTTTCTATGCTACACAGGAGAACATAGAAACTGAGCAGCCGCCACTCAAACATTGAAGATTAATGAATCGGAGGTTTACAAGTGGAGGAAGCTGACAAATAAACTCTTTATCCAAGTGTTTTACTATGTAAACAATACTTAAATAAAACCACAACCAAACTCAGTTTTGCTCCTGCTATATTTTTAAATGTGCAGACTTGTATGCTTGTCTGTGTTGTCGTGAGACGGCCGCAGCAGAGGGTACCAATGCTCAACCGCAAGGAGTCCCTTAAGTATGTGTTAAATACAGAAAAAGAACGGGCGAATGAGTCTGCGCCTTTTAACAGTGTGCGCCCTATGATCGTGAAAACACAGTGTAATGCATTTTAAACCATCGGTAGTTTCGTACACTCTCATACAGACACAAATAGTCGACAACAACCTCGTTGCAATTAGAATAGAATAGAATAGACTAGAATAGAATAAAATAGAATAGAATAGAATAGAATAGAATAGAATAGAATAGAATAGAATAGAATAGAATAGAATAGAATAGAATAGAATACAATAGAATAGAATATACCTTTATTATCATTGTTACAAAATGGGTTGAACATATTGTGACAACGGAATTGGACGTGGCACTCCAGCTACACATTTAACTGTTAGGATGAGAACAATTAAAAACAATAAAAAGATAATTTACACAATATTTACAAAAGAAAGTGGGGGCATGTAGAGGCTGAGGATATTTACATTAGGTGTTTACTTATAGTTTTGGGATTGTATTAGTGCAGGGGTGGCGTACAAGTTTGACACAATGAGCAGAAGTTTTTAACTGTGAGAGTCAAAGAGCCCCACCAGGCACTGACCTGCCATGACAGACAGACACACACAAACACACACAATTAAAAACATTATTTCCCATAACACACTCCTCTCCTTACAATACTACAAGTATTGTTCTTGTGTTGATTTCAAGGAAAGTGTCCGCCCTCAATACACACACACACACACAAATAAACATGAAACAAGGCAAAGAGCCACAGTATATAGAAAATAAGATGAGGCAAACAGCCGCATTCTTATTGGCCAAGAGGCGCATGCGGCTCTAGAGCCACGTTCTCGCTACCCCTGTATTAGTGCTATTTGCATGTGCCCCGACGGATCACCACCTTATCGTGGTGGGGCACTTTGTGCGTCTCAATGACCCCTAGAGCTATGTCGGCGGGAGTCTCGTACTCCTGGCAGGGTTACCCAAGCCGAACAGGTCGAAGGGTAGAGTCCAGACTAAGAGTGATCCCAAAAGCTGGTGGCGGCACGCTTTGAGGCGGTTTCCCACAGACCTGGATTCCGGCAGCCGCCTGCAGTTGTGGGAAGATGCCGGTCGTCTAGGGTCTCCCTTGCCACTGGATCCATCTTCTCTACAATCAAGATAGTGGCGTTGGGGAAAGCGCACCCCTTACGCCACTTTAAAAACCATCATTGCGCAGGTATCTTCTTTTACCTGAGTCCCCGACCACAAAAGTCTGGCGGCGATGGAGTAACCAGTGACGGGAGCAGGTTTGAATGAGCTGGAAGCTCTTAGCTGGACCTCTGCACGTCAGCGGCACAGGGCAAGGGTCGTTAGCAGCTGGGATTGAGTGGCAGCTGTTTCCGGCAGACCCCTGTGCGTCTGAGCAGCACTATTTAGTGGCCGCACTGCTCACCCCAATTGGTGAAAGGCCTAGAAAAGGTGGCCTAAAGATTGCCCACTCAGCACAGTACCCGGACAGGAAACCGCGCCTGTCGGGACATTCCACTATGCGGTCGAAAAACAATAGCATTTAGAATTGCAGCATGGAACATAAGGACACTCCTGGATACCAGTCTGGACAGACCACAGCGCAGAACAGCACTCATTGCCAACGAGCTGAAGCGATATAATGTGGATGTGGCAGCGCTCAGCGAGACCAGACTCCTTGAGGAAGGCTCACTCAATGAAGAGGGGGAGGGTTATACATTCTTTTGGAAGGGATACCCCATGGGCGGACACCATCTTCACGGAGTTGGTTTTGCAATTGAGAACACTCTACTGCTGAAGCTCACAGAGTCACCAGTGGGTGTCAGTGAAAGACTAATGACTCTTCGCATCCCACTTGCAAAATGCAGACATGTCACATTAGTTAGTGCCTATGCACCAACACTGCCATCGAATGATGAAGAGAAGGATCGCTTCTTCCAGGCACTCGATGACATCCTCAGTCACATCCCGAGGAATGACAAAATCATGCTGCTTGGTGATTTTAATGCAAGAGTCGGAAAGAACTTGCAAAACTGGGATGGTGTGATTGGTGCCCATGGCATTGGAAAAGTTAATTCCAATGGCATGAGACTTCTTAGTCTGTGCGCGGAACATAACCTTACCATCACAAACACCATCTTCCAACAAAAGAATAAATATAAGGCATCCTGGATGCATCCCAGGTCCAAACACTGGCATCTGATTGACTACGCGATCGTGAGGAGGGCTGACCTGAAGGACGTGCTCATTACAAGAGCTATGCGTGGGGCAGACTGTTGGACCGACCACCGCATGATTCTGACAAAGGTCAGAATACATGTCCGGCCCCTAGCACGTCATGGTGGTTCAAAGAGGAAGACACTCAACTGTGCCAAACTCTCCAGTAGCGACACCCTTGACAACTTCCGTTGCTCTCTAGCTGAGAGGCTGGCAAACATTGAGCAGCTGGTCATGTCAGAGGCTGGGATGGATGAGAAGTGGACCTATATATCTACCACCCTCTTTGACACTGCAGCCCAAACCGTTGGTTTTAAAACTAAAAAACACCAGGACTGGTTTGACCAGAATGCCGGAGAGATCTCAACCCTCCTGGACAGAATGCACAAGGCACACAGAGCCACCCTGAACAACCCACAATCTCAATTCCATAAAAAGCTATGGCAAGCCCTTCGTTCCGAGGCCCAGAGAACTCTCAGAAAACTGCAAAATGAGTGGTGGATCTCAAAAGCCAATGAAATCCAGTCTCACGCTGATAGAAGCGATATGCACAGTTTCTATGATGCAGTAAAAACCATCTATGGCCCCAGACACTGCTCACTGGCACCTGTTAGATCTGCTGATGGAACATCTCTAATCAAGGATCAGGCTATGATAGTGGAGCGGTGGGCTGAGCATTTCAACACCCTGCTCAACCAGCCCACCCCAGTGGACCCAACTGTCCTTTCAGAGCTCCCTGAACATCCTACATTGCCAGACCTCGACCTCCCGCCAACTTTCAATGAAATCCTGCATGCAGTCAAAACCCTGAAAAACAATAAATCCCCTGGACCTGACAACATCCCAGCTGAACTTCTCAAGGTAGGAGGCTACCTCTGTACATGGACACTGTTTCAATATATTTCAGAGGTGTGGAGACGAGAGTGTGTCCCGCAACTGTGGAAAGATGCGAACATTGTGACCATCTTTAAGAATAAAGGAGATAAATCCATCTGCTCCAACAGTAGGGGTATCTCTTTGTTGGCCACTGCTGGAAAGGTCCTTGCCAAGGTCATGCTCCGCAGACTCATCTCCAAAATATCGGAACGCGTCATCCCAGAGTCACAGTGTGGTTTTCGAAAGGACAGGGGAACAGTCGACATGATCTTTGTGACACGTCAGCTCCAAGAGAAATGCCGGGAGCAGCACAAGGACTTGTTCATCGCCTTTGTCGATCTTTCAAAGGCATTTGACACAGTGAACAGGGACCTACTGTGGCAAGTCCTGAAGAGATTTGGGTCTCCACCCAAGTTTCTCACCATTCTTGCACAGTTCCATTCAGGGATAACGGCCAGAGTGGTAGTTGGAAGACACAGCTCAGAGCCCTTTGGCGTCGAAACTGGAGTGAGGCAAGGCTGTGTGCTGGCTCCAGTTCTCTTCAACATCTTCCTCGTCTGTGTTACAACACTGCTACGTAGAAGGATGGAGGAGCAGGCTGGAGTTACCATCAACTTCAGGGCTGATGGTAACCTGTTTAACATCAGGAGGCTACAGGCAACTACCAAACTCACTTCAGAGACCATCATTGAGCTACAGTATGCTGATGACTGTGCCCTGGTTGCCCATACACCGGAGGCTCTGCAAAACATTCTCTCGGCAGCTGTAACTGCATACACCAGAATGGGACTGACAATCAACACCCAGAAGACAGAGGTACTCTGTCAGTCCAGTGCTGACCTCTTACCAAACCCAATAACCCTCACAGCAGCAGGGCAACACATGCTCATGGTGCCCACCTTCAAATATCTGGGGAGCATAGTGTCTGACACCTGCTCATTGGATGATGAGATCCAGAGCCGCCTCAAGCAAGCATCAGCATCTTTCGGTCGACTAAGGATAAGGGTCTTTCAAAACAGCAACCTTAGACTCCACACCAAAATGCTGGTCTACAGAGCTGTATGTATCACGACATTACTGTATGGATGTGAGGCATGGACTATCTACAGCCGCCATCTGAAGAGCCTCGAGACCTTCCATGTAAGATGTCTTCAGAAGATCCTTGGCATCACATGGAGGGACAGAGTGCCGCACACAGAGGTGTTGGAGAGGGCAGGCAGCTGCAGCATGGAATCCATTATGGCCCAACGCCAACTTAGGTGGCTGGGGCATGTTGTTCGAATGCCCAGCCACAGACTGCCACGCCGTATCCTCTATGGTCAGTTACATCTAGGCCAACGCAGTGCTGGTGGGCAGAAGAAGCGGTTCAAAGACCAAATGAAGAACATCCTGAAGAGATGTCGGATAAACCCCTCCTCACTGGAGGAACTTGCTTCCTGCCGAGACCTCTGGCGCTCCCACTGCTCACATGGAGTGGATTACATGGAGGAACAGCGCATGCAACACCGTGCAGCAAAGCGTGCAAAGAGACATGCTCGCCAGGCCACCCCTGCTCCCCCAAGCACCCCCTTCACATGCTCTGTCTGTAACCACATCTGTGGATCCAGGATCGGACTCTTTAAACATCAGCAGACTCACAATTAAAGGAAGATGGTCATCATCGTATCGATGGACAACCCCAAGCAAGCAAGCTATTTGCAGTAGTGCAAAATAGGCAACATAAAACTCTTATCCCATACCAGAAGTCGAACCTGCGCCACCCAGGTGAAAACCGGGAATCCCGATCGCTAGACCATATAGGACATGATTAGTACTGTCAATGAAGGCACAACAATGAAATAAGATGGCTGTTTATGGTGATGATACCGTGAGTCCATGAGAAATTTGGCTTTCAATTTGACGTCACTCCCTGTCCGTGAGTTTCCTTCTATATAAACACAGAAAGCAAACTAAGTGAACTTGATATCCACGTTTCTTGGTTGGCAAAACACTCTTTGTTTAGGTATATATAAGCTGGCATTCTTATACATGACTAGGTTTGTGAAACAAGATATTTTAGGGGATAGTTTGTTAGCATAGCAGTGCTGGATATTGGGTTGGAGGTTGAGTTTCTTGCGTTCCTAACCTTTTTGCTATCCACATGCATTGTTAAATGAAACTTGGTTGAAAAAGCAGTTGAACTAATTAATTATCTGCATTTTTGGTCAAATCATTCTAGCATGTGCTCTCTCATGTGTGCTAAGAGCATGTTAAGATGCTTTGTTTCACTATCATGAGCAAATCCTAACGATCTTCTAATAGTTCTTCGGACTCAGATTTTTTTTTAAAAATCACAAGAAAATGACAATGATTTTGGTTTGTAAGGTTAATAGTTCTATATACTTTGGCAAATGTCCGTTATAGGTCAAATCATAATATGCTACAAAGTCAGGGGACTGAGAGACTTGCTCTCAGCCAAGAGTCTGAGTTAAGGTCCTAGCCGCAGAGCCAAGCAGTTGTAACTTCGTAGAAAGTAAACAAGCTCAAAATCACAGTTGTATTTTTTTTTTGGTTTGAACAAATTTATTGACTCTAATAACAGAAAACAATCATGACAATCTCAACAGCAATTAAGCACATTCACAATATTATATTCCAATATGACGTTTTTAACAGCAAACACAAAGTGAGGTTTGAACAACCCTTCTCGAAAATCTTATCAGCAATCAAGCATATTCACAATTTCATTATACCACAGTTGTAATTTCGGGGTTTTTAAGGGTTATTGTTCTATCTTCGTTATTCATTATCCATTATTCGTTATCGGTCAGTTCATAATACGCTACAAAGCCTAGGAGCCGGGACAAACATAGATAGTATATAAATTCATAATCACAGTTGATATCACAATTGGCAAATGATACCCGTGATTAAGGTATGATGCAGACTTCTAAAGTCGGGGTCCTGTTGAAAGTAATCCAAGGAAACAAAATGTATATTTCCAAAGTTAAGGGTGGGGAAAATATCTATCCACTATTGTCCGCTACAACAACAGACAGATCTACCAGTAACTCAGCTTTACCACATTTCCCATCAGGCCGCGTTTTCTCCGCCCCTTATTTTTGATTCGTAGAACACATAACAGAATAAATCTCTAAAATAAATACATTACAAAAATATACAGTTGCAAATACATATTATACATGGTTACACATATTTACGAAGAAAGACGGTACACCGAGAGAGTTTTCAAAGCTTTAATAATAATAATATAACTTTCATCATTTTGGGGGCGGCAGTAGCTTAGGAGGTAGAGCGATCGTCTCAGGATTAAGGGATCCCAGTTCGAATCCCGGCTTGTCCGTGTTACATGCCGAAGTGTCCTTGGGTAAGACACTGAACCCCCAATACCCCCAATAAGCAGGTTAGCGCCTTACATGGCTGCACAGATCACGGCCGCTATTGGGAAATGTGAAGCACAATGTAAAGCGCTTTGGGAAGTCATTGACTTGAAAAGCGCTATGTAAATGCAGATCATTTCATTTCATTTCATCCCAAACCGTGCCTTTGAAAGGTACCACCACGCTAGTAGGATCACGCTCGCAACATAACCAACATAAGTCTGACAATGAGGCAAATCATAGATGTGCAATCGCGGAGAATGGATAATTAATAAAGAAAACAGAACAATAACCCTTAAAAAATCCACCCCCCCCTTACGGTGAATAGTTTTGAACTTCTTTCTTTCAACTACCGCCATCAAGGGCATCTTCCTCGGTATCAGAATGTATCTTGACATTACAGAGAATATATACTATAACTTAGAAATAGCAGTCTTTCTTAACTCACATTGTTGTGTTTGTTGCTGCTGTTGGAGTCAGTGGATTTCTTCAGACCAAAAAATAATCGACTTTGGCCTGGACGGATCTATTGACACTAACGAATATGTTACATAATGAAATTGTGAATATGCATGATTGCTGTTAAGATTATCAAGAAGGGTTGTACAAACCTCACATTATTTGTTTGCTGTTATTAGTGTCAATAAATTTGTTCAAACCGAGCTATAAAAAAAAGGTTACAAATGTCAGAAAAAAATGTAAAACGTCATATTGCCAGACATAACGAAATTGTGAATATGCTTGATTGCTGTTAAGGTTGTCGAGAAGGGTTGTCCAAACCTCACATTGTTTGTTTGCTGTTATTAGTGTCAATAAATTTGTTCAAACCAAAAAAAAAACATATTCAACTGGTCTTAATCTCACCTTTTAAATTCCTGCGCCGCTGGTGGCCGTTTCCATAAATTAGCCGCTTCACTGAATAAGCCGCAGGGCTGAACATTTGGGAAAAAAGTAGCGGTTTATAGTCCGGAATTTACGGTACACATTATTATAAAATTAAATGTATTTTGAAAAAGAGAATCCCTGCCCAACCCAAACGGAATGATTGACATTTTAGGCCAAACCTTGCAGGAAATTTATGTCTGACTGAGGCCTAGGATTTAAAATCCTACATCTGATTTGCGATGCTTTTTGCTTTCCATCTACTGCTTCTTCTTTAACGGCTAGCTAGCTTGCCACTTTTTTCCACCATGCTTAAGTCCCCAATGAAAGGCAGAGTACATAATAGTAGACAAAGCTCCGCTGTCCTTGGCCATTACGAGGATATAAGACTAGTGTGTTGGCAAATAAATTAATAATAACAACATTTTTTGTGTCCAACGTGCCCATGTGAGCTAAGCTAGCCTTCGAATGGCTGCGGGCATCACGTCCTTGGCGGTCTGCCGGCCCGTACTCAAAACTCGACCAATTCCTACACACTCAACCTTTTCACTCCACCTCCCCGCGGCACAGTCTTTGTAGCAACTCTGCCTTGGCCTCAGGGGTTTTTACCCACAATCCTCCCCGGGGCTAGGCGCTATCGCTCGAAACGGCGCGCAAGGTCAGCCGCCCGCCGGCAATGAGTGTGCCGGACCCACCAACCATCGCCCCAAAAAAGAAAATCTTCAACTGAGACACTCATGCTACTCAAAAAAGTCTATTTTCTTACCTCTCTGGGATAGAAGTGATTAAAAATGTGTTGCAGTTAGAAAATAACTTTGAAAATAATAGAAACGGGCTAAAAATGCATTTTAACCTCCATTTTTTGTGCAGTATTCATTTTTTTTTTTCAAGAGCCAACAAAAAAACAGATGAGAATAAATCATGATACCTTTAAAAGACCTAACGAAAAACTGGCCTCAGGAACGGTTCAATTTTAAAACCACAATTTTAAGCTCAGGCATTTGCAACCAACTCGACTTATATGAGTGTTCTAAGTGCACTGCATGAAAGAGGTCTAGATGTAGTGGGGAGCAAGAGCTTTTACATTTTTTTTAATTTTCCAATTATTATAAAATGAAGTACTGAGAAATGAGTGTCTACTTCACAGGTTTCACTTTTCATAGGTTGTTTTTCGAATGTAAGCCCCGTGATAAACAAGGATTCACTTAACTATGAATGGTAGTAAGATAAAAGTTGTGCAATTTTAAAGCTGATTATATTACGCTTTTCAGTGAGGCTCTTGATTGTTTTTAATTTTCTTTCAGACCCATTAATGGCGTTCACTCAAACAGAAAAG
This sequence comes from Urocampus carinirostris, assembly GCF_059441175.1. NCBI lineage: Eukaryota > Metazoa > Chordata > Actinopteri > Syngnathiformes > Syngnathidae > Urocampus > Urocampus carinirostris. Next base: position 15,961,570 of record NC_142357.1, read on the forward strand.
GTGTTTTGTGTTCTTGAATTAGCAAAAACAGAAACATCGATTGTTGTATTCTATTGTATTTATTTATTCATCCAGTACAAACCATAAGCATTACACAAAAAGGTATAAAGGTGCATTTTCACAGAAAAATAGGAAAATATGTCCACAGTGATATGGCATGATAAATTCATAACAGATGGGGGCTTCTGTCCAGCTAAAAGAACAAAACGCCCCTCAACTTCAGAAGATATGTTTGAACAAGTTCAGACTCCTTTCCAGCTGAGTCTCAGTAAATTGATCAGAAGAGCTAGTATGGGACTTCAGGTGTCCTCCAAAAACTGTTTTGCGTGTCAGTTGAAGGACACGTAAAACCACTTTGTCGTGACATATTTATTGCAATGCAACGTAGGATGTAAGATGACGAATTTGAAGTTAAAAAGCATTACACTCAAAAATGGGATACTGAGAACCTACATGAACATTTTGAGTATCAGCGAGATTCCCCAAAGGTGACCGTTTTTGTGTTATGCCAAAGAAAGCCGTCTGTGGACCATTCTTCTTTGAAAGTGCGACAGTCAATGGTGAGATGAACCTCGAAATGCTGGAAAACTGATTAATGGATACATTGAGTGAAAAGGAGTCTGGTGACCTTATAAACCCACAGGATGGGGCACCACCACACCACGGCCACGGGGTCAAACATTTTCTGAACACAACGCTACCAGACAGATGGATTTGACGGTCTGGGCAGAATGATCATGATCTCATTTCATGGTCACCCAAGTCTCCAGATATCACACCATGCCTTTTATTTTTGTGAAAATTTGTGAAAATACTGTTCTTTTTTTCCCATATTCCAAGAGTTGTGGGTAAGTTGAAGGCACGGTTAACAGAAACTGTTGCTACCGTTGACAATGCAATGCTCGAAGGCGTTTGACAAGAATTTGACTACCGGCTTGATGAGTGTCGTCTGACCAATAGTGCTCACATTGAACACCTCTGAACATGCAACATCAAATTTTAGATCGCAAACTTTCTGAATTCACCGATTTGGTTTTATATCCTTAATATTTGTTCAGATATTCAATGTCAAAATGTGCCCAACACTTTTGGAACACCCTGTACAATTAAATGAGAGAATAAGCTTATTTTTCAGGTCCAACAATTTGTTCAACAACATATTTAACCGTACCTGTAAACTTTAATTAATGTATGTTTTACCCATACGTACTCTCTTCGGGACTGTTTAGCCCACCTGTGTCAAACTCATGGCCTGGGGGACAAAGGTGACCAGCAACATAATTTCATGTGGCTGGCTAAACAATGAATAAATACATGAAAACTCTGATGGGAATAAATTTGTTGGTTTGCTTTGTATTTTCAAAAAAAGAATCCTGGCCCAACCCAAACGGAATGATTGACATTTTAGGCCTAACCCTGCCGGAAATGTATGTCTGACTGGGGCCTAGGTTTTAAAATCCTACATCTGATTTGCGATGCTTTTTTGGTTAATAAACACTACAAGAGATTACATCCTTGTGAAGGAAAATATAATCTGGAGGGACAAAAAACAACTCAAAAATCGTTTTACAATAAAATCTTGCATCCTTGAATCATAATTTAATTGTGAGCCTCTGAAAAGAAGCCCATCCCAACAGCTAAGGCACATTTTGTATGCCATTCGTTTATTAGTCTGGCCCCGTGAGAGTGTTTTTTTCTACCAAGTGGCCCCTGAGTAGGTCCTGCCACCCCAGGTTTAGCCAATCAGAATGCAGAACACAATGGATTACGAAAACCTCGTGAAGCAGCTAGACCGTGAACGGTGAACAGCGTTACGGCGAGGTAATACTGCATATAAATTGCTTGCATTAAACGATCTGCATTTAAACTTTAAAAGCCAAGCACACGTCTCAAGAATAGAAATGAACTTTTGACTCGCCAAAAAAACAAACAAAGATGACAGAAAAAAAGAGAAAATAAGTTTTCCTGTCTGCTGTTGTCTCGGCAACAGCGGCGGCACCCTGTCACACCTGCGTGCTAATTAGCCGTCAACACTTTTGCACGCTAACGAAACGCCAACCACTTCGAGTCATTAGTCTAAGTTGACTTTTTGATTTGATGGAAGAAGTGACGCTCATTAATAAAAATAGTGTGTCGTTTAAATGTTGGACTCCTGCTGCCGTTTATGGATTGCTGTCGATCGAAGCGTGTCACCTGCACACGCGTGTGCCTATGTTCTCTAGTAAATAGACAGCGCCATCAATCAGTCTGCCCATGTGAGATCAAAGCTCATTGATTATCGATGTGGCCGCCGAACACACCTGAGTGGGTGAGTTTGATTTGTTCACCTTCATCCATTTAGCATCTCTGGAAGTCACTGATTCTGGCATTAGTCATGTTTGTGTAGTTTGTCTGTGTAAGGGGGATATGGGTTGAGTTTTGGGGTTGTGACCTCTCACAATATTTTAACTCATTCGATGGCAGAAGTTTTGAATAAGAAGAACCAGTGCCAGCAAATTTTGGCCATTTTAACTCATTTTTGAAGACCAAAAGAACATTTAGTTCAGTGCCTATATAGGCCTTGGTTCCTTGGGTCCTACAGCTTAAGACATGTTAAATTCAAGCCTTATTAAGACTTTAAAACAGACAGACAAAAAATTAAAATCCTTGCACAAACTACATTGTGCCTTGAACATATTACACATCACAGCTTTTAGCCATGGCCAAAAACATTAGTCTGACAGCCACTTCTCATTAAATTTACATTTGCCCATGGGCTAAAGCAAAGGTGTCAAACTCATGGCCCGCGCGCCACGTCCCGCCCGGCGTACAAATACATCCGGCCTGTGAAATCATTCTATATACATCTACTGTAATGGCCCAGATCTATGAAAGGCTCCTAACTCTCAAACTACATATGCCACAATGGAGCACTTCTGCTGCCGCCACCATACTTCCCAGAAATGTCCCCGCATCAATTGAGTTAGCTGTAGCCTGACGCGCGCAGCTTCTTTTAAATCTGACAAAAAACAAGCGGTCAGTTGAAAAACAAGAACCACAAGTGCATTAAGAGGGAGTATTTAGTTGACGTGACTGTTGCCGTAGATTACGCCTATGCTAAACCCTGACAATGGCCGAGAAAAAAGTTGATTCGTAAATCATAGCCTTTCAAAACCAACGAGAGCCTGAATATTTGTCTTGTTCCATGTCAATTGTGTGTCTTCTTTGTGGAGCTAATGTTGCCATGATTAAGGAATTTAATGTAAAACAGAACTACATGACAAAACAGAGTTAGTTGAAAAACCTGAATGCAGAACAGACGATAAAGAAAGTTGAAGGGTTAACAAAGAATATGAAGACCCAGCATATGTTTTTCACCGAAGCAAAAGTCCCTCAGTGAAAAGCACAAAAGTTATATATATTTCCATTTTTTTCATATTTTGAATTTGTATAGTTTTGAAGAGAGATATTTTTATGGAGAACAAAATATTTGATGTTACTTACTGTTCAAGTATGTTTATTCTGGAATAATATTGATTTCAGTTTTAAATTCATATTTTTGAAAAAAAAAAGTCAAGTGTTAGTGTATTCAATACATATTTATCCTGTTCGGCCTGCAACCAAAGGTGTGGTTTGAGATCAGCAATTGAGTTTGACACCCCCGCTTTAAAGTACCGTATTTTCCGCACTATATGGCGCACCATGTTATAAGGCGCACCTTCAATGAATGATATATTTTAAAACTTATGCCATACATAAGACGCACCCCATTATAAGGCGCTATAAGTGCATGCTGGTTTAAGATCAGGTAATTGTGCAATTTTGTAATTGTAATCCTGTGCAGTCCTTCGAGACATTTTTGGGATTAAGGGCTATTTACGGTAAATAAATGTGACGACTTGACTACAGTAGAGAATGTAGTTACTTCATGCAACCTCTAGATGTTGCCACGCTCAAGGGAATGTCAACAAAATATTCAAAAAGGTCAAACTTTATTAACAAACAAGCTTTCCACAACTCCATTCACTCCCAAAATAAATAAACAGCCGTTTTATTATTTTCTCTGAGGTAAAGCATTTTCGTGACACATCTTTGACATCTTTGAACAACATCGACATATCATTTTATTTTTTGTCCATTTAGTCAACACGCAAAGAAAAAAACGTCTGATACTGTTATTTTAAATGAAACGTTAGTGCAATCGCAATAAAGTGACACTCGTAATGTGCAAAAACAACGAGTGCAAAGCAATAACATAATAACTGTAAAATGTAAAACGTAAACACACAAAAGAAAAACAAAGATCACTCTATAAGCTCCTCATCGACGAATCCCTCGAATTCTTCTTCTGCTGTGTTCGAATTGACCATATCTCAGTGAATGGGCCATCCAACACGTCCGGTGTTTTTGTGCCAGCGCTGTTGCCTTCATACGTATAGTTATCGTACTGACACTTCTGCTTGCCGCTCTTTGTTGAACAACCCACTGTTCAAGTGTCTCCTCTAACTCTGGCCATCTTGCTTTATTGCCACGGAAACTTTGTTGAGTTTTCCTTACTTGGCGGAGCTTATCTTCATCCTTTCTCCACTTCCGTACCATCGATTCATTTAAGTTTAACTCTCTCGCTGCCGCTCTATTGCCGTGTTGTGCTGCGTGACTGATCGCTTTGAGTTTAAACTCGGCGTTGTACGCGTGTCTCTTAACAGGAGCCATTTTCTTATACAAATGCACGTATGAAAGAGAATCTCGCTCTCTCTCTCTCTCTCGCTCTCTCCCTCTCTCAAACGTGACATTCTGAATAATTCTGCGTTTGTTTAAGGTAAATTGTGCTTTACATCTTCACCAGTCATAACCCTGGATTCAGACAAATACTGTATTTGTTGAATATGAATTAAGCAGTTTAATGGGGTAGCCATTTTGCCACTTAGTAAACAAATACAACACGAGCCCCGGCAACTACCAATCGTTTAATATTTCCCAGTATGCACAGCGCGAAAAATGGAGTCGGCGGCTGTTTCTCGTAGTTGCGAGACCTTGCGAATTTAATATTGAGCCATATATAAGGCGCACTGTGTTATAAGGCGCATGGTCAGCTTTTGAAAAAAAACAAGACTTTTAGGTGCGCCTTATAGTGCGGAAAATACGGTAAATATCTTTGTTCAAAGTTGCTATGTGTATTGTGGGTAAACCCAAGACATGTGTCCACACTGAAAGGCCTGACTGAAACTACATCACTGTTTTGAAAGTTCCATCATTGTGGTCACGCTGTGTTTACACAAAAGTAAATCAGTGAATACCTAAAAAAGACAAATAATGTTACAAAATCTTGTTACTTCAAACAGACATGGGTCGTATTAATGTCTACATATTTTTAACACTTTGGGAAACTGGATTAGAGACATTTTAATGCTAGTTAAGGCGTTATTTTTAGAACAATGAATTCAATGCCTTTTATGACTTTTGAAATACCCATGGGAGCCCTGATATCAAACATATCTTTAGCTCTGGTCTTTCATCACAAATAAATATGGTTTCAACTTTTACCATTGTTTAGTAAACAACAGTTGAACTTTGCTAAGTTTCTTGAAAAAAATGTATTTCTAAAGAAACTTTGGAGTAAAACAGCTTTTTGTGTCAAAGGATACATTCCAAGCAGAACTTTAACTTTGGTGCTTTTTTTGTTTGCATTTGCGACGCCTCCAATATCTTAACATTGCTTTCTATGAACACAAGGACACTGTGCCTTGCAAAATTATATTTTATTGCAAAAATACTGAACACTGCATGAACGATGCATGAACTTTTCCAGAACTTTGCAGCGTCAATTTTTTCTGGTAATGTGATAACAAGATTTTGGTGATCATGGTGATCACATTTCTGCAGACATGCATAAGACATCTTCTTTCTATGCCCCAATGGTGACGGTCATCTTTTTTAGAAAGCTAGAAAGCTTTGTTTAAGCGTTAACACTGTACTTATCCATGTTTTTGCTTTTCTCAGCACAACCACTTTACTTCGCCTACTCGCCATATGGAGCTGCCTACAAACTTGGATACAGTAAACAAACCTGGGAAGTGGGGGTATCCTCGATATGTACACAGAGATCTGATCAAAGCCATTCCTGCTATCCAATGGTGATTTATCTTGGTAGAATTATTCCCGGAGGCTTGAAATACACTAATGACCTGCGCAAAACCCATTATATTTTTTTCAATAACACAAAAAACAAGCTATTTTTACGTGTTGGCACTCAGGAACAATGATTTTGAAAACAAATGTATCCCTTATGGCATTGAAAGAGTTAACAACATGAACTTCAGATACTCTAGTACAGTGGTCAGCAGCCACTGGGCCACATATGTTGCTTGGTACTGGGTCGCACAGGAATAACGTGTAAAAGTGTGTAAAAGATCAAAAAAAAGAAAAAACGATCTATTCATACTATTTAATGAATATTCACAGTGGCATTTGTAATGTACATTGTGCTCAAAAACACTTTGGTTCAGATACTCCGAATGCAAGAAAGCTTGATGCTTGTCTCTTCAAATTTTTGAACGTCTGATTGTTGAAGTTTCCAAAATAACTTTTATTTTTATGTTTTTGCAACGGGGTCACTTTTGGTGAGCACGGATGGTTCATTTATCATGTGCCTCACACAACGTTTGACTTTATTTTGTGGTTCTGGTTGTTATAAATATGCTCCCTTGTTCAAAATGTATGATTGATAAAAAAAAAAAAAAAAGTGTGGAAACAGTCAAGGTTAATGGCAGGGCAAAAGGGGAAAAAAACTCTTCTTAAAATGAAAAATATCATTGGGACTTCTTGGGTGGAACTGTTTTTGTCTATACTCATGGTGTTGAGTCAATGACATTCAATGCAGATTATTTAAAACAAACACAAAAATAAAGAGACATGGAGTATTATTTGGCACCTCCTGATGATAAAAAAACCCTTAGTTTATAAAAATATATTGATCAAAATAATGATCAAAAACACACAAACTATCATTTTAAAAAATGCCTTTTCAAAAATACTCGTAGTTCGAGAAAAGTGTATTTATTTTACATAGCATACTTCTGTGCTACAGAGTGCTTGTATAATTGTCGGTCATCTTGCTGTTAAGTGTACCCCAAAAAGCAAAATCCTTGCAAATGGCAAAAAAAAAAAAAAAAATGCGGTTTGGTCACTTTGAGTCTCTGTAAATTGTATTCTTCTTTGTGCTTTTTTATTTTTGGTTACACTACACCAGGTGTCTCCAAAAGGGTGATCATATCCCTCTAAAAACAATAGAGTAGCCTGCGGAGATTTTCAGGGAACAGCTTACCAGTGATGCATCATTACAATTTTCAAGGTCATTCTATTTCTAACTGGCCTGATGTTTTCATGGTCGACTGGATTTCTAATTACAACCTAATAATAACATTTCGTAAAAATGTCGCTCGTATCATTATTGTCAGACACCCGTCAATGCTGAGGTCAGCTCATCTCTGGAGTGCGGGATGGCGCCATACACTGAAAATAAACAGCGTCCAGATGATAAAGGTGCTGTATCTGAGTCAGATCAGTAGGTAGGTACCCATAGAAACCAATACAATCTGTTTCATGTGGAGGAGCATATCTCTAACCCAGAAACAGCCTGGAAGGAAATGGGCGTCGCCAGGCTGTACTTGCCGAAGAACCATCACAGGAACTGGAGTCCGGACGACCCAAGCAGTTAAGGGATCTGTGAACCATGAACAACATAGCAATGACATACATTGTTAATTAGAAATGTAAAGCGAAATTGCAGCCCTTTGTGTCAATCAGTAACAAAAAGTAGCTTTCACCTTTAAATTCAGCTGATGTTGAATAAAATCAGGAGAAAAAAAAAAAAAAAAAAGGAGAGACGCCCATATACGCTCGCGATGATAAAAATTTGATGTTGTTGTCACCATCTATTACATATGTGTCAAACTCACGGCCCTAGGGCCACTTCCAGCCTGGCGTACAATTAGATCCAGACCGTGAAGTCATTATGTAAATCTATTATAATGCCCTATATAGCTCTATGAAATGCTGATAACTCTCAAACTACGGATCCCAATAGTGGGATTGTGGACGCATTCTTAAGGATGGGCTGGGCACCCGTATGATGCGGCAGGGGTAAACCAGTGAAAGCTGTCAGGCCCTGCTGTTGAACAAAAGAGTGTGTTGTGTCACCCTGACCCGAGTGACATGGCCGCTTTCTGGTGCCCTGTTTCATCTGGAGGGACGAAAGCATGACCAACTTGGGTGCCGAGGTGCCTAACTTGTTTGGGTGTTCGGGCAATTGGGTTGGCCATGGTCCAAAACATTTTGTGTGTGTTTTTTTGCTATTTTTTTCCTTTTATTTTCTTTATTATTGTTTGTGTTGTCTTGCTGTCGGTCACCCCCTTGAGGGATATGACCAAGGTAGATAGATAGATAGACTATAATGCCCTAGCTCTATGAAACTCTCAAACTACAGATCCCACAATGCAGCGCTTCTGCTGCCGCCATTAGACTTTCCGAAAACGTTCCCGCATCTATCAAGTTAGCTGTAGCCTGACGAGCGCAACCACTTTTATAACTATCTACTGATAACCAACATGTCGGCCAGTTGAAAAGCAAGACCCGAGTAAATTAATAGTGAATTGTGTCAGGAAGCGGAGACATAGCGCCCAGGGACGAACTTCTATTTTTCAGGACGTAACGGACGGCTAAATGGAGAAAAGCAGGGTGATGTTTCTGTTGCTGTGGATTACACGGATACTAAACCCTCACAATGGTCAGGCAAAATTTGGTTCGGAAAACAGAGTCTGTCACACTGGAGGAGAGGCTGAATATTTGTGAACTGACATTGCCGGTAAGCCCATGTGTCTTCAATGTGGAGCTAATGTGGTCAAAATTAAGGAATTTAATGTAATACAGAACTACAAGACAACACATCAAAGTAAGATGAAAAACTAAGCTGATGCAGAAAAGAAGATACAGAATGTTAGTTAGTTAAAGAAGAATAGGAGTACCAAGCATGTTTTTCACCGAAGCAATATAAGCACAAATTTTACTTATATTTCTGTGGGGTTTTTTTCATATTTTGAATTTGCATAACTTTGACAGTACATATTGTTATTGAGTGCAAAGCTTTTTACGTTATTTAATGTGTGTTTTTTTTTTTATTCTGGAATAATATTCCCACCTTCTTTAAATTCATACTGTATCTATGTTTAAAAAAAAACACATCAAGTTTTAGTGTATTAAATAAATATTCATGCTGTTCGGCCCACGACCAAAGGCGTGGTTTGAGTTTCGGCCTTCTGTGCAATTGAGTTTGACCCCCCTGATTTAGTGGATGGGGCCAAATTTTCCAACCAATCATTTAAAGTTAGTTTCTGGCGATGTGTGCTCAACCCGTTCTTTTCCGGATACCAGCGGTGAAGTTTGGTCATGAAAGCTGTGAAGCGGAATCCTTTTTCGTCAGTGCCCTTAATCTTCGCACGCTGCAGTCAGAACGTCAGCTACCATCCCAAAGCCTTTCAAAACCTTAATTCAATCTGGAAGCGCGCTTCAAAGTGCATGTCACATGAATACACGCACGCTTCAAAGATTGTGTGTGAAATTGTCGCATGTAGTTAAAAGATTTCTACATGCTCCAATGTTGGTAAAGTGATTCGTTTTTTCAGATCACTTTTTTGTGTGTTTGCGTGTTGAATGATCACTTTGGATAATCCTTGATGCTCCTTTGTGTGAATTACCAAACACTGTGGTCATGAATCAAATAATATGAAAATGGTCCACGCTGGACATCACTTTACAATGTGTATAACCTTTCAAAAATATGTGCTTTGATGTCAAGGTGCCACAGCAGGATTTTAGGATGCAATGCTGCGCAGATATTTTAACCCTAACCCTAACCCTAACCCTAACCCTAACCCTAACCCTAACCCTAACCCTAACCCTAACCCTAACCCTAACCCACTCCTACCACAGAAAACTGTATTTATGTCATAAAATGTAAACACTGTGACATTAAATATATAGGAGAGACAGGAAATTCTATCAGATGTAGACTAGCACAACACATTTACAACATTAGGAACCTTAGACAAATTAATACACATCTTGTTGCACACTTCATTCATCATGGGATACAAGCTTTAGAAATATCGGGCCTTCAAACAAATAGCAATTGGACACAAAAAGAAAGACGCTTAGCAGAAAAAGACTGGATAAAAAAACTAAACACTCTCTTTCCTAATGGACTAAACGAACGCAGGTAAGACACACAAAAAAACACTATATTTTCCTGTATGGCGAGTGCTAAAAAATTGGTTTCCCGGGGACCCCCAGAAAAAATTTTTTTTGGGGGACCTTGGGAAAGCAATATTGTTTCAAAAACCTAACCCTAACCCTCTAACCCTAACCCTAACCCTCTAACTCTAACCCTAACCCTCTAACCCTAACCCTAACCCTCTAACTCTAACCCTAACCCTCTAACCCTAACCCTCTAACCCTAACCCTCTAACCCTAACCCTCTAACCCTAACCCTCTAAACCCTAACCCCTAACCCCTAACCCCTAACCCTAACGGACTAAACGAACGCAGGTAAGACACACAAAAAAAACGCTATATTTTCCTGTATGGCGAGTGCTAAAAAATTGGTTTCCCAAGGACCCCCAGAAGAATTTTTTTTGGGGGACCTTGGGAAAGCAATATTGTTTCAAAAACCTAACCCTAACCCTAACCCTAACCCTAACCTAACCCTAACCCTAACCCTAACCCTAACCCTAACCCTAACCCAACATCAGGTTACGTTGTTAGCTGAAATGATAAGGTGATGCTATGTTGCTGTAATGCTACAACGGAGTTGTCAAATAAAATAAAAAAAATGGCTCCAAAGCAAGGGCCAGACTGATCGGAAGTTGAAAGTGTTTAAAATGACACAAAAAATCTAGTGAACCAAATTGAGCCTACCAAAAACCTGAAAAATATATTCCAATATGTTTGGATGAACAAAATAATATTTACCCTTGGTTCTGTCGTAATATTTGACACACCAAAAATAAATCTTAATTTTGTATAAATATCCAAATACATGAGAATTAAATGACATAATCTGGTATTATTTACGAACCATCAGCCTTTACTTTCTATTTTAGTGAAAGTGGGCTAAATAATATTAGTGATTTTCTTTAATTCACTCAACTGAAATATATATATTTTTTTCATTATAATTTGATTAAAATAATTTTAAGTCCAAAATTTGTTTTACCAAAAATAACCTTTTTTATTAGATTCATTCATCCATTCATCCATTCATCCATTCATCCATTCATCCATTCATCCATCCATTCATTCATTCATTCATTCATTCATTCATTCATTCATTCGTTTCAGGCAGTTAAATTCCTTTTAAACACATATAAATATAACTCCAATCATTATAGAATGCCTTAAAGGGAAGGGGATGAAGAAAAATTGTCTTTAAGGAGTAACAAACATAAAAAAAAAGAAAGAAAGGAAAAATTCACTTATCGATGCATAATGAAATAATGAATCATGATAGTCTCAGGGGCCTTAGAAAAACTTCGAGAGGGCAAGATTTTGGCCCACGGGCCTTAACTTTGACATTTGTGATTTCCAAAGTTCTCAAAATGTCCTGTTCTATTGTTTTTAGTGCAAGTTGCGCCACAGCAAACTAGTAATATATATATAAAAAAAAAAGAGTTGTTATTCTCTCATAAGTCGAATTTGTGATGTATCTAAAAAGTGGAACAAATCTATTTTTCTCATGGTTTTGGCTGTTGTACTACCTGGTTTGATGACGTACAGCTGTTGTAATTCACAACTCGCATATTTTTGTTGAATACTTAAGCCCCTTTCCCACTACATGATTCTCACCCGGCCTCACCCGGCCTCTCCCCGGGTACCATTTCCTGTATAGGTCGGTGCTGTATCTTGATGTCATTTCAGCGTCATATTTAGCACAAATCTTTGGCTCAAATCTTCGGCACGAACAAGAAGCACACTCACACTCAGACAAGCAACAACGAATGAATGAGCAGCAGAGCTACTAGTTAGGAAACAATGCACCTCGTCAAAGGACCGCGGGCCTCAATTTCAAAATAGTGTTCATTGCGGCAAAATACGAAAATGCCATGCTATTTTAAAAATGGAGGGCAGGATGAACCGAACCGTCTTTTCTCTACTCCTCTGAACGATCATTGGTCATCAGTGCTCCAACGTAGCACACTAATCAGTGGTCGGCAGTGGTCGGCAGTGGTCGGCAGTGGTCGGCAGTGGTCGGCAGTGGTCGGCAGTGACGCATGTGACTTTTTAAGTCCCCAGTCCAGCGTATAGAACCTCAACAGACAGGGTACCTCAGGCTGGGCACCCACGGACTAAGAACCGGTTACTTTTTCATAATGGAAAACTAAAATGGGCCGGGCAAGGCGCATATGTTGAACATCGCCAGAACAGCAATTAAGCTGTGGCAATAGGTAATCAAAAAAATAATCTATATACATACAAAATAGCAGTATTCTTTGTCTTGTTTCATGTCAATGGCTGCGTGGTGCTAACTTACGTATTGTCGCAGGACTTTGCTTTGAACGATCAAGTCCTACCTTCGTCTTCTGGAGAAAAAATATATATATCAGGCTGTCGAGACTAAAAACAATGTTAAAGTAAAAGCACTGGGGAGAATCTGCAACAAGGAAGTCTGGTAAGTAAGGTCAATGTCTGCCAAGGCCTGTTGTTGTTGTTTGTGGCCTTCATGTCCTTTAGTTTGCTCTTTGTGGTTGCCATCTTTTTCAACATTTATCTACCTGGCCACCATATTTTTCTCCCTTTTTATCTTTGTTCTCTAGAGGCCGTAAACTTTGGCCGATGATTGCGAGTGATGTAAAACAAGAAGCAGAGTACTTTTCGATGTCAAAATTACACCAACTATTATAAAAAAGGGCCATTTTTAAAATACTCATTGAGTAAAAAGTTTGCATTTATATAACATAACCTAGAGGGGACTGACTTAATGTCGACCATGCTAAGGCTTGCGAAAGAGCAAAAACCTCGAGAAATGCTTGGCAGGTCACTTTAAGAATGTATTCTCCTTTGTGGTTTTCCAAAATTGTTTTAGATTGTGATGTGTCATGGTCAAATAAAGAATACAGTCCTTTTAAAATGTCTATAGTGTCATCGATATGACACCTAGCACCTAAATCACCAAAGAAGGACCAAGACCACAGAAATTGTGTTATTGAAGCTTTAATTTCCTCCGGATGGTAACAACTGCAACAATACAATACAGTGACTTAAGACCATGTGTCAAATAAGTTTGTGAAAATTAATGCATTGCCTCGTTAACGTGGATGGAGATGGATTGAACATGCAACAGAAATGTCTACTATTTACTACAAAACCGTAAGCAGTATTATTTTGCTATGTATTTTTAACTTAAAGCTCAAATTAACACAAACAAATTATGTAAAGCACTTCTTAATACACTTAAATTAATTTATAGCCTTGTGTTGTATTTTAAACACTGCTAATTATTTATTTAAGAAAATCAATCGCCTTAAAAGTAACACGGTGACATTGCTTGAGGCAACCCTTTCAACTCTAATTATGTCAGTGTCTGATGAAACCAGGGGAAAAAAAAAACAAGAAAAAGGAGATATGTCCATTAAATGAAAATGCAAGTTTGACTTTGTTGTCAGCATCCAGTAGAAGTCAATCACTCTCCAAAGGAAACACAAACAAGTTGAGAATCTGTTTCACCAAAATTACTCCAATTTTGCTTCTCCTCTCTGAGTTTGTAAAGCTGCTTGAAATCCTTGGAAATGCTTGAAATTTAAAGTTGTGTTTTCAGGGTTTGGAAAGTACTTCAATTTTGGGTGGTGTGTTTGAAAGTGATTGAAACTGTAGTCCTGATTCTTTGCAGTTTGATTATATGGACCTCGCAGTAAAGAAAAAAAACACTCTCTGTGTCGAGAACCAGAACAGGAGGTGGACCCAAATGCGTGACGTTTCTCACACAAGCTTTATTTTACGGGAAATGGAGCAGTCATGCACGTTAATCCAAACACTAGTGATTCGGCGATCGTTGGGCGGAAGACGTAAGGCAGCAGTCTCGGAATGACGGGAAGCCTGAGGCCAACGAGATCGATACCAATTGCACGAGAATATCGGACAGATGAGGTCGATACCGGACAGGACAGACAGGATCGATATCTGGCACTGGAGACTGAAATTAAACAGGACAAACTAGACGGGAACGCTACCAGACACTGGAGATCGATATCAAACAGGAGAAAATAGCCGGGGACAAAACTGGAGATCGCTATCAAACAGGAGAAAATAACCGGGAACAAAACTGGAGATTGATATCAAACAGGAAAAAATAAACGGGAACGGTACCGGAAAGGAAAAACTAGCATGAAACTGGACAGAGTCAAAACCCACCTCTCGCGGGTGCAGAGGTTCTTTGACGGACTGACAAAAGGGTGAGTGAAAGCAGTGAGCTTAAATAGGAGGGAAGCCAATCAGTCAACGAGCCGCAGCTGGCGCCAAACGGGCAGGGTCAAATGTGCGCCATGGACAACCGTGACACTCTGGTGGCTCGGCTTTGCTAATGCATTTCTTCTGCTCTCGTGAGCAACGGCAGCTGCCTTGAGTTCATAGGGCTTTGTCCAATGACGCGTCATGGCTCCCTCTGGGTTGCTTCCAAGAAATGGGGTGTAAATTGGTAAACTGAAATTGTATGCTTTATATTAATGTCAGTTTACCAAACACCTTTATGGGGAGACATTTGTCTCAAAAAAATTACACACATATTATTCAGATCCACAGATATATATGCAATTTACTCAAGATCTAAAAATCATCCTAAACAATGCATATGTAAATCGTAGATATATTTGTGGCTCTGCAAAGTACATGATTCACACAGGATATCTTCTCTTAACGGTACTAAAAATTGGTAAATTGGCCTTGAAAGTCCTTAAAATGTAATTGACTTTGGTCAGAAAAAGTGTAGAAACTCTATTCTCTGGGAAAACGGAAGCGTGGCTAAAACAAAGCCATTATTAGACTCAAAAAGAGAAAAAGTGGCAAACCAAAAATTGGCTTTCCCCACCTGTCTGCTCATCCCGATGCTAGCCACGTTGCGTCGTAATCATTTTGGCTTCTTTTGTTTTTGTTGTTGTTGTCGTCTTCTTAACTGGGAAGAGGACAGCTAAGAAGCTTTTGTCGTCCAAGTCACAATTAAAAAAAGAGCGTGGTCGTCAAGGCGTTGTTTCTTGGGCCTAAACGAGGGATTACGCTCGGAGTTTATCAAGGATTAAAGGCGATGCAGCAACTGCTATCTGCCTCCACGTCCACCTTGTTTTAATTGCGTCGGCCGCTTTGTCTAGGCTGGGATTAAGCTCGGCCTCCTGCACGCCTCCGCATGTAAACGCATCATCCACGATGCCGCTTTTCGTCTTTCTGCATCTTAGCATGGCGGGAAAGTGTCTTAGCGCTCTCGCTTCCTAATCTGCCGGCAAAAAGGCATAGGAGCAAACCCGGATTATGTTCTGCGCCTCGCCCATTTGATTAATCCGCGAGTTGACGGGTTAACCAGTGTGGGGTCGAGGGTGACCCCAATCTAAGCGGCTAATGTTGTTTTAAACGGGAAATACACAAATCCCGTGCTCACAACCGGCATCATCCCCATATTTGGATTTATGTGGATGGCATCGATTGATTTACTCCCCAAAATTATTTGTCTTTAGAAAAAAAAACATCGGAGTCACTGTGCAAACAGACATTTTTTTTAATGTGTAAATGTTTTCAATATAACGCTACATGTAATAGGCAACATTTACTGCAAATGGGGAAAGAACAAAGAAATATGCTTACATTTTGTGATGTTTATTTGATACATAAAGTATACTTGTATACACATATTGTCTTTGTTTTTATTCTACATGGCTTAATTTGGTGTGAGTACCGTATATGGGCGTGTTTGTCTGGTTTATTATACCAGAATAAGGGGAATTGCAATCATTAATAAGGGTCGAGATTGACAGGTAGCAAAGTAAATATCAAGACAAATAGTAATATTATTGGTTAATTACGCTACAAAACAAGGTGAACCTTAAACTCTGGTATGCCTTATTAACCAGAAAATATGGTGGATAAAGTTGGAATGCAGTTTCAATGAAATAATACTGCATACGATAACTGTTCTGCCTTTGATAAATGTAAAGAGTTGTCTGAGTGCCCTCTTCTAGTTTTTTTTAATTTTTTTGTTGCTCAAAGTAAAATAAAACAGAAGTGCAAAACCTCAACGTAGCTAAGAACGCCAACTTTCAAATGCTCTTTGCAAATTAGCTTTTGTTTTGTTTTTTTACGTGGTAATTGGCTGTCCATACATGTCATGATTACTGATGCGGGGCACCTGAGTCTGCTCCGTTGGCGCCAACGGCCTCGGACGCTGATTGGCTGCTGATCTCCTTTTTAACCCCCCTCTTTCTGTTAACGATTGTCAGTTCGTCTGTGAACCTCAGCTCCACGCTAGGCAAGCACTTTTTGACCCCTGACTCAATCCTGTCCTGATTCCCGTTTGATTCCCGGCGCCAACCTCTTTTTCTGAACCCGATTAGGTCTCTGCTCCTCCATCCCGGCCATCGACCTGTTCTTCCCCCGCTCTTGACACTGCCTTCGCTCGCCACGGAAGTGCTACTTCCGCGTTCCAAGCGATCTGCTACCCGTGACCACGATCACCGGATCGTGGGTGCAAGCCCTTTTCTCCTTGTAAATAAAGCTGAGTAAAACGAACACAAGTGGGTCCCGTCTCTGTTTCTGGTCTCTGACAGTACAAACCATTTGGCATTTTTCTGAATGGAGATTTTTGTTGATGTTTATGTTTTGTGCAATATTATGTGCTCTTGTTTGAGTTGTTGTTGAATGATACCGCACATGGTAACAGTTCTGCCTTTGATAAACATAAAGCGTGGTCTTTAAGTGCCCTCTTGTGGTTGACATGTTAATTGTTGCAAAAATTAGTTTTTGTGGTAAAACCTAATGTCAGAATGTTAATTTTTGCTCTATAAAAAAGCTCTTCCTGTAGTTTTCATTCCATGTGCTTTATAGTCTAGTGTCCCTTATATATGAAAAATATCTCACAAAAGACTATTTTTGGGTGGTGCGCCTCATTGTGTGGAACATTAAATGTTGAAACCTTCCCATTTTGTATTGTCAAAAGCTATCACAAAAGAAGCGGCTATAAAATGTTTGGTACATTTTGTTCCATCCCAGAAAGTCATCATTTTGCGACGTGCGGGACGACATTTAGAAATGGTAGCTAAGCAACCCGTTTGGAGCACTTGGCCCACTTTAGCTCTTGACAAGACAATCTGTGTTGTTTCTTTATCCCTAAATGGCTGCCTTCCGGGTGCAGTCCATCTCCCGCCCGCCACTCAATCACACAAATCAGATTAGTTGACGTATGCCCCCCTGCCATTAGGACCATTGCCGAGCTCTGACGGGAAGCCGAGGCCAGTCTGCAGAATCTTGATCAGAGAGAATAAAAACAAGCAAGTAAAGGTAGAGGAACATATTTTAGTGAGCGTATACATTGTTTTTTTCTCTCAGAATTTGTAATAATAGCAATGTGACAATTCCTCAATCTGTTGTTGTTCCAGCGTGAATTCCTCATGATCACAACAGGGCCAATTAACAGGGTTGTTAGCGTTTGTTTTTATCTTCATTCCTGTGTGCACCTTTGACACCTTCTTCACACGTTTTGCTCCAAGAATAACCTGAACTGGCTCCATCTGCGTAAAAGATCTTTGATGCGAGAAAGTTTTTCAAAGAATGCAAAGACCCTATGTTCG
The DNA here is from genome assembly GCF_059441175.1 of Urocampus carinirostris. Classification (NCBI taxonomy): domain Eukaryota; kingdom Metazoa; phylum Chordata; class Actinopteri; order Syngnathiformes; family Syngnathidae; genus Urocampus; species Urocampus carinirostris. Next base: position 15,979,425 of record NC_142357.1, read on the forward strand.
GTGTTTCATGTACAAAAGTAATTCTAGGGCTAGGCGATTAATCTGTCCTTACAAGAATTGCCAATTTAGAAATTAGCTAAAGGACGACGGTAATATCTGTTTTAAAGTCGATGTAATTTAGGTTTCGACTGCTAAGAGACCTTCTGTTGGACTTTCACTTTTTGCACCAGGCAGAAAAAAATAAGGATATAATATGGTCTCAGTAGAAGTTGTCCGTGCGCTGCGTCAAGATATTTCTTAATAGTCTGAAGGTGGCAGAAAGCAATAGCTGTAAGTTTACTTTTTTAGATTATCTATTTGTATTTATATTGAAATATATTGACGAGTTCACCCTAATAGTATGTTGGTTAGTCTTTAGGAAAATGCCATATTGTTTTCTATGTCAGATAAAATAAACCGTCTGATTTACTTGGTAGATTCATGTCTGTTTGCATTTGGGTTTAATGTCAAACACTGGAAATGTACCCTTTTCTTTTTACATTTTATCTCTCTGTCATTATATTTTGCGACATCAATGAAGTGGAAAGTGCGCTCCTTCCCTGGCTCACGAAGATACTTAAAGGAATACCCAAATCATAAAACATTCAACATTTGAAAAAATGTTTTTGCATCATATCTATATGAATAGGCAGAGGTGGTTAGAGTAGCCAAAACTTTCATTTAAAAAAAAGCACTGTCACTTCGGAACAATATTACTCAAGTAGAACTGAAAGTAGTCATCCAAATTATTGAGTAAAAGTAAAAAAAGTACTTAGTGGAAAATTACTCAAGTATGGAATAACTATAGCTATGTCGTATTTAAAACAACCAATCAGAATTGATGAAAGTTCATCCAATCAACCCAAAAAATAAATTTAATTTAAAAGTGGATTAAAGGCCCGGTCACACAGCCTTTTGCGTCTGTATCGCGGGTATAATTTTGCGATTTTTTTTGCCCGTGGTTGCCCGCGGTAGAAAATGCGCAAAATTGGCTAACCCGCTGTTTATCCGTGGTATGCCCGCAAAACACACGCCGGCGACTGTTCCGCTTTCTCATCACGTCAGTTCCACGTCATTTCCGCGTGTGGACCACGGGTATAAAAGCTGCCGAGCCGGGCTGTAGAAATCATAACCGCACAAGACACAGTCCCGTAAAGATCAAGATTTCAAGCTATGGCACAGAAGAAGAAGCCAATATGTTATTATTGTAATAGTTTTTCATTTTTATTTTATTATCTTGTTATGAAGTGAAAAGAAATGTCAAGAAATAAAAATGGATTGTGTGCTCGACAAATCGCGCTGTAGATACGCGGAGAAAGGCGTTTGACCGTCACACGCGTTACACACGCTAATTCACGTGATAACACCGCGATACAGGCGCAGAACAAACGTGCTATGACCGTGCTCCACCCGCGATTACCCGCTAAAATTAACCACGCCCTAACCGCGGCCGTAGCACGTCGTTCCGTGTCTGTACCGCGTCATTACGTCGTGTGTACCACGTGTGCCGCCCGCTGTTACCTGTGGTCTAAAGTTTTGAGCAGCGCAACTTTTTTGCGCGGCCAACCGCGTGTGAATTTCTTGCCGCGTGTAAAGCACGGCTGTATCTCGTCTGTATCGCGATCTCAAAGCGTCCAACAGCGTCTGCTTCACGGGCAGAAATTTCTGGCCGTGATTCAGCCTCGATACGCCCGTGAAAGGCTGTGTGACCGGGCCTTAAGATACTCATTGGAGCACACGCTGTACAAGGCGGTAGCTAGACTTTCAAAACATGAGCTTGAGATATAAAGGAAATAAGTGGGATCGGATTTTGAAAAGGCCATGTTAGAAGCAAGACAATATGCTTTAAAATGTGAGAAAAAAGTTGCTGCAGCAGCCGCTGTGGCTGAAGAGTTGGTGGCTGCAGCTGGCAACAGTTCGAGGGACAGCAACTCCATATCACCACAAATAGGTGGAGAGAAAATGAGAGACTATGAAAGGGATCGTACTGTCTCATCACAGCATATTCCACCATCCCTTGGAGCAAAGGGAGTAACTCCATTTTTACACCCTCAAGGCTTTGGAGGAAATATTCTCACATAAATTCATCAATTGCACATGGGTAGACTTACGCTATTGAGAATCAATAGTAAACCAAAATCTGGTTCCCCGGCCAGAACCAAGAATCAATTAAACATTTCTCAGAATGAGAAGAATTACTCTTCAGCCAGATACACAACTAGCCCTGACAGTCCTAGGCTTAACATGCAAAATGCTGGTGCCTCAACCTTCAAATTAAATTGATTCATCCAAATATATGGATCCTAGAGAGCTGGTTAATAAGTTCAACGACCGGCCAACCAACCAGAAACTTTGCTTAGACCCACCTAATTCCAATGAATGCAACAAAATCATGAGTAATAATAGATCAGCGATCCTAATACCAGAGGTCACAGTTTCCCTGAAAACGGCTGCTTTTGATCTCCCAAAGTTAGGCCCCGGTGCTGACATCTCGTTTTTACTGGCAAGATGCATTATTAGAATCCACAAAGTGAGAAAGGAAGTCGAGGCCCCTCAGAATTATCCTTTTTCTCAGCGCTTAGATTTAGGGTCGGTTATTGTGGAACAAGTTTGCATCAAAAATGTTCATAATCCAACTGTGGACATATTTAGAACAAAGGTTTTGCAGAATGGCCGCCCGTCCCTTCTCACTCCTTCCCAGAAAAGCATTTGTTTGAAAGACAGAGACAGAGAGCTACGGCGGGGAGTTAGGGTGCAGTGCTCCACTGTATGGATTGAAACACATCCCGGACAAGCCATCGAAGTAACAGAGAAGGATCTCTTCAGGTGCCATGAAAATAATTTGGCTTGTTGTTTATCTGCGTTCAACAATTTAACTCAAACACGTAGAGGACACTGTACGGGATCATATTCAAAAAGACTTGAGGCTGTATTTGCTGCCAAAGGTGGATAAACAAAGTATTAAGCAAAGGCCGTGAATACTTATGTAAATGTGATTTCTTAGTTTTCTATTTTTAATAAATTCAAAAAGAGTTAAAAAAAAAAACTTTTTCACATTGTCATAATGGAGTATTTTGTGTAGAATTTTGAGATAAGAGATCAAATTAATACAATTTGGAATGAGGCTGTAACATAACAAAATGTGGAAAAAGTGAAGCGCTGTGAATACTTTCCGGATGCACTGTACATGACAAAAATTAAATAATTAAATGACAAAATAAATGACCAAATGACCTTGTATTTAGGTTTTATATTATTTGTTTATAAGTTCAATTATTTATATGGCACATATTTGTAGGTATCTATTTATTCATTTAAATATAATGTTTCTATACACGGCATGATCCACATTCTATAAGTGGCTTACCTGATATACTAACATAAGTTTGCTGGCAATGCTTTGATCAAATATTTGCAGTGGATAAGTTGTAAAGCTTGGCAAATCTTGTCTTTCAAAGAAATTTTACTGACCAAATATAGAAATGAAACGTGTTTGGACTTTCTTAGCCAAAGCTGTCACTCATTTGCAAGAACAAAAATGTTGCTTGGGCCAATCGTGCTTGCTGAAATTGATGGACAAGAATGGAGGATTTAATTTTTTTTTTGAACTACAAATGTGGCAACACGACTTAAATATTAGTGAAAATGTCTTGGTGGCTTGGAAGGCCGGGGAATGAGGTGACAGTGGAGAGCTGGGCTCACCTTGGCAAAGGGAAAAGATGAACCACTTTGCTAAATAAAACTATAGAAAAAACTATAGATCCTTTGCTGGTTTCAGAAAAAGACGATAATTCCCACCAATAATAAATGTTTGCGAGCCAAAACGATCCCAAGACCTTAAGTTAAGCATCTTCCTGGACCAAGGTAGGGCAGCATGGGGGGCGGCAGTAGGAGTGAGAGGGAGAAGGGAATGACTGGAAAAAGTAAAAGGATAAAAAAATGGGCAGGATGCAGAAAAAGAATAGGAGAAAAGCGTGGGAGGACCGAGAACGATTTGAGGATACAAAGTTAGAGCAGTAAGTTTTGGGAAACTTTGCACTTCTACGAGTATCTTTTATTCCCTATACTTTTAATTTTTTTTGAGTACATTTGAATAATTTTACTCTGCTACATTAGGCAATGAAGTTGTTACATGGGTACTTAATAATCGCCCTCCACGTAAGTACGTGTCTGTCTGCGCTCTACCATGTTCAACCAAACAATCGTAGCAGCCTTGTTATTTGACCATACTCAACTTTAGCAGGATTGTTTACAGATGAAACTGATCGAAAATATCGCTAAATAACAATACCTATTATGAAAATACAGAAGAGGAACAACACTGGTCTCACACCAAAAGCATATTCCCCTTAAAAAGGGTGGCAAACACCAGCTAGAAGATGCAATGTCTCCTTTGTTTGAGTTTATAGGCTAGCTTGTTATTCTACTTGCTGAGCCCGTTAAGCAAGTATTGCGGCTACTTGGTGCTACATGTGTTTAATTTATTCATGTCATTTGTATATTATATTTAGTTGTTTATAAAATCACTCCAAATTACGCTGAATATTTTATTCTACTTGTGATTTTTTTTCTTATTTTGGGGGGATTGGATGGAATTTGATAGTGTGATGATCTGATTGGTTGTTTGAAAAAAAATCAATAAATATGTTGCTACAGTTCGCAGTACTTGAGTATTTTTTTTACCAAACACTTTTTTACTTTTACTCAAGTAAGTATTTGGATGGTTTAATTTAGTTCTACTTGAGTAATATTATTCTGACGTAACAATACTTTTACTAGAGTGCAATTTTTGGCTAATCTACCCACCTCTGGTTGAACCGGTATCGTTTCCCAGGGCCTGCCTGCTTACGCTGACTTTCCAATTTGGAATCTGGTTGGTTAACCAACCATTACTTATCTTTGCCTCTAAGTGTCTGATCCTAGCAACAAGTAATTGCTGAAATGTGATTGGGTAATTGCTTGAATATGAAAACACACATCTCAAAGCAGCACAACCAGGGAGAAACAGTGACAATTTTGAACTATTTAATTAGTATTCATGGACAAGTATAATTTACAAAACGCAATTAAGATATTTTTAGGGTAGCAGAGAAGGCTTTGCAGTCCTGCTGTCCCATCATCGGGAAAAACAAGGAACACATTGAGGATGGGGAGGGCATTGAGAATAAAATTGGGGTGGGTACAGAAAATATAGGTGAAAGGATGAATTTAAGGAAGGCAGGATGCCAATCGAAGAGGTGAAGAGAGAGGTAGATTAGAAGCTCTGTGCAAGGATGCCCTAAAATGGGTGAAATTCTTAAGTGTTACTGAATGCATCATAGGCTTAAGTTGTGGTTTTTAGAAATTGTCATTTCAATTGTACACAATGAAAAAATCTTTATGATTTCTCTTCTTGCTCTTGTCTCCCAGTCCAACTGACTGTCCGGCATCTGTCATCTGGAATGCAACACAGTCATAAACGTAGGCAGGAAAAACTATGAAACATTACAAATGGAGGCGGGGCTGTCAGAAAAAGCCATAATGGCGTACCTACTTGCAGTCCGCTCCCTATGGCAAACTCCACACCACACCAACAGGTTTAAGGTCAGCATTTTGCTATTGGATAGCAACCTATTTGAATGCAAACTCCAAAAGAAGCCACATGAGCAAATATAAGGTCTTACCCATGTGGACACATTATCGGCAAATTGGTCTCAAACACCTTACAAAGATGAGAAATTGTGTTGATTAAAGAAAATTGATCAAGGAAGTTTGGTGTCTGTGTAACCGATTAAAGTCAAAAGGGTGGTGGGATATATTTAAGATTTGGCTACAAGCTGAGCGCCGTGCTGATGGAATGTTGAACATTTTTAAAATGCATACAGTCTAGTGCAGGAATGACAAATTAAAATACCCAGAAGGACAACAAACTAAATTTGCTGCAAGACAGAATTGCTCAGTTTACCAAAACATCACTCCATTATCTGCACTGCTTATCCTCAGTAGAGTTGTGTAGGTGCTGTCGCCCATCTCAGCAATCTTCAGGCAGTGGGCAGGGGGCACCCTGAACTGGTTGGCAGCCAGTCGCAGGGCACACAGGGACCAACAATTTGCTCGCTCACACCTAGGGACAATTTGGACCGGCCAATTAACCTGACATGCATGTTTTTGGAATGTGGAAAGACACCCACGCAAGCACATGGAGAACATGCAAACTCCACACAGGAAGGTTTGATCCCATAACCTCAGAACTGTGCCGCGGCCACGCTAACCACTCATCCGCCTTGCCGCCTTATTAAAACATATAAAAATCATGCACATCACCTTTTGAGCCAAAGCAAAACACTTCCATCATAGAAAAATCACATGTGATTACCATACAAAGGATATCATTTTTAAATGGTAAACAGCAAACAAATGTTGTCCTTTGAAAGTGTCTTGTGCTGGTCTTTGAGCCAACCCATCACTGCTTTCAAATCTTAAAATGAGAAAAACACCTTTGGAATTAGTTTTTTTCATTCTCATGGCTCTTATCTGCAATTATCCCTGAGCCCCTTCAACTAAAAAGTAAATACTAATTCATACAATACTATGAAATTAAATACAAAACATGTTGTTTTAATTCTTTAATCGTTTTCCATATTCTCAGACATTCGACACAGCATTCCTGGAATGTATTCCTTCATCACCTCAGAAAACGCAGGTTTGCCTTTAATATCCTTGAACATGTTCCCAGCTTCCACCTTACGTTTAGCTAGTGGCAGACAGTCCAGTTTAAACCTACGCCTTTACTGGGGCTGAAGGGGCACGGACAACACAAACAACACATTGAGCCCAAAGATGAGTGGATAATAAAGACTAAAACAAATCGGATCGGCTCAGGACGGGCTTGGGCACGGGCTTAATATCTTACCTCTAGGCTGAAATTATGTACAAAGTTGTTTCCCGAATGTGAAAGGCTTGCTTGCCTCAGAGTTGTCCGACCTTTAGCTATAAATCAACCCAACAGTATTTTTCCATGGGCAGCTTGGTATTTTCGACTTTGACGGCTGATGGCAAATCATATTTTGTGAAACTAGTGACATTTTACAACTCCTGCTCGCAGGTGCTCATACCGCCAACTTGGATTTTGATTGGCTAAACCAACAGCTTTCCGGAAGACTGATTTTACAGGCCAGGGCCTGCAGAATTTTTTGTGAAGGCCTCTAGGTAGATTTCTGAGCCTAGCAAGAACAAGTAGTTCAAATGTGATTGGTTGAATACTTACGTATAAAAGTACACACTTGGAAGCGGCGCAACCAGGGAGAATCAATGAAAGGAAGCTGGCAGATGATTTAGAATTATTTTTGTAGGTATTGATGGAGGAAATATAATTAACACCACATGATTCAGATATGGGGCGGCATAGCAGCGCAGTGGTTAGCGCGTCCGCAGCACAGTTTTGAGGTCAGGGATCAAATCCAGCCACCAGACTTCCTGTGCGGGGTTTGCATGTTCTATCAGTGCTTGCGTGGGTTCCCTCCGGCCATTTCGGTTTCCTTCCACATTCCAAAAACATCCCTGTCAGGTTAACTGGTCGGTCCAAAATGTCCCGAGGTTTGAATGAGCAAGTGAATTGTCTGTCTCTGTGTGCCCTGCAATTGGCTGGCATCCAGCCCACTGCCCGAAGTTGGCTGGGATGGGATCCAGCACCCCCGCAACCCTACTGAGGATAAGCCATGCAGATAATGGATGGATGATTCAGGCATGTTTAGGCCAGCACAGAAGACCTCGCGGGTCCTCGTGGCCCAACACTGCGTTTTGCCATTTTTTGGGAGGAACACCTAAGAGTTCACCTCTGCTCTGGCTCCTGTTGAATAATTAAGTCACCTACTGCACTGCAGTGAAGTTGCAGGTCAGTGCTGTTTTGTAGGTTATGAGGTGCAAAACCTTGTTCAACTTCACTTTGACATAAATTGTTATGAGAATCTACAAAAGAGGACTTTTGTGTCAACTGACAAGCAGCACACATCAACCCTCTCATCTAAAAAAGTTGTCAGACAACCCCTAAAAATGATGAACATAATAAGAACGGTGTCACCAAACAGGTTGTTACAATTTACCAAAGCTAGCATGGTGACGCCCCCTCCACCCAGCGATGATGCCCTCCCCACCCCAATCCCCCCTGCTTACGGCACAATTACCACTAGGCCGTCTCCCCGCACCACAAAGTCTGGAATTGATCTTAGCGCAATTTATTTTAGGACACGGTCTCCCTCTGGGGGGATTACGCGGATTACGGCAATGTTATGACCGTCATATTAGCACTCTTACACTAAGACACGCATTAACCTCCATTTTCAACGTACTTGAGACCTAGCAACCTTCAAACATTTATTTAATCGAGTCGCCCTCCCTGAACTTCATTTTGTCTCAGTTGTCACCAAATTGAAAGTTCGGTTCAAAAACATACCTGTCAATTAATAAATTTTCCTCATATTTTGTGCTTTTGATAATTTCTAATTGTGCATGGAGTATAAAGTATTTTGTATTGAAAAATCAATAAATGTATACATTTTAATTTTTTTTTTTTTCGTCAGACCGATCTCGTCTTAATTTTTCGGCTCAAATATGGATCGTCTCGGTCACTGGTAGCAGAGGACAACGTCATCTTATATTGCTAATGAAGATGAAGTCTGTGAAATCATGTACTGCTACGTAGAATAAGCAAAACTAAATTCACTGCAAGTGGTGATTCTACACTAAATTACTCCTTGGGCGAGACCACCTCCAAATAATGTGCGTCTTTTAGAAGACGAGCCGCCAACTATTACCTCTTTTTTATAGTACTAATACAGAGATTATTATTATCTCCCCTTGTTAAAGGTGAAGTGTCCCCAACGCCGCGCCTTCCTTACGCTTTTCCACGTCTCAGCCTCAGTCTCTCCGCACACCTTCGCAGCAAGCGGGGACGTCAACACTTGACAAAAGGCGAAGTCATGTTGTTTCATAATACAAAACCGCTTTGCGGCGCGCATTCATTGTAATTGTTTTTTTTTGTTTTTGGGGAAGATTTTGTGCCAGCCCCCCTTATGTCATAGTCAAATTGCCGCCCCGTGCAGCTGCCCACCTCCTGTGCCTAAAACTGCGACTAAATACCTATTAACCTATATGTTTTCCCCTTTATTTTATAGTTTTTTTGGGTCATTTCAAATTGTGTATGATGTATAATGATTTATCTCTGTCATCTCTCTCACTTGTAGGAGAAAAGAGTCATTGCCGATTGCTCGTAGATTGTTGCTGTCATGATTACCGATTAGTAACACCTGTGCCCGCTCATTTGGCGGCAGTCCTGTCACTCTTCGGTTGTCAGTCTGTCAGCGAACATCTGTTGTTACAAGGCAAGCATTTTGACCCTGACTCCCACCTGTCCCGTTTTTGCACCAATTTTTCTACCCTTCGGTTCCTGATCTCCCCGTTTGTCTCCGTCTCCGACCTGTTTTTTGATCCAGACCACGTTTGCTTTCCCATCCCGGCCTACGACCCGTTTTTGATCCCGACCACATTTTTGCTTTACTGTCTCGGCTATCGACCTGTTTTTCTGTCCTTGACACTGCCATCTCCTGCTACGGAAGATCTACTTTCGTATTCGGATCACAATCCGATTGCATGAGCGTCCTGCTTCACGTGTCCAGGGAGCACCGCATCGCGGGCGCTGCCCTTCCTCTTTTCATTAATAAACTTGTGTTTAACGCTACGCATTTGGGTCCTGATTCCGTTCTGGTCGTGACAGTCGTGGTGTTCTACCTTGTCCGTCGTTTTGTGAGTAAATAGGTGCCGCGTTGTGTTTGTACAGTTTATTGTTGCTTAATAAAGGGGATTGCAATCATTAATAAGGGGAGCAATTTCCTGCAGTTTGCAAATAATCTATTCCAAAATAATTATTTGTATTGTCTATTTTATATATAAAATGAACTTGTTTACGAATATTATCTTTTCATTTATTTTATATATTTTGTTTTACTGTGAGTATAAAGAGGCTCCGTTGTGTTTGTAAGGTTTATGACCCCTTAACGCAGGACATTTCAATCATTAATAAAGAGAGCAGATAACTGAGGTGGTCAAGTATGCAATACCATTAATTGTTTTGGATAGAGAAAGAGGAATACATGATTTTGTTTTCATTTAATCTTTTTTTTACAAAAAGGTTTTTTTAAATGTATGATGAAGACGTTCTTCCAGTATAACATAAATATAAAAATAAAAATGGTAATATTAATTTGATTCCTTCCTGACCTCCCTGGCAGCTGTGATGCATTTGAGACGCGCTGGCGCGTAGGAAGGACCTGCGTGGGCAGCGGGCCAGCGTCTCGTTGGCTGCCGGCAGGTGCACTTTCTAAAAGGTGCCCCACCCCCGTAATGAGCGCTAGCAGAAATGAAGCAAGCGCCCGGGCTGGGGTCGCGGGGGGGGAGTTGGTGGGCGCCTTCGCCACCCGTCACGGCCGCCGCTCATATCGGGTCGAGGCAGTTCGCCCGTGGCGCCTTTGATGCAACTGCGAAAAAGGAGACATAGGTCCAGCTGAACAAAAGCGCACCGTGACCAGTCCATCCATTATCTGCACCGCTTATCCTCAGTAGGGTCGCCGGGGTGCTGAAGGCTATCTTCGGGCGATGGGCAGAGGACACGTTAAACCGGTTGCCAGCCAGTTGCGGGGCACACAGAGACAGACAGCTCACTTGCTCATTCACACCCAGAGACAATTTGGACCGGCTAATTAACCTGAGGGTGTCCGGAGGAAACCCACGCAAGCACGCGGAGAACATGCAAACTCCACATAAGAGGTTCGATCTCATGACCTCAGAACTGTGGCGCACACGCGCTAACCACAGCGCCGCCGTGCTTCCCACCGTGACCAGTGTTACTGAAAAATAAAGTAAAAAGTTACAGTTCTTACTTAATTTAAAAAGTAATTGTGTTACTTCCAGATTACTGAGGCCCAAAAGCAGCGCGTTACTCTGAAAGTTACTTTCTCGTTACAAATTGGCGTGTATACTTTCATTGAAACCGCCGCTTTAAAACTGCTTTAAAAGAGCCTCATAATAAAAGTGAAGGAATAAATTGTGTACACCAAACTGGAAGAAATCAAGCCTTCATATATCTGTGGCAGACTTGAGTATTCATTAGTGCTTGTGAACTAACCCTTTGCCGAGACACTCCGTATCCATTTAGGCTTCAAACCACTCAAATATTTCCTTCTCCACTTCTCTACTGTCTGCGACATTTTCTTTTTTTGCTCCAGGAATAGTGTACTGCAAACATAATTTTACAAATAAAAACACCAAATTTCAGCCCCCTTATACCATAAATACTATGCTAATGTTTTCCCCATTTATTTTTTTGTTAGTTTTTTGATATTGTATCAGGGGGACCCCCTCCATGTAAAAGGACAATGCCAAGTACTATGAGGTAAATTGGTATAGTCAAGTCAAGTCACATTTATTTGTATAGCCCTTAATCACAAAAATGTCTCAAAGGACTGCACAACCAATACTTATGACACCATCGCCTGATCTTAAACCAAATTGCGGGCAAGGAAAACCTCAAAACCTCAGTGTAAGGAAAAAAGAAACCTAGAGAAGGGGCCTCACAAGTGGTAACCCCCCCCCTCCAGGATGACCAGGGTGGAATAGATTTAGCATTGGGTCACAGTACACAAACATAGTAAGCGTCAAAAAAAGAGAACACTATACTACTACACACCAACACCAATAATTCATATAAACACCTAGAATAAAGCTTACCCTGTAGAGAGCAACAAACTGCAACCAAAAATCTAAAGATGCTATCGTTCCTGAACAAAAACATGTAAATCTGTTGTCACTATGGCAACGGAGCCAATGAAAGACAATTGACACTTTATTTTAATTGTTGGCATTATGTTCAAAATATGAATGGAAAGTATTTAGTCATCCAATTTACATTGTTATACTGTATTTCGATGTGTTTGTGGGCGCCTTCTGGTTGAGGCAGTACGCCCGCGGCGCGTTTGTTGCTGCTGGGAAAAAAAAGAGAAGCAGATTTAGCTGAACAAAGGGCAACCGTGACTGTCTTAACAACAGGAAAATAAATGCAAAATATTGTTTGCCAGCGTACTAAACATACCCTTATGATGTGTTTTGTGGGGGCAGATGAGTTGTGTAGGTAATGCATACTTTTGTTACTATGGAAACCACGGGTTAAGCAAAGGCTACCTAGCCAATTTGGCAATACAGTTGTGCCCTGAAATACATGTTTTCCTCATTTTATCTATTTTTTTGGGTGGCAGTGATTGCTGAGGTATGTTTAAGTGTGAGTGTGTGCACACTCTCAAGCAAACTTTTGAAAAATATAAATGTATGTTTATAAAAATGTAAACTAAAACGATGTTCGGGTCACGGATCCCTTAGCGGACATAGCCGCCGGGGTGCCACTTCCTGTGGTGTGTCTTGGGCAAGTACAGCCTGGCGGTGCCCATCCCTCTCCAGGATGTTTCTATGAGTAGGGCTTGGCTCCCTCACATGAAACCAATATTACTGACTTCTATGGTAACTGGTGGCAAGAGAAGCCTCCGGATCTGACTCAGATACAGTACCTTCATCATCTGGTCACCATTGTTTTTCGGTGTAAAGCATCTTCCCGTTCTTTAGAGTTGACCCGGACCTCCGCTTACTCGATTTTTAATGTAATTTACTGATGATTGGTTTTCAAAAAAGTAACCTGCCTTTAAAAGTGACTTTGAATGTTACTTTACCTGTTTCTGGATTTTAAAAATAATTAACTTTACAGATTACTTGATTTGAAATGTATTTATTTATTGCTGATTTTTTTTATTCTTAACGGATTCTTCACCGATGACTGTATTTGAAAAGTAACTTACTTTAAAGATGATCATTTTTGTACGTTTTTGGCTACCTGCAGAAACACTATAATTTTATTTTTAACAACTAAATATTACACACGGTCCCTTTAAGAGAACTCAACTACAATTGAGCTCTCTATTGGTAACCAGCAATCACCTCCCTGCTCTGTCAATGCACCTTGATCTGTTCTACCTGTCTCTTCTTGTTTACAACCAGCTGATCTGAATTCCTTGCCAATCAAGTTCTCTATTTAAAGCCCTGCCTTACAGCCTACCTTTGTCAGATCGTCTGCAAAGCCTACACGCAGAACCTGTTTGCACTTCTGACTCTGAACCCGTTTGACCCTTCTGACTTCTCTTCTGCCCCGGTTTTCCAGATTCGTGTTTTACCGACTCCAAGACCTGCCCCACCAACCTTGTTGTTCGGTTTCATCTTTGTTCCACCTTTCAAGCCATCTTCCTTAAAGGTCGTCCTTTATGGGCGGCATTACCTCAGGAGGTAGAGCGCTCGACTTGGGATCAAGAGGTCGCAGGTTCGATTCTCGGTTTTTCCGTGTTATATGTCGAAGGGTCCTTAAGCAAGACACTAAATCCCTAATGCCCCCAATAAGCAGGTAGGCACCTTACATGGCTGACTCCCTATTGGTGTGTGAGTGTGTGAATGGGTAAGTGTAAAGCGCTTTGACTTGAAAACCACTATATTAATGCAGAGCATTTACATTTAGTCCCAAATCTCCAGTTCAATATTTCTCTTCACTCCAAGACCCTCTCTCCCATTTTACCCATCCCTAAATAAACTTTCTTAACGTGTCACAATTGTGGTCCTCGTCTGTCTGTTCCGTGACATAGACAGTAGGATATTTACTTCTGATCTATATGTATCATTTACTTGTAAAACATTTTCTTGTATTTTTCTCCCAGCCTTCCACAGGATTTGTGTTTTTTTTTTGGGGTACCTGTAGCAGTAAAACGACTGGCAATTATGTCCGCTCTATATATGAGGCTCATGTTTTGTAAAATCTATCTATCTATCTGCCTTGGTCATATCCCTTAAGAGGGGTGACCGACAGCAATACAAACACATACGATAACAAAGAAAATTCAAAAGGGAAAAAAATAGCAAATAAACACACACACTTTTGGACCATGGCCAACCCAAATGCCCAAACACCCAAACAAGTTAGGCACATCGGCACCTAAGTTGGTCATGCTTTCGCCCCTCCAGATGAAACGGGACACAAGAAAGCGGCCATGTCGTCCGGGTCAGGGTGACACAACACACTCTTTTGTTCAACTGTAGGGCCCGAAAGCTTTCACTGGTTTACCCCTGCCGCATCATACAAGTGCCCTGCCCATCCGTAGAACGCGTCCAAACATCCCACTATCCTTTTACTCACCTCTCAACCCGTTCAGCCCTAGCTTCCACTAGATTTAGACCATCCATCCACGTCAATTGTGGCCCTTCTCTTGGTCTCCTTCCATTGACTTCTGCTCTGTAGATGCTCTTCAACATTCGCTCCTCATACATCCTCTCCTTGTGTCCAAACCAACCAAGTACTTTCTTATCCACACGCTTGCTTACTTCCACGACTACTCCAGTTCTGTCTCTCACAATTTAATTTCCCAATATATCCAATCTCTTCACTCCTAACATACTCTTCAAACACTTCATCTAAAAAATATTTAATTTCCTTCTCAAATATGCATTCAGGGTCCAAGTCTCTGCACCATACAACACAGTCGGCACAATCACACTCTCATACAGTCCCCTCTTAAAATTCATACTCATACTCTTGTTGCTCATCACTCTCCTCAGAGCACCCAAAACCTTGCTTCCTTGATTCACTCTGTGCAATACCTTGCACTCCATTCAGCCAACTGCAGCCACATCACAACCCAAGTACAGTGGAACCTCGGTTCTCGACCATAATCCGTTCCATTTCTTTGTACGAAAACCGATTTGTACGATCACCAAAGTCCCTTTTTCCCATTAAAAGTAATGTAAAATTGTTTTAATCCGTTCCAACACCTTAAATGTTTACCACGAAAGTAAACATGAAGCTAACCCAGGCTAATCGTACGTTCGCGTTAGCGTAATCTTCCGTACGAAAGATTACGCTAACATGAACGTGTAAAAATAAAAAAAATCAGGCCGTTTACACGTCATTTAGCACCCGGGTCTCCACAACAAGTGATAAGCAGTTAAAGGATAAAGAAAAGAATTATGAGTAGGATTTCTTACCTTAGCGGTTGTCTGCAGAAGCCATGCTGTATTCCTGAAAGAAGGGAAACTCGCACACCTTCATATTTTCTTATTATTTCTTTCTTAAATGCAATAGTTGTAGGCACTACTCTTCTTTTTTCACCTGTAGCAACTTTGCTGCTTGCACCAACCTTCTTCGGAGGCATAATTAGGAGTTAAAACACTCCCTTCACCGCTTTTGAAAAACGAAAGCAGAGAAGGAGTGCGTGTTGCCGTGACAACAGTTCTTCACGAGGGGTGGGGGCAATCCACACTCGTACGCCGCTCAGCATCGCCCCTAGCGTACCGGCGTTCGAACTCCGATGTTTTGAACGAAAAGCGAAGCAAGAATTTCTCAAAATGTTTAGTCAAGAACCGATTTGTTTGAACTGAGAGGCGTTTGAAAACCGAGGTTCCACTGTACCTAAAGCTTTTAACTTCTTCCAGCACTTGTCCATGCAGCCTTATTTCTAACGTCATGCCCACTTCATCACGTGAACACTTCATCACCTTACTCTTCCCAGGTTTTTCTTTTTCGAACTAAGACTATTTTAAAAATGCACTTTTATATGATAATAAATGCACTTTTTCTGTATTGTTTGCATCAATGTTGTTTTTGATTAGTGAAGTTATTTTACCACAACGATGCGCGGAATAATACACACTGTGCCCTTAAGAGTTTATCACCGTTTTTTAACTAATTGTGAAATTGTTGATGTTTCGGCGAGTAACTGTGTTTAAATGGATATACTCTAGGTTGTAATTTCTATGTTTGTTTTGCATGTTAATTTGATTTTTTTAATTTAACTGGAAATTTTGACACATCTACTAAGTAACAAGTGTCAGCCCTGTAAACAAACCCCAAGTTATTGTCAACAGAAAAACACCATTTATCAACAGTGTGTTCGGGTGCATGTGCGTGAGCGCTTGCAAGCGTAATTAGCAATGAGTCGTTTGATGTAACAAATGTTCCATTAATTGTGACAACTTTTTGTGTCGTCTTTGCTTTTGTTTGCTTAGCGAAGCTTTGATTGCTTCTTCTTTTGTCTTTAGAATGTGTTGTATCTTTTGTTTGACGGTGTGTGTGTGTGTGCGCGCGCGAACCCTCGGGGATGGATCTCTGCGATCTTATCAAATGTTGTTTGTTTTGTCTGCTTTTAATTAATTTGCATGGTTGGCAACAGGTGACATTAGCAGCATATCACTCTGTATTCCAATATAATCATTCATTCATTTTATAATTGCTTTGTCTCACCAGGGTGATGTCCAAGCCTTTCCCAGCTATATTTGTCTCAGTCTTTGAAAAATGTAAATGAAACAGATAATACAGATAAATTCCCATCTATCATCATTTCAAACATTTAGTAGGGTTGGGCAATACTGGGAATTGTCCTATCTATCTCAAGTAAATACATGATAACATTGATTGATACCAATCCAATACCATTACTTTTTGTTCTGCAATGTCATGATCATTGAATAGTTGAACCCCGCTACTTGAGTTGGTTTATATTTACGATAAACAAAGCACAACTATTTAAGGAACTTAAATTGTTTCATTTTTTAGATAACTACAATGCAAACCTGAACAGTATAGAACATACATTAAATCTCATACCTTAAGGATAAATTTTATCGTTTTGAAGTAGAAAAGGTTGACCTATGTGAATTGTATGGATCCGAGGAGAAAATGTTTTGAGGGCGGGAGGCTATTATAAAATGTGCTTGGGTGAATTGGGTATTTGAGGTGGTGCGTTTAAATTAAAATGAGTGACGTTCAGGTGAGCATAAAATATATGTTATCTCATTTTCACATTATTTATATTTGTAGTACCAGACGACTATCATTCGTCTTGAAAGATATAAATAATCGCAAAAAAAACGTGATTTGGGATTTTGAAGGATACATAATAAATACATTGTACATTTCATGATGTTATAGTGTCATTGTCAATCATCAATTTGAATAGTGGCCACATGTATTCAACGTTTGTCACTTACAATGCTGGGAAAAATACAACAAAACTGTACAGTGATTTTTTTTTAACTAAAAAAGGTGTGCACGTTGTACACAAATGAATACTGTATTTCCTTCGCACTCTTCTCACCTTTTTAAGCCCTGTCCCTTTTTTCAAGCCTAATAAAAAATACATCGATATATTTCTAGTACAACTGTTTCAGAACAAAAGCCGAGCTAAAAAATAAGCAGCAATGTAACAAAAAATACAAATATAACAATGTCAACATTATAACAATAGAGCTTCCATTGCACAATCTTTTGAAGATAAGTATAGAAAATAATCAAAATACTCCTACAACATAACTGTTTCAGAACAACAGTCAAGTGAGTCAAACCCCAAAAAATCTGCAATATAACGAATAAGCCCTTTTGTTGTGATGTCATTGCGAAAACAGATTAAAACATTTTTGTTGAGGAACAGTAACATGCTCACATTTTTGGTTGTAGCTTGTTGGCCTCTGTAGTGTGAACTTTTCATGTGTTTGTATAAATTTGCCACTAAAACAGACCACTTTACAAAAACACCTGACATTTTCCTATTTGCACTTTCTATTTGCATCTAAGCTTCTGGTAGGGGTCGGCACATATATGCGGGCCTCTTATTGGTATGGCAGGCATGATGCAGCATAAGGAAAGGTAGGGAAAAATACTAAAGTGTCACCTACTCAGGGATAAACTGAGGGTTGAAGGAGAGAAGGGCTTCGCTATCGACATTGAAAAGTGGCAGTTTAAGAAAATTGGTGGAAGAACGACAATAGCATTGATCCGATCCAAGTATTTGCTTGGTACCGATAATATCCAAATGTGGATCAATCCGCCCTACCCTAACTTTTAGTGGTTGAAAACTGCTTGCCTGAAAGGATGAACATGTTGCACTAAAATGGAATTTTAGGTTTACGATTAAATAACCTAAATAAGGACACCAAGCGCCTGCGGCGGCTAACAGGTTAGCATTAGCACTTGAAAATAATTTTCTGCCGCCTCTACATCTCTGGGGACATTTTTGAATAGGAGGGTTATTATTAGTCTTGCGGATGGAACGCTTGTTATCTCATTAGCGTAGCATTGTGCATGGCTAATTGAACAGTCTTGAATAATAAACCTGCTCGGGTTCTTTTTTTGTTCTCTCAGATTGGACGTTTCGCTTCTGTCGTTTTATTGTGCTCTGATGAATCAAAGCTTACTTCAGAAAAAGCTTATGCGCCATATATTTAAGAACACGCAATACTTCTCTTTGTTTTGTCATGTTTATCCAAGTACTTGCTTTACTTTCTTTTTTAATTATATCATTTTCTGTTTTCTATTTGAAAATAAGCAGAAAACATTACTTGGCTAGAAATTTGAAATAAATTTTGTCCATTTTGCCTTTTTGGTGAGTTTGTTACAACAACTAAATAAGCTCAATCTTAATACAGGTAGCGTTATTCTTTGCCATCTGGGGGGAAATTTGAACTCAGTTAAACTTGATATGTATTAACCTTTATTTCAATAAATCTATGCTCAGATAAACAATGTGTCATGATTGACCATTGCCCTCACCTGTGCCCGCGTGTTTTGCGCCAGCTTATCCTCGTTGCCTGATTGGTTCCCCTCCTATTTAAACTCAACGCTTCCATTCACTCCTTGTTAGTTCGTCAGCAAACCTCCGCACATGCAAGGCAAGCACTCCAACCGCGCCCCGGTCCCGTGAGCTCCCTACTCCTCCTGCCCAGCGATGGCCGGATTGCTGGCTCTTGCTTTCCCGTACCTGACTTCTCAGCTTCCGCAATAAAGTTTGTTGTAAAACGTGACGCGTTTGGGTCTACCATCTCTTCTGGTTCTGACACAATGAAAAAATTAAAATGTCTGTGCACTTAACTTAAAAAAATAAAAGAGAGAATATTTGTTGTTGTATTATGAATTAGGGAATGCAAAATTATTTGTTGTCTAAACAGTGTAAACAGGAAAATGTTGGAGAGAGGGCCCCCAAAAACATTTTATTCCCCAAACACAGTAAGGTGGGGTCGCTGTATCCTGGGTGTCTACTGTAATGTCTTGGTAAGCAGGAAAGAAGATATAATTTCACAAAACACAATGAATGCCCCCAAAACCTTGCAGTTCTTGGTTTTTTTTTCATGCAATGAAGGGAGCCCCAAAAACATCTTATTCCTCACTGCAAAATGATGACGTTGTAAGGTGGGTTCATTGTATCCAGCGGCTTTACATTCTTGATGTGCTAGTCAGGGGAGAACATACAATTGCACACCAAATCCAGCAGTTTTTGTATGGGTCCATGTGGAGAATAAATAAAATGGTTATTTAATAGTGATATAGGATCTATTATCAGTATAGTCACATCCTGCTGCCCATCATAGCCAAGTTCCAGCTCATCTCTGAAGAGCAGTATGATGCTTTGCACCGAACAGCAACGGCGAAAGGATGATGAAGGTGCTATATCTGGTTGCGATCAGGAGGCTTTTGATAACCGTAGTAATCAGTACCATCTGTTTCTTGTGGGGGAACAAACCCCGACACCAAAAAACAGCCTGAGAAGGGATGGGATCTGCTAGGCTGTACTCTGTGAAGACACACTATAAAAAGTGGTGCCTCGACAACCCTGGTGGTTAAGGGATCATTGAACCATGATGAATTAAACAGATACTGTGATTAAAAAAATAACATCTTTGTAAATATTGTTGTTTTCCAAATCAACATAAGGCACAAAAACGTAAAGATACAGTCATATAAAACGTTTGGGCCCTCTTGATCATTTTCAGGGATTTCCTTCATAATTCATTGGTTGTTCAGGTCAACAATTGCTGTTGAGTATATCCTATAGCAGACAAACACAGTGATATTTGAAAAAAAGTTTGTAGAATTTACAAAAAGTGTTCAATATTACTTAAACAAATGTAGGCTTATGGATAATTTTGGGAAACCCAACAGAAAATGACCTCAATATTTAGTAGAGCCCCTTTTGTGGTGATAACACCATCTAATCACTTCATAAAGCTTCCAATGAGGGTTCTAGATTCTGATTGAAGTTATTTTGACTATTATTTTTCTGATGGAACATCTCTGGTTCCATCAGGTCTGATAGTTTCCGTGCATGGACCCACTTTAAATCACACCACAGATTTCAATAACAACCAAGTCTGGGGACTGAGACAGCAATTCAAGAATGTTGTACTTGTTATGAAATGAAATGATCTGCATTTATATAGCGCTTTTCAAGTCAAAACTTTCCAAAGCGCTTTACAATGTGCTTCACATTAAGCAGTGTTCAGAATCGTTGTCTTGTAGAAGTATCGAGACCAAACATCGACTTTGCCACTCATTCTTGAATATTACTTGTGAGTATCTGCTGATACTGACTGGAAACGATGCGGCCGTTACCGTAAACATTATTGACAGTACCTGCACTGGCCATAAAGCCCAACCAAATTTTACTGTGGGTAGCAAGTCTTTGTCATCCACTACGCATACCACCCATTGTCATGTCCAAAGTAACTCGATTTTAGTCTGCTTGAGGTATAATAAAGGACATTTAGACAAGCCGTCTCCATTTAAAAATAAGATGCTGTTGACTGATACACCATGACTGAGTTATATCGACATAACCATGGGCATGGCATGACAAAGAACACAGCATTCCAAGACAAACACGTACTACCCAGAGTAAAATTGGGTAGTGGTTCCATCATGCTGTGGGGCTGTGAGACTAGTGCATATCTAACATAAATAATGATCCAACCAAACAATAAATGATAAAGGAAAATATTGAAAATAAACAGGGGATGCCCAAACCTTTTTTCATATGACTTAGTTTGCTGTAAAAAATACAAATATACAAATTGCGGTTGACTGTATAATGTGCATTGAGTATTCTCAAGTAGCTCAACTAACATTATATGAGTTTGCCTTGGCTTAGGATTTAAGACACACATTATTTGTCCATTCTTGTTTGTGTATTTTTTTCATTTGAAAACTTAATTTTCTTTGAGAGTGGTCTTGTTAGAATTTTTACCGGGGCTAAACCTCGCTCGCTGAACGTTTTTAGCCAGATCAAAAAGGTCTTCCACCTGCAAGCACTATGAGAATGCGCTAATGCAAAGAAAAAAAAATGACCATGAAAGGTGAAGTTAATTCCTTTTATATCCACTGTTAAGAAGATGATAATTTTAAAGAATGAGAACAAGCTATGTTCAAATTAACTTACAATTTTATGAAAGAGATGTTTATATGAGTATAACATGAACCCCTTATCTTAGCTCAAACTAAGTATTGTTAGCAGCTATTATTTTTTAATACCATGTTTTAAATAATGTATTAATAACATGAATTATTAACACAATAGTGGCAGCACGGCGGCGCAGTGGTTAGCGCTTGTGCGGCACAGTTCATGTCATGGGAACCTGTCGTGGGTTCAAATCCAGCTCCAGACTTTCTGTGCGGAGTTTGTATGTTCTCCCCGTGCTTGCGTGGGTTTCCTCCGGGCACTCCGGTTTCCTCCCACATTCCAAAGACATGCATTTCAGGTGAATTGGCCGGTCCAAATTGTCCCTAGGTGTGAATGAGCGAATGAGTTGTCTGTCCCTGTGTGCCCTGCGATTGGCTGGCAACCAGTTCAGGGTGTCCCCTGCCCACTGCCCGATGATTGCTGGGATGGGCTCCAGCCCCCCGCGACCCTACTGAGGATAAGCGGTACGGCTAATGAGATGAGATGAGATGAGATTAACACAATAGTTGACTCCCTTAACCACCAGAGTCATAGGGGCCCCATGTCCTGTGGTGTGTCTTGGGCAAATACAGCCTGATGGCTCCTATCCCTCTCCAGTCCAACATCATTTTTCATCCGTGTTAGGCAAATGTGCTAACCAGCAGTATAGAATTAACATCAAAATTAAAAATCTATTGATCTAAAAAGTTCTAATTATCATTAGATACACCAAAGAATTGTTTGCCTCGTGTTGCTTTTTTGCATTTCTATATATCTTTCAGGACGACTATCTATTTTCTCCACTCTCCAAAATTCCTCTCTGGGACTGAGTAAAAATAGTATGATAATGACATAATATCTAATGCATTTTAGTATGCCTTCTATGTCACTGCTGGTCGAGTTGTTTGGATTTGACACTCTCATATCCATGGCCAGGGTCCAATTCCCATTGCATACAATGTTTTTGGTTTTTTTTTGTGACTGTGTTCAGCGATTTATTTTGACTGATCAATCATTACACTAATAAAGTAATATATTACCGTACAACGTTGTGTATGTCAGGCACTCAAACTTTAAATTATTTGTATGTACAAACAAGCTTGTTTTACACATTTGAACTGCTTACGCCCTTACCACCCTGGGTACACCTGATCTCGGGAAGCTCAACAGGGTCTGGCGTGGTTAGTGATCACATGGGTGATTGTCTGGGAATACCAGGTGCTGCAGGTAGTTTATTTGGCGCATGATGCACTACGTCATCAATGATTGTACCCCTTGGTAAAATTGGTGAAAACGAATTTCCCTAAGGCGACCAAAAAGATTGAATTATTAATTATATTTTATTTCTTACGTTTCTGAAAACCTTCGTTGTTAAGCATTACAACTGCAAGCCACGATATTTGTTGCTTAGCCTTTTCATTACAAAGCAATGCCCTCGTTTGAACACACTCACATTTGGTTGATGCCATTTTCAACGTGGGTTGAAGGCGCAATTTTAGCTCACTTGGCTGGTCAGTAAAGAAGCTTCTCCAAAGTTGTTTGTAGGAACACAGACAAACGGCTGGGGAATATTGATGAGGATATTAAAGGCAAGCTCTCGCTATACGCGGGCCGATAGGTTAATGACTACAATGGATGCTGGAAAACGAACGCCGACAGTGGGGGCTGATGGCGGCAGAGGGCTCTGGGGGTTCTGAGACCACCGAGAAGATCTTTCTGTTGGCCCTTTGAGTGGGGAAAAAAGCAAAGCAGAAACAAAAACAGCATGAGACAAACATGGCTTGACTTGTTTGTTTTACGCATCGCTGCATGCCAGGTAAGCGAGTAAACGGGTCTTGGCATTATCCAGTATGCCAGCTTACTTGTTTAGAAATAAGGTTATTATGAATTGGGACATTTATTGTGGTAATAGACATGTGTTTCATATTACAATCTCAGTCAGCATAACATTACATACAGCATCATCAAGTTTGGTGGAAGCGTAACAGGTATGTTTGTTTTTGTCTTGTTTATTTGTTTTTGTACTTGTATTTTGCTTTGGCAAACGTTTCGGCAAGCTAACACATTCTGCTGATATGAAGGATTTATTTTTTAAATTACTTTACAAGTCTTTTCATTTTGTCATAACTTTTATGAGGAAAACAGTTTGAATACCTAGACGTTACTGATAAGTATATTCTGTTTTTAATTTTGAACACCTTCAATAGGAGATTACAAAATATGCAAGTTCAGTATTTTGACCAATATGCACTGTTTACAATGTTGTCACTGTCTCACAAAGAACTGCTGTTCTTTGATAAACACACACTTTAGGGCAGATCTGTCTTTTGTAACTTATGAGATACAAGAAAAAGAAAGGGCTTTTAAAACAGAGTTGGAATTTGGCATTGTGAGGGTTTCTTGTACAGTCCTCTCTGGTTCTCCTTGCAAGATCAGATTCATTTAAGGAAGACCTCTCTTTATTTTGAGTGTTAACAAATTATAAAATATGAACTTATAATGGACCTATTTTCTTTATTTTAGGTAATAATTTCTGCACATATAAAACTTGTTTCATTTTTCTATTAATAACGTCACTTCTCAATTTTAAAGTATAATGCTAAACAGATAAAGGTTCATTTTGTTTTTGTTTTTTACATTTTCACTCATGTTATTTAAATGTTCATGTTCTTCAGACCACTTTTGTTTTTAATGTCGTTAATAACGTGATTTTAATCAGGATTTTGTTCATAATGCGTCTAACGATGTTTTGGGCTCATATTGAACAGATGCTGAACAAGATAATCTCACTTTATAATCTGCTTTTATGTTTTCACTCACACACACACCAATACACACTCAGACGTTGAGATAAATAATGGAGATCATATGACGTCAGTTTTAAATTATTTTCAATTGCAAATACACCAATTAATACAGGCATCCGATAAAACTTCCATGAAGATTTGACGATAAGAAACATGTACCACTGATCAGCCGGGCCGAATTAAAGCGAAAATGTCAGCAAACGGTGTGGCTTTTGATAATCACTAACCAGACTTCCATCATCAAAGTTGTGTAATGGAAATCACCATTTGGATGTTATCTGATCCTTCTACTGTCTTTAAAAACAGATGGATGAAAAATGAGGACATTACTCACAGGAATATATTGTCTATCCCTTTCATTGAATGACTAATATTTCAAATAAACTGTACTCGCATGCTTGTTTGATTCTGCCTATTAACATTATGGCATTGCCCAAACTGGTCATTTTGGTATTAATCAGACATCGAGACTTTTAGCTTGAAAATATCATGACCATTGGAAAATTACACCCTTTGCCCTTTTAATTAGTTAAAAGCACAAATAATTCAGGCGCTAATCATGTTTTCTTTTTTATTGAATAACTAATAAAAACTTTAAAGGGACAATATTGATTCAAATTTTAAACGGAAATAGATGAACTGTCATATAAAAGTATCATGATTGCCCATTGCCCTCAACTGTGCCCGCCTGTTTGGCGCCACCTGCTGCTCGTCGCCTGATTGGTTCCCCTCCTAGTCAAACTCAATGCTTCCATTCACTCTTTGTCAGTCCATCAGCGAACCTCCGCACATGCAAGGCAAGAACTATTTGACTCTGGCTGCTGTCTGTCCCGTCCTTACCTGTATCCTGCTCGTCTAGCCCTGGCCCCCCGATCGTCTCCGGCTGCCTGACTTTTTCCTTCCTTCGACCACGCTCCGATCTACCGCCCCGGCTCCCCAACCCGTTTTTGCCCAACGACCACGCTCCGATCTCCCGTCTCAGCTACTCATTTTGGTTATATGTGGAATAAAAGTGAGCTATGGGTCAAAAATAACCCCCACATTCTTAACAATATCTGAAGGTCTAGAATTGTCGTTTTGGTAAACGTTTCTTTCTTTGACTTTAAGGGCCAATGACTAAGACCACTGTTTTGTCCTGATGAGCTATAGAAAGTTCACTGTCATCCATGACGTACTATTTAAAATACATTTTAAAAGGCTATCAATAGTACTCGTATCATCAGGGAACACGGCGATGCACAGCTAGGTGTCATCAGCGTAACTATGCAAATTTACTCCATGTCCCCTAAATGCATCCCCAATGTTAAGCATTTACAGATTAAACATTAACAGGCCTATAATCGAACCCTGGGGAACCCCACATGTAACTTCATGTGTACATGCATCCATGTCTACTAAAAATTGTCTTCTATGAGGTAGGAACAAAAGCAGTTCAAAACAGTACAAGAGATGCCCACTGGGTTTCTGAGCCTATTTAATAAAATGTGGTGATCCACTGGGTCGAAGGCAGCACTGGAACTGTTTATTAAAATCCATATAATACCTGATATCATATAAATATTTAAAAGAGCAGTCTGTATAGTTGTTTGTTCTAAAGACAGACAAAAATCTCTATAAAATCCTGTTTTCTTCTGAGAAAGAACTCAGCTGAACAACAAGCTTTGCTCAAAAACAACAGGTTCGACACTGGACGGTTATTATTGAAAAATGTGTCTAAGTTACTTTCCTTCAGCTAGGGCCTCACCAACACCATTTTAAAGGAAACGGGGAAAACTCCCGTCTGGAGAGAATATTTGGCTATATCTAAAAATCTTTTCCTCAATCCATAAGATGTCCTCAAAGAGATGTGGGAATTGGGTCTAAAAGGCAGGTCGTTGGCTTGGCTTGGGAGAAAACTCAACCAAGTGTCCTGCCATCAACCAGGTCAAAACCTTCCAGTGTTTCCTCAGGTAAAAATCTATTATATTCAGACGGCCTAAAAGGCTGGACCTTATTTTGGTTATAATACTTCTGGTGTGGTCTGCAAAGTCCTCACGAAGTGGATTTGTCGACTCCACTGGGGACTTTTTAAAATCAACTTTCATTAAACGGTCGAAGATGGAGAAAATTAATTGTGGGTTATTTTTATAGTCAAAATTTGAGAAGTATGTTATCCTTGTTGTAGGTTTTTAGTTATTGAAATATTATGAGCCACAGCTGGAGTGAACTGACATTATTGTTATCCATCTCGGTCCTACAGGTACCCAAGAACCTCCAAAAGACTGGTAAAAATACCAAAAAACATGGTGACTTTTCGTCACTCTGAGTGTCCATATTTGGTATTAGTCCTCGTTTTACAGTGAACAGTACAGCGACATCTAGTGGTTGAATAATACAGGCTGCCCCTTTAACAGTATAAAAAAATAGTTCTACTATATAAAAATGTCAAGTCAAGTCATGTTTATTTGTATAGCCCTCAATCACAAAGAGTCTCAAAGGGCTGCACAGACCACAGATTATTGCAAACCACAGACTATTATGACACCATCCCCTGATCTAAAATCTACAATAGGGCAAATAATACACAAAAATTGTCAACATAAAATACAGGTTATTCATATGCTACAGAATATAATTGTCTTTTAAGGTTCAATTTAAACATTTCCACTGAGGTTGCAAATCGATTCTCAGGGAGAAGAGCATTCCACAGCACCGGGGCCCGAATGGAGAGCAGTTTCCAGCCTGCAGATCTCTTTTTGGCTCTTGGCACTAGTAGACCAGCATTTTCAGAGCGAAAGCTCCGGACCGGAACATAGGGGGAAGGCTACACTAAATCCCATTGCACAATATTTTGAAAAAGCAGTGGAAATAAAGTGTAAACACAATCGATCCAATTTGGAAGTTATAATGAATGTATAATTTTACAATTCACTGACAGCATTATTATTTCGGTATTTAAAATGGTAAGACAGTATCCATCCCATGACAATGTATCGATCTAATCAAAGCACTCGCTTATTATCGATAATATCAACATTTTGATCGATTTACCCACCCTTACTTAACACGCCTGGAGCAGCACAATGTGCTGAAATGACACATCAAATCAAAATGTGCCTACACAAACTGCTGAATCCTCTAGATTTAATCAAAGTATACTTCTTATCTTGTAAAAGTAGAGTGTCTGAACCGTGCGAATATCTGAGAAGATTAAACCCAACCAACAGGTCATCGTGTCTTTATGTCATGTTGGAAGGAATATAATTGTGTGGCTGCCAGGGGAAGAAACACTTTAACATGTTCTCATAAACGCCCACTCTCAACACTTCCACATGCACGTGGTTAAAATTACATTTATTGCAATTAACATTTGCTACTGTTGGCATACGCACGTGTGTTTATGCCTGTTTCAGCTTGTGCAGTGTTTTTCAACCAGTGTGCCAGGGTACACTAGTGTGTTGTGAGATCTTGTCCATGGTGCTGCAAGAAATTGCCCATTTTTCTATTTGCAAAAGTACATGCTGTTGTTAAATATGTTTTTGGTATGTGTCGTTTGTAAATATTATAGTTCTATGAGACAGCTCTTTGATCTGAACGACATGATCCAGTTTCTGATTTGAGAACCTATTTTCTCCCCTTTCTTGCTTTTTTTTCTATTGCCGCATGATTCGTCAATATGTGTGGTGTCATCTCTGTGTCCAGAGGAGGAGTGCAATGCGAAGGACAAAATGAAGAAAGTAGAAAAAAGAGGCGTCAAGCCGGAAAAGGGGCCTAATTTGGACTCATTTGAATGGTATTAAGGGCTCAAAGTTTACATGAGTTAAAAGCTCACTGTAGACCTAAAAGGTAATAGTTTATATAACATAGTAGTACAATAAAGAGCAGAAGTAAATGGAAGGAGACCAAGAGGAAGGCCACGATTGATGTTGATGGATGGTGTTATGAGTGCACTGCAGGAAAAAGGTCTAAATATAGTGGAAAAAAGAGCTCTTGTTGATGATAGGAATGAGTGGAGAGGTGTTGTAAAAGGATAGTGGGTTTTTTAGACGTGTTCTAAGGGATGGGCAGGGCACCTGTATGATGCAGCAGGGGTAAACCAGTGAAAGCTGTCGGGCCTTGCTGTTGAACAGAAGAGTGTGTCACCCTGACCCGAGTGACATGTCTGCTTTCTTGTGTCCCGTTTCATCTGGAGGGACGAAAGCATGACCAACTTGGGTGCTGAGGTGCTTAATTTTTTTGAGTGTTTGGGCATTTGGGTTGGCCATGGTCCAAAAAAATGTATGTGTTTTTTTTGCTACTTTCTCCCTGTTTTTATTTTCTTTGTTTTTGTATGCGTTGGTCTTGCTGTCGGTCACCCCTCCTGAGGGATATGACCAGGGTAGATAGATAGATAGATGGATAGTACAATATAATTTTTAAAAATCAGTTAATAATTAATTCTTTGCACAATGCTACATTATCATTGGTAATATATGGATCAAAGTAACGAAAAATAAAGAGCCTTTTTGGAGCCGAAAGTGCAAGCTTTTTTTTAGTGAGCCTAGCTCGAAGAGCCGGTTATTTAAAAAGAGTCGGAATCCCCATCACTCGTATCTTTGCTTTCTTCTGAGGATCAGCCAAATTAGCGTAAAATTCAATTACATCAGTAGGTGCCAGCAGATTAACATTTGTTTTTATTTGACATGCTCATGAGGTTAATGGTAAGTGGTCTGCATTTATATAGCGGTTTATTAAGTCAATGAAGACCTCCCAAAGTTCTTTACAATGCGCGTCACACTTACCCACTCACAAACACACTCGCACACCAATAGGTAGCAACGTTGATTGGTTATATAGACAAAATGTAGTTAATCTTGAAACATATGTTCAACATATGGTAAACTTCAAAATTGCAGTATATGGTGGTTAAAATTGTCACTTCAATGCTTAGAACAGAAGAATATAATATAACTTATTGTCATTGTTACATGTGAAATACACATTTGTCTCTGGTACTGTTATTAAGTCACCTCCCTTTTCCTAAGTCATCTAGACCACTGGTGGTCCAGTGCTCTGACAACTAAGCTGATCTTAGACCTCTTAAGACTCTGCGTGGCACAGCAGAAAGTTTATGATCCATTGACTTTTTTTATGTGAAGAACCCGTACAGCAGTGGTGTCAGACTAATTTTAGCTCAGGGGCCACATGCTAGAAATAAACATTATCACAGGGGCCAGACTACTGAATTAGTGCCATAAAACGTGTGCCTCAGCTGGAGGGCAGGAGGTCTTTTTGGAGGCTCAAGATCAAAATATGATTCAGGAATGTGACATTTGATTATTCAAAGATAACTGAAGGGTTTTGAATCCTCAATAATTGTTTTCCTTCAATGAGAAATAATCTCTTTGAGTGTTTATCAACTGTGCATTTGTATTTTTAAAAAACGCAAAAAACAATTGAATACATTTCAATTACAGTTTATTTGACTTGGGAAAACGCATACACTGGGACGTGACAAAAATAACATACACATTTCTGATTCTTTTTGATTTTTTTTATTTTTTTTTCATGAAAACGTTTTCCCGATTATGGGAACTTTGTTGTTAGATTACAGATCTATCATAGATCATAGACCTTCTGAAAAGACACAGATGTTTGATTTATTGCCTTTAATGGGAATTTTAGTACCATTACAAAATAATTGATTCCGTCAATGTTCTCCGATTGATAAATGGTAGTGAGCAAATGCAGCTACAGTTGGTGCTTTGCAAGTGGTGCCTGGCTTTGGCAACATTGGTTGGACATGTTTTGATTGATTACATGATTGGTCGATTGCCATTTTATTTTTTTGCCACTGATCATCAGAATTCAAAACTGTAAGTCATTGTTTGATGTGACAAAGCTCGTTTTTTCTCTTGTGCTTCTCTCGGCATTGTCTAAGAGGCCTCATACAACGATGTAGTGGGCCATATTTCACACCTATGACATGGAGTGTTGTTTGGCTATCTTTTTTTTTTCCATAATGGTAAATGGTCTGCATTTATATAGCGCTTTTCAAGTCAATGAAGACCTCCCTAAGCACTTTACAATATGCTTCACACCTACCCATTCACACACACACACACTCACACACCAATAGCGGCCATGCAGCCAAGCAAGGCGCCTACCTGCTTATTGGGGGCATTAGAAATTCAGTATCCATTCTTTTATTATTTTATTTTGTTTAATGTTTTAACTTTAATGTATTTGAAAAAAAAACATAACTGATTATTTGGTTATTATTCAGTTCATAGTGTTATTTTCTAACTTTTTTTCTGTGAAGAAGGGTTATACAATTGTGTTTTTTTCTGTTTGTTATATTTAGGCAATCATGCAATGTTCACACTTTTTCTGTTACAAACTGTCTCTGGCCCCTCATCAAATAAGGGAAAGGGAGGGTTGGGAAAGTTTACTTTAACTTGATTACTTTCAATTACTTTTGGATGACTCCAATACCAAATATGCTAATAAAAGACAAAATAAACTAAATATGAATACAATTACTACATGTTGTGCAGGCTTGGGGAGTAACGGAATACATGGAACGGCAAAAATGATGTCGGCAAGCTGTTTTGATTTATTTTCATTTTGTTTCTGTCACATTTTATGTTAGTTTTGCCGGAGATCAAAGAGATCAAAGCCAGGAGCTTAGCACGTGTTGTGAGTCATAATTTTATTCATATTTAGTTTATTTTGTCTTTTATTAGCATATTTGGTATTGGAGTAATCCAAAAGTAATTGAAAGTAATCAAGTTAAAGTAACCCTACCCAACCCTGGGGAAAGGGTATGTGACCCTCGCAGGTTAAGTTTGGAAACCACCTCTTTAAGGTTAAAAAAGAACAGAACAAAAGATAAAAACGCTGGAAATTATGAAAAGTATGCCTTGAGATTTTTAATGAAAGCAAAAGTTTGCCTAGGCTAATAAATGGTTTAGCAACACTAAACAAGTTTATTACAGCGGCAAAGCTCATAGCCCGTCCATCCGAAGGAAACCTGTAGGAGGCGCTCAAAGCCCGGCAGATGAGGCCCGCTCAGTGTCAGGCAACGCTTATTTGCACACACCGCTTTTCGAGCGAACGAAAGAAAAATCATTTTTCTTTAATGTTTTTTGGTTTGTACTCAGGATAATGTCCGAAATATAACAAGTAAAGAGACTGTCAAAGGGGCCCGTTTGTGAAGGTGATGTAGCAAGTGGACATGTCACGTCATATTCTGTCCCTCTATGAGTAAATCCTTCTCAAAGCTTGAAAAGTACGTTAGTTACATCAAAGACAGCGAAGATAGGTTTTTATTAGCAGTGGAAATGTTTTGAGGTAAAATACTTTGTAAGGCGACGTAACACGCCCCAGCAAAACGAAGCCTAACCACCCTCTCCCGCTCGGTCTAGTGATGTGTCATTCAAGAACGAGTAGGCTCTATGAGGCGGATCTCTGAAGGGAGCCACCGCCCCAATACTCAAGATTTGGTTCCCTTCGAGATGTTTATGCTCCCCTTAAAATTGGTCAACATGGATTCTCTAGTGGTTTCCGGGTTGTTTGCTTTAAATGTGATGAGTTCCCATTAACAAGGACTAAAAAAATATTTTATCTTTTTGTAAATATGATTTTATTGTTTCCTATATTTTTCAGGGATATTATGTTTTACATAACAAATGTAAAGTGTATTCTTGTATTTCATAGTTTATATGTGGTTGTAAATTTTTACTTGTTTGATGTGTGCTTTTCAGGGATTCTGAGTTGCTTCTTAGTTTCTTATTTGTTTCTCTCTATTTCCCCTTTTATCTCTTTTTCCTTTAAGTTTTTTTTTCTTTTGATTCTTTTTTCTATCTTTTTTTCTTACTTTTGCATTTTTATTTTTTTCTCTCTCTTTCCTTGTTCTCTTTATTTTGTCATTTTTCACATTGCTGTCTTCATTTCTTTCTTCCTAGCGTTTTCTTATTTTATTCCCGATTTTTCCTTTATCATTCTTCTTCCTCGGTCCCCCTTTTCTTTTTCTCTCTCTATTTTCTTTTTTTTTTCTTTTTTCCTTTTTTCCTTTTGCCTAGCTTTCTTCTTCTTTCTTGGTTCTTTTTGTGATGTAGCTGCCCCAGGTACTCCTAAAAATCAAACTTTTTTTCTATTATTTCGGTAGTATTTCTAATCGCTTTTCTCTTCTTTCATTTGTACTTCCCCCACTTTTTTATTATTTATTATATTCTTTTTTTATTTGTTTACGAAAGGCTGGGCAATATAATTAGAAGAACAATGACACAGTTGGATCACTCTGAGTCACCTTAGTTTGCATTCTTCCTTGTGCTTTGTAGCACTTGTTTTTGGTTCACAGCACTATACTGCGGGATACTGTGTTCAGATATTACACACTATCCCTTTAAAGCACCAAAAAGAAAACCTGAATAGACGTTTAGGAGACGGCTCGTTTTAGCGAGCCGAGCCGGAAAAGCCAGTTCTCTAAAGAGAGCCGGAATTCCCATTACTCGTTTGGTCACTGAGAGCGAGTCCGTGCGCGCGCCTATGCGCGAGTGCGCGAGCGAAGGAGCTGAGCAAAGCTTTGCTCTCAGTTGGTCGTGAGCAGGGCGACAGAACAGAAACAATCCAGTACTCAGCGAACGAAACCTAACCAACCCAACAGAACCGTGCCGGACCGGACCAAAACAGCAACGGACGGCAGCGCATCAGCCAGGACATTTTTTTCTAGTTTCTTCTTGGCACTCCTACAACCTTGTTCCCAACTTCTCAGTGTCTTTTCATGTTTTTTCTTTCTTTTTACACCCGGCGTCCAGTTTTTGCTCCAAAAACCGACATTTCCTCCGGACCACCTGCCAAAACCTCGGAGGCGATGCGGATCGGCACAGATTAGACAGCCGAACTGAACTCTGTCCAACGGAACCAGTCACGAGATTGGCCAAAAGTGGACCTGATAGTGAGCGGAATATTCTCTTTGGATTTCATTTGCATCCAGGATTTTCTCTCACATTTTTTTTTCGCTCGGAGTGTGCGCCAACTGACGGGGAAGGCGCGCAGCTGAGTCTGCGACCGGGCTGGAGCGCTCCGAGATGGGATACCGCGCGGCGTTAAGCCGCTCCAGGTAAGATGGAGGAGCGATCCTTGCACCTGACGTTGGACGTGTACCAAATCCGTCGCTTCGAACCGGACAGCTTCGTTTTGCGAGACGTTTGAGTCAGTTACTACCACAAAAAGTCACAAAGAGAGATTCAAAACACTTGTTGGGCACTTGGACACGCGTGGTAGTGAAATCTGGGAATCGCGTTTCTAGTGAGGTTCGGTAGAATCCAATGCGAGAAACTGCCAAGTTCGGTATCGACTCGACATGACGACTGGCGGACCCCCTGAATCCCCCTTAACCGTTGCCCCCTTTCATGTTGAGTCACATTTATCTGCATAGTCCTAAACACAAAAAAGTTCAAAGCACTGCTCGTCACAATTATAATATGCCATGTTCTGAAACCAACATACAAGAAATAAGAAATCCCAAAACCTCAACATCAGGAAAATAAGAAACCTTAAGAAGAGTTGATTTTCCTTCCAGGGTGACCTGGCTGTAAAGGATGTTGCTTGGACAACAATACTCTTAACATAGTCTACATGGACAAAAAACACATACATAGTCACTAAAATTGTTCAAAACCAAAGTCCGAGACACCGACGAGGCTGCTTCCCATCCCATCCATTTGGCGTATGTGTGTTTTTGATGAGGTTAATAATGTGATCGTAATCATGATTTTGGCAACAATCATCTAACGTCGATTGGGGCTTATATTGAACAGATCCTAAAGAAGCTCGCCTAGATTTCCGGCAGGGAGGTTCATAGACTCCGGCTTTAAATAGCAGTTAAATACATTCACACACAAATATAAGAATACAAATCCCCGATACCAATATGAAGGGGTGCATCCTATCAAAGTGCTTATTTTTAGATGATGAATGCACTGATGGCAAATGCGGAATTTTGAGGATTGGAAGTACTGGAAATGAAATTTTCATACTTCTCTTTATCGTTCACAAGATTACGACAGTGTTTTTGTTAAAAGCAGTGGTCGGCAACTACATGGCCGCGGACTGATGCCAGGTCATGGGTCGTTTGGTACCGGACCACACAGAAAAATAGATTCCTTATACTTTGCATATACCTTATTTGTGTATAGAAGTGTTTTTTTTTACCCCAAAAACTCTCATAAAGTTTGGGTGCGCATTATACCCTAGGTTTTTCGGTAGCATATAACCGCGTTTGAGCAATGAGTGATCATCAGTCATCAAATTCCAATGACCACATTTACTAAGCATTGGATGCCAATGGGAACTGAAACCGCATAGACCACTAGACCTTTAGGAAATATGATGACATAGGAAAAGTCATTAGATATAATTCCATTATCACATTTTTTGTACTCATGGTGCCAAAATGTACAATGTTGTAATGGAGCATTATACAAAAGAGTTCAGCCAGAACAACGTTTACATTGTGGTAATGTGAGTAAAAATGGTTTGATGATGATATAAAATCTTATACCTTTGTCATCTAGATTCTAAATGTGGGTTTTTAATACCAATGTTATGAGTGGCCCGAGCTGTAAGAACATTGTCACACATTAAATATGTCCGTAGCACAGAAAGCTTGCGGACCACTGGTTTAGAGGACTGGCAAAACCAGAAATCCGTCTTCTGTGTGCTGTCACGATTTGTAGCAAACAGATATGCTTGTGGCGATCACGGTTGTTTTTTTAATTTTCTAAAGCAGATGCTAAAGTGGGTAGATTTTGAAAGTATTGTCCGAGTCTCGAGCCTTCGGGAATGACTCTTTAAAGATATAGTAACTCTTTTAGCGCTCAAGTCGGGTTTGGTTAGCGACGCTCACTGAACACATACTCTAATGTTGAAAGGGATAGGATGGGCTATAGACCCAGTTCATGCAAGACTCTAACGCCCGCTCAATTTCACCTCAAATATCTCATCTTGGAAGATGATGAAGGAAATAATACAAATTAAAACAATGCCTCGGGTTTCCTACAATTGCAACATGTTGCAACATGATACATCGAGAACAAATGTTGCTTTTTCTCAACTATAATCAAGAATGCAGTAATTCAGGTTGGCCACATGAATAATGTGTAACGAGGAGAATGAAAGCTTTACTGAGGAGGGGGAAGGCTTGAGGCTCTCTGAAACTAAAAGCCCTCACATCTCATGTATGTACATTTGAAAACAATGTTCTGCTTAAAGCAGCATGCAAAAATAAGCAATCAGCCTAACAAGCAAAAATAAATTAAAGCAATTGGATTTACAATGAAACCATTTCTCTTGTTGGGAAGTTGAGAGGGCGAGGGGCGTGTTGAGATCATAAAAGGTGTGTGTGTTTCCCCGAGAAGAGATAAATCTTGCAAACCTTTGAGTTCACAAACAGCACCACTAGTTGATTTTATATCTATTTAAAATAAAAATGTTACTACAAATGAGAAAGTCCATTAATGTGGACATGAGCGACTTTGGGGCTTCAAACTGTACCTGTTTTCAGTGGACTGACCTAGACTGAACATACAGTGAATCAATGTCAATTCAATTTAATGCTGATATTTTTTTGTTCAAACTGTATAATATCTGGCTACCGAAGTATTTCACTTTTTATTGGCATCAATCGTTCTTTGAAAAGATAAGAGTTTAAGCCTTTGCAATTTAGATGCAATATTTATTGCTCATAATGTAGCTCGTTGCTTTATTGATGCCCTTGAAAGACACATACCTGTTCTCAAGTGTTTTAAGAGTTTCAGTGTGTCAGAGGCGGAGAATCCAGTTGCTCCGGTTTTGTCGGGAGCAGCCAGGATGCACCTGAGATAAAAAAAGGGCTCGGCTTCAGATGCATGGCGCATGTTGACGTCTTTGTTAACTTTGGCCTCCTTCCCTACTTCCTGCTGTGCAGGTCATCAAAATCCTGACACACGGGTACACACATGCCTGGTTAGTAGACACAGCCACAACAATGCTACCAATTGGGAAAGCATTCATATAAAAACATATCCTGAGTTATGTTAAACATAAAACCACTTGACTCAGCAGTGAGCACATTCACCACTCCTCCACTGCGCCGCCCATACAACGACAACTTTGTGTCGGCGGTACGATGTCAACGATCGATACAGCTGGCTAAGTGTAAATCGAGACAAGATCAAATCACACAAAATGTGATTTTTCCAACCGCTGCTTGTCGCGGGCTAATATAATCACATTTAAAATCTTTCTGTGGAGAAATTGGTGGAAAATGACACAATACCCCAACCCTTATAAATAAAAGAAATCAAAGTCTGCCTGTGCATTTTCCAAAGTGTTTGGCAATTAATTTTATGGGATCCTTATGGTTTTCTGATCATCAATTGCAATCAAAATAAATTAATTCAACCATATGTTTGAATGAAGCATTTACAGTTGATATTCACACAAAGTTCCTGCAATACACTCGCATACACTTTGTACAAGGGGCCGCAAACCACTTTGATTCATAGAACCATGAAAGCAAAATAATATATTTTTTTTCCAGTGAGAGCCACAATGTATAGTTTAAGACAAAATTAAACAAAGATGTCAAGTCAAATCGTGTTTTTGTGTATAGCCCTTAAACACAATAATTCATACTATACCATATTACACCATCCCCTGATCTACATCCTACATGAGGGCAAGGAAAAACTCAAAAAGCCCAGCATGAGGAAAATAAGAAACCCTGAGAAGGGGCCACACATGAGGTAATCCCCCTTCCAGGATGACTAGGCTGCGGAGGATGTTGCTAGAGAATCAACAAACAATACAAACAACCTAGTATCCAGACAAAAGCAAATTATTTCTTGCAATTCATTTCATTTTGTGATGTTTGATCATTTCATAAAATATATGCTACAATAACAATGCTGAAGCCCGTGTCCCATTTCAGCAAATTTCTCACTTAAGATGTGTCTCCCACTGCAGTTAGGATGGTTGATGCTCATTTTGACCATCATTTTGTCATGAAAAAACATTTTATCTGTTAAAATGTCATAAAATATTGCAAACGAAGAAGGATACGGAGGTATTTACCTTCAGCTATGTGACGTGGTCACAGATCTAACCTTGGTTATTAAGTGGTCATTATCTGTCCTTTATTCTGTTTTATTGATGCAAATCTATGAGAAAAAAATGTGTTTTAAAAGTCCTCATGCACTGCACTGATAAAGGGAAGCCCTTATTTTTCATTTTTTCCCCCTAGTCCTTCTTTGATTTGATCCCAAAAAAAAGCATGTGATTTTGGATTAACTTTGACTTTTTATGACAACTGGGGTTAAGTTAGGTTATTTGGTTGTTTTTTTTGTGATGTAAAATCATCATGCTGCTTGCTGTGACTGCTGAATACTTAAAGCGAAATGAATGTTTGTGTGTGTGTGAGTGTGTGTTAATCTGCATCAAACAATAGCATGTGAATGTAGTCATTAGCGTAATCCCTTTTGTCATGCGCCCTGGCTGGACCACACACGCACACACGAGTAGTGAACATCCACAAAACATAAAAGGCCCTTTTATGCAAGCGTGTTCATGTTTGTGTGTGAACTGTATGAGCTTGATGCTCAGGTTTCATGGACACACATTTTGCATGCGCACACACTGACAAAAGCGTCCAGAACTGGTTTGGAGGCACTTTGTTGAATCAAAGAAATTATTTGCAAACATCTGAGTGGAATTTAAAGTTAATTTCCAATATTCCAGTTGGTCAAATAACTTCCAATCCAAAATCCAAGTGGGCACACAGCTTTGGCACATGTCGGGAGGTAATTGTACATATTGTGCATGCTACTTTGTGAGTACCAGAATTTGTTTTTTAACCCTTCAGAGAGAGCACATTCTGGGCGATCCTCAATAAGTGTATTTGTGTGTGACTGTTTGAAAAATATTTTTAGTGCAGTTTTGACCTAAAACTTTCTAGAAGAAACAAACAAGTACCTATATACAGCTGGCATTGAATATGTTGGAGCAGGTGTCTCAAACTCAATTTATTTTGTGAGAGGTTGGCCCAAATTGGGTTCTCCAATAAAAAGCGTGTTTTTAATTCACAAGATAGACTTAGATCCATCCATCCATTCTCTGCACTGCTTATCCTCAGTAGGGTCGCGGGGTGCTGTAGCCCATCCCATTTATTTTCGGGCAGTGGGCAGGGAACACCCTGAAATGGTTGCTAGCTAGTCGCAGGGCACACCGAGACAGAGAACTCACTCGCTCATTCACACCTAGGGACATTTTTGGACCGGTCTATTAACCTGACATGCAAGTTTTCGGAATATGGGAGGAAACTGGAGAGACCGGAGGAACCCCACGCAAGCACGGGGAGAACATGCAAATTCTGCACAGGAAGGTCCGATCTCATGACCTCAGAACTGTGCCGCACACGCGCTAACCACTGTGCCGCCGTGCTGCCCTAAACTTAGATCACAAATGAAAAAGAAGCCTTACAGTTGGGTGTGTTGCTTGAGTTATCCTTAAAAGTTAAAATAACATTTTCTCTATTAAGTATGTGTTAACAATGCCTAACTTAGTTCAAATAGCCTGCGCCTATCTGCTTTTATCATACTTTTAGCAACGCTGTTCTGGGATACGCCACACATTAGACAGAAGGAAGGGGGGAAAGATTGGAGAGCGGTTTTATGCTCTTCATCACTGTGTTTTTTGGAAGAAGAGGCCTATTTTAAATACAGTCCAAACGCCAACCCAAACTCCCCTAAAGATAAAAAAAGAAGAGTTTAAATGAACCCGTCAGAGAAATGCACATATTTAATATTAGAGTGTGTCTAAGAAATGCACATACTTAATGGATGAGCTGTGATCATGACTTTAAGCCAGCAGACGGCTGCAGATCATATTCCGGACAGCATTTTTAAGAATTCATTCGAAAATAAATCAATCAATCAGCAATAAATGAATCCATAATGGCTAAGGCTTGACTTAAAGGTGTGCATTATTCAGGGCCTCCTAGTGGTTGAAAAAAATAATTCATTAAATATCTATATTGATTTTAAATCATTAGCAAATATACATGAACTATATATATATATATATATATATATATATATATATATATATATATATATAAAGTTGTTTTAAACACTCGCAAGTTGACATTTATTAAGGTATGAGCCTTACTAAGAAGAAGATGATATGATGATATGATATGCTGCTACGGGTACCCCTAAAACAAAAACCTCAACAAAAGCCGGGCAAAAAAAATGGAGACAATTTAGCTTAATGATAACCGTAAGCACATGTAGTTTTTTTTTTTTTTTTTTTTTTTTGTGATTTTAGGCATTCATTTTGGGTTGCACAGCAGAAACTGTGACATTTAGTTGTAAGAAATTGCATAGTAAGGGTCTTAATCTATCATCATGAGGGCCGCAATTGTTCGTCTGAGACGTCTGTATTTGAGACGAAATGTTGGTTTTGTGTTTGGACCCCCAACTCATCCAAAACTCCACAAGGATTTTTGACCAGGGTTCGTACGGGTGCTTGTAATCCTTGTAAATGCTTGAATATAAATGGTGAAGTGTTTGTAAATGCTTGGAATTGTTGCCCTGCTTCTCAACAAGTCTGCTTCAAAATGACACAGACACTGCACTTCGGTGGCTTTGCTATGCCATTGCATTTCTTGTAGCCTTCTGATTAACAGCAGTGCGTGTTAGTTTGTATAACGTTGTTCTGTGATGTGTCATCGCCCCCTACGGGTCGCACCCAATAGGGCACTATTAAATGTGTATTAGTGAAAGGATTATGTATCAATTATGGACATTTATTATAGGTCACGTCACATATTAAGTTAGCATTACACAGTGTAATAGGGAGACCTTCCTGCAACTGTCATTTTCACCCAACACCTATATGGGAAGATCTTTGTTAAATCTAAATCTCATCTCATCTCATTAGCCGTACCGCTTATCCTCATTAGGGTCGCGGGGGGGCTGGAGCCCATCCCAGCCATCTTCGGGCAGTGGGCAGGGGACACCCTGAACTGGTTGCCAGCCAATCGCAGGGCACACGGGGACAGACAACTCATTCGCTCATTCACACCTAGGGACAATTTGGACCGGCCAATTCACCTGAAATGCATGTTTTTGGATCTAAATCTAAATCAATATCTAATAATCACATGTCTTGATTAATGCACACACAAGATTGAAATTTGCATAGGTAAACCGTATATATTCATGTGGCTCTGCAAAATACATGATTCACACCAGATTTTTTTCTTTATTTGGTACTGGAAACAATGGAACATTGGCTTTGAATGCCCACAAAGTGTGCTTAAATTTAGCCCTGAAAAAAGGTGTACAAACCCTGTCTCACGTTTTCAAGAAAAACAGAAGGTATACAGGAAAAGCTTCCCTTGTTGTTGTTGTTGTTGAGCAAACTGTAGAACACCTGACTCAAAATCCAAATAAATGAATAGACCTGGACTACTTTTTATGCTGTCGTCACGAAATTAAAGAGGACATTGTCAAAGTGAGTGTGGCTGTTGCCACGGCGACACACTCTGAATGTCAGATGCACAGGCTTTATGGCGGGTGGTTCAACTGCTTTGTCATGCACGCTAATCACAGACAGACACACACACAACTCTGTTTTGTGTCTTTTGTGCATGGCGGAAACACACTTAGCAGGGAAGCCCACTTACTGTCTGACTCCTAACACATGGAAATGTAACTCAAACACGCTCACACATCGTGGCAGAAGAACTTTAGGGCACGCGACATTGCCACTTATTTAACAAGCTTTTTTTCACTATTTTTTACTTTTCAATTCTTCAATTGATAAAAGTACCTAACCACCTATGGGATT
This sequence comes from Urocampus carinirostris, assembly GCF_059441175.1. NCBI lineage: Eukaryota > Metazoa > Chordata > Actinopteri > Syngnathiformes > Syngnathidae > Urocampus > Urocampus carinirostris. The sequence continues at coordinate 16,020,382 of NC_142357.1, forward strand.
TACTAGATAGCACTTTAAGCTCATTAAAATTAAACATCACAAAATAACATTCCAATTATTTATTTTGACATGTCTTCATAACCAAAGTCAACATCTCACATAAATAACATTTGAGAAAAGGAAATAATGAACTCTTTATAAAATCAAGAACATTATAAAAGATAAAATGTACGCACTGAAAATAACCCACACCAAACAAAGTTAACAACAACAAAAATAAAATGTGCACACTATGAAAAGGTAAACATTGCACACAAAAAATAATCCACCTACTTTTAAGGCTGTAAACATGACATGTCTGCAATTAGTGTAATATAAAATGTACCATGTGCTACTGCAGCGTGTTTGGGCAGCACAGCGGAACAAAGGTTAGCACATGTGCGACACAGTTCCGAGGTCATGGGATCAAACCTCTGTGTGGGGTTTGCAAGTTCTCCCCGTGCATGCGTGTGTTTCCTTCGGGCACTCCGGTTTCCTCCCACATTCCAAAAACATGCATGTGAGGTTAATTGGCCGGTCCAAATTGTCCCTAGGTGTTAATGAGCGAGTGAGTTGTCTGTCTCTGTGTTCCCTGCGACTGGTTGGCTGGTTGCCAGCCAGTCGCAGGGAACATGCTGTCCCCTGCCCACTTCCCGAAGGTAGCTGGGATGGGCTCCAGCACACCCCCGCGACCCTACTGACGATAAGCGGTGCAGATAATGGATGGATGTATGAATACTGTGGCGTGTTCATCACTGCAAGAAATGTATTCAAGTATTAATTCAAACCCACCATTCCTGCTAACTTATTAACACTACTGCTACAACTATTTATTATTCTGATTATAACATTTCACTTATTAACTTGCATATATAAACATTTTTACCTCTAATCAATAATGCAGTTTTGAGGTTGGACAATATTAGACATTTTTAGCTCGTCAAAGCATTGGTTATTTCTTTGTGCCTTTGCGAACTTTTTTCGTACGGCGTGAAGGTCGCAAATGCTGCTTTGATGTAGGTTTGTTTACCTCTCAGTCCTTTTGTAGTTGCACCTACTTTGTCTTTTACTTGTATAATCCTTTTTACATGCCGTGATCATTTTTAAGGTGCTGGTGCAAATTACTTGTTTCCTCTGGACGTACAGAAAAGTAAATTCTACAATGGGTGTTTTCTTCTGTTAAAAGCCGGCTCCATCAAACCCAAAATAGGTCCAAACAAGTGATGTACCGCCCTTCTTCGGTACAAGTTTTGTTTCCTTCTCGTTTGTTGACTCTGGGACTATGTTTACAGAGTTCGCCATAACACACAATGAGGTCACACGGTGGGTGTGGCATAGTGTGGTGCTTGCAAACTTTGATTCGCGTTTATTGGCTAGTGCTATTATTAAAACGTGCCTCTGATTGGTCAAAACTTTTAAAACTCGAACAGTAACAATTGTGGTTGGCCAAAGCTATCACTCACTACAAAACCTTGCAAAAAACGCAGTGCTTTGCGGTTTCACAACTGCACCATGTTCAAACTTCTGACTTCGACTTCCGACATGCCGCCCCCCTTCTGCCTCTTTCTTCCTCACCGCCCCCCCAGACCTTTCCACCGCCCCCTGGGGGGCGGTACCGCCCACTTTGGGAACCACTGGTGTAAAGCATGTCCCCGCTCTTAGATACTAGGTCCTAAATCACTGGGAAAAACAATTGTTTTATGTCATTTTGGGTATGACATCATACGATAAGCATCGTGTCACTTTTGACTTTCATATCTTTGTTAAAAAAACAACACTAAAATAATTAAATGGTTCCTTAAAAAAATGAAGATAAAATGATTTGGTACATACATAAATAGTTCAATAAAATTGATCCATTAAACATACATAAATGATTCAATAAGAGTTTTGATTAAAATACATAGATAAATAGTTACATTAATATCTAAATGAATAGATGTGAAATAAAGGTAGACAAGGCAAACAATGGTACCATACTTTACAATATTTCCAAGTCACAATTTTGAGAGTTTGGGGAAGAAAAAGGAACATTTAAACGTCACGGATAAATAAACCAATTTGCATTTTTGTTTTTGTTGGTGAGTACACGTGTGTCGTTTGTTTCTACTCCAAGTCCTTGAGGGGAATAAATGGTGCATGCTCTCTAGTTGAAATAATACATATTCACAAAACCTAAAACACCACTATAAACAGAAGACAAATATGAGAAAACAGTCTTTTGAACACAACTATTGAACTTGTACATTTTGGTGCTATTGCCATTAAAAAAATATTAAACCAAAAATCCCACTGAATCCTTTTTGTTTTGCGTGACATTGTAAGTCTCAAGTTTGCGAGGTCATTCGTCTAGTTTTCCTTTTAAGGACACCACGTTTTCTTTTTACTGTCAGGAGATTTGACTAAATTCCTGCTGTTGCGTTCACATGCTCCCGGCTGACATATTAGTATGCGTGTTTGTGTTTGTGGTTTGCATGTGTTAGGTTATCTACTTTCCCACATTCATGAGTTCCCGTAGATTTATTTTTAAAAATAGTAAACGGTCAAAAGATGGTTTGCTTACTGCTAAATTTGATTTTCACAGAAGGGCACAGCGTAATGGCTGTCCTCAAAGGGCCTGAATTAACTCAAAAATGAAGCTGAATGCAACTGGTATGTAAAATAAATGTAACTACTCCTTCATGTACATTACTACCATAGACCGGGGCTTTAAAGTCATTTCATTATCATCTTGAAGATCTTTTTACTGTATTTTTATGATCAATTGGAGTTTTAATGTTTTTTTTTTTTTTATAATCAGGAAGATGCATGTTATGGCTATTTGGGATTAACTTTGCTGCTTTTAGGAGGTGGTGAATACACTTATTGGTTTTCAGTTATTTCGTATCTGGAAAAAAAGAGAAGAGCAATTCTATACTTGACATTGATCCAGAAACAAATTAATATGCTATGTAGAGGTGTCACTGTCTAATAAAATATGCTTAGACATTTTCAGGATCATTTATCTCTCAGTTCCACTTATTATGATCAATATGGAAATACTGGCGTGCACTGGCACTGAGCCGTCACGTCGCGGATATCATAGTGGATAGGCATCGTGAAAAATGTAGTTTTTGGTCGAACACTGTTTTGACTCAATTATTTTTAGACACTCGGGCATTTGTGGCAAGCCATATTTTCCCACGGGCCATAAGTTTGACACATGTGCTGTATCATAACATACTTCAAAAACAAGTACAGTTGCAAAATTAGTTTAGAAGTAAGAATCTGGACATTAACACATGCAAACGGTATACATACTTACAGTGAAAGAATCAATATGAACAGATAGCAGAGTGGAATATATTAACGGATCTGTCCAACAGGAGTTCCGTACAGTAGTCAGAACAGATCAAATTCGGATGTTAGCATATGCAAATGTGACATTGGTAATAAACTAGTCTGCATCTTATGAGAATGAGGTCATTACAATTCTCGCACTCTTATCTGAACAGGGCTTCAACTCTAAGTGAAGGAATCTCACACAAACAAATATCCGCTTTGTGCGGAAAACCGAGGCAAATAGAACTTTCAGTGGCTCTCTATGAGACGAGTATGCAGGACTAGCGGAGACGACAATCAACTGAGACGGAAATCAAATGAACTCGAAGCAAGCAATGAAAATGCACGTTGAGAAGACACATAAAACGATCAAGTGTACGAATGTTGACATCCACTAATCATCATCAAAAGGCAACAGATGACAAGGTGGTGCACGAGAGTGATCGCGACGTTTCCTGGGTGACGAGTGAGCGTGAAATGCCTCGGCGGTCAGCCGGCTATTTTGCTGCTCTCTGAGAAAATGCTCGTTAGTTTGAAGCCAAATGGAAGGGCCCCGGCGTGTGCATGTGTGAGAGTTGTGTTAGAGAAGTGGGACAAGAGCAAAAAAAGCTGAACTCTTGCTGCTCTTTTATGAATGTGATATCAAGGAGCGAGAACATTTGGAACTGTAATGACCTGACTTTAGTAGTAAGTGATATCGTACCATGTGCTAACCATTTGAGGACTTTTGCATGGGACGTGCAGCCTGCCATAAAGTACTTGTAATAGTATTTGCTGTATCTGTGTGAATTTATCAACAACCATTACATAAGGAACTACCAGGTTTCTACTGATTTAACTACAACCATCATAAGTGGCCTACCTGGCTTGAATAAGCAACTGACTGACACGCCTAGTGCATGTCTCACATACCAATCTAGCAACTGACCAGTCTAAAACCAGTTTAACCTATTTACACTAGCATGCTGCCGAGAGTCTCTCTCCACCTATCGGCACTTGTTGTTCTCTGTGGTTATCCCAAAAAACACTGGCAAATGTTTTCTCTGCTGCTCAGCTAGAGTCCTGCGGAAAACCCAGTTACTTGGTGTACCTACTGAAACCCATACCATATTTTGTAGCTACAGCACCAGTTTGAGTGTACCCTACCTATTAAGGAATACATGGTAACAACTAATGGGCATACATTTCTTGTAATAAGTATATCCTCATTGCATGTTTTTTTTTTTTTAGTGAGGGGGAGGCCAACATTTCATTTAAGTCAATTAAAACATTTGAATCGTTTTTTGGAAAATAATTTTTCACCACTGTAAGTGGCACTTTCTTAGCTAATGCATCACTCAGAGCAAGATGGTGCTCATTCACCAAGCTTGCAAAAGTTATTTTTTTTTGAATGGGAACAAGAATAAGCAGTATGTTTCCCGTATTTTACCCAAAAATGCAAATTAGCATTGTGCCATCCTGCAGGTGCTTAGAATCAGTTTTAAAACATATTTTTTTCACTTTATTTACTCATCCAATAATTCACAACTGTGAGTGGCAGTTCCTTGGCAAATTACTCACAACAAGATAGCACAATTTTCAAAGAAAAGCAGGTTATTGGTCATTTGCAAAGACTGGTGTCATGCACCTGGCTAAGCTAAAAGATGCGGCTGTAGTTATGGGCAACCCTCGTAGGGGGTTTGTAAAAATGTCAACCGATTTTAATTGGGTTTTTGTGGTCTTTCAGAACGATGGAGAAATTGAAGTGGCACTTCATTTTATGTCTGGTGGCAGCACTGCTGGGGTGCTGCACCGCCTCCGACATCCTCTACCGGGTCCCAGAAGAGCAGCCGCCCAACACGCTTGTGGGAAGTCTGGCGGCAGACCGGGGGCTTCCCGACAGTGGGCACCTGTACAAGCTGGAGGTGGGCTCGCCTTACCTTCGCGTGGATGGAAAGACGGGCGACATCTACACCACCGAGATCCCCATTGACCGTGAGACCCTCAGGGACTGCCGCAACCTGTTTGAGGAAGATAAGTGCTACCTGGAGTTTGAGGTGTCCATCACAGACATGGTGAAAGGAATCGGGTCGGGGCCTCGTCTCATTGAGGGCCGCATTGAAGTCCTGGACATAAACGACAACACGCCCCAATTCTCCTCGCCTATCCTCACCCTGGCAATCCCGGAAAACACTCACCTGGGCGCCCTCTTCTCCATCCCTATGGCGACGGACCGCGACGCCGGCAACAATGGCGTAGCGGAGTACTCCTTGAGCACGGGACCCGATGCTGAGCAGCTCTTCGGACTGCAAGTGGCAGTGGACACTGACGAGAAGCTGCCACAGCTGGTGGTCATGGGAAATCTTGACCGCGAGAAGAAGGACTCATACGACCTCAATGTTCGTGTGGTGGACGGAGGACGACCTGCCAGGGCTAGCAGTGCTCTCCTCAGGGTAGTGGTCACTGATCAAAATGACAACGCGCCAAAGTTTGAAAGGAGTCACTACGAGGCAGAGCTGGCGGAGAACAGTCCTCTGGGGCACTCTGTGCTGCAGGTCAGTAGAAACAACAATGCTGACGATTGCTATTGGAATTTAATTTCTTGAAGGTTCAAAAGGTGAATGAGGGTTCTGCTCGTTGTTTGCCACAAACACGCATTTACTGTTACATTATATTTTACACGGTCTTTAAAGAGTTAACATGGGTGTAAACCGGGCGGTGGCTACAGAGGCCGACTGTTGCCCCAAAGACTAAACTCTTTGCTTGTCAAGTCCACCTCCAGAGCCATCACTTGACCTGCTTGATGAAAAATTATGTTCATGAACAATTACTTGACAAAAAAAATGGGGGGTGAGAAATCTTTAAATTGAACCTATCAAACTATTAATAACCCTTCCTCATAGACCAAAATATGTTGTTAAATGCAAATATGGTATAGAACCTATAATTTGAAGAGAGGGTCATGGAACAGAACCTAACGTCCCCTGATTCTTGAAGACTTACTTGCAATTTGTTTGCTTTTTGTGGAAGTAAAAACTTTTTTTTTTCTATTTCTGGTATAATTAACTCTTATTAGAGTATTCATAGTTCAATGTGAAATGGTTTCCAAATTTTGGCAACCAACTATCAGGAGTCGTTGAATTTGCGTAACTGTATTTGCAGCAGAGTTTACCCTCTGTATTTTAATTTTTTAGTGTATTTTAAGTATGCAAGGATAAATACCCAGGTGTGATATGGGTGTGAGTCAGTCCGTGCTTTTCAAGTTGGACTTTGGCCAGTCTGTATACAAGGCTTATCTCTTACGCTTTGACAGAATTGTCACAGTTTGAGATGCTAAAGTTATAAATCCCACATCACGGTGTAAACATATAAGACAATATGACATGAATCTCAATTACTATTACACTGGAAAAATAAATTGTCTCGATTTGTCACTTTCCGGGTTGCAGGAACGTGTAGGTTCTTTCCTTCCACCGGTCAAAGGAGATGTTGAAAAAAAAACTCTTCAGTAAACCTTTGTTCATTAATGTATCCCAAACCTGTGCAGAAGATCAAATGTTTTAAATGTAAATAAACCTTTTTTGTACATCCCTTTACAACAACTCTTTCAATTTACCAAAGTGCTTTGTACTAATAAATGAGAAGCAAATGGAAGCAAGTAAAAACCAAACAAAAACACTAAAAGACAATAAAAACAATGAAATGCAATAGTATTGAATACAATAAAATAAAAGTATTTTAATATTACTGAGTATTCAAAGCCATCCTGAAGAAAAAAAAAACAGGCAAGGTTATCTCATCTAATCTCATCTCATCTCATTAGCTACACCGCTTATCCTCAGTAGGGTCGCAGGGGTGCTGGAGCCCATCCCAGCAATCAGTGGGCAGGGGACAGCCTGAACTGGTTGCCAGCCAATCGCAGGGCACACGGGGACGGACAACTCACTCGCTCATTCACACCTAGGGACAATTTGCACCGGCCAATTCACCTGAAATGCATGTTTTTGGAATGTGGGAGGAAACCGCAGTGCCCGGAGGAAACCCACGCAAGCACGGGGATAACATACAAACTCCCCACAGGAAGTCTGGAGCTGGATTTGAACCCACGCAGGAGGTTCCCAAGACATGAACTGTGCCGCACATGCACTAACCGCTGCGCCCCCGTGCTGCCAGGCAAGGTTATATGTCTGCAAAATTACACGTGACACACTATTTTCTCTTAATTTGAGAATGACAAGGGCTTGTTCAAACATTTAACTTGTTCCTGATCTCCGATTTTCTGATGACATAAAAGCTGAGTTGGATTGTTAGCTACAGTTGTACTTTTTGATCCATTTCAAAAACTCTTAGAACTTTAACAATCCAATACGCTGACATTGTTCTTAGTTGTCCTTTTAAACAGCAATCTTTCAGAATTTGTTTGACGGAAGAAATATTTAGATAAGGTTGGCTGCACCGTTTCTTTGTTGATCAATACAAGATGGTGGGCCTGCCATCTCTAAATCCCGCTAACAGGATGTGGAATCACATACGTGAGAAGTCAAGTCGCCTTATTAGTGCTCAAGGGAAGACAATCGACTGCAAAAAGAAAAGTAAGCTGAAGCGCCGGAGCGGGTCAGCGCTGGTTAATTGTTAACGCGGAAGACAAACGGCGCTTGTGTCGGCCGTTTGCTGGTCCGCTCGATAGTCAATCCCGCGCCAAGCTGTCAATAATTTAGGGCCCGCTTGGAGAAGCGCGGCGCTGCTTAAAGCTTCCCGTCCGGAAGGCAAATCGATGAGTGGGAGAAATCATCTCGGGGGCTTTTCTTAAGCGCTAACTGCGAGCGACTGGAATCAGCCACTTCCCACTGTCAGCTGTCACCCAGCGAGCGTCAAAGAAGATTTTGATAGGGAGGTCGGATGAACTCGCCAGTCTGCTGTGGAAAATCCCTGTAAGATTGTACGCACAGAAGCAACCTTTCGCACCCTGATGTTGATGCAAAAGAGATAAGGGTTTAAATCCGTCTTTTTTTATGGCGCGAAATAGAAATTAAACGTCTTCTTCTTTGGACTTTAAAGGCAAAACTGATTAGAACTTACACACTTTTAGGGCGTTTGGAAATTCAAACAAGCTTGTTCTTTTATTCAACAGGCTGTAAGAAGCAATAAAATGAATGCTTTGGGTAGGCATGTCAAACATACGGCCTGCCATACATTTCTGAATATGTCAAAAAAAGAAGTCTCTTGGTCATTTCTTTTAAAAGTTTTTTGAAAATACATTATTTTCTGTCGCTAGAAGACCATGTTGAGTTTGTATAGCATAGTGAGTTTGTTCAGGTGTAAAACTGCATTCACTCTCCTGTTAATATAAACCATATTAAATTCCGAATATGAGTTTACCCCCACAGCGGCGCAGTGGTTAGCGCGTGTGCGGCACAGTTCTAAGGTCTTGGGAACCTCCTGTGTGGGTTCAAATCCAACTACCGGACTTACTGTGCGGAGTTTGTGTGTTCTCCCCGTGCTTGCGTGGGTTGCCTCCGGGCACTCCGGTTTCCTCCCACATTCCAAAGACATGCATTTCAGGTGGATTGGCTGGCCCAAATTGCCCCTAGGTGTGAATGAGCGAGCGAGTTGTCTGTCCCCGTGTGCCCTGCGATTGGCTGGCAACCTGTTCAGGGTGTCCCCTCCCCACTGCCCGATGATTGCTGGGATGGGCTCCAGCACCCCCGCGACGCTACTGAGGATAAGCGGTGCAGCTAATGAGATGTAATGATGAGTTTACCCCCCTTTTTTAAATAAATGCATACATGCCAACCTTTTGACACTGAAAAGTGCTGGATTTTATCGTTCACTTTATTTTCATGCGAGAAAACCACAATCTGTCTCCAGAATATTAAAAGAAAATTGCTTGTTTAAAACCGGAAGTGGCAAACTTATACCAAAACGGAAATCAAATGTGATAATTGGAGCACTTTATCATGCACAAATAATTAAGTCTTGCTTCCAAATAAAGCCGCTGTTTACTAATACTAGTCCCTGAGTCAATATTTTGTGTTGTTTATGTTTGTAAAATCGGGAGATTTTTTTCCCATAATTGGTAGGCGTTCTTAAGCGGCAAAAAGTGGTAGTCTTATGCATAAAGCAGTATTGTCAACCTTTGTTTAAATGTGTATTAAGAAAAAAATCCCTTTCTATTCGTGATTTTATTATTTAATTTAAGTTACCAATGTAGGCTGAATGATAAAGCATAATACTAAAAAACTAAAATGTGGAGTTGACATACTTTTACTGAGAACAGAAGTCTGAGGCAAACTGAGTTTGACATCCATTGTTTAGGGTTTGGGTTACTGAGTTAGGGTAATATTTTTCCAGATGAGGGAATTTAGGGCAAGAAGACAGGTTTGGGCATTTTTGGCAGTTTGGGCATTCACCTTAGCTATGTGATGACTTTAAATTTGATCCAAACAAGAGTTTGACCAATAAATGTCTTAATGTCTTTTTTATGTCATATTCACTCACTTTGGGTACCGTTAATTCATTGAAATGAGGATGAATGGCACAAAAACGAACCAATATTGGCGAACATATTTTTTTCTCAAAATGAGACTCATTTGCCGAGGTGAATTTTTTAGTACTCCTGTCAAAACAGTCAAAGTCACTTTGCTTTCCATAAATGAGTTGTTTGTGGTCATCGTCAAGTTCACGTTTCATCGTTTTTTATGTTACAACTCACTGATGCATGGCTCAAATTGTGCATGAATCGTTGTTTAAATCTGAAAAAATAAACACAAAATTAATCCCAATGATGAAATGATGGATACATGCATACACACATACTCTTGTGGGCTTCAATAAGTCCCAAAAGTTAAAAAAAAATGATGCAGTGCCTTTGATCTGATGTTTTATGAGTCACCACTGGAATGTTTTGCGCGTAGTCGTTAGGACTTAGCACAAGGGCTTCTGATTGGGTTTTCTCTTCAGTTAGGGCTTTCAAATGTATTTACAGTGAACTCAAAGATAAACTGATGTAATGCAGTGGGGCATTCCAAGCATATGTTTGAATTTTGTTTTCCCACTCAAACTTGCTTGCTTTGGCTGAGTCAATGCTTCCTCACTCGCCCGCTAATGTTCCCCAGAGTGCGCCTTGCTTTCGTCCTAATAAGTAGAAGAACATTAACATTCACTTGGAGCTGTTAAAGGCCAACGAGCCGCTGCCTGTCTCAATGATTTCTGCTCCCAAACAGGAGTTTGTGACGGCAGCTCAGCGGCTGCCTCTCTTTGTGAGTGTTTGCCGGGCCGTGACATTAAAAATAATTGGATAATGCATCTGATATCATGAGAGTCTGCATTAAAATTGAATCTTGTACAAAAGTTGAATGTTATATTAACTTTTCACTTGGGGTAAACATTACCTGCAGATGATTATAGCATGGGCATCTTAGCTGCAAAACAGGTGAGACAATAACTTAAAGCCTTACCTGGTACCTTGTTAAATTTGATCCCAATCTGAAAAAAACTTAAACTTTGTATTTTAAACATTGTTTTAAACAAGGGTAGGTTGAGGCACTTCCAAAAGTGGCCATTTGGAGATGACCACTTTACATCTACAACACCTCTGCAACAGTGGATTTTATTTGTTTAAGACATTTTGAAAGAGTAATAAATGTTTGACTTCTCTTACCAGAAGTCAATCAATGATTGCGCGTACTAATGGTGCATGAGAAATTAATCACATGTGTCATTACGCACATACATTTTAGGGTCTAATTTGAATACACAGTATATTTCTGCGTATGTGACAATCATCATTTGAATCATTTACTAATGGCCAAATATATTTGGAGCTGAAGAAGGCGATATCTATGTTTAACCAGTACATGCCCTTATAGGCTAAAGCTAGCTGTGGACCAAAACAAGGCTGCAATTGGCCAAGAGTGGTGTCAATCAAAAAGTCAGGGGTAACAGGTATATTGGAAATAATGCAACCTTTCCGTTTATTTGTAAACTGGAATGTGGCGAAATAGAGTGCATACAACCTGGAACGTCCAGCGATTTAGGCGGGTTTTTCATATCTGTCGGCATTACCGCGTTGTTTGGAGTATATATTTAGTTAGATTCACTGGATGGCCCTGGATGAAAACAACTACATGTGTGCAAATAACGAGCTCATGAGCTGACTACTAGGGGACTTATTGGTGAGCTATCGCTGCTTTATAGTTTTCGGGTATCTTGTTTTAGACTGATCATGATGTTTCTTTGATGAGTGCATTTTGAAATTGTCACCACATCTTCGATCCCAAGAGTTTAAGCTTTCCAACAATATGTGGCATGACGTATTTCAGTTACTGGTGAAATAGTGAAGGTACAAATTTGCTTCTCAACAGTCTGGCGGCCCGTCTGCGGTCTGGCGGAACGTTGAGTAGTTGAATTAGGCATTCCGACTAGCTTTTTAAGTTAAGCATTGCCAGTTGTGGGTCAAACTTACAAATCAACTTTCCTGAATTTTTGTCAGCAGAACTGTTGATTTAGTAGGTTTGTCAAATCATTTAACGGTTGTCTGTCCCTTCAGGTTCGCGCAAACGACGCCGATACTGGTACCAATGGGGAGATCGACTACAGCCTTCACCAGATGTCGGAAGCGGTCCAGAGACTTCTGCGCATTGACCGTTCTACGGGAATCATCTATGTCAAAGGCATGGTGGACCGTGAGGAGGAGAACTTCCTTAAGTTTTTTGTTGTGGCCAAAGACCGTGGACCAAACTCTAAAAGCTCCAAGGTCCTGGTGACCATCAACGTCCGGGATCAAAATGACAACGCTCCAACTATCGAGATCCGTGGCATCGGTTTGGTAACACACCAGGATGGAATTGCCAACATCTCAGAGGACATGCCAGTGGGCACAGCAGTAGCTCTGGTCCAGGTATCAGACCGTGATGAGGGAGAGAATGCCGTGGTGACATGTGTGGTAGCTGGTGACGTGCCGTTTCAGCTACAGCCTTTAAGCGAGTCCAGCAATGACCGTAAAAGGAAGTACTTCCTGCAGACCACCACGCTGCTGGATTATGAACGAGTGAAGGATTACAGGATTGAGATTGTTGCTGTGGATTCAGGGAACCCCGCTTTGTCCAGCACCAACTCCCTAAAAGTGCAAGTCACTGACATGAATGACAACGCACCCACATTCTCGCCTACCATCCAGAAAGTGAACTTTGCTGAGGGGAACCAGCCGGGCGACAAGGTGCTCCAGGTCGTGGCCGCTGACGCTGACAGCGGCAGCAACGCCGAACTGGTCTACAGCATAGTGGAGCGATCAGCCAGTGCACTCTTTGAAATTGATGGAAGAAGTGGCGATGTTCGAGTCAAGAATCTTCTGGACCGGGAGGAGACTGAGCGTTATGAGTTCCGTGTGGCAGCGGCCGACAAAGGTGTCCCGAGCAAAACCGGCACAGCCACGGTTGTGATTAACGTCCTCGACTGTAATGACAATGACCCCAAATTCATGCTGAGCGGCTACAGCTTCTCTGTCATCGAGAACATGCCACCACTCAACCCCGTGGGTGTGGTCACTGTCACAGATGTCGACGAGGGCGAAAATGCACGCGTCACGCTATTTGTGGAACCCGATAATGGCAAATTTGTCATACAAAATGGTACGGGAACGATCCTATCCAGCATCTCCTTTGACCGGGAGAAGGAAAGCACCTACACCTTCCGGCTAAAAGCTGTAGATGCTGGCGACCCTCCTCGATCCTCCTATGTGGGAGTCACGATTAACGTGTTGGATGAGAACGATAATGCACCCTACGTCACCAAACCTTCCAACTCTTCATATAGATATCTGAGCCCAGTAACCCCATTAGAAACCCGCGTGGAGGTGGTGGAGGCTGAAGACATAGACTCAGGATTCAATGCTGAGTTGGACTACAGCATCACTGGGGGGAACCCTTATGGACTTTTTTATATTTCCCCAACGACAGGAGAGATAACTCTGGCGCAGGAATTTACTGGAAAGCATAATGGGCTGCACCGGTTGGTGGTGCAGGTTAAAGACCAAGGCAAGCCGCATCGTCAGACAACGGCACTAGTGCACGTATTCGTCAACGACACCAAGGCCAATGTGTCGGTTATCGAGGCTCTAGTGGGACATAGTCTAGACACCCCACTTGACAGAGATATCGCAGGGGACCCCAATTACGCCTTGGCTCAGCGCAGTAACATCCTGTACGGGAGCCTGGCCGGGATCGCCGGCGTCATCTTGGTGATCGTGGCCGTGGTGGTTATCCGTCACAGGCTCCAAAAGGATGCCAAGAGTGGCTATCAGGCGGGCAAGAAGGAGAGCAAAGACCTATATGCACCTAAACAGGGGCCTAAAAACCCCAAGAGTAAAAAAAGTAAAAAGAATAAAGCACCCAAACCCGCCAAACCTTTGGAGGAAGATGAAGAGGCTGGCCTCCAAAAGAGCCTTAACTTCAACCTGATTGACGGCGGAGCAGTGAGCGACAGCCCACGGATACACTTGCCCCTCAACTACCCTCCTGGCAGCCCTGACTTGGGGCGACACTACCGCTCCAACTCACCACTTCCATCCATCCAGCTGCAGCCGCAATCCCCCTCGGCTTCCAAGAAGCATCAAGCAGTGCAGGACTTGCCCCCTGCCAACACCTTCGTGGGCACAGGGGACAACAACTCCACAGGCTCCGACCAATATTCGGATTACAGCTACAAGGCCAACCCGCCCAAGTACGCCAGCAAACAGGTAGGACTCTATGCGAACGCACCTATGTACCAGCGGGACATCTATTGGACTGACGGGGTGTGGTAGTTTGCGATGTAAGTAGAACAAAGTCATGCTTGCTGAACCCTGAGCCACCTCAACAAACTCCCTTCACATCTTTGATTTTTCCTTTGGTTCACCTTGCCCCGTTTGCTTTGCTTTACATTCACTTTGTTTTATCACCCTCCATGTGGACTGACACTGATAAACCACACAAGAGGCCGGAAGGGGGGGTCGCACTGAAACTTTTTTGTTTCCTAACTCACCAAAGAGGCTTTTGAACTCAACCAGAGATCTGGTCTAACTTGACTGCATTCAATGACCAAGCATTCATGATCTATTTTGACCTGTGTTGACTCATAGAAGTCTTAAAATCTCCCTGACAAAGTACTACTGTGAAATCGTCACTTGCATTTGGTGTAATTTCTTTTTTTCACTGTTTTGTCTAGTTTGATGGGCTCGTTTTGGAGGCTGAAGTCAATTTAGTTTAGGGACGTCCTTGAGTTTATGGTCGTTGCTCCCAAAAAGTTTGCACAGACTATCAGTGGCTGATATTGGCCTTCGTTTTCTTACCCTCAGTGCCTTGTTCTGTTTAATGTTCTTCGTATGAGCGCAAGTGTGTATGTGTTTGAGAGTTTGTAAGCAAAGTTGTTCTTGGCTCCTTGCCACTAACAAGCTGTGAAAAGTCGAACAAGTACAAAAACTGACAATCCAACAAGTTTTGTTTTGGAATTTGAATTTTAAGATTTCTGTGTTATAGTTCAAGTTAAGCATATAATGTGCTTGAACCACCTTCAATGGTCATCTTTCATTATTGCTGGGCCGTATTTTTGAGTCTTTCAATCTAATTGTGTCCTAATTGTGCTTGCGGCCACTATTCTCCTCGGACCAGAAGCGTTTTTTTTTTTTTAATTTTAGATTCTTAACATAAAACAGAGGTAAGAGATAATGAGAAATCAACAATGATCCGTGCCTAACACACTCGTGCATAGCGTGCACCCCTATTGTTTTATTAAAAATTGTTGTAAATTTTGGTTTCACCTATTTTAGCTCATATTGTGCAGTGGGATGTCTTTGGAATTGAACCTGGATCGCGGCGGTAAATGCGCAAAAATCCTACCCACTAGACCATCATTGCTGTACATGATACATAAAAAGGCTTGAGATTTGATCTAATCATCATCCTGTTTTTACCGTACTTTAGACAAATGACAGTCAAAATAATATAATGAGATAAAGTCGAATGCCTTTTTGAATGTCACCTGTACCACAGGTGGTCCAATGGTTAGGATTTACCGCTTTCACCACTGCAACCTGAATTTGATTCCCGTCGGAAGAAAGGTTTTGCATTTGTGATCAGCAATATTTTTCAACCGATTAATCATTGCACAAATATGGTAAAACCTAATGTCTAACGCTCACCCAAACATTTTGCAGCTAGAAAAAAGCTCATTATACACGAATACATTTGGTAAATGGCAGAAGGGCCACCAACATTTGGTTGGTACCCAGTCTCTTTTCTTTGTATTTAAATACATTGCATTTTTCCTGTGTTTGTGATGCGCCGTATGATGCCCGCACACACTGGCAAACCAAAGACACACTTACACTTTGCACTCTGTTCTATGCCTCCTGTTAGTTCCTCAGCCACAGCTTCATGTACATTCAATATGTGTATGCTTCTATATTATTATTATTTTTATTATTATTATTATTATTTTCAATGTTTGATGTAGTTGTTTTTTTGTCATGTTATAAAGCATTTTTCATTTGAATAAACATGCTTCAACGTGATGGCTTGTGGCGCTTGTCTGTGCTTTCATTCATTGCTTGATTAAAATGAGGACGAAGTTACTTTGATGGTGCACATCCTCGACCTCATTTCAATTTTTCACATGTAAATCACATGTTTGTTGTGTCAGGGATTTCATCTTAATATTAATTTAGATTCAATGTATTCCTGCTTGAAACTGAATTTTCTCAAATGAATGCTTTTTTAGGAGGAATATCTATAACTACGTGTAATATGACCACTTAATTTTACAGTATTGTTTGTTGCAACCAAAAACGAGTGCTACGCACAAGGAAGATTACACACTAAGGAGACTCAACTTGACTAAATTGACCTATTTTTATTTTTTGCCCAGCCTTTCACAAGGTTTTTCAATTTTGGGGGTGTTCGTAACAGCAAGATGGCTGACAATGATGTCAACTCCCTCTAGGCTATGCTCATAGTATGCAAAATAAATGCAAAATCATCAACCTATGAATATTTAGAAAAATGTTCTTTCATATGAAGGTTTAGGTATTTCCATTAGTATTCAAATTAATCTTGTTTTTTTACCTCAATAAGAATAAACACATTGTTCCTTTAAATGATTCAATAATATATACATTATCCACAAATTAATTCATTATTTGACTTTACATTTACATAAGCATCAACCAGTAAATAATATAAAAACAATACACAATGTTTTGGCCAATTTATTTCAGTTCTTTTTAATGGTATACTTTTAAAATTTGTTTAAACAAGTTAGACTTGACTCAAACACTGGGAAAACCTCTAATCAGATAAATCTTGCTTTATTGTTTTATTTTGAAAAAACAATGTTTGTATTTGAACAGGGATATGGAAATATTTTCATACTCAAATATACTTAATAAAACAGTGTGCTAAGATTGTAATTTTTTTAAATGTTAGTTTTATTACTTATGGATAAATACGCTATCCTTGTCATCCAAAACATTTGGTCTCCATCGGTGTCTCGCTTTTTGCATCCTACCACCCTCACAAAAATTAACACTTGTGACAAAAATACTTCACATTACAAAAAACAGTTCTGAGCTCAAAAATACATAATTACGCGTAACACCTTGTACCTGAAGAGACCCATACATCCAAGAACCAAATTCTTACATGTATAGGCTACTAGAATTGTTTTAATTTACATTTACATTAATCACTGACATACATTTTTGCTTGGTAGCCTGTCTCCCTGCGCATAACTCCGTCAGTGTGGGTCTTTCTTTTTCCAGTTTGGTACGATCAGCAACAATTGCTGCGTCAGTAAGGATTTGGAACCATGTCGCTTGACTTCGTGTAGGGGCATGTTTGATTGACAGCAGGTAGGCCAAGCTACATTTGTGTGTAGGAGTCCACAACGGCGTCTTTATGTGATGCGCTTCCTCTACCAACCATGACTAAACAAAACAAATATTCCATGATTTTCCGTGGAGAAGAGCATTCCTGAGCATGACCTAATGGTCGTATGTCAAAATGAAAGACTGACTACTCACCAATCAGATCAAATGCACACTATGTCAACATGGAAGTAATTAATATATGACAATTGACGATGTTCGGGGTTTGTAGGACAATGTAAATAGACAGAGATCAAATGATGATCTTTTATGGACAGGTATTAGTTCAAATAGAAAAGGTGACGTGCTGTGAGGTTTGAGTTGTAAGGCACAGAGAGATTTACAAATAAATACCTATATTGCATTAACCATTTGATTGTCAGACCAAAAACATAATATTTAGATCGATCACCGTTCACGGATCCCTTAACCACTTGGGTCGTAGGAGCAACACTTCCATTAGTGTGTCTTGGGCAAGTAAAGCCTGGCGGTGCCCATCCCTCTCCAGGGTGTTGGGCTTCCCCATATGAAATAGATTGTAATGGTTTCCATGTTTCCCAGTAGCAGAAGAAGCCTCCTGATCTGAGTCAGATACTGCACCTTCATAGTATAGTCGCCATTGTTCTTCAGTGCAATGCGTAGCATAGAAAAAAAAATGTTCATTGCCTTTCTTAACTTGTAATTGAAATGTATATGTTGAATCCTTGGTCTCTCTAAGAACTTCTCCCATGAGGCAAGAGAATAGCGTGCCTCACTCTGCATCTGCCAACAATGATACATTACATACTAATTACATCAATACAATTTATAATGAACATTCAGCAATTAAAAAAAGCACAGCGAAACATTTTGGAAATAAATGGGGAAAAAAAAAAATATTTTTAATTTTTACACTTACATGATATCAGGTGAGGCTGTGCCTCACCTGGCTTCCTTGACTATAAGTCACTGATAATGAGGTTTGAGCTAATTCTTGCTTTCAGACTCAAAACTGCTTTCTTCAGACCTGCCTATTTATAATAATCTGCTCCACATACTGCACCCTTTTTAATTCTACTTTGTTTGTATTTGGTATTTATGCCTTGCTTGTTTTATTATTGTTTTATTGTTGTTTGGTATTCTGTGCATGGTGACCTTGGGTGTCCTGAAAGGGTCTTGAATTATTATTATTAGCATTATTATCATTATTATATTATTATTGTTATCATTATTATTACTTTTATTATACATAAACAGGCCTCACACAAGTGTTCGGTTGTCTCTGTCATACTGAATGGATACGAGTAAAATATTTTTTTATTGAACGTAAAATGCTGTGTTATAGCATCACTCATGTTTCTTATTACACCTAAATCAAATCTATAACAGCACTTGTCACTGGCAATGTAAACTGATAAAAACTTTGCTAATAAACTTCTCTTGTCATTCCGAAAACTCAATGCATATAAACACACCCGTGGATTAAAATCAGATTTGTCAAATAAAATGATAAATATACGTACCTTACACCAATAAATAATCCTGTTTTATATCCTAAAAGAGGATTTTTAACAAAACAACTTACTGTATTTAACCATTTTTAAACTCACTTTTTTTCCTACCTGTACCTGTACATGAGGTTGTATGATAGTATATCACTGTATTTTTGCAATGATTGATGAGTCTAAAAGTATCGCTGGCCACAATCCCATGAACTGGATGCAATGGGAAACGGATCCAGGTTGCAGCACTGAGTGCCGAATCCTAACCACTCGACCACTTGTGAAACAGAGGACATATGAAAAGGCATTATATTTTATTTCATCATCACACTTTTTAATGTTTAGAGAGTTTTGTTGAATTTTGTCTTAAAATACATGGTGATACCCGCTCAAAAAAGGCTCTTCTGGCTCCTTGCGTCAAAAAAGTTCCCCAGCCCCTGTTATAAAAAAAATAATATGGTACATCTCATTAAATCTTTAACCAGTTTACTCCAAAACATATATCACACCTGAAAAAGCTTTCAACTAAGCACCAGCAGTGCCTCACCATCTTAAAAAACAACCCCCCCCATAAATGTAACAAAACGTCCACTCTTATAAGCTTCAACAGACCCAAAACTAGCACTGACTCACACCTGAAACTGACCTACCACCCTCGATCCAACAGCGCTGGAACCACAAAACCTCTGACCCCATTACACTTCTACCTTTAGAATTTGCGCATCCGTCTCTGTACGTTACAGTGTGTGTTTGTGTTTTTTGTGTGTCCGTGCGTATAAGTGTCTCACAAAAATCAAAACACAAGACACATTTATTTATGTGTGTAAGTGCACCGCCAGCTGCTCCCTTGTACGGGTATATGGTTGTGTGTGCAGAAAACCTTAAAACACAAGAAACTTCCTTTTGCAATTGCATGAGTGTGTTTGTTTTGTATGCATTTGTGTTGCCACCTGCTCCAAACAACCCAAGTGGAATGGAAACCTGCCTCAGGCACACACGCAAAGACACACACACTCACAGTTTTGTGAGGAAGTTTCAGTTTGACAATGTCACCTGTCATTCCAGAACATGTTGTCTGCGCTGTACGATTTATTTAACAGCATGCTAAGGTTGTATTAACACATGGACGCCTTCCTTTGGGGTCTGTCCCACCAGCAGGAAGCCCCAGGAAACGTCATAGAGACCATGTGTCTCGGCTAGCATGGGAACACCTTGGGAGAGGGAAGTCTGCGCTTCCCTGCTGAGGCTTCTGGTGTCGCCTCCGCGATCTGACCTCAGATAAGCGGCAGTAAATCGATTGATGGATGAATGGGAATCGCAAACATTTGTGAGAACATGCAAACACAATAATTTACCTGACGTTGGATTAAGATTACACACACACACCCCCAGCACACACCCCTACTAATCTGGCCACTAGCAAGCTAACCTGCTGCTATATTATCATCATGAAACAAAGAACACTATTTTAATGATGTCTTAAAGAAGCTGCACGTAATTTGGAAGTTGTTTTTTCTTAGCTCATGACCGCCATTTTTGGCTTTTGGAATCAATGTCGCTTCTGTCATTTTGACCGACTCAACACAGATGTAAAATAAAACAAAACGTGTACGTTGGACAAGGATGAGAGAGCAGACAAATGACACCATACGAGGGATTTGTATCTAATAAATTCCACTTAGAGAATGGATTGCCCAACCAAACGTGTATTGATCTCATAAATTTACAAAGAGCTACCTGACGAAATTTTGGATACATTGGGGCAACTAGCAGGATTAATACTAAGATATGAGGTCAGTTGGGAATAAGACAGCCATGAAATGGATATCTCCTGAAAAAATAATGTATGGATGCTGCCCTACTTTCGAACGAGACGATCGTTCGTAAGTTGAATTTTTTCACAAGTTGCTTCAGTGCTGTATTTTGTATGTAATGCATGTTTATGGTCTATATAAGTATGTTTAAGGCTTGCATAAGTAACCTGTATTGGTTTGAAACTTAAAAATAAACGTTTAATAAAATAATATGCTCTATAACGTTACATAGCAGGCTGAATAATAAAGCATAGAACTGAAAAAGAAAGCTACACATTAGGGCGTTTACATTCAGTGGTCATTGAAGCCCTTTCAGACTCCTTGTGATTAAGGGCGTCACAAATAAAGATGACTTGACTTGACCATAAAAATAAATAAAGTTGAGTTTAACTTACTTTTAGAAGACAGGCTTCAAGAGTTAGGCAACTTCCTCCTCCGTGGTAGAAAGTGGACAGAAAAAAAAAGTTATCCAACCGTTTTCACAACGGCCTCAAGCTTTCTTATTCCCCTTTCATTTCAAAAGAAACGGCTCGCCTCTTCTTTACACTTAACACGAACCGTAATGAATGAATGCACGAGATACTAAAAAATAAAAATTCCAGCGCGATGAAGATACAGTATAGAATGTTTACACCTAAACTAGGAAGAGGAATGTTCGTATCTACCGTTTTTCGTAGGGCAGCGTCTGTACTTAATATTTTTGTTGTGAAACCCCTAAAATGTTCTGGCCATCGCTTTTATTTGGTGCCGTTATTGCGTTGACCTAAAGTGTACGTGTAATCTATGCTGAGATGCTTGTTCTTTAGTCAGTGCCTACAGAAGTTAACTATTTCGGGAAACTGTATTATATTTATCTAAATTATTGTTTTTCTACAGTTTCTACAATCACTTGATGGTAGAGAGCAAACTGCTAAACTTTACACCACTGACAATGATACATAGATAGCGAACAGCTTTTTGTTGTGCTTTTGGTTATTTTCTACTGTTTTATTCTAAAATATTTTACTTTTCAAGTAAATGTAGAGCCAATGATGAATCATCCATTATACACTAACACATATAAACTGAAAACATGTGGGAACAACCATGATGTCACTCTCCACAACTCCGCCAGGTCCCTCCATTCCCCATACGTAATGTGTTCTGCCCCTAACAGATTTACTAAAATTAAGATAAAAAGATAAAAGTAGAAAGGTGCGGTGTAATTAAGGCCTACTCTTCAAACATAGTTGGGCATTGCCACCTCAATTGATGCACCCAACCTTTAAACACAAAATGTTTTTTTACACAGAGTGATGCACAAAAGTTTGTGTGTTAATTCATGTCAGAAGCAAGTAAAAGTTAAAGCCTCCCTGAAGGCAAACAAGAAGTTAGTGTGTGTGTCAATGTCAGGGTTGGCAGGTGTTTGCAGTCTGCAGAGGTGGAGGTCAGCGTACAGACGTACCTGTAGCCGGGTTTAAAGGTCAGAAGCTATCCAGCTGCTCCGTGTGCGGGAAATAGCATCAGACGACTTACCGGGAAAATAAAAGTAATATACCATTGTTTTACGATCTAATACTAGTTGGATTCAAACCAAGGTAAGTAGTGCTAACTGGTAATTCTCACTGATGTGTTATGAGGTCCGTGTCTGTTGAGGTACAGTACGATATACAAACAAATTAACCTAGATTATATTCATCATTTAATTTAAAAAAAAAACGGTTTATTGTCTTGCCTTATTACTTCTAATATGATTTGATTTTTATTTTTTATCAGTTTATTTACTCTTCCAATTAACTAATAGTATGAATATCACCCTCACAACATACTTAAAATAAATAGAGCCTATGTGTTGCTCCTTTTAAATAAAATCCTCAATAGATTGGTAATCCTCCATTACCCAAAAAAAAAAGTCCACAAACTAGAAAAAAAAATGATTGTTTGACTTACTCTTAGCTTACTAACACAATCACTAATTCTGTGGTGTGGGGCCTTATGTGTGCACCAAATCAGAATCCTTGGTCTCACTATCACCCTCTGCAAGGGAATTGCT
Organism: Urocampus carinirostris; assembly: GCF_059441175.1. Classification (NCBI taxonomy): domain Eukaryota; kingdom Metazoa; phylum Chordata; class Actinopteri; order Syngnathiformes; family Syngnathidae; genus Urocampus; species Urocampus carinirostris. Next base: position 16,042,885 of record NC_142357.1, read on the forward strand.
TGTCTCACTCTGCATCTGTAGACGCTCAGCACAGAAGCACGTTACATACTAATTGTATCAATAATATTCATGATATAGTGTGAAGATTCAGCGATATTGGAAAATAAAATTGTGAAGATAAAGGTGCTGTCCAGAAATTCGTACTTTGTTACTCTTTGCCGCTCTCTCCTGGCTTAAAGTTATAAATGCAGCCTCATTAAAGTCATTCCTCGAGTACTAATTAAGTCGACTTATTTTGTCTTTATTGAGGTTTGGGTTGGTGTTTGGATGTTATTTGAAACAGGCCTTTTCTTATTTTTATGATTTTCAGGCTACGCTAACAAAAAACCCAGGATGGGCATGAAATCATCATCGTTCCCTCTAACCTCCCTCTTTCGCTGCTTCCTTATGTGTTACCGTCCCGGTGCCAAAAGTAAAATAAAAGTAGATTGGCACGGTGGAACACTCTTTCAACTCAGTTACTTAATTGCTAACACATAAACTAAATTGAGAGAATCTTCTACTTTGATTCTATTAAGGACACCTCAAATGACGCACCCCACATTTGAATGAGAAAACTTTAACACCAAATAAATATAACCCTTTCATATATATCTTTAAAACATATTTTAATGATGACAGACGATGCTTCCCCTGCCTGCAGATGTAAAGCTACCAAAACAGTTTTTTAGTACACAGCACATTTTTGGTCGGAAAAGTGATAATCAAAATCATTTGAATTGGACTTCCTAGGGTGAAAAAACAATGTGGGAAGAAAAAAAAAATTTTTTTTCTCTGGGATATTGTTGTAGTGTCTGTTTTAAGAAATTATGTTTTACTGGGGTTTTAAACATTATCTATGGAAAAATCTGTTCATTTTTGTACACAACAACAACAAAATCACCTGATTTTCCAGAGGTTTAAAAATACACAACCCATTTTACTTAATGTTTATCAAAAACGATTCCCCTGTGGGATAGCGGTGAAAGACTTCTTTGATTCTGTCACATGGCAACCCACAAACTTGTGAATTTTGTTTCAAACAACACAGACAAACATTTTGTTTATTGGTTTATCCACATGCTAACAGTTTTTTTTAACTGCAGGGTAATAGCAAGGAAAAAAATGGATTGACCTCAGCCAATAGTGAGCAAGTCATGCTTACTTGCTAACGGGCTATTGTCACACTCAAACAAGCTGCTTCCACTCTCCCTTTTTTGACTGTAAAACAAAAGCCCTGGGAAATGGTAAGCAGTTGACTATCTTTGTCTTCAGCATTTTGTTTTAAAGTCTTTAATCTGTAATAAATGATAACTGTATATTTTTAATAGAAAACACATCTAATCATTTGAACAAATTTCAAATTTAAAATATCTTAAAAGAATGCAACTCTGGAAATATTAATATTGTATTTTTTCAAGATTTGTACGGGTGCTTGAAATCATTGAAAATGCTTGAATTTTAATATTGAAATTTCAAGGACTAACTGCACTGAATAACTGCACCTGTCATTAGTTTGTACTGAATTGTCCTATAAAGCACCATTGCCCCCTATGGGTTGCACCTAAGTGGGCAGGTATATCTCATCTCATCTCATTAGCCGTACCGCTTATCCTCAGTAGGGTCGCGGGGGGGCTGGAGCCCATCCCAGCAATCATCGGGCAGTGGGCAGGGGACACCCTGAACTGGTTGCCAGCCAATCGCAGGGCACACAGGGACAGACAACTCATTCGCTCATTCACACCTAGGGACAATTTGGACCGGCCAATTCACCTGAAATGCATGTCTTTGGAATGTGGGAGGAAACGGGAGTGCCCGGAGGAAACCCACGCAAGCACGGGGAGAACATACAAACTCCGCACAGAAAGTCTGGAGCTGGATTTGAACCCACGACAGGTTCCCATGACATGAACTGTGCCGCACAAGCGCTAACCACTATAGGTATATGCTACACCTAAACAAAACACTATGGAATGTGTATTAGTAAAAAGATAACCTGCATATTACCTTCATCTTAACAGCCATATGGGGAGAGATTCCTATTAAAAATGATTACTGACATATTTGTCAGATCCATAAATATATTTGCAATGTACTCAAGATCCACTCAGTCTCTAGCAAACATGTTTTTCTTGCTAATATATAGTATTATTTTTTCCAGAAAAAAACTAGATAGAAATGTATTATTATTTATTATAACTATAACTTGTTATAATCCAGTAAAATCCTAAATTAGTTCAAAATCTTGCATATTATGTTGCTGATTTTAATTTAATTTTTCTTATTATCCCAAAAAAGGATAGAAAAAGTCAGACCATACTAAACATTTTTTTTTTTTTTTGGGGGGGTTCGTGCAGATAATGTTTGTTAATTTTCTGTATTACTTTTGCTATTTAAAAAAAAACATTATACACATATATCAAAGCTTCAAAATTGGGTTTAAAATATAGGAAATCCCAAGATTACAGAAAATTGGGAAGATAGAGAGCCACGGTGACCACAAATGATGTGAATCATTTTATATTGAATAGGCGTTGTTTGTATTTCTTTACCATTAGAGTAGTAGGGGCACAATTTCCTATTATGTGTCTTTGACAAGTACAGCATGGCGGCGCCCATAACTTCTCCAGGCCAACAAATGTTTCCACCAGGTCCCTAGAATTGTTTTCATTGTCATTGATATCAACATTGTATGCAACGAGATTGGACATGGCCCTCCAGGTAAACATGTAATAAAGATGTTGAAGAGAAAAATGTAAAGAAGTGCAATAACAATTTGGAACAATAAAAAATAGGAAAAGCCCCAAATAAGATTTTGAAGGTTTTATGTGTGCTCATTTAGGGTGGTGATGGCCCTGGGTAAGAAACTGTTTCCGAGTGTCTTTGTCCTGTCAATTTAGACAACATGATAATTTAAGTTTTTAAATAAAGAGGAAACTGGTTCTAAGGATTAATGTCTAAAGATTTTTGACGGACCATGCACTTCAAAAATTTTGAATGAATCTCAGTGTTATAAAAAGGTTGAAAAACACTCTTTAACACTGTACTGTTCTTGATTTTTTTTCACCTGCTCAACAGTTTTTGCGAAAGTTCCATTTGATTTCCTGTTTGTCGGCCGACATTACGCCAATCTGGCAAGCGTTAGTAGCGCTGTGGATTAGTTAGCAGCAACATTTAAGGAGCACTTTAGCCAGCTCTTAACATTTGCGTGCGCGTCAACATCTGTTAGTCGCTAATCCGCCATGTTGACCTTGCAACTTCCTCCAACATTTCCTTGTTTTTCCCATCCATTTTTGGAATTTGAAAATGATTTGAGAAGCTTCCGTTGTCTGTGAGTGGCAAGCCTTTCAAATCCCACACCAGGAAAAAGCATAACCAAGAAAAAGCCAGGAAGGGAAGATGGGAAGTAAAATGCGGGGAAATGTCAGGATTAGCATCTGGCCGTAATCTGGCCGAAGGTTAGAGCAGGATTGAGGTCGCCTGTTAACTCACACGTTTGCACCAATAACAAAACTTTTACGCTCTCTAGCACAGGGATGTCAAACTCAGTGTGTCTCTGGGGCCGCGCCCGGATGTTCTGTTCTCAGACGGGGCAGAATCAGTAAAAATATTTCAACTCAGAATTCCAGTATTATACTTTATCATTCAGCCTACATTAGTAACCTAACATACATATTATAATCACATGTGACAAGGGATCTTTTCTAAACTCGACACATTTATTCACAAAAAAATGGCGAAAAATATGTCCATGTTTGACATTGAATGTGTCAAATGGCTTACTATAACAGTTAAATGAATGCAGTTTTACACCCAAACCAACTCACCACAGAATACAAAATCTACATTTGGGTTGCATTCATTTAATTTGGTATAAATGACCTAGAAACAGGCAGAACGGCGCCGCAGTGGTTAACACGTGTGTGGCACAGTTCTGAGGTCATGAGATTAAACCTCCTTTGTGGAGTTTGCATGTTCTCCCCGTGCTTGCGTGGGTTTCCTCCGGGCACTCTGGTTTCCTCCCACATGTCAGGTGAATTGGCTGATCCAAATTGTCCCTAGATATGAATGAGCGGGTGGATTGTCTGTCTTTGTGTGCCCTGCGACTGGCTGGCAACCAGTCCAGGGTGTCTCCTGCCCACCGCCCGAAGATGACTGAGATAGCCTCCAGCACCCCCTCGACCCTACTGAGGATAAGCGGTGCAGATAATGGAGGGATTGATGGATGACCTATAAACTTATCTTCACGACCTTAAAGCGCACATACAAGAATCAGATTCTTCTTCAAATTGTGCATGTAATGTAATGCGGCACAGGTAAGGTTAGGTGCCCACAGGTTCCAGCCTCGGCCAAGTCATACCTAAGACTTTCAATATTTTTGGTGAAATCAGTTGTTGTTGTGAGATCGTTCACGTTTCCAACTAAAAGTGACTTGTATGTGACCTCCTGTGACTTTTAAGCATCTCTTATTTGAACGGCACCAGCTTCCAATTGTGCAGAAGAGGCAGCGTGACGTCATACGGAATGCATTTTTTGCGAATGTACTTATGGATGCTAACGCCGTAGCGTATCTATTGTGCTACCAAAGGCTATACAGAGTTGTCCCTCTTAATATTTTCTTAATCCAAAACCTCACTTTCCTTTCATTGAAAACTGCTATAATGGGTTGATTTTTGCACTACGAGGAAGATCATGGAATCCGAGCAGCCGCGAGAGATGGTGTGCCTAAATTTGACTCCCTTGCAAAATCCGACTCACTTTCGCGTGAACGCATCGTCTTTCGACAGAATGTGCGTCACGATCGTAATCTGTATGATGTGTTTTTTAAGGAATATTGATTGGCGTAATTAAAACAAAGAAGTGACTGTAGTCTATTTAATGTGTTTATTCACGCATATGCAAATGTCACCAACACCGCGGCACTGAAAAGCATAATGGACGCAAAGGTGAGTCGGATTTAGGCACAACAGCAGCGGCTGCAACAGAAGGGCACCCCAGCCTTATTGTGGGGTGCGCTCTGTTTATGTGTTAAGTACAGAAATATAACCAGTTTCGGAGACTGCACATTTTAACCTGGTCCGTCCTATGGTTGTGAAAATACGGTACAGACGCTGCCCTACTTACGGATGAGATCCGGACCATCGTTCATAACTTGAATTTGTTCGTAAGTTGCTTCAGTGCTATTGGTAAAGTTAAAACTTATATAAACTCTATGTTGGCAGAATAACTCAAATAAGAACAAGCATTAAGGTATTTAAAATTTCCAAGCGGGAGAGCACTGTCCGGTGGCCCACCCCGGGCGAGTGCCTCGGCCGACCTCTCCTCCCGTGTGAGAAGCTAACTTTTATTCACACAGGAAACAGAAAAATACACCGGAAATGCGACTTCAAAATAAAAGAGTACAAGACTGATTAACGTACAAGAGATGCAATTAGACTGATTATTGAAACGTTACTTCATGTGTGTGTGTGTGAAAGATTGTTTTTATATTTAGGAATATAAAAACAAGTTATATTCACACAGTGAATTCTGAGAACTATTACAACCAAAACGACCAACCTATCAGCTATATTGTGAAAGTTTAAGGTTTATATAAGTATGTTTAAGTTGCAACGAAAAAAACGATACAGAGATAGAGGCTACCGTGGCGAACTCGTTTGAATTGATTGATTTGCTGTTTTGTGATAGTCGGTGTTTACCGGATGGTACCCATCATTGACAATTTTGCGTTTTTCCGTGCAGACTTTCTTGTACGTCGTACACGTCTAAAAATGCATAATAAACATACATTGTACGGCTAAAACGTACAGGTTGACAGGTATGCAAATGCATTGCCCGTTCCGGAAAAGCTTTGCAATAAGTAATACAAAAGCTGATAGCCGCAGTGGGAAAAAAAATGTCATGACTCTTTAAGCTCAGTTGAGCATTTTTAACACATACTTAAAAGATACAATACAGTAGTTTCCATTTTTTTAAGAACACCTCAAACAACACACCCTCATTTCTTCATATAGAGTAATCTAGTAATTCCGTTACGCGCCCCCCCAATTACTGAAACTAAAAAAATAGCACATCACTATAAAAGTACAGTAACTATCCAGTTCAAAAGTATGGACCCTTATCTCTGTATCATTTGCGATTGCAACATCCTCTGCTGTCTGGTAATCCTTGAAAGGGGATACCTCATGTGCGGTCCCTTCTCAAGGTTTCTTTATTTTCCTCATGTTGAGGTTTTTTGAGTTTTCCCTTGCCCTCATGTCTGTTCCAGATCAGGGGATGTTGTAATAATAGTCTGAAAAAATAGTATGCGTAATCCTGTGAAGCCCTTTGAGACTCTTTGTGATTAAGGGCTATACAAATAAAAGTGACTTGACTTGACTTGACTTTATATTTCTTCGCTTGTGCAATTTTGAAAGCATGCAAATGGGCACTTAGCTGAGACACTACATATCAATTTTGTCTTTGTGTTTCAAACCACTCGAGGATCTCTTTCTTTATTTATGGTACTGTGCATTTTTTTTTTCTTTTTTTCTCCAGGCATATAATACTCTAAAACTGATTTTATTTAACAAAACCAACATTCGGCACACTTTGAACAAAAATTATGTGCTCACATTTGCCCCAATGATATCCAATTGGTTCGTTCTTCCTGAAATAGCCAAACAACCCCACCCCCTCCACCGAAATGCTGCTTACCATTCGCTAATGGGGACACAAAACCAAATAAACCCATTTAAATCGACCCCATGCTTTCAGTATTCTTTGTTATAGTTGTAAACTATGCTTAAATTAAAATATATATGGTAGGAAGAATATCTCCATGAGGATAAATTCACTGTATTCAAACTCTGTGCTTAAATGGTGCCACTGTAACTGTATTCAATTGTACTTTTTAAGTAAATATGAACAAGCCCAACCTTTTCAATTCATATTGCTGAGGGATGTATGTGACAATGTGAACAAAGTTGGAGCACCGAGCAATCAGAGGACACTGTACTTCATGATCTGCTTTCAAGAATTAGCTGTGCAACGTGACATATTGTAACGATAGTTGCGTTACAAAATGTAAATAAAAACACGTTTTAATACTCCTTACAGAGAAAAGGATGTGCAATAAGTTTGTAACGCGTCAGTCCCAACACTGACAACAGCAACTTGAATCAAAGAGGACTAACAGTAGAAAAAACTATGCTAAATGAAGTCTGGGATTAGTGTTTGTGTCTAATCTGGCCCCAAAAATAGAAGGATTGAGGTCGCAAACTCGCAACTTCCTGTCACTTTTTCTTATTCTTTTTTTTTTTCTCCTATTGTCATATTTTTCCCTGATGGTACTTTGAGAAATTGCTCATTAGATCTCTGACGAGGACACATTTGTGTGTGTGTGTGTGTGTGTGTGTGTGTGTGTGTGTGTGTGTGTGTGTGTGTGTGTGTGTGTGTGTGTGTGTGTGTGTGAGAGAGTACCTGTGGACACGTGTATATGTGTTGCTAGTGTATGAGCATTATGCATGTTCAAACCACAATCAAATCAAAAAACACAGGCAGTGTAAAAAATGTTTATTAGAATACATGTTTGGATTTCAGCATATTTTAATGGTTGCATATTTCTAAAAAATGAAGGTTTCAAATTAAAAATAGAAACATTTACCCCCACCCCCAAAAAAACGCATTTTCAATTTATAAGGATATTGTGTATCGTTTAGCGATTCCTAGTGGTAAAAACTTCATCATAAAAGAAAAAAAAAATTGGAAAATAATGAAAAAATAAATAAACTATCTATAAATGTGCATTTTTAAATGCAAATAAATTAAGAAAAACATATTGAAGGAGCTGACATGATTGTCCACCATCTTGCTGCTAAGGATAACCTCAAAAAACAAAAAACCTTATAAAAGGCTCGGCAAGCGAATTGACAAGTAAAAGAGTACGATTTGGTCACTTTGATTCTCCTCAGTTTGTATAATTCTGCTTTTTAGCCCTAGTGTTTGGTTGCACTACACAGTACAGCGACATCTAGTGGTCATATATTACACAGTGTTCTTTAAAATTTGGTACAGTGCAAGTTTGTTCCGGATTCGAGATCATGGAGCTCCATTGAAATACTGAAGTATAAACATATATTTATTTTTAAGAACGCAAGTAGGGTGATGTATTCTCATTTCTTTACGTAATATGAGCTTCACCAAAGAGGGTTCTTGTCAATTATTTTCTGTCACGCCCCCCCTCGATCCTCGCGCAAATAATGTCAAATTTCCTTGTCTGAGGTTACACAAAGGCCCTACGACTGGCTGGCAACCAGTTCACGGTGTCCCCAACCCACTGCCCGAAGGCAGCTGGAATGGGCTCTTGCACCCCCGCGACTCTACTGAGGATAAGCGGTGCCGATAATGGATGGATGGAGGTTTCAGAAAGGGACTTTTGTTTATCCCTTTACCCCTATCTCTTCCCACCTGTCTCTGAATCCATATTATTATTGTTTTTCTTTTCTTGGGGTCACTTGAGGGTCTGCTACACTTTGTGTCTACATACTTAATTCTTATATGTGGAGACTAAATGTAAACAAAGTACTCTGACAATGAGAACGTCACTGCGCCCTAGTGTAGTACAGGTGCAATTGCACTTTATTCTGTGGATAAAAACAAAGTCCCCCTTGACGTAACCCTTCCGCCATCCCCAGGCCCACCATTTGAGAACCACTGACTTAGAGAGAGCCGATATAATTGTCCACCAACTTGGTGGACAATTATATTGGTGGTGGGCCGTGATGGCCTGCAAGTCCTCCTCTGCTGGCCTAAAAACTTTTTGAATCATTTGATGGTAATTAGATTTGTTCCATCAATACTTGCTAAATAATTGTCTGTTGGCTTCCTGTCATTGCTTTTCTCTGGGTGAACTGTTCCCATATGTCTGCTTTAATCATTAGGCATTTAACCAATCACGTTTCCGCCATTCGTTGTTGCTTTGGCTCAGAAAACCCACAGGCCTTCACAAAAAGTCCTGAAAGGTCTGATGCATAGTATCAATGCATTGTTGATTCAGCCAATTTAATTTTGAGTTGGCAACATCAAAGCTTGTCAGCTAAAGAGCGGTAATGGTCCTAAGTAATGGTGCCAACAGCCTTTAAACAAGGGGAGGGGGGGTTATTGTAGAGGTTTATTGTTCTATACTCTTTATTATTATCCATTATCCGTTATCAGTCAAATCATAATACACTTCAAAGCCAATAGGCTGAAACACTTGCTCCCAACCAAGAGGCTGAGTCAAGGTCCTAGCCATAGGGCCAAGAAGCAGTCCAAAACCGATACAGTCCAAACTGTTGATAGCTAAAGGGTAGACAGCTTCGAAGCAAGCAAGCCTTTTGCAAGCTGGAAAATATTTTGTAGGCCACTTTCAGTCTAGAGTTAAAATCTTAAACTGAGCAGAGTCCAGACCCAATTCGAATTTCTGGGTCAGTCAGACCTAATATGTCAATTAGTACGTTCGGGTTGGGCTGTCATTTTTCAGTTTAAATAGTCTTGTTTAACCATGATTTTGTTAGAAAACAGAGGCCTTTTGTACTGTGCATCCACACAGCGCAAAGGACCTTTGCATCCCAAGTCAAGACCCCCCAATCCTCCACCCCTTCTCTCTGTCAGTAAGCCGCCAAGCGGACTGCGTGAGAGCGAAACCTATTGTGCGAGAGTAACGCCGCAGGACCCAGAGAAATGGGCGCACAGTAGGAGATGGTTTCGACTGGTGTCAGCCCAAATCACTTCATTCATTCATTGAACTGGTTTGTTCGTAAACGACATTATCACTAAGTTAGCTCAAGTGAAGGCCTATATGTAAACTGCACGGTCCGCCACTGCAACAACCTCATGAAAAGCTGGGCAAAAAAGACGAGTAACATGGTGCATTTTGTTCAGACTCTGTAATTTGTATTTTTCCTCGTGTTCTTTAGCACTTATTTTTAGTTGCACTACACGATACGGTGGCATACATTGGTCAAAGTATGCACAGCCACTTCAAAAAAGGTTTTTCAGATATTGAAGTGGAAGTGAACAATATCGAATCAAGATTGAAAGTCTTTCACTGATTTTTCGGGATCATGTCGCCAAATAATTAAATAGTTTCTCATTTGCCATGGCACCTTTTTTCCGTGTGTAACTTTACTCTACAACTTTATGCGTGACTAAACACATTTTTTTGCCGGGTTTGGACTTCTCAAAATGTATTGGGGCACAAAAGGTGACAACGAGGAGGGTGACAAACTGATGATTGTAACGCAATGACCACTGCAGCCAATCCCTCAGCAATGCTAAAAGGGGAGCGCTTCATGGCTGACAGACATGCACACAATTGTTATGCTAGCATACAGCCTAAGGCAACTGCATTTTGCCGTGACGGCAGTTTAAAGCTTCCTTCACGCCTCCCTGCTCCGCTAGGCGATGCGTTTGCTGCAAGGCATTCTGGGTAGCTGGCGTGGAAAGATAAGCTTGTTGGGACGTTTGGGTTTTGGGTCTGAGGAATGTGAGTTTTTGCCCAACATAGCAGTTAGCATCTTATGCTATGTAAAGTAAGCGACGGGAAAAGTGATGCTTAACAAGTCGTCTCGGGCTAAATTAAAAAACAGCTGGCGATGTCACGTTAGCTAGAGAAAGACGTTCTCTGACTTGAGTGTGTATGCAATCCAATTTTCAATTATCCATGTTGGCTAGCATGGGGGTCAATTAGCATTAAATGACAATCTCAAGCTAAATTAGCTCACTGCTAATCGTCAATTATCAAACAAATGAGTTGAAATAGGAGTTGTTGAGATGATTGCGGAAGATGAATCTTGACCTCACGTGTCACTTAGCTTCAAGGGTATTTTTGAAGATGAAAATTAATGAAAGTACTCAAACACGATTAAAGAAATACAATGAAAAAAGACACTGGTGCAAATCCAAAACACTGACTTGGGAAAAACAAAAACGTGATAGCATACATTCTGGACTTCATGAGGCACATGATCAAAAGCCGCATGCGCAAATTTAAGGAGGAAAACTCACTTTTAAGATGCAACTTAAAAAGCCATACAAAGTGAACTCATTCAAAGAATGCGGGGAAATGTCGGCAACAGAAAAGTAACACATTTGACCGCGATTAAGGCACTCCTATTCAGACTATGACAACTGTCTATCTCTATCAATTAGTGCAGCAGTCAATACAAATCAAATGGGCATTAGCAGGTAGGCAGTAGTGTCTGCTGAATGAATATTCTAGCGTGGCAGCAGGGTACTAATTTTCAGGTATATTTTTTCCTATTGGGCACAAAACTGTGATGTAATATTAGGAGGGGTCAGTCTGATAATTGTCAGCCCAATACTTATCGTGTATCCCTCATTAGTTAGTAACTAGAGTCAGCATGTATACGGGTTTGATTTTACATAGTAGTAACAATTATTGGTCTCCTCTCTATCACTTTACCATGTGTGCAAGGAATGGGAGAGCTTACAATCAGTAGCATGGCAGAGCAAGTGTACAGGCTGCTATGATTGTACGGGCCTCAACACAGTACATTGCGTTTTATCATGTTTTTGTCAAACTCTCTCATATATATGTTAATGGGAATTTTAAATAATATTGACTACTGTGATAGTTGATCGAAATTGACAGTAGAGGTAAGAGTTTAGGCCCAAGTCTAAAACAAAATGGGGGCTAAAATATCAATCATTAAGTTTCCTTCTCGATGACTTTTTTTTAATAATCCACCCATGATTGTTCTTTTTTTTGTGTCTCTCTGCCTCACTCTGTGCCACGCGTCTCTCATCTCATCTCATTAGCTGTACTGCTTATCCTTATTAGGGTCGCGGGGTGCCACGCGTCGTAAGGGCATAATGCTCGAATCGGTCCAATTGCCAACCTTTTTAAATAACTGAGGGCTTTAGCATTTTGCTGCTAACTTTAAGCTGCCTTTCTCGCGCAGATTGTGTTGCCAGGCCCGCGGCGGGGGCTGGGGTCGGCCCAGACCTCTAATTGACAGCTGAAAACATAGTCTGCAAACAAGTGTCTTGATTGCAGCAAATCATGTTACTTATCTGTACGAGACATTTCCCTCACTGATTGCGCCAGGATTGCGATCTTACGCCACAGGAGCAGTAGGGATCTTGTTCATCCATTCATATGCATCTTTTATTAGATGACGAGGTATTTGACTACCAAAGGGTGCCCCAGTTACTCATGCGCAGTATTTAATGCATTCTCACTTCGACATCCAGAGCACTTGGCAGAAATTACATTGCGTCATCGTGAGCCTTCACAATTCTTCATTTTAATCAAACAGAATCCCTGGTCCCCAGCAGTTCTAAGACTGCTGCCACGCGCCGATTAAGGCGACCTGCTGGGGACGAGCCGCCAGACAGGAGGAGGAGTCCTGACGCAGGGAGATGTCCGCACAAAGGGACGTCACATTTTTGAAGTCGCCGCCGACCTCTTTATGACAATACGCCTTGCGTATACGTATCTAAAAAGTTGCGCTCGTAGTAGTCTGGAATTTACAGTAGTTTGTGTGCGAAAGGGGCTCTGTTCGTCTAAGCCCCAACTACCTCTCTTGCCCTCCACACTTGTACCAATCAATGGCCATGTTTGCTGAGCTCACATTTCACTGCCTGATTGACTGACCCCATTGAGCGTGAATGTCTGTTTGCATGTGCTAGGAATTGGCATTTTTAGGCCGCTAAAATGCGAACTTATCTAATGTCTCCGCCAAATGCCAACGGTTCTGCACGTGAAAAGTTAAACGCAACTGAATACTGAAAAGTCTTTGGAGTGTCACAGAAAACATTCTAGCTCCACCTGGAAACAATTCTGTGTAAATGGGACTGACTTTAAAACATAATTGCTGCAACTGAACTGACACTTTCAGGCTTCTTTAAAAGCCCTGGTCACTTAGCGTCAGTCTCCGTAATGCAAATAAGCTAATGTTAACCTCAATGCACTTTTTCTACCACTAGAGTATAGCTTGACACAAAAATATCAATATTTAGGAGGTCTCCAATTACCTCCTGACATGGAAATCAACCATTGCCGTTAATTGGAGATCATTTAGTGTCACTCAAGCACACTACTTGCTCTACTGCAGTGACATTTAGAAAACTGAAGCAATTTTACAATATAATCAGATACAGATACAAATAAAAACACTTTGGGATACCATTATGTTATGCTACTGGCACATTGAAAGCAAAAGTTTAAGATTTAACGCTGAAATAAAAGCAATAAGGAAAACAATGATTAATTAAAATGAATTAAGATAAATATAACTGTTTTGTAAAATTGAACAATTCATAATTAGAGAGACATTGAGTATTATTTAGCCCATTTTAGGAATAAAATAATAATTCCCCAAAATACAACAACATTGGTTTGAGTAATAAATACAAATAAATGAATTATCATAAAAAATATTTTACATAACATGCGGCTCACCTTGGGGGAGTTGACATGATTGTTCACATTTGTGTGTGTATATATATATATATATATATATATATATATATATATATATATATATATATATATATATATATATATATATATATATATATATATATATATATATATATATATATATATATATATATATATATATATATATATAAAAGCCACTATTGTTTCAGACATGTTCTAAAGCCCAATGCAATTAAATATTTTCTGGCTTGGACTTTTTTTGGACAATTTTGTGAAATTTCTAGCCAATACAATTACAGGCTCAGTGTTACCAGATATGGAATTGTAGAGGGAAATTTCAAAAAATTCAATGTTACATCCCAGCTAGGTGGCATTCTATATAAAGTCCTCCGTCTACATACAAGTTTAATTTGATCCCAGATCACGTTTGTATCTAGAATTTCTCATTCTCTAACAGATTTTCCCCGTAAGAAATAGCTGAAAACAATTAAACCCATATCAGCTTTTTAAAATCCAAAGTAAACCCTAAATAGCTACAAAACAAATCTTCCTTATTACTAAAAACTGTATCAAATAGTAATCGAACATACAAATGTAGGAAGCATGAGAGCACGATAAAATAAATCATCCACTTGGGATTTGGTCGGACAAACACACAAGCTAACTAGGACACACTGATGCAGGCGGTTAGCAGTCTCCAGCACATGGGCCTGTAGTAGCGTTTGGAAATGCGGTTGGGATTTTCGTCCAGTTTCGTGTGGTTTCCTTTCATGGGGTTTCTAACGCCCTCTGGCAGCTTAATCGGGTAGTCCAGCTCCGAACCACCTCAAGCAGCCAAATCCAATCTTATACATTTTCTTGGAACTTCGACAGGATCAATTAAGCAAAGCAAATATATTTTCATCAATATGTTCTACGCCCACGGCGGCTCGCTGGTTAGCGCACAGCCCCACGTTGCGTAGGTACAGGGTTCGATTTCAGGCACCTTAAGGCTACCGCAGCCTCCCCGTGTGAAGTTTACATGTTCTCACCGTGCACTCTGATTTCATGCCACATTCTAAAAACATGCCGGTCTAAATTGTCCCATGGTGTTAATGTGCCATGTGACTGGCTGGCAACCAGTTCAGGGTATCTCCAGACAGAAGAGCAGTTTCAGCGACAGACTGCTGTCACTGTCTTGTACTACGGACAGACTGAAGAGATCTTTTCTTCTTCATGCCATGAGGCTCTTAAACTCTACCCGGCAGAGTAAAAGCCCACAGTAAACCACACCACCTACATTGCATATTACCGAATCTTATTGCAATAGGTATTCTGTGTAGCACTATTTTGTTATTCTATATAACACGCTACAGTGGGCATTTGAACATCACACTGGGTATTTGTATATTGTATATTGTATTCTTTTTGCTTTATTATTGTATTGTTCTCAGCTCAGGGATGCCGCTGGAAATGTGAATTTCCCTTCGGGGATGAATAAAGTATCTATCTATCTATCTATCTATCTATCTATCTATCTATCTATCTATCTATCTATCTATCTATCTATCTATCTATCTATCTATCTATCTATCTATCTATCTATCTATCTATCTATCTATCTATCTATCTATCTATCTATCTATCTATCTATCTATCTATCTATCTATCTATCTATCTATCTATCTATCTATCTATCTATCTATCTATCTATCTATCTATCTATCTATCTATCTATCTATCTATCTATCTATCTATCTATCTATCTATCTATCTATCTATCTATCTATCTATCTATCTATCTATCTATCTATCTATCTATCTATCTATCTATCTATCTATCTATCTATCTATTTAAAGATGTCTGGAATGGGCTCTAGCATCCGTGACCCTACTAGAATAAGCAGCACAGAAAACGGATGGATGGCCGGATATTCTACACCTGAAGGGATTTTTCAGAGTCAGAATTTGTTGAATGTTGGCTGTGGCTTGTCACGTGACGTTTGATTTTCTTTAAAAAAAAAATCAGCTTGTTGTAGAAGCATGGTGTCTGAATTATTTGGACCTATTTTGCGCAAAATCGAGCCACCAACAAACGCTTTTCATTTGCGGCATATTCTTGGCGCACTCGCGTTTGTACATTTTAAACGTTGCACAGCAAAAACAATTCAAGAAAATGTTCGAAGGGCTTGACCTCAAAATCCTGCTTTGATATTTTCTTGCTGCTGTGTGTTTGTGTGTGCGCTTGCATGCCATGAATTGTCTCTCCTCCCTGCTTTAGTGTTAGTAAGGCCGTTTGCAGAGGGTCATCACTTTACCACTGGCAGCCGGGTGGTTGACAATTGACAGAATCTCGAACGTGTGTGTGTGTGTGTGTGTGTGTGTGTTTGTATTTGTGTATTATTTTGTTTGTACAGGCTGATGTCACTCTAACCTCTAGTGAACTTTCAGGGCAATACACAAAGACATAGACTGTCAACCAAAACTTTACTGTCTCAGACGTTTTGCACAAATGTCAGATAGTCCTTATGTGTATTGTTCATTCCATCCATCCATCATCTTCTGATTTTTACGGAGACACCAGCGTCAGCATTGAAGTTCAGGTGTCCCTATGCCTGGCCACTTCATCCAACTCATACGACAAGATCCCGAGGCGTTCCCATGACAGCCCAGAAACGTTGTTTCTCCAGCGAAATGCTGTGTCATCCCCAGGGCCTCCTGCTGATGGGACATGACATGATCACCTCCTAAGGGCGGTAATCAGGAGGGATCCTTATCACATGCCCGAACCACTTCAGCTCAGTCCACTTAACACAGATGACAGAGCTTCTCACCCTATCTCTATGGGAGGAAACTGATTTCAGCAGCTTGTAACCGGGATCTTGTTCTTGCGGTCATTACCCACAGTTCATGAGCATAGGATAATGTTTATTGTTGATATTGACTATGTTTTGTCTATTTTACATCCATTGCAGTCTGGCCATCCTGGAAAAGAGGATTACCTTTCTCAAGGTTTCTTAATTTTCCACATACTCTTTTTTTTTGTTTCATTTTCTATGTCGTCAGGCAGGTTTAAGATCATGGAGTGATGTAATTGTGGCCTGTGCAGCTCTTGGAGACTCGCTGTGACTAAGGGGTATACAAACAAATGTGACTGGACTTGGCCATTTGCTCGTTTGTGGTCAAGTAACTTGCTTCAGTAGAGCGTAAACAATGAAATAATACTTAAATGTATAACATTTTATCTTACATCTCCGCAATATAACTAAATGACAAAAGCAATCACTGTCGTCATAAAATACGCTCCCAAGATAGTTGCAGGTAAAAATATAAAAATGTTTAGGGGATCAAAACTTTGTCCAACAAGTGTCTTATGACTGAATGGAAAGCCTCCATCTAGAGTCTAGATGGGATACTCTTCATGTCACCCTTATCAATGAGGTCACAAAGTTGGTTCTGCCCTGTTCCGAAAGTTCACTTTTGGCGCCTTGTGTGTTTACATGTTGTCTTGTGTGTTGCTTGCCAGAAAATAGAAATGTCACAGCACAATTTACAAATTCACGTGAGGCTTGTAACACAGAGTAGTGTATATAATTCATTTATGTCCTACAGGACCAATGTTCAATGTGGCAGAAACAAAAGAGAGAAAAGAGCCAAAGAATAACTCAAAACATGCATATAAGGCATCAAATAAGCTAAACAGGGTTACATTTGTCTCATTAAATGGCTGAATCAACCCTCTCAGTCAGACAATTAGCAGTCCTAATAAGAGCACATCCTCACTGTCGTGGAAGAGACATATTGCCATTTTTGGTCATTTGTTTTAACCTTTTTTTCCTTAGAAGATTAGCAGAACCTTAACAAACTCTTGGAAAAAAAAGCGCCGAGTTAAGTTCAGCGTCCAAGCTCAACTTAAATCCAAAATAGAGTAAAACACCACGAACGTTCGACAAAATCCACAGATAAATTATTGGGCAATTTCAATTAAATACATCACCAATTTTTATCAACGAAAATGATATGATTGGAATATTTTAAAAGATGGGTGCAAAACATTGGAAGCAGGTCACTGTAGATGTTGCTAACTCTATGTGTCAATAAACACCTTTAACTAGATTGAACCAATATTTCTCCCAACGTGACATCACTTCCTGTCTGAGAGTCTCTTTCAAATTAAAATAGAAAACTACGCACACTTCAAATGAACTGTTCCTGGCAGGACAGAACGATGTGAGGTATGAGGTAAACACTTCTGTAAAGTCAAAAGAGAAAAATCTGACAACATATCTAAACAAAAAAATAAAGATATTATTTTTAGAATTTACAGTGACACTAATCAGGTTTCAGTGTGTGAGTACATGGCCAAACCTATCAACTTATATGTTCTCCCTTTATTTTACACATTTTTTTGATCATTTCAAATTATCTACGCTCTGTTACAATTTTGTATGCGAAAATACATCTTAAAACACTTTTTTAAACTCGTTTTTTAGTTAAACCAATCTTGTCTTTCCCATTTGCGCTCTAATTTGGATTGTCTTTGTCATTGGCAGCAGATGACAACGTCATCAAGTATAGAACGACAATGGGAGCTGATACTCCGACATTATTTGTGCTAATTAAACTAGATTGTTACAGTTTCTGTTACATAGTATAACAAGCTGAAGAATATGTAAAATCTGTGAAATCCTGCACTGCCAATATGTAATAAGCAACACTAAATTTAATGCAAGTAGGGAAAGAAAAATGCTATTTATTTGTTTTGTTTTTTTACACAAATTATCTTTGTTTTTATTCTTAATAGGACACTGGTTGCAGACAACAGCTTCATCGTAGATCGCTAATATTGTCGTGGTATACTACAAAGTCTGACTTGCTGTGAGTCTGATTCGCTGTGAGTAAATGGGTGCCACGTTGTATTTGTAAAGGTTATTATCGATCAGTAAGAGAATTAGCTGAGGTTGACAAATATGCAAGGCCTTACATAAAAAATTGACAATATTCTGCTCTTAATCCAACTATTTTTTGCATGTAAACATATGTTATATTTCCAAGAATACAATGAAGTCACAATAGATGGAAGGGTGGAAAATGTTTTACAATGACATGTCTGAGCTTACTGCGGTCCTTACCGGATGCTTGAACCTATCCTCTTTTGTTCCACCAAAGCTTTAAGAAGGAGCCGTCTGGTGAATATCAATCATTTTCCCTTCAGGAGCTGACTTCTCAGGGCGCAAGTACAATGTAATAGATTATATTAGCGGGAAGAACGTGGCCAGCAGCATCGACAAAGCCAGTTGTGAAAAAGAACACGACCGAGTCGGCTTTCTGGGTTACTTTGGGCGCGTCGCTCACACGTGTCCCAACACTTGCTGGAAGAGTGGTTACGGCCTCCGGGGGCAATCGGCGTATTGATCGCTTTGTGTGTTCGTGTGTAAAACAGCAGTGTGTTGTCGGTAGCCGATTACACTCACACAAACGCAGTGCACACAGTGCAGGTCAGCATGTGTATTTGAGTGATTGTCAATGGCGCCGGCGGCAATGGTATAGACTGACACACAAGCACAGTAACACACATGTACATTCATACGGCCAGCACGTTGTCACAGATAAATGACGGGCCTGCAGCGTGCTGGCAGAAAATTCCGTTCTAGTTTCCACTTGGGGCCATGTGAGGAATTGTTGCCCTCGTGTTTGTGTGTGGGCTACCAAACTGGTTTTCCTCTCAGCTAGCCAGCTTTGGCAGCTCATATTTGAAAAAAGTCCATTCCTTTATGGTGGAATAAATAGTCTTTTAACATTTCTCGGTGTAATGCTAATATATATATATATATATTGTAGCGAGCAGAGACGGGAGTCGTAGGCGTAGTGTCAAACAAAGGTGCCAAAGGACGCTGCTTTAATAACATGTAAACTTGCGATAACCAAAACAAACACACGAGAGTGGCTAGAACCGGTCGAATTAAGAGTCCCCCTAGGAACTCGCTAACTAAACAATAGTTCCGTGGGTGAATTATGTACAACCCACTACACAAGCCCCCCCAGAATTCACCCATAGTCAAAGTCTCTGTGCCTGGTTGGGACGCTGACCCGGCCACTGCGGGTACAAGGAGTTGGAATAGCAGGGGGGTGAGAGCTTGTGGACTCAGTTGGAAAGCCCACAGTTGCTGGGGGCGGAGGGTCAGAGTGGGTACCCACGGGACCGAAGGGTCGTGCCGCAGGAGGACGGCCGCGCCGTGGGGCTTGGGCCAGTTCCAATGGCTTGGACATATCCATGTGGGCAGGCTTAACCCTGTCCACGGAGACAGTCTCTGGCCTACCACCGATGTCCACGACCATGGTCTTGTCGCCATGCTGCAGGACCTTAAACGGTCCATCATAAGGAGGGCGCAATGGTCCGCGGTGGGCATCGTGGCGAATGAAAACAAAACCAGCCGAGCGCAGGTTGGAGGGAACCCGTGAAACTGGCCTGCCGTGTCGCGATGTGGGGATAGGCACAAACGCTCCCGCAGTGCCCTGCAAGATGGACTTCTCCCTGGATGCAGCCCAGGGTGTCGTTGGGTCTGGGATGAAATCACCTGGCACCCGCAGCACTTGACCGTAAACCAACTCAGCTGAAGAGCACTGAAGGTCCTCTTTGGGAGCGGTCCTCAGTCCCAGCATGACCCAGGGTAGCTTATCGACCCAGTCCCCATCGGTCAGGCTGGCGCGCAAGGCCGCTTTCATCGAGCGGTGGAACCGCTCGCACAACCCGTTAGCCTGGGGGTGGTAGGCAGTGGTGCGGTGAAGTTTGACTCCAAGGCTCTCGGCAACCGTGTTCCACATCTCGGAGGTGAACTGTGCGCCCCTGTCAGATGAGAGATCTGCAGGGGGTCCAAAACGGGCGACCCAGGTTCCGATGAACGCCCGGGCCACATCGACAGCTGAGGTGGAAGTCAGCGGAACTGCTTCAGGCCAACGGGTCGTCCTGTCCACCATCGTCAGGAGGTAAGTGAAACCGTGTGAAGGGGGCAGTGGGCCCACCAGGTCAATGTTAACGTGGTCAAACTTCCGTTCGGGGATGGCAAATGGTACCAATGGGGCCTTGATGTGACGGTGCACTTTGGCGCGTTGACATGCCACGCATGAGTCGACCCAGTCCCGGACGTCCTTTCTCATCCCTTTCCACACAAACTTCTGGGCCACTAGCTTAATGGATGCTTTCCTGCCAGGATGAGACAGGCCATGTATTGCCTCAAAAACAGCCCGACGCCAGCCAGCAGGGACAAGCGGCCTAGGCCAACCCATGGAGACGTCACAACAAAGCTTGGCCCCTGAGTTTCCGACCGCAACCTCCTCCAGCCGCAAACCAGTGTCTGAGCTCTTGAGCGTTTGGATGCCGTTATCAGAAGCCTGGTCCACACTCATACTGGAATAATCAAGCCCCAATTGCACAGCGCTGATGGTTGCTCTGGACAGGCAATCCGCAACCACGTTGGACTTCCCAGCAATGTGCCTGATGTCAGTCGTGTATTCCGATATGAATGACAGCTGGCGCTGCTGGCGGGCAGACCATGGTTCGGACGTCTTGGACATGGAGAACGTAAGAGGCTTATGATCAACAAAGACGATGAACTCACGGCCCTCCAAGATGAAACGGAAGTGGCGAATCGCCAACCAGATGGCAAGTAGTTCTCTGTCGAATGCACTGTATTTACGTTCTCTGGGGACCAGCTGGCGACTAAAAAAGGCGAGTGGCTGCCAAGCATTGTCAACCCACTGCTCGAACACAGCACCCACTGCAAGGTCTGATGCGTCTGTAGTCAGTGCGACTGGGGCTCCGGGGGCTGGGTGAGCCAACATGGCTGCCTGGCACAGCGCGGTTTTTGTGTCCTTGAATGCCTTGATCCTCTCAGCGGTCCATTCAACAGCTTGATTGGGTGACCTACCCTTGAGGGCTTCGTAGAGTGGGCGCATGACATCAGCGGCTCGGCGAATAAACCTATGGTAGAATGTCACCATGCCGAGAAACTCCCTGAGGCCCCGTGCTGTTGGCGGCTGAGGAAAGGTGGAGACGGCCTCTACCTTAGACGGCAGGGGGGAAGCCCCATCCTTGGTGATGAGATGCCCAAGGAAGTGGATGGAGGGTACGCCAAAAACACATTTCGCGGGATTTATAATCAGGCCATGCTGACTGAGCTTGGTGAAGAGGTCTCTGAGGTGCTCCAAGTGTTCCTCTTCTGAGGAGCTGGCAACCAGGACGTCGTCCAGGTAGACGAACACAAAAGGCATGTCCCTGAGCACTGAATCCATCAGCCTTTGGAAGGACTGAGCGGCATTTTTCAGTCCGAACGGCATCCTGAGAAATTCGAACAACCCAAATGGAGTTATCACGGCCGTCTTCGGTATATCTGAGGGATGCACTGGCAGTTGGTGGTATCCGCGCACGAGGTCCACCTTGGAAAAGAGAAGTTTGCCCGCCAGGTGTGCAGAGAAGTCTTGAATGTGCGGGACCGGGTAACGGTCGGGCGTGGTAGCCTCGTTAAGGCGGCGATAGTCCCCGCATGGGCGCCAGCCACCGCCTGGTTTCGGGACCATGTGTAATGGAGAGGCCCAGGGGCTGTCTGATCGGCGAATGATGCCGAGACGTTCCATGTTAGCAAATTCGGATTTAGCAACTGCCAGTCTGTCTGGATTGAGTCGTCGGGCCCTGGCATGAACCGGGGGCCCCTTGGTTTCAATGTGGTGCTCAACCCCATGTCTGGTCGTGGAGGCTGAGAAGGTGGGCTTCGCCAGACTGGGGAACTCGGCGAGGAGCCGGTGGTAAATATCACCGTCCAAGAGAGAGCTGGACAGACCCTCAAAAATCCCCTTGTCGCGGACACACGCGAGAGAGGAGAAATTCAATGCGTCAACGAGGCGGCCATTTTTCACATCGACGAGTAATCCATTGGCACACAGAAAATCTGCACCAAGAAGAGGAAAAGCAATATCCGCAGTGACAAAGTCCCATGTAAACTGCTGACCCCCAAAACACACGTCCACTGTCCGTGTCCCGTATGTGCGGATGGGGGTGTCATTGGCAGAAGTTAATGGAGGTCCATGTGTTCCCCCGCCCACATCGTCCACAGTGGCAGGGAGGACGCTCCTCTGGGCGCCGGTGTCACACAAGAACTTTTGGCCGGAGATGGCGTCCCGGATGAACAGTAGCCGGTTTCTTGCGCCTGCACTCACGGCCGCTACAGAGTGCAGGCCTCGAAGTTTCCCGTCGCGTTGGAGGTGCAAGGGGGACGGCACTTCTTGGCCCTGGGCCCAAAACGTGCATGGTAGTAACACAGACCTGACACATTCTGATCGTCGGTGGCCGCGCGTGCCTTGCTGGCTGGGGGCGTCGCACTTGATGGTGTGTAGGCGCGTGTAGGGGCCAGCACCTCATGTGTGTATCTATGCGTGGCCAGGAAAAACCGGTCCGCTTCCTCTGCCAGTGCACGCGGATCTGTAATGGTTGTATTTGCAAGCGCCGTCTGGACATGCGGCGGCATGTGACGCAGAAAAAGTTCAATGAAAAGAAAATTTGGCTCTTCGGTGCCAAGCAAGTTTAACATCATTTCCATGTGATCCGATGGCTTACTGTCTCCTAAGCCCTGAATAGCAAGGAGGCGTCGAGCACGCTCAGAACGCGACAGTTCAAAGATTCTGAGGAGATATGCCTTCAGTCCCTTATATTTATCCAGTTCAGGAGGGGATGTGATGAAACTCACCGCTCTGGCTGCAGTTGAGCTCCCCAGAGCAGACACCACGTGGTAATAGCGAGAGTCATCGTTAGTGATTCCGTGCAGGGCGAATCGAGCTTCTGCTTGTGCGAACCACGTTAGCGCTGATGACTCCCAGAACTCGGGGAGCTTGAGAACGGGCGCGTATGCCATGACGGTATGCTCAGTAGTATGCACAGCCTCGGAAACTTCCACGAGACTAATGTCGGGGTCACCAATGTAGCGAGCAGAGACGGGAGTCGTAGGCGGAGTGTCAAACAAAGGTGCCAAAGGACGCTGCTTTAATAACATGTAAACTTGCGATAACCAAAACAAACACACGAGAGTGGCTAGAACCGGTCGAATTAAGAGTCCCCCTAGGAACTCGCTAACCAAACAATAGTTCCGTGGGTGAATTATGTACAACCCACTACACAATATATATTTTGTCCCCAGGAAAACAAAATTTGAAACGGGATTGTACACACTGGTTTCTTTCTTTATTTTCTGGATTGATCAGTTTTAGTGCATTTCTTACATACAGAGCACCAGGTATGTGCTATATTGTTCTAGAACAGTGGCAGGCAACCCCATCCTCGAGGGCTGCATGTCCTCTAACATAGAAGAACAGTTTTGCAATTCAGTCACAGTAGTATTATTTCTTGTGATTCGCATAACTTGTTTTTGGTTGCGCTACAGAATTCAGTGACATATTGGGTTAGATATTACACACTTTCCCTCAAGTCTGGAAAACCGAAAGAATAAAAAGAAAAACAGGTTTCGAGCCACTAATTATGATCTGTAATTTTCAGTACAGGGAAACGTAATGGGCACGTGTTGATTAATGGTTTTGATTGTTGACCAGAAGCCTTTTGGGCTTTGCAGGCTGGCGACTGAAACTAATCTTCGGGCTCTACATTGCTCCCACTACAACCTGCGGCACATCTAATAAAAAACTGTTTTTGTTCAAAATGACTGTTGCCGAGTTCAAAGTTTAGAGACAAATGGCTAATTGACGCCAAGTTTTCTTGCTGAAGGTCATAGGGCAGCTGTATGCACGTGGTTCTGGTTAGCCCTCGGTTTCAGCAGCGGCCATGTGCAGTTTGATTGATGAGGCTCTTTTTATCCTAATGGACGGGAAACAGCCACACACAACCTCTGAACTCAAGCACATGGACGTAAAATACACACCTACTGCCCACTTTCATCTCCCTTCCACGCTTGCCTGCCCGGCAGCACAAAAACTATTTTAAAGGGACCTTGACTGGGCAAAACACACTGATGAGTACATGGGAAACTCTCTGACGACGCTCTGCTGTGACCCAGCATCTGATTGGACGACTTACATTTGGCTAATTTCTATTGGATGACAACTAATATATTTATATGTCGACACATTACTGAAATGTCGGTTGTTTTTATAGTCACCTTGAAGCAAAGGATGCTCTCAATGGTCTGTAAAAGTTAAGGAGCATCCAAAGGGAGGGACCAGCCCGTTTAAGTTCTCTGATGAGGACCATTTTTTTGCTGAGCTTTCTTTACTAGGCAGCAAGTGTTGGTAGATCAGGAAAGGTGATGTGATGTGGAGGCAGAAGAACTACCCATTCCACCATATTTCCATCAAGGAGGAAGGAGGCGCGGCCAGTCTTTCTGGACCTCCTGAAGTCCACGATGACCACTTTGGTCTTTTCAGCACAAGGTTGCTTGCTGAACACCACAGTGAGAGCTGGTGTATCTCCTCTTTCTATTGGGTGTTATTGTTGCCTGAAATGAGACCGCCACGGTAGTGTTGTCCGCGAACTTTGCGACAGTATTGGTGGGATGGATGGCAGCCCAGTCATGAGTAAATAGGGTAAAGCGGGTTGGGCCGAACACAATATCTGTACTCATGCCCTTGCTTAAACCTGTCGTCGAGAAAGTCTCTGATCCAGTGACACAATGATGCATTCAGAAATATAGTCATCAAATTATACACAGTGTCCCTTTAATCGTGGTGGAGAGCAAGTTTGTTCCAGAGTTGAGCCCAAAAGAAACAATGAATAAAATGGAAAACAGTGGAGAATAGTCAATAATGAAGCGCAGGTAATTGCCGAGCGCAACTGCTGGCTAACGAGCTCCTTTCAACTCTCAACTGCAAACAACTGCAAATAAATGAACGTAATTAGCATCAGCTTTCGAGCGTGCATGTCACATTTGACTGATGACCTGATTAGCCAAACGTGCAATTGCATCAAACAAATGATTTTTTGTTAAAGCTTGCGCTTCCGGATCTGAAACATGCTCGCAAATGATTTACCGACACATTCCCGTCGAATTTTGGCTGTAGTTGGTAAATACGATATTAGGAGGTTTTTTTATCCAGGCTGGGTGGACAACCTGATTCTATTGAGAGAGCCGGCGAAAAGGTCAAACTGTCATGGATTCAAAGGTCAGCGAGCGGCGCACAGCTGAAACCACACAGACACATTTTTACTTACTTCTCCACCATGCCAGAAGGCGTCCAGGTTACCTTGAAGAAACTCCCCCAAAATTTTTGTCATGATTAGAGCTGCAATTTACAACTACTTTAATAGACAACTAGTAACTGACTAGTAAAACAATTAGTCCAATAATCAGATAAATATGTACATATATATATATATATATATATATATATATATATATATATATATATATATATATATATATATATATATATATATGCATATCAGGTGAATTGGCCGGTCCAAATTGCCCCTAGGTGGGAATGAGCGAATGAGTTGTCTGTCCCTGTGTGCCCTGCGATTGGCTGGCAACCAGTTCAGGGTGTCCCCTGCCCACTGTCCGGAGATGGCTGGGATGGGCTCCAGCCCCCCCGCGACCCTAATGAGGATAAGCGGTACGGCTAATGAGATGAGATTATATATATATATATATATATATATAAATATATATATATATATATTTTTTTTTTTTATTAGCATGACGTGTATTTAATGATGTGGCAGATGATAATCAACACAAGAAAAATGTTTACTATGAAAAAATACATTTGTTGAAGTAATTTATACAAAAAAAAAATACGAGTGGGGCACATTTCTTGGTCACTTGAGAGATTATTTCATACATTATCTGTCCATTTTTTAGAGACTGTTAAATAAATGACAAATTATAATGAAGTCAACAATTTTGTTCCCCTCTAATCTAAAAAAAGTACATTAGCAGCAGTAAAACATTGACTAAAACGTGTATGTGCATTCAGTGGTCAAATGCAAAATCTCAACAGTTTGAAATAGAACAGTTTTGAAAACTGATGTTTGTGGTTTTAGCATTTATACAACGTAAGTTCGGACTGCATACATTTAATTTTAAATATGTTTGTCAGGTAGTCAAGTCAAGTCATTTTTATTTGTATCGCCCTTAATCACAAAGAGTCTCAAAGGGCTGCACAGTCTGTCAATATGTCTTAAAGCCAAATGTACACTTGTAGAATGTTGTAAAATTGTACAATGCATTTCATGAAAACCATATTGGCTTGAATGTTACGTGAATTTTACAGAGGCGAGTAAGACTCACTTTGTTTCAACTGTCCAATGTTCTCTTAAAATGCTCATGCATAACCGCGCTACTGCCATAATTTGCATGATCTGATCTAACCACTAGGGTTTTAGGGGCACCGTTTCATGTGATGTATATTGGGCAAGTACAGCTTGGCGTTGCCGATCCCTAACCAGGCCAACAAATGTTTCCATCCGGTCTCGAACCAGGGACCTTTTACTGTATCAGGATATCATTCACCCAAACCTCAGAAGTGTTGGTACGCGTACTTCTGTATGTTACCGCTCAAAGTTAGATATGCTATTTCACATAAGAAACTGCCAGCAGAGATTATATTAATGTACAGATACTTCACTCTGTCGTGTCCAGTGACATTAGTCGACAATGGAATTTGCTGTCGACAATTTCAATTTTGATCGTTGTTGTTCTTTAGCCATAGCTGTGATACATTTAGAGGGTGACTGATTTGGTGTGCAAATGGCTTAGAATGAGTCAAGATGACAGGTAGAACTGGTCTTTGGACTCTTTGCTTGATGCTTTCATAAAAATTGCTTGTAACCTACAGATTCTGAACTTTCCCACTTTCCATGAATGCTTTACAAGCAATGGACGATTTTTAGAAGGAAACTTCTTTCTGAATGTTTTAGAACTTAAGCCTAGATGTGTACAGCGGAAAGCTGCTTCCAATTTAGAAGCCTTCCTCTTGACCATTTTTCATTACTCTACTTCAAGCCAAATCATTCCAAAGGTCCATTGATGCTACTTACAATTGGCCCGAATGACTCTTTGCAAAATTTGAATTCCAAGAAAAGAAAAAATAAGCCTGTAATCCAAATGTCCCATTTTTCTCAGAGGAATATTTGAAGGGCACCAAAGTCCGTCTTACATGATAAATTGCCAGGGAGGATTTATTTCATTGACAAACAAGCAGCTGTTACCGTTTGAAAGGAAAAAAAAGCGACCAATCAGTTGGAAAAATGCTAGCGTCAGAAGAAAAAGTATTCTCTGCCGTGGGAGGTCAGAAAAAGAAACATAAAAAAGCTACTCTTTTATGGCCCTGACACAAAAATGCATACTCCCCTTGAACCCCTCCTTAAGTCAAGCAAATGGTTCCTTTTGTGATGCTGCATTTGTTTCTCAACAGGAGACCTCCTCCTCCCAAAATCGTTCTTTTTCAAAATAAAAGCCAAAGGCTTTGTGAGCGCTCCCTCCAAACAGCAACCGGAGTCAGATGCGCGTGTCACAATGCAGGCGCGTTTACCAATTGAATCGGAGATGCTTTCCATTGTAGGTCTGAATGGGTGGAGCGGCAGGGGAGCACTTGATTGCTTCGTCTTGATCGCATTTTTCAGACTCGTCTTCCTTCTCTGCAGGGGCGCCAAAGACAATTTAAAAACAAAAAAAGGGTTACTAAGCAGACCAGAGGGATTTTGCGAGTTTTTTCTCAGCGAATGTGGTGTGTGGGGGACAACTGAGAACAATATCTTCCCACCTTTGAGACTTGCTGGTGTACTTTGGGCTTCAGTTGACTCAGACAAACTTACTAGACCCTGTCAGAAGTACACACATTCAGCGTTGGTTTTCAAATAAAATATAAACAGCATCATATGTACTACTTAAGAAAACATGTTTCCTTGCTAACAATTTGTTTTTGACTGAGCAGTCATACGTTATAAACTGGCTAACACCTCTGAGGACTAACGATTAAACAAAGTCAGCGTTGAAGCTTAGATTTAATCGACATGAGGCAACAACAATGACTAACATGGTTCTTGTGTGACTGGAGATAAAAATAACTTATTTACCAAAAACTATTTGGTCAAATTAAACGCTGCCAATGTTTCTGTCAAGGACCCACTCGGTGTGGTGCAGAAGCAAAGTTCAGAAACACTGATAAGTACAGCATACGGTGGTATTTAACTTGGGCATAATTTGGTACACAGGAAGTCAGGTAGTGAGAAAACAAATGTGGTCCAAGATGCAAGCGAAGGGTTGGTGTAGCAGTAAATCCAAAAAGCAAAGGCGACTGTCCAAAAGTTCACCAAGCAATAATCGTGATCTGGATAGGGGGCAAGGTTTCGGTACACTGGAAGAACAAAATGCTGAGACAAAACTTCGGAAGTTAAATGGAAGACAATGAACTACCTCAGAGTGTTTGAATCATGAGGAGGGAGGGTCGTGATAAGATGAAAATCAAGACGTGATAGCAGCTGTGTGCTGGAAAACTTAACCCGGGAGTGAGTGACCAAATAAGGTATGGTCGAGAGAGAAGAGTGATAGATCGAGAGGGAACCTACATAGAAACCGGAAACTGAGCGGAGTTGTGACATTTTCCCAGAGTCTTCCATCATCAAAATAATAAAACCTACGCTAAAGCTGGCCCCGCGACATTTTTGCTACTTGCTTCAACTGATCAAAACAAAAAAAGGAAAGCATTACGGAATATTTACTTACTCATGGATTGAACGTCACCATGACAACAACTGAATCACCCTGTTTAACTAAAGCTCGGAACGGTGGCAGTGAGCTTGAATGAAAGATACTGCCATTTCCATCAGTAGGGGACGTATGGAATATCATGTGAATATGCATGTATGTGCATTGACACATGTTTGGATGTAAACAGAGGCAGATGTCCAAACTGTCAACAACCTGCAAGCGGGTCATAGCCACAATGTTGCTGACAGGCTAATGTAAACAATGCGCAAAGCCTCCAAAGCTAAACGCAAACCAACACACGTTGCCCCTTTTTTTCTATTTCTCTCCATACATGTATATAAAATATATTTTTTGCAGGGTTATTGTCTTCAAGAAAGATACAAATTTAACTTAAATTGTTTAAAGACCACTGGAAAAAGGGAACATTGATTCATTGGTTCCAGACACCAAAAAACACATTTTATAGCAGGAATCAAACTCCTTATAGCTCAGGGGCCACATGGTAAATTAAAAAAAAAATCACACAGGGGCGGTACTAGTAAATTGATGGCATGAAAAAGTGTACCTTAGTTGTGGGGCTGCGGATATTTCGGAGGTTCTCGATTAAATTATTTTTATGATTCAGGGGTGAAAGATTTAATACAAAACAATTATTGACGTTTTTTTTTGTCAAAATGTTTTCTTCACTAAGATTTAATCTCTTGGAGTGTTTATCAACTATGAAATTTTAAAATAAATATTTAACTAGGGTAAACAAAAGCCAACTGGAAAGTGACAACACGGCAAACGAACACTAAGTTAAATGATTGCTTTACTGATTTAAGTCTTTTTTAAAAAATTTTCAATGAATATGTTTTACCTGAGTATGGGAACTCCGGTGTTAGAATTCATATCTATGATAGAAAGGATCTAAATATTCTTTAAACTTCTGCAAAAACGAGCTGATATTTACTTGATATTTAGCGCATTTTTTTTCCATTTTGTATTTTTTGAATTGCCTTAAACAGCATGTCTGTGACTATTTTTCAAATGAAATAACATTGAGATGGGTTTACTCAATGTTCTCTGGTAGTCAGCAAATACAGTTACAGGGGGTGTTTTGCAAGTGGCACTTTTTTTTACTGAAAGTCATTGTTTCACGCGATGCAGCATTTTTTTCTCGTGTGCTTCTCTCAGCATTAGATCGGGGGCCACATTATGTGATTGGCCACATTTGACATGCAGGCCTTGAGTTTGAATGAATGAATGAATGAATGAATGAATGAATGAATGAATGAATGAATGAATGAATACTTTATTTCGAACATAAAAATAAAAAACAGGACAAAAACAATGAGTCAACAACGAAATAATGTCACACATGTTCGAAAAGGGGTAGTCAGAAGCAGATGCTTATTTTTCCTACCCCTTTATCTTCCTTATTAAATACATTTTACAGATAGCTCCTCTTGTGTCCAATACAACAAAATCTCATGGATATACTTATTACATAGGTCAGATATCAATAATTATAATAGTTACAATAATCACCTATTTTATACACTAATCTTCGCAATACCCATCCCAGTTTAACACAAGTGTCTTAACCTGAGCTGTAAAGTCCTCTATACACTCCCTAGTTTTTGCCGCCATCTTGTGGTTGGATAGACCTGAATTTGGTAACTTTGTTTACACAAGTCAATTTTTCTTTCACACATTTATGCACATGCACGTAAACAAACACACACTCGCAACCCCCGGACACTTGTCTAATTTTGGCTAGCGTTCGATTCTCACAGCTCCCGGCCCAGTCGATAGAATCGGCGAAGCGCCTTCGGACATCTTGCTGGAATTTGATTCCCGCATCCTCTGCCAGGCCGCAACACTTCCTCCTCCTCTTCCTCCTTTTCCTCAGCCTCTTCCTGTTCCTGGGGAGCATCTGAGATGAGAAAGCTTCTCGGGTTTAATATTAGCGTGAAAACATCCACAAATTGCTTAGTCTTTTTTTGTTGTGTTTTTGCTGTGTTCACTCTTTTGAGTTTTAATGTCGATGCGCGTTTTGTAAAAGTGAAGAACCGAGTTTTCGAGTCTTTATTTTTTTAGAAACTACAATGTCCTTGAGGAAACATGTATACTTTTGTAAAAAAAATAAAAATAAAAAAAAGAACAACTTTCCTTCGGAATTTGGACCTAGTACAAAGACGTGTGACGGACTGTATTTGTGCTGAATTTGCGTCAAGTATTGTGTCAATTGTCAGCAACTTTCACATGTACCCGATATCAGTTGTGTTTGTGAGTCAGTTGCGATTTATTTTGTAATCGTTTTCTTTTAGAAATGTCACTAAAAATGGTTGCAAAATTCAAAGTGGCTGCAGGCACCAATGCACAAACTGTAATGTTTGAGCTTTTACATTTTGTTTAATACAAGCGAAAATGCCCAGCGTTGTTGGGCCGATACAAGATTGCATTTGGCTGCTTGGAGTGGTCAGTGGTCAGGAGCTGCAGTATGTCATTTGGCCGCCAGATGGCGGTGAAAACCCCACAAAAGCATATGTTTAACGATTTTGTTGTCATTTCTTGGGGGTGCCTTGACACAAAACCCAGATAAAGACACTCACGGATAACAACTGTATAAAGTTTCACGAAAATCTGTTCAGCGGTTTTGAAGCCTATAAGTCACATACAAACACACTCACACACACATTGGGATCTATAAAGTAGTTTATAGTTAGATTAGATGTCTCTTTTCCACTCTGCTTGAAATTGCGTTGAGAAGATAAAAACTTGTTAAAGAAACAGTGTGTGATATTTGACGACTAGATGTTGCTTTACAGTGGTACTTTTTTGTACAAGTTTAATTTGCAACAAAAGTTTGCCCGCCATACGAAGGAAAACCATGATCACAAGCAGTCCCACAGGCTACCAGTAGAGACCACATACCGCTCACCCCTGTGACTGCTTACTGTCATCATCAGCTCGTCCAGTTTGTGCTTGCAAAACACTAGGGGCAAAAAATGTTTTTTCGTCTGTACGTTCATTTAGGATTCACCGTGCCTTTATTTAAAGTGTACACATATTACTAAGTATGAACCACCGTCTTTCTTTCTCATAAATGTTAGCCTCTGCCAATGGCTCCCCTTATTTATGATTGCGAATACTCCTTATTCTGCGATAATTAACCTTACAAACACAATACAGCACCTACTCACAGCAAGACTGAATATGTATTTACTGTGTCAATATTTGCAATCTATGACGGTATTGTCGTTTGCTACTAGGGACAGAGACGCTCCGGATTAGACCTTGAATTGGCAAAAATAAATTATTGTATGTATTTTTTCGTATAGAAATTGTTATATAGCATACATATTTTAAAGTGATCAAACCTATGAAACACGAGTAAAATGTATAAGTTGAAGGGATATCCATCACTCTACATTTAGCCCGGAATCCAACTGCCAAAAGACTGCTAGACATGCCTCTTACTTTACACATGCACACATACTCTCACACTCATACTCTCAAGAACCGTGACAAACTTACATTCATTCAACTCTCAGTGGTTAGTGAAGCAAAACAGCTTCTATGTGTGTGTTAGTGTGGTATCTCGTCTCATGCACATGCAAACACACGCAAATTAATTTTCAACATGACTGCTTTTTTTTGGTGCGTGCACAAGATGCCGTCAATACTAATTCGGTACGGGAGATAACAAATGTATTCAATGCCTGCTTGTCTTGTCCTGTTTGGGTCTTTACTCACTCGCTCTGTGGATATGCTTCCTCCCTCCATTTGCCTTCCTCTTCTACCCACTCTGCCTCCCTCCTCCGGCTTTGATTCCCCCCCGGACGGTGGGTTGATAGCCATTAGCGCTGCAAAGGGAATCTTAATGCGACGCCGGCTTCGGTGAAAGAGGACCGAGCATTTAAAACACACTGATGAGGAGAGAAGAGGATGGATGCACACACACGCAAGAATGAGTACTTACACAATGTAAGGAGACTTTTTTTAATAACCAAGGATTGCAAAGTATCGGCCATCTGTTTTGGGATAAAACTAAGAGGCGGTCGGATAAATAAATACCCAAGTAAAGTACATATGCCAGCAAAATAGAATTAAGTGCAGGGTAAAGCGCCTCTTCACTGTGCTGTCGAGTCAACCTGGCTTGGTGTGTCGTGCGCTGAGGTTCGTGTCTGGTGAGGAACAGTCAGATTAAAAATTAATGGAATATAAATCTTATTCATTTATTGCAAACAAGCAATACATAAACTCTACCATAGAAAATAACATTTTATTGTCTTACCTTAACTTACAAATACAGTCAATTGGCAGCTCCCTTTGAATGGAAGCAGCAATAGATACAGTAGATAATAGATCCTAAACCTCCTTAGTGAAGTCCATAAAACAAGAAAAAACATACTGGATACTTGGTCTAATAGAGTTATCACTAATTCTATTGTTTGAGGCTAATGTTAGCACCATATCAGAAACCTTAGTCTTAATACCGCCCTCTGCCATGAGGGAAGATAATTGCGTGCCTCACTGGGCATCGGCAGACGCTCAGAACAATACATAGCAATTGTATCAATAATCTTTCTTTTTCCTCGTCTCATCCCTGATTAACCAAGTGTCGGCTCCTTTACACATAAGTGCCACTGTATAGCTCATTGTGTTATACACAACCGATGTGTCGGAACACCTGTCTTTGGGAGTCATTAGGTAACCAAACCTCCCAATTCAGACCCTCAATGCCAAGCGCGAAGCAAAGAGGCAAGGCATAATATGGTTGTAAGTCTTAGGTATGACTACCCCATGCCATTGAGCTGGTACTAATTGTACCAATAATATTCACAATATTACTGTATGTGAAAATTCAATTTTAAAAATGAAAATCAGAACATTATGAGGTTAAAAGAGAACTAACTTTAAGACTGAGAAAATATTTATTGAGTATTTTAAATTTTATATTTCCATGATGAGAGGTGAGGCTGTGCCTCCCCTGACTGGCTCGGCAGGACATCGGTTGTTTTATTTGCATCTGAGCTGCTGTGTCGACAGGGTGTCAATGTATCTTTTTGGCTAGATTTTAATATATTTTTTAGCTTGATCAAAATTCCCCCAAAAAACATTAAAAAACAAAAAAAAAAAACAATTACAGGCAGATCTCAATTCTAAGATAAAACAACAATATATTTCAATACTAGCCCCAATTTGCTAACGAAAAACAAACATAGGATACTCAGTTTAACACATTTAATGGATGCCAGAAAGAGTGTTGGACGTAAAGAAAGTGAACTTCTCTACTGTGTGTAAAGTACACATTTAGTATCAGTCTAAGTTCTTAGAAAAAAAATACTGATTGAAGATTTGCATCTAAGCACCACTTCATTCCAAAACAGAGTCAAACTAAAACATTTGTTGAAAACACAGTGAGTCTGACGCAACACTACACAATATTGACAAACACCGTGTTGCAATTAGCAATTTTAACGAAATACATAAAAAATTGAAACTTAAAAACAATAGGGTTTAAAGCACAACAATGAAGCGTTTCTTCATTTTCCTCGTGTTGAAGTTTTTGAGTTTTTCTTTGCCCTCATGTTGGTTTCAGATCAGGGGATAGTGTAATAATAGGCTGAAATAATAGTCCGTGCAATAACCTGTGCAGCCTTTTGAGACTCTGTGATTAAGGACTATACAAATAAAAATGACTTGACTTGACTTGAAAATGAGTCAATGGGATGTATAAATATTCAAAACCTTATGCACCTCACTGTGATGTCAGTTCCTGTCTGAGAGTTTCCTTCATACTTCATAGGGAAAACAAACCAAATGAACTGCAAATGAACTTTTTCTGTGGGTAAACCAGGAAGATGCCTACCCAAATCAATGTAGGGTTGCTCCTCTTAGCCCAGTGGTTTCACGTCAAGTCAAGTCAAGTCATTTTTATTTGTATAGCCCTTAATCACAAATAGTCTCAAAGGGCTTCACAAGTTATTACAAATAAGAAGTTTAGGTTATTCGTATGCTATGGAGTAGAAGTGAGTTTTAAGCTTTGATTTAAACATTTCCACTGAGGTTGCAGATCGGATCTCAGGGGGAAGAGCATTCCACAACACCGGTGCCCGGATGGAGAACGCTCTCGAACCAGCGGAACACTTCTTGGCTCTAGGGATCACCAGGAGACCGGCGCTCTCGGAACGAAGGCTTCGGGCCGGGACATAGGGGGAAATCAGATCTGAAAGATATGAGGGGGAAAGTCCATGTATGATTTTGTATACAATAGGAGAACCTTAAAATCGCATCTTAGGCTAACAGGGAGCCAATGCAGGTTAGCCAAAATTGGGGTGATGTGATCGTACTTTTTTGTCCTTTTCTGTACCACGGACTGGTTTAAATCTGACTATATTCTCTTGGCTCAGCCCAATAGTAACGTAAATGATATCTTTGTATCCTAATGCTGCGGATTTAGGGTGAACACCAACGTCGTCCCAGTTTGATTCCTATTGCATCCAATAATAAGCTAATTTTGTGAGTTGTATTTGCCGTCTGATTAATCGTTCCTCAATTACAGTAATAAACTACGACAAAACCTCATTATAACGCACAACCCAAAAAAGTGTGTGCATACAAGATTAAACAAAGGCCATTTTTGTATCTTTACATGCAGCTTGGTCCCAAACAACTTCCCGCCCGGTACTGGTCCACAGCTGACCCATGGCTTAGCCTATGAATTAACAACCGGATGGTCTTGACTGTTTACAACTGCTAAGTGTAATAGAGGAGGGGGAGGGGGGAAACAAGCCGGACGCTTCGTTCACACGGGAAAGTTGTACAATTTGAATCAAGTTTGTCCACATTTCGAGTGTTGTGGATCGATTACAGCTAAGATAGCTTAGATGGGCCTCACTTCTTGACTCATCATTCTGAAAGGAAGGCGCGCACTTTCACCCTGAGTCATGCCGGTCCTGAGTTTGTGTGTACGTTTGCACTCGTGCCATCTGATTCCCTATCGGCCAAGTGATGAGATTGTCTTGCGTGTGCTTCCTGTTCAACTGACGCTCCAGTTGAAATCTCATCGGCGCTCTCGAGTTGCACAGCACGGCGTCGCGACTCGATATTGGATTCCGTTTGGACTTAAAACACTTTGAAGCTTGACCGTGCATATGTGCTTCACATGTTTTTGTGTGTATGAACACATACTTCTGTCTCACCTTTGAAAATTTGTCTTGGGATGAGATCTTAAAAAAGTAAAGAAAGTTTGTGGCATCAAGTAGGAAAGTGGACTCGTTTTGACCGGCAACAGTAAATACATCACTCAACAATTGTCTGTAAAGCTACAGTAGTCTCAAACTTGATTCCTGACTCAAGTAATCCAAATTATTGTTTCACTGCTTGGCTACAAGACTGTCTAAGAAAATTAAAAAATACTTTGATAATGCCCTTCATTTTCTGTAATGCATCTAATGACTCATGTCAAACATTCTGGAATAATTACAAACTGATATGTTTTTTATTGTTTTTTTATTGCTGGTTATGGCACATTTTCTATAATATTTATATTAGAATATGAAAATGTTTACTTGTAAGCTTCAAGACATAATCCGCAATATTAAAATGATAAAAGACTTGCAAAATTGAATATAATTTTAATTAATCCAATACATTTTTGTATTTTTTAATCAAGATAGAGAAAATAAAGAACTGTATTACAAGATTTCAAATTTCTGAGGCAACCCTGTATATCAGGGGTGTCAAATGCGTTTTCACCGAGGAACATTGGTATGTAAATGTCACGGTTGCCCATTACCCTCACTTGGGCCCGCCTGTTTGGCGCCAGCTGCTGCTTGTTGCCTGATTGGCTTCCTTCCTATTTAAACTCAGTGCTCTCATTCACTCCTTGTCAGTCCGTCAAAGAACCTCTGAAAATGCAAGACTAGTATTTTGACTCTGTCATGGTATCCTGCTCGTGTATCCAGTATCCGGTCTCGATTCGCCTGTCTCGTTATGCCCGGTATTTTGCTCCAGTCTCTAGTATCCGGTATCGATCCTGCCTGTCTTGTGCTGTCCGGTATCTTGCTCCAGTCTCCAGTATCCGGTATTGATCATTAAAAACACATTCAAATAGTAATTTAACATAAAAATACAGTAATAAGATAATACCACTGTTCCTGTGTGTGTGTGTGTGTGTGTGTGTGTGTGTATACATAACAACTATAACATCAATGACTATTCCCTCTTTTCTTCTGGAGACAAGTAGCTCTACTCATTGCTTGTAATTCAACTGTTTTTGATTTACACTTCTGGAAAACAGACTGATATTTTAATAACAGTTTGTTTTAAACATCATGGTAAACCAATTCACCTTTTCCCATCCGTAAACTGTTTTTTTCTGCCACCAAGATCCCGTGGCCGTTTGCCTCTTTTTCAAAACGTTTTTGTGACACAACGCGACACGGCAAGTCAGCGAGCGCAAACCTCAGTCGAAAGAATCCAAACGTGTCTTTGGGTGTGATAAAAATGCCACTATTACTCTTTTCGCCTTGACACTTGAAACATTTCTTGACAGCAATGACGAGTCAGCGAATCGGCACTGGCCTTGTCTCCCTAGTATGTGCGAATAGTCACTCACACGGCACTTATGACTGCGAATGTGTGTGTCGTTGTGTCATTGAGTCAAAAACTGCCATGTAATTGGATTACGGTTGGATTTGGCAAACTTGGGCTGAATCGCTTTGCATCATTTGCTTCTTGAGCGCCATTGTCATTCGCCTCATGTCAGCATTCGGAGCAAAAAAAAATAAAAACACAAGTTCAATGCAGAGCAGGGCCCTTTCAACCATGGATGATAAATACATTCAATTTCCGTTTAGAGAAAATGTAAACAATGAAAAAAGATGGGTTTATCAATCAGTATAAGCTGATTGACTAATGTCATACTTTCCTCTCTAAAACTAACTTAATGGCTAACTAAGTGATTATCCGACTGACTAACATATCTTGTGATAATGCAACAGAGCCAGCAACATCATAAAGGATTCTTCACCCTGGCCACTAACTGCTGCTCTCTTATAGACTCTATCGGTCCCTAAAAGATGACTAACAGGATCAGACACAGTTTCTTTCACTGGGCCTTCACCAACCAATTCTGTGAAATATGCATCCACCTATTATTTGCACCGCTTGTCCTCAGTAGGGTCACGGAGGTGCCGGAGCCCATCCCAGCTGTCTTCGGGCAGTGGGCAGGAGACACCCTGAACTGGTTGCCAGCCAGTCCCGTCCCGCTAACGACTCGTTTTTGATCTCGACCACGTTTTGCTCTCCTGTCCCGGCTATCGACTTACTTTTTCCGTCTTCGACACCACGATCTCCCGCTTCCACTTCCGCATTCGGATCACGCTCCGATCCAGCGAGCGGCTTGCTTCCCGCGTCCAGCGAGCACCGGATCGCTGGCGCTGTCTTTCCTCTAAATCTCAATAAATTTGTGAGAAACGTTACGCGATTGAGTCTACCCTTTGTGCTGGTCGTGACAAAACATGTATGTCTTTGTATTTTATATATTTTTTTGATCATTTCGGTTTGTGTAAGTCGAATGACAATATTTTTACAGTATACTTTTTTCTTTTCTTTTTCCAGACCAATATAATCTCGCCCATTTTAGATCTAATCCCGATTGTCTCGGTCACCGGTAGCAGAAAACAACGTCATCGTAGATTGTCGAGATATTCTACATAGTCTGTCTTGCTGTTAATAAATGTGTCCCACATTGTGTTCGTAAGGGTTATTATCGCTTAATAAGGATAATTGCAATCATTAATAAGTGGGACAATTGGCTGAGGTTGACAGGTATGGAAAAAAAACAGCAACTGTCAACTGTTGTGTTTAGAGGCCACACACGAGCTCACAAGCTTAGTTCCATGCGTGCTGGTTACGGCTGAGCACACAAACGATCAGGCGGGGGTTGCGGAGGGTGTCACGTTGGGTGTCGCCCCTTCGTCCTTCGTGCCGTGTCGGGCAGGCAACTGATCTAAAAGGCGAGCGGAATTTCAAAGAGGACGTGCACAAATTGAGTGGCAGCGAGCTGTGAATGACACCTTCATACCGGTGCATGAATGCTTGCGCACACGCAAAAACATCAAGCATACCCCCCGTCCTCACATGCTCCCACCCACCATGTGCTCAAGCTTGTTTCCCAGCAGGTATATTTATGGAGTGAAAGGTCACAAACGGGCTAATATTGATACAAGACGGGAGAGAAACACACACTGACACACCGTATTTTCCAAACTATAGGGTGAACCTAACAACCCCAAATTGGGCGGACATTTGAACGTACCCCTTATAATCCACCTCATATATGGATACAACTTGAAAAGCCTAAAGGTATTCATCCATATTTGTTCGATTTTCTATCTGTCCAAAAACATCGCTGACCACAATTGCATACTAATAGTGGCAACGAGGAACGAACCCCGAATCGCCCGGCCACTAAGGACCTTAATGGCATACAAAAAAGGGTTAGTCTCTAGAATAAAATAGAATAGCATATACCTTTATTGTCATTGTTACAAAATGGGTTAACATATTGTGACAACTATCTCATGATCACACTTTTTTTTATTCACGGTACTCGAATAAAGAAAACAGAAAGGGATTGAAAATCAGTACATTGTGTTTTACTTTTTCTTAGCTCAAACTAAGCATTGTAAGTGTCAAAGGTTGCTGAATAGGTGCTGCCATGCTTAAAATAATTTATTGAGAGCGCAAACTAAGAGCACAACACCAACATAAAATGTATTTAATGACCTTCAAAGTTTGATTCTGTCGGGGGCCGGACTAGTAGATTAAAGAAAAAGAAAAGGGGAGATAAAGAAATAAGAGAAAGAGGGAGGGAAAAGGAGAGAGAGACGGATAAAGAAAGAAAAAGAGGGAGAGAGCGTGAGAAACACAAGATAAAATGTCGGGAGAGAGGGGGAAAAGAAAGGGAGAGGAAGAAATAAATCCAAAGAGAAACAGAAAGACAGAAGGAGAGAAAAGAAAAAAGAAAGCGCGGAGGGCATGAAGAGAGAAATAAAAAAAGAAAAGGAAAAAAGGAAGTTAGAGCAAAAGAGGTTAAAATACACTGAGAGAGAAAGAGACAAAGAGCAACAAAGGAAGAGAAAAAGAGACAGAGAGAGTGGGGGAAAAGGGGTGGAAAATAAAGAAATCGAGAGATAGATAAATACAAGTACAGTGTCTTTGTGAGAGGCACCTGGCTTTGGCAACATCAAGTTGACATATTTCAACCTGCGGCTTGTTTTTCTCTTGTGCTTCTCTGAGTGTTGTCTCGCGGGCCGGATTCAATCCCTTAGCGGGCCTGATTTGGCCAACGGGCCGCCTGTTTGATACCTGTGGTCTAGTGGATAGGATTAGGCACTCTCCCCTCTGCAATCCGGGTTCAATTCCTATTGCATTTATTGTTATGCAATTCTGATCAGTGATATATTCTAACTGATCATTCAATTATTCGACTGGGTAGTAAACTAGCTTAAAACCTAATTTATGACACTCACCCACACTTTAAGTCCTTAAAGTAATGGTAGACTATCATATTAGCTCAATCCAGGTGAGCCTCAAGTTTTGTTAAAAACAAAAAAATTAAATGTGTTGACCTGAAATCCATTTTTAAATGATTCATCATCTCATCTCATCAGCCGTACCGCTTATCCTCATTAGGGTCGCGGAGGGGGCTGGAGCCCATCCCAGCCATCTCCGGGCAGTGGGCAGGGGACACCCTGAACTGGTTGCCAGCCAATCGCAGGGCACACAGGGACAGACAACTCATTCGCTCATTCACACCTAGGGACAATTTGGACCGGCCAATTCACCTGAAATGCATGTTTTTGGAACGTGGGAGGAAACCGGAGTGCCCGGAGGAAACCCACGCAAGCACGGGGAGAACATACAAACTCCGCACAGGAAGTCTGGAGCTGGATTTGAACCCACGACAGGTTCCCATGACATGAACTGTGCCGCACAAGCGCTAACCGCTGCGCCGCCGTGCTGCTTTTAAATGATTATGTAATTTTAATTATTATTCAAATCAGACTTTGTCTTTTGATAAAGTTGTTTTTACCCTATTATGGTGCAGAATAACAATGCCCCTTGATATAACCCATACATTCAACCCAAATATAACCCCCTTTTACAGACCTAAGCATTTGCTTGACAGACAAAAATACTGTACTCTGTACTATATATATTTCGTATTATTACTGTAGTTTTAACTCCTTGCGCCCTATAATCTTGTGCTGCGCCTTATAGTGGAGTAAATACTGTACATTCATATACGTAGGGGTGTATTTAACCAATCACAATAGGCGCAAAATGATTCCGCTTAGGATGCGTCCCATCCCATCTCTTTGAGGACAGGCAGGATGTGATGTCATCATTTCCTGTGTTGTGATGTGGGAGGACGAGACGCTTTCAGGAAGTGCGTGGGCCTCCTGCTGCAAAGTGGAAAGGTCTCGCCCCAGGTGACATGAAAACATACACGCCAACACACACGCGTCTTGTCAGGCAGGAAGGAACGATTCAACAATGGATGAGCAACAAAAGCCGGAGAGTGGGAACAAACAAGCGCTCCCTCCTGTCTCGCTGCTGGGGGGTGCTTTGGATCTCGCAATGTCCTTACATGTCCACAAATTCATACATGGGGATTGTAACATAGGGGGGGGGTTAGATTTAATGTTAGATTTCTGGATCTTAAGTCTACCAATTGCCGGACAGATAGACGAACTGCAAAACACAGCATTCATTCTGCATGCTTAATGAAGGGCAATGTCTCTAGTTTCTAAAACAGGGATTGGCAGACATTTTGCGTGGCAGGCCCTAGTTGTATAAATAATTTGGCAGAGAAAAACAATCACTGATTGGTTAAAAAAAAAAAAAAAATATATATATATATATATGACAAGAAAAAGGTAAACCTGCTGCTATTTGTTCTAGCTGTGATTTCTTAATGGAATTGCTTTGGTTTTTATTAAAACAAACATTCTGTAATTTATTCATATAGAAATGGAGGTAAACTTGAGGAAATATCATACAACACAGTCACAACATTCTTTACAGGACGTGCTGCATCTAGTCATGTTGATAGTAGGCTAATAATATATACAGCATGTGTTCCTTTCATTGTAAGGCTTATACAAGGACTTTGAATTTTTTGTGCCTCCTGAATATTTTGTGCTTAGTTTTTTGGGGGGTCCGAAATGGCTCTTTAAACATTCTGTTGTAGCTTGTTGTTATGTCTGCAGAGCCTGTCAAAGTCAGAAAAGACGGTAGACCTGAACGCCTAATGTCTCACACCAAGCTTTATTGCGGAAGCGGATAAGTCAGGCACAGGAAAACAAAAGCCAGCGATTCGGCGATCATTGGGCAGGGACAGGAGATCGGAGCGTGGTCGGTGGGTAGAAACAAGTCGGGCAGCCGGGAGGGGAGATCGGAGCGTGGTTGGAGGAAGGATCAAGTCAGGTAGCCGGAGATGATCGGGAAGCCAGGGGCAGACGAGTAGGATACAAGAAACGATGGGACGGAACAGACGGAAGCCAGAGTCAAAAAGTGCTTGCTTTGCGTGTGCGGAGGTTTGCTTACGGACTGACAATGAGTAAATGAGAAAGACGTGTCTAAATAGGAGGGGAACCAATCAGGAAACGAGCAGCAGCTGGGACTATACGAGTAAGTGCAGGTTAGAGCAATGGGCAAATCGTGATAGAGCCTGTTAAAACAAGTACTGGGCCTTTAGATGTGCTACTTGTCCTTAATGTATTTCTTTGATTTATATTATTATTATTTAAACGTTTTTTCAAGTACTTGAATTTACCTTATTTTCAAATTAGATTTCACTTATTGCTGATTGGATAGACATTCATGATTTTACCATCCGATTTAGCGGATGTTTAGACGTTGCTGCAGTTACTCAGTACTCCATTCTAAAGTAACAAAACTTTTAATAGGTAATAGTTTTTGCTACTCTACTCACCACTGCCCTCTCCCTCACTATTTCACAGTAGTTTTCTTGCATTTACTAAAAATGTTGGTAAACCAACAGTAATGTATGACTTTTATTATTTTTTGTTTTTGTGTTTGTTTATATCTTATATCTTATCATTCACATATTATATATATTTTAAATCGATTGTGCCTACATACATTGATTTTGATTCAGCTCCAGGTGTAATCAGACATGAGTTTCCATACAACTGGTATAAGTATTACCTTAGGCTTAGACCAATGACTTTACAACATTTTCTATAGAGCCATTGAAATGAAAGGGATTTAAACAGTTTCCATCAAAAGTTGAATTGTGATAACAACTAATTTTAGCATTATTTCCTAGAAAAGAAACACTGTAGTTTCAATGCTAAAATAGAGTTTGGGAAAAAAAAGGGAAAGTAAGAATGAGCAGTCTCCTGTGACGGTTTGGATGTGTGG
This sequence comes from Urocampus carinirostris, assembly GCF_059441175.1. NCBI lineage: Eukaryota > Metazoa > Chordata > Actinopteri > Syngnathiformes > Syngnathidae > Urocampus > Urocampus carinirostris. Next base: position 16,086,430 of record NC_142357.1, read on the forward strand.
TAATCTGCGTTCGCTTTGCCATGTCACGCATGTTGTAGCGTGTACACGCGTGTGCCAATCCATTGGCAGTCTTTTTATGTGGCTGTGCTGAGGTCACCACTAGAATCCTAATTCTTCACTCAAAGACTTGTTGTTTCTTTCTCCTACAGAAGCCTTCTTGCTTTGCTGCCTTTTAATTTGCTTTCATCTCCTTCCTACATGACTATCTTCCTACCACGCTTACGTCAAACATTTGATGCAGGGATTGGTGTGAAAGGGGGCCAATCCATTTATGAGCAATTTGCCTTCATTGTGTGCTGGACTATCAACAAAAAATTATAACTGACACAGTTGCTTACTTGCTGAATAGCAGCAAATTTATTGTGTTGGCTTTTATGTGTGATTTAGCATTAGCATATACATTTTTACACAACAATGATTGTCTTAAAGTGCTAAATAGATATAATTGTGATGTTAAGGTTTAGCATTTGCATGAACATTAGCATTGCTCCTATGGAGTATCTTCCCATCATCTTAACACTAAATCACAAACTAAATTCCTTCTTTGAAGACAATTTATTATGGAATCATTGCTCCTTTTTTGTAAGACTTTGGCCATTCCCATGTATTTTCGACTCGTAGCTGACTCAAGTAGTCAGGAAACCAGAGGTGAAAAGTACCGTATTTTCTGCACTATAAGGCGCACAGTGTTATAGGGCGCACCCTGAAAAAATAGTTTTTGGTCCTGTATTTGACATACATAAGACGCACCGGATTATAAGGCGCTACAATGGGAATGTCGACAAAACCGTCAGATAGTTCAGTCAAACTTATTACCCCCTTAACATTACGAAAGCTTGCAAAGAAGCAAATACGTGTCGTATACACGTGCGGATGCGGTGTCCAAACGATGTCACTCAAATGCATCGTTCCAAATATCATTCGGAAGTCTTGGGATTCAAGAAATGCCAACCATTACTTAGTTTATATTTTCTTTTTCGCTTGCAACTTTACTGTGCATATGACAATAAACACTTGGAATTGAGTTTAATTTAAAAATAGACACTCCATTCCATCCATTATCTGCACCCCTTATCACAGGAAACATTGAGTTCTGTCTGAAACAATATATAGGGAAAATATATAGCCGGAGTAGCTCACTGGAGTCGTTGTGTTCAATAATAATGTGCAACCATGGTCCTCTTATATCCGTGAGTGTAGTAAATCCAGGAGAGTAAAATATTTACAAATACAGTACAGAATAGTAAAATACTGTTTTCTCTATGCCGTCAACCCAACATGTTATTAACATTCATCTTTTTCGGCCAATTGCAGGCTTTGTTTTGCCTCTAGCCTATGTCAGCCTGTAAATGATAAAAAGGATCCGCCCCCTTTACCTTCGAATAACTTTAGCCAATAGTGATCGATTCAACTGATGATTGACACATCTTTTTCGGCCAATTGCAGGCTTTGTTTTGCCCCTTTAGCCTAAGCGAGCCTGTAAATAATAAAAAAGATCCGCCCCCTTTACCTCCGAATAAATTTAGCCAATAGTGATCGATTCAAATGATGTTTGACACATTGGTTAGCTAATGAAACACCGGTAAATAAATCCCAGCATACACCGCGGACTACTTTGCGTTCAGGGGAAAATCTAGTCAGCGGCTGCTGCATTAGTTGCAAGACTTTGCAACTTAATACTGATCCATAAATAAGGCGCACTGTATTATAAGGCGCATGGTCAGCTTTTGAAAAAAATAAAGGCTTTTAGGTGCGCCTTATAGTGCGGAAAATATGGTAGATGTATCAGTGTGAAATCTGAGAAAAAGAGCAAATTAATTGAAGGGTTAATATGGGCTGAGGTAGTGGGTCAGGTAAGCATGTGTACCCCCTTTTTTGCAAGATCGGTTTCCTTAACCAGATGCAAAGCTTCACCAAGTTCATTGCCTGTATTCAGAAACTAACCACATTCAAACTGTTGTGTGTTTTCTCCAATGTTCATTTGAAATATTGCTGTTTTTGTGAAATGAATGCATTGACATTTAGAATAGTATTTAAATTTGATCACAATGTATTTCATAAATTAAGGTTTGACAGGTCTCTTGTCATTACAGAAATGCTAGCTATTGGAATTGTCAGCATTAATCCCTCTAGATAAGAAAATTGTGTGTTGCTGTTTGGGACCATCGGTAGCTAGCAATCATGTTACAAAGAGGTTTAGCTTTAGCGTTAGCCTCCCCGTGGAGCCACTCGTTGGCCGACCGCGGGCATTTTTGGCAGGCGAGCGATGGCTAATCCTTCCCGGACACTAATGAATGCCGGATGGTGCCCGCCGCGTGTCGTGGAGATGAAGCCCGTCTGCTTACTGGCTGGCATTGGGCATGCGGGATACTGAGTTTTCATTGCAGCTAGATGGAGTATCTCCTGAGTCTAGGGTCAAAATATGTGCTATTGTGACCTAGATTAGATTTTTTTTAACATAGAAGGAATACAGGGCAGCACGGCGGCGCAGTGGTTAGCGCATGTGCGGCACAGTTCATGTCTTGGGAACCTCCTGCGTGGGTTCAAATCCAGCTCCAGACTACCTGTGCAGAGTTTGTATGTTCTCCCCGTGCTTGCGTGGGTTTCCTCCGGGCACTCCGGTTTCCTCCCACATTCCAAAAACATGCATTTCAGGTGAATTGGCCGGTCCAAATTGTCCCTAGGTGTGAATGAGCGAGTGAGTTGTCTGTCCCCATGTGCCCTGCGATTGGCTGGCAACCAATTCAGGGTGTCCCCTGCCCACTGCCCGATGATTGCTGGGATGGGCTCCAGCACCCCCGCGACCCTACTGAGGATAAGCGGTGTAGCTAATGAGATGAGATGAGATAGAAGGAATAGAATGCTAAATATACCAGCAATCAGCTGGTATAGTGTTTCTCAACTGGTCTGACTTCAGGATACATCGTCCCACCAATAATTATAAGTTGTGATGTCAATCGGGAAAAACAATTCATCCTCTCAAATGTATTGAATATAAAGATTTTGCAGTTTAAACAAGTGATAGTACAATATATTCACATTTTTAGAATATCAAAATGAACAAAACCATAAAGACTTTAACTAATAACATTCCCTTTAAATGGAAGGTGTATATTATTCACCACATTCATTCAAAAAAAACAACAACAATATTTAACTACAGCAAAAATACAAATAATACTTAAAAACTGCTAAAATACGTGTAGGTTGACATTTGCATTTATTTGACATAACATGAACTCCATTATAGTTTTTAGCCATTTAGCTGCTAGAGGGAACTGAAAGAAATTCAAAAGCTCACACAAGGCGTATCAAAAAATAAAAACAAAATTATTGCGGGTCGTGTTTCTGTTCTTCCTTGTGCTTTACAAAACGTATTTTCAGTTGCACGACAAAGTGACATCTAGTGGTCAAATAATACTTGCGGAGTCTATAATGATCAATTAGCAGCATTTTGAATACAATCGGTATATATATATATATATATCTATATATAGATATATATATATATATATATCTATATCTATATATAGATATATATATATATCTGTATTTGGCTATGCTCAACATTTGTATACAAACTGTAGTTTTTCTGTGGTGTAAAATGGCAGATGTCAACTCACATGTGTAGGGCATTGTCGCCATCTCAGGAAAAAAAATTATATTGAGTAATCTTGTTCTTTTCTTAGCATTATTTGGCCGAGGAAGAGGCGCACAACCTATTGAAAACAAGTTCAACTTACCAGTTGAGAAAAACAGCCTCAGTACATTAGTATGTCAACTGATCCTCAGGATATCTCCGGCCTTAGAAACAGTAATACCTCACATTATTGTGGTTCACTTTTCACAGTTTCTATACGTAATGGATTATCATCGTGCAATGCCTTGTGTTCTGCTGCAGACAACACACAGCAATAGCTATAATGCGACAGGTTAAGGAGGTTTTTTGTGCTTGTGTGTGTGTGTGTGTGTGTGTGTGTGTGTGTGTGTGTGTGTGTGTGTGTGTGTGTGTGTGCTGGGTGGGCGTGACTGTCTGTGTGAGCAATTCTGCAATGCTATTGTATACTGTCATTCAAACAGCGGTGCAAGTGCACAAGTCAATAGTTGTACCAAAACAAACTGCAAAGCACAGCAGCAGCTAGAATTTTAGTGATTCGTAAAATTGAAAGAAACCTATAAATTGAATCCGACTCTGAATAAAGTCAAAACAGTGCAAATAAATACTGATCACCTACAAGTGCACGATCGATTGTTACCCGGTCCGGGCAGAGGCTGAGGCGGCATTGAGAAAAAAAGCAATACTGAGGCTACAGGTCTAGGCTACTGCTGCAGCTAGGCAAAAACTACTCTCTCAAGCCACTCAGCCAAGCCTGTTTCTCATCAAAGCCAGATCTATTACCCATGAAACGGAAGAACTGAAGCTACAACTCGTGGGAAATTACTAAATTTGTGACTCTTGTATTTTAATCATAGGAGAGACCTGGGTCAACTTAAGGTTACCCAATGCTAGTTCGGAGTTAGTTAGCAAATCTCCACATCACTTTCTTACACTGAAAGGAGAAGCTCTCCAATTTCGTCAGACTAATGTATAATGCCAATGAAGACAATTTTATCCAACTGCATTTCTATTTCCTTTTATTTATCTGCAGATATATATATATATATATATATATATATATATATAGGTTATGTTGTCACAGTCCTGTATATTATATGTCACTGATATCTAATACATCTACTTTGTGGGTTTTGACTATCATAGGATTTTTTTTTGGAATGCGACTCCATAAAAAAAACTCGGGATTACTGTATATAGAGAAATGATTGGTTAGCAGTCAATGACAATGACCCATTGTCTGAATTTGGAGCCTTCTGGCGGCTCTTCGTCATCTTTCCCGTCCCGACAATGCAAGCACTCTCAAACTGTCTGCCATTCCGTCTTCTATTGTTTCCACACAATCAACCTTACGTCCTGTGAGAGTAGAACCTAAAACTACACACCTTACCCTCACACCACCACCCCTTTTCAGCTATTTTTATAACACGTATGGAAGCATGTGAACGCACCTTTGTGCGCAAGTTCAGCCAGCCTGCATGATTTATCGGCGGAGCGTATTGCGACTTCTCCTCGAAATGTGCCCCCTCTCGGTTTTTTGGGTATCCTCAAAGAGTTGGTACACCTGCCCTCTACCACCCGACACACACACTCCCCCCAAAAAATCCCAATTTTCATGCTTGAACGGGCAAACATCGATGTTGTGGTCTGTTCAAGTTGATTAAGCTGCTGGTTGATTACCTCTGACCTCATAAAGCCGCTCGGTAAACTTGATCCGTGTTCAACTCAAATCGTTAGAAAACAAAACAAAATAGATCGCAACCTAATTTTGGTGGTCAGAGAGGAAATGCTATTCTTAAAGTCGGGGGTGAGCCAATTACGGCCCGCAGGCCACATGCGTCTTGGCAGACTTTTAATCCGGTCTGTTGAACGAAAATGTTCAAGATAACAATACATACAGTGTACACTACCGTTCAAAGGTGTGGGATCACTTAAAAATGTTCAAAGCAAAGTTCCAAGGATATTTTTTTCTGATAAAAATCATTATTTCTAGCCTTTTCAACGGCCTGACTATGTTTGACCCCAACAATTTGAACGGTAGTGTAATACTAAATAAAGTACTACTAATGATAAAACAAAACAAAAAATGGGGTGCCAACTTTGTCTGCATTGTCCCTGTGTCTGTCTACTATAAACATAAGAATACAGATTTACTACAAACATACTACAAAACATTTAGTGCCTAAAAACAGGAACCAAAAATAATAATTTCCTTCCATACTGAAAAGAAAAAAAGACAACAAAAATATTATAAAACATTACTATAGAATAACTATAATACAGAAATACTCCTACAGAAACACTACAAAACAACTACACTAATACTACACAGGAAAATGATGTTGGCAGTAGGACTAAAACACTACAGAAATACAACTACAGTATTATGACAAAAATAGAAATACTACAAAAATAATACTGCAGAAATAATACAAAAATCCTACAACAAAAATACTACAAAAATAGAACTACCGTAGAACTACAAAATCCTACTGAAGTACCATAAAAGTACCAATACAGCAGTGCTTTAAAAAAACTGAATTATTATTGCAATAACCCTACTAGAGACCTACTACAAATATCATTCTACAATACTGCAAAAATCCTCTACAAAAATCCAACTACAGTGTGAGTACAGAAATATTACAAAACTCTGCTGCAGAAATACTGCAAATATATTATTATAGATATCTTAATCTAATTTAAATCTAACCTATCTAAACTGTTTTATAGATCTCGATTTGTGTGTGTATGTGGGTTCATATGTGACTTATAGGCTCTGAAACGGCTGAACCCATTTTAGTTAAAATGTACACAATCATACTCTAGGCCTGGGCGAGTGTCTACAGCTAGGTTTTATGTCAAGGTACCCCCAATAAATACCAACAAAATCGATCTGCTTTGGAGTGGTCTGCCTTTGTTGGGTCTCTATCGCCTCTAACTACCAAATAGGGTATTGCATATCCCGTCCACAGACCACTCCAAGCAGCCGAATCTGATCTTATATCGGCACGGCAACAATGAGCCAATTAGATAGATAGATAGATAGATAGATACTTTATTCATCCCCGAAGGGAAATTCACTTTTCCAGCAGCATCCCTAAGCTGAGAACAATCGAAAATAACTGAGAACAATCGAAAATAACACGGGAGCTGCTGGAGTGGCTGCCATTCGTGACGGCGCCGGAGAAACGATTCAATTTGAATAATGTACAAACAAACAAACAATTGAATCATGTACAAGAAACGATTCAATCTGAATCATGTACAAACAAACAAACAATTGAATCATGTACAACAAACAAACAAAATATTTATGTTTCAATAAGTGGAGTGTTAATAAAATGGGGGGAAAATAATTTCTGATACTGATATAACCAGGTAAAACTAATTTTAAGTTACCTGTCCAAATGAATGTTGTGCCATCTCACCTTTCCCACTCTCTCTGCTCGCTCCTGAAACTTTATCAAATAGTCCAAAATTTTACCTCATCTTCTCCGCTCACCTCGTCGTCCTCTTCTCCTTCCACTTCGCACTACAGAGACTTATGATGCAGTGAGGCACATCATTCGCTTGCCTCAAGGCAATAGTGAGGCCATAGATTCCTAATTGGGACGCACCTAAGCCTTGCAAAAATTAGCAAGTCAAGGCATCCAGTAATTTAATTGCAATCCGCAATGCTGTATAATAACCTTAAGTGTACAATCAAAAACAAACCCCCCTGATTTTTCCCAACCCAACCGGAACGCCACGTACACAGACACACACAATGGTTGAAATAAAAAGAAAATAAATAATAATAATAATAAAATATACTGTAGCTTAAGACTCTCTGTTTGACAAAATCTGCACATACTTTCTTTAAGTTTGTTCTGCTTAAAAAACTGAAAACATTAGCTTGTATATCCAGAATTGAGAAACATTGGATAGGTCTCCAGGTCTGGCCCCTTGGCCATTTGTTTTCACCCTCTGCGATCCATGGCTCCAAAAGTTTGCCTAGCCTTGCTTTAAGTGATTAACGTGGTGTGAACATACAGTACATAGCACAGTTCATTTAGAAGCTGACTGTTTCCTCAACCTCAAAGTAATTTTCCCTTTGAAATTAATTAAAATGACATCAATCCCGTTCACGCTGCAAAAGTCCTATTAAACAAATTTAGGAAAATAAATCAAACCCACTGTGAGGAATTTCCCCTTCGACCTTCCCAAAGAGGATCATTTTTATTATTACCTCGTTCACAAACGTGTGTAAAAGTTGCATGTCGGCGATGTCACGCTTACCTTTGACCCCAGGACGCTTAGACTCACATCTCGTGTTACTTTTTGTTAAGCATCATTTCCTATTTGGGTTAGCTACATGCTCTTAGCGTGTCTCAAGCTGACACATTACCTGCATGCCATTGACGCCATCTGCCTCCAGTTAGCTACATTAGCCTGTGAATGGCAGCTGCTTGCTAACAACTGTCAGTATTAGCATGTTGCAGCTATTTTGTTTGTTTTTGCTAGCAACAATTGTCAAATATGTAAGTTTGATTTGATGTATTCCAATTTGGAAGCAAAATAAAACATTCATTTTATATAGTATTTGTTCATGCGTAACACGCGTGTAAAAGGCGCACCCCTAATTTGGGATTAAAAATCAGTACAAAATGTGTTTTTTACATTTTCTTATCTCAAATCAGTCATTGTAACTGACAAATGTTGTCGAATATTGCGGCCATGATTGAAATCATTAAATGATAAAACAAACTTTCAGCACAGCACCAATGTATTGAATGTATTCAAAGTCTGAGTCATCATAAGATATACCAAAGTTGTCTTTCTTGTCATGATTTTTGCGTTTTTTTATGTTTCAAGAAGACTTCCTTTTTTCCTCCTTCTCTTACATTGGTCTCTGGTACCGTGAATAAAAACAATGTGAAACTAATATCACATCGAATGCCTTTCCATATGTCAAATATTTCACTGGTAGTCTAGGGGTAAGGAATCTGTGCTCTCACCGCCGTGTCCTGGGTTTGATTCCTGTTGCACCCAATGATTTGCAATGTTTGACTGATTAATCATTGCAGAAATAGAGTGATATAGCACCGTAAAACCTCTAGTATAATGCGCACCAGTTTTTCTTCTTGTTATTTTTGCTGAACCTTTTGCAATGTTTTGGTATTTTGGGGGCCCCATTAGCAGCAAGATGGGAGTTAATCATGTCAGCTCCCGCCAGTGAGGCTCAAGTTATATAAAAAAAACAAAAAAACAAATATCTTGAGCTATGAGTAATTGGAAAAAATCCCGGTTCATATGATGGTTTTGTGTACTTTTACTTCATATTCAAATTAGTTTTTTTTTTTTTTTTTTTTTGAATGAATACATTTATTTTTACTACTAGGAAGTGCAATATAATACACAAAGTTCTACAAACCATTATACTTTAAAACCAAATTATATTCCTATTTTACCAGTCAAATCATTTGTTTAATGCTGTACCCATTAACATTTGTTTTTTTTTACCTATAACTTCTCTTTTAGGGTCTGTTTAGCCAATGATTACAATCTGTGAAGCAGCAAGACCGTGAAGAGTATCCTGCGTTATAACGAGTCATAACATACCTGTACACCATGCCATTTATCTATCATATCCATCATGTCTCATGACAATCATGTACAATTTGCATGTTTTTACCACTAGGAGGCACTAAATAAAAAACAATTTGCATATACCTCTTTTGGTTATCCATAAGCATATATTTTAAGAAAGAAAATCAACAAAATCACCAAACCCCACTCTCCTAACAAAAGCTAATTCTTCAGCCATTTTTTTCACTGTGATATTTCTTATGATTTGATAAAATCTATGAAATAATAATCAGCTACTTGAGATTGTTGAGATTGTTAAGGCTTTGTCCTCACCCAATCAAGTTGCTCTGGGTGGTTGTCAGGCGTTTTCAGTTGTTTGCAGTTTGTTTTGTCGGTTTTTGACATAACGCGTCTCAACAGTGTTCATAAATTGTTTAATGAGCATAAAGGATTCCTCAGAGACATACAGTCAAAACAGGGTCTGTTGAAATAACACAGTGAGTCTATACTGTAGTTGAAACATCCTATGTATTTCATAATGAAATGAAATGAAATGATCTGCATTTATATAGCGCTTTTCAAGTCGATGACTTCCCAAAGCGCTTTACATTGTGCTTCACATTTCCCAATAGCGGCCGTGATCTGTGCAGCCATGTAAGGCGCTAACCTGCTTATTGGGGGTAATTGGGGGTTCAATGTCTTACCCAAGGACACTTCGACATGTAACACGGACAAGCCGGGATTCGAACTGGGATCCCTTAATCCTAAAACGATCGCTCTACCTCCTGAGCTACTGCCACCCAAAATAATAGGGGTTGAACTGACTAGTTGAAGTAAGGTACCGTATTTCTTCATGTTTAAAGCACACGGCCTAATTTTTCATTCAAAAGCCGGTATAAAATTAATAATAATCAATTGTTTGTGTTGCTTTGGCCTTGTTCACACTGAAGTTAGACAGTAACACAGACAATTATTGTGGCTATTACTTTTATCTCCGAGCCATGTGTACGAATAAATTGAGCCATACGTGGCCGGCGAGCCATATGTTCCCGACCCCTGCGACATGCCGTCCTTTTCAATGTGCTAGCAATGTTAGCCGAGGGATGCTATAGGATTCCATTGTGGACTTTCAAAAACAGGTTGTGACAGCGCTTTTTCCCAATCCTCTAAACAAACCATTGCCCCCCCTAGAGATTAAGCAGTGCCACAAAGAAACATGACTGTCGCATATATTAAATTAAACGCAGTACCTGCAGTGCTGCTTTGGACTGATAGCGTTGCTTTAAGCGGCTTTCTGCTTTGCATTCGCTCACGTGTGTGTGTGTAAGTGTGAGCACAGAAGAAAACGCAACAATGGAGGCCTCTGATGTTTGAGTGACAGTGGAGAAGCGTCAGCACCTCTCCAATGCCTACATCCAGACAAAAAAAAAGCGTTGACTCGCCATCAGTCCGTTTTCTGCAGAGCTTTTTTTTTTTACTTTCCCGCCCCACCATCAGCTGTCGTCTATGCTGCGTTCGGGCTCTGTCCGGACGTTTGAGCATTGGCTTCGAGAGCAGCCAGGCAGCAAATTGAAAAATAGCAGTGGAGAAAAGAGATTTACGGCTTTTTTCCGCCCTCTCTCCCCTGTGTGTGCGCAAGCGTTTGTGAGTTCATAAGACTCCCACGTCAAGTGTCGGTGTCATCACTCCGACGCGTGCAACCTGCAGGTCAGGCAAATGTTGGCATTGAACTGAACTCTGGAAGCAAATAATGAACTCTGCCGTCCTGTTTTGTCTGAGTGTGCATGGGCAAAATGTCGTAGTCATGCACACACACTCATGGACAGTGTTGGGCGTAACACGATACAGAGTTACATGCTCGTGTAAATCAACTATTTTTCTCAATAACTAATACTGGAACATGTAATTTATAAGATTCTATAAGTCAATTGTCGTTGAAATATGGTATTATACTATGCTAGTATTCAAAAGCAGATCATGAATGATAAAGTTTTCTATTATTTTACAGTTCTTCCTTTACTCACAAAGTAACATGTAACTTTTAAACCAGCATTAAAACATTAAATAAAATATAAGAAGGGACTAGCATGTTTTAATCTGTTCACAGATTACAACTGAACATATACACTGGCGCCATCTCAAGCACAAATTATGAGGCTGCGTAATTTCTCCTTGCCGGTACTCTGATATTCTCCCTAGCGTATGACCTCAAATCTATGCTGTATTTGCTACTCTAAAATGAAATACTTAATCCATATTTGGTTGTGTTTGTGCAGCATGTGGGGTCGAGGCGCTGCTTATACAGTAACAACAAAACACGAGCACAGAATATATGTTAAGAGCGCTGAATTTTGGTCCATCCTACCAGTTCAGGGTGTCCCCTGCCCACTGCCTGAAGATAGCTGGGATGGGCTCCAGCACCCTCATGACCCTAGTGAGGATAAACCGTGCAGATAATGGATGGATGGATGGATGGATGGATGGATGGATGGAATGATTGCAATATACCATGCCTGGAGAGAGAAAAAAAGAAAACATCTTTGACAGTACCCAGAAGTGGAGTTCTTTGAGTGGTTTTAAGACCAGAACAAAATTGATTTAGAGTGTCTCTCTATGTGTTCTTTTGCAAGCTCCCAAGATTGCACAAGTCAAGAAATAGGAATGCTTCACTATTTCCATAGGTTTGTGCTGATATCATCTTCTATTTTTTATTATGTGGCTATCTTTAAGCAGTTTTAGGGGGACAGCTTCAGTGTAAGCATATACAATAATTTGTAACTTGTTACTCTCAGAGTAACAGTTACTTTTATAATGGAGTAACTAACTAATTACCTTTTTTTTTTGTAATACGCTTAACACTGGTGATCACAGGCACGCATGTGCGCACACCTCCAGTGCTGACACATGTTGGCATTGAACTGAACTCTGGAAGCAAATCATCGACTCTGCTGACCTGTTTTGTGTGAGTGTGCATGTGGAAAATGTCACTGTCATGCACAGATACACTCGAGAATAGAGATGAGAGACTCAGCTGAGCTTCTCTGAGAGTGGCAAGGCTTCCTGTGAAGGTGCACGCACAGTACGCTTCATCAACTAATCCAAATAATTGCCAAACTTCCACTCGGATGAATTGAATCTGTTCCTGTGTTGGCTTGATTAACTCTCAGGATTTTCTTGCGCCCCTTTTTAGTTTTCAACTACACTTGCGGCAACTTCCCATCCCAAAAAAAAAGTAAAAAAAAAATAGTGTGAAAGGAAGTGCTTTAATTGGGGCTGTCAAAGGGGACTGCGTAGTTTGAGGTGTCCTTTAAACGTTTAAAATAAATATTTTTTCCATTAAGTTCAGAGTCTTCATATTTTTTTTTCACCGCGCTTATTTGCCTTTATTTAATTTTAATCATTGGTGCTTCGGCCACAAAGCGCATAATGATGGAAGAAAAAGGCAGGGGCTTCCATTGACAACATTGGCGTGGTCATGGTTTTCTGTAAATGTCGGAGGTATATGGTAAAAGAAGTGAAGGACTGGTTCAAATACAGTCCAAATCCCAACCCAAAACCCAAAGAAGCTGAAAAAGGAAGAGTTTATTGTAGAGCATCTAAGAATTCCACATACTTGCGAGCATAACAAATGGAGCTGCAATGATGATTTCAGTCATGCGTCAGCAAGTAGAATATTTTTCAAGTTGGAAACAACACCTTTAATATCTTCGTGTAGTGTTCACCAACTATGAAATCGTAAAATAAAGAAAATGGCAACTCAACAATTGAATTCATTTACATATAGTTTTTTTTTTAATTTGGGGGAAACTGATGCAGACTATAAATTGACCAAAAAAAATAAAAAAACACACGCACTGATTTAAGTGTTAGATTCAATGATTTAAAGTATATCTGTTCTGCATTTTTCAATTTATTTTTTATGATTTTTTTTTTACCTGAAGGCAGCACAGTGAAACAGTGGTTGGCGCGTGTGCGGCACAGTTCTGAGGTCAGAACCTCCTGTGTGGAGTTTGCATATTCTCCCCATGCTTGCGTGGGTTTCCTCCGGGCAATCCGGTTTCCTCTCACATTCCATAAACATGTATGTCAGGTTGATTGGCCTAACCTAATTGTCCCTAGGTTTGAATGAGTGAGTGAGTCATCTGTCCCTGTGTGTCCTGCGACTGGCTGGCAACCACTGCCGTTGGATGGCTGGGATGGGTTCCAGCACCCCCGATCCTTCTGAGGATAAGCGGTGCAGATAATGGATGGATGGATGTTTACCTGAAAATAGGAACTTTGCTTTTAGATTTTAGATTTACAAGCATACAGCTCAGCTTTGCCGATATATAGCCCAGGTTTAGACCATAAAATTGCATGGCGACTTCGAGTGGTTGTTGGTCGGGAGCGGCAGTAACCAATTTTACCGCCAGAGGGCGTTAGAAGCCTCACAAAATCAGACCACACAAAAATATCTGATTATTGAATTTGTTGGTATTTATTGTGGGTGGCATGACACGTTACGTAGCTAAAGACACTCACAGAGGCCTAAAGTAAAACTCTACATTTTCACAAAATACAGTTTTAGCTGTTTCGGACCTATAAATCAGTAGTAGCTAACGCCTCTTTATCTTATCTTAATAAACCCAAGTTCTATTTTCTCTATGTCTTTTTCGTCTGCCTTCAACAGCATATGTGTGACTTTTATTTAAACTAAAATAACGTTAACGCGGGTTCCCTCAATGTTCTCCGGTGTATTGATGGTAGTCAGCAACCACAGATACAGTGGGGGGTTTTTGTGAGTGGTGCCTGGCTTTTGGATCATCGAGTCAACATATTTAAAACTGCAAGTCATTCATGCGAGGCAGCCCATTTTTTTCTTGTGTTTCTCTTAGCATTGTCTCTCTGACCACATTAAATGATGTGGCGTACTACATTTGAGTTTGACACACGTGGTTTACATGAAAGGGGCTAACGTTGATGCTACGGTCTGGGAAAAGTTGTCGACTGCTGTGCACTATGGTCTCTCGAGCGGCCAACCTGGAGCGAGGCGTTCACGCGTGACGGGTGCCTGTCGGACAAGCCGCCTTTGATGTTGGAGCCGTTTCCTGCTGACCGAGCTCACATGAGCACATGTGACTAAACGGGTAGCGGTCAACCTGCTATAAATATGTTTGTAGAAGGTCGTTCTATGATGTACTACTTCATCAGATCCTCACCTCCCCGTCTTAACCTTACACCGGCAGGTCTGTTTCATTGCTGTTTTGAAACTCATTTTTCAGACTTTAACATACATATAAATATAAATGTATAAATATTCCCACCTCATTCTATATTCCTACTTAATTTGTATTTGGGACCATCAAAGAAGGTAGGAGTATATATAAAATTATGACTCACAACACGTGGTAAGCTTTCTCTCCTGGCTTTGATCTCTTTGATCTCCTGCAAAACGAACATAAAATGCGACGGAAACAAAATGAAAATAAATCCAAACAGCTTGCCCATATCATTTTTGCCGTTCCATGTATACCGTTACTCCCCAAGCCTAGCCAAAATGTTGTATTTTTATTCATATTTAGTTTGTATTGTCTTTTATTAGCATATTTGGTATTGGAGTAATCCAAAAGTAATTGAAAGTAATCAAGTTAAAGTAACCCTACCAACCCTTTATATATATATATATATATATATATATATATATATATAAAACAAATCAATTTTATACTAATCTCAAGAGCTGTCCTGGCACACTCCCCCAGAGGGCGCCAAGCTTGGAGGTTTGAACTGGACACACATGCCTAAAACACTGGGTTGGGTCATACCATTTGCATTTCAGTTTTTGTTTCTATATTGGACATTTTTTCAGACCTTATTTGTTTTGTGATCACTAGTTTAATTTTGATCTAGTTGTAGAATACCATTCTTTAAAAAAACAAAAACAAAATAAAATCAAAAACAAAAAACAGTCTATCCATCCATCCATTAGCTGCACCGCTCATCCTCAGTTGGGTCGCGGGGGTGCTGGAGCCCATCTCAGCTATCTTTGGGCAGTGGGCAGGGGACACCCTGAACTGGTTGCTAGCGAATCGCAGGGCACAGAGAGACATACAACTCACTCGCTCATTCATACCTAGGGATAATTTGAACCGGCCAATTAACCTCAAATGCATGTTTTGGGCATGTGGGAGGAAACCGGAGTGCCCGGAGGAAACCCACACAAGCACGGGGAGAACATGCAAACTCCACACAGGGGTGCTTCCGACCCCAGTCTATATTCCTACTTAATTTGTATTTGGGACCATCAAAGAACCATGCAACAAGCTTCCATATCCCTGACCAGGCAGCAAGGAGTAGGTCACTCAGCTTCTCCTGGACTCTGTTCCAGTGGGGAAGTACCCGGAGCCTCGGCCTTTTCTGTTACAGCGGGGAAGTATTGTCAGTCTCCGTGATTGCTTTTTCTTGTTATTTTTTGTGCCGTCTGTTTGTCAGCCGAGAAGACTTTAGGAAGGGGTGATGTCAGGATCTGGTACGACATAATCTTCCAGGGGGAACCAACCAGGGAGTGTAGAACTGGGCACACCTGACTCTCCTTATCCCTGTTTTTTATATTGACTATTCTGACTGCACACTGGGTTGGGTAATTTCTGTTTGCATTTCCATTCACAGCTTAGGTTTTGCCCCTGGTTTGGACATCGTCAGGTTAGGTTTTTGTTTGGACATTTTGTTTATTTCATGATTAGTTGTTGGTTACTTTTGTTGGTTAGCTTCTGATTTAAAATGTGTGAAAACTAGGCTCATTAGAAGCTCACTGTCTCAGGAACCTTTGGAAGCCTATATGCTGATGTGCACTGAAAATAAAATTCTCATGTCTATATACAATTACATTGTCATCAAAAAAGTGGAAGAGACCAGTGTTTTACTTATGAGGATTTTGTTTTTTTAAGTAGCCTACCTAAAATGTTTGCAGGAAGCTACTTTATAAGAGTCTTACGAGTTAAGTGCAAACCCTAACAATCTGTTGGGATGTCAAATGCAATTTTGCAATTACCCCATATATATTCACCAATAACGGGATATTTTCTAAACACACCTTTTATCACAAACAATGGGGAAAAAATGCTTAAATGTTTGTCATTGGATTTGTTAACTGGTTTATTCTATTAGTTTAATGAATGAACTTTTACTGCTGAGCCAATTTGCCAGGCTATACAAACTCAACACTGCCCTCTAGCAGCCAGAGAAAGCATTTGGCTCGGATTTATTAATCAAATCATAACTTTGCATAGAAATGGCGGAACGAATCGCCTCTTTTCTAGACATATTTAGAAATTTACAGATGGCCAGATTAAGTCATCCATTGAAGTTGACACAGTGGCTTCATGCAAACTTTTAAAGTCCTTCCAAAAACAAGGTCCTGAACTATTTTTGATCTTCCATAGAGTAGCGTTAAACAACAGTCGCAAAAGGCACTGGGGTTAAAGATTAAAAGATGATACGCATCCAGTTGGTCGCATCGATTGCCTGTGCTCCCCCTTCTGGCCTAATTCTTATGCTACTTTGGTGAGTTTGGTACACAGTCACACCTTCGTTTACTTGTCTTCATTCACATTGCCCTGCTGCGGTGAGGAATTATGGGATGTCACTCTCAACGTTGGCCGGCTGCTTATGTGTGCGTGCGTGAGTGAGTTTGCATGCATACTTGATAAGCGCTCACTTTTATAAGCATGCACAATGCAGCCTCACACACTCTTATCTTTCACGCGGTAAGGTAATGAGGAGCTCACACACTCGCACAGGAACACGTACGGAGGCGGTGTGTTATCTCCTGCTTTGTGTCTCGGCTGACAAACAGCCGGCGAGGCGTCGTTGCTTTTTCCTCTCGTGGTTGCTTTTTAATCATCGACGGGCCTCCCCTTCCTCCACCTCCTCTTCCTCCCATGCCTTCACTGAGTCGTTCCTGTTTCTGCTATGTGTGCGTGTTTTGAAGATACAAGGCCCTCAAAATGAAAGTGTCCATTATTTTCTTGCTTTCGTTTGGAGAAATTACATTTTCCATTTAATCTATAACTATGTGCTGTATTTTCTTCAGCTTTGTTGTAATTGCGCCACCTACCCATAGCCAATCATTGTATGTGAAACTGCTTGCCTTTCATTACGCCTTCTAAAAGGCACTGACTCACTAACTCTGAATCTGAATAGCTAAATCAACAGCTTTATAGTCAGTTTCGTGCCCCAGGGCCTGCAGAGTGGGTTATGAAGGCTTTTGAGTAGATTCCTGACTCTCGCAACAAGTAATGGCTAAAATATGTTTGGTTATAAGTTAACAAATAGTAAAAACATAGGAACCATTTTTTTTTATCAGGGTTTTGTGTCAATGGAGTTTCGGTACATTGTAGCTCTTATGTTTTCTTTATTGGCATACTCAAGTGGAAACAGGCTCTCACCTTTTTTAAAAAGGTTTGTACTGTTATATTGAATGCTTTTTATTTACGATCATTTGTGTACATGAAATGATCCATGATAAGAAAGCTACAGTATATGTGAAGAGTTCAACAATCAGCATTGCCGAAGACTCCCACGACCTCTAACATAATTACAATAAACCTCCTATCAAAATTACAACTAGAATTGTCGAGTGGTCTATTCTCATCTAGTCTTGTCCATTTTTTTCATGCCGTGATCCTATTTTTTCTTGTATCTAAAGTATCTTTTTTGAGAACAAAGCTGCTTCCATTCAATTGTGTCCAACACCAACTTGATAAACCATAAACCCATCCATTACGTAAAAGCCTGAGCATGGTTTTAAGCACACACTTGAACTTATTAGTTTCAATATCAGTTATTTTAAACAATATCTCTGAATTTGATTTGAAGCTCTGAAAAGTTGGGATTAATATTCAAACAACTACACTACTGACTACACAAGAATAAGTATTGTCGTTTGTATTAACAACACTGCAGGGAGCATTGTTTATGACACGATTCAACACAGCTCTCCAGGGTGAACGCGTAATAAAGACTTAAACAATGATAGACAATGTAAACAACGTAAAAACAATGTCAGAATAAACAGGCAAAACATATTTACAAGACTAGTGCTAGACGACTGGCCCAAATTGTAAGTGCACCGTAACAATAGTGCAATGAAAAATATTAAGTATCAACAAATTCCCAAGATAAGTTGATAAATAATAAATGAATACCCATTTTTGGATACAAATGGCTAGTTTATATTTTTCACATACAAGCGATTAAATAATAATGTACTAAAAAGTTAGATGCTAACTGATAAGTATTTTTCTGTTTTAGGTACTCGACACCGGTAGGTATGATGCCGATTTGTTATTTTGAGTAGATTCCACACTGCTTTTTATTGTGTTGACTACTATTAACTGTTTTCATCTTTGTCATTATCTCCCAATCATGTTGCTGTTTGTTGATTTTCACACTTAAGGGCAGATCATAATCCAGACAATAGAATTGAGAAAAAAAAAGGACTCAGGGAGGGCCTTTGGAACAGGATGATATTCCTTAGCTAAAGTCCTCCTGTTCTCCTTGCAAGTTTAAAATCCATATGTGTCTTGTATCCTTATGTGGGGTGCATTTGGTTCACATTTTTTGGGAGGCACTGAAGGGAAGCGCAAGTTTTCCATTGACTGGCTTCTGAAATCCCTAAAAAATCTTGTTTGCTTCTGTTAGCTGCCAGAACGCGTGGCAAGGCAGGCAAACATAAACGGAGGCGTGCGTGATCGTCCCACAAACAGCGCTGCTGCTGAATCCCAAGACTTCCCGTGGTGACTGAGAAATTGAGATGTTCTTTACAGATTTTTCTCAAATTTATTTTTAAGAGTGCTTCTCGTCTGTTAGCATTCAGAGTAGACATAGCGAAGACAACAATTTGTGTTAGGGCAACAAACCGCAAGCTAACTAGAACACAAGACACAAGGACAGCAAAGAAAAAAACGAGCATTTGTTCTCATGTTTGCGGCCAATATCCTCAAATGTACTCAGACTTGGGAAAACGAAAGAGGCCAACAAAAGAAGCGACAAGTTGAATGTCTGCACATTATAGCTTTTCACCTTTAGAGAAAAGCAGACGAGGACTGCTCACTTGAACTTGTTTCCTTCTATCTTGCCATTTAGAAGCAAGCACCGATTTCCATCCTGCAGCAGGAAACAGGGTGCAGGAAGTGTTTATTAATAACGCGCTCCCACGCATCTCTCGTGTGTGTGCACGTGTGCTTTTTCGAACACTGAACCGCCGCTACAGGCATTCATGTTGTGTTCCTGGTGCAAAGGTGTTGAAGAGTGAGCTGACAAGACGTGTGGCTCCTAACTGAACATTTGCACTCTGTTTGCAACAATATAACTGTTACTGCACCAATCCTGGGTATCGTAATTGTCTCTGTCTGTATCCCCTGCAACCCAGTTTGTGCGCCAAAGGTTGCCTTTTGTAAAAAAAAACAAAAAAAAACTGAAAAAAGTCTTTAGGGTATCGGCTTGGGGGTCATGGAAAGGGTGGCAGCAGTTTCTATAGTGATGGCATATTGAGGCAGCAGGGGAAGTGCTGTCTGTTTTACTGGTCCCGATCAGGTGCTCGCATGCGCGTCTCGTTTGCTGCTTGCGAGTCCTGCAGCGCTACATGGACAACTAATTGCATTTTAATTATAAACGCATCAAGTCAGTCGGCTTCCTCCTCCTTCTCCAAGACATAGTCGGTGAAGCGTCAAAGTTTGTTTTCTGCCTGCTGCTTTTATGCAAACTAACTGGTGGCCTTGGCATGACATTTCAACTCTAAATTAACTCTCCAGCGCAAGCGAGAACGTAGCGTGACTGGCGTTACATGACTGTGTTGCATTTGGGCACGCTGAAATAGAATCACGCGTGAGATTGAAAAGTGGTAAGGTGAAAATTTGTCAGCCAGGCAGCTACCGATTGCCTGTCTGTGGCACCAAATACTTTGGATGGCTTTCATCTCAATTGCTTATGTTTGTATGGACTAGAGCAGGGGTGGGCACACTTCTTGAGTCTTGGGCTGCATTGGGTCTGAAGATTTGGCATAGCGGCCGGGCTAGGAGGTAAAACATTGTTGATTGATTATTGTTTTTATTAACAGTCTTGTATACGATATCTCTGCAATCCATAAACAACAAAGACTCGTACACATATCCCTCAAGTTGTGTTAAAAATTGGTTAGCGGGTCATTTGGACCCAGGGTTTAACTCAATCCTGACTACCAATAGGAAATGGGTAGTGCTCAATATTGTTCCTGCAACATCCTAACAAACATTATGTGCATCCATAACAATATATTGATATTATAATTGTATTTGATTTTAGGGCCCATAAGACACATCACCTTGAAACTAGTCACTGGAGACCCTAACAAAACATAAGGGATATTTCCAAGTATTTGGTCACTGCATCAATGAGGCAACAATTTGGGTGATCCTTGACTGTACTGTTTTGTGCTAAAAATAACTTTCATCTCTGTCTATGCTGGAAATTAAAAATGTTCCTTGCAGAAAACCAGCATCCTTATCTACTGTTCAGTGAGGCAGTCTGGTATTTTTCATTTAATTTGTTCCATAAGTGTAAAAAAAAAAAAAAGTATTTATGCTCCACTGCAACCATAGTCACGGCGAAAACTCTTACACCCAGAGAGAAAGTGACACGGTTCTATACTTCTTAAATGTGGAAAAAAAAAATGGGTGACCGGTGTTTTAGTTTATTGCCGTAATATGGATTTCAGGCTATCCAGAACTTTTCAGATTGTTGTCCAAACAATTACCCTGCCCCAGCATATACCCCTGTGACCCATGTTTAACATAAATAATTTTCCCGTTTTTCATTTAAATATAAAGAATGATTATGCCCTGGACCACGTCACACTTCGCCAAGAAGTACCAGGGTTATTTGCGAAAAATTCTGCTGTTTAGTGTCTTTATTGTTTTATCGACAAACAAACACCCAGTAGTACTGCATGTGAATGTCCCAGCACGCCAATTACACAGAATGACGCAACCATCACGTGACCCTAGGTCTTGCCTTTGTTGGCTACGATTGCCTGGCACTTTCGCACATGTCTATGACTGCGATTTATACATGTCTTTGTCTGTCTTAATGATAGATTTTTGGACCGGAGTGACTGATTCTGGGATTCTGAAGTCCAGAAAATAGGGCATGAACATAGCTTTCTTATTTTTAATGTCAATTTTGACTTGAATGGTTGAATCTTGGTGTTACACCACCAACATCGGAACTGACATTTTTCATAAGCTCCATTTGTAACATTAATGTGGCCTTTGCCCACCAGGTGCCGCATCGCCGGGTGACCTTCTCCACAGCCAACCAGGCGCAGGACCTTCAGGATGCATCACAGCACAGCTACTACGACAGTGGGCTCGACGAATCAGAGACGCCCAGCTCCAAGTCGTCATCCGGGCCCCGTATCGGTCCCCTGGCACTGCCTGAGGACCACTACGAGCGCACCACGCCTGATGGCAGCATCGGCGAGATGGAACACCCTGAGAATGGTGAGTCTCCTCCCCACCGCCTTTCCGACAAAGTTAGACGGCAGGAATCTCGTTTTCTAATCGGATTCCCGCTGTCCCCCTGTGCGAAGCAATCAATATGCAACATAATCAAGTCCCTCAGCTCGGCGCATTAACATTACAATTATGCAAATGACGGCCGGTCCAACCTCCTATCAGCTCCACTTAAGGATCCACGGGTGGGGGGATCGGCGGGGGAGCCGGAATTAGGTTGGGGCTCGTTACAGTTTTTTTTTTCAGCATTCCGATGACACCTCGGGTAAATTTGGCACCACTAACAGGCTGAAGACACCATTGACATTGTTCTAGAACTTTGCATCAACAATTGTCCAAATATTTGCAGCCAGACATGTTTTTATTGGATTCTGGGTTTTAGTCACCTACAAAAAAAATATCCTTATCTCCATCATCGTTACATGAGTCATCTTCAAGTTGACCAGAAGTTTGGGCAGCGTTGATTGCAAGGTTGGAATGATGTGCCATGAAATTTGCTTTGTGTCTTCTCTTTGTACTGCCTGTGTTTTGCGTCTTTGGTGACAACGATTCATCTTATTAGATCTGACTACGTAAAAATAAAGGAATAATGGTCAGAACAATTGTAGCTCTGGACGTTCTTGATCAAATCCTCTTATGGACCTCTATTTTTAATCCCTAATGAATGGTGAATGGCTCTTTTTAACAAGACAAAAGTATGTGTTTAATGTTTATTTTCTTATTTTTGTGTTTATTTAAATAACCAGAAATTGAAATGCTTTCATAATGGTTTTATTTGGATAGGTCATTTTTGGGGGGGGTTTCCTAGTTGGAAATGTTTCACCTTTTTGACCAATGAACGTAGTTAGTGATGGCTGACGTTCCTTTTCATGTGGATCTGAACAAACAAGCTTTGGATTTGTGTTATTGGCACTTCTTATTTTGAATCTCCTTCTTGTATAATCAGCGTGGTCTCGATATGTAAACTGTTTCCTTTTTGTCAGGGCGGAACACCAGAGTGTATGGAACATCAAAGAGCTGGCCCAGAAAGCTTTTGTTAGGGCCCTCCCTTTGATATGACTTGATTCCGTGCACAATTTAAGAGGCATGGACAAAAAATGCATTCAAATCATGTTTTAAAACAAGAAACATTGCAATATAAGAATGGAATTTAAAGCAGGTACTAGAATTACCTTTGCAATTTATGGTCAGGTTGACTCTGGTAGGCTGATGTCTTGTATAATACGACAATACTTTTATGAAACATTTTAGGAGGACGGCATCCTACTTTTTAAGGTCCTCATTGCACTGGGGTCAGATTTGATGAAGCAGAAATGTTGTGGAGTAGAAATGTTGCCTGAACAACTCCTCCATTGATTCCATTTTACTTTTAGTGTGAGTGCATATGTGCGTGTTGGAGCAGAAATAATCAAAGCAAATTGACTCAATAATAAACATTGCTTCAGCGGACAATTAAATGTTATTTGAAGTATCGAGCTGGTATGCACATGTTCTGCTGATGTGCACACTTTGCTTTTCGGGCATGCACGCAGACACACGATGTTGCTGCTTGGATGGGTGCTGCTTTTGTTAACAGGAGTAGAACATAAACAAAATATAAAAATCTGCCTCGGATCTAGCTGCAGTTAAGTAAATGTGACATATCCATTTTATTGGACAAATTACAATAAAAGTTGATTCCTGTTCAAAACGATCTAGGACAACACTTTGTGTTTTTTGCATATTAATTGTATGCTGGTGTGAATGGTTGTCATGGAAACATGACCCCACAAACCAAGACAGATGACATTATCAGGCCATCTTTTTTGGCTTCAGTGTGATGGCGCGAGCGTAGGGAAGCGTGCTCACATGTGATGGAAAGCTCGCGGATGGTAATCTGGATTTGATCCAGATGATCGGGCCCTATCAGCATAATCCGTCCACGAGCTGTAAGAGCCCCGGCGAGCACTCGGCCGGGCTTACGTTCCGCCCGAGAGAAAAGGCCTCCATCTGTCGCCTGCTGTGTTACGCTAACGTGAAAGGAAAACTTTTTGGACCAGTCCAAAGATTTGTCTTTAATGCACAAGTTGGGTTATAGGGAGAAATTCTGCTCTTATGGTTTTATTCATTCCACATTGAATGCCTCTCAGTTGCTTCAGTGTAAGAAAAAGTGAAATCCTCAATTGAGCCATTCAGAGTGCAGATGGGAAAATAATGTCAGATTCTAGCCGCTTCTGGAAAAATGACAAATCGGAACAAACAAAAAATAATTAAGCCTGCAATGTAGAATATTCCCTCAAAACAAAAACGTAAAAAATCTGTCCAAATCCAAAGAAGATCACTATTCCTCTTCATCTCACATTGATTAAATTGCTTGGAAAGGTAGAAGAGATGTTTTGGAAGAGCAAGAGCACAATACATGTTTGAGGGAGGAAGTGCAGGTGAGAGAGAAATATTTAGACAGAGGAAGAAAAACAGAAAGAGGGAGTGAGGAAGCGAGACAAGTGGCATTGAAAGAGGGAAATATATAAGGAAGAGAGAGAGAAAGTGTCAAGGTTGCCATGGTGCCCAATTGGCCCCCTCCGTGTGGCGCCAGCTTCTGTCGCGGTTGCCATGGCGCCCAATTGGCCCCGCCCATGGACACCAGCTGAGGCTGTTGACAGATTGGCTCCCTGTCAATATTTAAACGCCGTCCTATCAGTAGCCTTTTGTCGGTGCGTCTGAGAATCTCGGTTTTTCCTGTATTTTTGCTCCTATTTTGCTCCCGCCACGATCTGTTTGATTTTGACTTTTTCCGTTCCCGACACCGTCATCGCTAGCCACGGAAGTCCCACTTCTGCGGCTGAGCAACCTACTTCCCGCGACCAACGATCTCCGGATCGAGTGTGCGCTCCTTTCTCTTCTCCCCATTAAACTGTGAGTAACGCTACGCGAGTGGGTCCTGTTTTCTGTTCTGGTACCTGACAGAAAGAGAGATACAAAATGTATGTGTTTGTGTTTAAGAGAGCAAACGAGTTAAACAGAGGAAATATGAGAGAGAAAAAGCAAAATAAAGGGAAATATAGGGACAAAAGACAGACAAGAGACTTTGAAAGAGGGAGCTAAATAAGGGAAAGAGAGAGGGAGAGAGAGAGAGAGAGAATGTGTGTGAGACAGAGGGATAGAGGGTAAGAAATATGAAAAAATGAGAGACAAAAACCAAGAGGGACCAAGAGAAAGACACAGAGAAAAAAGAGAAAGAGAAGAAAAAGAAGGGAGCGAGAAAGATATCTAGACAGAAGTAATAAGACGAGCAACAAGATAAAATGTAAGAGTGTGTGAGAGAGAGGCTTTGTAATGCATGTTAATGCGTGAGAATGAGAGTCAAAATGTGCAAAAATGACTAATTAAAGTAAATTAAGTGAGAGTGTGAATTTCTTAAATACATGAGTGGGAAACTTTCTGCGTGAGAGCAGCTACGCATGAGAGGATCTGGCTGAGTGAGGCTGAGAGTGTAAGTGTGAAAGAGCAACTGAGACAAACAGATAAATGCATGGCATGGTGTGTGAGAGAGAGTGAGGATAACAAATGACTGTTTCATAAGAGTAAAAACTGCAAAAAAGACTGATAAAGGACAATTAATGTGTGAGTGAAATCTTGCTTGGATATATGAGTCCCAAGCTTCTGTGATAGCGGCTGTGCATGAGAGTATTGCTCAATGAGAGTAAGTGTGTGAGTGTGAAACATAGGGGAAATAAGAGTGTGTGTGTGAGAGAGGGCACCTAATGCTTGAGGGTTGCTTGAGAATGGTAGTAAAAAATGCAAAAAACGAGTGATAGTGCAACAATTATGTGAAAGTAGGGTTGAAAATGCTTGTGTGAGAGCAGCTGGGCATGAGAGTATAAGGCTGAGTGAGAGTGAGTGTATGAGGGTGTGTGTGTTTGTAATAGGATGAGAGTGTACTTCCTCTTTCAAGCGGGAGATGGTGTGTGTCAGGGCGAGAGTGCGGTTCTGTGTTTGTGAACGGTGTTCTTTGATGTGAAAAGGATAGGAACAAAGTGAAGATGATGAAGATGAAAAGTGCAGATAGAAAATATCTCTCGAGTCGATGGTTGCTGCAGATAAACATACACACTTGCACAAACGCGCACACACAACGCCAGGACTCGATTTTGGGGCGAGCTCGATTCCCAGCAGACCTTGTCGCAAGCCCCAGCATTCTTATTTCCATCTTCGTCGTCGTCATCCGGATGCTCTCTCTTTCCCCCGACAGGAAGTGGCCGCATTAGCAACGCGTAGCGTCGCCGGCAGCATTAGCGTCCATTATAAGAGCTTTTAGCCTGCGTGCCGGGCGAACATTTACGAGGAACGGCTCGTCGGCGTTCCGAGCCAGTGGCTGTCGTCACCACCAGGCTGCTTGTTTCTGACCTTTCGGCCATGAGTGCATGGACCTTTTTCACATTTCTTTCCATGTGGCACAAATCCACCGTTGGCTGTTGAGTACAGAGGACCAATCCTGCCATATTAAGAAATACATATATAAAGGAATACATATGTACAAAAATACACCAAATACAAGAAACAATGAATACATAAATTACGTAATATATGACATGAAAATGAATTTAATCATATTCAAGCATGGTATCATATTTTTGGTCATTTATTTATTTCAACATCTATTTTGTCATTCTTTCACAATAATCCCTTGTTTTCTAAGGTGTAACGTTCTAAAAAGGACCTGTGGAAGTCGATGCATGCAAAGTAGAAAACCTTTTTTAATTTGTTTATTAATAACTCTATTAAACACTAAAACCAAAGAACAGACCCTATGCACAAGCTCGAGCGTTTGTTTAACGAATACGAGTACTGTTCTTTAAGAAACATTTTCTTTTACAAATAACTTCTTCTTTTAAATTCAATTTTCTAAAATTTGCTGCTATATAACGTTATTGATTCAGGAACTATTTTAATTCAGACAATCTTTGTGGACTTTATTGGGAAAAAAAGTGGCTTAAAATATTTTGTTTTGACGGCAATAGTATCTTCATTTGGAAGTTAGGCACAGCCTCAGTTGCTTTTGTCAGTCCAGAGGATTTTGCTCATGTGATGGCTTTTAAAGAAACTCAAACTTGAAAACGATTCGTGCGTACATAATGAAGGGTTCTCAACCTGTTTTTCGCACGTGTATCACTTAGACGGCAACATTATAGATGCACAAGCAGACACAGGCGGAAAAGGGGTTGGATGACTGTTTAGCCAATCATAATGTGAAAGCACAATGCACAATGAAAATCCACAAAGTAGCGAAACTGTGAAAGGTAAACCACAATACAGCAAGGGATTCATGAACATAACTATCAATTATTGAGAAATCATGGATTCACCTATTCGTTGACAGACAAGTGCACCAACCAACTGCAATGCCTTTCTTCCGCCAGTTAGCAGGCAGCCATTGAGTGTATCACTGATCAACGAAAATAGAACAAGCTCAGGCAACAGAACCACCTACTCATTTGATTATCATTTCATTACAGGATGAAATACACAACACGATACACAACACAATATAACACAAAATAGACGACAAAATACACAACAACATATTTGACATAACAAATATTAAAATTGATAAATGACAAAGCATGGTGGATAGGGGGGTTAGCATGCGGCCCCACGGTATGAAGGTTCACGGTTCAAATCCAGCTACCGCAGCTTACCCGTGTGGAGTTAGCATGTTCTCCCCGTGCCCGTGAGGGTTTCTTGCGGGCACTCCGGTCTACTCCCACATTCCCCAAAAAATGCATGTCAGGTTAATTGGTGACTCCAAATTGTCCATAGGTGTGATTGAGCGTGTGAGTTGTCTGTCTCTGTGTTCCCCGCGAATGGCTGGCAACCAGCCGAAGACAGCTGGGATGGACTTCAGCACCCCTGAGACCCTACTGAGGATAAGAGGTGCAGATAATGGATGGATGGATGGATAAATGACAAATGCGTAAATAATGAATACATATTATTTATTTCATTAATTTAGGTATTATGTGAGTTATTTGTGTTGTCATTTATTTACATGACATCTATAAGCTAATCTTTCAATAGTACAAACATTTTCCTAAAATACTTTAATCCTGCAGAACATTTTGCACTTGTTTAATTTTTTTTTATTTGTTTTTGTTGTTGTTAGCTTTATGTTTAATACACTCAAAAGTGTGCTGCATATACTAAGCTTACACTAATGCAAGGGTCAATTCTCATTTTGAAGCTGCACACTATTTTGTGTTAATGATTGGCGTGAAACGCTACCATTTTGATATACATTTCTAAAAATCACAATTTATGTTATTAATATTTTGTTAAGTTAAGTCAACCATGAAAAAAACATGTCAGTCAGGGATCAAAATTACTAGAAAATCTAAATGATCCAGCGTAGGAGAGGTATTTACAGAAGCTGTCTGCGGAATATTCAGGTGTTTCTAGGGGGCTACCCTGTGCTACTACACTAACGCCAAGGTAACATTAAGCTGCTCAAAATCACACTGCCTTTGATCCTTCACACACTTTATCTCTGTAGATATGAAGAGTGTTTGTGTGGTGTTAGTTTGTGTTCATTTTGTATGATTGATGTACACAAAGTCAACCGACGACCCATACAATTCAACGGTCTTTGAACACCTGAATATAATTACATTTGTTTTTATCCAAATTACACAAACCACTCCAACATATTTTAGTGTTCCCCAAGCCTTTTGGTTGTTAATTAGGGGCATCTGTGATAGCCCAATACTTGAGTGTTCTGAACCTGCACTCAGACAAAAGTAGCTTCCTGTTTTCACCCACACACTGGCTGCAGCAGGCCTCTATTTCTTTAGCTCTCCTGGCAACTGCTTACTTTGCAAAAAATCACTTAGCGGCGAATAAGGGCTTGCGCACGCGCGCTTTCATCGGAGGCGACGGCGCTAGAGCGCGTTCAAAGGCTAAAGAAGGCGCGCCAATACACGCACGCGCTAGCAAGTTGCGCTAGCTAGCTGGCTGGCAGCGGCGTTGCATAACCATGAAAGCATGAAAGCGGACGTCCGCGCTTTTGCAAGTGGGACACTCGCTGAGAGATGGGCTGACGAAAGGAACGGCTTTGTGTGTGATGCTCATTAGCCGCCACATAAAAGTGCTGGCTGATAGAAGAGGTGTTTTCTCCCCCCTTGAAACCCCTCCTGCCTCAGTTTGGCTGTTTTGCCTGCTATTTGTGAGACAGTGATCGCTTGCTGTGATGTGGAGAAGCTCTTGCGAGAATGCCCTGGTCTGCCCAATATGTCTGAGTTTCAAATTAGGGCTGCTTTTTGTATCAAGCCAACATTGCTTGGCAAAGTTGTTTTTTGTCCAAAGCAGTGGCTTTTAAAACAAGGCTTTCAATATTTGTTTTTTATGGTATAGTTTGGGGTTTGGGTTTCATTTTAGGTCAGGGGTCTTTAACACATGGCTTGAGAGCCAGGTATGGCTCTTTTTATGGGCACCTCTAGCTCGGGAAATTATTAAGTGTATGCAAAGCTCAAGCAACACAAGTTACCAATAAATCTATGTCAAAGTTTACACTTTCATTTATGCTCACAGTGTTACACCAAGACACCTCGTTTTGGTTGTATGCCTCAAAGACATCTTTCATATGGAGGCTCGGTAATAAAAACAAGTTCACTGTTGACTCCGTACAATTGTTGGCCACTCAACGTTGACAGGCGTGGATTTTAATGTTTTAATTTTTTTGTTCTTGCATTTTTTAATCCACTAAAGTGACTTTATTTTTTAAAATCAGGACTAAAGTTCCAAATTTAGATTTTACATTTTAAAGTTGGGACACCTATGTTCAGTTGTATACACTTTTTAGGGGATAGGTCTCGACATCGGTTACCCTAAACGTGGTTGGTTGGTTGGTTAGATTCCTTAACCACTAGGGTCGTAGGAGCACCATTTCCTTTGTAAGCCAATACTCTAAATCTGCTTTAAAACAGCCACATACCAAAATAAACAAATCAAAATTATGCATCCAACCCGTGAGAGTAATGGACCTTTCATATTTTTTAGCTTGTGCAATATTGAGAGCTTGCAAACAATCACAATGCCAAAACTCCATATCCATTTTGTCTCTGGACTTTGAACCAGAATTTTATTTTACATTTTTTTCGGTATTGTCATAGTTTTTAGTTTCTATTTGCACATCTGGCCTTAGGTGCAATTTTGGATGATTTACCCCTTTTCAACCGTTTGATATCCAGGCCAACTTTCTTGCTGCTTCCAGGTTGCTTGTTTCTTCAGCAGCCTTCATTATTTTTAACTAGAAGTCAGCAGTATAATATAGACATTTTTTATTTTATTTCATTTTCTTTTACATGGTCAATTATCTAAGGTAAGTTACACTTACTCTGTAGACTCTGTGGCAGCATGCTTATGTTTGGCCTATTGATTTCCCTTTGTTTTTTTGATAATTTCTAAGGCACGCCACCATTCCCACATGCTGCCCACTGCTAACAGGTGTCACACAACTAAATATGCATGGATAAGATGACTCCCTGATCTTGGTTTTATGCAACCGTATGAGGTATATTAAGGTTTGGGTACTGGTGATCATTCCATGTAGGCTACCAATTGTGAAAATACAAATTTATAGATGTAATGTGTCAAACACTATGGTTTGCTGCTGATAACTAAGGGACCATTGGACTAAAGAAAAAGGTATTGAACATATTTTTAAAATGAGCTCTCAGGTCAGGGTTTATATTATTATAATGGTTTCAAATTAGTGTTAAATAAAGGTTTTCAATTTAAGTGCAAAAATAAATTAGGAAGGGACTGGCTTCACATTCACAGCCAGGGTTTGCTGTGACCCAGAGGGAAGATCTTAAGCACGAACCGACCCAAACCACAGGCTGGGTTGTGCCTAAAATGTCAATCATTAGGTTCAGGACAGGCTAGGCTTCTCTCTCGCTGACTTTTTCGAAAATTATCAGCCCCTCATGGTAATCATTATTCTCTTTGCCTCTCTCTCCCTTAAAGTGCCAGGTTACATTCTTAAGGACGTAACACTGCTGCGATTTATGGCCCAATTTTAAACCCTAACAAATTCTCTGTCAATTCTTAAAAAGTCAGTCAAAGGTGGAAAACATTTGGTAGTATAACCTTGACAGACACACACAATATAAAATATGCAAATGTTTACATTTAGATTTTGTCACAAAAAAAGGTTTAATTAGTTATCATAAACCACATCTCCTTTCTTCCCGAGTCCTCACGAATAAAGTTTAATATTTAGGGTTTGCTTCTGCCTCTTTCCTGCAAATTAAGTTAATTGGTTGGGCACAGGCTGAGTCGAGATTTAACACCCCTGAACCTAGTTCGGCTGTTTTGTTTTTAGGCCAGATCGTACCTCTGCTGTGACCCCCTTCTCTGCCTCAATGATTCCAATTGGAATAATTATGAACCATAATACCCGATAGAGGTATAGACGATGTCCTGATCTAAAAAGCGCATTGCCCAAAGCTGCCACCGCGGGTTCTTGGCACGGGTCCCAGTCTGCCAGCTGTTCCCGGTGAGTTCTAAAGACACCAGTGCCACAGATGGCCCGCCGACCTGTGGGGGGTGAAAGGGAGGCCTAGGGGGTCGAGTGTTGGGGGGGATACCTGAGAAGCCATCCAATTGGAGCACGGGCGCAGCGGGGGATTTAGCGGTGAGTCTGGTCGCTATGTTAGCGTCGCATCATGCGAGCTAATGAACGCAAGGCGCTGTGGACCTGATGTCAGCAGGGGTGCAAACTGGCTTAGTTTTTGTGTGTGTGCAATGCATGTGCATTTGTACATGTGCAATATGGTGTCCCTGGTGTGTTAAACTTTGTTTTTGTACTGACCTGTTGCCATCCTCAGAGACTTGTCACCATGGAAACAAAAATACACCGACCGGTAGAGTTGTTGTGGTTGATGATGAGGTTAATCATCTGTGGAAACTCACCTGATGCATTATTATACTCAAATGCAGGTTTGGACGTTAGGGTGAAGACATTAATTTCAGAGAGAACATGAGTCTTCTTTGTGTTGCTAACCTCGAAAGAAAAACTATGATAAACTAGAAAAGCTGGATAAAGAAAAATACCAAGATAAAGACCAAGTTAGTACGAGTGCTTGAAATCCTTAAAAAAAATCCTTGGATTTCAAGGTTGTGTTTTCAAGGTTTGAAAATTTCTCGAATTTCCGCTGAAGTTCTTTTAAATGCTTAAAATTGTCGCTACGTTTCTCAGCAGTCAGACACATTGGTTGGTTGGTTGGTTGGATCCCTTAACCACTAAGTTCGCAGGGGCACCATTTATTGGGGTGTGTCTTGGACAAGTACAGCCTGGTGGCCACAAATTAACTGAAGAAAAATTAAGTCTGCTTAAAAAATGATGCCAAAACTGCTCTCTGGTGGTTTCGCTTCAACAGTGCATGTCTTCTTCCATCGTGATTGACGGCAGCTGTTATTGTTTTGTATTTCGTTGTCATGTGAAGCATTATCCCCTCCAATGCGTCAGGTCAAAAATAACATAAACATTAGATTCAAACACAAAATGTTTCGCTTTGGTTTTCAGTATTGTGCATTATCATTCAGCTTACATTAGAAACCTACACTGAATATAAAAAATCACAGACGAAAAGATCTCACAATTAATAGGGAAACTATTTACATATTTGGCATTGAATGTGTTAACTGCTTTATTTTAACTGTTGAGTGAATGCAGTTTTACACCTGAACCAAATGACTCTGCTACACACTGCCATCTAGCGGGCGGGAGAGCATTTGGTTTGCATTAATTTAAAAAAAAAACAACACAATTTTGATTGAAGTGACATAAATTGTTCTCAGTTATTTTCGATTGTTCTCAGCTTAGGGATGCTGCTGGAAAAGTGAATTTCCCTTCGGGGATGAATAAAGTATCTATCTATCTATCTATCTATCTATCTATCTATCTATCTATCATAAAGACTTCCTTTTTTTTGGACATACTTAGAAATTGATGGCAGGCTGCATGCTTACCTGCTTTAGGGCTTAGTGTTTGATGTTTGACAGAAGTTTGGATTTCAGTTAGCTGTTGGTGTCATTGGTTTAAGTTTTTCAAAATTAGATTTTTGAATATTGTCAATTTGGTTTTTCAGATTTCAGAACAACTAGACCGACAAAGAGGCATTAACGGTTGGTTTGAAGTTTTAAGGTTAGCTTAAGATGTGATTTTAAAGTTCCGTTGGTAGTATACAAAACTATGCATGGACTGGCTCCCTCGTATCTTTCAGATTTAAGTATCCCCCGATGTTCCAGTCCGGTGCCTTCGCTCTGAAAATGCTGGTCTACTAGTGATCCCAAGAGCCAAGAAGAGATCCGCAGGCTCGATAGCGTTCTCCATTCTGGCCCCGGTGCTGTAAAATGCTCTTCCCCTTGAGATTCGATCTGCAACCTCAGTGGAATTGTTTGAATCTAAACTTAAACCACATTTCTAGTCTATAGCATATGAATAACCTATATTTTAGGTTGACAATATCTGTGTATTATTTGCCGTCATGTAGGTTTTAGATCAGGGGATGGTGTCATACTAGTCTGTGGTTTGCAATAATCTGTGGTCTGTGCAGTCCTTTGAGGCTCTTTGTGATTAAGGGCCATACAAATAAACATGACTTGACGAAAAACTACTTTTTGTGATAGCATCAGGGCCAGGGTCAACATCCAGATTTAAGAGGCTTAGCATTTATAACCAGCAAAAGGCAAAAACCCTATAATTGTGTGCTAGCAAAAGGAGAAGGCGGAAATTCTAGTTTGGCTAAATCTAGTTTGTTAAAATTAGCAATAGAGTAAAGGTTAACATGTGTATCTGACATCGGGGTAATGTGTTTGCCGTAGTGTTAGTAATCATATTTAAACAACATAAAACAAATGCTTCTGCATAAAGTGTCTCGAGATTTTTTTTCAATGAAAAAAATGTGCCCTGGCTCAGAAAAGCTGGTTCATATTTTTGTCTCGAAATGTTTTACCATCTTAACACAATCAAAGGTAGTGAGAGGGCTTCAGCAAAAAAACATAGCAAAAACGGTTTGGGGCCCATAGACCCTAGGGTCAGTTTCCTGTGTCAAAATAAAAGCTTAGATGCTTCTCAATGGCTTTAATAAAAATGTTGTCAGCTGAAATTAAATGTGGCTGCTGACAGATTAGCAGTGTCTTAAAGGTGAGCGCCGGTCACAAGGCGCCAATTAAATGTTGTGCTCATTCATTAATAGGCAGTTTAGGGTAGATGTGCGCTTTAAACCAATATTGAAAAAAAGGAACACAACCTACTTAAGCATCACTGCCGCTCAACGCATGCTGACGATGGAAACTGCTTTTAGGATTAGCAAAAATTAGCGCTAATGAGGCTAAGCTCACCATGAACTCTGCAAAAACATCAGCCTTTAATGCTGTGGCTCTCTTGCTGGAATGTACTACTGACATCAAAGCAAGCATGCATGACAATTAGAGGTTGGATCTCAGACCTGACCCGAGCTCGGCCCAAAATCCGTGATGTGTCGAGTTAGCCTAAAACACCCCTCCTCCACTTGCCCTCAAATGAATCAATTAATCGAGCTCGGGCTGGTCCGGGTTTTAATCCCCCGGGTCCCGGGTCATGCTGGATGCTTTAGGCCCAGTCTTACTGCTATTGACAACACACCGTTTTGGTCTCAAGCTATCATTTGGCAGGAATTTAGCTTTTTCCTACACCTCAAGAAAGTCACGGTTGAAAAAAGCCCAATTTCAATTTAACATAAAATTCAGAGTGTACAGGTATTTCAAAAACATTGAAGTTGCGAGCCATTTTGGGTCAAAAATGCTCTTTCTGAAAAGTTCTGTTCAGTTTTCCATATACATATTAGTGGTAGTAATATTAGCATATTATGGCATGAAATTCTTTAGCATACATGATGCAAAAAGTCAGATGTTTTTCTTGAAGATACACACATAGGAAGGAACCCATTGTTGTTTAAAGAAGACATTTTAGTGGATTTGGGCCAACGTCATAGCTCGACCCATTCTCCAATGGCATCTTTTTTTTCTTAAACTTTATTCAATCAAATTTAAGACACTACAAGCTATCTCGTCAAATGGTCTTTGATTATTTGGGGTGGCCATTGCCTAGGATAGGGGTGTCAAATATGTTTTTGCTTTGGAGCCAAACATTTTCTCACTGTAGCCATGAATGGCTTACAAAGTTTTTGTATGGTCTTTTATAAAATGTCCGTGACATATATTTAAAGTAAAATAACATCTTGGTAGGTTTTATATCAGGGGATCGTGTAATGATAGTCTGTAGTTTGCAATAGTCTGTGGTCTGTACAGCCCTGTGAGACTCCTTGTGATAAAGGGCATTACAAATAAACTTGACTTGACTTGACATGGTAGGTTTAGTTATTGTTCTCTGGTTGATATTTAGTCTTCAGCAAATACTGCTACCGCGTGACATTTGGATTTAGCGACATCCACTCAATGTATCTAAAACTGAAATTCATTGGTTTGCTTATTGTTTTTCTTGTGCTTCTATTAGCATCGTATCGCGGACCACATAAACTATGCAAGAGGGGGAATGAATCCATTGCATGAATCTTCCACAAAAAAAAGGAAGAATGACAGAATGATAATTATAAAGAAAAAAAAGTCAGCGAGAGAGAAGTTTCACCCCCCCCCCCCTGGATCCGTACGCAATGATTTATTTTTAGTGCCTGAGCCGAATTTCGGTTCGGGCTCAGCTTAAGAGCTTACCTCTAAGAGATCAAACTGGTCTTCCAAAATTTCATCATGCAAAAGAAGTCGTGTTGTTTTTATCAAAGTAAAGCCAAATAACTATTGGCCAATCCCCTACAAAACACCTGTTGCTTACAAGCTGGCACTTTTGCCTGTCTCTCAAACTAGCTTTAGTGTGTTTTGTTTCTGTGTATGTGAAGTAGAGCAAATGATAGCCGGTCACGCCACTTTCTCGAGGCCACGCTGCGAAGACTCGGCCAGGTCTTTCGGAGCGCTTGCCGGCCCGCCAATTATCTGCTCCGCCGGCGTCCCTTCAGATGAAGCAAGCGGCGATGAAAGCCAGGCCCACGTTTGAACGCACGCCTTGGCATTCATCCGCCGGGCGACCCCGTGACCCGTCGGAGCCGGCCGCCCAATTAGGACAGGCGGTGTGAATGGAAGATTGAGGGTTCGTGCGGAACAGTTGTCATGGCAACGTCCGCTTTTGATGCTTGCAATTTGGTGTAGGCAATGGGCGAGCAGCGAGCTCGTGGAGGGGAACGTTGGGCTAAAGCTGCCAGGTAATCGGATGCTAAGCGGGCTGCCTCCAACTGATGCCGGCTTAGATCAAGCACATTTTTTGCTGAAGAGAGCAAGCAGTCGTTCATTATACGGCGTTACCTTTACTTACAAATGTAATTATTTCTGGGAGTAGCTTTGAAAGTAGAGACATGCTTTGAATGTTAATGCTATAGTCTGTTCCAAGCCCCGCAAAAGTACAGCATGATATTTTTTTACTAAATGATAAAAGAGCATCAGAACATTACAATAATACATGTTAAACTGAGATGACTGTGCAATTACCAAAAAAACAAGAGACACATTGTGTTAAAAAAATGAATAAAGAAAACAACACAATAATTCATTTTGCCTCATGTTTCAGAAAAAAAAAGATTCAATGCTTTTGCCGACTTTGCAGACATAATGAGCGATAGGCCTACTTGTTAACATTTTTCAGTTTGATTCCTGTCCACAAATTCAAGTTTGCTTAAGTGTCCTCCTCCCCGCCATCTTGCAATAACCCCTCCTGCCTGCTCGTCGTATCTGGACTCTGAACTGGGAAGTTACATGAAGAGCATCAAGGGATCCATGCAGCCCTTTTTTACTTTTTTACGTTCGGGAAACTTTGGGAGCAGATAATGGCAAAATAAACTATACTGTATATTTTGACACCTATATACAGTGAGACCTCGCTACTTCGCGGTTCGTCGTTCGCGGCTTCAGAGCTTCGCGGCCTGTTATGGTATTTTTTTTTTTTTCACTTTTTGCGGGTTTTTTCGGCGGAACGTCAGCGGACGCGGGATAAGGCGGCCGGCTTGATGGGACGGGTGGGGGGAGGGATGGGGGAGGGGTCGGCGGAGGTCACTCCCGGGCGCAACAGAGCAAGTTATATATATATATATATATATATATATATATATATATATATATATATATATATATATATATATATATATATATATATATATATATATATATATATATATATATATATATATATATATATATGTGTGTGTAAGTAAATCTTTTTCAGTTTATATGTTCTCTCAAAGCCATCATGTTAATTACATTTCTCATAAAAACAGACACTTGAATGCATGCCAAACGTAGGTAATGCGGGGCTACTGTTGTATCAGTGTTTTACTTGACTCTGTATCGTAGGCTCTGCTGCCACTCAAGTAGAAGCACCTGTTGACAAAGGCAAACTCAGAGAATATGTATTTTCTGGATTTCAGTTTGCAACCTTTGGAATACAAAATCAAAAAGTGAATAAGAAAAATGACTAAGTTTTTAGACTTTGAGTTTGAAAATCAACATGTATTTCAAGCAAAAACAAACAGATTAAATCAGTTTTTATTTTAATTGATAACAACACATTGGACATTATTTACAACAAAATTAGACATGGCACTCCAGGATAAACACGATAAAACTGTAATGAAACATCAAAGGAGAAACATGCGATAAAATAATGTCAGGATAATAGGCACAACAGATACAAGGTAGTGCGTGGAGACTGACCTAAAATGTAAGTGCGTTTTTTTCTTAATAATAGTGCAATAAGAAATAGTGCACTGTAACAATAGTGCAATAGTAGTAGTAGTAGTAATAAACCATATGTTGGACTGGTGCTTTAAGATGGGAAAACTGTGTACCTATAAGAGTAGTGGAATGTCAATGAAATCATTGTTTTTGTCATGAAACTTGAGCAAGAATGTGAGATTAGCCAAACTAACATGCCACTAACATGGTTAAGTTGCATTGGCATAAACGTAATGGAAGGAGTCTAGCAAGTAGTACTATAAGGATGGTAAATATATTAGTTACAGTTTAAAAAAAATGTCCAGTCTACTGAAAACACGCCTTTGTACACTAGCATTCACAGTCATGACCAAAATGGCTTCATTTAGAATGGATTTGGCATCTTTGTGTAATGCACCTGAAAAGTGTGACAAAGAGTGGGTAAAACTGCCAGTCCGGGGCAACGGGGATCCAGTTTGGCCGCCATCCTTTTGCCCGACAGGATTTGCAGCAGATTAGGTTGAGAGGTTTTCAGGGATAGTAGACGTCGGCGTTGAACAACCACAAAAAAAGACGGCGGCTAATCCACAGTGACCCTTCGCTAATCCACTTATTTGCCACGTATTAGCTCAACGATCCCTCCCGAGTTAATCAGGTTTTCCGCCCAAAGGGTTTCAGACACAGCGGGAGGAAGTGCTGGTCCAAATAAACACGTCTGCTTTGGCATTGGACCCGCTTTATGAGGAACTGGCATCCTCACGCAAAACCACCACAACATTCCGGATACATTTCAAAGTGTGGATAGTGTTAACTGTTTAAAAAAAAAATCGTGGTGCCAACCAATTTTTGCCACATTTTCAAGGTAGGCCTACAGTGACTTTGTTCTGTAGCTATACAGTATCGGCATATGACATATAAAACCAGCATCAACCTTTATCTGTCATTAGTAGGTTTCTTGCTTTTACCATTGTTTGGTCAACAAAAATTGAACAGGGCTGTTTCTTGAAAATACTGGTTTCCAAGAAAGGATGAATTACAAGCTGTTCATCGGTGGTATGCCCGCAAAACAGACGCCGGCGACTGTTCAGCTTCCTCATCGCGTCATTTCCGCGTCATTTTCTCGTGTGGACCACGGGTATAAAAGCTCCCGAGCCGGTGTTGTGCCCAAATCCGACTCCTACGCAAAATAAACACCTTCCCGTCCTACCCATGTGTAACCACGCCCTGGCCGCGGCCAGAGCACGTCGTTCCGCGTCATTTCCGCGTCATTACCTCATGTGCCGCCCGCGGTTAACACGTGCTCAAAGTATTGAGCAGCGCAAAACTTTTTCGCGCTGCCAACCGCGCGTGAATTTCCGACCGTGTGTTAAGCACTGCTGTATCTCGTCTGTATGGCGATCTTAAAGCGTCCAATAGCGTCCGCCTCACAGGCAGAAATTTCTGGCCGTGATACAGCCGCAAACGGCTGTGTGACCGGGCCCTAAGGTTGTCACAAAATACTGCAAATGACAAGGATATTGTCACTTTTACCTTTGGCGCAGACTGCACTGAGCAAGAAAGCAAAAGGAGTACCTTGCACTATGCACCGATATCCCCCACCTTCACCGCTCACCCAATCAAATTCTAAGGAGTGGTTTGTGAGCGTTTTGGGGTTTTTCTGTGGGTTTTCATCTAAAACTATCTTAACTGTGAACATAAATGGTTATATGGTTTATTGTGTGTTTATTACTGACCTACTGTCAAAAGGGGGATGTTGGTATGACACCCTGACCGTAAACTGTACTTAAGAATGTGCCCTAAATGTACTGGACTTAACCTTTTTTCTCCTCAGTGCTGCTTTGACTTCAAATCCACCATAACTTGGGTCCAACCATATAACTTTGGAACTCTGCAGGGAAAAACCCTTGTGTAATATTGTACATCAGAGCCATATGTATGTATGGAAAGAGCCATATGTCCCTGGCCCATGTATTATGACATTGAATAAGTTAAATGGAGTTCAGGGGAAGTGGGCCTTGGTTTGGAGTTCAGGTTAACAGGGTTAACCAGCTAAATACTTAAGTTTAGACAATATAATTTAAGGGTCAAGGGTTTTTCTGTTGTTAGGGAACCACTTCAGGTCATGTTTTTCAGCTTTAGTTTTGGATTAAGATCAAATGTTTCCTTAAAGGATGAGCTGGGGTTGGATTTAGGTCTCAAGATTCTTTGAGGCAGAAATTCAAACTTCCTTGCAACACATTATTATGCAAAAATGATCATCAGGAGAACGTGCGGGCATCCGGTCATGATGCAAACATGATGAAAACTCGAAAATATCTCAACGCTCCGGGTTGCGTGACTCTGCGAGGAAGGACGAGTGTCGAGGAAGAAGAGCAAGGAAGTGGAGGCAGATGATCCTTGGGATTAAACAAAGACAAGAAGGTAATCCAGGTTAGGGAGCTCGTTAGTCTACATAGGGATGATTAGGATAAGATTTGTTGTGCAAGCCGCTTACTGGGAGGCAAGACAACATAAAGTCAGCAGATGCATGCATGGGTCCATCTCAGTGTGAGGTTGACTCGCTACCATTGCAGAGTCTGAAAACAGGACCGACATGTTTTTTTTTTTAGATCTTTTTAACATAACCTACTAGTCCAGCTATTTCAGTGCCACCCCTCTCTGACCAGACAATGACAATGGGACTTAGTCATCTTTTTAGCAAAAAAAAAAATGGAAGACAAACTCTCTGTCTTTGCTACTCTCACCACAGTGCTTCACTACGCCTACCCTCAACATGGGGCCGCCTACTGTTAACATGGGGCCGCCCACACGCTCCCATTCGCCAAAAACAGGAAGCAACATTTATAAGGAATTATGGTTTGAATGGTGTGGATAAAGATCCGATCAAAGCCAGTCCTGCAATCTAATGGTGAATTTTAAATTATTCCCAAAGGCTTGATACTTACTTATAAGCAGGGCCAAACATTTTATGATAGTTTTTTATTTTTTATATAAAACATGAAAAATATATTTTTTTACGTTTTGGCAATCAAAGACTCTGCTTCTGAAAACATATGTACACATTATTGCTTTCAATGAGATGATACAAATGCCAACATGCAGCAATCACTCAACGCTGAATGAAAGCCAGCATCGAGGTAATGGTGAAGCAGGTTAACCCTATCACTTGAAGTCTCTTCATCTTTTCCGTAAAGTTTGTACTTTGACGTTTCACTCTTGCTTTCCGTGTGTCAAAACTGGAATGTGCATGACATATATTTTTGAATGCTTTTCTGCTTTTGTTTTGATACTTCAAGGAAAACGTTTGGCACCCACAGACGGACTGCCTCAAGTTATTGGCCTAATTGGCATGGCCATACCCCTCTCAGTTGAATCTTTGATGTTTTTTGGCAACCTATTGGTGGTGAAACTGAATGTACAGTACTTATGCATTATTGAGGTTGACTTTCTGATCACCATTTAACGATGACGTTCATACAGTATATGCTTCTACAGCATTTCCATTTTAGAATTGATGGGAACAAAGCAGCTTCCAGAAGATTGTATCTTCATTATTTTCACATGAGCTTTTGACATGAATATGAGCAGAGGTAGAATATTGTCCCTTTCTCAAACACAGAAAATTAACTGTGAAAGCTGCAATTTAAGAGCATAACTATCTATCTATCTATCTATCTATCTATCTATCTATCTATCTATCTATCTATCTATCTATCTATCTATCTATCTATCTATCTATCTATCTATCTATCTATCTATCTATCTATCTATCTATCTATCTATCTATCTATCTATCTATCTATCTCTCTCTCTCTCTCTCTCTCTCTCTCTCTCTCTCTCTCTCTCTCTCTCTCTCTCTCTCTCTCTCTCTCTCTCTCTCTCTCTCTCTCTCTCTCTCTCTCTCTCTCTCTCTCTCTCTCTATCTATCTATCTATCTACTGGTGGATCCCAGAAGCAGGACTGGTAGTTAAAGGACAATTGTAATTTTGTATTGTGTTGTATTTTTTGGGACACACGGCCGTCTAGTAATCAATTGCCGCGTGTTAGCATTACATTGTTAGTTATTATTTAATTGCAACATAGTTGGCCTCGAAAAAAAGAACTACTTGAATTGAGTCACAGTGTTAACACATTTTACTATTTGATTGTTGTGTTTTATTTTGATTAAATGTATTTAATTTATTTTTGCATTGAGGAATATTTTTTATTTTAAATACACACTTCCCTTGAATCTTGTTTCATCTGAGTTAGGTTTTAGTTTAGCTCATTAGGGAAATATTTTACTAAGAATGCTCAAAACCTTCATACATAATTACCATAGCTATTTTCCAGTTTTTGTAATGGGTAGAAAATTTTGATTTGCTCATTTAGGTAGCTCAAATTATAAAAATGTATGAGCTCCCCTCATGTAGAACAAAGGTTCCCAACAGCTTTGAAAGAGTTACTGCTTTTTACTTCAGTTTTACGTGCATTTCCTAAATAAGAACGTATGCTATTAATATGCTGTTACTATGTTATTACTATGTTATTACCTGGTTATAATAATTAGAAGTAGGGTTGAGATATGCTCAGTCAATCACAAAAATATAATCAAATTATCGTTATTGCTGTTTATAACAAAATAGTGAACATTGCTTGGTATGAGGGCAATTAGTGATATACATAAATGCATTTTATGGTCATTTACAACCAAATTGGAATAATTGATCAATATCCAAAGACACTGATCATGTCAATGATTTATCATGCCAGTTAGAAATACATTTTCCTAGAAAATCACAACGAACCATCCTCTGTGAGCTATGTTTAGAACTAAGGCATGCAAATATCTCAGCCGTAGGATAAATTCATCATTTCGAAATCAAAATGGGTTACTTATATGACATGTATAGAGAACCAAATCTAAACTAAATCTATTGCACCCTAGTCATCCTGGAAGGGGTATTACCACT
The DNA here is from genome assembly GCF_059441175.1 of Urocampus carinirostris. NCBI lineage: Eukaryota > Metazoa > Chordata > Actinopteri > Syngnathiformes > Syngnathidae > Urocampus > Urocampus carinirostris. The sequence goes on from NC_142357.1 coordinate 16,128,891, forward strand.
TGTGAGGACCCTTCTCAAGGTTTCTTATTTTCCTCATGCTGCGTTTTTTAAGATTTTCCTTGCCTGCATGTTGGTTTAAAACCACAGCCACTTCCAAACAAATATATAAAATTAAATCAGGGTAATATTATTTGAGACATGAATAACATAATGGAGGGAATAAAATACCTTGTGAGACAAAAGTAGGCTTTGACATGACTCCAAAAAAAAACAAAAAGAGGGGGAGAAAACAGCAACCAGGTGTGTCTCCATCCATATGTTAAGCAGCAACTGGATTACATTTGAGCGCTCCATCTGCACACTTGACCAGGCTGCATCCCGTCTGGATGATCCATAAGCAGGTTTAACAGACATTAGCATTAACTGCCATGACGCTTGCAACGCATGACTTACATTAATGCCGGGGTGGGGTTGGGACTGCTGCAGAAAGAGGCAGCCTGTCCAACATCTTTTCTGCCTGTTGTTTTCTAATAGGGGTGGGCAGATCTATCTAAATATTAATATTAACGAAACTAAACAAGTACTTGGATTGGATCTAATGTATACTAGTGTCCTGGGATCAATACTTCACTCCTCTACCAATTTATTCAAAGTGCCACTTCTTCATGTAGATAACCCAGCCCTTCTTTCTCTCACCCAGCGCCCTCTGCCACTCTCTAAATTTATGACCGATTGGTGACTGACAAGCACACTTTTAGCCCTCTACTTGCCTGGCCTGCTGCTGCATTCTGCTTGCCAGGCAGAAGAGAGGGCAAATTATGTGCAAAGCTAAAAATGACACACACAAAAAAAAAACAACAGACAAACAGCAGCGGAGTGTGGATTTTTTTTTTTCTTAACTACAAAAAAGATATAACTTTTGTGGTAAAGTGGTCTGCTTCTGTGGCAGTGCCACACATTTACACAAACCCATTACCAAAGTTTACCGTGCAGAGCAACACGCTGCAACCAACAGTGAGAATTCCTGGACAAAAACCTGTAAATCCGTTGTCACTATAGAGACATAGCCAATAAGAGACAATTGACACTTTATCAGCATTACATCAGTGTCTGAAATAACGTCTGCAAGGAAGCCGAGGCGTGCATCTTTTACACCGGGCGTAAAATTTAAAGTCTCTGCCCTGGTAGCCCACAACTATTTCAAGAAAGAAAAAAAATATATATTTCGTTTTTATTGTTTTATTTTCTATTTTTTTCAAATCAAACGTTGGCTTTACTCCGATTTAGAAATCTTTGTTCGGTTTGGAAATTTCGGAATTCCGGTTCGTTTGACAATTTGCATACTTGGCAGCCTGCATCGAATAACTGCGTGCTTCCGGACTTTCCCGAGCGTTATAAGGTCGTGCATTTGTATATAATTTTCCAAAGTAGACGCATAGAGAACACAAGAAAAATGGAGAAGTGGTTGGGAATCAAGCCAAAACCTTAGCCCCAGAAGAAATGTTCTACAGAAGCTAAAAAAATTGATGATGCTACAAAACGTAAACATACATTAAAAGCGTGAAAAGAGGAGTTCACATGGCTTGTAGCAGACGACACAACGCAAACATTGCATGGATAAAAATGAGTAAATACAGGTACATACTGATGGCTGATGGAAAACAGCAATTCCATATACATGCAATGAATGTTATAAGTAGATTTATAATAAACTTAATTTTAAAGTGTTTTTTTTTGCTATTAGTCATCTTATTGGGTTTTAAGTTGTGAAAAATGGTGTGGTAACTTTATGGCTGGGCAGGAAACTTTTCAGCGTTGTCTGCCCTGGTGTACGGTAACTTTTTTTCATGAGTTTCAGACACTGATTACCTTTTTTCTAATTATTGTAGACTTGAAGTTATTTAGTTGACATTGTTACACAGGTTTTGATTTTTGTTATGTCGCTGCTTTTTTGTTTGAGTCTCTTGGCTTTTGTTCTGAGAGTATTAATAGATGTTAAATTTTGCATGCAGTCATTTACTTAAAATTAAAAAAAAATACAGAGCATAAAATCTTCGTACTGATACTATAATAATTATAAACTAACTCAAAGGGGGAGGGCTCGGTTTTTCAATGACATTTCCTAGGAAAAACTCAGTATCAATTAATGCAACCATGTACTTTCTTTCATCGGATTGATATCAAAACTCCCACTATTGCCTACCCCTAACGCCTAATAAGGAATGACCAGACTTTTCATCCCCACAACATTTACAAAAGTTTACAATCACTATGGCGTATCTTTAATAGAACTTGAAATCCATATCCGGGAGGAAAAACAGATGGTCAAGTAGCAGTAGCTCAGGAAGTAGAGCGCTCGTCTTGGGATCAAGGGATCCCAGTTCGAATCCCGGCTCGTCCGTGTTACATGTCGAAGTGTCCTTGGGTAAGACACTGAACCCCTGATACCCCCAATAAGCAGGTTAGCGCCTTACATGGCTGCAAGGCTGCTATTGGGAAATGTGGAGCACATTGTAAAGCGCTTTGGGAAGTCATTGACTTGAAAAGCGCTATATAAATGCAGATCGTTTCATTTTCATTTCACCAGATCCAATGTCACTGTTTTTTATTTTTTTTCTCACAGAGCTTGCGTGACTTCAGGTAGAATTTCTCAAATACTTTCAACACATTAAAACAATTCATAATGCAAGTGAGTGTCCAAGCATCTTCATTTGGAATACCACAGATAAAAACGAGACATTGACCATATTTGGATTTGAGCAGCTTCTGCCTGACAGCGATAAAATAATTACTTCCCATATCTTTACCTGCATGGATTAATTTTCTCTATTTCGTCTGTTGAATAAATTAAAAGAGGGAGACTATCAAATTGACGTTTGCCTCTGTTGACTTTTCTAATTGCTACCAAAACGTTTTAGACATTTGGATTAATTTGTCATAACTGATACGTTTACCTTTAGAAGTGCAAGGAAACTATTTTTTAAAAAAATCTAAATCCTAACTGGTGGCATTTTGTCTGATAATAAAATTTGCATTGTTGATAAGTTTAAACCTTAGTAGACAACCAAAATAAGGAGCGAAAACATAATTGGATTTTGAACTTGCAAGGAGAGCAGGGAGATAAGCTTGCAGATAGGTTATGCCATCCTCATCTAAAAACACTTACCTGCCCCCGTTTTGTTTATTACATGTCGTAGGTTACAAAGACAGATCCACCGTAATGTGTGGATACAAAGAACAGCAACATTATTGGCTTTTGGCAACAATGATGTAATAAAACAACAAACATTAGTGTCAGTAATTGTCAAAATAACAAACTGTGATCTTCTTATATCATCTTTGGTGTCCAATATTAAAAACAGAATAAACTTATCATGAACACCATGCTCACCTAGAAGGAGCTGACATGATTGTTTACTACTGGTACACCCTCCCAAAAAAATGTGAAAAGCCGGGCTAAATAATTAAATGTTTTGATAACTTTGGGTCTATGTAGTTTGTATTATTTTAGCTTTGTAGCACTTGTTCTTGTTTGCACCACACAATGCAGTGACATCTAATGGTGATATTTTACACAGAGTCCCTGTTGAATCCGACCAATAGATAGCCTGCCAAAAAACACCCAAAAACATTTAGCTTGACTATTTGTGCCTTAAATATTTGAATCCTCTGCCAAATGTTACACCCACTCATACACAAACCACTGACTTGTCCATACAGGCCACCAGTTTTGTTTGGCACACAAACATCCATCATGAAGCATGACAAAGGGCCAAAGGTTAGAGTTTGCATAGGAGGACCAAGGACAGAGCCTGGGGGCCACACACATATACACACAATTCACATTCAAATGTACATTATGAGGCACGGATACAGGGCGTCCTGGACAACGAGGTCACCTCCCCTGCAGCGGCAAAATATATTTTTTTCTCCCTTAGGATGACAACGTCAGAACGGAACAACCTTCTTCCTCCGCATCCTCTTATTTCGTTTTTCAGGACGCTCTGTTTGCTGGCAGGTTTGAACGGATGTGTTTCCTATGAGTGATTTACTATTCAAACTCGGTATAAAATAATGTGTAGCAGAAATAACATAAACCTGAAAAATGGGAACCTGAGCGCGCTAGGTTAAACAAAGGAGTCAACACAAGGTAACGGTGTACCAAAAGGTAGATGCATTCCCACAATAGGAAGCCAGAACATATTAAAAAAAAAAAGAAAAAACATGAAATTACCTAGACCATGATTAATGCATTTGTTTCTTAACCATTTCTTTATCCATAATTTCATTTTTTAGTCAGAACCAGCGCAAATGGTAGAGTCAATCGCATAATGTTTACTCACAAGTTTATTGAAATATAGAGGAAAGTCAGCGCCAGCGATCTGGTGCTCGCTGGACGCGGAAAGCAAGCCGCTCACGGGATCAGAGAGTGTTCCGAATGCGGAGGCGGATCTTCCGGAGCGGCAGATCGTAGCGTAGTTAAACTGAAAAACAGATCGTTAGCTGGGACGGAAGATCAAAACGTGGTCGGGGTCAAAAACGGGTCGTTAACCTGGACGGGTGATCAAAATGTGGTCAGGGTCAAAAAACGGGTCGTAGCAGATGGACTGACAACAGGTGAGTGAAAGGACTGAGCTTAAGTAGGACGTGGTAACCAGCAGCAGCTGGCGCCAAACGAGCGGGCACAGGTGGGTGTAATGAGTAGTCATAACATTTTTAAATTTTGACATTTTGTTTCTTAGGAAAAGCACAACTAAAACAATATGTTTTGAAAGATTCCCTGAATTAAAGCATCTTAAACAATAAAGCAGGTAAAGTTGAATGATACAAAAAAAGTTGCATTTTTTTTAACCAGAGTCAAAAGGATACTTTTAAAAAAGATGAAACATATATCATGCACGGCTTTTTTTTTCACACTTTTTTTCCCGATTCATAATATTACATTCGAGTGCCTACCATGGTTGTTAAGTACATTTTTGAATGGCATATTTCCACAGAAAAAACAAAAGGCATTACATTGTTCCTTTCTGTTTTGGTCTCTTGCAAAGCAGTCTTTACACTTCCACTTCAAAACGTGTAACTGTCTGAGTGTGTATTTTCATAAGTGTGTATTTGAACACTGGGAGGAAGTCCTGAGTCAGATCTAAACAAATACAAAGGGTTGTGTGTGAGTGTGTGTTTGAGTTAAAATATATAGAACCATCAGTGTGCAGCAGCACGTAGGGTTGAGATTCATGCCCGCCTACGCTAGTGTTTACGTGTTGTGTTGTGTGCGTGTTGTTTCCTGGCGCATATTTCACACTTTTGACAGGAAGTCAATTTCCTATTTGCAGTTTGTTGTGGCGGCGATTGGTCGGGTCAAAGTTGATATGTCTTGCCAACGACCAATCGGATCCCCCCTTTAATATTATTTACCTTCCAAGTTGACTTGTTATGTGAGCATGCAGCGAATGACTTTGACATCATCTTTTGACTGCAGCTGAAATTCGTGTTATCTTGATCATTTCATTTCCGTCGATTGTTCTGCTTGTGTGGCATATTTGAATACTAGTTAATGAGCGTTGCATTTGCAATTTATCAAACTTTGTTTAACTCATTCAATGCCGTAACATATAAATATGTTGTATGAAGCATTGTCCCTGAGTCCCAAAAAATAAATATATGTTTTTATTGTTTTATTAAGAGAAAAAAAAACATCATAAAGGGTTTCTCTCTGCAAGACCAGGTTTCCCACTAATCCCGTGTTTGTGTTATAGTCGCCGATGATTGTGAACTGCCCTTCATCTGCAACATCTCAGTGGTTGTTCAGGTTGATTTTTATTTACTGTTCATTTTATGGTAGGTTTCCTCCTTCTTCAAAGAGATAGCTAGCAAAATTTTCACAAGTGATATTGTATCATATCAAGGACCACATGTTTTTGCCATTCATTTTCCCTCAGTCATGCCACTTGCAGCTTTACCTTTGTAAATCTTTAAATTCTACATGTAGCTGAATTGTGGAATCCCAAGCCGCCCAGATGTTGATGCCAAATTCCCCTGGTTGACTTAGTATTTATTGGCTGGGGGGACAATTGTCACGGAAAGCTTGTCATACCTGGTTCTGTTGCCTATTTTGTCAAATCTGAAGGCTCTTGTTATTATCTGAAAGGTCTGACGTTACATTGTGGCCTGTTAAATAATCTGTAAATTAGCATATTTTTACTGAACTGACCTTACATGTCTTGACAAACCTTTAATTTGTCTTCGTGTAGATTGACTGGCAAAATCCCTTGTCTCTCATATGAGTAGGAGAGGGGCTGGCTGTTATTGTGTTCACTGACGGTCTACTTCTGATTTCAGTTTTGGCAGTAGATAGTGTTTTATAAACTTGTTTTCATAGCCAGGTTGCAACCGACCCTAACACTACAAATGTAACAATTGTAATTAGAGTGTTTTATATTGTAGTGGAAAACATGTTTTATACTTTATTTTGTTGAACTAGACATTCTTAACAAAGTCAGAAAGCCTTAATGCAATAAACAAATGCAGGTGTTTTTGTATTACAATCCAAATTGGGTCGGTGGCAACCCTAACACAGAGGAGAGTGAGACATATGATTTAAGTGACCAGTTGATCAGGCTGACATAACAATGGTTTGAGCTGAGAGAGGGAACCATCAAAAACATGGAGACAGCCTGTCCTGGAACCCATATGCTGTCACTGTCCAATTAAGCAGGCAAACACAAATATATATAAAAATAAAAGTGTGAAAGTGTGACATAATGTGATGTTGGTGCTTTTAGACTTTTATTTGTTATTGTTTTTTTTTCCCTAACTTGTGCTGCCTTGGAAGTCATATTTATGAAGTTGTGATCACAGTTTCATGATGGCGTCAGAAACGTTCTACACACATCACGAGTCACTTATGTTTCATTTCAATTCAAGTGTCATGATTGGCATGGGACCAAATATACAATGTGTATACCATGTTTATGATATTTAGTGTTTATGTACCTTTAGCTTCACATATTGATGAAGTCACTTTACATTCTTGTGCATGATTTTTACAGCTTGTGTGTATGTACTGCAGGGCTTTGGAACATATTGAGCCCTTAAGATAGCATGATGCTGCTGTCCCAGTCTCTCTTTTTTCCTTAAGTCAAGATGGAGACAGGACAGACTTAAACAAAAAAATAAAAAAGCCCTCTTCTTTAAATGTGGGAAGGCGGGAGCGAGCGGGGGAGTTTGGTTGAAGCGTCTGCAGCGCTTCAGCCAGCACCTTCATTGTGCAGCACACAAAAGAGCAAATCAAAAGGCGGCCGAGTGTGCCGATGTGCCATGAAAAGGCAGAAATTCAAAAGGCCCCACGGATTATCGACTTCAGCAACGCACACGCCCGAGGCCAAGGACGAGGTTGGACCTTTCTCGTGCTAACATGCTAGTGCTGCTGTTTTTATGCTGCTTTCCTTAATTAATCTTCTTTTTACTGCTTTTGAAAATCGGAACACCTGCAAACAGGAATGATTGTGTCGTGACTCCGCAGTAACCAATGGAAGGTCTTCCTTGACACATCGACACAGTTTACGCTTCATCTCCATTACATTTTGGGGGAGCTTCCAAAATGGCCCGATGCCATGGATTAATGTGTTTATTTGCTAAAAAAATGTAGCTTCGGAAACCTCTGAGTTCACCAGCGGGCGACAGTGTTGCGTTATTTCTCAATGGGTGTGGTTATTAAAGAACAGCAACATGATTGGCTCATGGTGGCAATAATGTGAACAGTTAATAATTGCGGGGACAATGAACACCAGAGCACAATAATAGTAAAAAAAATGGCCTATTGTATGTAATATTCTTTGCAGATGTCCAATATTAAAAACAAAATACACTTACCAGGGTGCAATTGTAAGAACAATAAAACAGAAGGATGGGTTGAATGGAAGACGCATAAAGAAAGGGGAAATCTGCAATGTTAGAGACAAAGGAACAGAAAATGAGAATAGGGAGAACAGGACTTAAGAGAAGAACACATTGGGAGGAGGAAGACAATCGTGTGAAAAGAAGGTGAGCTGAAGCAACAAGATGTTTGACATGACATGGAGGATAAGAAGAGTACAAAAGGAAGTGAAAGAAGACTAGATGTAGGATGGAAATGATTATCAGGACATCAGAAGATGAGGAGGACGGAGAGGTAAGAAAGAAGACGGATAGAGAATGAAGAGCAAGACTCCTTTCATCTCCAGCTGACAGCCAGATTCCAATTTGTCTTCCTCAATGACCAAAATTTTTCGCTCTTTCCTTTTTTTGTGTTTGCCTTTGCACTCATTCTCGTTGCCTCCTCTGCTCAGCTTGACTCATCTGGTCTGGTCCACTCTCTTCTTGTCTTTGCTTCTTGATTTTCTCTTCAACTTGCCTTAGAAAAAGTAAACACTTAGTGGCCGGTCAAGAATGAACCAACAGGCTTTGAGTTTCCCATTTTAACTAACTCTCTATACAGCGGAAATCAAGTCAAGTCACATTTATTTGGACAGCCCTAATCACAAAGAGTCTCAAAGGACTGCACAGACCACTATTACAACATTCCCTGACCGTAAACCTCCATGAGGGCCATGAAAAACTCGAAAAAAACCTCGGCATCTCCATTCAATTATATCCAGTCTGCAATGGGTGTTGCATAGGCATCAATAGACAATGCACAATCAAGAAAACATAAACATAAGTAATAACTGAAATCATGCAAACATTCCAATTGACAGCGTCCTTTCCTAAAATATCAGCCAATGCAGCTGTTTCTATATCAAAAATGTTCATCCTGTTGCCTGTGGGCACAGGGTAGCTCCCTAAGACCACCTGAGTAGCCCACAGACTGGTTTTGAGGATAAAAACATTGGTCATTGTGATTTTTGGAAAATGGGTTTTAACTAGCATGCCGATTATTGGTTTACAGGGTCTATTTTGTTTGCAACCGGGTAATAAAACAGCAATAACATAGTAACTGAATAGTAATAACATTTTAATTAAGAAATGCATATACAACGTGTAACTCTTTGCCCTTACAGTAACAAAAAAGTAAGTAGTCAGCTTCAAAAAGGTTGGTGATCTTTGGTCTAGAAAAATGACATGCATCAGGACCAGAATATGTTCTATTGTGTAAAAGGTAAATGAAAGATAAGGAAAAGACGAACACATTCCTCGTCACCAATGTTCCGACTCGTGCCTGTGAACCGTCATGATTTCATTGAGGTGTGACATGTACGCTTGATACCTGCTGGTTTAGTGATTGTGACTATTGTGCACTTTCTTTTTTGGCCATGCTTTAATTATTTGAACGTTCCCATTGCAATTTTCCCAGTCTTCTGCTATTTTTCTTAAGTCACTGAGAAAAAAATCACTGCACGTATCACAACATCAATTGTTTTCAAGGAGGTTGTTTAATCATTAGTTTACTAAAATGCCCCTTATTTATTGTACACATTTCATCTCATATAAAGGTGTTTGCTTCTTTGTCCTGGTAAATCCATTAAAAACTAATATATAACTTATTGGCTCGCACTAAACTTTGTGACAAACCTTAATGAATACGTGTGGCCATGGTTAGCGTGTCCGCGACACAGTTCTGAGTTCAAATCCAGCTACCAGCCTTCCTGTTCGTAGCTTGTATATTCTTCCAGTTCTTGCACAAGTTTCCTCCAGGCACTCCTATTTCCTCCCACATTCCCAAAACTTGCATTTCAGGTTAATTGGCCGGTCCAAATTGCCATTGGGTGTGAGTGAGCGAATGAGTTGTCTGTCTCTGTGTGCTTTGTGACTGGCTGGCAACCAGTTTAGGATGTACCCTCCCCACTGCCCGAAGATAGCTGGGATGGGCTCCAGCAGCCCTGCAACCCTACTGAGAATTAGCACTGCACAAAGTTGGTTGATGGATGGACAATGTAAACTTTGAACAAAATGCCAAAATAATATTTATTGAATGTCCTTCTATGTCGGATTCATGATAAGATACACCAACAAGCTGTTTCCTTCAAGCTTTTGTAGTTGTATTTTCATCTTTCAGGACAGATTTTTTCTCTTTCTCTTACATTAGTCTCTGGTAGAGTACATTTTGGCAAGCTGCCTTATTTCTATTAATTTGGCAATGTTTGGAAATTTTGACCTTTAAAGAGGCCTCCTATGCGGAACATTTTCTCTTTGTAAACGTTTTACATTTACAGTATATAGCGTTTTTCAAGTCAATGAAGACTTCCTTAAGCTCTTTACAATGTGCTTCACACTTTCCTTTTTACACACACTAACTAACAGATAGCAGTGTCTGCCATGAAAGGCAACTACCTGTTCATCGGGGGGGCATTAGGAATTCAGTGTCTTGCCCAAGGACCCTTCGACATATAACTCGGAGGAGCCGGGAATCGAACCTGCGACCTCGTGATCCCAAGACGAGTGCTTTACCTCCTAAGCTACTGCCGCCCGGGTTGCTATTTTCTGATACCTGCATATCATAAAATATATTAAGAAGGCTGAATTGAAACTATTGGTTGCTGTGCAAAACAGCCGTGATTAACTCACGTTTCAGTATTAGGAGAGACAAGGAAAGATAAGGAAGTAGCATCTTGCCTCCGTACAAAAGCAATCAAGAATGACCATATTTATTACAAAACATCTGCACAAGTATTCGGATACTTAACATAGACCGAAGGTGTCTTGTGGGTTGAGATATGTGGTTGCATTCATTATTTTGCTATTGTGGTCAGCGATGCACAAATACAGTTGTATACTACAGTAAGACCTCATGCATAACTCGGCCTGGGCTGTTTTTTTGGCCGGGCTTTGGCCTAGTTATCTTATCTCTAGCTTGAGCCTTCTAGAGATTGTGTGAAGGGAGTCCACACCTTCATACTCCTTGGCTTGCATATCTTTGACTACTTTTTCCTGGTCTTTCAACACCAGGGCTGTGGCGACGAAGGCCCAGCAGACACTCCACTTCATGAGGGTCCCCAGAAGGATTAACCTGGACCATAAATTGCTGGTGTCCTCCTACAAAGCCACAGTCCGAGCATTCTGACATTCGGCATAACCGTGTGGTATGCTGGTAGCACGGCAGCGGGTAGGAAAAACATGCACTGGGTAATCGACAAAAATCATTGTCTGCTCACTGCCCAGTCTAGAAAACATTGCCTGCTTGCAATCCCCATAGCAGATCTGTTAACATTATAAAAGACTATTCCCACCCTGGCCACAACCTCTATGACCTGTTGCTCTCTGGTAGATGCTACAGGTCCCTCAAAACAAGGACAAACAGATTCAGAGAGGACATTCTTCCACAGGTTGTGACCACCCTAAACAAACGCACAAAACTGTAAAAACATATCTCGTGATTGTCCTTTTTCTTTTTTGTTGTTGCTTCGTAAAACTGTGAAATATGGCATCTATTTACGGTAGATAGATAGATTTGTCTAGACAGACCTTGTGAATTATCTTAGTTTTGCTGCTAACAAATGTTATTGCACTTCTTTTCATTGCAAACATATTACAGCATATAGTGCCTTTTTCATTGCATAATTATTATAATTTAGGTCAATTTTCTTCTAAGCACTACGTCATTTTTTTTTTTTGCTTGTTTATCTTACAATAGTATTTTCTCTTTTTTCTCTTTAAAGTCATTATTTTACCGTGAAGTCCTATGCCAAATGTTGTTGATTACAATGATTCACAAGGTTGATATCAATGATAATAACTACTAGTCCATTCTATTCTCTAATTTTCTATTCTATTCTATTCAACTCTATTCTATTCTATTCTATGCTCTGGGACTAAGCATTAAATATAATTATTTTGTCATAATAAAAGCTCAATTAAGAATAAATTATTCATTAAAATAATTGATAATGCACTTACAACCGTTTTTAGACTTGTGGTATAATTTATACATATGCAACTATTTATACAAGAAAAACAATTGCCCCACGGGCAACACACACTGCTTGGCTTCGATGGCCGCTCTAACTTAACTTTGCAAAGAGGCAACAGAGCAGCCAACATCCTGATGTTATCTTCTTTTATTCTCTTTTAAAGTGACTGACATTACATCCAAAACTTACTTTTTAATAACCAAAGGACATAGTCTGACCAACCAAAACCCATAATGAGTTAACATGGAGTTTAAAATCAATGTTTGTCTTTCCGCATCACAATGTACTTTGAGTGTGCGTTACCGCCGCCCACATTAATGACAGCCGGGCGGCGGGCGACCCCATTAAAGATTGATTTCCATGCACATTAAACACAAATGGCAGCCATTAACGCGTTCTAATGTCTTGAAGGAGTTGCGACCGTTATGTGAAAAGTGTCCGGTGGCTCGCGGGCCTCTTTGCCCGACGCCTTTGTTTGCTCTGAGGCAATTTGCTAGCGACGTGCGACACTCATTAGCATCAAACAAATATTTGCCTTCTTTCCTCAGCGGAGTATAAGGGACTACAGTCGAAGGAAGCTGTTTGTAATGAGGAACACGTCGAATGGTTTCCTTTTTATTTTGCGCTTCAATCATACTTTACCAGTGCTGATAAATAGACGCGTCATCCGTCCTTCTGTAAATCTCTCAAGTGGCTCAAACAGCCTCCATTTGCTTCTGTTTTCATTAAGAAGGGCTTTGGATAATGGACATGTCCCAACGTTTTTTCTAAGTCTCCTCGTGACAGAGAGACTAAGTGCAGGAAATAAACTAGCAGATGACAATATTAAGGTAAAAGGCGATAAGAAGTATACACAACATACTTGCTTCCTTTAATAAAGCAATACCCATTTAAGCTCTTTTCTTTCCCATAGTGAACAAATTGAAGGGTCAAACTATGCTTTATATACTTAGAGACAGCTTCTTCACCAGGGCCATTACCATACTAAATGTGAGCACAAAGCTGTGTAAACATATGTTGCGACTTATTCTGGGGTATTTTTCTTATTTTTATTTTTTGCTTCTGCTAAAAGTAATTGTACAAACTAAGAAAACATATACCTTATGACTTAATTGTTTTTTTTTTTTTGTTACTGCTCGATATTATTGTGCTTATTTTCATTGAATTATTATTATGATGCACTATTGCTTTTCATTCACGAACATTACATTACACCATTATTAAGCTAATCTCTAAGCACTACGTAGCAAAATATGTTTCTTTCTTTTGTCTTTTATCTTGATAGTTTTTCTTTTTTAATATTTTAATTATTTGTTATATGTTTACCCTGGAGTGCCATGTCTAGTTTTGTTGCATACATTTTACCAATGTTAATATCAATATTAATAAAAGACTCAAGATTCAATGAATATGTCCCATGCACCACCCCAAAATGTCACATGAGCAACTATAGACATTCCATTCCGAAAGCGAAAAAGGCCTTTATCAACATTTCAGATTTTATTTTAAGTTCTAATACCCCTAATACAACACTAAGGTTAAGAATAACAATATTAATCATATTAATGATAACAATAATTGTGAAAATAAGATGATCATACGATTTTTATTTATTAATAAACACATTTTGGTTAAATTACACAAAATTGATGATATTATAAACACATGTAGAGTAAACCCTTGTATTTCCCAAGGGGTGCCTTCCAAAATGACCCAAAAAGTCAGAACTGGTAAAGTAGAAACCTTTATATATTCATTCATGTATTCAATTGTTTGTTCATTGCTTAAGAACAGACACAATTTAGTCTCACGTATTTGCTCAAATAAAGGTATTCTATTTTAGAAACATTGATTTATGTTGTTTTTTATTGTTATCATTATTGTTTAACAAATAACTTCTGTACTGGCGAATTTGAAAAATAATCTTTCCATTTTATTTTACAACAGTATGGATTGAGAACACAATTACCAATAAGTTAAATTATAATTTGCCGCCATTATGTGGACGTTACGAAAAACTGCATTTAACTTCAGTTTTTTTGTGACAGCAACTACATATTTTTCCATTATCAAACGTTTTGAAAAATTGCCAGCAGGTCAATAGGGAGTGCCAAAGACCCACATGTGGCTCACAGGCAAGTTTAGCAGGTCATTAACTCTATATTTGTTAGCAATATAAAACAACTTGCTGTGTTTAGCTAATCAGAATTAAAAACACAATGCACGATGACAATCTGCGTTGTAGAAAAATTGCGATGCAGCAAGCGAAAACTGTATTTAAAAAACAAAAAACAAAACAAAAAACAAAACAATAAACGGAATCCCGTTCATGTACCCTTACCTCTGGGGATTAAAGTTGGGCTTTGCTAGCCTCGTGGCACTCTTTTCTGCCATTGTAACTAAATGTGGCTAAAGATGCTATGCCAGGGTTGGTATATCTACTTGACAAATGTATTTTTTCTGAACTTGATTGCTTTTTAATTGGCATACTTTGACTTTTCTTCTTCTTGTTTTTTGTTTGATGTCATAAATTTGAAATGAACATCCTTTTTTCCCCCTTCCTGGAATTAATTTTTTGCTTTACTGCACTAGTGCCATTTTAAAGCAACTTCTATTTTGAAATGCCATCCTCTCATTTTTTTTTTTTTTTGCATGGCTTTTGCTCTTGTGCCTGGCGTGATCTGAGGTGAACTGAGGTGTAAGACGTTGCGTGTCTATCCTCTCATAGGTGCAGCGTCGTCCAGCAGCCAGCCGGAGCGGGTGGCCGGACTTAAAAGACTCCCTTAAGACAAAAAGTCCCAAAGAACAGATTTTTTTGGTCTTCTTTTTCTTCTTCCTGGTCCATTTAAAACCCCAGTGCACTATTTTCCCCAGTCCCATGTAAGGATTCTCTCGGAGCAGGGAGAATATATCTGGACGACTGGACAGAACTAAAGTTTGTGGGACTTCCATGGACTCACTGGATTATCATTTTTTCTCCCTCAAGCAACAACAATGCTCCGGGTCCCTCCCTCTCTCCTCCAACCCCAATTTTGTTAACTTTATGGTTTTGGTGCTCTTTCCGGAGGTCAGGGTGAAAACACTGGACAGAAATCCTGCCAGAAAATTCCTCCAAACAATCTGTGTTTTGTGTAATGGAATATTTTTTGAAAAACTATGAAACCACTGGCCTAAAAACACCAGAGCTTTTTTTTTTCTTCATCCACGTTTGTAACACATGACGTGGCAGGAAGTCTGATTACAGTTAAGCAGGGTGTCAATGATCTATTTTAAAACATAAAAACACTAACATTTGGAGTACACGAGCTAACCCCTCATCTACAACAAAGTAACAGCACTCAAGTTAACTACAACCTCCAAGCTCCTAGCTCTAAGAAAACCCTAATCCTTTACTCCATTACATGTTGACCTAAATTGACCAAGATTTAATGTTCTAATCCGTAATTTCAGGTGAATGAAAGCAATTACTAGGTATAATACAAAAGGCAAATGACCATCCAACCAACTAAACAACCAAGTAATCAACCAAGCATGCGATAAAGTAATTTAACAAATGATTTAAGGCCATCAATACAAATGTTATTACTAATGAACTTTGAGGATCATGCAGGAACCCCGTAGCAATTTGTTTTCAAATTACTTAAATTCAAGAAACGTAATCCATGATCTGATCCAGGCTATAAAGCTCACGGTTCTCCAAATTTTGACACCCCAAAACAGTTTTGACCTTTAAACTTTAACATCACTGAGAACCTCCTACCTTGAACCCCGAATGCAAACTGAGGTTTATTTGTAATCAACTCTAGTAATCGTCACATAAGTACTGTCTCACTCTTCTATTCTAGTTTCTCAAATGTTTGTCATGCAGCAAAAAAGGATTGGTGCTAGTCAATTTTTGTAAGCACTTTTTATTGATACATTTGCACAATTGAACAGTCCATTAACCCTAATCCTTATATGATCCTGATGCCCAAAAGCCTAAATTGAACAGAGCCTCAACCATAACCTTACCTACTATCATCAACCCTGTTTCTTCCTTTCAAAAATGTTAATTGTAGATACACTATATAGTGCCTTGACTTTTACTAAGATGCTAATCCCAACACATTGGCTCTGTCAATCATCACCTAAAAGTGAAATGTAATCGTAAAACAAGACATAATCCTTACATCTGGCATTCTGAAACTTCTGATGACATACTTTGTTAGTGCTGATGTCACTCTGCATATGACCATGCGTAAAAGTGGGATTACGAATACGTTGTACTTGATGCAGCCTCTTAGATAGATAGATAGATAGATAGATAGATAGATAGATAGATAGATACTTTGTTCATCCCCGAAGGGAAATTCACATTTCCAGCAGCATCCCTGAGCTGAGAACAATCGAGAACAATCGAAAATAACACGGGAGCTGCTGGAGTTAGGACAAATTAAGGATTTACCATGACTTCCTGAACGCTCCGGATACCCTGTTCAAACGTGCAATTATAACAGCACAGAATGTGTTTGTGTGATGTGTTTAAATACTTACAGAGACCACGTAATAGTTTGTTTAGCCCTTTATACTATATATTACATATATTATAAGCATTTTCTTTTGGTTATTTGATCCCTACCCTTAAAAAAAGGAAATAGATTCAAGTCGCTGACTAAGTTATTTGTTCAAGAGTTGCTGGCTAGCCGCATTGGCTAGCTCATGAGGCCGTATGGCTAAAGCAGCACACTATGCTAGTTAACTCACTTGAATGAATGAAGAGTACTCCAAGTGGACAAAGATTATTCAATCCCAGCAGTGGGTTACACTTTAGTGCAGGTTTTTCCCAGGACATACAATGACACATGCATAGCTTTGTAGGAATGAAGCAACAGAATTAACAGGATGATTGATTTGGTGCACGAGTAAATTTAAAAATAAATTTGTTTAAGAAAAAAAAGGTAATGTCAAGGTTTTACTGAACAGTTATTCCTTTGCTGTATCGCGGATTACTTACCGCGGTTTTGCTACTTCGCAGACTAGTAAATTGTGGTCTTTATTTTGATTGGCTAAACAGTTGCCCCACCCCTCTTCCACTTGTTTCTGCCTGTGCAACAATGACCTTGTGTTCTGATTTGTGCACATGTTGTACATATAATCGTTTGACGAACCTATACTATGTATGCACTAATCTTTTGCAACTTCAAGTTTCTGCCAAAACTATCATGTGAACAAAACGCTCTGGACCTACAATAGCACCAAAAGGCAGAGAAAGACACTTTCTATCACCAACAAATAGGACTTCTAAACCCTCTAAACTTGCTCTTTGGCGCTCAACAGTGTCTCCCTGACACTTTTCAAAAATGTTTAATAATGGAAGAAATAGTTTCTATAGGACAGAGCAGGGCAAATTCTTAACATTTTCCAATGAATATTGATTCACACAGAATGTGTATCCTTCTTTAAAAAGGCGTATATAAAGTTTTAGTTTATATATATGTATATATATATATATATATATATATATATATATATATATATATATATATATATATATATATATATATATATATATATATATATATATATATATATATATATATACATATATACATATGTATATATATATATATATATATATATATATATATATATATATATATATATAATAATAATAATAATAATTTCTTTGTATTGTCATTCTGTGTAACAATGTACACAGAACGAAATGTCGATTGCACCTGACCCGTTGTAGCGAGCCGATGCAGCCGCAGCCAACAGAGGGCGCCGCCGACCACTTTTTAAGTCTTAGGAATGACTCGGCCGGGGCGCGAACCACCGACCTCCCAGTCTCAAAGCGGGCGCCTTATATATATATATATATATATATATATATATATATATATATATATATATATATATATATATATATATATATATATATATATATATATATATTTATATAAAGCAGCAACAAAAACACCTTGACAACGTGCAGTACTTGTGCCTGTGAATTGAGTTTTTTTTTATTGCTTTCAATGTAATAGCGTAATAGAGTATTCAATAAATAAATAAATAAATTAAGGTTTCTACCTTGCAGGTTTTGAATATTCCGAGACCATTTTAGAACGCAAAAAAAAATGAGGCAATACTATATTAGAAATGTCAAGGTGAATATAAGTGATCAGAAGCACTAACAGACCGTTAATGGTCTGGGGGGAAAAAAAAAAAGATAATAAACCGTACACAAATGTAGCTACATGTTTTGAAGACATCAAGGTAAATTGAACCGAAACGTATCCCCGTAACTTTGTTACATGATAACAACACTCAATCTGGTTACACTCCACCACAAGTTGTCAATCAAGCCTCCTTTTACTGGTTGGTGCCTAACAGTTGAATAGATTATTTATTGCGTGTCTGTGACAATGGTCCGTGAGTGTGTGTGTGTGTGTTATGGGATGTAGTAATTGCTTAAGTGTAGCAGGAAGTTTCTCCTGTGAATGTATTTAGTTTCACGATGATGTTTGATTTGCATTTACACATTTTTATGACAATAAAGTCGTGTTGAGCTTCTGCAGTGTGCTGATTCCTTCAACTCGTAGGAGTGGGTAATACTGGAAGATTTGGTATCAATTACTCGAATATGATTTGATTGATACTGATACAAT
Organism: Urocampus carinirostris; assembly: GCF_059441175.1. Lineage (NCBI taxonomy): Eukaryota > Metazoa > Chordata > Actinopteri > Syngnathiformes > Syngnathidae > Urocampus > Urocampus carinirostris. The sequence goes on from NC_142357.1 coordinate 16,147,363, forward strand.
CCTGATACTTTTGTCTTGAGAATGTTATGATCATTGAACTTTTGAACCTTCCCCCTTGAGTTAGATTTTATTTTTGTTAAACACAGCACAAATATTTTAGGCACTAAAAGTGTTATTTTTTTAAAAAAAACTACATTGCAAATTTTCAATTGATAGAAAAGTAGTTAGAAATATTGTTATTACAATGATTTCAGGACAAAAGCTAAGAGAGTCAAATACAAAAAAAAAAATCAATAATGCCAAAATACAAATATGGAAGAACAATGTCAACTAGACAACTAAAATACCTTCCATTGCACAATATTTTTGAAAAAAAAAGTCAGTAATGATAACACAGTATCAATTGTCTCTCACGAGCTATGTTGCCATAGTAATAACATATTTACAGTTTTTGATTCAGGATCATTAACGTGTTTACCTTTTTTTGTTGCAGCTCATTGCTCTCTGTAAGGTGAACATTTTTCAGGTGTTTATGTCAACTTTAGGTGTTGCCACAGGATCGATTAAATTTACCTCACAAATGACAACCAGGCATTGTCATTTGTTGTGGGTGAAGAAAAGTCTAAACTGCGCTGTAATTCTTCTTTGCGTCTGTCATTTTTAGCTTCTGACAAGGGTTGCCGCATCGATCAATTTTCTGACGTAAACAAACAAAAAATATGTATATTATTTTTAAAACATTCCACTGTTCTCGAATATCTTTTTTTTTTAGAATCAATGTTGAAGAAAATCAATCAATAATAAATTAATCCATCAACCCCTGGGACTGCAATAAAAGGGACTGCGTGTATTACTGAGTAGCTTAGTGGGAAGAAATGTCATTCATTAAGAAAAAGGTAACTATTTTAACAATTAGCAAAAGTACATGTACCAATTTATAAAAGTGCATTTTAAAAAAAATATTTTCATACTTCGAGATTGTTTTTATTTTACATAACATTAGCCTCACACAGATAATAATGATGTAATTGGTACAGGTACCTGAGAAAACAATTTCCAGGTGAAAGGCTATGCAAAATTACAGAATAATTTGTGTCTCTGTAGTATGTCTTCTTACATGATGGTAAGGCGCCCGCTTTGAGACTGGGAGGTCGGTGGTTCGCGCCCCGGCCGAGTCATTCCTAAGACTTAAAAAGTGGTCGGCGGCGCCCTCTGTTTGCTGCGGCTGCATCGGCTCTCTACAACGGGTCAGGTGCAATCGACATTTCGTTCTGTGTACATTGTTACACAGAATGACAATACAAAGAAATTATTATATTATTATTATATTATGTAAGTTTTTAGCACTAGTTTTCGGATAAATGACAGAATACAACGAAATATAGTGGTCACATGATAAACAGTGTCTCTTAATGTTTCATATTAAAGTGGGGGACTAAAATAATCATTCTCAGTGCCGCAAGTTTGAGACCCCTGGCTTAGAGAGTGGCTTGGGACACTGGGTGATAGAGAGAGAAAAACTGCTATCTACATAAAGAAGCCATGCATTTAGAAAATTAGGAGAGGCGTTAATTATCGATCCCGGTACAATGGTATTTATCCGATCCGAGTACTTGCTTAGTATCAATTGTATTGATCCACTTCACTATCTGGATTTGAGGCTAAGATAGGAGGCTGGTTTTAACCACTCATACATATTACCCCAAATTCCAACTTTGTTTAATCAATTTACCCTTCCTCCTATTAATCAATTTGGTATTTATGATTTATTTCATTCACTAAACCGCCACATTGTTGTAATCCTGCTAAGTGTGTCCTATTAGGCGTTCCAAGACTTTTGCCCACGGCTTTACGTTTACATACATTTGAATTTGAATCGCACTCTGGCTAATAATTAACATTTGGATGTTTTCATTTTAATCTCATTTGGTTTTGGGCCTTTTTGGGATCATGAACGTCGGGTTGCGTGCCGCTTCCTATCGCAATTTATTCTGCGTTATCTTTGACGGCAAATAGCCAACTCCAATCGCTTGTGTTTGTGCGCCTATGTTCATACTTAGTGCCACTGTTATATTTTAATTAAACTTGAACAGCGGGCTTAATTACTGCCATGATAAACAACATCTTTCTGGTTCCCGCTCGCTTGTCTTCAAAGCTTGGCCGGATGCATGCACGCGCACAAGTAATGCGGGTCGTGTGCATGGGTGTGTGTTTGTGTACGCTTGTGCGTGCGGTGATGTAGCGTATGTGAGTTTATGGCTCTTAATGAAAACTGAGGCCACAGTCCCAGAATCCCAACACTAATCACCATCCCACCCTCTGGACGCACAGTCACACACCAACAGCGATACCCTGCTTGCGAGTGTTTGTACGTTTATATCTCCTTGCCACACAAAAAATGAGATGTGTGTGTGTGTAGGTGTTTTTTTTTGTGTGTGTTGGAGAGACACAGAGAAGGAGAAAGAGAGACTGCCATGGATAGAGGGAGAATTAGAGAGAAAGAGAGGGAACGAGAGAGAGAGACAGGCATCACTACAGCACAAGGTGTTCCAAAAGTCTCTAGCACGTTTTGACATTGAATATTTGGGAAAATGTTAAGGATATAAAGACATATCTGGTAAATTCAGAAAGCTTGTAATATCAATTTTTACATTAAATTTTCAAAGATGTTCAATGTGAGTACATGAGACGCATCAAAACAGTTTTTGCCAATTCAAACACACAAACGCCTTTTCTGGTTGAGTGAACAGCAAAAACAGGTCTGAGAAAAAAAAAAAAAAACAACAACCAACAGCCTCACTGAAAGCTTTGAGATGGCACAACTTTCATCTTGCTGTCATAATTTTGATAAGGAGATATGAGGACTTGCCAAAGACTAATGGAACATCCTGTATTTCTCCTTTGAAAGATTCCAAATTCCAAATCATTGTACATGCAAAATGTGGGGGTAGAGTACATGGGTTTTGCACCAAATCCAAATATATTTCTTCAGGATATTCCAATGATGTTCCGAGATAATGCCTGTCCTGTCTTTGACATCCTGAGCTATGACGTGATCAAAGTGACAGAGCTACTTTTTGTTACTAATTAGTGCAGATGGCACCCAGTTTGATATGTATTTCCTAATTAGCCACTTACCATGGCATTACTATTTTTGCAATAGCATTACCATGGTAAATATTGGTAATAGGGTTAATTAGACTAAGTCAACTACCAAAAATACATTTTTTACTTGAAAATAACACTGACCCAGCACGAGTAAGCTATTTTCAGGGCAGGTTCATTGGCACTGCAGCTGTCTTTAGGTGTCCTTAGACAATACCATGCCTGTGAACACCACCTTGTAGATCCTGGTCTATATATAGCTGAACTATATTGATTCAATTCTCATCTGTTTTCTATCCAGACTGACACAGAAAAATCAAACTGCTTGCGGCAACATCCACAATTCAACAGTTTGTGGAAACTCAATCCCTACACCTTCACTAAAACACCTTGAGTTAAAAACGAGTTTTGTGCTAAATGGAATTGTAAATACTCTAAAGACTGAAGAAGGCAGTTCAATAGGGGATATACAAGGTTTATGTGATATTTGCTGTGTAACATCTATACCAACAGCAAACAAAGTCAGTCTTTAGGATTGCCCGTTCCCGACGGTGTGTTCACTACTGACCAAAAAAAATATGCAAATTTACCCTTACGACAAAGGAAAATAATTTATAATTATATCGAACATGATCCCAGAAGAAGGGTCTTACACAATTTAACAATCTGTGGTCAGGAAACAATCATTATTTCGCTCCTCTTTGTCATGAATGTCAAGTTCCTCCTCTTCACTCGGCTCAACCACTTTTACAAATTGATACGGCTGTATATCTATTTCTCTAGCAAAATAACTCATTTTGTTTTCTCTAGCTATATCTTTAATGGACATTCTTTCCTTAAAATTGGCCATAGAATTAGTGTGGGACAAACTTTGGCTGTCTCTTTCGGAGCTGACCTCATATGATGTGTTAAAGGTATTCGCCATTTTAAAAGTGTTGTGTTGTGGTCTTGGTCCAATTTTCTTTTTCTTTTTCTTTCAAATTCAGTTTTAACCGCCAGTTGGATGCGGCATAATTCAATTTTACAGACACTTTGCCTTAAGTAGACCAACAAAAAAAAAGTACAAACTATTTGTGTCAGTTGGGCAAAAACAACTTAAATTTAATGTATATTACATGTGAATCTTGAATGTAGTTTGTTTCATGAAATATGGTAATGTGCCTTCCCTAAATGTTAGCACACAGACATTTGAAATATTGTTTTGTGAGGGTTTTTTTTGACTGACTGATTCTTACTTTTGTTGTAATGTAGAAATGTGTCCCTTCATATATAGTCATAAGTGTTTTCTAAACATGTCCATCTCATTCTTTCAATATAGAATCACATTTTATTCAAGCTTATCAATTAATGGTAGTAAATTCACCTGACAATTATCCATGTATTTGAATGAACTTATTTACTTATTGTTTTGTTCACTTGACGTCTCAATGTATCCATATATTTACTCGTCATACAATCTCTACATTTCTCTAGGCCAGGGTTCACCAACTGTTTTAACGTGAGGGCTATTTTTTTGTTACTGACTAGAGCAAAAAAGCTGGCAGTTTCAAAAGTACTTCAGTAGTAAGAACAAATGTTATTATTTTGTTGTTATAATGTTATTATTTTGTCATTAGCAGGTTGTAATTATTAAAAGTACGGCTTTAGCACAATCAATCACTAAAATATTGTAATCGTGTCAGGGATTTCTCATGCCGGTTAGAAATTATATGTTCTCAGAAATTACTATGACCCATCACTGGTGAGCTACTTTCAGAACCACGGGCAGCTTGGGTGCTCATAGGGATACCACTTTCGAGACCACTGTTTTAGGCGTTGATGTGATTTACTGTTGGGAGCAAACTTTCAGTCTTGCTCTCAAACCCCCTGCAGGATTCAGTCTGGACGAAGTACTGCTGTGAAGCTGGGATCTGGGGAATTTTCATCTGGCTTATGATTCATTTTTGTCACAGCCCGCCGTGTTTCTCCCTTCTTGTAAATGAATGCTTGTCAGCCATTTTCAAAGTGCACTTGTAAAACCATCACCACCTTGTTCTTTACTAAGAAGTCCAGAATAGCCTGCTTTATTTATATTATTATATGAACTTGAACAGATTTGTTTCACCCCTGCATTTGTTTTTTTCATCGAGTCTGGAGGTTGAACTCTATAAATGTCTGCCCTTCTTCAATCTGCTATTTGATTTTTAAATAGACTTGCGATCCTAAAGTGATACATACATAAAATTGAGTTGAGTGATGATGCCCCGCTTGCAAAATTGCCAATCTTATATCGAAAAGCAGGTGAGTCATTTTAAATATTCCATTAGTACGTTTCGCTGAGCAATGTGATATATTGAAATACATCTCGACCACGAGCACATTCAGAAAAATGTGTCAAAATCCCATAGTGCAAATGGTCACACAATGGCATTTTGTTTCAAAGTTGACATTTGGCTGCCTTGTAGTCTTTCACATCTATCTTAAAATTCCACTTTTTAAACCATGTCGGCTTTTCAATGTGATACTTAGTCACAATATCTTTCACAAGTGGAAGAAGAAAAAGTCTCACGAGGCCATGCCCTGAAATCTTGGGTGCTTGAAGCTGCCGCTTTTTGGGGACTTTTTGGCCCCATTTCTTTTGATTTAATCTAGAGATGAATACATTTGGTGCCCATGATATCTTACAATCAAGGACACAATTACTCATGCCTTTTAGCTATGAATATTTTTGTCTTGACTATAAATGGTCCAGTCTGCACTGTGAAGTGTTTGAATTTTGGTCATTTGTGCCAACATTGTATTAGTGTTTGTACGGGTGCTTGGAATCCTCAAAAAAAGCTTACATTTTAATGATGTGTTATCAATGAATGAACAGTTCATGAATTTTGGGTGAAGTGCTTCTCACTGCTTGAAATTGTTGGCATGTTTCTTAACAAGTCTGTTTAAATATTATCCTGACAATGATTTTTTTGGGGGGCTTTGGTTTACCGTTGCATTTCTTCTATCCTCGTGATTGACGACAACTGACATTCATTTGTATGGTATCAACCAATGAAGTGTCAATGCCACCTACCCAAACAGGGTACTATTAAATGTGCATTACTGCAAGGATTACATGTCAATTGTGGACAAGTAAAAAATAAGGTTGCATTTCCCACTGGTAATTGTATTAGGAAGAACTTCATGCAACTGAAAATGTAAGCTAAATATTAGAATATTTTTTGCCCCACTCTTGTATATGTAAAAAATGTGTCATAAATCCACAAATACATTTGAGTTTTAATCGCGGTCTTGAAATTGTATGTCTTGATAAATGCACACGCACAATTAAAAATGGCAAATGTAAATCGCTTGATATTTGTGGCTTTGCAAAATACATGGTTTACACAATATCTATTTTTTTGTTGGTACTGGATTAATAGAAAAGTTGTCTTTAAAAGTATTTGAATTTGGCCATGAAAAAATGTGTGCAAACCCTTTATTATCCTTTGACATTCAAATCATAATTAAAAAAAAAAAAAAACAGAGCACCTACTCAAATGTGTTTTATGTCATAGAAATAGCAGCTACTTATAGGTTACACGCTACTTTTTTTCTTTGGTGTTAAACATCACGTAACAGATAAAGAGAACACGTTTCCCACAAGAGTTTAGAACTTGTTGAAAAAAAAAGATAAGGAAACGTCGGATTTAACCGCAGCCAAATGAAGGCCGGTGTGAGTGCTAATAAAGCACTGTGGCGCGAGCGTTACGACAGCAGATAAAGCTAACCAAGTGTTTAGCGGCAGCGCATCACAAATTAACAGCGTCACGAGTGGAGCCGGCGTGTTTTGGTGCTGTGAATCAGAGAATAATGAGAGTTTATTAAGCGCTCGCCCCACTCAAAGTGGCAGAGCGAAATGGACGTTAAAAAGCTCGGCACTAATTTAATTTTCTTTTTTACGAGCGGCACACTGTCTGCATCCTCAAGCACTCAAGGATAGTATTCGCACTTTGAATACCCCTAGGAAAGGAATGTGACAGTAAATCATATTGAACCGCCCACAGGGAATTTCATTAGCCCCTTTCACATTTGCCATCAAAGCCGACGTGCATGAAATGAGTTAACATAGAGACAGAAGTTGAAGGAGAGCTGTTCATTTTGGGGTTTTTGAGGTTGTATCAAAACCTAAACAGAGGTAAAACTTCACTTGGATGTGTGAAAAAGTAAAGATGGGACGGTAGCTTGAGATTTGTTTGATAAAGAATGAAGTTCTGAGGTATTATAAGCAATTGTTGCCGTCTAACATTGCGGGAGGCGTTTAGTGTTGCACATATCCAGTAGAACACATTCATCAACTGTTTTACACACTGAGTTTTATCTAAAACGTTCGAGCCTTCAATGGTCACATTTTTTGTTTTTTTGTTGTTGTCTGTGAAACCTATGCTTCGTCTGTAGAGTTTAATAGGGTATGTCCTTCTATTGTGAACAGCAACTGACCAGAGTCATAGGTTCACTCTTTGCCATTTAAATCAACATTCTTATTTTATTCATTTATTTGTTTTTTTGCTGGCTTTTCTTTAGGACGGTGGTTCTGTACCTATCCGGTTTCAGGACTCACAATCGCCCAATTCAAGAAAAAGGTTACACTCCTCAAATGTTTGAATGGAAAGATTGTGCAGTTTAAATATGGTAGAAGATATTCCAATTTTTGAAAATCAAAACAAAATGAATTGCAAAATCAAAAGGACTTAAAATAATTAATTTAACTTTGATACCTCCTCAATTAGCTGCATTTTTTATATTAAATCCAAAGCACTTTACCTTGGTGGCTTTGTCTTCAAGATAATAAAATCCCTATCTCATATGTTCTCTGCTGTGTTTGCATTTGGCCATGCTCGACATGTGTTAACCAGCTTTTTCACCTTTTCATTTATTATAAAATGGCAGGATTCGGCTTGATTTTGCAGGGAATCATCACCATCTACTTTGAGGGAGTTTGGTTGACCCTCAGTTATTTGTTTCCTGTCTTAGCATTATTCTGCCAAGGCAAAAACCATCGACACACTGAAAATGGTCTGTGACCCATTTGTGGGTCCTGGCCCAGGAGTTGAGAAACACTGCCGAAACATTGGAAATATGATGAACACACACTGACCTAGTGAACAATACGGCTTTTCAAATATTTATTTTTCAAAAATATGAGAGAAGCAAAACAGTAGTTGTGGCAGTGGTTGTCAAAAAAAGCCGATATCTAGTCCATACATTCATCATGTGTTAAAATAAACTGTTACAAAAATATTTTGATGAATCACTAGCTAAAAATTGTTTTTTTTCTTACTTCAAATTAGAACAGAAGTACAGCACAAAACCAACAATTGAGTCGGAAACTATGATTTTACAAGTTCCCCTACAGCAGCTGCCTAACCGTGATCAATGTATGAGCGGACTTCAATTGCTGTTTGCAAGGGGCTTGCTGACCGTCCCCGAAGGCAAAAACATGGCAGCACCATAGATGGATGGAAGTCATGCGAGTCAATAAATCATTGCTGTTATTTGGAGCAGTTGCTCAGTTGTGTTGCGGCAGGAAAACTCTGGTTTTAGTCTGTCCCTGAAGGCAATGCCTGACAACGATGACAGAATGTCACGTACATTTATGAGCAAAAATGTTGACAACAGTGCCCACCAAAGATATTTTGTTTATATGATTGAAATAAAAACAGCCTCATATTTGATCAGGAAAATACCTTACAAAAGGATTTTTAAGTATTTTCACACCTGAAAATATACTAATAAAAATCCGATGTGTGTGCGTTTATAGTTGGAGATGTGTGTCCTTAAAAGCGTTCAGACTGTCCTCTTTAATGAGGAAACAGAGTCCACTAGTTTGTAGAGGGAACCTCCCAACCTCCATTACTGCAATAGTGGCAGTGTGTGCTTCCAGTGTGCCTGTGCACGCATGTGTGTGTCCCAGTCTGTCCCCAGTAAACAGCGACTTCTCATTAAAGCTTTCTGCTCGGCTGCCGGCGACTCCTGCAGACCACCACAATAATCCACTACCCTGAACACACACTTGCATGCACCACACACACAGCATGGAAAAACACACATGCACATACACATAGGAGCGGTAACTTGGCCGTTACCTTTAGAGAAAATTAGAGATGAAGGAGATGAGAGTGTGATGGAGGAGGAAGGGGACATGAGTAAATATAAGGTTTCTCCCGCTTGCCGTCATCAAGAAAGAGAAAAGTGGATCGACTCAAAAGACCCAAAGAGCGCTGTGATTGAAGGCCCAAAAAAGATTAGATTGATGGGAGCAGCCAGGAGAACAGAGCTCTAGGGAGGTAAGGGGAAATAAAGCACATCGAGATGAATGAGACAATCTAGGAGAGAGAGAGAAATGGCCGCATGGTGTACAAGAGGGGCAGTTCTATAGTAGAACAGAAGAGAACGCTACAATGAAAAAACAAAATGGATAGAATGTACAATCATTGAGAAGGGAGATATCTTGAGAACTAGAGGAAGAGCCAAAGAATGATACATATTGTAAGGTCTACAGAAGAGACATGAGTTAGAAATCAGGTCAAGTAACACATATTTGTCCTGACTAAATAACAAAATAGTCTCAATGGGCTGCACAAACACACAGTTAATACATTGTAACAAAATCCCAATATATCAAACATACATGAGGGTAACAAAAAAAAAAAAAAAACATCCAAAGCATAGAAACAATTGAGAAACCTTGAAAATGAACCATGTTTGTTGCGACAACCACCTCCCAAAAAAAAAAACAAAAAAAAAAAACATGATGAACCTAAACATTGTTAACTGAAACTTTTGCAAGAAAGTCTAACATTGCAACAACAATACTTCATCCTCTCCACTCCTGAGATTGTTTTGCCGGTCGATGCAGAAGGTTCCTCCGCATACTTCTATGGTGTTGGCATGCATCAGATCAAGTTCCTATTGTCTTGAGGCACAAATCTGGGGAAGGATACAGAAACATTTCTGCTGCTTTGAAGGTCCCAATGAGCACAGTGGCCTCCATTATTCGTAAATGGAAGACATTTGGAACTCTTCCTAGAGCTGGCCGGCCTTCTCAACTGAGCGATCGGGGAAGAAGGGCCTTAGTCAGGGAGGTGACCAAGAACCCGATGGTCACTCTGTCAGAGCTCCAGCGTTCCTCTGTGGAGAGAGGAGAGCCTTCCAGAAGGACAACCATCTCTGCAGCAATCCACCAATCAGGCCTGTATGCTAGAGTGGCCAGACAAAAGCCACTCCTTAGTAAAAGGAACATGGAAGCCCGTCTGGAATTTGCCAAAAAGCACCTGAATGACTCTCAGACCATGAGAAACAAAATTATCTGGTCTGATGAGACAAAGATTGAATTCTTTGGTGTGAATGCCAGGCGCCATATTTGGAGGAAACCAGGCACCGCTCATCACCAGGCCAATACCATCCCTACAGTGAAGCATGGTGGTGGCAGCATCATGCTGTGGGGATGTTTTTCAGCAGCAGGAACTGGCAGATTAGTCAGGATAGAAGGAAAAATGAATGCAGCAATATATAGAGATATCCTGGATGAAAACCTGCTCCAGAGCGCTCTTGACCTCAGGCTGGGGCGAAGGATCATTTTTCAGCAGGACAACGACCCAAAGCACACAGCCAAGATCTCAAAGGATTGGCTTCAGAACCACTCCGTGGATGTCCTGGAGTGGCCCAGCCAGATTCCAGACTTGAATCCGATCGAACATCTCTGGAGAGATCTGAAAATGGCTGTGCACAAACGTCTCCCATCCAACCTGATTGAGCTTGAGACTTATTGCAAAGAAGAATGGGCAAAACTGCCTAAAGATAGGTGTGCTAAACTTGTGGGATCATATTCAAAAAGACTTGAGGCTGTATTTGCTGCCAAAGGTGGATCAAGCAAAGGCTGTGGATACTTATGTAAATGTGATTTCTTAGTTTTCTATTTTCAATAAATTCAAAAAAAGTAAAAAAAAAAAACTTTTTCACATTGTCATAATGGAGTATTTTGTGTAGAATTTTGAGATAAGAGATTAAATTAATACAATTTGGAATGAGGCTGTAAAATAACAAAATGTGGAAAAAGTGAAGCGCTGTGAATACTTTCCGGATGCACTGTATATATATATATATATATATATATATATATATATATATATATATATATATATATATATATATATATATATATATATATATATATATATATATATATATAAATAAAAAAATCAAATGAGTCAATACCTTATTTGTTACCACTATAAGGCACTGATTAATGCACAATGTATCGTTTAATGACACATAGAATTGACCAATCTGGCACGGAACAAAATATCCAGTCAATATCAATAAAATGAGCGGCTTTTAACAGTTAAATGTGGATTCAAATATTTTAACCGTGGCAGCAGCTCTGATTTCCAAAGGACAGGCTTTTAGCAGAACAGAGGCACAACTGCTCTTGAGCCTGTCATCTTATTCATGCTCGGGGTCACGAAAGGCAGAGCATCCTTGAGTAGAGCTGGAAGAAGATGAGAAAAGAATGGGCAAGCAAGAAATGCAAAAGCGAATATCTACAGAACAAGAAGGGAGATATGGGAGAGACTGGAGCTTATCTAAATTAAAATAACCTTAGTAGATCATTTCTGGAGTAGAGAGAAGTATTTCAAAAGTGGGAACCAAAAAGAGAAGAATGGCAATCAAGAAAAGGCAAAGTAGAGGCCCGCCCGAGTGTTCTGGGATAGACCAGACAGGTAAGCGTTGAGTACCCCCCTCAACGCTTTCCTGTATTAGTGTATTACTTTTTGTATACGAAATAATGTAAAATAATACAAGAGATCTTGGTATAACAAAAATCTTAGTTCTAGATGAGGAAAACAGAACAAAATGATGTGTTACATCTGGAGAGTGAAAGAGGATGGGGGAAAGTAACACCATGTGGATAAGGTAACCAATGTAGTGTAGAGAGGGGAATTGGAGAGAAGTAGTAAGATACAAAACTAACAATTATATCTCAACCATATCCGTTCTAGATATTTTCATGCCGCAAAGCACTGATCGGGTGCAAAGATGCTAAAAAAATGATAAAAAGCAAATTACGGCTTATTTGCTCAAAGGAAGACTCACGTGCGCTGGTTGATTTCTCCCTTGGCGATTACCCTTTTATTTTCTGCCCTTACAGCAAAAATGTCCATCCATCCATCCATCCATTATTCGCACCGCTTATCCTCAGTAGGGTTGCGGGGTTGCTGGAGCCCATTCCAGCTATTTTCAGGCAGTGGGCACCCTCAACTGGTTGCCAGCCAGTTGCAGAGCACACAGAGACAGACAACTCACTCGCTCATTCACACCTAGGGACAATTTGGACCGTCCAATTTACCTGAAATGCATTTTTTTGGAATGTGGGAGGACACCGGAGTGCACGGAATAAACCCACACAAGCACAGGAAGAACATGCAAACTCATGACCTCAGAGCTGTGCCGCACACGCCCTAACCACTGGGCCGCCGTGCTGCCCAGCAAAAATGTCATGGTCCATAAATAGTGGATTCAACCCTTGTATGCATTCAGATGTAGTGGTAAGTCTATGCTTCTGGAAAGCCTTGTAAGAAACCAACTTGTAAACAGATGTAAGGAACCAATGGAGCCCACTTTTAGAGCAAGCACACACATCCTTGAATTTGACATGAATAAAAACATTATCCAATTAATGTCAAAAGTTAAATGGCAAAAGAAGCTCTATTTGAATGATGAAGTTGGTTATGTCTGCCCCCTTGGTTGGATGTATACGGGGTTATTTGTTTTAGACTAGATATATAAACGATTCATTTGAAGTGCTCCAATCAGTGACCAGGAAAACAATTGGTTTGTGTGTTCTGGCACTTACAGTGATGCAGAACCAGAATAAAAATTGCAATGCACCAAGGACACGAAAGTCAAACCCTGAAATGGCAAGGGAACATTGTACATATATTCAGGAACAGACTGTATATATAGCTACAGAATGTGACGTCAAATGCACTTGTGTGCACATGCACAACAATTTTCTCCTCTGGGTTTTGTCTGCTCTGGAACGGAACCCAGCAAAAAAAAAAAAAAAGAAGTGCCCTTGCCCCCATTTTGTGGCGGTGCCTTACACACGGACACCACCAAGGGAAAAAGTCAAGTGGCGTGAAAGTGTCTGGGCAGAGACTGGGAGCGCCAGTGCGAGTCAGCGTCGTTTCCAATGCTTAATCCTCCCATATTAACGCCTTCTCCATATGAAAGGATTAGCTTCCCCTTCGAGCACTGGCATGCTCAATTTGGACCAACCTGTCTCAGTAGCCGGACCTCCAATACTCCCCACACCTCCAAGGGATCCGCATCGTCCATTCGCTTGCCCCTGAGTGTGGTACAGAATAGCCAATGAGGAGATGGCTTCATCGGCAGGCGCGAATCTCCTCGGGCAACACTTAAAACACATCCCCTCAATTAACCTCGCTTACACATACCTGCCAAGGAGATAACATACAATTGATATGCATGATACAATGTCATACAGCACTGACACGCATCAGGGTCATGGGGAGGCTCACGCTTATCATTCACATCGCTTTTACGCACAGAAACACACGCACCCACACACTTGCATGCACAGCTTGGAGTTGCAGGATGGCGTATTTACAATTCGGGTCACACAGGCAAAGATAAATACACAAACAGGCCACTACAGGTCACTGGTGCCACTGACTGCACTACACAACACACGTTTGCAAACACACACATGCACAGACACACACACACACACACACACACACGTTGTGAGGTCAAATAATCCCTTACATTGTTTGTAATGCTGAACACAGTTATAGATTAACATTGCACAAACACACACACGACAGACACTCAGTGATACACACTTGTGTGCATATGGACGTGTGGAAACATTCGAAACATATGATCCTGCAATATGTTGAAATAATTGTATGAGTAGATAAATACCTACAATTATATGCGTTTTAATTACAAAAGTCAATTCCATTGAAGTTGGGAAAAAGTTTAAAATGTCAGTAAAATTAGAATAGAATGACTTGCAAACCTTTTCTAACCCATATTTAAATGAATACACCACAAAGACAAGATTATCCATGTTCAAACTCATAAACTTTATTTCCATAAGCAAATAATGATAAACTTAGAATTTTATAATTGCAACAAGTGCCAAAGTAGTTGGGAAAGGGGCTTCTTCACCATTGTGTTACATCACCTTTCCTTTTAATAACACTCAATAAACGTTTAGGAAGTGAGGAGACTAGTTGTTGAATCGTTGATAGTGGAATCCTTTCCCATTCTTGCTTTATGTACAGCTTCAGCTGTTCAACAGTCCGGGGTCTCCTTTGTCTTATTCTGCGCTTTATAATGCGCCACACATTTTCAATGGGAGACAGGTCAGGACTGCAGGCAGGCCAGTCAAGCACCCGCACCCTCTTACTACGAAGCCACGCTGTCGTGAGACGTGCAGTGTGTGGCTTGGCATTATCCTGCTGGAAGAAGCAAGGGCGCCCATGGTAAAGATTCTGTTTGGATGGCAACATACTTTGTTCCAAAACCTGAATGTACTTTTCTGCATTAATGGTGCCTTCACAGATGTGCAGGTTACCCATTCCTTGGCCACTCATGCACCCCCATACCATCACAGATGCTGGCTTTTGCACTTTGCGTGCATAACAGTCTGGGTGGTTCTGTTCTTCTTTGGACCGGAGGACACGACGTCCACAATTTCCAAACACAATTTGGAAAACTGACTCATCAGACCACAGAACACTTTTCCACTTTGTATCAGTCCATTTTAGATGGGCTCGGGCCCAGAGAACCCTGCGGCGTTTCTGGATGTTGTTGATGAATGGCTTACGCTTTGCAACATAAAGTTTTAACCCACACTTACGGATATAGCGTCGAACTGTATTGACTGACAGTGGTTTTCCAAAGTGTTCCTGAGCCCATGTGGTGATGTCCTTTACACATTGATGTCGGTTCTTAATGCAGTACCGCTTGAGGGCTCGGAGGTCACGGGCATTCAATAATGGTTTACGGCCATGCCGTTTACGCACAGTGATTTCTCCAGATTCCCTGAACCTTTTCACAATATTATGGACTGTAGATGATGATATCCCTAAATTCCTTGCAATTGTACTTTGAGGAATGTTGTTTTTAAACTGTTCAACAATTTGCTCACGCAGTTGTTCACAAAGAGGTGAACCTCGCCCCATCCTTGCATGTGAATGACTTAGCTTGTTCGGGTCTCCCTTTTTTATACCCAGTAACAACTCTCACCTGTTGCTAATTCATCTGTTCACCTGCAAATAGTTGGTTGATTTCCATTCATCCACTTTCTGAGTAGTTATTGACACCTGTCCCAACTATTTTGGCACGTGTTGCTGTCATCAAATTACAGAGTTGATGATTTTCTCCCAAAACAATAAAGTTTATGAGTGAAGACAATAAATATGTTGTCTTTGCTGTGCATTCATTTAAATATGGGTTGAAAAGAATTTGCAATTTACTTGGATCAATTTTTATTTGCAATTAACACACTTTCCCAACTTCATTGGAATTGAGTTTTGTAAATCACAAAGTACCTAAATATATAATACACATGCATTGTATTCATTTATATATGCATTTTGTCATTTTTTTGTTGCTTAATTATTTCGGTATTTATTTTGTCAAACATTTTGTCATGTATTTTGTCGTGTATCTTTTAAATTATTGTGTGCATTTGGGTGATTATTTTGCTGCAAAAAAATGTCATTCAAATGAGGGGGTGGCTAAAACTGGCTGGGCTTTACATCTACTTGTTGTTTGTATAGTAGCCGATTTGTTCACCACCAATCAACCCAAAAAAACACTGAAATAAATACAAATGACAACGTACACAACAATATGCTTCATAAAATGTCAAATTACTTGGTAATATAAATACTAAAATTTAAAAATACAAATGCTGAGGTCTTTACATATTAGAATAAAATAGAATAGAATAGAAGAATATGTTTATTATCATTGTTACAAAATAGGTTGAACATATTGTTACACGTTTGACTGTAAAGATAAAATATTGAATAGGTAAAATAGAAAAGATAAAAATAATTTGGATTTATATGAACACAAAGTATTTACACAAGAAAGTGTGGGCATGTGAAAGCAGAAGATATTTACATTGGGTGTTAACTTACAGGGGATCGTAATATTGTTTGATCAGTGATAATTGGACTGGCTGCGGACGTGAAGAACTCCCCCAGTTTGGCCAGCCCTCTCACTTGAATAACATTTTGTTTTGACAAAACACATAAATAAATACTTGACAAAATAAAATAAGTGACAACTTTAAATGACAAATTAGACAGGAACATGCTCCATAAAATAGACGACAAAATACTCAACAAAAAAACACAACAAAATACGCATCAAAATATACGACAAATTACACAACAAAATGCATGACCAAATGTGAAACAAATGACAAAATATACAACAAATTAACAAAATGAATGACAAATAAATATATATATAAGAATGCATTGCATTTATGTCAGGTATAACATGATTTATTAATGTATTCATTTATTTATATGACATATTTTTTAAGGTATTTATTTATTAATCAATTTACTTCTACATATTGCCCAATTGGTCGTGTATATAAACACACATCCATAGATTAAAACACAAGTGGACGTTTAAGAATGGACTTATCCGTATGCACGCCAGAAGGCAAATTGCGCATACACATGCACAAACACTCACAAACACACTTCCTCGGGGAAAACGAGAAATGAGATCTCGCTGACCTTCTGATTTGCCGCCCGACTTTCCAGTCAGTAAACTCTTTCATGGCCTCCAGCATCGGATTGGCCCAGCCGCTGCCGGTGGGGCGGGGCCAAAGCCTCACGGCTTCGTCGACTGCAAAGTGACGCGCCATAGGACGTCGCATCACATCATTCACATTTCCCGGCTTAGGCGACACCGTGATGTGTGTGTCTGCATGCGTGTGTTCATTTGTGTGTGTGTGTGTGTTGTGTGTCCAGAGGGTGGATGTTGTTCTGCTCCAGTTGTGTCACTCTCGCAGACACCAGCCCTGTCCTCCACGGTCCACTTCCCGTCCATTTCCTGGTGTCCTTTGACCCCTGCCGGCTGACTTGAGACTTCCCGGGGGTTTGAGCGAGCATGTAATGAAGCGTAACGAGTCACTCGGACGAATTTGCTTCTCCTCGGATTTCAAACGCTCTTTCTGCGACGTGTCGCAATAGTAAGTGCTCAATGACAGAGGGCGTAGTGCCACTGTTAGGTTTGAAGCTTAGTAGGCACTCAAAGTAAGGAGAAAAGACATGGATTTAAAACTTGCAAAGAGGACAGTACAAGATAAGGCTTCAGATAAGGCTTCCCCATTTTGATACTCTCCACTGAGCCTCCTCTTTTCATTTAATTAGCCCCAAGGAGTGTGGTAATCAAAGACCATCAATATGATTGGACAGCAATTATGTAATAGTTAAAGCATAATAGTCTCAAAATAGGGAAATATCCTTTTTATTTAGACCAGCCACACATCACGCAAAAACACATTTGTTTAGTGAGTCATTTAATCTTTGTTATTCTTATTCTGTCAGACAACAAAAATGTTAATAATTCCTTTTTTTCTCTGATACAAACGGGGGAATGATGAGTAAAAAACGTTTTTCTGTTCTTACTTTTCGGCACTTGCAAATAAGTTTACTGAGAATGCCAGGATTGTTTGTTATTTTGCCAATAAATATTGCACTCGGTTGTTCATTATTTTTGACTGTTATTTCCCAGTTTTTCATTAGATAGACTGTTAAGCGCTTTTTGCTTTGGCATTCTTTATCTGATTGTTTGGTAGAGTATTTTCCTGTTTTTGCAAGTTCCAGGTCAATTATTTTCCTATTTCCATTGTCTACTAAACTATAGACTTAACAATGCACATTTTTTATCAGACAGAACTCAACCAGTTGGCGTCAATTTCGGATTTTGATCAGAAAGGTGATTTTCTCACTTCTACCCCTAAAAGTGCATCAAATTCACACACAACATCTGAAGATGAAATATCAATCTTATGAGCAATCTATCAATTAATGATTGTTTGCGTCTCACTGGGTGTTTGAAATGCAGTTCTCATTTACTGTCTTCGCAGAAAAGGCGGAAATGTCTTTTTCCAGTAAGTTGCATATTTGTGTGAAAGGTTGATTCACACTGATATTTGACATCCACTTGCTCATATTTCAAATACAGGATACCATTAGAGGCATAACTTTGTTTGCAAAAAGATATGCGTTGCTTATTGTTGTGTATGTAGTAGGGTTGTAGTTGGATTCAGAGACAGGCACGGACGGTACATTCATAGAGTGTTTACTTAACTTCTTCTTCGGTAGTTCTCAAGCACAAGTACAAGGCTGCGCATTAGTATACAGCGACACCGCAGGAAGGGGAGTGTATTACACGACACCACACTTATGACCTCCAAAGTTAAAAGTGGTACCAAAATAAATGACAACACAGTAGAAAACTGAGACAGCTGTGTGACATTGAAGAAAAAGGAAAATGGAAGCCATTTTTAATCTAGTGAGTGGCGTAAAGTTTAAATATGTGACTTGCATCTGCCACCAAAACTAAAAAGGCCAGAATCAGGCCCAATACCCTTGGATTCCCTTTCACCCATACCTTTTGTCTTATTTTTCTCCTCTTCTTTCCACTTTGTTGGTGAGGGCAAGTAAATGATTCATCTAGGAATTGAGAAGACACTATCTTGATTACCACGTCATCAGTATGAGCAATATGAGTATTTAATTAATTATAGGCATGTGTTTTTTATCACCCAAATCTTAAAGACAGTAACCTTGAAATGTATTACAAAGTGTTATGTTTAATTCTTATGTTTGTTTTGCACAATAAATATTAGTAGTGCATTTCAATTGTTTTGTTTCATTCTCGTTTTCCCTGGCAACCTTCTTTCACTTTTGTCTCTGTGCCTTTTTTCTTGCCTCACACCTCCCTCTCTATAAATCTAACTCCCATAACAAAACATAAACACATATAGAGTCAAATAGCCTTTGAACACTAAAGGTCTGCAACCTTCCCTGATCTGAAACCTAGATGAGGGGAAGGAAAAACTAAAAAAAAAATACTACTAAAAAAAAAAACTCATAATGAGAAAAACGAAGAAACCTAAAGAAAGGGCTGCACATGCAATCGCCACGATCATGCTTCTCCCTCAAGGACATTTAGACTAGGGTATGAGGTCAACATAACTCGTAAGATATGCAATACAATTGTCTATAGAATCGATTTAAACACTGAGGTTGCAGATCGGATCTCAGAGAGCGGAGCATTCTTCAGCAATGTGGCCCAAATGGAGAACCCTCCCAAACCTGTGGTTTTCTTCTTGGCTCTTGGAATCACTTGTCGACCAACATTTTCTTAGCAAAGGTAGAGGTATCTTTCAATGTATTCCAGCTCGTCAGTAATGCCAAGGGGGCATCCCTACGGAAAAGCTATGGGCTTCTGAAATTTATTTTTGAAAGGAAGCCTAAGTCTCTCACTCTTCTTGCTCTCTCTTTGCTTTGCAAAGGAATGGTTACAGCCTCGGTCTCCTTGTGAACTCACATTGCTAGAGTAAGGAGCAGAATGGAGGTCAAGGGGAGTAATGGGATTGAACCTAAATCTCATTACTTTTGGCTTTTACACTGACACAGACACACCCACAAAAAAAAAGACATGTAAAGCTTTTGATTAAGCAGGGGAGTTGGAGGTAGCGAGTGAAAAGTTGACGCGGGGTCGTGAAGTCTCCATCGTGGCTTTTGTCACGGTGACGCTGTTCCAAGCTTTTGCGTGAAAGGGGGCCACTCAATATTTAAAACGAGCTGCAGGAAATGTGTGCGGCGCGGGCGGGAGCGTGTTTGATTCATTATTCAGCCGCCTCGCGCCTTTTCTCCTGCTCGCTCTCGTGCTGCGTGAGCGAGATAACAGTTCGGCTTCACGCCGTAATTCTTGTGCATCACAGATTACAAAAAAAAAACTGAAATAAAACTACTCTGCTGAATTCTGTGAGGGAAAAACTGAGTCAAGATCTCCTTTTTTTTGTTTGTCTTTGTTTTAATCTTCAACATTTAATGCGAGACGATTCACCCAGCGGGATGAAGAAGACAACCGGATGGCCGTAACCTTCCTTTTCCTCCCCCGCCGCCGCGTAAATCAACGGTTAAAGAAATTTCCCGCCGGCTTCCTGGAAGTTCGTCAAAACCGTTATGGGGAAGCGAAAACCTCCCAAACATGACGTGAATAAATTCCGCTCGTTTGTCTCATTCACTATGCAAATGAGGCTTTTCCTACGCCTCTCGGCCGAGTGCCTCGTTTTGCGCCCGGCTGGGATCATGCACAAAGGAAAGACGATAAAAGCCGCAGTGCGAGGGCGCCAGGGAGATCGGGCTGAGAATGGTGCCATGAAAGAATGGTAAAGACTTTGATGGAGATGATGGGGATTTTCCTCGTCTCTTGCATGGCGTGAAATGTACCTTAGGCTTGGTCATAACACACAAGCGTGCGCATGGGTGAAGGCCACGAATCAAATTTCACACCTTGCTTTTGGACTTGCCCCTCGCACAAATACGCAAACTCCAGCGTTTACACTCTCACCCACACACTCTATCACAGACACCTCTTTACAGATAGCTCAAACTTAAAGGTTCGTGGACACATCTGTCAAAATGTAGTATTTACTTTTTTAAAACCTCACGCAAAAACAAGCGCACTATCATGGACACTCTCCCTGAACTCAAACATATGCACACACTCTCTCTGGAAATAAACATTCAGTTTCTTACACACATTCACTGTATTCTCAGCTACACATTCTGACACACGGTAAAACTTAAAGATGCAGACTTTCTTTCACAACAAACAAGTACAGTTCTTCTTTTAATGACTCATGGGCGCGGTCATGTATTCTCACACAATCAAGTCGCCAGTTTGTTCCCTGGAGCCGTCACCACCATAAACGAGATCACACGACTGTGAAAATGTATGACATGGGTATTCATATATTTTTTAACGTCTTATTTGGAAGTTGTGTTGCTGGTAAATGTATTGCATTATTTTTCACTGCACTATTAGTAAGGATCCCCTTATAACAAGGTTCATATGGGTGCTTGAAATGATTGAAAATGCTTGAATTTTAATGATGTGTTATCAATGAATACAAAAATGAGTTTTTGGGGAAGCGGTTGTAAATGTGCGAAATTGTTGCCACGGTTCTCAACATGTCTGCAAAAAAAGATGCCGACACTGCTCTCCAGTGGCTTAGTTTTGCATGGCATTTCTTTTTTCCTTATGATTAACTGCGGCTGTTGTTATTTTGCATGGCATTGGCCTATAAAGTGTCATCGCCCCCTATGGGTCACGTTCAAGAAGACATGTGCTTGCTACACTTAAACACGGCACTATGAAATGTGTATAAGTGCAAGGATTAAATATCACGTATGGACATGTTATACACATAGGCATATTATGGGCCTTGAAAAAAAGTATCGTTTTTAAGTGGTAAATTGTAATGGCAGGTACTTCCTGCAACTGAGACTGTAAACTACACAAAACCCAGCATCTATAAGATGATAAATTTGTCTCTGAAACAAAATAAAAAGCATATGTCTCGATAGATGCAGACGTAACATTACAATTCACATAATTAAATCTGATATCTATATGTGGTTCTGCAAAATACATGATTTATGATAATTAAATTCACTTTTTTCGTCACTCATCACAAACACAAGCATTCTCACATGTTACATATTATCCAAAATTCACACTATGTCACCACTACACACACATATCCAACACATACTATTTTGCTATTAATAAAAACTACATCCAAGCACATACTTGGACACACTCCGTAAAAGGTTGGTTGCTGTATCGTGCCTTTGTGCGCTTCTTCTGAGAGTAGATAAAGTTTGAACTTGTTATCCGGTACTCGTCTGCAGCGGCCTTCTCCTGTCGGCGTGAAATGAAGCTAAAGGACGACACCATGTGATTGCATAACAACACCGTTTGGCCGCATGGTTGCCTCAGGGTCTGAGCACATGCCAAAATGTGGACACTTTGCTATTAAAGCATGTGCTAGAGCCGGAAAGCACAATTTTACATCTGTCTTTTTAACTCCTTTGATTTTCTTTTTTTTCTTGTTGTCGATTGTTGGCTTCTTTGGTGAAAACCTTGTTTAGGGGTTTTTACTTTCTTTCGATCATTTCCTGTGAGAGGGAAGGTTTAATTTCCCAGTTCCAGTGCGACTGGAGGAACGTTTCCCACCCAAGTCAAGTCAAGTCATGTTTATTTGTATAGCCCTTAATCACAAAGAGTCTCAAAGGGCTGCACAGATCAAATACTATTGTAAACTACAAACTATTATGACACCATCCCAGCATCTAAAACCTACATGATAAGATGACACAAAATAATATTCTAGAAAATTATTGGCAAACTAAATTAATCACCTCTACATTGATAAACCAAAAGGTGAGAAGCTTAGCCAGTTTGACGAGCCCCTTCATTTGAAAAACATTTTATTGTGACACAATACATGACAAAATACGAGACATAATAACCGCCAAACTACAGGAGATTTCTAAATTTGTTGTGACAAAACACGAGAAATAATAACTGGCCAAAAACAGAATAAATACAGAAATAAATTAGTTCAAAAATAAATGGCAAAATACAACGTTTATGAATACATACCATCTATGTCGGATATTCAAGTAATACATAATTATTTCTGTGTTCATTCATTTAAATGCCTTGTGTTTGTATTTCTATATGTATTCATAAATACACATGGTAGGATTAGTCTTCCATTTTACATATTCTTCCAAAATAGTGATATCACATGTTTTGACATCGCATAGAACACATAGTTTTGCATCCTGCTTTAACGTGGACAATTTCCTTTGCAGTCACGGGTTAAGTTTTCCTATGCGCCCCATTTACATTAACGTTTTCACTTGCTAGTTACTTCTTTCTTTTCACTTGCTAGTTACTTTTTTCTTTTCACTTGCTGCCTGTCAGGGAGTTTTTGGCAGTGCCCCATTAATGAGTCCCTCGGTCCCTGTGGCCCCACCCACTCACGCCTGCTCCCAAATGCATCCTGGAAGATTTTGCCGCCGCGGGCGCACGAGCTGCACATTTATTCACTTTTGTTGGATAATTGAATTTTCCTGTCATAGTTGGACTGGACCACTGGGATGCAAAGTGCCCTTCCTCCTCCTCCTCCTACTGCTCATCCTCATTCGTTCGCCATCTTCTATTAATAATCGACGTCATCGTTGTCAGCTCACAGCTAATTTTGTAGCGCGTTAGATGAGAGATGATCTCCTTTTCTGTTGATGTTATTTACATTCAGGTGGCATTCTGACGGTGAATGACTGGTTTGAAAGTTTAAAAGGGATGGGGTCACTTATTTGCAGCTCAAGGGGCACATCCTGTTTTGACGTGAGTCTTAACACCAGCAGGGCTTTATTCTACGATGCAATGACAGCTTCTGCACAATATGTACCCTTACATCATGGGGCAGGTATCAGCCACACGATTTTTGGATGAGTTAAAAGTGACTTTAAAATTGAAAATAGGAAAAATGTTCCCTGCTGTTTTGATACAAGAGAAACAACGCCTATCGTGCACCATCAAAACTGCTCAAGTGTGTTGATGACTGAAAACTCTCCAAAGGAGCAAAAACTACAACAATAGCATACATGTTTAAGAGAATAATGTGTAATTCTATTTTTTTTTTTCTTTTATTGTATTTTTTTTTGTCTGGGACTGTTGTTTGGTATTAAAGATATACATACCCATGATAGTCGTTCACACAATATTGCACCATCACTCAATTTTATCCGTTGAGATGTGTCACACTGTTTGTTCTAAAATACAAAATGTTTGTTTGACACTGCAGAAATAGAGATAGACACTAAAAATCACAGCTTCTCTTTGGTCCTTGGAGTCACCTTTGTTTTCAGTTATCCATCCGTTTTCTGCACTGTTCTTCACCAGGGTCACATAGTTTTTTGGACCCCATCCTATCTGACATTGGGGAGGGGCAAGGGACAGCCTGGCCTGATTGCAACGCACACATGGACATTCAACCATTCACACACAATTCTTACCTAGGGACAATTTGGAGTCACCAATCAACCCGCCGTGCATGTTTTTGGATCTTTGGAGAAAACTGGGGTGGCCAGAAAATAACCATGCAGGCACAGGGAGTACATGCACACTTGTTGCCACCCGTTTTTTTCAGAAAAAGGGAAATGAGCTCGAATTAAATTAAAATTAAAACAAAAATACATGTTGAAATTGCAGCTGATAAATGAGAAACATCTGCATGTATGCTTGTGTCTATTTATGTTGACGATTTTAAGATCGCAGAGAGTTAGGCATTGGACTGTTGTGTCAGGAGAAAAACATAGATTTAAAATGAGAGAAATACTAATTACTTCATGGGAAAGTTGAATAAGAATAATTTCTCCTCCAATTACCCCAAAAAGCTACAAAACAATGAACATTGTCAGCTCCTTTATAAATGCCACTCCCTTACGTTGCCCGCAATTGCCATTTACCCTTACGGTTGCTGCTACATACACAACCAGTCCTTGGATCTTGCGAGAGTTTGTTTTTTGAGGGTGTAGGACGACTTTTGCTTTTGCATCATGTGACAAGAAGTGGAGGGAATCCAATTACACGCCCAATAACAAAAACACAAATCCACCAAAGTAAATCTCCGTTCTTTGAAAATGTCTGTTTTCAGATATTAGTCCTAACTTATTTTCCAACTTAATAAACATCAAACAAAGGCGAACAGCTATCAGTGCACTTACTGTATCTTCCCCTAATTGACCTCTTGGCTCAGTCCATCTGCACACATATACTGTGTGGTATCCAGGTATCCGAGTGTCCAAAAACCCTAAATGTCATCACTGTCCAGCCTGTCTAACCGTTTGCCCCATAGCGACAGCTTCTCTTTATTGTTATGTGCATAGGTCCAACAACTTGAAATTAACCTTATCCCTGCACTGATGGTCTCTAAATTGAAATGCAGGAGGTCTTTAGACTTAATCAGCCAAGTTGACTATGATCCAGACATAAAAAACATCCACCTGCAATAATATCTGACCCAACATGTTGGATCCTGATAAGGTAACTACTTGCATTATGACCAAAATGGAAGTCAAATAGAAGTAAACTTACACTTAGAACTTTCCAAGTTTTTAAAAAGTTGATTATACTCTTTTTTTGTGCCGGATTTTAAAACACTTTTTTTCAAACTAAGTATAACTCTCAAAAGTACCCCTGCATAGGCGCCTGTTCGAAAATACATGTACTCTCAAATTGTAATGTTTTTTTTGCTCTACACCAAAGATAATTTCAATACTTGCCAAATTTTATGCAGGACAGGATCCTCGCTTCTCATGTGGGAGGTGTGCTGGCATATAGCCTTTCATGCCCACCCGCGCAAACCACATTGACATCAATTTTGATGCATCAACCATTTAGTGTGTTTGGAGCACTTTTTCCACTCAAAAACATGCCTTTGAAGTATACTGAGAAGTCCACATGGTTGAGAGTGAATGAGTGGTACTCCACGTGCTTACATATTGGCTGGCGACCAGTCCATGGTACATGCCCCGAGCGCCTGGATCAACCCCCGCCTTCACAGAGATGACGAGCGATTGCAGCACAAGCCTCGCTAGTCAAGAAGCAAGTTTATTGAATGCTGGTTTGTGCATTCTAAATAAATATAAAGCTTCTTGTAGCATTGAATACCTCTTACACACTCACATGCACGCACAAATGCTTATACAAGTACACAATCTTGGCACTAGTCAAATATTTATGCAGCGGAGAAGCTGCAACGGCATTATTGCACTTGAAGATGCTCCAGGCGTCTTCTGTCCGATTCTTTCACAAGCACTAAACTACAAAATGCTACAAAACCCGAGCATCAAACACCCGAGCATGCACACGCACATCCTTGTACAAGACCATCTGAATTTCACACAGCCAGATTTACCGTTCTGTGCAAACCAGGACAAAGCACAAAGGCCCCAGACCGTGACATTTTTTTTTATTTCTTAGGCTCTATTAGAAGCATAGCAGCGGCATGAGTGTGTATGAGTGTGTGCGTACAAAAAAGGAAACAGTTGAGAGGAACAGAGTTGTGGCGCTTAAAAACAATAATCTTTTTTCACCATTTTTTCACTCTGAGAATCTTTCACAAAGCTCAATATTCCTCTTACTGTACCTATGCAAGTGACAAAGGTAATTCAAAGGCATTTGTAAGGGGACGGAAATATGACAAAATTATTCATTTTTAACGCTTGCAAAAAAACGTTTCTTCACTCTCTGGTTTCTGTTCTGTATGAAATGTATTAAACGGGAAACCAACTTCATTCAAATAAACACACACTAAATTCATACAATATGTTGTCCTACAAGTTGTAGGATATTTTAGCAATGTATGTAAGGGTGGTTTTTTTAGGAATTTTTAAATATTCCGCATTTTCATTCCCGTCTCTAAATTATTCAATGCCATTTAGCTGCAAAATTGACGTATATTTAATTTACCTTCAAAGGTGACAAATGACAGGACACACCCACATGTTGACAACCCCTTCTTTTTTTTTACTTTCCTTCAACGTCCTATCCTCTTGACATTACCTAATATGTGATTAAATGTGTGCTCAAGTTTTTGATAAGTAAAACTGTAAAGTGAAATAATAAACTTTGTGACACGCCGTAAGGAGCCGGTGAGGGGTACCTTAAAAACAACTTACAGCATCAATAGGACATTTTAAAAAGATACATTTTTGAAGCCAAGAGCTTCTTTTCTTTTACTGATTGCCTCTAAGGGTAACCAGTGTGAATATAAATTTCTAAAAGACCAACTGACTATGTTGTTGTCATTTCATTTAGACATTATAATGTTTATAAATAGAACTAGAATGGGCTTAGTCAACCTCTAAAACACAATACTAGAAATAACATTTACTAAAAAAGCACAATGAACCATCACTAGAGAGCTATTTTCAGAACATATCAGCGGGCTACTCATATGTTCTTAATGGGTAACTTGTTCCCATGGGCACCAGGTCTGAGACCCTGGGCTAGAGGCATTTAACTAATAAATATATTCAAAATCAAATGTTTTTAATTCTATTGGCACATCCTGGACCATGCTATGATTATCATTCTTTAAGTGTATTCAATAGCAATAGCGATCTATTCTAACAAACAAACTGTATACAACTAATTAACAGTATATAAATGTCATAGTAATGATAGATGAGATTAAATCCTAGTTAGTTCCAATTATTGTACATTAGTTAAGCATAATCATTTTAACAGAGTCCCCCAATTATTTAATACAAAATAAACACAACAAGCAAAAGTATAACACATTTACAAAATAATGGATTTTCTGGACCACTTACATTTGCTTGGAGTTCCAAAGCAAATTGAAAAGCAATCCATTGAAAGCAAGTATCAGAAAACCTAAATCACGCCGATCTGTTTTTGAATGAACTACAAAACATCTATCTGCCATAATGTTAAACTCCAAACACGCTAGAAATGCAAAACCGTTTCAGCACCACGGCCAGCTCTCTGCATCGCACTCTCTTAAACTGTCCATTGCGAGCCATTTACTCACACTAGTTCTTGTTGTTATGTTTTTATTTTTAGTTTACACACTAATTATATCATATTAAATATGTTGCTACAGGTAATTTCAACGAATGCAAGAAGAAAAGAAAACATTTCACATCAGATTACACATAAAAACAAAACAAAAGAAACCCAGCAAAAATACAAACGTAGAGGGACAGTGAGGGTAGACTGATTTCTGATTTGATAGGGCAGTGGGGCCGCTTGTTTGGAAAGGTAATGGCAGAGGGGTCATAATTGTTCTGTATTTGTTCTCTAACAATACAGTGAAGAAGTATTGGTGTCGTTTGTGAGTGGTATCCAGGACTATTGAGTTTGCCAGTTGGATGATGGACGTGTTATTTAAGCTTCAGAGGTTGGGTGTCGGAAGACCAATGATTTTAGATGCTGTGTATGTCATATGTGTGAGTTCGGTCCGTTTCACTACGGATTGAATAGTGATGTTGATACCAAATACATCGATCAAAATGATCAAATCATTTGGTTGCGATTATTTCTCCTCCTCTGCATTTGTCCAACATTTCACACAGGAAGTAGTTTAAGCGCAAAGTGGCTGCCCCTCAGTGAGCATCAAGAAATACATGAATAAAAAAGAATAATGTGTGAGTGAGCTTTTGGAAGATTCAGCAGCTTCCAGCTTACACACTGGAGGCCATGAATTTCAATTGACATCAAGCAGACCAGCGTCATTTGCTCCTTTTCCAACAATATGGAACCCAAGGCAACTGAGACACGCCAAACTCCATCTTCACGGGCACTGGTCTTATTAGAGAATGATGTCATGTCAAGCATTGCGTGGTGAGGGAAAGATTGGCCATGAATATACGCTTCAGTTTTTTCTTTTTTTAAATGACCTTATATTCATTTTTTTACACTTATCTCCGATCATTACTTCTGTTCCCCCCGATCATTATTTTATATATATATATATATATATATATATATATATATATATATATATATATATATATATATATATATATATATATATATATATATATATATATATATATATATATATATATATATATATATATATATATATATATATATATATATATATATATATATATATATATATATATATATATATAGACTTCCTGTGCGAAGTTTGTATGTTCTCCCCGTGCTTGCGTGGGTTTCCTCCGGGCACTCCGGTATCCTCCCACATTCCAAAAAAACATACATTTCAGGTGAATTGGCCGGTCCAAATTGTCCCTAGGTGTGAATGAGCGAGTGAGTTGTCTGTCCCCGTGTGCCCTGCAATTGGCTGGCAACCAGTTCAGGGTGTCCCCTGCCCACTGCCCGGAGATGGCTGGGATGGGCTCCAGCCCCCCCGCGACCCTAATGAGGATAAGCGGTACGGCTAATGAGATGAGATATATATATATATATATATATATATATATATATATATATATATATATATATATATATATATATATATATATATATATATATATATATTTATATAAATTGTTACTGACTAACAATTTTTGGGCACAAGCCTTAGGGATCATAAGCCCTGCCATTAAGTCTATATTCCTTATGTTAATCTACTCATGGTTCCATGTTTTTGTGGCACACCCCTAAATCTAGTTTTGTCATTCCTCTCAGGTTTTGAGAATGCAGTTGATTTATAAGTAGATACAGCTCTTCCTCTTGAATCAGTGTTTCCTATGCATCTCGTTCAAAATGCTCGTATACAAAATGTCTACAATAATTTAATGCTACAAGCAGGCTAAAAAAATGTTAATGTCCGAAAACAGACAGAGCTGGCAGAAAGAATGTCAGCACATGCACACGACTGCACACCCAAAAAAACTTTTAAAAATTATTTTCCATCCAAGTTTCTATGCATTCCAGTTTTAATATTGTGCAACCCTTTTGGGAACCATCGTTATATATGAAGTTGATTAAATTATGTTTGTTGTTGTTGTGGTCAGAGAAACCAGCCTCATATGCACTCTGTGTTTTGTGCTCTCATCCCCAGACCTGAGGCCCCTGCCGGACGTAGCCATGACGGGGACATGTACTCGCGAGTGCTCTGAGTTTGGCCACTCAGACTCATGCTGGATGCCCGGCCAGCCCTTGCCCAACCGTAAGGAGTCCAAGGGTGTCGCCATCCCCCCCAAGCTGTCCACCTTCGTGCCTTACCAGGAGATGGAGACAGCTCACGATCCACCCCCGCCACCGCAGATGGCCAATGGCAGCCCCAAGCCGGTTCCTGTTCCTGTGGAGGAGCACAGCGGGGGCCGGGTGGCTAACATGCGCTTTATGACGCCCTATAGCAGTGCCTATCCCCTGGCAGCCGCCGGTCAGACCCCTGCCAAAGACTGTGGCCGAGAGGAGATCCCTCTCAGCCAGGCAGTGGAATTCCACTCAGCCGGCAACCCCGCCAGCCACACCTCCAAGAGGGAGATTTACCTGTGAAGTTTCCTTCTTGGCACTGCTCCAAGAACACTTCCTATATTATTATTGGCCCCAAACATCTCGTCTTAAGAGCCAAACAAGGCAGTATCATCCAAGACCACTTGCTGACCCCTGTTCTCCTAAAACGTTAATGCCCAAACCTCCCCCATTCCCTGCCCCAGCTGCCTTTCTGACACGACCTCCCTCCTATAAAGGTGGACCTTTCCTGCTACTGAAAACCTCGACAATTTTAGAACAACTTATGTTCTAAAACAGGGGTATAAAACTTAACCTAGCTCAGGGGCCACATGGTAGAAAAATCACTCATTCAGGGTACAGCGTCGTGAATAAATAAAATGAATCGAAAATTGCCTGTGGCTCATTTATATCCCGTGCTTTTCTCAGCACTGTCTCACTGGGTGGGTTAAATTGGTTGAAAGGCACAAAACAATAAACAATATCCCCTTAGAAACTAACTTAGAAGCAAACTTGTTTGCAGTGCACCCACGTTCATGTCTAAAGTTGTACATATGTTTAACACCCCTGTTCTAAAACATTTAATTATTGCAACCAAAGTCCTAACCACTGCCTCTGGACCTACCTATCTGACTCAGCCGACCCCTTCAGCACCACTATTACACATTTTTCCATATCAGCTTGTGCCTGGCTGTGCCACCCATGTTCAGTCGTCTCTTCGCCCAATTGCTATAGGCCCGCCCAACTGGCTTTGTGCCAGCCAATCAGCTGTAAATGAGGAAATGGAAGGAATGTAAACTACAAGTAACCTGTTTTGTTTTCATTTTCAGTGTAGGCCCTCAACCCCTTTCACCTCCCTGAATGGCCTTTTGCAGTATTTCAATTCCCCATTGACTTTGAACGTCTTTGTTTGGATTTTCCTGCAACCGTCCAAGAAGTCAAACAACCTGGCGTGTTTCTTTTCTTTGTTCTGTTATTTTTTTTGTTACCAGGATGTTCGCTTTGTTTACACACAAGGATGGGATCTTATTTTTGGTGTCCACATGTAAATATGGCGAAGCTCATGTGACGTCACGCTGCTCGACTGATGAGTTTTGCGTGTACAGACGTTGACTGAAGTTTTTTTTTTTCTTCTTCTTCTTCCTCTTCTTCTTGTCTTGAAGTGTCACAATGCACATGCGAGGAGACACACCTGTGAGAGGTCATCTGCAAATCTATAAGGAGAGTAGAAAAAGTGTAAAAGTGAAATGACTGTCATTATTGTCATCATGGGAACTAATTTGTTGTTTATATGACATTTTGATGTTTTAGACCAATTATTTAAATAGATATTCAAGTAAAAATTAGGGAAAAAACATGCTTTTTCTTCATCCCAAGAGAAGCCACAAACAGTAAACATTGACTTAGTGACTCCAATGGTGTTTTAAAATGCTTATTTAAGACCTTTTTTGTTTTAACCATTTATCTTATTCCTGAGGGTGCATGGACAAACTATGTGTCTTTTTGGCGGGCTTTCATCATTGTTTTGTTATTGAAAATATAGTTAAAAAATATTTAAGTTTAACCCTTGTGGCATGCAGGTACATTTTTTTGTACATTTTAATGCTTTTTTTTCAATTTTCAATCACATATGGGACATTGGAAAGTAAACACCTGAAAGCTCAATTGTTCTATGGGTTGAGACATCAGGTGGATGTTCAAAATGGCATTGTGCAGTTATTTATGTTATTGCATATATGAGCCAACCACATAATATACACAAAACGTGCTATGTACATCATTTGGACAAATAATCCTCCATAATAATTCATATTTTTATACTTTTGATTACCCTGGTGTATGTCAATGCATTTCCCGGGTTTGTTGTTTTTCTCTATAGTGCCACGGAGTCAATTGTTTGCGAAGTAAATCATTGTGTTAAATGGTGGCAAAGTCCCAATCTAATCATATTAAAAATGATAATAATACTATTGATAATAATCAAAATGATCATAATCATGATAGTAATAATAATCATATCCCTATTAACAATGCCTGCAAACCACTGACTGCAGCCCCAGAGACGCTGGTATTGCATACTGTGGTGCATCACGCGAACGACAATTCTTTCGTAATGCTTTCTACCTTGTTGTAGCAAAATCAAGTGTCATGAGCTTAAATTGCATGTGTCCCTCTTGGTACAGCCAAGCACGTGTTCACCCTGCGGTGCTTTAAAGCTAAACAACTGATTGATTGGTGGGAAAGAAATGTCGTAATGATTCCCGTGGAAATTGTGAAAAATTCAAATAAAATGTGTTAGACTCTTAACTATATTGGTCAGCTATTTAAATCTGTGTGGATTGTGATCTTTTTGGCAAAATGTATCTCGGGAGCCAACTCAACCCAGCGACCATGACGTACCAACACTGACTTGGGCAGAATGGAAAGGAAAGTAATGCATTTGGTCATTGAGGGAGAGCTGAACCTGTTTTTTTTATTCATTTTTTTTACTCTGACATCTCGGAATATATACATAAAACTACATGTGTATGAATAGGTCTGATGACACTGAACATTTTAAGGGGTTGGAAGTTAAGTTATCACAGGCTCATGTCCAAAGTATGTACACTGACATTGTGTTGCCAAAAAAACCCCGCATGCCACGAGGGTGAAGGGACGTTGTGTATTATTAAGCGTCTCTTAGAGTTAAAAAAAAAAACTGAAATCATTACAGAAAACAGTTTTGATTCGACAAATTCGCAAGCAAACATAAACCATTGTATTCATATAAATATGATTTTTTTATTGTGAATTATTGCGATTTTAAATCTTAAATACCCTAAGTCAGGAAATGTGCATTTTGTTTACATAACAGTAGGCTCACTGAAAGCGGGCTAACCTGATTGTGTAGAGGTAAGATCTTAGACCTGAGCCCCACCCGAGCTTAAAATGTCATGGTTAAGGCAGGGTTACTTTCTGAAGGACCTGCACAGGAAGGGGACTGAATCCTCTGTCACAAAAAACAAAAACAAAAAAAAAAACAATGACAGGTGAATAATAAGACCTTTTTTTCAAGAAGTATTCGAGGGAATAATCAAATTTGAAAACCCGGGTTTTTGTTCGGGCTTGGTCCCTCAAATCAATTTAATTTGTTGAGCTCAGGCTGGGGTTATAGTTAAAACCCATGGTCCCGGGTCTGTCTGGATAATTTTAAGGATAGGGTTAGGGTTAGGGTTAGGGTTAGGGTTAAGGTTAGGGTTAGGGTAAGGGTTAGGGTTACCTTTGACTGTCCGCCATATTTTTGCTAAGGGTACACCAAATAATTGAAGACCTTGTTAAAGTCTGGAAAAAAAAATAAGACGCAAGCTGGTGTCATTTGGTCACTTAAAGACTTCACAGTTTGTAATGCTCCTTGTGCTTTGCAGCAATTGTTTTTGGGTCACTGCACAATACAGTGACATCTAGTGGTCAAATATCACACAGTGTCCCTTTAAAGGGGCTTTAATTTTCATTATTGCAGTTAAAGCCAGTTAAGTTTTTATCCATATCCCTGCTCCCAACCAAGTAGATTGAGTTGGATGATTATCTTTACAGTTGCGTGAATTCTATTGAAAGAGATGTTTGATTTTGCCACACTTGTGCCTTACTGCTCCTTTTTGTATTTACCCTCTGCTCGACCGTTGAGGATCAGGTCATAATTGTTTTCCTGTCGGAGCCAGCCGGGCAACGGCCGTGGTTTTCTTAGTGCGGCAAAGACGGAGGATGAAAGTTCAGCTTCCTCTTTGCCACCAATTAACTTGCACTGACCCACAATGGCCTTTGCTGGCCTTTGTTGCTTTTGAGTGTGTTATTGAGAGCGCAAACTTCAAATGCAGGCTCACAATATATTTGAGTTTTAATTTGAAACTTTTGAACCCTGAAGAGGAGGAAAAACATTTGCTTTCCCCACTTTTGGTTATTTGGAGCTAGACAACAGAAATGGCCTATCCTCCTGATACATTTATGTTTAGTAGTCACTCAAACTAAGGAGGGGAGATGTTTTCAACTTCCAACGAGAATAGGAGAGGCCTGTAAAATGAGAGAGATGTTTTAAGACAATGGTTCTCAAATGGACTGACTTGAGGACCCACAATTCTACCTTGATGATAAGATGCAACCCACAAATCAAGAAAAAACAAATACAAACGGCCACTTTGCAAATGAATCAAATGAAAGGATTGTGCAGTTTAAGCCAGAGATAGTGTAGTATAGTCATTTTTTCCCTCAAACAAAATGACCAGCAAACTGACTTTAAGTACCGTATATACTCACATACAAGCATTTAAGTAAAACCCAAAATATGCTTTGAAATAGCCACATAGTAAAATAAGTCTGTACCCAAAATATTAAATATAAATATGTTCTAAACCAAGATAATTACTCAATTTTGTAGACAATATTGATCATTATACTGGTAAAAATGCTAGAAATACCATGTTTTTAAACTTTTTACTGTACTTTCAAGCAAGGTCTCTATGGCAGACACTCATACATTATTTTCATATTTCACAAACATTTCCTTCTTTCATTCAATCATTGTTCTCAAGTTTTTCCTCGTTTCCTTTCCTTTATCACTAACTTTCTTGAAAAAGGAAATACATCAAGCAAAATTACCATCAACAAACAAGGGTTCACAAACAAAACGTCAAACAAAACAAAAATAAATAAATGAATAACAACAATAAAAAAATTCCAGTCCATAAAACCAGGGCGCGGCTGAAGGGACCTTTCTCCTTCTGGTCGATAGAAGAACTAGACACAGCTGAGTGGCGTACTCCTCGCCAGTAAGATAGGAACCAGGTATGGCGAGGGCCCATTTTCTTGCTACCAAGACAGGAAACAAAATTTGCAGGATAGGGATGTGGGGGGCTTCCCCCTCGGTCCTTTGGCTGTCGGGTTATTTTTTCAATTCCACTACCATGCCAGGTTGGGTTCTCTCGGGCTTCTTTTTCACCTGCTCCTTGCATTTTCCATTACCAATTTTAGTTTCTTATTTGTCAGGTTTGATGATGTTTCTAAACTATTGTTTGGCCATTTTGTACGTTGATTTGTTCCCACTTGTTTGTTTATTATGTCGGGCCTGGTTTTGCTAAGTCAAGTCAAGTCAAGTCATTTTTATTTGTATAGCTCTTAATCACAAAGAGTCTCAAAGGGCTTCACAGGTTATTACACATGAGCAGTTTAGGTTATTCATATGCTATAGAGTAAAAGTGAGTTTTAAGCTTAGATTCAAACATTTACACTGAGGTTGCAGATCGGATCTCAGGGGGATGAGCATTCCACAACACCGGTGCCCGGATGGAGAACGCTCTCGAACCAACGGAACACTTCTTGGCTCTTGGGATCACCAGAAGACCGGCGCTCAGAAATACTAACCTTAATTATAACACCACTGCCTCAGTTCCTGCTTCCGTCACATGGGTCCATCACCCCATGACGTAACGATAAACTGCGTAAATAAATTGACTTTTTACAAAACATCACTTTCTGAAAGTAATGCTACATTTGAAAAATATGGGAATACTTTTCCATCATCAAGCCAGGGATTCATTGAGCATGACAACTCCACTTTTGAACTCAGAGATGTGAGTCACAAATGATCTCCGCCTACCTCAAAAGCAGCGACACTCTGAAATATAACACATTGATGAAATATTCCTTGGATTTGGTCACCAAAGAGAAAACATGCCAACCATCTTTATTGAAGTACACAAAGTTGATTCCTTTTACTCCCAACTAATGTCAAATTTAAGCCGGTTTCTTCTAAGCTCTTTTCTGCGCACGCTACATGCTAATGCTAACAGTGAGTGTGTCTTGCTTTAACGCCGCAGGGTGCCTTGAGTAGCGCTCAGAGCGTGAGTGGTTTGAGCCCGGTGCTTCCAAAACCAGGACACAGACAGAAATGAGGTTATTTTAACAATAAAATAAGACAAAATGTCTTTCAATTAACATGATTTGGTATCGAAAAACAATAAGCATTCAATTAACCACTCAAATCTTCCATTTTTTTGTTTCAAATCATATTTACTGGAGTCAGCGTTACCCAAAAGAGCAGTATTTTTTTTTTTTTGTGTGTGCGTGTGTGTGTGTGTCCGACAATGCTTATTGTGAACAGACTTCATAAGTACGGTATTTTCCGCACTATAAGGCGCACCTAAAAGTCTTTTTTTTTTTTTTCAAAAGCTGACCATGCGCCTTATAATACAGTGCGCCTTATATAAGGCTCAATATTAAGTCGCAAGGTCTCGCAACTTACGCAACAGCCGCCGACTCGATTTCCCCCCGAACGTGGAGTAGTCCACGGTGTATGCTGGGATTTATATACCGGCGTTTCATTGGCAAACCAATGTTTCAATCATCATTTGAATCGATCGCTATTGGCTGAAGTTATTCGGAGCCTCGGATAGGCTAGAGGGCCAAAACAAACCCTGCAATTGGCCGAAAAAGATGTGTCAATCATCAGTTAAATCGATCGCTATTGGCTGAAGTTATTCGGAGCCTCGGATAGGCTAGAGGGCCAAAACAAACCCTGCAATAGGCCGAAAAAGATGACTCTGAATAGAAAGCTTGCTAAAGTACGCCATAAATAAACATGTTTCATTAGTCTGTATTTGTAAATATTTTACTGTCCTGGATTTACTTCACTCACGGTTGTAAGAAGACCATGGTTGCGTATCATTATTGAACGTGAGAACTTAGGTGAGCTATGCGGCTTTATATTTTCCCGGTATCTTGTTTTAGAACGATCTTGATGTTGCTGTGATGAGTTGAGTGAATTAAACTCAATTCCAAGTGTTTATCGTCATATGCACAGTGAAGTTGCGAGCGAAAAATAAAATAAAAACTAAGGAATGGTTGGCATTTCTTGAATCCCAAGACTTTAACCTTCCGAATGATATTTGGAATGATGCATTTGAGTGACATCGTACGGACACCGCATCTGCACGTGTCTACGACACGTATTTGCTTCTTTGCAAGCTTTGGGAATGTTAAGGGGGTAATAAGTTTGACTGAATCTTCTGACTGTTTTGTCGACGTTCCCATTGTAGCACCTTATAATCCGGTGCGCCTTATATATGGAAGATATAGGACCAAAAACTATTTTTGGGGGTACGCCCTATAACCCGGTGCGCCCTATAGTGCGAAAATACGGTATATATATATTTTTGTTAGTCTTTATATAGAAATGTACTTCATAGTGTTATTTATTTAGATGTGTGTCCCTTTTAGAATTCAGTTACCGGACACTTTGTTTTTAAGCTTCTTAATTCCATTGCCACCTGATCTTGTATTTAACCACAAAAAACATTCAAGTCCTTTCAAACATGTTCGGTTACAAAGGTTGCATGATGATGACATTAGATTTAAGCGTGTAAATTCACAGAGTCGAATAAAACTCAATAACAAAGTTGTCAAAACATTATTTGACTTGATCGACCGAATTGCAAAGTAAATAGGATACAATGAAATAAAGTTAACGAAGATGTTCAACTGAGAGTTTGCTGAGACCATTTTTTAATTTGACCCAAGTTTAGTTGATTTATTGAGATAACTTTAACCTGCATACTCAAGTTTGTTTTCTTTGGTGGATGAAAAGGATTGTTCATGTTTTATCAAATTAAAAGAGCTGAAGTGGAATTTCTGAGAAGTATTTGGCAGCTATTTGCCATTATTCCTCGATCACAACATACGCTATGACCGATCCTGTTGTATGTAAAAATAAAAGTCACGTTATACCTACATATTAGACACACATGTAATATATAATTTTTTTAATGCATCTTGTCATGTATTTTGTCACACCAATCTATAATTCAAATGATATTTTTACCTATCGCTTTAACCGCGAAGTAGGAATCGGCTTTGGGTGAATGCCTAAGGCAGTTTAACTAACTGAATATTTTCAATAATATTTCTTCTGACAAAATACACGACAAAATAAAAAAATAATAAAAAAGAAGGCAAAATAAATACAATAATGAATAAATGATAAAATGCCTAAATATATTAATACATTGCTCTGATGTCATATATGTTTATTTATTTTGGGATTTATTTATGTATTCATTCACTTATATGTCATACAGTTCTAGGTATGTACTTACTTATATATTTATTCATACAAATGCCAGGATTGGTCCCACGTCTTTATACATTTTCATGCACTTGGAAACTATTGCATTTGACAAATTACCCATTATTAAGTCACATATTTTTTTACAATAGCTTATAAACTGTCAATTTTCCTGTTTTATTTATTAATTTCTTATTCGATGTATTAGAAGAAATACTTATTTTTGCAGTTACTAATTAAAATTAAGAATTCAAGTCACAGACATGCACACCTGAACTTCTTTCCGATCAGATGAGAAGAAACATAAGTACACAATAGGTCAAATTCAATTTGTAAGACTACGTCCATTAAAAAATAACACCTCTAAAGTGCAATATACAAAATGTAAATTGTTACACAGAGTAACACATTGGAAGGGTTCAAGCTGCTTGAATTAAACAACTTTGCCATGATATATAACACTAAACAAATGTATGTAAAGCGCCAATGAATACTGTATTCATAATCATTGTCTAACAATAATCGGCAGGATATTTCCATAGTTCTAATGTTGTTTGTTTGATACAGAAAGGTGATATTTTTCAAACGTAAAACCACTTTTTATTTGTTTTGCGAAATTGTTGCGTTTCTGGCAACACTTTTTACATCGATAGCTTAGCATGAGACATTTGTAAACAACTGTGATAACTTAGTCCCACACACTACAAAGTTAGTATACAAAGGTAGGGGGAGAAAAATTGTGGCTGTGGAAATCCTGAGCTTTTCGTCTTAGAAAAGAGAGACTTTTTTGGTTTGTTTTGGAGATTTGAGGAGACAAAGTCTGTTCATGTTTGTAGACTTGCTTTGGGTTTGTTGGTGGTTTTATTTCAATAGAAACAACGCTAGTCATGCCTTGTTTTTTGTACAGTTTTATGTACATGACATTGTCGTTCTCTTTTTTTTTCAATGAGATGGCAACTACAAATCTATATCAATAAATATCTCTACATATATATCTCCTATCTTGTATGTATAATCGAAGCGTGTAAAGGAAATTGTGGCGCGTAGGCTCATCCGATGTCCGTAGGCTCGTTGCGCCGCTTGTTCATTTTTCACTTGGGGGTATTTTGTCTGTTTTATAATGACGTAATGAAGGGCAAATAGCGAGTGCTTACAAGTGATTTATTTTTTCCTTGCCTCCTTTCTCTGTTCTTTTTTGGCAGGGTCCATTTGCATGTTTGGCTTTGGAATCAATGTCAATGCTTTTTTCTTTGTTTGTGTTAGTTTTGCTGTGCAAATCAAAGAAAGGATGGCTTGT
This sequence comes from Urocampus carinirostris, assembly GCF_059441175.1. Taxonomy (NCBI): domain Eukaryota; kingdom Metazoa; phylum Chordata; class Actinopteri; order Syngnathiformes; family Syngnathidae; genus Urocampus; species Urocampus carinirostris. The sequence continues at coordinate 16,186,935 of NC_142357.1, forward strand.
AATGACTTCTTCCACATAGCTTTCCAATAAAATACATGACATTCAGTGCAACTTTGGCTCCGCCATGTGTTTTATTTAGAAATGTTGCTGGAATTTTGTTTTTGCACATCTGATAAAGTCAGGTCAAGTCATGTCACATTTCTATGTATAGCCCTCAATCACAAAATGTCTTAAAGGACTACACAGCTTAGAATTACACCATCCCCTGATCTCAAACCAACATGCGGGCAAGGGAAAACTTAAAACCTCAGCACGAGGATCATAAGAAACCCTGAGAAGGGCCTCACAAGTGGTTTGATAAGTTTATAGTTTAGTAGACATAAGAATAAGGAGATGATTCATCTATTATTTTTAAATTTACAAAGAGAACAGGAGAGTACTGTAAAAAAAAAAAAAACACTGACAATGCAAAATGCTAAATCTGTTCTAAAGGTCCTCCTCTGTGTCATTTATTTTAAATAATTCTCATAGGTTACAAAAAAAGCATATACATTCTAAAAAAGTGAAGCTATCAAAGAACAGCATCATGATTTGACAATCTTGACCATTGTGAACAGTGCTGTGAACATGCTGCCGTGCTGCGTGACATATTATTGTTGAATTTAATTATTGTTTTCATAAAAAATCAAAAATCAAAAAAGGCAAAACCTAGCAAAAAGGTTTTTGTTTCACTGGCAGATGTTTTGTTGCTCATTTTAAATATTGATTTTGTTATTTTTCTAAAAAAAAGACACAAATAGAGTATATCTTGAAAAAAATTGTTGAAAATACAGTAGAATCAAGCAAATAACAGCACAGTTATTGATTAAAATGAATAATGTATTAACCCCTGAGCCACACACAAGAAAAACTCAAACTTGTCATTTGGGCAACACAATAATTGAATCTTGATTTAAAAAAAAAAGGAGATACAACTGATGACAGGTCATACATGTTTTGAATTACGATGTCCCTCGAGATATTTTAGTCAAGACAAGCCATGTTTATATAGCCCTTAATCACAAGGAGTCTCAAAGAGCTGCACAGACCGCAGATGATTGCAAACTAAAGACGATTTTTACACCATCCCCTGATCTAAACCCAACATGAAGGCAAGGAACAACTTAAAAACCTCAACATGAGGAAATGTTGCAATAACAAATAATACATAGATATCGTCAACATAAAATATAGGTCATTCTTAAGCTATAGAATAGGAGTGTGTTTTAAGCCTGGATTTAAACAGTTACACTGAGGTTGCTGATTGAATCTCAGTGGGCAGAGCATTCCACAACATCAGGGCCCGAATGGAGAACGCTCTCGAACCTGCAGATCTCTTCTTGGCTCTTGGGATCACTTGTAGACCAGCATTTTCAGACCAAAGGTTCTGGACCAGAACATAGGGGGGAATTATATCTGAAAGATGAGGGAGCAACTCCATGCATGATTTTGACAACAGAACCTTAAAATCACATCTTAAACTAACAAGGAGCCAATGCAGGTTAGCTAAAATAGGGAAAACGCGATCAAACTTTCCTGTCTTAGTTAAAAGCCTCGCTGCAGCATTTTGTACCTGCTGCAGGCTCTTGTTTTTGGACTTCGGCAGACCGAAGAGTAGTACATCACAGTAATCGAAATGTGATGTAACAAACACATGCATTTTAATGCCCATATGTGCTTTTGCTGATTACTAATTTTTCAATGAAAAAAATATGTTTCTCAATCATTTTTAAAGTGTTGTTAATGGTCTTGCAATAATTTTTTGAGTATTTTTCACATTGCTTTCATTGCTCCTTGACCTACTACAACAGAAATTGAAGACATTTGGATTGAGAAAAATGTCAGGAAAGATGAGGGCATGGCATGATTACATTTTTTCTTCTTTTTTTTTCATCGTTTTTTAAATTATCTATCTACAACAGTCTTTTCAGACATATACTTCACTTCACAAAATTATTTGCCATTTCTAATCTGTTCATTTGTTTTCACTCATCTTTCATCTTTTCCATATCCAAGATGGCGGCGCCCTGCCTGGCAGCGGCTACATCGGCTCGCTACAGTTTTTTACATTTTGGTCATAAAACCCAGTCTTCGACTCAGTTTTTGACGGCGAACACAGTCAACTCAAACTGCAGATTAATATACGATCGCAGGTTTTTGCTGGATATGTGATCATCCAGAAATCAAGTGCTTGTTGCTACGACCACTCTGGAGTGTTTACTTAGCCTCGGAGTGCTACGCCAACAAGACCCAGCGGCCTACGAAGCAGCCAGGCAGAGTGGCAAGAGAAGGGGGTGTGACCAAAGGAGGAAGCGAGGTTGTCGGGCCAGGCTAACAGTTAGGATAAAGGCTAAACCCTTCAAAACGCCTCTCCCATCCATTTTCCTCTCCAACGTTTGCTCTCTGGGCAACAAACTGGACCATCTACAACTAGAACTAACATTGAACCGCAAGATGACGAACTGCTGCGCTATAATTCTGACGGAGACATGGTTAAACTCATCAATCTCGGCTGACGCTGTTAGCATTGAGGGGCTAACTGCATTCCGCGCCAACAGGAGCGGCAAACTCACTGGTAAAAACAGGGGTGGCGGACTATGCATTTATACCAACAACAACTGGTGTAGAAATGCTAGGATAATCTCGAATCACTGCTCACGGGACATTGAACTTTTGACGGTGATTTGCAGACCCTTCTACCTCCCCAGGGAGTTTAGCGCTACTATCATTACTGCCGTGTACGTACCCCCCAGCGCTGATACAAAGGAGCCAATGAACGTTCTCTACCGAACTGTGAATGAACTGCATCATGCTTACACCAAATGCATTTTTATTGCTGCTGGCGACTTTAACCAGGCCGACATGAAAACACTACTCCCGCATTTCCACCAGCATGTCGACTTTGCTACAAGAACACATTGGACTTGGCCTATACAAATACCAGAGGAGCATACAGAGCAGCTCCCCGCCCCCACCTTGGCTCATCAGATCACCTTTCTGTTATGCTAAATCCTGCATACAAGCCCCTGCTGACCAGAGAAAAACCTACAGTGAAGCAGGTGAGGGTGTGGACTGAGGGGGCAATGGGGGCACTACAGGACTGCTTTGAATGCACGGATTGGGACATGTTTAAATCGGCTGCCACTTCCCACAATAAAATAAACATAGATGAGTACGCCATGTCTGTGTTAGCCTACATCAGTAAAAGCGCAGAGGACGTCAGCAACACCAAAATTATCTGCACCCGTGCCAATCAGAAGCCCTGGATGACTGCTGAGATACGCAAATTGCTGAAGGCACGGAACCTTGCCTTCAAATCTGGTGATGAGGAGGCACTGAGATCTGTGAGAGCCAACCTGAACCGTGCTATCAGACTAGCAAAGCGATCGCACAGTCAAAAAATCCAAGTCCTTTTCCTCAGCACAACTAACACCAGGGATATGTGGAAAGGCATTCAGGCCATCACCAGATACAAGCAAACCACTGCCCCAGTGGGGGACACTAGCATGGACTTCCTGAATGACCTCAACAACTTATTTGGGAGGTTTGAGGCACAACATGGCACCCCTGCAGTGAAAGAGCTTCCACATCAGGACGAAAGAGCACTCCTACTGGACTCAACTGACGTGAGGAAGACCCTGAAAAGGGTCAACACACGGAAGGCTCCAGGCCCTGACAACATTCCAGGGTGGGTCCTTAGGGAGTGCGCCGATCAGCTGGCTTGTGTCCTAACAGACATTTTTAACACCTCGCTAAACCAAGCCACGGTACCATCATGTTTCAAGATTGCCACCATCATCCCAGTGCCAAAGAGTCCCCAGATCTCATCACTGAACGACTACCGACCGACTCCTATCATAATGAAGTGCTTTGAGAGACTGGTTAAAGAGCACATCACTTCCAGTCTCCCCTCCTCACTCGACCCCTTTCAGTTTGCCTATCAGACAAACCGCTCCACCGGGGATGCCATCTCCTCTGCTCTTCACCTGACCCTGACACACCTAGAGGAGAAGAACACCTAGGCTGCTGGACTTCCTCACTGACAGACCCCAGTCAGTGCGGCTTGGTCAGAACATCTACGATGTCATCACCCTCAGAGACTGCGTCCATAGGTCAGCCACAAACCACATTGTGAAGTTTGCGGACAACAAAACAGTGGTGGGCCTCATCAGTGACGACAACGACCTGGCCTACAGAGAGATGGTGGAGCAGTTGATGGGCCGGTGCAGAGTCAACAGCCTGGTACTGAATGTTGACAAAACTAAAGAGATCATTATTGACTTAAGGAAAAACCAGCACAACCATGCCCCACTTCTCATCAACAACAAGGCTGTGGAGGTTGTCAGCAGCACCAAGTTCCTAGGGGTGCACATCACAGACAAACTCACCTGGTCCGTGAACACTACATCACTGGTGATGAGGGCACAGCAGCGCCTGTACTTCCTGCGGAAGATGAGGAGAGCCCACCTGCCCCCACCCACCTTCATCACATTCTACAGGGGCACCATAGAGAGCATAATGACTAGCTGTATCTCTGTGTGGTGTGGAGGCTGAAGTGCCTCCGACTGGGGTAGTGTGAGGAGGGTGATGAGGACAGCAGAGAAAATCATTGGGACTTCTCTCCCCTCCATTCAGGACATTGGCGAGAAGCGCTGCCTATCCCGAGCCAAGAACATCATTAGGAACCCCTCTCACCCCCATCATGGACTGCTCACTCTGTTAGCCTCTGGGAAGAGGTACCGCAGTGTGCGGTGCAGGACTACCAGGTTCTGCAACAGCTTTGTCCCCCTGGCAATTAGACTGTTAAATGGTCAATCACACACACAGTAAGCCTACACAGCTGCCAATCTGTACATCTGTCTGTTTGTTTTTTTTGTCCTTGCACTACTGGCAGTTCTCTATACCTAGCCACTCATTCGCACATCTGTTCTCCTCTGCACTATTGTACTCCAGTCTTATTGTCATTGTATAGTGACTTTTTTACCTGACTGCCCATTTTGCACATCTGGTTAGCTGCTCCTCTTGCACTTTTTGCACTACTGTATAATACTATACATAGCAATAATTATTTAGTATATTATTAGTACTTCAATACTCCAACTCAATACAACATTTTATTTATACCTGTTCATTCAAGGAAACTGTATCTAAATTTTGTTCTGTATACACGTGTACAAGAATGACAATAAAGTATATCTGGATCTGAATCTGAAATTGTCTTTCAATCTTTGGCTTGACATTATTTGTCATGTTTCATCCTACCATCTTTCTAACCATCCACCCTCCTACATATTTTGCCCTTTTCTTTCAATTTTAAAAAAATTGGAAACTGTTTATCTCTTTTTGCTCCCTTGCGGTGCGAAAAAAATAAATAAAACAGCCCTCCATTTGTATATATGTTCAACAGGCCGACTTATCCTTCATCATGGAACAGCGCTCTCACACGCTCACATTTATTCTTTGATAGAGTGAAGAAGAAAATGTACTTGAAGTCCATCGCATCATTCTAGCCAAAATCAATACAATTATTGATCGTTTTTACACGCACACACACACACACACACACACACACACACACACACACACACACACACACACACACACACACACACACACACACACACACACACACACACACATTTGACAATGGGATTGTTGACAACAAAGATGCCAGCTGATGACAGCAAGTGCTTGTAGAGGCGCAAGGTTGCATGACATCGACTATGCTAAATAGCACTGTGCTAATTTAGAGATGGCTTGCAAATTGCAAACGTGATATTGCGTGACTATGATCACATGTTACCCACATACATGTGCCCCCTTTCCATTCAACAAGTTGAAAAGCTCCAAAGATCAAGTGGAACTTATGATCCTTTATTTGTTTCTGAGGTGAATCTTTGGTGAAGCAGGAATGGCACATCACAAAATAAGAAACAAGCTCAGTATAATGCTTGCAATTGAAAAAAAATACTAGCATTCAATTGTGTTGAAAACACATAATATATCTTCAATGTAAATTGTATGTGATATAAAAATACATTAAAATATATTGTTGCAATGTTACCAAAAACTAAGGCAAATGCTTAATGCAAAGGCAGTACACTTCACTAATTAAAAAACAAAACAAAAAAAAACATTCAAACAGTGGCAATGCAATTCCAAAAAGGCAAACAAAGCCAATAATGAAAATGAACCATGTAACATTCAGTGTTTACATATTTTAAATGGATTATGTGTTATTTTTTTTGTCTGATCACAACAACTGTAAGAATGTGAAGCCACCGCCAGGCAGCTCACTTGCTGATCTCCTCTGAGAAATGCATGTGAGGCGTTGCAATAAAAATCCAGACATATTATATGTTGAGTATACATTAATATAACTTTGTGTGTGCAATGTACAGCCTGGAGTAGAGAATATTAAATACAAACACAACAAAAGTAGCCACAAAGTTTTTGGGGACAAAATTGAACAGTGACTTGGAAGGCCACAGATGACAACCAAAAACACCAACGATCTTGTGGGTGGGACCGGCTGGGTTGTGTGACCTTGACGTGGCGCTGCCATTGTTTTCTTAGCATTTCTATGTTGTTGAAAGATTTGCCTTTTTTTACACATAACAAACGCATTAATCCCGCCTGTATGCCTTGTCAACATGTTGGGAATCACTCTAAGGCCATTTAGAGTGTGTTAATATGCTAATGAGATGCACGGACCATTTCATGAATATTCACATGTTAAATGGGGCCTCTTAGCTAAAGAAGCAAACTATTAAGACCCACTTATACTCGCGGCACAGGCATGGGGACCCACATATCGGCGGAGGAACTCGACGGGGATCCATGCTTAGAATTGCAAATGTTGTGCAGTTTCCCTCCAAGTGGAGCAGTGTCGATACACTTGCGAACGAATGGGATGCGGCAGTTGATATTGTGTCAAAACCTTTTGGTCAAATATGGAAGGTGTTTTTTATTTTTGTCATGAAAAAAAAAATAAAAACACGTTTTGAACATGTTTTGAAAATATAACTGAACTCAGAGGGCAATATTACTTTGTTTATTTTACTGTGCCACAGACAAAGCAGACGTCGATCAGGGACCTACTTTTTGCTATGTTTCAGCCTCAAAATGAAAGTGGTACAAGCAAAGGTGTATAATATCTGTCTATCTATCTACCCTGGTCATATCCCTCGAGATGGCTGACCGACAGCAGGACAAACACGAAAAAAACCCGAAAAACCCCCAAAAAGGAAAAAGTAGCAAAAAAACACACACAAACATTTTCGGACCATGGCCAACCCAATGTCAAAACACCCAAACAAGTCTGTTCAACAGCAGGGCCCGACAGCTTTCACTGGTTTACCAATGCCGCATCATACAGGTGCCCTGCCCATCCATGCACAAGGCTTATACACAAGTTGAATTTGAACTCTATGTTGACTAATAAAAAACAATGGAGTGTATCTCAGGATGAGTAAAACTAAAATCAATGATTGATGGCAAACTCTCCTCATCTTACCCAAATTGTTAGTATCCGGCACGCTACTGTCTTACATGGGGCCAAACGGACAACTAGACAGTAGAATCTCCTCACTGTCTCTAATTACCTACACTTGACGCCCATTAACAATCCTGCAATGACTGACTGTGTCATCAACATAATCAGTAGAATGTTTGCTTTCCATGTTGGTCCTGCCTGCGCTTGTGTCCTGATTCCTTTTCACCTGTTTGTGCCTGACTTGAGACTTTGTGTAAACTACCAGCTGTGAGTTTGTTCCACAGTGTTTTTATTTTGTTTATTGTTTTCTCCCTTCCTCTTTTGTGTGGAGCGCCTTTGGTCATTTCCTGTTGCTCCCCACTAAGCAACTCAGCTCGTGTGTCTGCGCCTGGGGCTGACTTCTTAATTATTAGCAAAAATGTCATCATAACGTGCGTAAATGGGCCAATCACGTGCAAAACAATGGCACCACTCTGTCAAAGTCCAACATTATCTGACACGAGCAGCTTTCCCTGGTTAGAACGGAGCCACAGTTGGAGAACCTTCCAGCAACAATCACGTGACCATGGACAATGAGTGACGCAAAAGCAAAAAAGGGAGCAAAAAGGGCCTTTAGCATCTAATCTTGAGGGCTTTTAGTTTGTTTGAATCTTGATTAAAATACAAATTCAGAGGCATGATTTGAAGCCAAGTATCACCCACGAATCTTTTGCACAAGCATGCCATGAGACGACTGCAATGCGTGCCACGGAAGCCCTCCCAAGGCTGGATCGAGGGAATGGACCTATTTCGACCCTTACCCCACACACACACGCAGGCCCCTGATGCTGCTTTACAAAGGAACAGTCTGCAGTATGTGGTGCGCTAGAGAATTTCTTGCTTTCAGCAAGCAAAATCCTTTCGGCGTAGCTGCAGGCGGGCTGGCCTGACCAACAGAACACACACGCATGGACACGCACAAAATACCACACTTGGGCCGGTTCACATTCACATCAGCTTTACATTCACATCCATACACAACTATTTCTAACTCACAAATGTTGAGCAACTGTATTTTCAAACACGCTTGTAATAAACAAAATGAGGAGGAAATGTTTTGCGGTTATTTCCCTGAAGTCTTTGTTTTCTCTATAGTGTGTTTGTAATATATCTTTTTCATTTGGCTTGTACTTACAGTACATCCCATTACAAACAATGTATCATTAATGGTGGGGTGTATTGTTTGATGTGTCCTTAAAATAGTTGATAGTTTTCAATTATGTGTTAACAATCAATTCCCAACTGAGTCCAAAGTCAAGTCAAGTCATGTTTATTTTTATAGCCCTTAATCACAAAGAGTCTCAAAAGGCTGCACAGATCATAGACTATTGCAGGGGCCGGGAACCTTTTTGACTCAAAGAGCCATAAAAGCAAAACATATTAATTTTATTTTGGGAAAGAGCCACACCATACATTATGAGACAAATTTACAAAATTGCTAAACCCGCACCCCAGACAAAAGCTTAGTCTTCAGCACATTTATTTTTGATGATTTGATAAAAAATATGAAAAGAGAATAATGCCAGAGCCCCTGTCCCAAAATCAACAAACATGCTACTTTAAACTTGTCTCTTTCTTGCAATTACTCAAGATCGGTTAAACTCCTTTTGACCCTATTTTTCATACATACTGGTTTCAAAACCAGATGCAAGCAGTTATTGTGTAAAAACGTCACAACATTATGCAAATAGGGAGCTTGATGAGCTCACTTTTGGCGCAGATGGCGTAGGGCGAGAGATGGGAGGGAGTGCTTGCGCTTTTTGCATGGCTCCACCCATCCCTCCCACTCACCCAATCAAAAGACTAAGTTCTCTTCCGGTGTTTTGGCGTATTTACAGTGTGTTCTGTGGATTCATCATAAGGTATCTGAACACTGAACACAGATTATATAGTGAACTTTTATATAAAGGATTCTTTAGCGTTGTACAGCCAAAACGAGTTTTTCCCCCCCTTTATTGTGTGACACCTTGACTGTAAATTGTAGTGAAAAACGTGCCCTATATATACTGCGAAGTAACATTGGTCACTTAGCTTTGGATTGGATTTGCGTGTACCTGAATAGGATGAACAACTCAAGTTTCGAACAATATGAAGATATTTTGCATGCAATCAAATTTGTCTCTGAGCCATAGATATTCATAGAAAGAGCCATATATGGCTCGCGAGCCATAGGTTCCCGACCCCTGGACTATTGCAAACTATTATCACAGACTATTGTGACACCATCCCCTCGTCTAAAACGTACATGAGTGCAAATGATACACATATTATCAACATAAAACATAGGTTATTCATACGCTATAGAGTAGAAGTGTGTTATAGGCTTGAATATAAACATTTCCACTGAGGTTGCAGATCGAATCTCAGGGGGAAGAGCACTCCACAGCAACAAAGCCAGAATGGAGAACGGTCTCGAACCTATGGATCTCTTCTTGGCTCTTGGCATCCCTAGTAGACCAGAGTTTTCAGAGTAAAGGCTCTGGATCGGAACATAGGGGGAAATTAAATCTGAAAGATATGAGGGAGCAAGTCCATGCATGTTTTTGTATAATACCAACAGAACCTTAAAATCACATCTTAAGTTAACAGGGAGCCAATGCCGGTTAGCCAAAATTGGGGTAATGTGATCAAACTTTCTTGTCTTAGTTAAAAGCCTCGCTACAGCATTTTGTACCAGCTGAGGGCTTTATGCTTTTTTTTCCACCGCCCTAATTTGTTTTGACCTTACTTTTGGAAAAGCTAACCAAGGCCGAGAGGAGTGCTAGAGAGGGACATGAAGCCCGTCAAGGAAGGTTGTTTTTTAATCTCTATTTATTAGTGTAGCCGATGGTGAAAAGAGTGAAAGTGATTGAGTCCCAACCTAAGAAATGCACATACTTGCGCATGCAGCATTAAGCTAACAGAGGCTGAATTGATGGAAAAAGCCAGGAGAGGACGGCCACGAGTATCTTGCTGCTACGGGTACAGACAGAACGATGAATAGGAATCCACATTAAACATATCTGCGTCGTTGGATGTTGCTTCTTGTAAACTGCTTGTTTTGCCACATTATTTATGTTTGCAAATAAACAGACCCTTTACATTAATCCGGTATATGTTTACATTAAATATTGAAATATTTCATTATTTCTTTTCCACAAAAGGCACACCCAAACAAACTGTCAGAATATACAGGTATACAATTACAAGGGCGTGTTAATTATTGTTTATTGGATGGACTTTAAATATTTGACGAGCTGAGTTAATGGCCATTAAAAAAAAATAATAATCAAATAAGACATAGCTATAGTTACTCAGTATTTGGGTGGTTGTTTCACTGAGTACTTATCTCACTGTGACTCATACAATTATTTGAATTACTTTTTTGTGTGAGTCATATTATCCTCCAGTGAGAGTAGGTTTACTTTGATACAAATTTTGGCTACTCTATCCATCTCTGTTCTATAGTCATTGGAAAACAAGTGATTTTTTTTCTCTTTAACACAAATTATAGATTTTTCCATTATCAAACATTTCTAAAAAAAAACACTGAGCAATTAGGGAGCACCAACGAGCCAAATGCGGCCCCAGAGCTCCTTGTTGCTGACCTCCGTCACAACGTAAACCTCATTGAATAATCTGACAGTCATTCTGACCAAAACTAAATGCCCATAACATTTCCTAATCTTAAATAGAAAACTAAAATTAAAGAATAGTTTTATTCTCAAACTCAAGGGTAAAGCCAAGGACCTAAGATGAGTTCAAACCAAATAGCAAAAAAAAAATCTTTTCCAAGCCAATGTGAAACTTTAATCCGGTCAAACATGAAACAGGCGGTCGGACACAAGTCATTAAAAAATAGTTAATTAAACGTAAAGCAGTGATCTTAAAGGTGAACGTTAAAAGAGGGTGGGGGAGGGGGCGGAGAAGCTGCCGGGAAGAGTGTGTGTTGCGGTTACTGTTCTGGTGTGTGCAAGGACGTAGAAACAGAAGAAGATAATGAAAATAGTCCCTGAACTTGATTTCCTTAATCACTGCATGTCCCTCTTTTTGTTAATTGAAGATAATTATAGGATTTTAATTTCCTTATGTAGGTTAAAGAGGAGATGAAGACGACGAGGCACACCAACTTTATTAGGCCTCTCGCTCGCATGCGCTAACACTCAAAGCTTCCGCCGGGCTCGCTAATCACTTATCGTTAGCTCAACGAGCACTTTCACGTAACGGCGGCTTCGGTCAGCCGAGCGGCAAGTTATTAGCGCTGCTTTGCGCAACTATACTCGCAAACACACACAAAAACAATCGACAATCGTCACACGGATGATCATTTATCAACACTCGAAAATACCATATTTTTCCCTTTCAGTCGTCTAATCTGTGCCTGACACGAGGCCAGAATAAATAAATAAATATGTGCATGAATAAAATAGGTCTTATGCAAGAGCTTTTATTGTATATGAGTTTTCGCACGGTCGCATTTCTGTGACTAAAATAGAAGAACTGATGTCTCTAACCAACAGCTAAATCTTTCATAGATCAATGTGGTTTACAATTCTCTGAAATACATAGCGAGAGCACCAGACCTTACCCTGACCCTTGGTTAACCTAAGAGAGCCTATAATGCCTGAGCAGATCTTTGAAATTGATATTTCTAGAATCGTTCCCACGATTCTTGAAATATTAAAACCGTTACTAGCATTACCTTTTTACCCTACCCACATTTTTTGCACACATTCACAAAATCCTAAGCCAAACAATTAAAAATACATCTCATCTGTGGCATTTATTTTTCTGATTCCCGAGGTTGTAGCTGTTCCCAATACTAAACATTTTACAAACATAGATGTCAAGTCAAGTCATTTTTATTTGTATAGCCCTTAATCACAAATAGTCTCAAAGGGCTTCACAAGTTATTACATATAAGAAGTTTAAGTTATTCGTATGCTATAGAGTAAAAGTGAGTTTTAAGCTTAGATGTAAACATTTCCACTGAGGTTGCAGATCGGATCTCAGGGGGAAGAGCATTCCACAACACCGGTGCCCGGATGGCGAACGCTCTCGAACCAGCAGAACACTTCTTGGCTCCTGGGATCACCAGGAGACCGGCGCTCTCGGAACGAAGGCTTCGGGCCGGGACATAGGGGGAAATCAGATCTGAAAGATATGAGGGGGAAAGTCCATGTATGATTTTGTATAGTAATAGGGGGCCTTAAAATCGCATCTTAGGCTAACAGGGAGCCAATGCAGGTTAGCCAAAATTGGGGTGATGTGATCGTACTTTTTTGTCCTAGTTAAAAGCCTCGCTGCAGCATTTTGTACGAGCTGAAGACTCTTGAGTCTGGTCATCGGAAGACCGGAAAGTAGTGCATTACAGTAATCGAGACGGGAGGTAACAAACGCGTGAATTATGATTTCCGCATCCGACTGAGAAAGTATAGGACGAATTTTAGCAATGTTACGGAGATGGAAGAAAGCGGTTCTAGTAATTTTCTTCACATGTGTTTGAAAGGACAGATCGGGGTCAAAAATGACACCTACATTTTTAAGTTAGTCGCTCTGTGTGATGTGGCAATTGTCGATGTTCACAGCGGTTTTAGAGAATAAGTCACGGGACTTAGATGGACCAATAACTAACATTTCAGTCTTTTCAGAGTTAAGACGCAGGAAATTGAGTGACATCCACTCTTTTATCTCAGTGAGGCAGGCCTCCAAATTTCCACAGTTTAGTGTGGCAGATGGAAACTGATATTATACTTGCGAATAACATCATCTAGTGGAAGCATATAAATGCTGAAGAGAAGGGGGCCAAGCACTGAACCCTGCGGAACACCGCAGGTAACACTAAAGGGCTCAGATGTCAATTCGCCATATTTAACGCAGTGTGTCCTATCTGAGAGGTAGGATCTGAACCATAAGAGGACGTTTCCTGAGAGACCAATCCATTTTTCCAACCGTTCTAGCAAGATATTATGGTCCACTGTGTCAAATGCAGCACTAAGGTCCAGCAGCAGCAAAAGTGATGATGCGCCAGAGTCCATTGCCCGTAGGAGATCATTGGTTACCTTAATCGGAGCTGTCTCAGTAGAGTGGTTAGCCCTGAATCCCGTTTGCATTGATTCAAAGAGATTGTTCTCGGACATGAAATCATTCAGCTGCTGTGCCACTACTTTTTCAAGTATTTTAGAAAGAAACAGTAGGTTTGACACAGGTCTACAATTACATTTTTCTTGATCAAGGTTGGGTCGTTTCAGTGTGGGTTTAATGACGGCGGACCTACTAAAAGCCGCTGGAACTACACCTTAGGAGAGTGATATGTTTAAAATATATAGAACTGAAGGTGCAAGAACACCAAAGAGACCTTTAATAAGTGAACCTGGAAGTGGGTCGAACTGGCAATGTCCTTCTCCATTCTGCTGAATGATGATTTACAAGTGGCTTAGCATTTTTTAGAAATGAATAAAATGTTTACCATTTAATTCCATGCTGTTCAGCTCATATAATCCGCCATCCTTCTCTTGTTGTAATATCTAAATATGTCACAGTCAGAATTATATCAAGATTCAGGGATTCCTTGGCTGTTGGGGCTCCCATCTCTGTGGTGTGTTTTGGGCAAGGAGAGCCGAGCATGCCCATCTCTGTATGGACCGTTTTGGGATAAGGGTTTGTTCCTCTTGATGAAAAAATTAGGATTGGTTTAAATAGTTACCAGTAGCAGGAGAAGCCTCCTGTTCTGAGTCAGATATCACACCTTCATCATCTGGTCACAGCCAATATCTGCTAGACCCTTTATGGCCAGAATATATTCTGTATATAAAATCTTCGGATAAACTGTTCATCTGTTACCAACTTCTATTATGAAAACCTGCCTTTTTGGTATCTGGAACCAACAAACACATTCAGAAAAAAGCCATTCCTCAACACCATCTATGTTATTCTTATTACCTGTCGGGTCGGGTCAGAGGGGAGGCAGCTCAGCTTAGAAGACCTGACTTCCCTATCCCCAACCACTTCGTCTAGCACGTCCCAGGGGATCAGATCAGCCTTGAAAAATGGTATCCTCAGCTTGCTCTAGTCATCCCCGGGGCTTCCTCCTTTATCACGGTAGAAATGCACAGGGTCTGCCTTACAGAATATGGTGTACTGATCCGTCTGCTGAGTTCCCACTTCTGCCTCAACTTCTATACAAGACCATGAAGTACTTGAAATCCTCCACTTGAAGCAGGATATCATCCCCGAACTCGAAAGTGGACATGACCCGTTTCCGCTTAGTCTCAGATTTGGGAGCGCTATTTGTGATCCCAGTTCCTTCATATTCAGCTACGGAGCACTCTGGTAAGAGTTTGAAAGAGCTAACAGCACCACATCATCTGCAAAAAGTAGTTTTGCAATTCTGAGGCTACTTAACCGGACATCTACTATGCCTCAGCTGTGCATAAAAAAATCTGACCATACGAGTTATGAACTGAACTGGTGACAAAGGGCAGCATCGGCAGATTCCATCCCTCACTAGAAATGGACTTGACTTACTGCCGGCAATTCAAACACTCAAAGGTTATTTAATTAAAAGAAGAAATTGATTGTGTTGTTTTTATTCTTCCAAATTGCTCAATGGATATGTCACCTTAAAATTACTAAGCAAATGCACATTGTTTTGACTTTACATATTGTGAATATTGAACATTATATATAGTTATTTCATCTTTTGTCCTTTATGCTTATGTTTCACATTGGTATCTCGGTACTACTGAGTTTTGATCCATTCCTGATGCACTATGCTTGTAGTTTTTTTTTTATATTCTGCGCTGGTACAACTCTTATGTGTGCTTACTTCTAATATGGTTGCCTTCAGGTTGTTATCCATACTTTTTTTGTTTTGAGTAGTTGTGTTCATGTTCTGGTGTTGTGCTTTGATCACATCTGTTTTTTTTTCTTTGGAAATATATTTGTGGGTACCCGTCTTTTAGGAACCCTTGACAGATTTCCTATATATGCTTTTTTCGCCTCTTATAACTCTACTTAATTAAATTGTCGGCATTTGGAGTTTCCTAACACAGCAGCATCCCCTTGGCTATGTGGAACCTTTGAAAGTTTTCAGGCTATTAACAAATCCTGGCCATCGTTGAGTCTTCAACCCCACGAAGCATTTTTTTTCCTCCTGTCCTTTCTTATTATTTTTTGGTGCTTTTATCTGCGGCAAATCCAAGAAGTCAGTCCACAGAGAAGCTGAGCATCTCGAAGCCTCAGAAATAAGCTGTTGCCTCCTGCCTTTAGGGTATGCGTTCTCCTTCTCCACTTCTTTTTTTTTCCTTTCCTGATGTGGGGCACTTTAATTGAGCAGTAGTGGGTCCCAATGAATTGGGGGGCAGGGGCGTGTGGGGATGCGGGGGTGTGATGGTAAGCGGCGCGGCGTAAAGTGATGTTCCTCGATGTGCACGACAGCAGTGGGAGGGCTGTGATGAAAAAGTAATGATGCTAGTTACATTCTATTAGAGGAAATGTGAAGTCCCCCCAGTGAGCCCCCTCCTCAATATCTACATCAACCACTGGAATTCTGGGACTTACACTCACACGCACAAGCATGCACACTTTTTTCTAAGATTTAATAATCCCATATATTATTTTTGTCGCTTTAATGCACCTTTAATGAATTTACACACTTACAAATGAGTTTGTGTTTTTGTTCGCGTGCATTTTGTAATCAGAGCCCGATCGGAAATTATACTAATGAACTGCCTGATTTTAATATTTATCACTTCATCTTTATTATTTATTACTAGAGAATTTCATGTTCATGACGTCATTATTTCAGATTTGCAGTGTGGAGCTGACCGGCCCTGCACCGCCGCCTGGATCCAATTGGAGTATATATGGATGGTTTTCAATTGAGGGAATAATCCCGTTGTTATTGTATTTTTGATATAAGGCATCAACATTGATCTTGAAATCCTATGAATTGTTAAATTGAAGGAAATAAATACTGCTCAAACATAGCTGACCGTCGATACCGTTGATGCTTTTGTTGATCTTTTTCTTAAGATTTGGGTTTTGCAATGTTTGTGGATGTTGCTCCATTGTGACTCCCTGGCACTTTTTCAAAAATGTTTGATAATGAGAAATTATATGCCTGCTGTACAAGAAAAAACACGACAGATGCATTCTTAACTTATTCAGTTCCATAATACAGAGAAACTTTTTAAAAAGCCATGTCCCTGATAGCCATTTTTTTTTTTTTATTAAAAAATACATCCTGTTGTCTCAGGTTTGTTTTTTGTTTTAGACGGATTTATTGTCGTTTCTGACCATATGTCTGTTACTTTATTGATGATTATGTTTTTAATTTTTTGATGCTTCCTGCATTTGCATCAACCTCAAAGTGCAACATAATTACCCAACCATGAAAAGACCCAGCGGGAAGCACTGTCTCTGGCTATGAAGAGAATCCCTGGTCCTTTCAGCTACCTGCCATGGCTGCGAGTAGAGCCCCCTGTCGCTTCGTCTCCATCTTCAAGCAAGTACCATTGCTGCATTTTCCTTTTTTGAGGGGGCTGTCTGGTATCCTGTCCTTGAGGGGGATGCTTTGTTAGTGTCCGGTGCCCGTCTGTCCACCAGAGGGCGCTTAATTGGTTTGTAATTGGGACATGTGTGTCCGATCACACCACACCTCTCCCTAATTAGCCCGACCCTTCATACGGACTTTTTGGACAGCACTTTTATTTTCAAGCTGTTTTCCACCATTTTTTTCCAGTTTTATGTATGAAAGGGCCATACGGGTCAATATAATCAGCATATGTCCAATGTTCATGTACTCCCATTTCATCCCAGTTAATTTCCAAACTTGGAAACAAAATGTTGTCTTATGTCCGCGTACTTAGCGTGTCGACCCAAGCTATGCAGTGCTTTGTAACTGCACCAGCTGCGGCGTGACCCGACCGCCCGTGGTCTGTTGTCGTCTCGTTAGTCACAGAAGATCTAATTGCTTGCGGGAACGGCCGGTCCCCGTTAGTCTCCTGCAGTCACGTCAAAAACAATGGCGACCAGCAAACACTCCAGCCAGGCGGTTGCATGATTGGACCTCGAATGTTGTACCGGTTAGCGGGTGAAAATAAACAGTTAATGGGCTAATTATAAGTCGGGCCGGCGAGGCGCGGTGCAAGCGACGTCCGGTCAGCACAAAGACAATGGATGTGTCCATGATAGCTAACATAGGCGATTGCAACTTAAAGCTGTCTTTCAAAGCCAAGGCTGATTGGCTGTCGGCGATCCCGCAAGCGAGGAGGACCACAAATGGCCACAAACTTCCCAATGTTAAAGTTTTGGATGGAGGAGGAACATAGTTTGTTCAAAAAAAGAAAACTATAAACTGAACTTGATGAAAGCGAAACGATCTAATTATTTGTTGGCAAAAAGTTTGTTGTTGTGTTGACTTGTTTTTAGAGGAATCCGTGATGTCACTTTAATGGACCAACACCAGCCCATTTCCACCCCATTAGCAACTCAATAAATCTGATTTCCTTTTAAAACAGCAACTGCACCATGGACCTCCCGACATCGCCACATCATTATCGGGCATGTACCAAATGCAGTTTGGAAACAGGAGCTAAAGTTTAAAATTCTAGCTTTAATCCAGGCCTAAGCTTTGAGACCATTGTTAGAGTTTCAACATTGGACTTCATGACAGCTATTGTGTTTCGTAATCAAAAATAAAACAATCGACCATGGTTTACCAACAATATTGCAAAGTTTTAGCCTTTTTAATTTGGGTTCAAACATTTGATGTACAATTTCAGATCAGAGTTTCTGAGTTCAAATAGGGTTTATATCATACTAATAATCTGTCCCACTTTAGGGTATCAAAGACTGGTTAGGGAGTAGAGTCAAGGGGGATTGACTAAGGTGACAAAAAAAGGCCAAGGTTTCATTATCTATTCTATCTATATATCTATCTACCCTGGTCATATCCCTAGAGAGGGGTGACCGACAGCAAAACAATTACATACACAAAACAAAGAAAAAAAAGGAAAAGTAGCAAAAAACACAAAGAAAACATGACCATGGCCAACCCAAATGCCCAAACATCCAAACAAATTAAGCACCTCGGCACCCAAGTGCTTTCGTCCCGCCAGATGAAACGAGACACAAGAAAGCGGCCATGTCACTCGGGGCAGGGTGACACAACACACTCTTCTGTACAATGGCAGGGCCCAACAGCTTTCACTGGTTTACCCCTGCCGGATCATACAGGTACCCTGCCCATCCTTTAGAACACGTCCAAACATCCCACTATCCTTTCACAACACCACTCTACTCATTCATGTCACCAACAAGAGCTGTAGCTTCCACTACATTTACACATTATAGGTTACAATATTACCTTTTGGGCTGTATCATAGGTTTCAAGGCTGGCTATTGTTCCAAATAAGCCTCAAGGGTTGAAATGAAAGTTTCCTGTTTTGGCTTAAGAATTCATTCTAAAATTAGGGTTTAAATTTGTGTTTTTTTTATTGGATTAGGCATGTCTATTAATGAGGCCAAAATAAGGTTTAAAACCTATCAATGTCCTACAACGTTGGCCTAGATTCACCTTCAAATTAAGGTTTTAGGACAGGCCAAGAATTTCAAATCAAGAGAGTGTCCATGGAAGGTTTCAAAGAAAGGTGAGGATTTCAAGTCACAGAGTTGTCTTTTCTGATCAGGTTACGTTCATAACACATACATTCCAAAGTTCGTTTTTTAAATGAATTCTTCAAGGTTGTTTAAGGGTTTTAAAAGACACCAACATTTAGGTCAGCAACGATCGTCAAAATGAAACGTTAAACAAAAAAACAAAAAACAAGACTAACAGCCACTAAATTCATACTTTCATCTTTATGCTAAGTCCACAAGTGGCCAAAAAGGCGTCATGTAGCTTATTCTTATCAGTATCCGAATGGGCTCATTGTCGTGATAACTTCATATTTTAGAGCTCCTTAGCCCGCCAGCTTGCAGGCGAATGGCACGGCTTTCGTAACCATAATTCACGCCTTTGTCAAATCAATGCGAGGCAGAGGCTGACTCAGGAGTTTTGCACTTTCTCCTGGAGCTCTCGTGAGTGCTTCTGCTCGCTCGCGATATTTCTTCTCGTTCGGCTTTTAGAGGCTCTCTGAAAAAAGTCAGCAGTCAAACGACCTTTAATCAAGGACGTTAGTAAACCGCTGATGGGATCACACAATTCATGGTGGCTGGCCCGTTAGGGTTGCCGTCGATGTAACCTCCGCCCATGGTCGAGTCTACAGGGAGGTATTTATATTTCACACATCCCCCATTTTCATTTGTGCAAAGTAAAAAATTGTTTAGTTTCTCTCAAACTTTTTTTTTCAAAGTTTCTTTGGTGAAATTTGCTTGACATTTTAATGGGTGGATTCATTTTTTTTCAAGACTAACCCCCAGCAAACTTAAAATGACTTCAAGTTAGAAAACTCCCTTTTTAAGAGACAGTGTATTAGTAAGCGATTCCTAGTAATAAAAAAATATCATTAATTTTAAAGATCTTATTTTATATTAATATTATTATGTTTATATATATATATATATATATATATATAGAGAGAGAGAGAGAGATCTAAATAATAAGCAAAAAAACAGCATTTTAAAAAATACTTTTAGGTTGACAAATTTCCATATATTTTTAAGTCTTACCATTATTGTTGGTGATCTTTCTGCTATGGGTAGCCACAAGAAACTTGAAAAAAAAAAGAAAAAAAAAATACTGGTTTGCTTTTTGAGTCTCTGTAGTTTGTATTCTTCCTTGCACATGTTTACACTCAGTTTTGAACACAATACAGCAACACATATTGTTAAAATAATACAGACTGTTGCTTTAAAGAAGATTGTTGAATTTGGTCTTTGTATTCAGGTGGTGCTTTGTAGTACTCGTTTTCACAATACAATTACATTTAGTAGTATTGTAATGATCAACTCTCTGCATGTTTAATTAAATCCAAAACATTTGACTTTGTCTTTGATATACTTAAGTCAATAGCTTATTCATACTAAATCAGCGTTTGGTCATGCTTAACATGCGCAAACCAACTTTACCAGGGGTGTGAAATGATGGGCATCTACTCACATTTGCAGGGCATTTTTGCACTTCAGTGTTACGAAGAATGGCCCTCAACTATTATATTTTCTGCAATATTTTGCAAGGCAAACGCTTGTGACACACTGAAAACGTAATCGCGACACACTTTTGGATTTTCAACACATAAGTCTGATCTGGCTTATTAGTGCTCAACTGATGTAAGAGATCCGCAGGTTTGAGAGTGCTCTCCATCTGGGCCTCGGTGCTGTGGAACGCTCGATCCCCTAAGATTGCATCTGCAACCTCAGAAGAAATGTTTAAATCTAAGCTTAAAACACACTTCAACTCTATAGCATATGAATAACCTATAATGTATGTTGATAATATGTGTATCAGTTGCCCTCATGTAGGTTTTAGATGAGGGGATGGTGTCATAATAGTCTGTGATAATAGTTTGCAATAGTATTTGATCAGTGCAGCCCTTTGAGACTCTTTGTGATTAATGGCTATACAAATAAACATGACTTGACTTGACTTTAAATTCATCCAACTTTCTTTGTATTTGATCATTTGGCAAATCTCAAAGTAAGGTAATGTCTCTTAACCCTTTATAACTGGAAAGCTTAATTTCTCTATGAGAAATAAAGAAGGCAGTACACTCAAAAGATATCTTAGGAAATACAATAGACACAGGGAATATATCCCCTTGACCTAGAACTGATTTTTGCTTCATTTTCTAAAGAAATTGTCAATTACGCTGAGATATTGACTGGATGTTTAAAGTTGACTTCTAAACTTCTAATAAAACAGCAGACACAGGAAGATGGTCATTTTGTTTATATCTTCAGAAGGCCTGACCCTCTTATAAATCCATACATACATTACAAAGCCTCTTTGACACTCTGTTGTAGATAATTTATTATACGCTCAAACTGGGTTTTAAAAACTCATGATAGTATTAGCTGTGTTTAATGTTCACGCAGACGAATCCAGCAGCAGTCATTGAGCCGAAGCCCGAGTACAAGAAAAACGCGTGTTCATTTCCTGTGTGATGATCTTGGATTGACTCCCGATTGGCCGCTGTCCAGCAGTTGTCCCGCTTCACGTCTCCTGCTTCTCACGGCCCCGGACACGCGGGAACATTCAATTACGGCAGCGGGCCGAGCGCGACCGTCTCAGGTCCGCCTTTGAACGACCGCCAGGTTTTGCTCGGTTCACACTGGCTGTGTTTCACCTTCCAGACTTTTTTTTTCATGTTCATGAACCAAATGTTTTTGCAATGGGTTGTGATTGACTGACAGACACTCAAAAATGTAATTAATGGAATGCCAAAGTTTGACCAAACTCAGGTAGCATCCATCACTACTACTAGTAAAGAAACAAATGAACCATAATTAAACAGAAACTATCTTGACATGGAGGTGGAAAATTAAAATGACCCAAACAAGTATGTGTCATGTCCAGCATGGTCGCCGTGACAACCAGCTGGCCCCGCCCCTTGGCACCGGCTGTAACAGATTGTCTAAATTGCGTGTGTGCTTCTTAAGGGCGGGTTTTGGGGACTGCCGGTTGCTGGATCATTGCATTGTTCTGTTTTGTTTTGCTCTGTTCTGTTCTGTTTGATTCGAGGAAGACCTGTCATGCCCGTTTGTCTGAGTTAGTGCCTTAAAGCCTGTTTTGTGAGTATTTCCAAGTCTGAGTTTCTGATTGCCTGTAAACCTGTTTTTGTTTTGTTTTTGTCCCTGCGTGTTGGACAACTTTTATTTTCTAAATAAAAGTAACTGATCGTTACTCAATTGAGTTCACACTTCCTGCCTCGTGGTCCGGTTCTCTGACATTATGGTGTCCAAACAGTAGTATATAAAGGGCTTTTATGATTAAGCACATGTGTGTGGAGATTAGACGCATCAGTGCCCAGTTCCAAAAGAGGCAGCAGCAACGGGACAGCTGAAGGTCCTTGCCCCTCACCGCCAAGACAAGAAACCAAGGTGCGTTGGGGCATCCTCCTTGCTGCTGAAACAGCAACGGGGTGGGCCCAAAGGGCTTTCTCCTTGGCAACAGAATGCATTTAAAACTACAGTCAAAGTAAAATAATAATGAACACATTTAAATTAAAACAATAATTTTCATAAAACGCAAATTAACATGACGACATAAGGTTTTACCATTCAAATCATTGCATTCAATCATAAAAGGTTACTGTGCTGTCCCCACCCTGAAGTATCCCCTTTTGTGCCCTGCTAGAAAGCTAGTAAACAACATACCAAATAACAGACTTATTTTCTTTAGTTGCTGTTTGTTCTGGACAATGGGCTCAGCCATTAGCTGCCATAAAACTGAAAACTAAACTGACTGATAAAGTGCAAAAAAGTCCTGTTAGCCTGTAATCTACAGATACATTTGTTACCCTAAACAATAATCACCAATATGGTTCATACTTAAAGAAATATATGGACCGAAGCAACAGCAAAATAAGATTTGCAATGAGAATGTTAACCACAAAAGGGACATCAAAGATCACTCCATATGTTTCTCAAAGGCAGATCAGTTGCCGTACGCAGTATTATTTGATTAGACCCATGTTTATTTATTTTTTTGGGGGGGAATATAAGGCGCACAAGATCTTAAGGTGCACTTTCAAATTCCAGGCCAATTATGAGTTTTTAGGTGCACCTTACAGTCCATAAAATACGGTATTAAATGAGTACACAATAAGACGTATGGGGACAAACAGGCAAAGGCACTGAAAGTTAGCCTTCGAGGTTTGAAGTGGACCTTCAAGTATCTCATATAAATTTAAAATCAATCATCCATGCAATTAATTGTGATATTTGGGGACGTGCTAATCCTAGAAATACTCAAGAGATCAATTGCAGTCTGTGAACTAGTTTGAAGCAAAGCTAAAATAGAGTTGATTGAAAACCTTGTTTTAGGAAGAATAGTAATACAAGCTATTTGGGTAAAATAGTAAGGCTCAAGGGAGCAAAAGTCAAACTTTTAAAAAACGTTGTCACGCTAGTAGGTCGCAGCCTGCGGCCCGAGGTTTGTGCGACATTTAATTAGCTACACACTTCTATTTAAAACCCTAACATAAGCTGGAACGCCTAATGTTTTTTTCAACCTGTAAAATTGGCAGACATAACAATACTGAAGTCAAACATAAGACTCAGAAATGAAACGGCCTAACCCACTTTTAAAACTCTCGTAGTTGCATTGAAACATTAACCTCGTCTTCAAACCTTCATTTACAAATCTGAGCCTGTTTGGGGAACCTTAACCAACTAAAATTTGATTTATCATCCAAACCCGGAATTTAAAATTGACGCAAACGATATGTATATTTATTTTTAGGTCCTTGCTTCATCTTAACTTACCTTACCTTATTTCGTCTTGTCTTCCTTACATTTTTAAATAAAACACACAAAATAAAAGACATAAATCTCAACTCATCAGTAAATGAGATCAGCTCCTGATTCTCATCTGACCAGTTCTTCAACATCTCCCCTATTTTATTACGAACAGCTCAATCACAAAACCGGGGAAGGCATATCTAACACTTACAGAGGATACAATCATAAAAAAGGGGAGCATCAAACAGTCTCCGGCAACACAACAGCAGGACAATGCAATTTGTCTTCCTCGGGCCAAGAGTTGGCGAGTTTGGGTAATTCTCCGTACCAAGATAATAAAACTCTCTAAAGCAAGGAAAATATTTAACTGAATTTTAATGTCCCTTAATTGTTATATATTTGTAGCAACTAAGTGATACATTTATAATAACCCTATTACATATACTTGACTTAAATCTCTGCCTTCAAACCCTAACCACTTATAAGGATCCCGCAAAGGGTTTGGTGTGAATGTGTGACACTTATGGTCTGTGGTTTGTAAGAATATTTAAGCTAAACAGAACTAAACATATAAAACCAAACAATCATCGGTGGATAGTCATAAAATTTAAGAATAAAAAAAGCGAAAGAGAAGAACAGCACATAATGATAGACATTTTAGGCCCGAAATTCAGATGGGCTCAAGATCTTACCTCTAGGCTAAAATGGTGGTCAAAACCTTTCCCGCTTGCAAAAGGCTTGCTCGCTTCAGAGTTGTCAGACCGTGAGCTATTAAATCATCACAATATATTTACTCGTACAGCTTGTACGCTCTCTTTAAGTTTCACGGCTGTTGGCAGGACGGCTTTGGTGGATTACCGCCTCCAAGCCAATCATAGTTTGTGAGGGTAATTTGGAATTCGATTGGTTAAACGAACAGCTTTCTTGAAGACTCATTATACGGTACAAGAACTTCAGGATTTTTTGTGTAGGCCTCCAGGCAGATTTTTGACCCTCACAAGCAACGTCTAAAACATGATTGGTTAAATAATACTGATGGACAAAGTATAATCAACATCACGTGGTTCAGATTTTTTTTTTTACGCCAGCAAGGAAGGATTTGCAGCGCCCTCATGGCTCACCACTGTTAAAAAGGAACCTTAACGACCAGTGTTGGGTAACTAACTTTAAAAATTGAATAAGTTATAGTTACTCACTTCTTCTTCAAAAAAGTAACTGAGTAACTTAATCACTCTATAATAAAAGTAACTAGTTACTAGGGAAATTAAATGTTTCTGTTACATTAAAAAGTAGTTGTTGTACGTCAAATAATTTGAACATTTCTGAGCAAATATGAAAAACTGCAGAGGTTACTTGAAGAGATGGAAATTATGACTATTTTTAGAGAACCATTTTTTTTCAGTTCAGCTCACTAAAAACAGCTGTCACTTTCGGTTCCCAAATGGCTATTTAGTTTATTGTTGTTTCTTAAATCCATACATGAACAAATATCATTTGACATTAATGTCACGGTTGCCATGGCGCAGAATTGGCCCCGCCTGTGAAGCGCCAGCTGCGGCTCGTTGACAGATTGTCTAATTAAGCTCAGTGCTCTCACTCTTCCTTTGTCAGTCCGTCAACGAACCTCTGCCCCACAAGACTTGGGGTTTTGACTTGGTCCTGTTTCCTGTTGGTATTTCCTGTCCGGTATCGTTCCCTTTTATTTTGTCCTGTTTCATATCGGTTTCCAGTTTAATTCCCGTCTATTTTGTCCTTTTTAATTTTGATATCCTGTTTTGATATTATTCCTGTCTTTCCTGTTTTTTAATAACCGTTTCCAATTGTGTTCCCGTCTAGTTTGTCCTGTTGATTTCCGATATCCTGTTTTGATATCAATCCTGTCTGCCCCGTCCTGTCCGGTATCAACCCGATCCGTCTGATACCTGCTCGGCCGAGTAATATCGATCCCATTGGCCTCTGGCTTCCTATCATTCCACGCCAGACTGCTGCCTAACGTGCATGACTCCACACTTCCCGTAAAATAAAAGGCTTGTGTGAGAATCGTCACACATTTGGGTCCTGATCCTGTTCCAGATCATTACAATTATGCATGGATTGACTTAAAAATGGGGGGAGAGGGAAAAAGAAAGAAAGAAAAACATGGAAAAAAACAAAAGAAAAAATACAGTAACAATAGAAAAAAAATAAATAAAATAAGAACAAAATAATCAATTTTAAATTCTTATATAAAAACATTAACGCTTAAAATACAGGAAACATAATTAAACTACGTATACATCTACAAAAAAACGATACAATAATAAAAAATGTTAACCTTTTTTATGCTTAACAAAATTATAGTCGGGCAGCACGGCGGGGCAGTGGTTAGCGCTTGTGCGGCACAGTTCATGTCATGGGAACCTATCGTGGGTTCAAATCCAGCTCCAGACTTCCTGTGCGGAGTTTGTATGTTCTCCCCGTGCTTGCGTGGGTTTCCTACGGGCACTCCGGTTTCCTCCCACGTTCCAAAAACATGCATTTCAGGTGAATTGGCCGGTCCAAATTGTCCCTAGGTGTGAATGAGCGAATGCATTGTCTGTCCCTGTGTGCCCTGCGATTGGCTGGCAACCAGTTCAGGGTGTCCCCTGCCCACTGCCCGGAGATGGCTGGGATGGGCTCCAGCCCCCCCGCGACCTTAATGAGGATAAGCGGTACGGCTGATGAGATGAGATGAGATGAAAATTATAGTCAAAAATGCATATTGACCAATCAAGAGAAAACAGGTGCCTCGAAGGGAAATAGCTGCTGAAATTAAGTTCAATGTATTTTTTTTCCCAATCAGCTCTTACACCTGTACTTTTGGCGCGTTAGTCTATACCAGGGGTCGGGAACCTTTTTGACTCAAAGAGCCATAAAAGCAAAATATATCAATTTTATATTGGAAAAGAGCCACACCATATATTATGAGACAAATTTACTAAATTGCTAAACCCGCGCCCCAGACAAAAGCTTAGTCTTCAGCACATTTATTTTTGATGATTTGATAAAAAATATGAAAAGAGAATAATGCCAGAGCCCGTGTCCCAAAATCAACAAACATACTACTATAAACTTGTCTCTTTTTTGCAATTACTCAAGATCGGTTAAACTCATTTTGACCCTTTTTTTCATACATATTGGTTTCAAAACCAGATGTAAGCAGCTATTTTGTTAAAACGTCACAACATTCTGCAAACAGGGAGCCTGATGTGCTTATCTATGGCGCAGACGGCGTAGGGCGAGAGATGGGAGGGAGTGCTTGCACTTTTTGCATAGCTCCACCCATCCCTCCCACTCACCCAATCAAAAAACTTTAAGTTCTCTTCCGGTGTTTTGGCGTATTTACAGTTTGTTCTGTGGATTCATCATAAGGTATCTGAACACTGAAGACAGATAATATAGTGAGGTTTTATATAACGGATTCTTTAGCGTTGTACAGCCAGAACGAGGTTTTTTTTTTTTTTTTTTTTTTTTTTTTTTTGTGACACCTTGACTGTAAATTGTAGTGAAAAACGTGCCCTATATATACTGCGAAGTACTGCAGCATTGTTAATTTTGGTTTGGCTTTGCGTGTATCTGAACAAGATTTGTAGCTTACGTTTTGGACGAGATGGAGAAAATTTGCATGCAATCAAATTTGTCTCTGAGCCACAGGTACTCATAGAAAGAGCCATATATGGCTCGCGAGCCATAGGTTCCCGACCCCTGGTCTATACTTTATTCGTAATCACTATCAAAATATATTCCCGTCACTTTTTTAAATGGTGGCATGATTTGTAAAGACAACTCAGTGAACAGCAGAAGACCGTGGCGTGTGTTTGGGTTCTGAAGCCAAACTAAGCACACCACCTTTGGCCGTCAGTAATGATAACAGCATTGTAACGGCGAAAGAGTGATTAGTTAGATTACCCTGTCACTGTAAAACATAACGCTATTACTGACAACAACTTCCCTTGTAAAATTCTCTAATGATACTCAAGGAACTGTCACCTTGTCTGGATCAACACTTTAAACATTAAATGAACCTGGTGCCAGAACAAAGATCAAAATGAAATTCTTAAACCTGTTGATTGGGCGAGATAGGAAAAAAGGTAGAAGATTTTTTTTTAATTCCAACTGCTTTCCTCAGGGAAATAATGTCTGTGGCCAATAAAAGAAGCTCTCAATATTGTGTTTGCTTGGAAGACTCGTTATTGTGGATGTGGTGCTGTAGGGGTCGGATCATGTATGAATTGTGTGGGTTTGCCTTTGCTTGGACCTCGCTACTAAAACAACTAATGCCCTTGAGCCAGAAAAAGACACGCAGAGCAACTTTACAGTGAAAGTACAATTTTTTGTTCGATATGACATGATAAAACTTGGGCAGCACGGCGGAGCAGTGGATAGCGGATGTGCGGCACAGTTCTGAAGTCATGAGATTGAACCTCCTGTGTGGAGTTTGCATGTTCAATTGGCAGCTATCCCATACAAGTCTTCAATTAGTTTGGAATTATTTCGTATCGTAAAAATGTGCCTGTTACACAAGCAATTCAAGCTACAAGCATGATGCTGGAACAAAATAAGATTGTATAAAGAAGTACCACTGTATATTCACAGAATATTTCCTGTTGGGAGGGAAGGGTGACGGTTCGAGGAAATTTCCCCCGCCAAGTCGGAAGTGAGAAAGAGTCTCCCCGGACATGGCCAATAAAGCCACGGGTACGTCAGAGCGGCACACGAGCGACTTGCTGTGTGATTGATGATGTCTGGCTTCAATCAGAGAGGCCATTCGTCAGTGTTGCGCTTTGGCGCTTTTTGGGTTCTGCTGACGGGAGATTAGCCTTTTTTCTCCCGGATTCTGTCTGCGGTCCGGATCGGACATTTGATCTGCCTTTGCCGACACTTGATTTTAAAAAAAATATAAAACTCTGGTAAGGACCTGAATCCGATTTTGAAACAAAGCTCAATTAACTCTAATTTGAAACCCAAATCAATTGTAAACCGTACCCCTGGTAAAATACCTAATATTTTAACTGGCATGGAAAATGTGCCTTAGCAGTGGGGCTAGGGATTTTTCAGAGACTCGTTATTTAATCATGATCATGATTCAATTTAAGATTCAATTATATAATTGTTATTGAGTTGTTTTTTTCTTAATATATTTTCATCTAATACGGTTTCATAAATTGTAGTGCTGGGTGGCAAGTTGAATGAGTGGTCAGCGCGGAGGTTCAGCCTCCCCGTGAGGACTTTGCATGTTCTCCCTGCGTGGGTTTCCTCAGAGAACTCCAGTTTCCTCCCACATTCCAAAAACAAATTTTCCAGGTTAATTGGCCGGTACAAATTGTCGCTAGGTTTGCATGAGCAAGTTGACTTTCTCTGTGTGCCCTGCGACTGGCTGGCAACCAATTTAGGGTGTCCCCCCTCCACTGCCCGAAGAAAGCTGGTTTGGGCTCCAGAACCCCGAGACCCCACTGAGGATTGTTCAATCTAGGGGATTATTGATCATGTCCAATTACTGGGGATAAAAAGAGTAGCTTAGTCACAAATGTTGCGTTTAAGATAGACATCCATGCATCACAAGGGTGTTCAAACAACATGTTAATGACTTTTATTTTGAGTTTAAAAAAATTGGGATGGTTGTTTCCTAAAATGTTCTCTGGTTGACAAATGGTAGTCGGCAAAAAACGGCTACAGTGTGTTTTTACTTTGCGAGCTGTGCCTGGCTTTGTCGAAATTGAGAGGACATTTTTGAAACAGCAGGTCATTGTTTGACATTGTGCAGCTCATTTTTCTCTGGTGTTGGCCATATGTTGGACAAGACTGGTTTGAAGTATTAAAGTTATCCATAGTTCCAACATCATTGTGGTGCAGATCTAGGATATTCCTGCCCAAATCAGAGCTCACTAACCATCCGTCAACCTATGATTTCACTTTGCCGCCTTGACCCTGACATATAACTTCATTTTAATTGCAGTCCCAGCAGTGTTTGGAGTAACTTGTTACTTGAGCGCTAATACACTATTAATAACAGTTATAACTCAAACATTGTTACAACATGATGGGTAGTACCTATAACTAATACATTTTTTTCAGGAACGCGCCCAGTCAGTGCTTTCCATTTTTCCGCCACGCACTCCCCCTCAAAAATGCTGATCTTCCTCAGCAAATTTTACCTGGACTGAGAAGTCACCTCTTTTGACGAAAGGCTTTGGGTCAATCACGACTCTGTTTTCCTTTGCAAATTAGTTATGTCCCTTTTGTTCATTTGCACATAAAAAGTCGCCCATAGTAAGTGGGGTACGAGTCCAGTGTGCTTTTATATTTCACTGTGAGCCATTACTGTGAGTGTGAACGCGTAAAATGAATTCACAGACTCGCACACACACACACTCACATAAGGGTAAAGAAATTCCTCGCGTAGAAAGGCCAACACAGCAATATGGAGGATTTGCATTTGCCGCCATATCCTTTCTATAACTGGTCCCTAAAGTCTCCTTTAATTCAAGGCTGCCGTGCATTACCTATTTGCCTTTTTTCCCCTACAACATCTACTCCCAATGAAATTAAGCAGTATATTTGCTGGGTTTTGGGTTGGGTAGGCCAACATTGTTGCAACCAACAGGGTTTGTGGACAGTCGAGCTGCTGTTTCCAGTTGTCTGTCTTCTTTCTACAAGCTTTGCCTTTGATGTCGTTCTGGGGATCCCTTTCATTTACAGAGGATTTTGCTGTGTGTTTCTAAGTTTAGCTATTTTATAAATATTGGGAATGCTTGGATCTTAAAGGAGGCAGGGACAAGGAAGCTCATTTCCTCAGTTTCAAAGCAAGGTAGCAAAAACCCAAATTCAGATAAGGTAAACTTGCAGCATGACATTTGAAGTGAATGAAGAGGACTCTAAAATAGTATACCAGTGTGAGTTTTAGGACTTGAGTGAATCAAGAATACATTTGTTTTTTAGGTTAATTTTCGTCAGTTGGAATGTGTAAATATGTAGTAATATGTAGTTTACAGGCAGCACGGCGGCGCAGTGGTTAGCGCATATGCGGCACAGGTCTAAGGTCTCAGGAACCTCCTGCATGGGTTCAAATCCAGCTCCAGACTTCCTGTGTGGAGTTTGTATGTTCTCCCCGTGCTTGCGTGGGTTTCCTCCGGGCACTCCGGTTTCCTCCCACATTCCAAAAACATGCATTTCAGGTGAATTGGCCGGTCCAAATTGTCCCTAGGTGTAAATGAGCGAGTAAGTTGTCTGTCCCTGTGTGCCCTGCGATTGGCTGGCAACCAGTTCAGGGTGTCCCCTGCCCACTGCCCGATGATTGCTGGGATGGGCTCCAGCACCCCGCAACCCTACTGAGGATAAGCGGTGCAGCTAATGAGATGAGATGAGATGTAGTTTAATTTTTTAGTTGCTGGATGTTCCTCGCATACAATTTACGACGTGACTTTATCATTATTATTTTTTGCATGGCCCGGGATGTATGCCCATAATTGATATGTAATCATTGCACTAATACATATTTCTTAGTGCCCTGTTTAGGTGTAGGGGTGATGACACGTCATTGGACAATGCCGTACAAACTGATGCCAGCCTTGTTTGAAAAGAGATGAATAAATCTATTAGCAAATCAGGCTTGTTGAGAAACATGGTAACATTTCCAAGCGTTTACCAGGATTTCACCTAAAATTCAAGCAGTTTTCAATCTTTGAAAACACAATTTAAAACGCACACATTTTTAAGGATTTCAAGCACACGTATGAAACCCGCTTGTCAATTGTTTACAGAACCCCAGATGTTGATTGAACACACGGCGGGACTACAAGCATCATCCATCTACAATACCCATATTGTTTTTTTTTTAAAGTTTTTTTTATGAATTTTCTGAATGAAGCTTTTCCGTCCTGGCTGCTAAATGTATGTGTGGCAGTCTTGATGGATCTGATATTGTTACAGTAGAAATGCGAGCGAGATGCAAACTAACGTGCCAATCTATTTTTCTCAAGAGTTATCTAATGTAATCTAAATCTAGTGTCTAATCTAAATGTATTTATAAATCCCGATGGTGTGTGTGTGTGTGTGTGTGTGTGTGTGTGTGTGTGTGAGTGTGTGCGTGTGTGCGGGTGTGTTTGTGTGGTTTCTATGTGGTTTATAATCTCCGAAAGAGCTGAAAAGAATATACAAACAGCTGCATTTTAGGGCTCTCTGAATGTTTTAGCTAGGTTTTGTGTCAATGCACCCCCCCCAAAAAATACCAACATAATTGATAAACATGGTCTTTTGCCACAGCCCTGCCAAGTCAGGGGTCACTGTTCTTCCTCCTCACCGCTGGGCCCGCTTTCCACCTCAGCCAGGACAGGTGGGGTGCAGCAGCCGCCTCAAATCACTGTAGCCTTTAAAAGTTGCTGGAGACAAGAGACCATATTTTTAAATGTATATCATTTGTGGTGAGTCGAACCAAATCCATGTTTGACCTATCAAATTTGTTTTCACCACCCTTTTCGTCAGATCCCGGAAGACTTTCTTCGGACTTTAGTTTCCCTATCCATGCATACACGTCCTGGACTGAGTCTGTTTCCCGGGTGCCTGGCACAATTGGCTACTACAACTATTCAAATCGTAACACGTGGCCCGGCAATGCCGGACACTCAACCTGGGGGCAGTAGTTTGCTGAAACTTGTGTCATGATCCAGCGTGCCATTAATCACCAAACCTGCTGTTTATCAGGGGCTTTGTATAAACGAACTACGCAGACAACCTTAGTTATCAGATTGTTAGGCTTTGAGCAGTCCCTGCCTGCCCAAGTTCCCACTTCTTGCCAACTGTGCCATGCCCCAAAAGACAACCTTTGTTTCTCCTGCTGTGAGTGAATCTGGTCTGAGTTTTCTGTTTTGAACATTCTTTACTTTCCTCACTGCATGGAACTATTTTCATTTTCCCCAAATAAAACTGTCAATGGTGTCCGTGTGTCCACGTTTAACTGTCAAACCTAACAAAATGTGCATTATAATTGGCCATTGGACCTATCTGGTGTGCTTTAGGCGTCACTCATTGGTGGTAAGAGTTTTTTTTCTCATAGCCTTTTGCTCAAGGCGGCCCTTTTTTCTCGGCGGTGTGGGAAGCCATACTTTTGCAAGCTGTTAATGTGCCATGTTGGGATACAAGTGCTAGGCAGGAGTGCTTGTTCGGCTCACGAGTTGGTCACTCTGGGTCTTTTCTGGACAACAATTAGTGATGAGAATTATGTTCCTTTTTCAGGAAGCTGCACTTTTGGCCCGCATCACGAACAACCCTAACAACCTCACCAAGTAGAAGCCCAACAACGCCGGGCCATTTTGCTTGTTTTATAAAAAAAAAAATAAAAAAAAAATCCTGCTGTCTGTTTCAATATCAAAAGGGAGCGACATGACAGCCCACGTTACGATGACGTACACATTGACAATGAAAGTGTAAGAAATTATTTTTCCAACTGTGAAAGCAATTGTTTGTTGCTCATAGGGGGCATTCAGACAAGATGACGCTAATAAGGAAGCATCAGTCATAGCTGATGAGAACTTGACGCTTTTACAGCCTTGGCGTGGCGCCACTCCTAATAGCGCCTACGCTAAAGTAGACTGTTTCCATAAATCACGCTAGCGCTTCATTTCAAAACTAATACGAGCACATAACCCTCAAACAACATTCCCTGGCGATGATTCTAATGGGGTAGTTTTAATCTACAGCCTGAGCGAGCGGACTTTGTTTCTTTGTAAATGCAGCACCTGGCTGCCTACAACAATTCAACAAATTGGCGTCTAAAAATTCCCTGAAGACGGATTAAAAAGCATGTTTTCATCGTTTTGATTGTTTATTGTCAAAACAAAATCGACAAATGTCACGTATGATAAAAACATAGAATGTCTCAGTGGACTTTCTCTCCGAGAAATGACAATACATTCAAATATGTTTGATTACACAAATGTTCTGGAATACAGAATTTTACAAATTGTATGAAATTATTAAAAAAAACAAAAATAAATGTAAAAACAAAAAAAAGCAAATACAAATTCAAGCGACACAGTGACATATTTGGCCACTAGATTTCACTGTATTGTGCCATGCTACTGAAAACATGCTGTGAATTTCCCTTCGGGGATGAATAAAGTATCTATCTATCTATCTATCTATTTAAAACGAATGTCAAAAAGCACAAGGAAGAATAAGAACTATGGAGACTGAAATTGACCAGACCACACCATTTTGCTTATTATTATTATTTTTTTGCCCAACTCTTTTTGGGTATACTCATAGCAGCAAGATGACAGACAGTCATCCCTGAACTAGTTGCCATGTCAATATAAGTGAGCCTCATGTCAAATAAATACAATATTATTGACCTATGCAAAAAGTGTGTGTTTATATGATAGTAAATGTATCTTTGATTTATGAGTGAAATCAAAATTATTGTTTATTTTTAATGAAATATGGTTGTATTCACAGTTTAACCACATGGGATAGTGTAGGGAAATTGAACAAAAATAAAATATTCAATGTGGCGTATAATATATGCTATATCTTAGTTCACATTAAGAGCACATCAATAATCCAATGTTGTTTTAAAGACATTAAATGTTCATTTTCTAAATTTCCAACACTCCCTCTGACTATTTCTAATTTCTCTGTAGTGTTCATAAGGATGCTGTGGAAGATGGGACATGCTGCAAGACATTAAATTCATTTTAGATTTGTTTCTTTTTGTTAATACAGGGAGTGCAGAATTATTAGGCAAGTTGTATTTTTGAGGATTAATTTTATTATTGAACAACAACCATGTTCTTAAAGAACCCAAAAGTCTCATTAATATCAAAGCTGAATATTTTGGAAGTTGGAGTGGGGCTTTTTTAGTTTTAGCTATTTTAGGAGGATATCTGTGTGTGCAGGTGACTATTACTGTGCATAATTATTAGGCAACTTAACAAAAAACAAATGTATACCCATTTCAATTATTTATTTTCATCAGGGAAACCAATATAACAGCTCAACATTCACAAATATACATTTCTGACATTCAAAAACAAAACAAAAACAAATCAGTGACCAATATAGCCACCTTTCTTTGCAAGGACACTCAAAAGCCTGCCATCCATGGATTCTGTCAGTGCTTTGATCTGTTCACAATCAACATTGCGTGCAGCAGCAACCACAGCCTCCCAGACACTGTTCAGAGAGGTGTACTGTTTTCCCTCCTTGTAAATCTCACATTTGATGAGGGACCACAGGTTCTCTATGGGGTTCAGATCAGGTGAACAAGGAGGCCATGTCATTAGTTTTTCTTCTTTTAGACCCTTTCTTGCCAGCCACGCTGTGGAGTACTTGGATGCGTGTGATGGAGCGTTGTCCTGCATGAAAATCATGTTTTTCTTGAAGGATGCGGACTTCTTCCTGTACCACTGCTTGAAGAAGGTGTCTTCCAGAAACTGGCAGTAGGACTGGGAGTTGAGCTTGAGTCCATCCTCAACCCGAAAAGGCCCCACAAGCTCATCTTTGATGATACCAGCCCATACCAGTACCCCACCTCCACCTTGCTGGCGTCTGAGGCGGACTGGAGCTCTCTGCCCTTTACCGATCCAGCCACGGGCCCATCCATCTGGCCCATCAAGACTCACTCTCATTTCATCAGTCCATAAAACCTTAGAAAAATCCGTCTTGAGATTTTTCTTGGCCCAGTCTTGACGTTTCAGCTTGTGTGTCTTGTTCAGTGGTGGTCGTTTTTCAGCCTTTCTTACCTTGGCCATGTCTCTGAGTATTGCACACCTTGTGCTTTTGGGCACTCCAGTGATGTTGCAGTTTTGAAATATGGCAAAACTGGTGGCAAGTGGCATCTTGGCAGCTGTACGCTTGACTTTTCTCAGTTCACGGGCAGTTATTTTGCGCCGTGGTTTTTCTACACGCTTCTTGCGACCCTGTTGACTATTTTGAATGTAACGCTTGATTGTTCGATGATCACGCTTCAGAAGCTTGGCAATTTTAAGAGTGCTGCATCCCTCTGCAAGATATCTCACTATTTTTGACTTTTCAGAGCCTGTCAAGTCCCTCTTCTGACCCATTTTGCCAAAGGAAAAGAAGTTTCCTAATAATTATGCACACCTGATATAGGGTGTTGATGTCATTAGACCACACCCCTTCTCATTACAGAGATGCACATCACCTGATATGCTTAATTGGTAGTAGGCTTTCGAGCCTATACAGCTTGGAGTAAGACAACATGCATAAAGAGGATGATGTGGTCAAAATACTCATTTGCCTAATAATTCTGCACTCCCTGTAATTGTTTGTTGAAGTTGTATTGTTAGTGGAATTTTGATTAAAATGTTTTGATAACATGTTTGGCAAGATTTTTGGTAATGTAGTCATGTTTTGTAGTCAGGCCCCTTGGGCAGCTCTTTGGGCAGAGGTGGGGGTTCTGAGTTTGCTGCTCGTGTGTGGAATGAATGAGACTGCAGAGACAGAGATGCGCGACTGGACTTAGCGAATGTAAATAAAGCTAATGCGAACGAAGAATAAAATTGAAAAAGAGTTCATACTGACGCATACCGAACTTTAATTGGGGTCCTGTGGGGTTTTTACAAAACATTGTAAACCTGGAAAGTATTTTTTATTTTTGCACAATATACCTAGGTTTTTTTTCTGTGACTGTAACGAAATGCATTTATTT
Source organism: Urocampus carinirostris (assembly GCF_059441175.1). Lineage (NCBI taxonomy): Eukaryota > Metazoa > Chordata > Actinopteri > Syngnathiformes > Syngnathidae > Urocampus > Urocampus carinirostris. Next base: position 16,223,519 of record NC_142357.1, read on the forward strand.
ATCTTATTTGTATCCTGATCACATAACACCATTACATGTATTCCGTTACTCTCCAAGACTGCCAGAAAACCACCACACAAGGACTAAAAATGTTCTGTTTTTTTCCTCTCCTTTTAAAAATAAACAAATTCGACAAAATCTCCTTCACCGCTGATTTGTACGTGTTTCTTGGTCGCTATCAACACACAAACTCACTCGTCCGCACTCACACGTGCACCAAATCAATCCACGTTCGTGTACATCCATTTTGTGCCTGCACGACATCGCCTGCGTGATTGACACATTTAACAACGGCAGAAAAACAAGCGTGTGTCTGTGTGTTCTTAACTTGGAACAACAAACATTTCCTCTAATCACTTCTTCTACTTCTCCACCGCTCAGTACACTTTTCGTCATTTCGTTTTGACAATCAGACACTTTCAAAATATATACTTTATTTTCTTTCAAAGGCCTGGTGTTGTTTGTCCCAAGTTTTTCTCATGGATCAATGTTTTATTTCATTTTTACTTTTTAACCTGCTGCGGCTTACCTGCATGTGACTTCACTATTGGCGGAATGGGAAAACAGATCTGAAAATTATAAAAAACTATAATTGCGAGCAGAAATCTGTTTGCCAATGGCCGTGGTTCAAAGCTACTTAGGGTATGCATGGGGTTTATGGCCTCCTGGTTTGCAAGGGTACATTGAAGTCACTCACATTCATACCACATGAAACACCAAATTAAAAGGAGAACCATGCAATTGTGCCGTACATATGTACAATACCTCAAAATTGTATAAAGGAAAAAAAAGATAAGAAGGCGTTGACCTTTTTTTTTTTAATTCAATAAATGAAAAATACCTAATCTCATCTCACGGCAGCACGGCGGCGCAGTGGTTAGCGCTTGTGTATGTCATGGGAACCTGTCGTGGGTTCAAATCCAGCTCCAGACTTCCTGTGCGGAGTTTGTATGTTCTCCCTGTGCTTGCGTGGGTTTCCTCCGGGCACTCCGGCTTCCTCCCACGTTCCCAAAAAAACATGCATTTCAGGTGAATTGGCCGGTCCAAATTGTCCCTAGGTGTGAATGAGCGAATGAGTTGTCTCTCCCTGTGTGCCCTGCGATTGGCTGGCAACCAGTTCAGGGTGTCCCCTGCCCACTGCCCGGAGATGGCTGGGATGGGCTCCAGCCCCCCCGCTACCCTAATGAGGATAAGCGGTACGGCTAATGAGATGGGATGAGATGGGAAATGAAAAAGACATTATCTCTAATGAAAAGAGCCAAAGCTGGACAATTATTCACAATTTTAGTTCAGTAGCTATACAAGCATAGGACATATCATGGTCACACTATTTTGGTCACCATGGCAATAACCTTGAATGGTCATTTGTATGCCAGAGAGTATTGGAATACAAATATAAATCATATACAGTTGTTTGGTGGTTAGTTCCTAACTAAAGTTGTTGTGTGAGAAAAATAAATCATAAATGCAATGAAAGGTTGCTAAAACTTGTCTTGGAGAGATGTTGTATAAGCCCTTCTTCCCAACTGCCAACAATTGTGGCTACTGCATTGTCACATTTAACGTCAAACTATATGCAAAGCTTAGGTAAATGATCTTCTTCTGTATGCAAATGAGCTAAATGAAAGACACTTAGTAATTATTTCAAGTAAAGACACAAAGATATATGTATATTACCCTTAATCACAGAGTCTCAACATTCAGACTTCTGAACGACTGGCAAATGCAGGCCATGGCCTGGACTCCAACCAAGGTCCTCAAAAACTATTGAGACTAATCCATGTGCACATAAAAAGGTATTTCAAAAGTGTGTGTACATGTTTGTGTCCGCAGGCAATTGTATACAACACGTGTCCCCGTCATAGTCACTTGCTATTTGCTGAACTGCTTGAAAACAAGCTGCTAGAGATTAGTAGACACAATATACCGACCCAAGGCTCTATCTCACACACACATGCACCTACGCTCATGCACATACGCGCACAAACATAGACGAGAACAAACGCTGCCCTTCATGCGCTGTCAGTGCGGCTTAAAAAGCTTTATCTTGATTCAGACATCAGTCAACATGGAACAATGCAAGATTAAAGTGGCTTCATTTGGACTGCCAGACAACAACAGTGTACTTACTCCAAACACGCACGCGCGCAAACTTGCCCTCGGACTGATTCTAGTATCGGTCGTTGCTGAGTAGTGATGTGTTATTTGCGAGCACACTGGCTCTATGTGGTGATCATGCAATCTATGTATGCATACCAACTTTCATTTTATACCATCAGTTATGTGTCAATTTATTCTGAGTTTTAGTCTCAGTTTCAAATTTTGACCAGAATTATTTTGATGGCTCCAAATCAGAATGTATTGTCTGCAACATGGATATGTCATACGAAAAACATCTGAAGACTGTCCACCCAAATCCAAATAACTTTTCAGGAGCTGGCTCTTTTTAGTAAGCTCAGGCGTTAAAATATGGTTCTTTAACAGTATATGGTACTCCCATAACTACTGCAGAGTGTAGGCCAAAGTTAAGCTAACCAAGAAAGAATATGAGGCCCCCTAGACAACAGCCAGTCCTCGAAGTGATTGTAGAGCTAACACAAAAGCTAGTTCATATATATACTAACTGCAGGTCCATTGTAAAAGATGCATTTAAGAATGGTTAAGGTTGGCATTTGGTTTTCCGTTGTTATTAATGTTAAAAGAATATGGACACAAATTGCAGTCTCAGTAGTACAACATGTCAGACCAAATGACACACCCCATTGATGGTCGAGGTCAGGGTTTGGTTTTCAATCATTTTATAATTTGCTTTATTTACAAAAGTGGAAGAACATATGGTGCCTGTCATAATAAGCGGACTCATTTAATGTTTCACACAAATAGTTTACCCACCTAGCTTAGCTTAGCGATGATTTATAATCACGTTATTTAGCGAGGTGGTGTAACAGGGGGTTAACTCTGCCTAAATCTTGTTCTTATTCGACAGAAGTAGGCATGATGCTGCCACCACAGTGTTGCCAACGTGCCGCCACAGGGAGGCCGCGACCACACTCGGGGCAACGCACGTTGGCGCGTGTTTCATTCCCCCTAACTCACTACCTCACTTTCTCCCTCCCCCACTGCCTGCCCGCTTCCTTGCCTCTGGGTCCCGGCGGGCTTCATTAAAGCCCCGCTTAGAGCCTAAATGGCGTCCACAGGGACTCCGGTCCGTACTGAGTTGACCAAGAGTTTGACGGAGTCGCTGACTCGTGAGCAATGAAGAGGAACAAGAACGGGAGGAGGGATCCCGCTTCTTCGGGGTGGGAGACTGCTGCCGTGGTATGAGGCTTTCGTCAAGCATCATGCGGCTCATGCATCTCATGCTGCTTTTCTGCATGTGCCTACCATGCTAAATTGAAAACAAAGACTAACAGTCTTGTATTTTCCAACATGCGATCTGAAATGTGAAAGACCTACGAAGACAGTCTAAACACTCCATGTCATTTCTTCAAGCTGTTTGTAGGGTGGCAGCAATAATTGAAAAATTAGTCAGTGAAGCCCGCTTCATTGATTAAATTTGTTTTTCCAGTTTATTTAGCAGGTCTAAATCCACAAAGAAAAAACTCAAATCTACAGAGACATGTTCTGGTTATTTTTTAAGTCTCGAACGACATTTTGAAGGAGGGTAGTTCCTGGATCTAGTTTGTCACACGCCTGCACTCAGGTTCCTTCTTTATGACTCTATCATGTGTTTATCTCGACCTTACCTTAGTTAATTACTCACAGATTTCCCTTTTATTACAACTTTCCCAGGTCACTACTTAAACACGCTGTCTTATTGGCACTGTGCTGTTGCTAGAATCTTCTTACAACCCCTAGCAAAAAGTATGGAACCAACAGTTTTGGGCAAGCCCTCACTCAGACATTTTATTCTGTCGAAAAAACCCAAGATCGTGAACATGAAACACTTGTAAGGTTATTCCAATGTGCAACATATTGGCTTTCAGAAACACTAAAATAAATTAAGAAAAAAAAAACATTTAAAAATTGAGAAAATGTTACTTTTATTGAGAAAGTGCGGGGAAATAAATATGCAAACACTCCGTTCAGAGGAAAAAAATATGGAATCATGAAATGCAAAGAAATACCAATCAAAACGTATCACTAGTATTTTGGTTGCACCACCTCTGGCTTTTATGACAGTGTGCAGTCTCTGAGGCATGGGCTTGATGAGTGACAGAGTATTCTTCATCAAGCTGGTGCCAACTCTCTTTGATTGCAGTTGCCAGATTTTTTACAGGTCAGAACCTTACTGTGGACATTTTTTTTTCCAATATCCACCACAGATTTTCAATTTGGTTGAGATCTGGGTTATTTGCAGGTCATGACATTGACTGGATGCACCTTTCTTCAAGGAATGCTTTCACTGTTTTTGTTCTGTGGCATGTTACATTGTCATTTTGGAAAGTGAGTTCATCATCCCCGACATTTTTTTTAAATTGAAGGATTAAGAAAGCTGTCCAAAATGTCAATGTAAACTAAAACAAAATTCCTTACAAGACAGAAGTCAACAGACTTTTTTTGCTATTTATGATTATCTGAAAAATTCGCTCCTGAAACCCATTTTCAATTAAGGAAAATACAATTTTGCGGCACGTTTGTTATGTTGCCAAACACGCTCTGTAGACAAAAGCTGACTCTTCAGCACATTTTATTTCACTGTGCGTCATTTGATGATTTAATCAAATGTATTAAATGATAATAATCCCAAATCATGTGTCCCAAATCAATGTAAATATTCCATTAACAATTTGTCTTCCACCTTCAGTTAAGAGTGTTGAGGCAGTTTTTTTTTCCATGAAACGGTTTCAAAACAATGTGCATGCAAAGTTCTTTTGTAAAAATGTCACAAATGAATGCAAACGATAAGCATATCGTCATATTCACGTTCGGTGTAGACTGCACTGAGCAAGAGAGAAGGAAATGCCCTGTGCTGTGTGCAGGGATACGCCCACCTGTACTGCTCACCCGATCAAAGTCGTTTGCCAGCGTTTTTATTTATCAGTTTGAATTGTTTCTTATCAAACTTCTGCAATAAGTTGCTTCGGCTTTATAATGGACCAAAATCGGGCTGAAATCCTTTGACTTTGGAAAGCCACAGAGATGTGCAATAGTTACATTTTATTTCAGAGCCATATGTACTCATTAAAAGAACCATATATGGCTCCCGAGCCATAGGTTCCCTACCCCTGCCCTAAAGTGTCACTGTACCACAAAGTCACTGACTGATTTTTCTTTAGCCTTTTCCCAGCCTTCAAATCATACACATGTTTTGCAGATGCACATTAGGTGTCATATTTGACCCTGATCTATCCTTTGAAATGCATGTAAAGAAAATTACTAGAACCGCTTTCTTCCATCTTCGTAAGATTGCTAAAATCCGTTCAATACTGTCTCAGTCTGATGCGGAAATTATAATTCATGCGTTTGTTACATCCCGTCTCGGTTACTGTAATGCACTACTCTCTGGTCTCCCGAAGTCTAGAATCAAGTCACTTCAGCTGGTACAAAATGCCGCAGCGAGGCTTTTAACTAGGACAAAAAAGTACGATCACATAACACCGATTTTGGCTAGCCTGCATTGGCTCCCAGTTAGCCATAGATGTGATTTCAAGGTTCTCTTAGTATTGTACAAAATCATACATGGACTTGCTCCCTCTTATCTTTCAGATCTGATTTGCCCCTACGTCCCGGTCCGAAGGCTACAATCTGAGAGTGCCGGTCTTCTGGTGATCCCAAGAGCAAAGAAGTGTTCTGCTGGTTCGAGAGCGTTCTCCATCCGGGCACCGGTGCTGTGGAATGCTCTTCCCCCTGAGATCCGATCTTCAACCTCAGTGAAAATGTTTGAATCTAAACTTAAAACTCACTTCTACTCCATAGCATATGAATAACCTACTCTTCTCGTCGGCTGAAAAATAGTCTGTGTAATATAATGTAATAATCTGTGAAGCCCTTTGAGACTCTTCGTGATTTAGGGCTATACAAATAAAAATGACTTACCTTGACTTGACTTGATATCTACTTGAGATTCCATTTGAATATCCAAAAGTTATGGAATATTTTTTTCCCCGACTCAAAGACTCAAACGAGTGAAAAGCAGCTCTCACACACACACACACACACACACACACACACACACACACACACACACACACACACACACACACACACACACACACACACACACTAAAAGGTGCAGTTTGAATTTTTACACTTAATGCAAGCTTTTACAGGAAGTGTCTTTTGACACGTTGTCGAAACAAAAAAGGCCTCCAGGTGCGTGTGTTACCGGTGGCATAAAAAAGCCTTTGTGCCAACCACCTACATATGTTATGACCTTTCCCATATAAAAGGCGAGAAGAGAATGGCAATTCTCAACTTTGTGGCTTAAGTGAGTATTTTTTTACGGCACAGTGAGCTTCCCGTAAAAAAAATATATTTTTCTCGCCAACAAAGCAGCATGGGAAAAAGGGAGAGATGGGCCCTTCTCCACAGTGTGCTGTTTCAAAGTGTGTCCCGCCATGGAAGAGCGTGCGCGGGCGGGGAGCGATAACTGTTGGGGATGTGTCAAATTTGAATACAATAACATAAAATAAAGCCGGTTGTCACGCTCAGGCAGACCTTTCCTTTCTGTCCAAAGCTGCTCTACACAGTTACGGATTTACCAAATCCTCCCGAGACGAAACCAACTCTGTAGTTTCATTGTGTGAGAAAAAGCTCCCCGTCCCCTCCCGACTGCATCACTTCCTCCTGTTGCACCTCCAAATCCTTCTGCCAACCTCCTATCATCCCACTGCGCCTCTCTCTGAAGTCAGGTGGTAGTTTGAGCTTTTAAGAACTTTTTAATTTTTGGGAGGAAAAACTACACTGTCCCCATTGACCCAAGAAAACAAACAGAGTCATGCATGGAGCTGTCAAAGTATCTTCTTTTTTTTTAATCGGTTCTATTTTTGATAGGCAAGTCAGCTCTACAGTAATGTGAAAGTGCTTCGGTTATCGCTGGTTCATTGCATCACATATTTTGAATTGAACAGTCTCTTTTGTCGTTGATATCAATATATCGTGCATTGTGTTCTGCAGAAGACAGCAGGCGGCAGACAACAATTGATATCATGGGGCAATGAGTATGTGTTGGTTGGGCGTGACTGACTGTGCGCGGACTGTGATAGGCTGCTATCCTCATCGTCGGGGTAGAGAGGGATGATCATTCGTGCACGCCTGTAGGAATGCAATCACCATGGTGACTTAAAACATGTGATCACATCACCGGAAACATTAGGCATTGACAAATTGTTGCACATTTCAGTCATTGTTCATACATAAGTTCAGTGCCATTGCAATAAAGTCTTATCGAGCAGGAAAAGCGTTTAATGAATGCATTGTTTGGATATTGGAGATATCACAAATGCAAACAAAAAGCAGAGAGGTGAACTTTTTTGCATTTAAGGTATCTACTCACAAAAAATACTTTTTCTAAGAAGTTTTCTTTGAAATGAGAATTTTCAAGACAGCAATGTTCAACTGTTGTTTTCTAAGCTATGGTGAAAGCTCAAAACATGTTTTTTTTCTAATGAAAGATTAGGGTTTAAGCTTTCTTTTGATATGATCTATGTCTATATACCTACAGAACTAACATTTCTGTAGGCTTTCAAAAATGAGTCTAATCACCCATAGTATCACCCATAGTGACTCCATCAAAAATCTAGGTGTTATATTTGATCCTAATCTGTTGTTCCCGTTACATGTGAAAACTATTACTGGAATAGCTTTCTTCCACCTCCGTTAGTATTGGAAAGATTCGTCCTATGCTGTTTCAATCAGATGCAGATGTTATAATTCTTGTGTTCATTACTTCTCGGCTTGATTATTGCAATGTATTGCTTTCTGGTCTCCCGATGTCTAGCATCGAAGGTTTGCAGCTGGTTAAAAATATGGGATCAAGACTCTTGACTAAGACAAGAAAGTTTAACCATATAACTCCTATATTAGCTAACTCGCACTGGCTCCCAGTTCGCTTAAAATGTGACTTTGAGGTTCTCTTACTAACATACAAATATTTTTATGGACTTACGTCCACTTATCTTTCAGATTTGGTTTCCCCCTATGTTTTAGCACGGAGCCTCTGCTCGGAAAAAAAGCCGGTCTACTTGTGACTCCAAAAGCCAAGAAAAGGTCTGCAGGCTCGAGAGTTTTCTCTATCTGAGCCCTGGTGCTGTGGAATGCTCTGCTTCCGGAGATTAGATCTGGAAACTCAGTGGAAGTTTATAAATCTAGATTAAAGACCCAACTCTATTCAATAGCTTATGATTGATGCCCACCTCATACTTTTCTTTTCCTGTCTTTTTCCAACTGCCTGGCTGGTGGTGATACGAGGGAGAAGGACAAATTGAGATGAGTCAGCAGACCAGCATCTGTACCTGAAGCATGTCAACGCCTGCAGAGATGGGAAGCTGCGTCGTTGCTGTTATGGACCTTTTTGATTATTTTTCAGGCTTGAGGTGTCGTTGCTGTCATGCACTTTCTGGACAAACTTTGACATATTACCTATTGTTTTCTTTTATTGATGTTCCCTTAGTTTTGTGTACTATTACCCAATGCAAAATCTATTGCACCTTGGTCATCCTGGAAGGGGGGATACCACTCGTGAGGCCCCTTCTCAATGTTTCTTTTTTCCTTACGCTGAGGTTCTGAATGTTTCCCTACCCGCATGTCGGTTTAAGATCTGGCGATCATGTAATTGTAATCCTGTGTAGTCCTTTGAGACATTTTGTGATTAAGGGCTATACAAATACATGTAACATGACTTGAAAATTGCAAAATTCTTCTGGGTCGGTCTCTCGCTATTTGAGAGAAACATCTGGCATTGAAAAAGTGAAGTGACTGGGTATTTAAATCTTCTTGGTGGTATAAAAGACAAGTTTACATGCATCAATTGATTTGCTACACAATTGACCAGGTCAAAGATAACTAGTAACTTGCTGATGCACCAGAGGTCCTACTGGATATTATTTTTTCCTTCCAATTTTAACTCGAAAAGAAACCTTAATGTCATTATTTACTTGCACACAAAAATAAAATTATGTCTAAAGCAGCTTTGTATCTATGGTGACCTGGTCCATTGAGCAGTGAGGAATTGTACTGAGAATGTAACAAGATTGAAGAAGAAGAAAAAAAAAAGATGGGAAATAAATCTTGACATTTCGGATGAAGATTTCCCTTTTGATGCGCTTGTAATATAATCTTAATTAGCAGTGTCTGCTTTGCACAAGTGATCTGTAACATTTATCTCCAAATGGGAGAAATGAAAGCTTAATAAGAGGGAAGGAAAAAAAAACTTTAATGAGCAGCAAAAACTATTTCAAGTGAGAGGTTAAAAAAATTGAAAATATTCCCAGAAAGGGAATGGTAATAACAATAAAAGGCATATGGCGTGAAAACATCTGGTAAAAATGGCCACTGAGCTTGTGGGGGGAGACAGTTTGCCGCTGTGCTTTAAATACACGCAAAGTTGGCCAGAAAAACATGCTCAGGAGACACTACTTGTGAAAAAGAAGCTGTAGGATTGGGGTCCATAAAAAGCCAATGATGGCAGATGCAGCTTGAAAAAAAAACCCGACCGCTTGGGAAATCTTCTCTAATGGAAAAAAAAAAAACAGCAGCAAAACGGAGGTGCTGCAAAAGACACAGCCCACATTTGAAGATGAACAATGGCTCCTGAAAACAAACAACAGCCATTGAAACAATTATTTTTACCTCACCCAGAATCGTCCTAACGTTAGAATCCATTCCAATAATTGTCCCTTCAAGAAGTACACACACACGCATTTGACCACAAACTCACCTTTGATCAGCATACCACAGATATTCACAAAACGAGTCAACAAAGACTGTCAGTCATCGGTTTACTCCAAGGATTGTTGCACAGCAACTCCTGATACTACTGCACCAAAGCATTGTTGAACACATCCTCCAGTACTACTCAATTGTTTTTTCACGATGCTTCGTGTCAGACCAAACCTACATATTTCTTACACAGCAGCTAAAGTCATGGACCTGCCCACACCCAATCTCAGACTGAAAGAACAGGTCCATCATCCAACTGTAAACGCAAAAGTCCAGGATATCACTCACCCACTAAACAAATATTTTATCCCACTACAATCAGGGTGCAGATTCAGAACAATAAGATTAAGGAGGGCCCGCCTCGAGGAAAAGCCTGATCCCTGCTGTCATCACCCATCTGAAAAACAGGTGCCGCTGACCCATTCAATTTGAATGAATTTGGTAAAGATGTTTAAGACACAGTGACATTCTATAAAGGTTGCCCCAAATAAAAATATGACTCACTAAAAAAAGAACATATGTAAAAAATACAGCAAAGCTGGATCAAAACACAATCAGTAAAAATTAAGGAACATGGCAAAGAGATCACAACAATCGCTTGAGGCAAAAGCACTGACTTCAATTCCAGAAACAAACAAAGCGTATGGACTATGAACACAACACAATTTCAAAACCGTAGAGGCCACACGGGAACATGAAGAAGAGAGAGACAGTTGTGGCTACAAAGTAAAGGCAACCAGGATATTAAAACAAAATAAAAAGCCTAATTAAAATCATTAGACCTGATCAAAGTCTTAAGAAGGCACCCATGTATGACATCTACAATATTGCTTTAATGTGTGTATCAATTGGCCCATGCATCGCAGTTGTCATCAAATTTGCTAAATCCCATTATTTTAGGGCACATTCGGCCCCGAAAGCCATGTCTACTGCACAACATGGAATTGGGTTGGTGTCAAGAAATTATTATTATTTCATACTCGATATGAAATAATGAAAAACGATTTGATCCATTCCCGGGCTACCAAAATCATCCAAGTTAATCCTGAATAGCTGTAAAACACATCTTCATGATCACTAAAAGAAAATACTAATTAAAAATAAAAATACAGTAAAAAATAAATATGGTAATATTAACAAAATATAATGCAAGTTTATGATAAGTACTTATCATTGAGGAGGTGGAAGTAAGGCAAAATGTTTGTTTTCATTATTTTTATATTTCCGTTGATATCCCCCTCTTCTCACTCTAACCCGATAGTTAGCTGAAACAATCTCGTCCAACACCTTGTCTGACTCGGGTGATACAATTTGAATACAAGAATATGGGTATAATCAAGGGGTTGGGATCAGGTGTCGAATGGCAAGAAGATGCTGGCAGTGAGTGGTCTTGAATGGTGAACAGTCTCTAGTGTTAGCCCCTGGGATTGCTCATATAGTGATTTTCCATTGTGTGTCTAGCAAAGCTTTTTTCACAAATGTGTCCAGAGTTAGTCAAATATGGACATATGACTGTATCAGAAAGCAAATCAGGAAAGCCATATTATTAGTAGGATGGCCTTCGTCGCTCATTATGTATTCCCATTGAGTCTTCAAATTGCATCTGATTGTGGACATATTTGGAACACGTCTACTTTGCAGATAGTGGATTCTAAATTAAAGCTGAATCTCCAATGTAATCATTGGGCTAGTTTAAAATGTAAAATTGGGCCCAAACATCCAGCATGACCCAGCCTGCAGGCATAAAAGCCTGAACCAGCCTGTGCATGACCGATTGACTCAAATTTAGGAACCGACCCCCAAGCAGACTCGAATATTTCTAATTATATGTAAAACTTCGGGAGGAGGAAGGAAGGGAGATTTGGTCAACTCTCACCCCTGACTGTTACGGTTGCCATTGCCCTCATTTGGGCCTGCCCTTTTGGCGTCAGCTACTGATCGTTGCCTGATTGGCTTCCCTCCTATTTAAACTCAGTGCTCTCATTCACTCCTTGTCAGTCCGTCAACGAATCTTTGCACTTGCAAGACTTGTATTTTCACTCTGTCCGGTATCCTGCTCGTCTATCCAGTATCTGGTTTTCATCCCGCCTGTGTCGTCCTGTCCGGCATCTTGTTCCAGTATCCGGTATCGATCCCGTCTGTCCTGTCCATTATCCGCTCGTGTATCCTGTATCTGATATCGATCCCATCTGTCCTGTCCCGTTTCGATCGCTTCTGCCCAGCGATCGCTAAATCGCTGGTGTTTGTGTTCCCACACATGACTGCCCCGTTCTCGTAAAATAAAGCTTGTGTGAAAATGTTACGCGTCTTGGTCCACAGTCTGTTCGAGTTCTGACATTGATGAGTGTGCATGCTGCACTGCGCGGACCCTTCACAGAGAAGAAACAAAAATGACTGGATGAATAATAAAAAAAATAAAAATAAAGTCAGCGAGAGAGAAGCCCAGCCTGAACCCGACGTAATCATTGCTATTCTAGGCCCAAACTCCATTTTTGGCATGACCCCTGCCCAAATCAGAAATTAAGGCCCAGCTCGGACCTAAGATCTTACCTCCAACTACGTTTGATAGCAGTGAATGACTTTCAGGACATGATCCTTGCTTGCATGTAATTTGATTGTTAGGCAATGATGCGTTCATGACAATTAACACAAGGGCAGTGAAAGAAAGCCCAACATTGGTGCTAAAGCATTCTTAGCTATTACAATACTTCATTCAAGTGAAGGTGACACATGAATCCCATTTGGAGCTTGTCGATGAAAGAAGCCAAGCAGAAAAAGCTTGACTCACCGCCAAAATGGCGAGATCTTGAGAGGCGGCGAGCAATTAAAGGTGCTTTCTACGGGAGGTTTGTGGTAGTTGTGGAGAGGGGAGCAATGTGTTTGATGCCACGCTTGCAGGCAGGACCGCCTTTCTCATGGTTGACAGGAACGGCGCTAACATGACAGTTGGCTACGAATGCGTTTGTTCCACAGCCCGCATTTGACAGCAGATCGGAAAGCTAAAAATACTTGGCGGCTTAATAAGGGCGTTGATGACCCCACCCGCCTTTCAGAGGGGTAAACACGCTTTAATGCCGCCTGACTTTTCTTGCACACACACAATAACACACTAATGAGTACACTTGGACCACAACAGCACGTACTTTTTTCATAGATTTACTAATGTTGGGGAAATAAAACTTTGGTTCTGAAAAGACAATTCAGAGGTATTTGTAATACTTGGAAGTAAATACAGGGTAGAATTAATCAATACAGATTCGATATCTATATTTTTGGCTTGGAAATACCATGGTCATTTAATAATCGGTCCTTTCCCCCCTTAAGTTACTTTATAAGTACAAATAACAGCCAAAATATATCTATATTTAATGAAATAACTACTATACAAACTTTAAAGGTGGGGTGTGTTGTTTGAGATTTCCTTAAAAAGTTTAAAACACTACAAGTAAGAAAAGGGCATGTTTCGAATACAGTCCAAACCCACAAACTAAAAATTAAGAATAAAAAGAAAAAAAAAATCTGCCAAAACATGTAAAAAATACGATTTTAATACTGCATTTTCATGACTATAAAGCCAGACAATCCGCTCGCTCATTCACACCTAGGGACAAATTGGACAGGCCAATTTACCTGATATGCATGTTTTTGGAATGTGGGAGGAAACCGGAGTGCCCAGAGGAAACCCACGGAAGCATGCGGAGAACATGCAAACTCCGCACAGGGGGTTCGGTCTCATGACCTCAGAACTGTGCCGCCCACGCGCTAACCATTGCACTGCCGTGCTGCCCGTATGGAAACTACTGTACCTTAAATAGCAAAATATTTTGAAAAAAAAAAAACAAAAAAAAAAAAAACGTGCAAATAATTAAAACTGGCTGCTTGACTGCTTTGACGGATGGCTGAATGATTGGCTTTCTTTTGTCTTTGACTTTAGGGTTAGGGTTAGGGTTAGTTAGGGTTGCGCCCTGATTGTAGTGGGATAAAATATTTGTGTAGTGGGTTTTTAAGAAGTCTCTGCATAATTGCCATGCAGATACAGTTTCATGAGGTGAAACTTTAACTTCAACCTTATTGTCAAATATGCTATTTGCACAACATACCGCAACATATGTAATTACTCCCTTTTCCCCACCTGCAGACCAGCAATAATTAAGAAATGATACAATTAACACATAGCAGCAAGGTCAAAAATAAATAAATGAATAAATAAAAGATCATGTAAAGATATAAAATACATGTTTTAAATAAAAAATGCGCAAAGCAAAACAATCTAAATTGAACTGTTTGGCACTGATATGACAGAAGGCAGATGGGTGAGAGTGGGTAGGGGAGGGACAAAGTTTAGAATCCGGACAGCCTGATGAAAGAAGCTGTCCTTGAGCCTGCTTGTTTTGGCTATAATACTCTGCAGTATTTTCCCTGATAGCAGCAGGTTGAAGAGGCTGTAAATTGGATGCGTGGGGTCAACTGCAATCTCAGCAGTTTGGCAGGTGAGGGCGGGACTTGTATATGTCTAGGAGGGGCATGAGGTGGACACCAATGATCTTTTCCGCTGTTGTCAAGTAACAAGAAAAAAGAAACATTCATAATCCCTGAGTGACCATTATCAGAAACAGACAAGTATGTTTTTTGTCATCACTTCTTCTTTGGACGCATTAGTGGTTCTTCTGACTTCTAAAGAAGAAAACAAATCCCCGACAATCCCTCAAGCACTTTTGATTCTTCACTTATCTTCAAAGAATTTTTTAATGTCTCACTCTGGTGAATTGGCTACAATCCCGTTTCAATCATAATTTTGGATTGTATGAGTGGATTGCCAGAAGCTTCCAAAGTTTGTGCGGCTTTGCCCCGCTTGGGAATAAAGATGGGGGGGCTGAAGGTGTGGGGGAAACTACAGTGATAATTGAAGGTGTTTTTACCGAGTGTACCGCCTGCTAAATTGTCAGGACGTGTCCCGGAAGCCGAGGCGGCAAACGCCCTAATGGAAGCCGATCAATAAAATGCTCCATATTTCATCTATTTCTTTGTATTTGCCGTTAATATTTGTCCGCCTTCCCCTTTTCCGTGTGGAGTGAGGCAAAGAACATGTGGTTTTTGAAGATCATTGTCTCTACCAGGGCCCTCAGGATTGAGAAAGTTTAATTTACACATGCATGTGCATGCACTCACATACACACAAACGAATATAATGTTTATTTCTTTGCTTCATCCTCTTTAGAGTTCAACTGGATTTTCATTTGTGAAGGAAAACCAGTTATGCAGTTTTGTCACCTTCCTGGCATCAATGTTGCCTCTTCGTCTTCCTCTTCTTTCCTCTCCAGTGAAATATCCCTCTGCCTCGGCCGGGGACAGCAGCTCCATTTTCCTCTTGATGGATCTCAAGGAGGAAGAAAAAAGGAAGCGAGGTAAAAAGAATCATTTGTCCATCTGTCCAGCTGACTTTGCTGCCTGCGTGATAAATTAAGAACATGGTTACGGTGTAGACAAAATTTGTTTCTGTAGGTACAGTTGCTTGCAAAACTATTTGTCGGATGAGACTAAAATTGAACGTTTTGGCAGCAATGCAAAACGTTATGTTTGGCATAAAAGCAGCACAGCTCATCACCCTAAACACACCATCCCCACAGTCAAACATGGTGGTGGCAGCATGATGGTTTGGCCTGCTTTTCTTTAGTAGGGAAAGGGAAGATATTTAAAATTGATGGGAAGATGAATGAAGCCAAATATTGGACCATTATGGAAGAAAACCCGATGGAGTCCGCATAAGACCTGAGACTGGGACGGATATTTGGCTTCCAACAAGGCAATGATCCAAAACATAAAGCAAAAGCTACAATGAAATTGTTCACCCAAAAACATATCAAGGTGTTAGAATGGCCAAGTCAAAGTCCAGACCTCAATCCAATTGAATATCTGTGGACAGAGCTGAAAACTGCTGTTCACAAACGCATTCGATCCAACCTCACTGAGCTCGAGCTGTGTTGCAAGGAGGAATGGGCAAAAATATCAGTTTCTCGATGTGTAAAACTGATAGAGACTTACCCCAAGCGACTTGCAGATGTAATCGCGCTACAAAGTATTAACTCAATGGGGCTGAATAATTTTGCACACCCACTTTTTTGTTTTGTATTTGTTAAACAAGTTTAGAATATCCAATAAAGTGTGTTCCACTTCATGCATGTGTCCCACTTATTGTTGAGTCTTCACAAGAAATTAGTTTTGTATCTTGATGTTTGAAGTCTGAAATATGGCAAGGGTCACACATTTCAAGGGGGCCAAATAGTTTTGCGAGTTTGACGTCAAACATACATACAAACACACACAAAAACAAGCTTTTTGTTGTTGTTCGTGTAGTGCTCATCTAGATGTAACTGTGTTTATTTGGTTGCATGGTGTAGTAGTCCTGGCCCACATCCTT
This sequence comes from Urocampus carinirostris, assembly GCF_059441175.1. Taxonomy (NCBI): domain Eukaryota; kingdom Metazoa; phylum Chordata; class Actinopteri; order Syngnathiformes; family Syngnathidae; genus Urocampus; species Urocampus carinirostris. Next base: position 16,239,819 of record NC_142357.1, read on the forward strand.
GACAGTCAATGTTCACAACGTTTGTTTGCATTTCCATCCCAAACTATGTTGGCATATTTTTTTTCTAAATCAGTACAAAAAGTAAAAGTAGGCAGATGGATCTGAATATCAATATGATTGATACTATTGTCTTAAGATCAACACTTTTATTTTCTCTTTTCAACAAACACCATAGTGATGTTGTTAGTGTGTCGTAAGATTATACAAGCATTCTAACTTTTAAATTCAAATCCAATTGTGGTTTCACTTTATTCGGATTTTACTTTCAAATTGTTCCGCAATAAAAGGAACCATATTTTACCGACTGTAAGGTGCACCTGATTATAAGACAGACCTTTAAAAATACCCACTTGTGAAATAGTTTATGTATAAGGCGCATCTTTCAGAACTCGAACAGATGGTAGACCCAAACTCGTAACATTTTCACACAAAGCTTTATTGACTGAAGCTGGGCGGTCATGCGCAGGAACAAAAACACCAGCGATTCGGCGATCACTGGGCATAAGAAGCGGGGCAGAGAAGTCAGGCGCGGGAAAACAGGAAGCCAGGGGAAGACAAGCAGGATACCCGGACAGACGAGGTCGATACCAGGTACAGGATACACGAGCAGGACACAGGACAGGACGGGACCAATACTGGATCCAGAAATCTTAAGTAATTATAGACCTGTGTCAATCCTACCTTTCCTCTCTAAAGTACTTGAAAAAGTAGTGGCACAGCAGCTGAATGATTTCATATCCGAGAATAACCTTTTTGAATCCATGCAATCAGGATTCAGGGCTAACCACTATACTGAGACAGCTCTGATCAAGGTAACAAATGATCTCCTACTGGCAATGGATTCTGGCGCTTCATCACTTTTGCTGCTGCTGGACCTTAGTGTTGCTTTTGACACAGTGCACCACAATTTCCTACTAGAACGGTTGGAAAAATGGATTTGTCTCTCAGGAACCGTCCTCTCAAGGTTCAGATCCTACCTCTCAGATAGGACGCACTGTGTTAAATATGGTGAAATTACATCTGAGCCCTTTAATGTTACCTGAGGTGTTCCGCAGGGTTCAGTGCTTGGCCCCCTTCTTTTCAGCATTTACATGCTTCCATTAGGTGATAGTATTCGCAAGTACAATATCAGCTTCCACTGCTACGCAGACGACACTCAACTATATCTTCCGTTGGAGGAATCTCCCACACTAAACTGTGGAAATTTGGAGGCCTGCCTCATTGAGATATAAGAGAAGATGTCAGTCAATTTCTTGCGTCTTAACTATGAAAAGACCGAAATGTTAGTCATTGGTCCATCTAAATGCCGTGACTTATTCTCAAAAACTGCTTTGAACATTGACAAATGTCACATCACATAGAGTGACTCAGTTAGAAATTTAGGTGTCATATTTGACCCTGATCTATCATTTGAAATGCATGTAAAGAAAATTACTAGAACCGCTTTCTTCCATTATTCGTAACATTGCTAAAATCCGTTCAATACTGTCTCAGTCGGATGCGGAAATTATAATTCATGCATTTGTTACCTCCCGTCTCGATTACTGTAATGCACTACTTTCTGGTCTCCCGAAGTCTAGAATCAAGTCTCTTCAGCTGGTACAAAATGCCGCAGAGAGGCTTTTAACTAGGACAAAAAAGTACGATCACATAACACCGATTTTGGCTAACCTGCATTGGCTCCCAGTTAGCCTTATATGTGATTTCAAGGTTCTCTTAGTATTATACAAAATCATACATGGACTTGCTCCCTCTTATCTTTCAGATCTGATTTGCCCCTATGTCCCGGTCCGAAGCCTACGATCTGAGAGTGCCGGTCTTCTGGTGATCCCAAGAGCAAAGAAGTGTTCTGCTGGTTCGAGAGCGTTCTCTATCCGTGCACCGGTGCTGTGGAATGCTCTTCCCCCTGAGATCCGATCTGCAACCTCAGTGGAAATGTTCAAATCTAAACTTAAAACTCACTTCTACTCCATAGCATATGAATAACCTACTCTTCTCGTCGGCTGAAAAATATTCTGTGTAATATAGTGTGATAATCTGTGAAGCCCTTTGAGACTCTTCGTGATTTAGGGCTATACAAATAAAAATGACTTGACTTGACTTGACTAGGATACCAGACAGGACGGGACAGACTGGATCGATACCCGATACAGGATAAACAAGCAGGATACCGGACAGGACGGGACAGGCGGGATCAATGCCGGATACAAGATACATGAGCAAGATACAGGTGAGGACGGGAGAGACGGGATCGATACTGGATGCAGGATTCACGAGCAGGATACCAGAAAAGACGGAAGGGCGGGATCGATACCGGATACAGGATACACGAGCAAGATACAGGTGAGGACTGGACAGATGGAATCAATACCGGATACAGGATACCGGACAGGACGGGACAGCCGGGAGTGATACCGGATAGAGGATACACGAGAAGAATACCGGACAGGATGGGACAGAGTCAAAATGCTTGCCTTGCAAGTGCAGAGGTTCGTTGACGGACTGACAAGGAGTGAATGGAGTACTGAGTTTAAATAGGAGGGGAACCAATCAGGCAACGAGCAACAGCTGGTGCCAAACGAGTGGGCACAGGTAAGGGGAATGGCTAATTGTGACAGCATAAAACTATAAGACAGATGCAATCAAAAGAAAAGAAAAAAAAATCATAGAACATATATATTAGGGAATCTAGTTTCACAACTAAAATGAATTGATTCATGTCATTCTCCTGTTTCTGTTAAAGATTTTACATTGTTCACACTATTTACACTGCCTTTTTTTTCAAAATAGTTTGCAAGGTAAAATATTATAGTAATCAAGTTGACTGGGTAACATTTCTATTTTTGGTTTGACTTTGCACTTTTGTTCTGAAACGGTTGAAATAGAAATGTTATTACTTGGTGTCGTTTACCCTTAAAGATAGCATTGTAGTTATTTAATACAAAGTAGACAATTGCATGCTATTTGTATCACAATTTTGAACAGATTTAAGGGTAGAGGGGTTAATTTAGTAAATGATAATGAGATTTCCAAGCAAAAAAATATCAGATATACCTATTCTGTATATACTTGGATCAGATCGATGCCAAAAAACAGCACCCCTTATTTTCATCCCAAAACATGGCATCTTGTATCCAGAGTAGCACGAAAAGCGTCACCGCTTAGCATCGATCTGGCGCAAAGACGGCAGCAACAAAGCGGAGTACGTCTAGTGAAGCACAATTAGTCGCTCTCCCTCCAACTAATGAAGTGGGTTCCGCCTGTAATGTGAATGGAAGCCGGGAAATCGATAGCAACCTAGACAAGCTCGTCGCTCAACATGCCGAGAACAGAAATAGCGGTGTTTTGATAACTCAACGTAACTGATGCCACACTCGCCAGGTGAACACGAAGGAGGAGAAAATCTTATTTTGAAATGCTGTCAACTCTGTGACAGATGTGCGATTTCAACATTGACTCCCAGGAACATAAGAAGAAGCTGCTTTTTGAATCTTTGCTTGCACAGTGTTGTGACTGATGCAAAGCTAATGGACTTATCCATATATTGGCTGTCACATCTTGAAAATGTTCCATCAATGCTCCAAGGTTGTTGTTTGTGCAAGATATGGCACTGGTGTCATTCGTGAGCTATGATATCTTTCAAATATGTATTTATCTCTTTCGCTGGCTTAGACCATTAATGGCCGAAGTGTAACCACTGTGTTCTGCAGCTGCATGCAGAACCCCCGATAAAACAAATCTTTTTTTTTTTCTCCTCTTTCCACAGCCTCTCTCCTCTTGTCCAAATTGAGTCTGTCGGCGCTCGATAAGGATGCAACCCCGCTCTTCTTATCAGACGGAGTGTCAACAGCATGATACCAACGCCAGCTTTTTGATCAGGTTTCCTCCCGTTAAACACTTTTGGTAAGGCTAATTTTGGGGGCGACTCTCGTCTGGAACATGACACGCCTTCTTTGACTTGATTGAATTGACCCCCTTATATTGTGCACCCCACAATGTATCATACTCCTCAACACAATGTTCTTTTCCTATTCTCCGATTGTCGAGATATTGTACAGACATGTCCACAACCTACATTCACTTTAAACGAATTCTGTCTGCAGGGTTTTTATGGGTTTTTGTAATCCTAGAAAATGCTTGAATTATATGTTACATATTTTTTTTTTGTATGTATGTTTTACTTTTAAGGGTTTGATATTGTTTGAACTTTGGGTGAAGTACTCGTAAATGCTTGAAACTGTTGACATGTTTCACAATGATGCTTAAAAATGACGCTGACACTATTTCCCGTGGCTTCGCTTTGCCATTAAATGTCTTCCCTCGTGATTAACGGCAACTGGTATTAGTCTGTATGGCACTGTCCTATGAACAATCATCAAACCCTAAGGGTCACACTCAAGAGGAAAGGTGCACGCCGCACCTATACAAAGCACAATGAAATAAGGGTTTGTGCTTGGATTATGTAGCAATTATGGACATTTCTTGTAGGCCATGCAAAAAAATAATGTAGCATTGTTCAGTGGTAAATTGTTACGGGGAGAACGTATTGCAAGTGAAAATATATGCTTGGTATTACCAAAATTTTACTCAACACCTATATGGGGAGATATTTGTCACAAGTAGAGTTACAAACATATTAATCAGAGCGATTTATATATCCGCGATGTATTCAAGATATAAAAATTACATGTCTTGATCAATGCTCACGCAATATTAAAAATATCATATTTGAATCAAAGATACAAAGATTCTAGTTCTGTAAAATTCATCATTCAGACCAGATTTGTTATTTTAATGGTACTGGAGAAATTGAAAAATTGGCTTTCAAAGTCCCTAAAAGTGCTTGAATTTAGCCATGAAAAAGGTGTACGAGACCTGTATCCGGTCACAGTCTAAACAAGTGAAATCTTTACTTGCAAGGGAATAATGCTTTCAGAACTGGATCAGATGGTTGTATACATAGTATATGTGAAACATAACACATTATGGTCACACTTTTGGATGGAAAATAAGCTAATTTGATGCTGTGTAGGACACAAAGTGACCACAAGGGAGAGCATGTCACTCGTGAATGGTGATGACGTCAAGCCAAAGTAGCATGGGTAGGACTTGGAATATTTAGTACCGAGGCAAGGAGACCCGGAACCAGGTATTGTGAAAGAGGCATAAAAGACCATTAGTGAATTATTTGCGACTATTTTTAATGTTACAAAAAAAGTTCTCAAGACAGTTACAAAGATCCCTGTTGAACAAAGTTACCAAATTGCCATAAAGTTCCACACATTATTCATGTACGGATTCACATTTTCAAAATGTTGCCCCATGTTCCATAGTTTCTCTTGCCACTAACACCTTTGTTATTGATTTCCTGTTCGCTTATGCTACCACATTTCGCAAACGGCCCTTTTTGGTGCAAGACGCTCTGTTAATTCTTAAGTCACCACAAGTTTTAAACGAGCCCCCTCAACTTTTGCCGCCATTGTCAGGCGGATTAAACCCACTATTTTAAGTGTCACAGACGCAGCGGACAGGAAAAGCCACGGAAAGGAAAAAAAAAACCTTTGTATTTTAATATATGCTGATGCATTTTGTGTGCATACATTTGCACAAATTCAGGGTGAGGCTGTCTGAGTGCACACTACAGGGTCATTGCAGGGAAGAAGAACATATTTTTTTAAAGTTGATGATTTAGTTTTACATTGTTTTCATAATGTGTTCTGATAGGAATAATGTTGCATCCAACAGACATCAAAAAATTAAAAGGTCTTTGGAATTATGAAGATTTTTGTTTCAAGATGGAACATTGATCACTAAAAGTTTCAATAGTGTCCTGACATGGGATGAAATGTATTGCGGTTTGTAGACGTTGCCAAAGATTAGAGTTGAACATTTTAAAACAGGGTTCCTACAGCTTAAGGTAAGTATAATAATTTAATTTAATCTATACAATTTAACAGTTTTTAAGACTTTTAATTACAATTGAAATCAAATTTAAGACAAAAACATTAAATACATGAATAAAAAATAAATAAAACAATAAAATACAAATAAAAACAAACAAAAAATACCACATTAATTGGACACAACTTTAAACCTTTTTTTTTAATCACGTTTCTCTCCAGGTGAAAATGGTCCTTTTGAAAAACATGACAAAGAAGTGGAAAATAATAAAAAAGGATGTTTACAGTACATCATGGATCAGTCAAAACTGGTAGGTTAAAAATTATTCCAAAGAACTCTTCTGCTACATTCATGAAGCATTTGTATCATGATGCATGAAAAACGCCTTTTTTTCCCAAATATATTTAGTTCCAACAAATGCAATTCTTATTAATGTATTCAAACCTTCAAGACCTTCGAAAATTGGGTTTAAGATATTTGAATACCAATTAAGGCCTTATTTTTAGAATAAGAATATCAATGCATTTTAAGACTTTTCAAGGAACCCTGTAAAATGTTCTCAACTGAGGCGTGTTCAGGAGAGTGATCAGACATGTAGTCTCTTGATAATCGCTTGCCGCGCACTGCTGAACGTTTTGTAATCGCTCACTGTGATTGCCTTACTGATCCAAAATGGCCGACGACAGTACAATGGATTTCGTTCTACAGCTTGCTTTGAGCGAGTTGGCTGATATGAGCGACAGTTCGCATATTGACACAGTTAAGGTTATCCTAAACGCAGTGGAAGGGTCATACCTGTCTTGCATTGTTCACAAACATTACCAGGCAATGTAAGACGATATATTACATCGCCAACAGCACTCGTCAGGGTGAGATCCTCCATCTTCTGCACTGTCGACGCCATGTTGGAAATCAAAGTAAGCGATCTTTCTCCCGTGATTACTCGGGCACGCGAGCGCTCAATAATCACTGGCCGTTCAGAAGCTAGCGATAGCTCGCGATAGCAATCACTCACTCTCCTGAACACGCCTCCGGTCAGACAATAAACATTTGAATGATTCTTGTTTGAAAGAAGGAGCAAAAAACAGCGGTAGTTTGGAAAAGATCAGACGTGGGCTTTGATAAAATGTGCTGAAAATAATAGTAACAGGCAAGGAATACTTAAAACTTTGTATACAGCAAAACGTTGGGCGTTTCAAATAGAATGAAGATAATAATCAGAATGTGTAAAAGTTTGTTGGACACTGCAGAGAAAGACTGTGAATGTGTTCAACCACGCCACGTGGGGGTACCTCTGTTTCTAGGCCTTGTGTATTTTTGGGAAGTCTGCCCAACAGCCATCACTCACACTGCACTATCAAATGTGTGGTACTGCAGTGGGTATTTGGTCTTTAATAAAGTAGTGTACATCTTTGTGGGAAACCACCTCATGGTTTTTCACCCAAAGAGATCTTGCGTTGAATGGATATAAATCGTTGGATCATGTTCTTTGTCAAGAACTCTGGATTCAGGTTATTTTAGCTACAACTAGAGCTGGGAAAGTCCCACTGTACAAAGCTCTCTCTTGGACAGGTGCCACCTTTTACAGAGCCTGTTTGAAGCATGATGGTTACAAAACAGAAGCTCTGTGTAAAAGGTGGACACCCGATAAAGACAGGTGTTCGAATACCCAGACGTACTGAGCTGGACATGTGCTGCTTTTACCTAATAGGGCAGCAGGTGTAAAAATCGAATAAACCAGGGCCCGAATACAAAAAAAAAAAATAAAAAATAAAATTGCCAAAATTAGGGCTGGACCAATCAAATGTTGACCATTTTGAAAATGTCACATATAGTCTTGTGAACCTAATCAAACTTCCTAAAAACTAACAACTATATTACAATGTGATCAGATAATTAAAGTGATATTTTCGTTTGCCTCATTAATTTTCAACATGCAAAAAAAGACAGACTTATATAATATCAAAATCTCCATCACATAGAGAATAATGAAAGAAGCCTCCATTATTCAGGTACCACCAGTAGCCTGTAGCTTGTATTTAAGCCAAAGGGGGTAAAATTTGCTTAAAAACAAGACACCAGTAATTTGTTAACATTCATTCAACAGGAATGTTGTTTTATTTATATTTGGACTGGAATTCGAATAAATGATTATTTGATGCAATTTACTAAGCAAAAACACTTTCATCAAGGAGAATTAGCATACTGAGAAAAAAATACACAACAATTCCCGTGTATCATAAGATAGCAAATCAAGATCATCTCAGGGGCATAGTAAAATCTTATTGTTGGCCCGATGCAGCCCGTGGGCTTTGCATTTGACACTGGACACAGAAAGCATCATCCAATAAATCAAAATATGTAACATTAACAATGTATATTGCAATGAATTAATCCTGATGGAGCAAAGTACAAAAAAAACCTATCTTCTTTGTTCTGGTTTTATGCTTCTTGGATTTTTAATTTAATCGTCTTTATTGTCATTAATATCAACGTATAGTGATTTGTGATCTGCAAATGCTACCACGATGGGCAGGTTGTATTTGTGTGTGTTGGGTGGGCGTGACTGTCCGTGTGCACAACTATGATAGGCTGGTGTGTGCCGTATGTCAAAGAGTAGGGCGGGGAGCAAAAGGCAATGTGTAAATCCCCACCCCAAAAAAAAATAAAAGACAAAAATAATAATGTATAACAAAAAAACTGCAGAACAAGGATAAAGCCTGAGCTAATATTTTAGCGGCTCGTTACATTGAAAAACAAAAAAACAAATATCAATTTAATCAGACTCTGACGGTGCTCCATGGGTTATTAGTGGGTTCTGGAAGAAACTGAGACTGCGTCGAGAGAGAAGCCAATATCAATGCTGCATGTCTAGCCTACTGCCAAGGCGAGCCTAACAAATCTTACAAGCCACCCCTACCAAGCCTGTATCTTACGAACACTACATCTAATACCGATAAAATGGATGACCTGGAACTACAATATTTGGAAAGAGCTACATTTGAGACACCTTTACTTTAATCATCACAGTCCTGGCAAAACTTGAAAATACCCAATTCTAGCGTGCAGCTTGTAAGCCACTAACCAAACTTTTTTACTCTGAAAGGAAAAGCCCTCCGATTACATTGAACTTTTGTATAATAAAAAAAAATATTCAACTGCAATTTTGTGTCCTATGTTTTTATTTGCAATTTTCGGTTATTATTTTGTTACAGTCGTATACTCTTAGTCAGTAATGATGTCATCTCGAAGTAAGTTAAGCCCTTGGGGGCTTAAATGAATTTGTGATGCTACTTTTCTGATGTTTACTTTTCCCAGGGGTTCTGGTCCTCATTAACCACAATAACCAAGGAATTACTGTATATCTTATTAAACAGAACACTAAATATACAGCGACACATAAACAAAAATGGGACAACTATCAAAGGTGCACTTGTTGCAAACTGAATCTTCACACTCGAGTTTAAAAGTAGAGTGGTGCCCCTTAAGGTTGACTCGTCTGTCATTACAAATTAAGAGTAGCTCACTTGTACTGAAGCTCCAGATCCTTTCATTTTTTTGTGGTAAGCTTTTCATTGGCCGACTCCATTAGGGGATCCCGTGGGAGGCACTGTAAACTTCAACCCATCAGGTAAGAGGAGAGGCAAGCAGGTGGGCAGCGAAATGGGGGACACCCTAAACCATCATTATCAAATTGGCGCTTTCCTAATGAGCCGGCAGGACAAACGCTCCCGCCGAGCGGGGCCACCGGGGCCAGCCAGTTCCTTTTTGTGCAGGTCGAGCTAATTACACAGCAATCGTTTAGTGCAAGACAAGATGGGGGGAAAAGGATCCAATGAATAGAAAGTTCCCGCTCAGGTTACCTGGACTTTCCCGAAACACTCGAGGTCCTTGTTGTGGAGGTCCGGCTGGATTGCGGGGGGCGTATGATCCGAAACATTCCGTGTTCCATTCCCAGGAGGATTAAAGCAAGACTGACGAAAAACATCCTGACTTTTCTTTTTTTTTCTTTGATGTACACCGCCAAGAAAAAAGTACTTTGAATAACACTTTGTGACAGTTTAAATTCCTACATAACATGACTGGATGGATCACATGTTAAAAATGCTATGGAATAACTATAATTAAGAGATGTTAAAAAAAAATAAAAATCACAAAAAACAAATCACATCAAAAATAAAGTCTGTTTTTGATCGAGCATGGGACAAATGTAGTAAAAACATAATTATATATTGGTGACGGAAAATTTAGACCTTTTTTTTTGGTAAGTCGCTGTATATTTAGTGTTTGTTTAATAAGATATACAGTAAGTCCTTGGTTATTGTGGTTATTGAGGACCAGAACCCCTGGGAAAAGTAAACATCAGAAAAGATAAAATGGTGACGGAAAATTTAGACCTTTTTTTTTTTTGTAAGTCGCTGTATATTTAGTGTTTGTTTAATAAGATATACAGTAAGTCCTTGGTTATTGTGGTTAATGAGGACCAGAACCCCTGGGAAAAGTAAACATCAGAAAAGATAAAATGGTGACGGAAAATTTAGACCAGGGGTCACTAAACTTTGTGCTGTGATAGTCATACAACTTTTTCCTTATCTGAAGAGAGGGGGCAGGGTCTGTTTGTAACAGGAAAAGTGTGACGATAGCAGGAGTGCCTACATGTAAATATATTTAGTTTTCCCAAAAAATGAATAGATATTTTGGATTCCTTACAGAACAAAAGTCAGAAAACAGATAATAGAAATATAAATTAAATTAATAATAACCAACTATAAATATAACTTTGGGTTCTTCAAATAAAAAAAGTCAATGGGACATATGATTTCTATTGTGCTGTGCACAGTCTTAACTGCTCGAAGCTAAAACTTGGTTATCAGAGCACTGGGTCAACAGTAGTATACATTAATTGCAAAATTTCAGTAGATTTGAAGTCGTAATCACTCTGTTTAGTCACGTAACAGGCGAATGCTGATTTTGTTGTGCATTTCATTTGTTACAATGACAATAAATTGTAATATTCCATTCTATTCCACGCATTTTACTTGTCAATTTTATTGCCATCGCGAAATGCACGATGAAATTGGTCTCTGGTACTGTGACTAAAGATAATGCCTTTTTTGTATGCCATCTCTATCAGTACTCATTCAGCAGTTACAGTTTGGCGCTCTCACCACAATGGCTAAGGCGGTTATATATTCCACTAAAACTTACTAAAGAAAAACAATTTAGAAGCAGGTTAAAAAATACATAGCAGACAGGTAGCAACGAAAAATCTTTCATTTGTTGAGACAACATATAGTGAGTATCCTTAAAATTACAATAAAGACATTCAAGGTGAATCGCTCGAGATATAGCAATAACATCCTATCTGCTGAGATCTCCTTATAGGAATTGCCAGACCAAACTTGATGTCAGTAGTGGGATTCTGTGACTGAGCTGGAAAGGGTATTCTTCATCCTTGTCTTTCCAACAAAGATGCTAAGCAGACCTGGACCGTGTCCATGGGGATCCGCCTGTCAATGGAATGCTTGGCCAAGGTTTTCATTATTCTCAGTTAACGTATTCACATTTTTACCGTTTGAACGTGGGAGCGAACTACACACTCACACACAGAAAGGGATGCGCGCACTTGGCTATCAGCTTCCAACGGTGTGTAACCCGCCCCTGATGTTCGTGGTTGTTTTGCCGGATGGCGGATTGATGAATAATGAATGTCTGGAATGAAATGATACAACATTACGGCCCAGTGTGTCCACCCTCATGGCATGTGGCCCATTTTAATGATTGGCCATACCCACAACGTAACATTTGCCTCCACCCACTTCTTCGAGACCCCCTGGAGTGTCTGAAGAGCCCCGGGCTACCATGAACATGCCAGATGCCTGATTTATGGCGCATATTTGCTCCTGTCGTTCTGGTTCCGGTTCTGCCAGAGCAAAGCTAAAGCCTCTCAGGCAACTTGTCCGCTGGCCACAAGGTAAATGTGGACTCTCCCAGGATGTTTTTTTTTCTCGAGATAAACCAATTCAAACTGTGGTTCATTCATCATTGTGTCGCAGTTTTGCTCTATTTTCTAATTAACTGTACACCTTGATCCTGCATACAATACACAGGCTTTAGAAAATATATGTGACTTAGGTAGCTGGTTAGAGCTTGTTCAAAAACTTAGTTTTAATACCTTCAGTACAGAGTAATGGATCAAACAAGGTAAAGAGTCAGTCACTTATCCGTTGTGTAATTTGTCACTAATTGATTCAATCAGTGAGTGAGCTAACTAAGTCAGACTGATAGCTGGTATTCAGTCAAGCAATTTAGTAGGCTATTAAGGCTGTTTGACAATCAGTCAGAAGGGGATTCAGCTTTATTTTTTTAATTCAGCCACTAATCACAAACAAGTTGTTTCGTCAGGCAGGTATTTGGGTAAAAAAATAGTTGTGAAGGCTTTGTCTTTCAATAGACTAGTTTGGTGCTACACTCTTTAAGCAAGATGCACCTCAGTGAGTGGGTGATTTTGTGAGACATGCGGGCCGAGGGTTTGGTAGATAAATGGTGAGTTGCTTTGCCAGTAGGTCATTCAGTTGGCCAGTCTATACATTGATTTGCTAGTCAAGGATTGTGTGAATTTACTCACTTGCATTTCAGTAACCCAGATTGGAGGTAGGTGCTAACCAGTCGTGATAATTGAGTTGCTAATGTATCAAATAGCAATGTTGCCGCAAAGAGGTAGGCTATTCAATCAATAAATTGCATATTAAATTAATATATTCAGTAGTTTCAGACATATCATTGCATTCTACCACATTAGTAGGATTCTGCTGTGGCTTAGCTGCAGGGAGAGGTGGTGGCTAAGTTAATCTTTGGTCCTAGTGCCTAGCGTAGCGACGGATCCCATTACACGCCGGATGAAGACAGCCGAAAAGTGACAGACTCAGTGTACCGACTTCTTCCGACTTTCTCTCCCTCTTCTTTATTTCCTACGAGGTGGCAGCGGTGTGATTAAGACGCATCGTCCCGCTTGGCACATTCATCAACCTCCGCCTTAATGAAGAGATCACAGGCGCAGATGCGACGCACTGAAATATGACGCCATTAGACTGTGACCCGCAGCATTTAGCTTGTTTACCCCTCAAACCCGACGCCCAATATGTGAAGTGTAAGTGATGACCTGCCAGACCGACGCTGAGAAGGACAATCTTTCATCCCTGGTGATTCAAACAGCAAGCACATGTGCGCCGACTTTGCCCTCTCTCTGGTGGCGATGATGCTAATAAAGTGTCAGCGTGTCGCGCCTTGTAATTGCATTTGGGCCTTGTGGAACAAAGAGCTAAGAGATAGTTGGGGGCGGCTGAGTGACAACCTGTCCTCCTCAATAAGCGAGAAAACAAAAACAGCCACCTAATAACAGATTACGTCATGCCACCATCCAGACGCCAGATCTGCCCTTTGTTTGCTTCGAATTTTTGCTTGTGATTCTGATAAATACGAATGTGGCTGCCCTAAACCTCATCCCTTCTAAAACATATTGCTCCAGAACCGCTGAACCACAGCAGGCATGTGCCACAATCGACCATAAGTGTCCTAAATCTTGTAGAGACAGGATTATATCTTCAGAAACCCCGTCAGCCCTAGGTCACCAAAGTATACAATTGATTTTACCCAGAACAAGTCAAGAAAAACATAACTGGCTCCAATCAGGTCTGTTGCAAACCACTTAAACCCACACACTTCTTGAATCATATTGATCCAAAATTAAGTCAAGCATGGACCAAATTGGTCCTGACATTATGACTAAGTAACAAGGCTATTTAATGTTCTTGTGACATATTAATCCGATTGTGAACCATATCAATCTTCTAATGTCCTCATTTGTATCACTAGTTTACAACTGATGCCCTGGATCACAAAAATAAAATAAAATAAATAAATAAATAAAATAAAAATCAGACCAAATACTTTTGACTCCTAAATGAGCTGAAACTGTAATTGACAACAACTTGGAGTCACACTAATGGTAAACTGTATCAGTCCCAAACCAAGAAATCCTGGATCCTGAACTCATATATGGCCCCTTGTCATGATTGATAAAATGAAGACACCTGGGGCAATCATTTGACACGCAGGAGCACGCTCTACGATTGGCTGGCCCCTCCCTTCTTAAGCTGTCAGCACCCAGAGGGGAGTGTCATACCGTACTTGTGTCTCTCTGTGTTTTGCCAGATTACCAGTACCAAAGACTTATCCAGCTAGATTCCTGCCTGCCTCCTGTTTCGACCTGTTTCTGTCCCACGTTTCCGATCTACTCTCCTGCCCTGGCCACCGACCTGCCCGCTAAGCCGTATCGATTCTGCCTACCTGTCATGGAACTGCCATTCATCCGACGCTGCTGATGACCGACAAACACCAACGTCCAAAGCAAGGTCTGACAACTCATTCCAATAAAGATTCCGAGAGATTCCGTCCTGGTTCCTGAAACCCCTGACATTTGTCAGCTGGTTCTCACAATTCAATTAACAATGGACCCAACAATGGCACTTCTAAACAGTATTTTAAACTGTTTAGAATACCAAATCTAAGCGGCAAACGCTGAATTGGCTGTTCGTACCAGCTATTTTGATTACAAATTGTATGTCCATGTGCATAACTGTGCTATGACATTGTCACCTCAAAGAACACAGGAGTTTATAAGTCTCCACAAATATTTCCCCAAGGCCTTATTGTGTATTGTTTCATTTGACATGTGTTCAATGAGTCCTTCAGCCTTGGGTAGTGTACCTCAACTGATCCAAAAAAAAGTGAGAATGACCCAAGTGATAACTAACAACATAAACTCAAAGCCTAGAACCGATGTTTGGATATTAAATGATAGCTGTCACATATTAGCATATTATATAAATCCCAACTCAACATGACCCCGCATCCCCGTCTCCCTCCTGCTAAAATCCGGACTGGATGGACGTCATCCAGCCAACACGCCAGTGCACTAATCCGCTATCCTGCTGCTGAATGCCAATTAACAAAAATCCTTGGCAGCATTGGTTAGTATTGTGCTATTGTGTCTGTAGCAACTCTATTGTTTGACTCCACCTGTTGTCCTGAATGAGACCCAGAATGTTTGTTCCTTGTGGAGACTCCATTATGCAGCACCTTGGACTTGGACCAGGACTTTTGCTGACGGGGCGGTGGCATCCTGACAAACAAATTAGCAATGCTAATTTACCATATGCATACATACCTTCCATTGATACTGAGTCCATATCACTCTTGATTAATATTGGTCTCAGAATTAATTCTGGTTCAAGTAAACCACTGCTGATTTAATAATCAAAAATACCTACCTACAAAAATGCTACCACTAAAACTCCCAAAAGACACTAGACTAAGGGTCTCAAACTTGCGACATGCGATAGTTTTGCCACGTGTGTGATGTAGTTCAGGGCCCCCGTCGTAGTATGAAAGTTTAATGTTAGTGGGCCCCCTGCGAGTTTAAGATGGATGCTATCTCTATCCTTAATATTTAGACAGTTCTTGAAATTAGGAACAATATACTCATAATGCATAAAGAAGAAGAAAAAAATAATAATTTACACGACGTGACTGCCATCTGTGGTGTGATTTAAACGCAGTTCGTATTGTACTTGAGCTGGCTGTTCCCAGTGAAAGCATGAGATGGAGTGGAAGAGATAGAGCAAATGAGAGAGAAAAAGAATGAGAGAGAGAAAGAATGAGAGAGAGAGAGAGAGAGAGAGAGAGAGAGAGACAGAGTGCATGCACTTCTGCTAATTCGATATTTCAACTAAAATACTGTTATGTATATTGGTATCTCCTATCTAAAGATATTCTAAAAATCTATTATTCTAATAAATTAATTATTATTTTCTACTTATTTAGGTACAACTGACTGATTTATTTTGTCATTAATTATTAATACAGTTAATTATTTTAGCTTTATATATTATATTTTGCGTAAAAAATATATTTTAGTGAGGTGGAATGTTTTTATCTTGTGGATGACCTGATGTGGCCTCACCTAAACAAATCCCTAACTCCAGAGGTCCCCAAGTAAATTGAGGTTTAGACACCTATACTAGACTCATAACGGTCAGCATTTTATGTTTTTTTTTCAATTTGTTTACGCTGTATAACAATTTATGTTAGACTTCCAACTACTTGGCAGTAACACTGGATGACAGACTCATCTATGATCAGCCTACCACAGACATTCAACCAAGAGTCAACACGTAACGACTATAGGTTGCACCTTACCTCCTCTTACTACAGTGCAAAGTGTTGTTCAAGCTATCCGCCTGTACTGCTCTACATGTTTTCTCACTACGCTCTCCATCAAAAACTAGACCAAAGTCTTGTGACATATACAGCAGCTAAAATCATCGGCCTATTCACACCCAACCTCTCAGACTTAAATAGCAGGTCAATCATTGACCTGGCAAACACAATAGCCCAAGGTATCACTCACCCACTACACTAATACATCCCGGTAGCGTCATGGCACAGTTAAAGGCCAATAGAATTCAGGTGGACTCGCCTTGCGAAAAGTCTGATCCCCCTCTGCCCTTACCCTTACCCAGGCCCCACTGACCCATCCAGTCCGCCTTAATTGTCTCATTGTATTCATTTTTTAAAAATGTTTTTCTAATGTAATGTACTGCTTCTTGTTTTTCCCAAGAGCAGTCGTTGGGAGAAAAGTTCTCTAAGGAGACCAATAAATTAAATCTAATCTAATCTTATTTTGCCCATTTTGGCTGTAATCCTGATCATCTTGGTTCCTGGTAACATACGACGACATCATCGTAGATTGCTAATATTGTTGAATAACCTAGGCAGTTGTTTTCCTTCATCAAGTATTTATTTGGTAAATGCAATAATATTGTTTGGACAAACTATATTTATCTTTAGTCTATGTATTATGTCTTGTTGTGTGTAAATATGTGCCTTGATAGTTTGTAAGGTTTATAAATGCGTAAAGGTGGTTTCCACACTTTTGCTACTCTCTTCCGTCATCCTCTGGCTTAAAGTCATGATTGCTGCCTCAGTTAGCTCAATCCTCATGTACTAATAACTTTTTAAAATTGATTATAGGGTTATGGTTTGGCGTTCTGAAAGTATTTTAAAACAGGCCTTTTCTGCCTCCCACCATTTTCAGGCTAAACTAAAAAAAAAAAAAAAACATTAACGACCATGAAAGCCCTCCCTCCCTCCCACCTTCTCCTTTCCTTCTTTCTAATGTGTGGCAATTTCCGGAAAAGCAGTGCTAAGAGTAAGATAAAGCATACACGCGCGATGGTGAAAAACAAGTAAAAAGGCTCTTTGAACTCATGTAGGTATTGTTAACGCATCCTTAAAAGAGAACATGCTATTCTAATTTAAACTTTATTAACACACCTCAAACAACGCACTCCAACTTTAATAAGGGTAATTGCAGTCATTAATAAGGGGAGGAATAGGCTAAGGTTGACTTTCCTTTTTTTAGCTTTTCTGTTCCACAGTATTCAGATCGCTTACTTACGCCTATGTTCATAATACAGTCCAGATTTATAAAACTAAAAAACAAAACAGAAGTTTCTGTTCTCACCATAAAGCATAAAGCAAAGTTCATAAAATAATCTAAACAAATATGTATTGTTTTGTGTGTTTTTGTGTGTTTGTCTGGGGCTTGGTCGTTACGAGTGATGGATGCACCGTTGGTCTAAAGCGCCACACTTCATAAACGCTGCCGTGGCTTCCGGGGGGAGATAACGATGAGAGGAAGAGTGAGATGGAGGGGGAAGAAGCGGTTAGGGGAAGTAACATGATTGTATGTGTGTGTGGTATGAAGGAGGGCCAAGTGAATAATGGTGAAGCGCTGCGGTTTTAGGGAGTCTGTTTTCACTCTAATCTGTTTACTCTGCAATTTGTGTTTTCACAGCCAGTCCATTCATTCTGCTTAACCTGACACTTCACTCGCCAACAGGAAGTTTGTGTGTGCGTGACGGGGCGAGAGAGGGAGAAATCTCATTTAAACCTCACTTTTATAGACATGCGATGCGTGCGCCGGATTCCATATTTTGCGTGTAATGCGATTACGGGACCTCCTTCCATTAAAACTGAGAAACATTTGGCATTGTGGAGTGCTTTAATGCGGATGACTTTTGCCAATTACCAATCATGTAACCTTATACTGGCGTCTGTGTGTAAACTCCATACAAGGCACTCAACACGTTTACGAGACCTTCCGTCATTAAAAATGAGACCGAGAGTGAAAGCGTTGTGAAGAGCTTTAATGCGAATGATTTTTGTAATTACACAGGACGCTGGGCTAATACCTCTGTAAAGAACTCTGCGTGTGTGTGTCTGTGTGTGCACACTAGGGGTGGGCTATACCGGGATTTTTGGTATCAATCTGATCCAAGTAAATACTGGGTAGCATTGATCGATACAGATACAACTCAGATCATTTATTTTTCTTGGAATTGTCATGATAATTAAATAATTCAATCCCTTACCCCTTGTGTTAGTTCATAATAACGATAAACCGAGCACAAACGTTTTAGGCACTAAAATGTTCAATTTTTATGAAATAAACACATAATAAAACTAATAAGTAAACTTTAAAAAATATACAAAATGAATTTTCATATCTATATTAATACGAATTTAATAATGTCAACATGACAACTGTACCTTTCATTTCGCACTATTTTGAGAATGAAGTCAGAGTGCAAATACTGTAAAGCAAGGTTGGTCTGGAACCAAAATCTGGTCGCCTTTGCCTTGGCAAGATAAAGACAAAAATGGAAAAAAAAAGACAGAGGGACATTCTTACAATAGATGGCGATAATGCCCTATGTGATCTCGTCTTTCAGTTCAGTCAATTAGGAGCGTCTTAAATGTGTTTGAAAGGGACCACATCTCATTGTATTCATATATTGTTTGTTATTTCATTTTTCTGCCCATAATAATTGGTTAGCGATACAGGGAATAAAACGTGGAAAACAATGGCAACACCACTAAGTCAAAGAAGAAAAATATTGCTTAATACAAAAATAGATTACCAGTCTCTGCCATTGAAGCGCTGCTTGAAAGTACAGTCAATGGTTTTAAAAAAGTTACGTGTCTAGCTTTTTTACTATTGTTTTGATCTTTACTATCTGCACAATTAAGTAATTGCCGTTATTTAAGTCCACAGAGTTTTAATATTTTGGATAATTACTTATATTATTTTGTGGCTATTTAAAACAAGTCTAGGGTGGGCGCTCATTGCGATGTAGGCTTATATGTCATGTAAGCTTTTTTGCAAGTTCAGTATATGGGGTATATGAAGTTGTTTTGGTTTTGGTGTTAATTTTGTTTCAAAAAACGATATCTGCTTTTAACTGCACTGTTAAGAAACGGAACAGTGGATGACCTAGATGCGTAAAGTTTCTCACACATGCTTCATTTTACGGGAATGGAGCAGTCATGCACATTAACACAAGCGCCAGTGATTTGGCGATTGCTGGGCGGAAAAAGAAAGACAGAAGTCTGGTGTGGAAAAACAGAAAGGCAGAGACCAAAGAGATCGATACCAGTTACACGAGCCGAAACCGGACGGATGTTGTTGATACCGGACAGAACGGGACTGACGGGATTGATAACAGATATAGGAGACTGGAGACAGATCATACAGAACGAGATGGACAGTAACGATACCAGAAACTGGAGACCGGAGAAAAAAAAAGGACAAAATAGACGGGGTCGATACCGGACAGGATACACCAACAGGATACCGGAAAGGGTTAAAATACACATCTTTCGGGTGCAGAAGGTTGTTGACAGACTGACAAAGGGTGAGTGAGAGCACTGAGCTTAAATAGGAGAGAAGCCAATAAATCCACGAGCCGCAGCTGGCGCTGAACGGGCCACTTGGGCACCATGGGCAACCTTGACATGCACACACCTTTCATTTGACAAATTTGAGAAGAATATATTGTTTTTACATGTGGGTCACATATTGTCATTATGAAAAAATAAAACATTTGAACTATAACAACCAAGAACAAAAGGCATAAAAAGCAGCAATGTAACAAAAATAGAACCGCTACATAGCAATGTAAACAAGACAACTAAAATACTGTATTTTCCAGACCAGAAGGTGCATTCAAAAACCCTAAACTAGCCAAATGTTTGAAAGTGGGCCTTATAATCCAGTTCACCTTTATACAGCCTGAAATATGATAAATACAATGCATGATTAAAACAAATTGTTTCTACATACAATAACCAAATATGAATGAATCAATTACTCTCAGTTGTTAAACCATATTTCCTATCTTTTATGTTCTACTACATATTTTCTATTTTATTCGCATGTGCCTGAAAGTTTGTTGCGGCTCAATATACCAAACGAATCTTTCCCAAAAGGTAATTATGAAGGTGTGTTTTAAGATCAGGTGCACAGTCCGGAAAAAAAAAATACTTTTCTTTGCACAATAATTTGAGAGTACAATTGGGAGTGCAAATGGAACCACAATTTGATCAAATTTGAGGTTAAAATGTATGTCTAATCTTACGACTCACTAACAACATCAATATAGTGACAGTTGAAATGGAAAAGCATTATTCATCTTAAAACAGTAGTGCAGGTCCAATCCAATCCCTCGTTCAGTATCAATAATATCAATTTTGTCGATCCACCCACCCTTAGTGCTCGACTACATTTACGCGTGAGTGTGTTTAACTTCTTGTTTGACAGTGTTTAACAAACTTGTGAAACCTTTTGTCATTAAAAAAGTAAAAGCATCATGACGTGCTCTAATGGGAATGATTTTAGTAATTACACAGGGCGGTGCTCTAATACTCTTACTAAGCAATGTATGCGAGTGCATGTGCATTTACGCGTGGGTGAGTGTGTTTATAACACATTTATGAGACCACCTGTCATAAAATAAATGGGAAGGATCATGACGTGCTCTGATGCGGATGGCTTTGGCAATTTCACTGGATTCTGCTCTAATAATACATTTGTTAAGCACTGCATATGTTGGTTTTGTGTATGAGCGTGTGTGTGTGTGTGGCTCCATGCAGTTTATTGAGCTTAACACATTTTATGGGACCACCTGTCATCAAAAAAAAAAAAAAAAAAAAAAAAAGATTACGAAGGGATTTAATGCTGATGATTTAGGTAATTATATTAACGGTTAAGCAAAGCACACGACGGTGCGCACAAGTTTGTGTGTCCATGTGTATGGGATAATCCATTTTAATCACCTAACATATTACTTAAGAATACCTGTCTTGAAAACAAATTAGAATCTAGAATGGGGTTGTCAAACTTTGTTTAGCTCTGGGGCCAGATCAGGACTTCCTGTTCTCAGGCAGGCCTTGTCAGAAAAATAATGTCAACTCCACATTTTGAACTTTGTTTTTCCGTACTAATAACAAATGCATATATATATATATATATATATATATATATATATATATATATATATATATATATATATATATATATATATATATATATATATATTTTTTTTTTATAAACTTAAAAAAGGGGCAGCACGGCGGCGCAGTGGTTAGCGCGTGTGCAGATAATGGATGGATGAATGGATGGATAAACTTAAACATATATTCCCACAAAATGAGGAAACACATTTCCAAGTCTGGCATCGGATTTTTTTATTTTTTATTTCAACAGTTGAATGAATGCAGTTTTACACCTCAACTAACACACAACACTATACAAACTCAACACTGCCCTCTAACTGCTGGGGAGATCATTTGCTTTACATTGATTCATTATCTGCACTGCTAATCCTCAGTAAGGTCGCAGATGTGCTGGAGCCTATCCCAGCTGTCTTCGGGCAGTGGGCAGGGGACACCCTGAACTGGTTGCCAGCCAATCGCAGGGCACACAGGGAAAGACACCTCGCTCGCTCATTCACACCTAGGGACTATTTGAACCGGCTGCATGTTTTTGGAATGTGGGAGGAAATCAGAGTGCCCGGAGGAAACCCATTCAAGCACGAGGAGAACATGCAAAATTGGCACAGGATGGCTGGTAGCAGGAATTGAACCCATGACCTTAGAATTGTGCTGCGGACGCGCTAACCACTGCGCTAACGTGCTGCCCCAGTGGATTTACATGCAATAAAAAAATACAAAAAATACTTTTGATATGAATGACAAGGAGACTCAGTTCTTTTTTTAGTCATACTCAGATATTTATGGAAGGACAAAATAAATCATCTAACATGGCGGATCCGGCATGCTGGCCTTGTGGTTGACGTGCCTGATCTAAAATGTATTTAAGTGCTTAGATAGGGGTGGGCAAATGTCTTGAGTCGCGGGCAGTAATTAGAAAAAAACAAACAAACAAATAACATAAATAAAAAAAAAATAAAAAAATATGACAGAGGGGCCATACCAGGAAGGAAAAAAATAAATAACTGATTGATTTGTTTGTATCTGCTGATAGTCTAGAATTTAATGTGGAAAATCAAATTTGAATAATTTGCATTTCTGAATAATTTTAAATGTCATATGTTAATTTATATGTGTTTAAAAATAGATTAATGTCATCAAATTGGTTAAAAAGGGTTTAGAATTACAATTACAACGAAGTAATATATATTTTTTATGCCCTACATTTGATTCATATGCATTTAAAAACTCAAATGCAATACTGTAATGCTAGCTCAGAATTACTTGTATTTTCCCCTAGGTACAATTTGATAAATAGCTTGATGAATAGAATAAATACATGGTAAAAAATACAAGTACTGAAAAATGTAGCCAGTCATTTAAATGTTTGCCATGAGCGCAGTTCAAAGTGCTGCTTCTTGAAAAAATATATTTTTGTTAACACCAAAGGGACACTTGGGACAAGGTGGCACCAAAAACAGAACAGTTGCACTTCATATACCGTAAACCATTTCTATCTGTTTTTAATTTTTAGTTTCGCGGGACGGACTAAAAATCCACACGGGCCTTATTTTGCCTACCCCTGATCTACCTTGGATAAAAGGTAATTCCCAAAGTTTTAACATTACACTGTCTCTAGGTCTCACTTGTGTCTGTATAAATGGGTGTTTAAAACATTTGTTACCCCAACTTCCATTAAAAGCAAGACACGAGCGTTCAAGGTTGCAAAGTGCTGAAAAGTATATTTCTTAACCCATTAGCAATGGCAACTGGCTGTGTCTGGTCTAAAACTCGAGTTTAGCCTCTGCAGATGCATTGATGGTCTGTTTTTTTTTTGGGGGGGGGGACGTTTTGTTTAGCGAGATGTTGTGTCTCCAACGGTGTGTTTGCATGCGTCAATTAGCAAGGTACGATGATAATTATTCAGCGGCAGTATATCCATTAACGGTTGCGGTGGTGGCAGTGAACACAATGTCCTTGCTGTCACACAACTTGCTTCTCTTAGTTACCTCTCTTTCATGTAAAAAGATATAGAGACGGCCCTTTATTGCTGATTGCCTCATTTTGAAATTTCCACTTGAAGTAATAACCTTTCAAACCATCAATGTGTACTGCGTCAGCTTCCAACATTTGGAGACAACTAATCTTGTACCAACATATTCAGTCACACAAAGCCAGTATACAAATGATGAGCTGATTCCTCACCCAATCATTTTTACCACTCTACAAACACTGTTGTATCTTGCGTTTGATTATGGCCAATGCCATTATTTAGCCAAAGTACGTATGTTTGGGAGAAGAAAGTTAATGTGAATGCCATGCAGCAAAATATCACCTCCAGCGTGTTGCAAACATTTATTAAAACAGATTGAAATCACAATTTGGAGGCCTGCCTCACTTAGATAAAATAACAGATGTCAACTTCTTGCGCATTAACTCTGAAAAGACCGAAATGTTAGTTATCGGTCCATCTAAATGCCATGACTTGTTCTCAAAAACTGCTCTGAACATTGACAAATGTAATATCACCCAGAGTCACTCAGTCAAAAAATGTAGGCTTCATATTTGACCTCCATTTGTCCTTTCAAACACATGTTAAGAATATTACTAGAACAGCTTTTTTCCATCTTTGCTACATTGCTAAAATTCACCCTATGCTGTCTCAGTCAGATGTGGAGATTATAATTCATGCGTTTCTTACCTCACGTCTCGATTACTGTAATGCACTACTCTCCGGTCTCCTGAATCCCAAAATCAAGAGCCTTCAGCTGGTGCAAAATGCTTCAGTGGGGCTTTTAACTAAGACAAGAAAGTTTGATCACATTACCCCGATTTTAGCTAAGCTGCATTGACTCCCTGTTAGCTTAAGATGTGATTTTAAGGTTCTGTAGGTAGTATACAAAATCATGCATGGACTTGCTCCCTCATATCCTTCAGATTTAATTCCCCCCTATGTTCCGGTCCGAAGCCTTTTGCTCTGAAAATGCTGGTCTACTAGTGATCCCAAGAGCCAAAAAGAGATCCGCAGTTTCGAGAGCATTCTCCATTCGGGCCCCAGTGTTGTGGAATGTTCTTCCCCGTGAGATTTGATCTGCAACCTCAGTGGAAATGTGTAAAACTAAGCTTAAAACACACTTCTATTTTATAGCATATGAATAACCTATATTTTATGTTGAAAATATCTATGTATTATTTGGTATTGCAACATCCATTGCAGCCTGGTCATCCTGGAAGGGGATTACCTCATGTGCGGTCCCTTCTCAAGATTACTTCATTTTCCTAATGTTGAGGTTTTTGAATTTTTCCTTGCCTTCATATAGGTTTTAGATCAGGGGATGTTGTCATAATAGTCTGTGCAGCCCTTTGAGACTCTTTGCGATTAAGGCCTATACAAATAAACATGACTTGACTTGACACATCCTCACTAGCAAGTAACATTGGTGACCAATTGGAGCTAACCTAGAACTTGGCTCACAGACAACTCACTAGTCCACAAAGTCAACTAGCTTCAACGTTAGACATCTCCTCAAAAATCCTCCAGGGCTCGCACTATTCTACAGCAAACTTCTGCTAAATAAAAAGAAAGACAACACATATCTTAAAACAATGCTAAACACAAAAGCGGTGACTGAATTACATGTTGGAAGTAAATAACCTTTTGGACCTAGGCTACGGTGACGCCGAAACCAACCTTGACTGATGAGATCAAGCCTGCTAAGGTGTCATGTGACAGTCCCGTAATTATTATTTACTTGGCACAGCGTCATAAAAGTCATTGAATAATTGATGAAGTGCACTATGACCTTATTATAAATGCATGAGTTCATCTTTATAAACATATGCTGCTGAATTTTAAGTACAGATGGCACGGAAAAGGCCTTTCAGATACCTTGAGTTGAAGGTGTTATGTTTACGTTCACCATAATTGAACAGAAAGCCAGCGCTGCACTCTAAGGAAACACTTGGGTACTTCATGTCAATAAATAGGGAAGCTATTTAAAAAAAAGGTTTTAAGTAATGCTTTACTAAAAATATATTGGCTGGCGAGAAGAAAATGTTAATTGCAAACACATTCGTCTAGAAATCCGAACAAACATCGGTCCTGAATGCCTTTGAGACCGATCAGTTCGGAGCTACATTCGTCCTTCACTTTGCCGAACCACCAATTTTTTCATAAACACGTTTGTTAAATCAATTATCTCAAAACTGCATTGCTTTAGCACATGGCTGTATCCATTATGAGCCACATAGTCCTAAAACACATTATCCACTGATATTATTCAGTCAAAAGGAAACTGAAGCTGCCATTTTTGTTTTTCTTAAGCACTTTCTTTTTTTTTTTGAATACGTTATTTCGTTATTTTCAGTTAAACTGCAGGCATATAACTTATGCCCATGTTTCAATGCCAATACATTTCTTTGAAATTATTTCAACCCGTATTGTGTTCTTTTTCCCCCTTTGTCTGTTCATTTTCTCAGGTATCAGTCATACCCCAAATAAAAATATATTCCGGACTTCAACTTGAGGATATTTATTTGAAATGGACCTTCTCAGTTTTTACTCGAATACCCCTGCCCTAAACCATTGGTCTCCAAACGTGTGCCCACCTTTTAACTATTTTTGAGGCAAATCCTTGTAGAAATCCGTCTCATTTTGGTCTGCATTTTAGAGGAATTTTTTGAATAGAACAAATTATTTATACCTTATTTACAATAAAAAAATAAATCGCAATGATCTTAGGTAACTGCGGGAGGGCGAGATACATTTTAAGCGGGGTATGTTTTGATACCGGGCACCGGCTCTGGTATTATTTATGGTTCTTATCATCAAATGTCACAGAGAAAAATGAAACTCACAGTAGAATTAGCTTTTGTCATGAGATCAGGTTTGGCAACTTTGTTTGATCTATCTAGTCTTACAATATATAACGTGGCTCTCACTGAAAAAAGAATAAAAATACATTACTTTTTTCACTCATAAAGGTTCCCTACTCCTGGTCTAGAATAACCGGTGTCCGCATAAAAAACAAAACAAAATAAAAACACCCTAACCAAATAGGCCCGGAAATTATCTGGCATTCACTATACCAGAGGTCTCCAATGTAGGGCGTCGGAAAGACAGCTGAGGTGCCCTCAGACCTGTTCAATAAATAGCTCAACAGTACTGGGTCTTTGTGATTTTCTAGTAAAATATTTTTTTAGTGGTTGACTTAACTCAACTTCCAAAAATTAACTTGGTAATAGCATAGTTACAACATAGTAATATCATAATAAGTGGTTATTTTAGAAATGCATATGCAACTGGGTGGTTGTGTGCTATTTAGTAACAACATGTAGCTCTGAGCTTGAAAAAATGTGAGAAACCCCTGTACTATACCATGGTTTTATACAAATGGTCGAAACAAAAAGATACTCCAGGAGACCAGTGACCCACCTGAAGGTAGGCCTCCGATCTGCATTCATATTTGATGCGCGGCCTGCAGACAAAGCGCAAATGTTGGTCTTGGGTAGACGAGCTGCTGTAAATCTGAGCAGGAATCAAAGGCTGGCGCAGGGGAAAAGACAAGGTGAGGGGCCCCACCGAGCTCAGAACAAGCAGCCGGGAAGCTTTTGAAGTGTCAAAACAGCGGCGGGTCAAAATGGCAACGGCCACGGTAGAGTTTGTGTGGCGCTGACAGGTTCCCAGAGCAGAGCCTTTTGCCACTTTGACAGCCCTTGCGAGGAAAGCTTCATAAGGCCATCAAAGATATGGCAACCTTCAGGCGGGCCGGGAGGAACCAAGGCCTTTTGTGATTCCATGCAAGTGAAGTTGTGTAGTTGGGTAGGCAATAAAGTTTTACCAAATCTGCACAAGGACTTAGTTCCCAACAGAAATGTAAACTCTGCCGTACAATTCATGCCAATTATAAAAGTTTTGATTTTTCATACATAAAAATCAAGTTATATCAATCAAGTTTATTTTTATATATATATATATATATATATATATATATATATATATATATATATATATATATATATATATATATATATATATATATATATATATATATATATATATATATATATATATATATATATATATATATATATATATATATATATATATATATATATATATATATATATATATATATATATATATATAATCCCTCGTTGTATATATAGCTTGGTGGCCTTGGGGGTATGGCGCCCGCCCCGAGACTGGGAGGTTGTGGTTTTGTGGTTCAAGCCTCGGCCGAGTCATCCCTAAGACTTAAAAAAAAAAAAAAAAAAAATAAAATATATATATATATATATATATATATATATATATATATATATATATATATATATATATATATATATATATATATATATATATATATATATAAATATATATATATAATCCCTCGTTGTATATATATATATATATATATATATATATATATATATATATATATATATATATATATATATATATATATATATGTATATGAATATGACATTGTGTGAAAGCAATGTCTCTTCAATTTTTTTTTTTTGGGATGAATTAATTCATGATAAAATATCCGCAGACATGTGGCAAGTGTACTCACTTTTGTGACATACTGTATATTTTTGTCCACCTAAGAAAAGGGGGAATCATTTTAGATAGTAGTTTCCCTAGATGTAAAAAAAAAAAGCTGACTTAGCATTTGCTCGACGAAAAAAGACCAACAGGGTGACTGAACAGCTGCTTCTTAACTTCTAGTCTTTAGTTTTCTTTTGTTTTCTCTTAGGAAGCTTTGTTTCGTGTGGCTTATCGTTCCTAATGATACATTTTCGACAATGACATATTTTGGATGTTCGTACCCCCATTGCCTTTACTGTTTGGCATTTCCATTCGTATGTGCCAATGATCCTGCCATAAAGGGAAATGCCACTCCAAAAATGTTGTCAGGTCTCACTGTTGGTGATGCTTTAAATTCTTGACAGCCAAATGGCAATTTTAAAAATAATCTTGCTGCTATATTGCACTATTGATTTTGGACACTATCAAGATTTTGCTTCAGACAATATTTTGTTGTTATCAAGTGGACGTTATCGTGAAACAAAAATGTGGTCCAAAAATGCTTTTACCTTCCTATCATATGTTGAGAAGCGCCCAATAGAAAGCATATTCCACTCTTTTTTGGTGTATTAGTTAGTCAAGAACATTTTGTTGACATGATGGCTTGTAGAGAAACTTGAATTTGAAAATGCTTTGCGCGTATGTAGTGAAGATTCATCAAGGTATAGGACCACAATGTTATTGACGCACTGGCCGGAGCAGCTGTTTAGCCAATCAGAATGCAGAACACAACACAAAAAGTAAATGCAATACAGAGGGAGAATAACGTAGGTGTAATCTATGGTAGCAAGTCAACTCAGCTCCCTTGATGAAAAGCAGCAAATTATTAGCTCACTTCAGTCAATGATCAATGTCTATCCAATCCATCTAAAGTGATCTATATATTCAGATTTCCACATGTGTGTGTGTTTGTAAGAGATGTATAGGCCCTAAAACGGCTGAACTGATTTTCGTGAAAATGTAGACAGTTGTATTTTAGTTCTCCAAAAATTGTCATAAGTTAGGTTTTATGTCACTCCACCCAAGATAAATACCAACGGAATTGATAATCATCTGCTTTTTGGAGTCGGTATCGCCCTCTTGCGCCCAGATTGGGTACTGCAACTTAACTGCAATAGTCTCTCCTTGATGCTAGGTCCTTAGCTTGGCCTTCTTGGCCTTGCTTGGCCTTTTGATGCTAGGTCCTTAGCTTGGCCTCTTTGATTTTTGCATTTCGGAGATGGAATATGAGCTTGCTCTGTCCACTCCACGCATCGGCCCGGTATTGCAGTACCTCCGGGAACGGTGCATTCGCAATGGTCGCAGCAAGGCTTTAGGGCTAGGACCTTAGCTTGGCCTTTTGGCTGAGAGTAAGTGTCCCGGCTCCTAGGCTTTGTAGCGTATTATGAACTGACCGATAACGGATAATGGATAATGAATAACGAAGATAGATCAATACCCCTTAAAAACCCCAAAACCCCGCAATGTTCTTTGCTAATTTTGGAACAACTTGGTTCAGCCGGTCTATAGTTTTTGACTTGTAGATATCTTTGATTTTTGCAATCCGGAGATGGAATAAGAGCTTGCTCTGTCCACTCCACGCATCGGCCTGTATTGCAGTACCTCCGGGAACGGTGCATTCGCAATGATCGCAGCAAGGCTTTAGGGCTAGGACCTTAGCTTGGCCTTTTGGCTGAGAGTAAGTGTCCCGGCTCCTAGGCTTTGTAGCGTATTATGAACTGACCGATAACGGATAATGGATAATGAATAACGAAGATAGATCAATACCCCTTAAAAACACCAAAACCCCGCAATGTTCTTTGCTAATTTTGGAACAACTTGGTTCAGCCGGTCTATAGTTTTTGACTTGTAGATATCTTTGATTTTTGCAATCCGGAGATGGAATAAGAGCTTGCTCTGTCCACTCCACGCATCGGCCTGTATTGCAGTACCTCCGGGAACGGTGCATTCGCAATGATCGCAGCAAGGCTTTAGGGCTAGGACCTTAGCTTGGCCTTTTGGCTGAGAGTAAGTGTCCCGGCTCCTAGGCTTTGTAGCGTATTATGAACTGACCGATAACGGATAATGGATAATGAATAACGAAGATAGAACAATAACCCTTAAAAACCCCCAGCCAATGATTAGTCCAAGCAAACAAATTCATTCTCACAGCCTGGCAACACAGGGCTATTTTGCTAGTGTACTTAAAAATGACAACCGACATTTGTCAATTTAAAAAGGAAGGCGGGTCAAATGTGCCGACCTGGGCACCTTACTATCAATGTCATGTTCATGTAACCACACTGTACTTTTATCTTCCACAAATCGCAAACACATCGTCTTTCTCCACCCTTTCTGATACTGCAGCCGACAAACTTGTTTTCTTCTTCAGCGTCAGGTTGGCGACGGCTCCCGATTGGCCACCATTTCAGCCCGCAGCATCCCCGCCCGGCCGCTAAACGCTGCAGCGTGACAGGCTTAGCGGCGATATGAGCGGACGCCTTATCTGCTCAATTCCAAATTCATAAATCTTTGAGATCAGATGAAATTGAAGCAGCTTGAAAAGCTGGAGGGAGGCGGGGGCGGGATGGTGAGAACTGGGGGCTCGACACGTCTGAGTGGCTCGGCGGGCTGGCTGCATGCTAATGTAGCCTTCCTGCGCGTGTTTGTATGTACTCAAGAGCCAGTTTTGTGGCGTATTACCTCCGTATGCATGCATTTATGCATCGATGCATTAATGCATGACGGTCCACTCGGATGCTGCCTCACTGTCAATGCCGACCAGCCGGCTTGTTTTACATTTTAACACGGTAAATGTTTTACATCCATATCTTGGTGCCAGCTTTAATCTGCATGCTTTCAACACCAACAACCTCTAACTTAAATTTGCCCTCCTGTTTTCACATGGTGACTCGACCACAAATAACAATATATCAAAGTGAGAGCTGCTATCGCACACCTAAAATCATTCACCATCTCACCCTGGGTCAAAATGGCCAAATACTATCATAAATCGAGGCTTGTTTGAGAGTTGGTTTTGATGGTGAATCAAAAGTTTTGCTTAATAGGAGCAAATACAGTGATCCCTCGATTAACACTGTTGGTAGGGGCCAGAAACCCCAGTGAAAAATGAATATCCGCAAAGTATCATAGCACTTTTATTAAAGCTTAATGGGTCAAACTTACCTTGAGATGACACCCTTACTTACTGAGAGTATTCAACTGTAACCTAAAAATGACTATATATCTACAAATAAATACACAGAACACAGAAATGCAGTTGCTTGAATGGTCTTTATCATCATTGTACAAAAGTACAACGGAATTGAAGGGCTTCTCCTTGTAGTGCAAGAAAGTGATTTAGAGAGCGTCTGGCTTGCTGCACGCCAGCATCAAGGATCCGGCTGTGCAAGGTCCTGAATGTTGCAGTTTACCATGAGTTGTAGCCTCAGGTAATTCGTTTCGTGGGTAATGGACCTAGTGTTGGCGAGTTACAAGCTAAGCAGAGGTGGCTTAAGAAAATCGTTAGCCGTCTCAGTCAATTCCCAAACTTGTTAAAATTCCAAAAGGTACCCACTGGTCATTACCATTAACAACCAGCTCATCGGGGGCTTTGGGCATTCAGTGTCTTGCCCAAGGGCACTTCGACGTATAACACGGAGGAGCTAGGAATAAATGATATATTTATATACATTTCAAAATCTGTCTGTTAACTCTTTAGCACTTTTTGTTGTAGGATAACAGTGTTCTTTTGATTCCCTAAAATGTGTAGATTTTTTTTTTCCCTTCACATTAACATAGTCGTTGGGTGCTATAATTTGGATTTAAGATTATTCTGGGTGGGATTTTTTTATAGAATTTCAGAACTTGCACGAACTGCAAAATGTTGGCTTTGCAACAATACATTGTGCCTTTGGCTTGATTTATAATATATACTGTACATATATTTCTAAAACCTTTGAAAAAATATGTTTGCAAACATTTCATCTCCTATAGCCTTGTATATCACCAGAAAAATGGTTGAAACACTTAATAGATTATGTTTTTCTATAACTGTGTCTTGCAGTGTTAATGAACGACCCTTGCAACACAATAATGAGGGATTTTGCTAAATGCTGGTTGACATTTTAATTGTTTTTGCCCTGTTTATGACTTAGAGTGAGACGTATGTAATACAATTGTAAAACATGTCTGAATTTGGATATTTAGAGATCTGTATATATATATATATATATATATATATATATATATATATATATATATATATATATATATATATATATATATATATATATATATATATATATATATATATATATATATATATATATATATATACATATATATATATATATATATATATATATATATATATATATATATATATATATATATATATATATATATATATATATTTTTTTTTTTTTTTTTTTAATGGCAGGTGATCACAAATACATGTACAAGCCAACTACCTAGATAGATAGATAGATAGATAGATAGATAGATAGATAGATAGATAGATAGATAGATAGATAGATAGATAGATAGATAGATAGATAGATAGATAGATAGATAGATAGATAGATAGATAGATACTTTATTCATCCCCTAAGGGAAATTCACATTTCCAGCAGAGAACAGTACAATAATAAAGCCAAAAGAATACAATATACAAATACCCAGTGTGACGTGCAAATGTTTTCTCTATAGGTAGACATATTATTATTTTTGGGTAGTGTTACGGACTTAGGCTTTACTGTTCCACATAAAGCAGGGTAAACATGTTTTTAATTCCAAAAAATGCACAAAACATTTCAGAAGACCAATTCCTTTCGGTCTGAAACAGTTATTGAGAAATGCATTCACTCAAGTTGCCACATGCCGGTTTCAATGTTTCCTGTCATTTTAGGTTGAATTATTTTATAAAAACAGGACCCCCCCCAAAAAAAGTGTCACCCTTGGCATCTGACAGGACAGATATTTTGGCCGGAAGAATTTACATAATTCAATTTGGAAAGTCATGCTGGTTAACTCCCAAAAATACATTTATGGAATTATACAGCACGCAGAAAAAAAAAAAAAAAAACATGCTCAAAATTAAACAAGGCAGCCAATTGTTTGGGGAGCAGTCATTTTTTGGTATTGCCAACAAAATTGGCAGAGTTTCTGGTGCAGTCTGAATCTGTGATGTACCATTAGATGAGCGCTCACTTGGCCTCCTGATCAAAAGTCTGTCTGTCGTACTGGCTAATTCATTTTGCTTCCTTCGATTGATCGTATTCCGCACACTTGTGTGGGCTTTTGCCCTCAATATACACTTCCACAAATCCTCTCTACAATGTCTGTCTTTTTCAAACTCCAACAGCTTCCTGTCACTCTCAAACCATGAAAAAAATACATCCAACGTCAGAAAGTTTACACTCAAGAGCAAAGCTTCTTCGACAAAATCATTTTGTGTGTCTGAGAGCAAGTAGCTCAATAAAGGATCTTGTTTTGAGTTCAATCTGACACTGCTAACTCATCATTTTTCATTGGGTCTAAGAACAGACAAGATGTTCTTTTCACCAAGATGTTGAGGCTGTTCGTGTCAGAGTCGGAAAAAAAAAAACTGTAAATGATACACTCTGATCCACTGACACTGAGGTCTGCATATCGTAGATGATGGCCAGCTCTCATCTTGTATCAGTGCAAAGTGTCAACGTGTGAAAACGAAATAAATAAAGGTTTGAGAGTCATGTTAATAACATAGCAGGAGCAAGTCTTTCAGAAACAATATCAAAATAACAAACACTTTTATAACACAAAGAAAGTAACATACGGTAAAAAATGCACACAGTGCTTGTGGTATAATGCAATAGTAAAGCAATATTAACTCTGGGGCAGGAGATAACCTTTTCCCGGTCAGGATGGGGCCCATGGGCCTGGACATTGACATACTGTAGGTGGTCAAGAATCTAGGCCAAGGGTTGCCAACACGGTGCTCACGTGCACCAGTTACCTCCCTAACATCAACCAAGTAGCCCATGGACAGGTTCTGAAAACTTGTCACCAGTGCTGGATCATTGTGATTTTCTAGTGAAATGGTTGCTTTAATGGTTGACTGAGTGTTTTTAATCGTACTGATTATAACTAACCTGGCGATAAGGTAGTAACAACATAGTAATAACATGATAAGTTGTGATACTAGAAATCAATATCAATTTGTAGCTCTCAGCTTTAAAAGGTTAGGAGACCCCTGCTAAAGACAAGCTTTGTTATGGGTTGATTCTTAGCCAAATTTGACCACTTTAAAAAAGGTTGGGACTGAAACTTGACGGTTTGATGGACTAAAACCACAGTCCAAACCAAATAGAAATGTCAACACTTGATATCAAATCATTTAGAAGGCAAGAAAAACATAAAAATCAACCTAAAATTAGGTTTGTACGTGAATTTGAGGAAACTGAGATGAAGTCAAGAACCTACCACTGAGACAAAGAATGTGAATGGTAAAAATCTAGCAATGGATAAGGACTAATTTTGAACCACATCTTCAAAGTCAGGTGGCACAGTGGATGTGTGGTTAGTGTGTCTGCGGCACAATTCTGTAGTCATGCTTACCAGCCTTCCTGTGTGAGGTTTGCATGTTCTCCCCATGCACATTACAAAAACATGCTTGTCAGGTTAGTTGGCCAGTCCAAATTATCCCTAGGTGTGAATAATTGAGGGGCTTGTCTGTCTTTGTGTGTCCTGTGTGCCCAGTTCAGGGTGCAGATAATGGATGGATGTCTCACCAGATTTAAGGATCCAAAACTATGTGAATGCAAATACTTTCGATCGTGTTTTGGAAATGTGGGCAACATCTCGAACATGGCCAAACCTACTTTGACACAATGTTCTGATGGCGAAAGAATCCATAGGTAGAGTGAGACTGTGAGAAGCAAAGAACAGCTTTCACCATGAGTCAAATGTAATACCAGCATCAAACACAGCAGCACAGACGACGTAACCTTGCTGTGTTCCTTCAAACGCTGTTTGAATTTTTGTAGTAGTTGTCTCCTGGGAAAAGCAGAGTACAGTTGAACATAGTGGAGCGTCTCCCTGATGGCAACCGACAGTTGGCAGCTTGAAATGTGACAGGTGTCATCAAGGGAAGACCATCCAGCTCATATTAAAATGCTCATGAGTAGAACAGAGCCTGGCGAGGCCCTACGGGATGGAGGCGTGGGTCCCCAGTAACAAAAGCTAATTACCCCCACTGTACTCCAACCACCACCACAACACCCCGATTGTGGGCCTGCCATCTAATTCCTTCATTTCCCCTGATAGTTGTCGGCTCACGAACTGTCAGGGGATGCGGCTGTCATCCCGATAGATATTACTGATGTTCCCCCAATGATTATGAGAAATAGAAAAAATGCAACCGCTCAAAGGACTCCTTGTTCCTTAGAACATGCTAATCAAAGCCTGAGACCTTATTCAGTGACAAATGTCCCATCTCACATATTGTCCAACACGTATCACGAGTGTTTACTAATAAGGCAATTTTGGGAGATGTGTGAGAAGCATGCAGCACCAGAGGAACATCTAAACAAAATAACTATAATGAAAGTGCGTCATTAGAGCATCACCCGCATTGAGAGGCAAATCTAATTTTGGGTGGCTATTCCCCTTTTGGCAGGGTCATTGGCACATACAAATGAAAAACCCAAAAGTCCAGAAAGAGACAAAAACCCTGGAGTGGGGGTACAAATAGCAAAAAAATATAATTGTCTACATATTTATTGTTTGGTAAAACAATACCTTAAGATGCATAAACAAAAGACAACTTTAAAAGAAGCTGTTCAGTCACCCTGTTGCTCTTTTTATTTACACCTGTTAAGTATACTACCTGATTGTTTGTATTATAATCCCAGCCAAAATTGCTGGGCTGGGAAAGTAGAATGTCTTACTGGGGAAGCTGCTGAGTCAGCAAAACCAAAAGTGTTAAGTGAAATTTGGGGCAGTTTTCACATCTGGAGTACATGTTAAACTTGGTGTTGATATTCTATTCTATAATGACATGAGAAGGTAGTAAATACCTTTCTGGGAAAAAAAAGCTGAGTCAACAAAACGAAAAATTCCGAGTCAGCATTTAGGCATTTTCCCCATCTAGGGTAACCTACATGTTTAAAAATGGTGGTAATATCAAAACTTCTTTCCCTTTGTCTTGGGTGGAAAGACACAGAAACAAACAAACACAGATATAGATACACTTAGACATTCATCTATTTTCTGTGCCGCTTATACTCAGTAGGCTCATTCACACCTACAGACAATTCAGACCGGCCAATTGACCTAACAGGCATGTTTTTGGAAAGTAGAAAAAAGAAAGAAAAACCCATGCAGGCACAGGGAGTACATATAAAGTATATATATAAAGTATATATATAAAGTATATATATAAAGTATATATATAAAGTATATATATATATATATATATATATATATATATATATATATATATATATATATATATACTTAGATCCCAAAGAAAACATTATCACCACCCTCATTTTGCTCGCGGGTGATATTCAAAATGCACATACAGTCGGGCTCAAAAGCCTGTAAGCGCTGCAAAGTTGACGAAAGCAGCCTGTCAGGAATGACTAGTGTGAATTTCCAATAGGCGGCAAAGCCGTCAGGCGCGCGTGTCAGGATGCTTTTCACTTACATTTGTCATCGGCGGCAGCACTTCTAGGACGGTGACAGTGATTGAGAGCCTTACGTCTTTTTTGTCAATAAGGGAAATCATTGACTCTCATCGTGATTTTTATGAAAAGCACTTGTGGCCTCACATTACCCTGAGCTATGCCATTCTTGGCGAACAAGAAACTTAACACACTTGATTCTTCGAGACAAACCGCCTGTGTAACGGGAACAAGTTATGGCCGACATGAGTCGGTTGATTTTGCAGCATGTTAGCCGGCATGATTGGTCTTGAGGACTGTTCTCCTTATCCTAGTGATGTATTTTGCTAGGTTCACACTCAAGAGCTGAATACTCATTTTTTGAGAGAATCTAATGTTTTTGTGAGATCGTTCACATTAACAACTGATCACAACTTGAATGTATCGCATATATAAATGCCACATGTGTCTTGCATGCACAGAAGAGGATATGTGCTGTCACACACTATGCAGGCGGAATAACTCACGGAGTCTAATGGCTGAGAAATCCATCCAACCATTGTCTGCACTGCTTATCTTCAGTAGGGTCGCGGGGGTGTTGGATCCCATCCCAGCCAACTTGGGGCAGTGGGCAGGGGACATCTTGACCTGAATGCCAGCCAGTCGCTGGGTAAAAAGAGACGGACAACTCACTTGCTCATCCACACTTAAGGGCAATTTGCAACCGGCCAATTAATCTGACATGCAAGTTTTTGGAATATGGGATGAAACCTTAGGTGAACACCCACAAGCACGTAGCGAACATGCAACTTCCGCAGAGGAAGGCTGGTAGCTTGATTTGAACCAGCTGAGAAACGTATTGTGCAAATCCCATATTCCTGCATAGTGAACCTAGCCCTCGTGATTTTTATCTAGCAGACCTATACTTGTACAGTGGTACCTCTATATACAAGCACCTTTAACCACGATCCTTTTCATATACAGCACAAGTTTTATTAGGCACAAAAATATATCCCAATGTATGACGGAAAATCCAAGTTACGAGGATTCCCAGAGTTATGAGAATGCTCAGCGCGAGCATCATCTCCTCCCAGTTAGCGTATGAGATTCCCAAAATCAGACAGCTTATAATGACACTTGCCATATGCATTTCATTATTATTTTGAAGGGAAGGCATAACTTTTTTTCTTCAAAATACCGTTAAAAATTCACGTCTTTCCATATTTACTTGTATGGCCCTAATCACAAAAAGTCTCAGAGGGGCTGTTGTAGTCAGATTTTAATCCAATTATTGTTTTTATTTTTATTTTTCTATTTCATTTTAACCGTTGTCTGTGTCTGTGTATAAGGTATTTCAGGTGGTTGCGTAAAAATAAAGGATCTAATTTGATTGCCTGATTTTCTGCTAAATGGTTCATACAGCAATTTGGATGTCTTTGTTTCCTGAAAAGTGCTCTACAAATAAATCAGACTTAATTTGATTTAAAGGTATAGTAAGTGCTTACTGATCATCAACTGTGTCACTCTATGTCCCTCTTGCAAGTGACATAAAAAAGTCAGTAACTATGGATTCCAAAGTGTATGCTATTGGTGCCCAAGTCTTTTCCCAGATAAGTAACACGTTTGGTTCAAATTTGGTAAGGTTGCGGTCCATCTAGGTGGAGTTAGTTATTAGGGATTTCATATTTGCTAACAATGTTGTGTTCTGTCCGTTGTCAAATATCGCTGCAGTTTGTTGTTCTTTTCTGAAAAGTTATTGTGGCCTGCTGGCTAGGCAGGCATACAGACCCCCTTCCTGCTTCCTGCTTGGCCACCATCATTAGCCAGCGGAACTCCGTGTGCACTGTCACCAGACGTCATTTCTAATTCAGTAAGCCGGTAGTCGTCTTGCGTTTGGGAACATGGCGGCTGGCCTAATGAGCTGAATATCCAGAAGATTCTTCCATTCTTTTTGGACTTGTGGCTCCTTCCACATTGCTTCAAATATGTGCATGTGAATTTCAACTTTTTTTGAGTGGATCTCAAATGAAGCTTTGTGTAACAGTGTAAAAGTAAAAGTCGTGGA
Source organism: Urocampus carinirostris (assembly GCF_059441175.1). Lineage (NCBI taxonomy): Eukaryota > Metazoa > Chordata > Actinopteri > Syngnathiformes > Syngnathidae > Urocampus > Urocampus carinirostris. Next base: position 16,278,400 of record NC_142357.1, read on the forward strand.
TTGAGATTAAACTAAGTAAAGACCTGCCTTCGAATATGCACGGCTTGCCAGTGCTTTTTATTGAGTTGAGGTTCCGAGCGCTACCAATGTTAGTGGCTTTCTGTGAGTTGTTTTATTGATGCGTCCTGTGCGGTATAATTATCAGCAGGGCTTTACTGCCGGGTTTGGCTTGTAAAGTCTGCGTCGTGTGTTGCTTTATGAGCTACAACCGCAATAAACTTTTTCATCTATTTACGAGTTTTTCTCGTTTTTCCTCCATTGCAGAATCAAGTTAACTTGGACCTACTAGAAAGTTTTAGGTGGTATGGCTCATTTAGCAAAAGCTGTCTCCTTTTGTGAAAAAATGTTTTAAAACAACGGGATTTTTTAGATCATTGAAATCATTACCTCTTTCTCATTTTAAGCAACAACGAAAGTGTCACATTTGTTCTACAAGCCTTACCCTAGTGTTATTCTCAACCTGCCTTAGAACCAACTTACATGGTTTCAAAGTCGTCAAGTTGCCTGAAGGTCAGCATTTGGTTTCAAGTCATTGCTGTTTTATTGTGTTTCCATGACCTATTGTTAAACTTGACGGTGTATCCTTAACATATCATTTGCAGACTAGGTTTGACCAGTTCCTAACCACTCAACAACGTCAACATCCTCCCGCTGAACTTATACTGTTTTGTTTGCTTTATAATCAAGTAAAACCGGCCATACTGAAACTCAATGATTGCAAACTGAACTTTTACTGATATCAAAAAAGGGTTGGCATGCACACCATAGTCAAGCTAACAGACCAAACACAACGCTGAGCAGTGTTAGGCGACGCCTAAGAGGCAGCAGCAGGTCATAGAGGCACACCCTCTTCAGGGCGGCACAGGAAGTAGCAATGGCCCTGGTAGAATGGCATTCTTCCCTGGAAATTAGATGCACACTGGGCAATGGTAGGATAGCATAAATCTTGTTAAAAACAATAACAAAATAGTCAAAGTGGTATTATGAGATGTCAAAATTCAACCAGGGTTCTATTCAGCAGGACGTTAGTGTGGTTTGGCAGGAATCTCGGGTAGGAAGGAATTTCAGAACACCGGTTATGACATGTTACTTCAAAATACTGCTTCCAGCTAATCAAGTCATGAGTACCTCTTTGTATGCTTGGAAGTGTGCCTGCCTCGCCTTGTTGTGCACATGCTGGCAAATGCATTTCATAGTCCAACAGCAATCAGTGCGTTTGTGGTACGGCACCGGTTTTGGGTGATTACCTCCACAGAGAATGTGATTGTAGATTGATCTCAGTGTGAACTTAGCCAACAATTCACTTCCTCTCTGTTTTGTATCAGTAAGGCAAGCTGAGGAAAATAAGCTAAAATAATATAATATTGAAAGAAATTCTTAACTTTATATACATACTCTAAAGGTTTGGCGTTAACCATACAATGTTGTGTTTTTCATGAAAAGCAGCGCTTTAAAATGAGTTTCAAAATGAATAAAGAGTATAGTTGAGACTTTGAAAAAAATATATTATTTGTATTTTTAGAAAGAAAAGATATCCTTCAAACTTCGCTTTAGTCAAAAATAATGGAAATTTGTTTGCAACCCCAAATTTAAACAATAGTTTTAGCATACAAATACATATTTCACGTGTTCATTTTTTGAAGCACTTATTAATAGGACATCTACTTAGGAACATCAGCCAAAAACACGAGGGATTAGTTTCATAATAATTATGTTACCCTAAATACATAAATACTCATGTATTTCCATGTATAGTTGTAGAAAGGAACTATGTTTTTTTTTCTGATAACTGCCCTTGGAAATGCCGAGTAAATATTTTTCGAGTTGGCCTCAGTCTTAGCCCGCATCTATCAATGTATTGGACTACACTATGCCTTACTCTTACTAATACAAAACAAATTATTCGATTGCTTTTCCTGTCACAGTTTATCTTTACCCCTGAAATTAATTTGGTCCAGACTCGAGGAGTTAAGACCTATGAAAGTACTTTTTTTGTCTCGGTCTTCCTTTGGACCTGGATTTACCACTATTGAACTTTGTTTTTGACTTACAGTAAATTCCGGACTACGAGCTGCGACTTATGTCACAAGCATTGACCTTGCTGCTCATCTAATGGCCGCCAGGGGCAACCGAGCAGTAAAGGTAAGAGTGAGATAGGTGTAATAAATGTGTCGAGAAAGGGACATGTTTAATGTAACTTTACATGAATAAATTGCTTGAACAGACCCTCAACATAGAAAAGGTGTCAATTAAAAGAGGGGGGCTAACAACCATATTGGGAATACTTTTACAAGTCTGTTTATTTTCAAACCCCATATATTATTAAAACTATTTATGTGTACCATATTTTTTTGTAAGTATCTCCTGTTTCAATGCTGGCACATGAGGCTTGTAGTCAGGTGCGGCTTATGTATGCACAACATGCTTTTTTTTTGTTTTTTTGTTTTTTGTTGTTGTTGTTGTTCTTGTTTTTTTTTTTTTTTGTACTGGATAATCAGGTGTACTCTATAGTCTAGGGCAGTGTTTTTCAACACTTTTCAAACCAAGGTATGATTGTATTTATAAAAAAGGTTACGAGTCACATCGCGCGAAAATGTTTGAAAATGAAGTTATGTCAAATATTTCACTGTATTACCTCATAAGCAGATAATCAGTATATAAATAGATGAAAATAATACTAAAATAAAAAAATAATTATGTGCTTTATTTATGTTTTTATTTTTTACACCACAATCTTAAACCACTTTGTTAAAAATTAAGTGCCACCTCATGAACATATAATTAGTATGTAAAGGAATATAACAATCTACTGCCATCTACTGATATGGATGACTGTTACAGTTCCTAGTCTGAAGATAGCAAAACATCTGAATAATGGCCTGCTTTTTTTGGAAAGACAAAATTGGGCAAATTCCAGCGGCACACTAGACAAGGTCTCACGCACTGGTCTAGGGTAATTCAGTCTTAAATAGAAATCAGTCGGAGTATTAGACCATGGAAGTTTGTAAACTGTGTTTCTACTCTGATGTATAAATGGTAACCGTGCATAGACTGATGCCAAGCAAATTACATTGAATGAGTGAAATTTAGAAAGCTTTAGACTGGTCTTCACAGCCTTCAGCGTAAGGCTGACTGGGAGCTAAGTGGTAAAAACAGTGCCACAGCAACACCCGTTGGGGCTGTAAGTTGCTTTAAACTCATAAAACATTCAAGCCTGGCCTGGTACCGGAGCCCAAAAGTACTTAGTGAGTTGCATGAAGATAATGAGGAGGGAAATAAAGTCCTCCAAACCTCCTGACTCAATGCTCGCAACCCTTTTCCAAGTATGTTGCTAAAAACTATTCTATTTTTTTGATCAGTATTCTTTTGCTATCGAAAATGGGCTTCCAAAATAGGGCATTTTTTTCTCAAAAAAACTGCTAAGTTGCATCAGTGCATTGACTGCAGATGAACTCTTTCAGGCAACAGAGCCTCCTGGCAAATATTTTTTTCATCCCGGCGGTTCGGATCGAAAAGGCCAAGCCTAACACGGCAGCTTGAGCTGCTCAGTGTAGCAGTGCCTGTGTTCTCCTAACTTTGGCGGATCGTGTCTGGAGATTTTGTCACACCCAAATAAACCCAATTTGACCGCGCTACTAACTTGACGTCAACCAGAAAACGGGAGTACGTAACAAAAAAAAGAAGAAAAAAAAAAACTGTGTTTGCAAAAGTACACAAAAAAAGCCATAAAATATGTATACACAGACTTCATTGTCCTTAGCTTCAACTTGATTTTGCACACGCTTCCTCTTAATGTTTCACACCAATGGTTCTCAAATAGGGCACGTGTAACCCTGAGGATACGTGAGATCTTAAAAGACATCTCAGAAATAGCATAATTTTCAATATTTATTACAACTTTTGAATAATGATATTATTTTGGAAAAAATGCAGATAAATTAATTGTATTCTACACACTACATTCTAAAAACACTGTTTGAAAAGTGTTTGATGAGGTGTTCAGTTTTACCAAATACGATTGACCCTTCTTCAAAAATACCTGAATTACAATCCGGGCTCTTTAAAGGGACAGTGTGTAATCATAGTGGTATAAAACACTTTTCAGTTAAAAAAATATATATTCATTTGAATACTAGGCGAAATACTTGAACTATCATAACAAGGTCGAAACACTATTAGTTTTACATAGTGGAATCCCTACCTAGAAGTTCCCTACCTTGAAGTTGCTGCCATATTTTTCTGGCATCTTGTTGCTACGGTGTAGTCTTGGCACTGGTTTCTCGTTCACATTAGACAATACATTGAAAACTCAGTGGAACTGTTTAAATATAGGCTTGACACTATAGCTATATTCTATAGCTAATGAATGACAATGTCTGTGTTTTGCAACATCCATTGCAGCCTTGTCATCCTGGAAGGGGGATTACCTCATCTGTGGTCCCCTCTCAAGGTTTCTTCATTTTCTACCTTGCCCTCAAATAGCTCTTAGCTCAGGGGATGGTGTAATAATAGTATGTAGTCTGTAATAGTATGTGGTCTTTGCAACCCTTTTTTCAGAAACAGAACAGGCAGTAGACCCAAACGCATAACATTTCAAACAAAGGTTTATTGGAGAATCAAGGAAGTCAGGCGCGGGGAACCAAACGACAGCGATCCGGTGCTTGCTGGGCAAGAAGAGCAGGAAGCCCTCGCGAACGAAGCGTAGTCGGAGATCGGAGGCAAGTCGGCCAGCCGGGACAAGAGAGCGGAACGAGGTCGGAGGACAGTAGCAAGTCGGGCAGTCGGGACAGAACGTGGTCAAAGATAGGAACGAGTCAGGTAACCAGAGACCATCGGGAAGCCAGGGACAGATGAGCAGGAAAGAGGACAGGACGGGACCGACGGGAGCCAGAGTCAAAAAGTGCTTGCCTTGCATGTGCTGAGATTTGCTGACGGACTGACAAGGAGTGAATGAGAAAGAAATGTTTAAATAAGAGGGAAACCAATCAGGAAACAAGCAGCATCTGGGACTAAACGAGTGAGCGCAGGTGAGAGCAATGGGCAAATTAAGACACCTTAGAGACTTCCTGTGATTAAGGGCTTTACAAATAAACATGACTTGACTTCATAAAAATATAAAAGAAAGGTATCAACAGTCAACTAATCTATTACTTAAAGGAGATGGGCAGAACTGACCTTTTTTTCTCGTGGCATCCATCTCCTGGCTGGTCTCATAATTGCAGCCTCCATTAGCTCATTCATCATCCACGTGAAATAACATGCATTTCTTGAACGCAATCGAATAAACTCTACTTTTTTTTTTATTTTAGGGGCGTCGGTTGGCGTTTGGACTGCAATTAAAATGGGCTTCTTATTACTTTCAATATTTCATTGATAAACAAATCAAAACAAAACCTGCAGGGACAAGCATAACGCCACCATCCATCAGTCCCCCACCCCATTCCTGCTACCTATTGTGTTCTGCCCGGAACAGCTTTGCTAAGAATACGATAAAATCAGATAGCTGCGATGAAAAAAACAAAAAAACTAAGGACTCTTTGAACTCATATAAGTATTGTTAACACATACCTAATCGAGAAAATAATTAACTTTCCATTTTTTAAGTCAAACACCTCACACGATTCACCTCAACTTTAAAATATAAAAAGCATTATATTGTTTTGAAAAATCACCCATACCAAAATAGGTAAAACAGGTTGACTTTGATTAAATCCCCCAAAATTGAGCCTTTTGTACAGTTTTTTTTTTTTTTTTCATACCTCAAATGTCAGCCGCGTCTTACCTTTTAATAAAAAAAATACTTGCCAGTTTTACACAACTGTAATGAGGTACTTATGTGTTACTTTTAAAATGTGTGGTACATATACTACCTATATATTACATACACATTATTATATTTACTATTTTCATGGAAAAGTAGTCAGCTCATATATGTGTTTTTGTTGAGGTTTTCATAAAGATTATAAGACGCACCCCCAAAAGGGGCTTTTCATTTGTAACCATTGCGCAGCGGTATGTACTTAAAATATCAGTTGATAATGTCACTGACCAAATTTGCATAACATTGTTTGTTATTGGGAATTGGACTCTTAGTCATAAAACTAAAACTTTATGTTTAATGGATGAAAAGGCATTAGATTTTTTTTCAATTTCACACAATTTTTACTCTCAGTGCCAGAAACAGATGTTATAGAAAATAGAAAACAGAAAGTTGTCCTGAAAGTTATAAAAAAAGCAAACAAAAAAAAAAAAAACAAAACGCAAAATATTATGACAAGGGAAACAACTCTTTGATGTATCTGATGATGAATCGGACTTTGTGTATATTTACATATTTCTGGACTAGTTTTTTGATTCTCCATTTTCTAACATCCCTTTTTGGAATCGTATAAAAGGTGTACAAATAAGTAGATAACAGATACACTCTAATGCCTTTTCATATGTTATTTGTGTCACTGGTGGTCTAGTTGTTGGGTTTGGAAGCTTTCACCTTCGTGACCTGGCTTCAATTTCCGTTGCATAAAATGTTTTCTGATTTTGGTCAGCGATGTTTTTCAATAATTGCATGAATACGGTTGTACACCATAAAACATAATGTAGTAACGGACACAAATAAATACTGTATTCATTTCCAATCTTATCCACCAATATTTTGTGGTATACTAGGCACACCAGGATATGGATAGATAGATAGATAGAAAGATAGATAGATAGATAGATAGATAGATAGATAGATAGATAGATAGATAGATAGATAGATAGATAGATAGATAGATAGATAGATAGATAGATAGATAGATAGACAGACAGATAGATAGATAGATAGATAGATAGATAGATAGATAGATAGATAGATAGATAGATAGATAGATAGATAGATAGATAGATAGATAGATAGATAGATAGATAGATAGATAGATAGATAGATAGATAGATAGATAGATAGATAGATAGATAGATAGATAGATAGATAGATAGATAGATAGATAGATACTTTATTCATCCCCATAGGGAAATTCATACTTCCAGCAGTATCCTTTTGTTGTTTATTAACAGATTAACAGGATGGCCTCGTGGTGCTGTGTTGTAATTAGCAACAACGTAGTGGATGACGTCACACGCTAGTCCAAAAGTTTGATGTCCCTGCACCAGATCGAAATCTTTGTGCCCAGGGTTACACCACCTTATGTTTACGTAGATAGCGAGTCCACCTCCTCTCCGCTTCCCGCAGGCTTTTGTGTCTCTGTCCCTAACAGCGTTGAAGCCGGGTAGCTCCACGTTAGCGTCCGGGATGCTAGACGTGAGCCACGTTTCCGTAAAACACAGCAAACTGCACTCCCTGTGCCCTTTGATGTTTTTCGCCAGCACAGCCAGTTCGTCAGTCTAATTTGGTAGAGAGTACACATTTACCGTGATTACGGACGGTACCGAAGACTTATAACGCCGCTAGCCGCTTAGCCTTAGCTCCGGCTCTGCATCCAAGACAGGCCCCCCTCATCACACTGGCACGAGAATTCTTCATAGCAAGGAATATATACCTCGAATAATCGCATGTTTGTGCGTTAGAATCCATAATGATAGGATAAAAAGTAATCCAAAGTGTAGTTGTCAAAAGGGACTAAAAACACAGAAGATAGAAGCAGACTCTTAAAACAATAAATCACAAAAAGTGAAATAACACGGAGCTGCTGGAAATGGTACAGCTAGCGGCGGCGCCTATGTTATGAGGCGCCTATGAGGTGCTCTTTCCAAAATCTATGGCCAATTTGCAGTTTTTAGGTGCACTTTGTACTACGGAAGGTACTGTACTTTAAACTGCAATTTACATGAAGCAAATAAAGAGCAATAACATCATTTTGCTTTTCAAATGGACCATTTCCTTGATGTTGCCTGCATCAAGGCGTAAAAATGTCCTGATTAATAGGTGGGCTGTGTACTTTTTGCATGCAGTATCTTCTTTGAAGCCTTTTCAAATTCAAGCAAGCCTCTGCCCGAAGAGGAAATGCGATCCCTGGAGCCTGCCGGTCTCAGCATGCTCTTAAAAGCTCAATGTCTGCCTCGCTTTGCCCGGCGCAGCACAACACTTTCATCAACACATTTCACACTTTGCCGTCTTCATTATTTACACCCCGCCTGCCTTTGATGCGCCCGGGCCGGAGCCCTCTGCACGATTGGGCCAGGCCTAGCTCATCTGAGGCTGAAATTCGACTGGTCGCCAGGGGAGTCACAACTTCGATGATGTCATCACACTGAAAAGCTTTCATCAGCCGCGCACACCCCAGGAATTTATTTAATTCTTTTCATCAGTGAGTTTAGTGGGATCCAGTTAAATGTCTTTTTATTTGCTGGGTCTTGTTTAGTTTCTGGCTAAGACTCAAAATTGTGCCGAATGTTACTTGACTGAAGTAAGTTGTTATGGCTAAAATAATGGGTTTACCAATGTCTCCACAGGGGAACATATTGTAAAAGCTTAAAGTTTAGGGGCTGAAGGAGGTTGTAAGTTTTGGAGGTAATTATATCTGAATTGTACTCATTTGTCTTGCACTATTACGTCTATTATAAATTTAGGACTTTACTGGACCGAAGCTCTTTAAATGTGTTGTTTGTTTTTCATATGACTTCCATGTATGATCAACTTGGAATGTATTTTGTCTTGAGCTTCTAGTTTTAGTCCCTCAAATAATTTGACATTGTATGTTTCTTATGTGGTTTCAGCTCATTAAAACCTGTTCTTGTTCCTGTCTTTGTCTCACCACCCTGAAGTCATTTACTTCATTGTTGCTCTTTGATCATTTTAGCTTTTTTTTACACCAAACTCTTAAAATGCAGTGTTTGTCTTTGACTTTATTTGGGGTCTTGGTCTAAAATGTGTATGGTCCCTTAGGCATATTTGTCTACACAAAAACTGTTGCTCTGACTTCAACTGCTTATCTCACTTTGACTCACATAAGGAGCTCTGGTATGGTCTTGCACCTACAAGTTGTTGGTTCCATCTCAGATAAGGAATGTTAATCTTAACCCGATAAATGCATTTAATTTTACCAAATCTGTTGACTTGGCTTTGACAATGATTTAGGTTAATTAAGTGTCTGGTTCTATTATCACTCGTCCTGAAAATTAGTCTCAACCCCACAACATACTGACATAATCTCAGCTCTACCAATGTTTCAGTCTTGGCTGCTCAATAACTTATAATTGATTTAACTTGGTTTGAACTACTTAAATTCTTGGTCCCAGACTCATAATCTTGGTATTGACCACAGAAAGTCATATTACTGACCTTGTTTCATTGCAAGTGCTTTCAATGCCCAGAATCAAACAAATTAAATAAAAAAATACAACGATAAAACACATGTCAAGCAGCTAACAATTATGTCAAAATGATCTAATTAAACTGATTACCGGCTTGTTCACAGTTGTATTCTTCTTTCGATTCATTTTGTGTCTGCAGCCATTTTCCCCATTGTCTTACCATTTCAGAGTCATTGGGTTAAAGTTATCCTTTTTCTACTCTTTCTCTTTTTCTTGTCAGAAGGGCAACGCTGAAGATTGTCGTCTCCCTCCACATGGCAATCCTATCACAGTGGCCATCTCGCACTCCAGCCGCCACTCCATCGCTGGCTTATGTTTGTCTAATACCCTCCGGGGTTGTCTGGCCGGGATTGGGTGTCTGAGTTGCGATGCCCACAGATTTCCAATTGATGGAGAGAAGCGAGCGAAGGGGATGGAGCGCTCGTCCAAAAGTGTTTTTGCCCACAAAGCATTCGGTGAGGACTATTTACCAGCAAGAACAGGTCGAACAAAGTGGAATGGAAACTGAAAAGGCTTCACTGGAGAGTTGGCAATTCTCCTTTTTTTCCAAGTGAAATTGCAGTTTTATGCCAGCCGGTGAGTTAAGACCGGTGAACGCTCTTTTGGCTTCTCTTCCTGATTCGCTCTTTCCTTCTTTTCTTCTACTTCGGATTGAGGTCCATCCAAAAGTGTTATTGCTTGAGACATAATCACTTTCTTATATGAAAAAAAGAAACCCTCAGGGCTAAGCCAGAGGTGGGCCAAACACATCCAATTCAATTTTGTATCCTACAGCTTGGCCTATATTTACAATATCAAGAATCCTGTTTTCCGCAATAAGATTGACATGGTCCCCCTAAACTTTTATGCACTCAGATGTATTTATTTTTGTGTTCATGTTATTATTTGCATCCATACATACTGTATATTCCAATTAGAATAGGATTTACACATTTTCACATTAAAAAAAGTGGTTAACAATTGAGACTTAAATTATTTTTTTCGGATAGGGTTGTGTGCTCCCTTATTTTCAGACCATACCAATAGCAATAAATAATATCATTGATACAAAAAAATCCCCTTCCCTCTGCCAACAAATGCAACTTTTTTGGTTTGGTTTGAACAATTTTATTGACGCTATTAACAGCAAATAAACAATGTGAGGTTTGAACAATTTTTCTCGCCAATTTTAACAGCAATTAAGCATATTCACAATTTCGTTATATCTGACAATATGACGTTTGAACATTGTTTTCCGACCAATTAAACTATTTTTTTAAATAAATAATTTTGATTCCAATCGGTAATACGGCATTTTTGATAGTATTGCTTTTTATGGTTACTTACCGTTCCTTTGATTCCAGGTTCCTATTTGCTAAATGGCCACTTAAAGCAGCCCATAGTGGTATTGGCTGTCAAAGTTTGTATAGGCTCCAATACTGATACATGGGGCCTGTATTCCTTCATCACCATTATTAGGTTAAAAAAATTAAAAAAAAGTATTATTTATTGTAAACTACAGTCGTGTGTCTGTGTTTAATGGGGTAGTCATTTATAATAGGTGGTGCATTTCCTTGCACTGATTCTGTCATGGTCGCCGTGGCGACCGGTCTGCCCCGCACCCTGGGCACCAGCTGAAGCAGATCAGCTAAATGCGTGGCTGCTATTTAAGGTTGGGCTGTGGGTATTGCGGGTGTTGGCTCATTATACCTTTTCTGTTCTGTTATGCCTTGTCCTGTTTAGTTTAAGTCGGAGGAAACCTGTACCTGACCTGTACCTGAGTGTAAGAATGTTTTTTTTTCTGTTTTGTCCCGGAGTTTTTGGACAACTTTTATTTTGGTAAATAAAAGCTTTGATCGTACGCAATTGAGTTATCCCTTCCTGCCTCCGTTCTGGTCCGGTCACCCCTTCCACCTCGTGACAGAATGAGCCAACCAGAAGTGAACTCAGCGAACGATCCCAGCGCGATTTGGGGAGAGTTGGAGGACGCCGTTTGGCAAGCACCCATTGAGGTAACCTTCCCTGCCCGTTCGAACCACGGCCCTGCCCGTCGTGGCCAATGCTGTGCCTCGAATGGGGTCCCGGGAGGATTTGACGCCTGCCAGTCCGACTCCGCGGCCTGCCAGTCCGACTCCGCGGCCTGCCTGTCCAACTCCGCGGCCTGCCAGTCCGACTCCGCTGCCTGCCAATCCGACTTCGACTCCGCTGCCTGCCAGTCAGACCCCGACTCCGCTGCCTGCCAGTCCGACTTCGCCTGTCCTGTTCGACTCCCCTGCCTGTCCTGTTCGACTCTCCAGCCTCCCTGTTCGACTCTCCGGCCTGCCTGTTCGACTCTCCGGCCTGCCTGTTCGGCCCCCTCGGCCTGCCAGTCCGACTCCCCTGCCTGCCAGTCCTGATTCCGCCTGTCCTGTCTTACCTGTCCTGATTCCGCCTGTCCTGTCTTGCCTGTCCTGAGTCCAACTCTTCTGATTCTGCCTGTCCTGAGTCCGACTCTTCTGATTCTGCCTGTCCTGATTCTGCCTTTCCTGATTTTGCATGTCCTGTTTTGATTCCGACTCTTCTGATTCTGCCGGTCCTGATTCTGCCTCTCCTGATTTTGCCTGTCCTGATTCCGACTCCGCTGCCGATCGCCTCTCTGACCCCCCTGCCGAGCGTCGAACCATTCCGGGGCGCGAGGCAGTAATTTGTTCTTTTGGGGACCTCAGGAGCTGTCCCTTAAAGGGGGGGCTCTGTCATGGTCGCCGTGGCGACCGGTCTGCCCCGCCCCCTGGGCACCAGCTGAAGCAGATCAGCTAATTGCGTGGCTGCTATTCAAGGTTGGGCTGTGGGTATTGCGGGTGTTGGCTCATTATACCTTTTCTGTTCGGTTATGCCTTGTCCTGTTTAGTTTAAGTCGGAGGAAACCTGTACCTGACCTGTACCTGAGTGTAAGAATGTTTTTGTTCTGTTTTGTCCCAGGGTTTTTGGACAACTTTTATTTTGGTAAACAAAAGCTTTGATCATACGCAATTGAGTTCTCCGTTCCTGTCTCCATTCTGGTCCGGTCACCCCTTCCACCGCGTGACAGATTCATGAGTCTAAAGTCATAAAATTGCCTAAAGGGACAATATGTAATATTGTCATTAGGTAAAAAACAAAACATTAATTTGAATATTAAGCTAAAATATATGAACCAAAGGACATTTTTATAAAAAAAAAATCTTAGGTCGAGAAATGTGTATCTCTTTTACTGAGTGGCATACCCACTTAAGTTTGCTTCATGTTTTTATGCTGCCTTGCTGCTCAGGGTACCCAAAGTGACCAAAACTTGCTATGTTTTGAAGGTTGAAAAAAATACGTAAAGCTCTCCATTCATCTGCAGCTTGGAGATACAACCACAAATGCATATTGTGGGTGCTTAATCAAAGCTTTGGGTCACCAAATCGAAAGAGTAGTTTGTGTTTGTGTTTTGATGAAAATATTATGCCACGCTGTTTTATTCAATTCATATTTTAGCATTATTTTCCGACTGATACTGCTAGCCATGTTGTACAACTTTGTGATTCCTCATAAATGGGACTCACAGGCATGCTTGACTTGTTTTTACCCGGCTGGTAGAAATAGTTTACGTTTTGGAAGAAAATATTGCACAACATTATTCTGAGATTGTTTTTCGTCTTCATAGTCTTTTTTTGCAAAGCTATAGAGTGCTTTACACATAAAGATGACTTGACTAAACTATTCAAAGTAACCCCTAACTTTAAGCCATCTCCGGTGTTTGATCTGGATATTGGTTTTGTGTTACATGAATAGATTACCTGGGAAAGCGTAATCTAGTAACTTTCAATATAGTATGAGAATTGTTCGTGTGTGACACGTTAGATGTCAAGCATTTCCGTGTTGGACACAGGCAGGCAATTTTTACCTCATATTATACACAAAATATGATGTATTGAATAGCTACATCAATGTCTTATCTTCCCTCTCAGAGATGTCGGCCGCGGGGGCGCTTTGAATCCTCAAATTAAAGTCCTCTGGCAGAGGTTAGTTTGATTCAACATTTGTAACACACCAAAGATACTTGTCTATATATGTAAATGACATTCACTAATAGTATTTTCTTCATTAGCCTAAATAAGATGAGCATTTAAGAGGAGACCTATAATGACCTCAGGAACGGTTTGTAAGTATTGGTTTATGTTGGAGTGCAAACACAGTTCTAGTAAATATCTTAAAATTTTGTGTTTTTTGGGATTGGACGGATCATTTTGCAATATATTGAACTGCACACTATGCCGTCAGAGCAGCTGCATTCGTCCTCCTGGCGAGATATGACACTTGCATCAAGGACAGCTCAGATAAAGACTATGTGTCATAGATTTCATAAATGCAAATACCCATAAACTACGATGGCGTGTTCCTATGACGGTGTACAATTTAGTTATTCCGTCTGCTACATATTAAAAAATTAAAAGATCATCGAAGAGCTACCAGGCAAAATAAAAATAAAAATTACATTCTGTATTTATTAAAAGCAGGTCAATTAAACAAGAAAAAAAAACTCAATGAGACTGCAGCTTATTTATATTTCCTTTTGTAAATAATGTGTTTATGTCACAGGTGCCATGGCGCCCAATTGGCCCCGCCGTGTGGCGCCAGCTTCTGTCATGGTTGCCAGGGCACGCAATTGGCCCCGCCTATGGACACCAACTGAAACTCGTTGACAGATTGCTCCCTGTCACTACTTAAACGCTGTCCTGTGAGTCGCCTTTTGTCAGAGTGTCTTCGAAACTCTGTTCTGGCACATCAATCCCCGAGAATCTCCGTTTTTCCTGTGTTTTGCTCTTGTTTTGCCAAGCCCTGTGAATCTCCATTTTTTTTCCTGTGTTTTTGCTCTCGCCACGATCTGTTTCTCCGGATTGAGTGTGTCCTTTCTTCTCCCCAATAAACTGTGAGTATGTTACACAAGTGGGTTCTGCTTCCTGCTTCCTGTCCTGGTCCTGAGAGTTTATTTTTCAAAATGGATCAAAATTACGTCAAAATATTGAGCCTTGAGATCTATCATCATATTGGATTATAAATTGTAAAAAAAAAAGGATAGAGGTTGACAAAAATCATCGGTAGTCAGTGCTATTATGTTGCTAACTAGCCTGCGGTTGGAGCATGACACTACTTTTGATTCAATATTTCAGACGAAAGGTAGTATCCAAATAAAAAATGGGGCACTGTGAGGACCTGCCCCACAAGAACATAGCATTTAAAGCCCAATTTATATTTACTCTTCACTCAAAAATAATAGTGTGTGTGTAAATATATAAAAAAACATTAAAACAAAAAAAAATCAAAAACATAAAAATTGGGTAACAGTCAAAATCAAGTTAATTCAAGTCATCTTTATTTGTATAGCTGGTCATCACAAGGAGTTTCAAAGGGCTGCACACACCACATGAAAAAAAACTACTACTTGTCATTCACAGGAACTGCTGAAAAGGTGTCATAAATCATGGAGACATCACCATCCTTCCCAAGCATTTATAAGTTACATCAGGCAATTTTAGGACAGCCATTATACTGACCTGGTCCTCAGTGAAAATTAGTTTGACCCCCTTGCCTTAATATGGTATATAATATGATACAACGCAGACGTTGATTTTTCTCAGAATTTAGTTGATGAATTCTCATCTGAATGATTGAGATGAAATAAAAATACCAAAGACCGAAATAATATGGGAAACCCCTAGGTGAATACCATGTCAGAAAACTATATGGCTCAAAAATAACAATTGACACAGACAGCTCTTGAACTTTATGGGTATTGTAAATATCAACTTTTTGTCTGTTGGTTTGCGGGGTGGAAAACAAATGTTGCCGTAACAGAGCAACACTCAGTTTCTCTTGACACTTAAATGTTGGTACAAAAATATATTATTTTCTCTACTTGGTGCTTTGCGATCACTGCCTCCCTGCAGTTTGCTACTTTTGTCGGTACTGATCTTCACCTCAGCCGCAAAAAACAAAAAATATGTTGCAGTTGAAACTGTGTTTCATACGCTGAAGCGAGGGAGGTGCGCTTGTGTTGTCAGACGAGAGCGCGTTTACCTGCCAGGAGGATGGGCGCCATGCAGCCTTTCGCTTTGCGTCGCTAAGCAACGGCTGTTAACAGTTGCTGGAGAGACAACAGACAGCTGCTGTTGTTTTTTCCCCACTTGACGTATTTGCCTTGATTCTGAATTGACGTGACATGGTAAGGGCTGCCAATTCTAAAATGGAAGGGCTTACATCCACTAAATATGTTTGGATGTCGGTTAAATAAAACACATTGTGAAGTGGGTAGAATTTCAGATATTAAGTTAAGTATAGACTTTGCCTCTACTGCGCATGAATCAGGGGTCTCAAACTCAATTTACCTGGAGGTTCCCAGGGTTTGTGTGAGGTTCAGCCAAATCAGGTTTAAAAAAAAAAGTCAATCAGTAACAAATGAATCCACATTTTGTGTGTGTTGCACTCATATTAAAGGACCAATGGATGTCCCCGCATGGTGTAGTGTAAGGGTTGCCAACATTTTTTTATGCTGAGATGAACTTTTTTGCTACTGATTTACTCGAATGGTAGTTTGAATGCATTTCTAAAGTAGCATGTTACAGTGTTATTATTATGATTTTACTATGATTTTGTATTTTTTAGAGGTTAAACTAGGCTTAGTCAACCACTACACATCATGCCAGTTAAAAATCTAATTTTCTAGAAAATCCCAAAGACCCATGATATGTATTTTTAAAACCAGTCCATGTGTTTCCCAGGTGGTATTAGGGGGCTATATGAGGGCACCACGATAGAGACCCCTGGTGTAGTGCAACTGAAATGAGTGTTCAAAAGCACTTCATTAAAGTAAATTGAGTTGATTGTCTAAGTGTCCTTGGGCAAGACACTGAACTGCCAATGCCCCCAATAAGCAAGAAGGTGCCTTGTATGGCTTTCTCTGCTATTGATGTGTGAATGAGTAACGTATGGAGTGCCTTTTAAAGCGCTTTGGGGGTCCTCAGTGACTGGTTAAAGTGCCATAAATGTTACCATTTACGTTTATTTAACGTGATTTAAATATGTTGCGTATTTTTGGTAATAAAAAACTGAAGTAAACTTGCTTCATTTTAGACAAGATGTATACATTCCGAATGTTGTAAATTGTAGGGGGAATGAACATAAATGGAATTGTGTATGATTTTACCATTATTGGATGCTGTATTTGGGTTGTGCAAAAAGCATTGACAAAAGCACAAGGAAGCAAACAAGACTCACAAAGTATTAAACCACACATATTTCTTACTTTCTTTGCAGAGCTCTTTGCAAGATATTTGATTTTCAGGGTACCCATAGCAGCAATATGTCGGACAATAACGTCAGCTCCCTCTAGGTGAAGCTTATATAATTCAAAATGCCTGCAAATTTCTCAATGTACAAGTCGTAAAAATAGGAATTAAAAATGTGACAAAATATGTGATTTACATAAATTATAATGTACACAGGGCAGCGCGGCAGTGAGTGGTTAGCGCATCTACAGCACAGTTCTGAGGTCATGGGATCAAATCTTCCTATGTGGAGTTTGCATATTCTCTTCTTACTTTGCATGGGTTTCTTCTGGCACTCCAAAAACATGCATGTCGGGTTAATTGGCCCGTCCAAAATGTCCCTAGATGTGCATTAGCGAGTGAATGATCTGCCTCTGTGTGCCCTGCGACTGGCTAGCAACCAGTTCAGGATGTCCCCTGCTCACTGCCCGAAGACAGCTGAGATGGGCTCCAGCACCCGCGCGACCCTACTGAGGATAAGCGGTGCAGATAATGGATGGATGGATAACGTACACGTCTTAAATTAAGGAGACAAACAATTGCTCATTTGCATGTAAATCTTAAAATAAATATTGTGATATTGATATGTTTGCCCCCGCGACCCTAATGAGGATAAGCGGTACGGCTAATGAGATGAGATGAGATGATAAGTTTGCATCAGATAGACACACATAGTTGGTGTGATATTAGATATGATGCGAGTATTCCAGGATTCCAGCATCTTAAGTGTTGTACACATATAAAGCATTTCATAATGCAATTTAAAGGTAAAGATGGTAAATATTAGTGCATAGACCCGATACATCGGTTCTATTGGAAGAGTACTTATGTAATCCTGATGCATGTGTCACATCTCGCCAGGAGGACAAATACAGCTGCTCTGACAGCATAGGTCACGGAGGTCGCACCAGTCCTTCCCCAAAGTGCACCGCCGGGGCTCGTTTTGCTGCCGGAGCACTTCTCAAGTCTTCTTTTTATTTCCATCTGTCTCGTAAGCGCTCAACGCCGCCATCCCCGAATGGATGGAACATCAGTTCACGTCTCTCAGCCGCCGACAGATACTTCCGAACACAATTGAAAATCTACTGAATGTGCTAGTTTTTTTTCGCTGTATGGCAGGCGACCAAATTTGGTTTAGGGTGAACTTTCAAGGATAGGCTATTAGTAGAATAGAAAAAGGGAAATACAGTTACAGTTGTGCCTCAGGGTTTTTTTTTAACACAATTTAAATGTTCTGTAGTAGCCGGTCAGGATCAAAGGAAACGGTTAAAATCAAACTACATAACACATATTGACCAGGTCAAAAATGTATATCAAGAGTAGTTATTTTCTATTATAGCAACGTTGCAAATATCCAACCAATGCTTCCCGAGTCTGGCGCTGAGAATGTAATATGTCTTTTGTTACCTCCCGTCTTGTTTACTGTAATGTTCTCTAGCATCAAAATTTGCACCTGATTAAAATGCTGCAGCAAAGTTTGACTAAGACAAGACATTTTGATCTTATTATCCTGATTTTAGCCGACCTGCACTAGCTCCCTGATGGTTTAAGAAGTGATTTTGAAGTTTGGTATGGTCTTTTGTCTTCCTGCTCTGAGCCTTCGCTTGGAAAATGTTCATCTACTAGTTCCAAGAGCCAAAAAGAAATATGCAGGTTCAAGCGGGTTCACCATTCAGGCCCCAGTGCTGCATCGCTTTGCCCTCAGAGATATGATATGAAACCTCAGTAGAAGTGTTTAAATATGTGCTTAGGTCACACCTTTATTCTATTGCTCAGGGGCCGGTCACACAGACATTTGCGGCTGAATCACGGCCAGAAATTCCTGCCTTTGAGGCGGACGCTATTGGACGCATTGAGATCGCCATTCAGACGAGATACAGCGGTGCTTTACACGAGGTCGGAAATTCGCGCGCGGGTGGCAGCGCGAAAGAGATTTGCGCTGCTCAATTCTTCAGAGCGCAGGTACACAGCCTTTCACGAGCGTATTGAGGCTGAACCACGGCCAGAAATTTCTGGTCGTGAAGCAGATGCTGTTGGGCGCTGTTGGACGTTTTGAGACCGCCATATAGACGAGATAGAGCAGTGCTTTACTCGCGATCGGATATTTTCACGTGGTTGGCCGCGCTCAAAACTTTTGAGCTGCTCAAAAGTTTGAGCACGTGTTAAACCGCGTGCCGCACACGTGGTCAACACGAGGTAATGACGCGGAAATGACGCGGAACGACGTGCTCTGGCCGCGGCCAGGGCGTGGTTACACATGGGTAGGACGGGAAATTTCAGCGGGTAATCGTGGGTGGAGCATGGTAATAGCATGTTCTGCGCCTGTATCGCGGTGTTTTTACGTGAAATTAGCGTGTTACGCGTGTGACGGTCAAACGCCTTTCTCCGCGTATAAACAGCGCGAATGCCGAGCACACGTCAGTTGTGCTCGAGACGTCAAGGGGGTGAACATGGATCCCCGTCAGCGTAGTGACCTCGTCTTAATCGATTTTTATTTCTTGACATTTCTTTTCAAGAAAATAAAATAAAAATGATGCCATAGCTTGAAATCTTGATCTTCACGGGACTGTGTCTTGTGCGGTTATGATTTCTACAGCCCGGTGCCGAGATTTGCATCCCCTCGCTACTACAACCACTTTTACCTCGTTTTATCTCACTTTTAGGGAATGTAATGGCGAACATATAACCAAAATCACTTCGTCTTGCATTTGTTGGAAATGTAATACAACTTAAACCATTCCGTCTTTGTTTTTGTTGTGAACGTAATCGAACGGTAAATCCTCCCCCCCTCGCGTGAACGCGCATTCTGCTGCGCTTCCAACGAAAGCGCTCGTATTTTTTATAAAACGCTTATTAAAACAATAAAGCGAGCTAAATATAACAATTGGGAGATCCTAGTCTATATAACGCGTTTATTTAAACAATAAAGTGCGATCGTATTCTACAAAATGCGTTTGTTAACGCGGATGAAAAAGTCAAAAGCGATCGCAGCAGAATGCGCGTTCACGCGAGGGGGTGGGGGGGTGTGGTGCCTGTGTTGCGTAGGAGTCGGATTTGGGCACAACACCGGCTCGGGAGCTTTTATACCCGTGGTCCACACGAGAAAATGACGCAGAAATGACGCGATGAGGAAGCGGAACAGTCGCCGGCGTGTTTTGCGGGCATACCACCGATGAACAGCGGGTTGGCCAATTTTGCGCATTTTCCATCGCGGGCAACCACGGGCAAAAAAAAAAACGCAAAATTTTAGCCGCGATTCAGCCGCAAATGTCTGTGTGACCGGCCCCTTATGAGCCATGTCGACCTCATACTCTTGTTTCTTCATCCTAGAAGAAGAAAGGCGAGCCTGGATGAGGCACGGTGTACGCACTCTGAGCCATTATACTGGCACTTGGACCTGCTACATGCCATCATCTAGAATGTTCTGGTCAAGATTTTGGTGCAGATAGCTCTCAACTGGACACTGTTGAATTTAATGTTTATAATGGCTGTGTATGGTCCCTCCAATCCCTTGCAACATCCATTGCAGCCTGTTCATACTAGAAGGACATTACCTAGTGTGTGGCCCTTCAAGGCTTCTTCATGTTCCTCACGTTGAGTTTTGAAATTTCCCTTGTCCGTCAGTGGGTTTTAGATCAGGGGATGTTGTAATAGTAATCTTCACAGCCCTTTGAGCCTTTTTGTGATTAAGGGCTATACAAATGAATATGACTTCACTTGAGATGGATGTGGTGTGTAGTGGGGTAAAAGACAACTTCACAGCACTAAAGCAGGGAACCCCCATGTAGCTCTACTGCCCTTCCAGTCCCTTTACTATTATTACTAAAACTTTTTCAGCACAAGGGTTTGTGCGATCTGGCTTCCGTCAGCCCGTCTTAATTCAGTGTTGGCTTTTACCCAGACGCTAACGACAATCCCCTCTTGTTACTTTTCTGCGGATAAAGCATCTTTGCTTCGAAGCATCGCACAGTGTCGGCTGATAGAGTCTTCAAACTGTCGCCGGGGAGGAAAAAAGTGGCAAGGAGCTTCTGGTCAGCAGTTTGTGAACACCCACCCTTCTGAAACATGTTCACTAACGAGCACTTTAAGGAGCCTGCCGGGACTCTTCAAATATCTCATTCTGTACCAGAAAAAAATCGACATGATTGGGAGTTGGGATTATCGTAAAGACAGTTTGTTTCAATGACATTAGATTTAGGGGCTGAGGTTGTACCCTGTTTGATTGCTAAGAAAATGTGACTGGAATAAACATAGTAGGCCCACTGAATTAAAAAGTAAACAAACTCAAAGAAGGTTGGATCAGGGACAAAGTTAGAATTAATGATTAGGTGGAACTAAAATGTAAATATGGGGATTTAAAAAATAGCCCAAAAATAAGACTATATTGATGTGCTCTGGTTTTGTTTAAAATTCAGGGGCTAAAATATAGGGAAACGGTCAACACCCATTGTGAAACCAAGGGCTACTTTTTGTTACTGATCAGGTTGAAAGGCTACCAGTATGATATGTATTCCTAAAATAACAATTTATGTTATTACTATGTATTTACTTCATGTTGTAGTAAGTTTAATGTTAGAATGACATATAATATCAACACTATATTTTACAGGCAGTCAGGAATGTCACTCTAGAGGTGAAAATGTCCCCCGGAAACTTGACTTGGAATAGTTTGGTTTTGCTGACTCATCATTTTTGTTCCAGAAACACATTCCCTTCTTCAAGGCCAGAATATTATTCTATGTATACTGACCATATTATCTTGTGGGCAATTCTAAAGGTTGATTTTCATGTGAACAATGCCCTGAAAGTTGACTCAGCACTTTTGGTTTTTCCGACTCAGCATATATGCCTGAGAGACATACCACTCCCCCAGAACGACATTGAATATTGAAACAGGTAAGTTACCCAAGACTTGAAAACTGTCCTAAAATTGTATCATGTGGCATTTTTGGTTTGCTAACACAGCAGCTTTTTCAAAAAGACAGGTTTTGATAACAATCTTTTACAAGCCACCATGTAGGTCACTCTAAGGATGTATGACCCTGCTAAAAAGGGGGAATGCCACCCAAAAATCGTTTTGCGTTTGAAGGCGGCCATTCTAGTTTGACACTCAATTTAATTTCAAAACCATTTACATGGATTGATGTCACCTAAACTAACTGGTTTGAGAACACCGAACACACGTTGCAAGAGTGCAAAGGGAGCCTCTGGTCAGCCGTTTGAGGGCCAGGAAATAATAAAGAGAGAGCAAAAAGCCCCCTGAAGTTCTCGCAAACACGCTGGCTAATGAGCACTTCCTTAAGCAGCTTGCCAGCTCTCTTTAAACAAGCAAAGTGGGCAAAAGAGACGGCTCTTAAAAGGGAGCATATGGCTGCGTTGGATCTCACACTGATGTGTTGTCACAGGAGGGACATGTCTGGAATAAACCCCCCCCCCCCCCCCCCCCCCTTCGCCCCCTCAACCGCCCTCCTCCGCGATCTCGCCTTCGGCTCTACCGCCAGATGTCGACGTCTCGCCCCGAACGAGAAGTGTTGTCGCTGCCAGGCTGATGGTCATGTCGCCTGTTGGCATCACACTTACATTAATGCCTTTAATAACACATGAGAAGTATGATTCAAAATTGCAGATGCTTCAATTATACAACCTGAAAAAATAACTACCACAAGCAAAGTAACCCGGTAGGAAATTGATCCGGATGCTTTACCAGAGACATTGGCGGATGCCTAAAGTACAAGTTCATCCGTTCGGAACCTATAAATCACATACAAACACACACACACACACACACACACACACACACACACACACACACACACACACACACACACACACACACACACACACACACACACACATACCATGATTTATAAAGTAGTGCCAGGTGGTACGTACTCGAGAGGCTGTTCAGTATAGGATTCCAAGAACAGCAAGGTGTCATAAGCTGGGGTAGAAGTTAGAACCAGACGGAGGTGGAGAGCTGAAGGGAAGTGGAGGTGGCAGAGTCACGATTAAGGCAGAAGACACTGGTCGGGTCCTGGCTAAAAGTCCTTTAAAACAAAGACAAACAGGCTCAGAGACTGTTTTTTTCCCCACCCAAAGGAAGTGCACAAATGAGTGAAAAGTTATAAAAGCATATATTTTCAAAGACCAAAGTGAGTCAGGGCCAAGGAAAGGAGAGACACCATCTTCTCCAGGAAGAGGTCCGATCAGGTGTGGAGGAAGAGCAGGTGAGCAAGCGAGTTTGACTCTGGAAGCAGGGAGCATGGACAAGGTGGAGGAACACATTGCAGCACAAAGTGTCAACCATCATGTAAGCAGACTTCCACCATGTCCAGATCCTTGTGCAGGTAGTTTACGATGTCCTACCAAGCCCAGATAACTTCCATGTGTGGGGAAGTGCGAGACACCCTCCTGTACCCTTATTTCCTCAGCAATGTCCAGGCTGATAGCCTCCATCGCTGGCGCCATGACTAGGTTCTGAATACAGTTGTCGAGAGCATCGCCCTAGCAATCAACACTGGCAGATCCAATCAAGCCCCGAGCAAGGCAGTGCCCTTCACCAAGGCAGGAGAGAAACCCAGGACTTGTGCACAGACAACAACAGGACTACTCCATATTGCCTCTGATTGGCAGTTGCACGTTGACAACTTGGAAAACAAATGAGGTTCTCCCAGCACATATCAGCAACATTGCTCTGACCAGACATGATGATAACCTCTGAGGCTTCAAAACACCTGATCATGCTGGAACTGACAGTCCCGTGGTAAGAGCACATTGAGGAAGCCAATGAAAGGAAACACGCAAAGTTCCAGGAGCTGGTGGAAGAGTGCAGGGGCAGGGGCTGGACAATTTTCTTTGAGCCAATATAGGTCAGCTGCAGAAGTTTTGCTGGAGGATCCTACTTCAAAGTCCTTAGATGGTTGGGTGTGACAAGGGCCGCCAAGAGGAAAGCCATTAAATATGCAAGAGAAGCTGAGTATTTTTTTTTCCATTTTTATCCTAATAGTCCAGATTCACTTATAAACAATCATACTTTTACACCCCAATTTAACCTCACCCACATGCAACCTGGGAGATATCTCTTACCACTCCACCAGTTTTTAATTTGCTTTCTAACTCACAAGCACAGCCAATCTGTCTCTAGCATGTCCACTTGTAACTCCAGACTTTCTACCATACATAACTCCAAACTGTAATTCACCATTTCCTTTCATCTTTGTTTCACTCAAGGCTAACAGATCAACCTTCCTTTTAGTCATCATCCTTCAGCTCTCCTCTTTCTTCCACTCAGTCGCTTTACTTACACATCCTCTTAACATTTAATGACCCTTTAACTAGGGTTTGCGAGACCTTTCCCCCTTTTTTTGCCTTGCTGTTTCTTAGGGAGTAGAGATGGAGAGGAGAGGATCCCCAGTCCCCTCGCTCCCTCCACTTTAATCGGCTCTTACGACATTCAGTGGACCACACGGGAGAATTCGCACACCATTAACAGGGAGAGGCCCCTTCACCACAGGACCAACTGAGCAAGCGTGTGGATAAGAGAGAGCTCGGTTGGTTTGGACACATGAAGATGATGGATGAGGAGTGAATGTTAAAGATGATCTACAGAGCAGAAGTGAATGGAAGGAGACCAAGAGGAAGGCCGCGATTGATGTGGATGGATGGTGTTATGAGTGCATTGCAGGAAAGAGGTCTAAACATAGTGGAAGCTAGAGCTTTTGTTGGTGATAGGAATGAGTGGAGAGGTGTTGTGAAAGGATAGGGGGATGTCTGGACACGTTCTAATGGATGGGCAGGACACCCGTATGATGCGGCAGGGGTAAACCAGTGAAAGGTGTCGGGCCCTGCTGTTGAACAAAAGAGTGTGTTGTGTCACCCTGACCCGAGGCCATGGCCGCTTTCTTGTGTCCCATTTCACCTGGAGGGACAAAATCATGACCAACTAAGGTGCCAAGGTGCTTTTCTTGTTTGGCTGTTTGGGCATTTGGGTTGGCCATGGTCCCTAAACAGTTTTTGTGTGTGTTTTTTGCTACTTTTTCCCTTTTTTAGTTTCTTTGTTTTTTGTGTATGTGTTTGTCTTGCTGTGGGTCACCCCTCTCTAGGGGTATGGCCAAGGTAGCTGGATAGACAGATAGATAGATCCTCCTAGTATTTTCTCTTTTTCTGTTTTAAGTCTTTATTAAATGTTCACCCTGGATTGTTATGTCTAATCATGTTACATGCATACCATCTTTCCTAATGTCAATATCAACGACAATAAAGAAAAGTAAATTCAGTTCAACAAGATATATCTTTCCAGAAGTATTGAAATATAGGTATTTATATCTTACGTGTTGTTATATTTTTTAATCATTTTTCTGTTATGTATGAATTTACTACTTTTCATGGCGCCATTGTTAAATTGCACTATTTTACAATAAATAAGTATTTTCATCTAGGCCAGTCTCCAAGCACTACATTATAAACTGTCTATTCTATTAACCTTAGTTCATCTCATATTGGCCTTACAATGAAACCCAACAAAGGTCTCAACTTTCGCAACCTGTTTAAAACATACAGCTAATCATAAAAGCATATTCCAACCGAGAGAGTCATTAACGCAGTCCAGAAAATGATTGGTTGCGCTCTGCCCCGAGGACACGGCCGACTTGCAATGCTGAAGCAGAGCCGACAAATTTGTAAAGGTCTAATTTTACCCCTACCAAAGGTCCTTTAAACAGACTAACAGGCTCAGAGACAGTTTTTCCCCACCCAAAGGAAGCGCACAAATTTGTGAAAAAAAATATACAGGTATATATTTTGCCTATGTGTAGAAAAATGAACATTCATATAATATCGAGTTAGTTTGGAATTATTTTTTTTTCTAAATGTCTTTGCAGTATTGTTACATTGCACTTATGATTTAAGACCAATCTCCAAGGACTACCTTATAAATACATGATTTTTATTTTTATTCCTGACATTCTTTTTATCGTATGTCTCTCTTTATATCTCTATCGCGTGTTTATCCTGGCATGCTTTGTTTAATCACATTGCAAACAATCTTAACTTTGCTATCAATGAAAAAAAAAAGTATATTCCCGGTTGCTTTTTCTATGGCAGGCTCACCTATTTGTGAGACAGAACTGACCATATGCACGCATCGTTTGCACATTAACTACTTGAATGGGTGCTAAATTAGAGTCACTGCTCTTTAGCCTTTAATTAAAATACTCAATTTGACTAAATAAGCATTAATTCGTTTAAATTGACTGTATTGTTTCATTAATGTATCATTGTCCAAATCTTAGCAAAATAATTTAAAACCCGGGATTCCAATTTGCTTTTAAATTAGACTGAATTACTTTATTGTGACAATAGTTATATCTTATTTAATATGATTGATGTATTTGTACTTTATAAGTGTATGACCATCGGGGGTATGTTCTCGATCAACATGCACAACTACAGTTCACATTGCTAACTAATGAGTCTTATTTGTGTTCACAGATTCCTTAACCGCCTAAGTCGCCAAGAAACCGATAAGGACGCAACTAATTTAGTTTTATTTATTTATTTATTTGTTATTTGTCTTTAATCTGTGCTGATGTCCATCCTGTACTGGGTTGATGCTTGGTTGAAACACTCCCCTAAAAACCGTAAGGTGGTTCAGACTCTTTTTTTTTTGTTTTTGATTCATTGCAAAGTTGAGGCTTGGATTGATATAGGGTGGGGTGCTGGTAAGAGTTAAAAACTGCATTAGATATAGATGCATAATTGGTTCATTATATGAATATATAAGCAGATGTACATGGCACATATTGTGTTATGGTTGACCATTTCACAAAAACATGTGAATATATTTAATACATTGGCAGTGGGAATGTTCTGCCAGGTCCAAGGCCGGTCCCAAAATGAGCTTTTTGTCCTTGGCAAACAATTGGCAAATGTTCTCACCGCCAAGCAAACGCTGACAGCTCCTTGGCAGACGTACGCACATCTTTGTTATTGACAAGCATCCAGAGATGTTGCACCACATGTCTAAACATCCGTCAATCAAAAGCAGTCGAGAGGCCGCGTCAAGATTGTTGTGTTATAGATGTATAATGCCTTCACTTTTCCACATAAAAAAGGTTAACACGTGCTGTCAAATGCTATGCAGACGGGGAAACAAGGCTGAATGACACTTGTTGAAGTATCAGACTTTAGTAAATACCAAATTATTTTTCCCTGGGCAAAGTGTGAGGCTTTAGAAATAAAATGGTCTTCGGTATAGGAGTAGAAGTTGGGTTTATTTGTTGTATTCAGGGTTTGTTAAATCTTGAATTTTAATGTCGTGTATTCAAAGATTAAAAAGTGATTCAGCCGTGGGTGAAGTGCTTGCAAATGTTTGGAATTGTTGCAGCTGGCATTAGTTTGAATGACATTGTGCTATAAGGCATCGTCACACCCTATGAGTTGCACCCAAGAGGACAGGTGCATGCAACAAATCAACCGGGCACTATGAAATGTGTATTCCTGCAACAATTAAACATGTATTTTGGATTATTTGTGGGCCATGAAAACAATAAGTTACATTTCCAAGTGAAGGATTGAAATGGGAA
Source organism: Urocampus carinirostris (assembly GCF_059441175.1). Classification (NCBI taxonomy): domain Eukaryota; kingdom Metazoa; phylum Chordata; class Actinopteri; order Syngnathiformes; family Syngnathidae; genus Urocampus; species Urocampus carinirostris. Next base: position 16,305,599 of record NC_142357.1, read on the forward strand.
GAACTTCCTGCAACTAAAAATGTAAGCTACACAATAGTCAAGTTATGTTCATTTGTATAGCCCTTAATCACAAAGAGTCTCAAAGGGCCGCACAGACCACAGATTATTGCAAACCACATACTATGAATACACCATCCCCCCATCTAAAACCTACAGTGCATCCGGAAAGTATTCACAGCGCTTCACTTTTTCCACATTTTGTTATGTTACAGCCTCATTCTAAATTGTATTAATTTAATCTCTTATCTCAAAATTCTACGCAAAAGACTCCATTATGACAATGTGAAAAAGTTTTTTTTTTTTTACTTTTTTTTAATTTATTAAAAATAGAAAACTATGAAATCACATTTACATAAGTATTCACAGCCTTTGCTTAATACTTTGTTGATCCACCTTTGGCAGCAAATACAGCCTCAAGTCTTTTTGAATATGATCCCACAAGTTTAGCACACCTATCTTTAGGCAGTTTTGCCCATTCTTCTTTGCAATAAGTCTCAAGCTCAATCAGGTTGGATGGGAGATGTTTGTGCACAGCCATTTTCAGATCTCTCCAGAGATGTTCGATCGGATTTAAGTCTGGACTCTGGCTGGGCCACTCCAGGACATTCACGGAGTGGTTCTCAAGCCAATCTTTTGAGATCTTGGCTGTGTGCTTTGGGTCGTTGTCCTGCTGAAAAATGAACCTTCGCCCCAGCCTGCGGTCAAGAGCGCTCTGGAGCTGGTTTTCATCCAGCATATTTCTATATATTGCTGCATCTTATTTTTCCTCCTATCCTGACTAGTCTGCCAGTTCCTGCTGCTGAAAAACATCCCCACAGCATGATGCTGCCACCACCGTGCTTCACTGTATGGATGGTATTGGCCTGGTGATGAGCGGTGCCTGGTTTCCTCCAAACATGTCGCCTGGCATTCACACCAAAGAGTTCAATATTTGTCTCATCAGACCAGATAATTTTGTTTCCCATGGTCTGAGAGTCATTCAGGTGCTTTTTGGCAAATTCCAGACGGGCTTCCATGTTCCTTTTACTAAGGAGTGGCTTTCGTTTGGCCACTCTACCATACAGGCCTGATTGGTGGATTGCTGCAGAGATGCTTGTCCTTCTGGAAGGCTCTCCTCTCTCCACAGAGGAACGCTGGAGCTCTGACAGAGTGACCATCGGGTTCTTGGTCACCTCCCTGACTAAGGCCCTTCTTCCCCGATCGCTCAGTTTAGAAGGCCGGCCAGCTCTAGGAAGAGTCCTGGTGGTTCCAAATGTCTTCCATTTACGAATAATGGAGGCCACTGTGCTCATTGGGACCTTCAAAGCAGCAGAATTTGTTCTGTATCCTTCCCCAAATTTGTGCCTCAATACAATCCTGTCTCGCAGGTCTACAGACAGTTATTTTGACTTCATGCTTGGTGTTTGTGCTCTGACATGCACACTGAACTGTGGGACCTTATATAGACAGGTGTGTGCCTTTCCAAATCATGTCCAATCAACTGAATTTACTGCAGGTGGACTCCAATTAAGCTGTAGAAAGATCTCAAGGATGATCAGTGGAAAAAAGATGCACCTGAGCTCAATTTTGAGCTTCATGGCAAAGGCTGTGAATACTTATGTAAATGTGATTTCTTAGTTTTCTATTTTTAATATATTCAAAAAAAGTAAAAAAAAAAAACGTTTTCACATTGTCATAATGGAGTATTTTGTGTAGAATTTTGAGATAAGAGATTAAATTAATACAATTTGGAATGAGGCTGTAACATAACAAAATGTGGAAAAAGTGAAGCGCTGTGAATACTTTCCAGATGCACTGTACATGAGGGAAATGAAGAAATCTTGAGAAGGGACCGCACATGAGCTAACCCCCCTTCCAGGAGGACCAGACTGCAATGGATGTTGCAATAAATACACATTGTTTTTACCCAATAACAGATTGGGGAAGAGATTTGTCTCAAAGGTATTTAAACATGTATGGTTCAGATCCCCCCCGAAAATATTTGCGATTTACAGTGAAGAAAGTAAGTATATGAAGACCGTGCTATTTTGTTATTTCTCCCAAAACCAAAAAGAAAACTCCAGAAATCACTATGCATGGTTTTTGAACAATGTATTTGTGTGATATAGCTGAAAATAAGTATTTGAACACATGTGTATCATCTCGAATTCTAAGCCTGAAAGACATGTTAGACCGCTCATTAGAAGTCCACCTGCACTCTATGTATCATTCTGAATCAGATGCACCTGTTTGAGGTCGTTAGCTGCATAAAGACACCTGTCCACCCCGTAGAATTAGTAAGTTTAACTTGTAACATGGCGAAGACCAAAGAGCTGTCAAAAGACACCAGAAACCAAATTTTACACCCCAACAGGACAGGAAAGGGCTACAGAGCAAATGCCAAACAGCTTGGTGAAAGAAGGTCCACTGTTGGAGCAACTATTAGAAAATGGAAGAAGCTAAACATGACGGTCAATCTCAATCGGAGTGGAGCACCGTGCAAGCTATCACTTCGATGGGTCCCGATGATTTTAAGAAAGGTGAGGAATCAGCCCTAATCTACAAAACAGGAGTTGGTCAATGACCTGAAAGAGTTGGGACAACCGTTTTGAAGATGTCATGGTTAGAAATCATGCATGGTACGAAAGGTTCCCCTGCTTAAACCAGCACATGTCAAGGCCCACCTTAAGTTTGCTTATGCCTATTTGGATGATACACAGGCGTCATGGGAGAAAGTTTTGTGGTCATATGAGACCAAAATCGAATATTTGGTCATAATTCCACTAAGCGGGTTCTGAGGAAGAATGAAGAGTACAACCCAAAGAACAGGCAGTCAGGTTACCCCAGATGTGAAAGCTGCCCTAAACAGCTGATTCTGGATTTCTATTTTTTTCTGACTCAGCACCTTTAACAGAAAGACATTTTCCTCTCTCGGGCCAAACCAGGTCTGGCCAGAATCACAATATCTTCCAAGAAATCACGTAGGTAATTCTAGAGGTTAATAACCCTGCTAAAAGGGAAAGGCCACCCCAAAATGATTTTGTGTCTCAACTTGGGTGATGCATTTTAGTTATTATTGTTGTTATTATTATTTTTATTTTGATTACTGGTCTTAAGGGCAGACATCTCACCTGAAACATTATGCCTAGGCAATTCTTGGTGTGTGGACTGAAACAAAAGACAAGTTGTTGTTCACATAACACATAACTGAACAGCTCTTCAGAGATTTTGGGGATGGCACCATGCTCATAAAACCGCATCAAAACATCGCACGAAAAGTAGCCAACCTGGTCCAGCCGACAGCCTCGTTCCTGCAATCAAAGAGTCGCCTTGTCTGGGCCTACAGCCGCTGCCTCTTAATTGGCTCCAGCGGGTCACCTCCGCCTCCGCTCTCGTTTGTCGACTGTAATGCACCGGACACGTTCGAGCACCGCCATGTAAGAAGAAAGAGAGCTTAATTGAGAAGGATTTTTTCCGAGGATGACCTGAGGTGAGGCACAGGGGACAAGAGTGGATTGAAGATATCAAAGTGAGGTGAAAGGATGAAAAGAAAGTCAGCGGCGGTTCAGCTCTTTCCTCAGACAAAATAGGGATCTCAAACAAGTTAGAAGCTGTCATCAAATAAGTGGCTCCAAGAGATATGAAAGGGGAGACTTTTTCTTCATCATTATTTATCTACTACACTTTCAGTCAAACAAATGGTGAACAATTTTGGGCGGAAGTCAAACTAAGTGCGGTCCAATGAAGTGGTCGAAGATGAAGTAAATTGGTCCGAATAGAGACCCTTGATCACACCACCGGCCTCACAAACTGCATTGATACACTGTTGCAGGATTACATTTACAGACAACCCTGTCACGGTTGCCCATTGTCCTCACTTGAGCCCACTCGTTTGGTGCGAGCTGCTGCTCATTGCCTCATTGGCTTCCCTTCTATTTAAACTCTGCTCTCATTCGCTCCTGGTCAGTCCGTCAATGAACCTCTGCACTTGCAAGACGTTTATTTTGACTCTGTCCGGTATCCTGCTTGTGTATCTAGTATCGACCCCGTCTGTCCTGTCCTGTCCGGTATCTTGCTCCAGTATCCGGTGATGTGAGCATCATTGTTTTCTTCCTTATCTGCCTATATCGTGTTATTTTGCATTCCAAGTTATATTTCATTCCATTGTTTTGCTGGTGAGCATGAAGAATGTTGTAAGAATGAAAAGTGTCAGGTCACCTCCTTATTTATTTGCAGAGCTGTGAGACTCACGTGTGAGACATTGTCTAAGCTGTTTGCCTTCAACTTTTGTGAGTAATTTATAGCAGTGAGTCAGACAATAACGAAAAAAAAGAGAAATAGGCTGATATATAGTCAGATAAAAGAGTCAAAAGGACTTTCAGGTTTTTTAAAGATGACTTGCAAACGCTCTTTACTCTTGCATCACTTTGTCTGCATGCGATGAGATTCTTAAGGTCAGATACCATATGGTTCCCTCAAACTACACAAAAAGAAAAAGAAAATGTAGAAATAGTGTTGAATCCAGATGGAAGGAATACGTGGTTTATCCCTGGGGGAGGTCACACCTCAACGCCTTGGACTCTTCCGCTGGTTTTTCATGCTGCTCGACTCCGGAGCTCAAAGATGCGTTGACTCATTCTCCGTTGAATTGGATTATTTTAGAGTGTGGGTCCTAAAACTTGTATGGAAATGAATAAGATACACCCACGCAAACGCACAAGGCGTCCATCACATCTTGACTTTTTCCTCCTCTTTCCTGTGCTCCTGTTGCGCTGGAGGGATGCTGTTGGCTTTCAAAAGTCCCCATGGCGAAAAATGCAATCCAGAATCACATTCCTGACAGAATGATTCATGAGTCTGAACTGGGTATTTCTGTAGCTGAAAAAAATAACTAAGCGCTGAAGGACAGTTTTTATCCCCCAAAACATTCAAATGTCAACGTGTGTTTTATTACAAATTGGAAGATAGGGAGAATAAGTACTGGATAAATGTGTGGATACATACCTGACCTTTTTGACGAAATAGGATGCACTCACAGCCTCAAGATAAGAGACTTTTCTGGAGAATATCACTACATAGGCAAGTTGCCAAAAGTGTTTCTGTTCTGTCAGAACCAGTTTTGCTCAGGGGACACAGTGTAGAAAGCAACACTCTCGGGAAAAAAATATTTAAAAAAATTGAAACATTCAAAAAAATACTGAAAAGTACAAAAAAGTATTGGGGAGTATGGAAGAATACGGAAAAACAGTGTGAAAAAAATCTTCGAAGTAGGATGAATCATTTAAAAGTATGAACATGTATTAGAAGTGCTTTAATGTATGAAAAGTATGAAAAAGTAGAAACAAAACAGTGAGTATTCTGACGATTTTGTTTAATATGTTAAAAAACTATGCGTACAAAACTCTGTTTTGCATCAGCTCTTCTTTTGAACTTTGTTTTACTTGTGTGTTTTACTCTGTAATCAGTACTTAAGTAAATCAAAACGAAACTCAGTTTTGCTTCCGTTGTATTAAACACTTGTATGGTTGTGTGTGTTGTTGTAACACGGCCACTGCAGAGGGCACTCGTGCCCTATCATTCGGTGATGTCAGAACCGAACAGACGGTGGACCCAGATGCGTAACGTTTTAACACAAGCTTTATTTTATGGAATTGGGGCAGTAATGCACGTGAACAAAAACACCAGTGATTTGGCGATTGCTGGGCGAAAGACGTGAGACAGAGAAGTCAGGCGCGGGAAAACAGGAAGCCAGAGGCAGACGAGATCGAAACCGAACAGGACAAATGGGATCGATACCAGATACGGGACACATGAGCAGATACCAGACAGGACGGAGTAGACGGGATCGATAACTGATACTGGATGCATGAGCAAAATACCGGACCGGACAGGAAAGACGGGATCTATACCGCATACTGGGTACTGGAGCAAGATACCGGACAGGAGGTGGCTGACGAGATCCATACCGGGTACTAGATACTGGATACAACAGCAAAATACCGGACAGGACGGGACAGACAGGACCAATACCGGATACTGGTTACACGAGCAAGATACCGGACATGACGGGTCTGATGGGATCACTACCGGATACTGGTTACACGAGCAAGATAACCGACAGGACAGGACAGACGTAATTGATACCGAATACACAATACATGAGAAAGATAACGGACAGGACGGGAAAGATGGGATCGATACAAATACTGGATACTGGAGAAACATACCGGACATTGGAGGACAGACTGATCGATAACGGATACTATATACACGAGCAATATACCAAAAAGGACGGGACAGATGGGATCGATACTGGATACACAAGAAGGATACCGGACAGAGTCAAAGTACACGTCTTGCAAGTGCAGAGGTTTGTTGACTGACTGACAAGGAGTGAATGGTAGCACTGAGTTTCAATAGGAGGGGAACATATCAGGCAAAAAGCAGCAACTGGCGCCAAACGAGTGGGTCCTGGTGAGGGCAATGGGCCATCGTGACAGGTGAGCTATGTGTAGTGTTAATAACAGAAATAGAACCAGCTACGGAGATTGCACGTTTTAACAAAGTGTTCCATGTGGTCGTGAATTACAGTAGTGTGAAAAATATTTGAAAAAGAGAAAATGTTGTGAAAAGGATTGGAAAGGGAGGGAATTTAGGATGTGAAAACCTTTGCGACATCCATTGGACGGATATACTTGTGCTACTCTCATCATTGTCTATTTAAATCTATTGTTGGGTCTGATCAGGCCACAGGCCGTTTGTTTGAGCCCCCTGGTCTAAAGGTGTGATGATTCTTAAAAAGGAGAAAAAACATGTTGTATTTAAACTTAAATAAATCCTCTGTCGTTTGTGGCATACATTTTTGGTGAGTCAAGATACACATGCCTGCCTGTGTTTGTGTTGATTTGGCTTCTTGTCTACCTATTAACTCACCCAATGCCATTTTTGGCAGAGCAATCACTGAGAGCTAAGAAAAGGTTGTTCTTGTTTTATTTAGACATAACTAAGATGAAGGGTTTGGCGCTACTTATCAGTAGGTATCCAGCCACTTGGAATTATTTCAGGATGATTAATCACCATTAGATGGCAGGAGTGACTTTGATCAGATCTTTGTTCACATACCAAGGAAGACCCCACTTCCTAGTTTTGCTTCCTGTTAGGGCCCGGTCACACAGCCGTTTGCATCTGAATCACGGCCAGAAATGTCTGCCTGTGAAGCAGACGCTGTTGGACGCTTTGAGATCGCCATACAGACGAGATACAGCAGTGCTTTACACGCGGTCGGAAATTCACACGCGGTTGGCAGCGCGAAAAAGTTTTGCGCTGCTCAAAACTTTAGGGCCCGGTCACCACGCCTTTCACGGGCGTATCGAGGCTGAATCACGGCCAGAAATTTCTGCCCGTGAAGCAGACGATGTTGGACGCGTTGAGATCGCCATATAGAGGAGATACAGCAGTGCTTTACTCGTGGTCGGAAATTCACACGCGGTTGGCCGCGCGAAAAAGTTTTGCGCTGCTCAAAACTTTAGACCACGTGTTAACCGCGGGCGGCACGCGAGGTAATGACGCGGAAATGACGCGGAACGACGTGCTCTGGCCGCGGCCAGGGCGTAGTTACACATGGGTAGGACGCGAAATTTCAGCGGGTAATCGTGGGTGGAGCACGGTCATAGCATGTTCTGCGCCTGTATCGCGGTGTTATTACGTGAAATTAGCGTGTTACGCGTGTGACGGTCAAACGCCTTTCTCCGCGTATATACAGCACGATTTGCCGAGCACACGTCAGTTGTGCTCGAGACGTCAAGGGGTGGACATGGATCCCCGTCACCGTAGTGACCCCGTCTTAATCCATTTTTATTTCTTGACATTCATTTTCATTTCATAACAAGATAATAAAATAAAAATGAAAAACGTTTACAATAATAACATATTGGCTTCTTCGGTGCCATAGCTTGAAATCTTGATCTTCACGGGACTGTGTCTTGAGCGGTTATGATTTCTACAGCCCGGTGTTATGCGGAGAAATGCATCCCTGCCGAGATTTGCATCCCCTCGCTACTACAACCACTTTTACCTCGTTTTATCTCACTTTTAGGGAATGTAATGGCGAACATATAACCAATTCCACTTCGTCTTGCATTTGTTGGGAATGTAATACAACTTAAACCATTCCGTCTTTGTTTTTGTTGTGAACGTAATCGAACGGTAATGCACACCGTATATAAATCACTTTTGAGAACTGTTATGCACTCTACCGTAAAGTTTATTATGCAGAAATAAGCTTCACGGTAGAGTGCATAACAGTTTCAATACGAGCGATTTGAATAGAAAAAAGCAAAATAAACATGTTACCTGCTCAAAAGTGATTTGTATACGGCGTGCATTACTGTTCGATTACATTCACAACAAATACAAAGACGGAATGGTTTAAGTTGTATTACATTCCCAACAAATGCAAGACGAAGTGGTTTTGGTTGTATGTTCGCCATTAAATTCCCTAAAAGTGATATAAATGTTAGATAAAACGAGGTAAAAGTGGTTGTAGTAGCGAGGGGATGCAAATCTCGGCAAGGATGCATTTCTCGGCATAACGCTGGCTCGGCAGCTTTTATACCCGTGGTCCACACGAGAAAATGACGCGGAAATGACGCGATGAGGAAGCAGAACAGTCGCCGGCGTCTGTTTTGCGGGCATACCACCGATGAACAGCAGGTTGGCCAATTTTGCGCATTTTCCATCACGGGCAACCACGGGCAAAAAAAAAACGCATATTTTTACCCGCGATACAGACGCAAACGGCTGTGTGACCAGGCCCTTACCAACAAGCGAGTGTGTGTAAGGGGCCACGGTAATGGTGGAGCAGTGTGGTGATAGTCAGAAGGACATATAGTAATAAGCAGTTAACTCCTTAACAGAGCATATTCCTTTTAAAAAAAGATGACATCTTGCCAGAGAGGGGCAACATTTCGTACATGTCTGCAGGAAAGTGTGTCAAGGACCCGCTCAGGGTGCCGTGGAAGCACAATGCAGATACACAGATAGTACAACCATTTTTATTTCAAGCAGGGTTTGGGTCACGGGGAATCAGCCATTTGGGCAGCAGTATCTTGATCACCAGAGGCAGCAGTTGAAGTCAAGAAAGGAGGCAAGGGTTTGATACCCTGATAATAAACAAAGCTATGACAAGAAGACTTGGAATCTTGCAACAAACTAGCACCTACATGAGTGACTAAATAGTCAGCGTTTCCATGCATATTTCTTTCATCAGGTCAGTGTTCCCCCCCCCCCCAAAAAAAAAACCCACAAAAAAAAAAAAAACATAAACATCTTAGCAATATTCGACTGTTGTTTACTAAAGAACAGTACATTATTTTGACATGTCCTGTTTCCCAAATAAGGATAGAACTAAATTCTCTGTAGCCCTTCAAAGATTATTGAAATGGGCAAAATTGTCTAGCATAGGCTTTTCTAATTGGAGTAAAACATCTAAAACCGAGTACATTAAAATAGAGATCATTGTGGTAAAACTATGTCCATCTATGTTTTTTGTATTTTTTCTTATGTCTAATGTGAAACACACCAAACAATTTGTGGCGAAGAAAAACGGGCTTAGTTTTGTGTAGAAAAATACAGGGTGACTACTCTGCACGTAACACATAGCAATCTCATTGCCTGCTGTGTATTGGCATGGGCCAAATGCCAACATCGTTAATCGGCATCTGTAACCAATCTTAACAAATGTCAGTGTGGGTTATCCCCAAGACAAATCTGACCAATTACACTGTCTGACCTTTGTGCTAATTTGTTTACAGCAACGCAACAACATTTCCTTTTGTCCTCAGTTGTTCCACTTTGTTAACACAAACAAAAAACATGCAACTCCTACTCAGATGTGGACCGGGCTTGTTCACTTTCAACTGGAGCATTGTTTTTTTCATGTCACCTTCCTGAACATCCATCATCAAACATATACAAATGGAACAATATTTCTTGAACTACAACAAAATAGTATGGAGAAAAACGTCATTCAAGTTAAGTTTGTTAAACATTCTCTTTTACTTTGCAACATTACCTGTCAAGTGTTAAAGAGATGTATGCACTTGAGTTGCCTCTAGTGGTGGGCAGATTGATACAAATGTACATACAGTGAAACCTCGGTTCTCGACCATAATCCGTTCCAGAACCCTGTTCGAAAACCGATCTGTTCAATCACCAAAATCGTTTTTTCCAATTAAAAGTAATGTAAAATCGTTTTAATCCATTCCAACACCCTGAATGTCTACAATGAACGTAAACATGAAGCTAACCCAGGCTAATCGTATGTTCGTGTTAGCGTAATCTTCCGTACGAAAGATTACGCTAAAATTAATGTGTAAAAATAAAAAAACAGGATTATGAATAATTACCTTAGTGGTGGACGGTGGGGAGAGAAAAATCATCAAAAGTTTTTCAACCTCATCCAAAACTTGCGGCAGTTGCTTGCTTATAGCGCTAACTTCCTTAGCCGCATCACTCGATTTCACAGCCTCCTTATTCTTTACTATCGTACTGATAGTAGATTTAGCCATGCTGTAGTCACTAGCAAGATCGGAAATTCGTACACCTCTTTCATGTTTAGCTATTATGTCTTTCTTAAAGGCAATAGTTGTGCGAACAACTTGTCTTTTTTCACCTGTTCTGCTTGCACCGACCTTCTTTGGAGGCATAATTAGGGGCTAAAACACCCGTACGCCGCTCAGCATCGCACCCTAGCGTACCGGCGTTCGAACCCCGATATTTTGATTGAACAGCGAAGCAAGAATTTCTCGAAATTTTTGGTCGAACACCAATTTGTCCGAACTGAGAGGAGTTCGAAAACGAGGTTCCACTGTATCATTTATAATAAGCAAGTACTTATCCACGCGGCGCCGCCGCGAGCCTCAGCCTTTCCAGCAGCTCCGTATGAGTTATTGATTCATTGTTTTTATTGTCTGCTTCTATCTTCGGTGTTTTTCGTCACGTTTGACAACTACACTTTGGATTACTTTCTATCCTATGGACATGGGTTTTAACGCACAGAAATGCGTTTATTCGAAGAATCAATTTCTTGCCCTTAAGAATTCTCGTTCCGGCGTGATGAGGGGGCCCTATCGTGGATGGAGAGCTAAGCGGCTAGCGGCATTATAAGTCTTCGGTATCGTCCGTAATCATGGTAAATGTGAACTCTCTACCAAATAAGACCGACAAACTGGCTGTGCTGGTGAAAAACATCAAAGCGCACAGGGAGTGCAGTTTGCTGTGTTTTACGGAAATATGGCTCACGTCTAGCGTCTCGGACGCTAACGTGGAGCCACCCGGAGCTACCCGGACAGGAGCTACCCGGATTGGAGCTATCCGGAGCTACCCGGCTTCAACGCTGTTAGACGGAGACACGACAGCCTGCGGGAAGCGGAGAGGAGGTGGACTCGCTAACACGAGGTGGTGTATCCCTGGGCACAAAGATTTCCATCTGCCGCAGGGACTTTGAACTTTTGGACTAGCGTGTGACGTCATCCACTCCGCTGTTGCTAAACTACAACAAAGCACCCCAAGGGCATCCTGTTAATCTGTTAATAAACAACAAAGGAGATTGCTGGAAGTGTCAATTTCCCTACGGGGATGAATAAAGTATCCATCCATCCATCTATCTATCTATCTATCTATCTATCTATCTATCTATCTATCTATCTATCTATCTATCTATCTATCTATCTATCTATCTATCTATCTATCTATCTATCTATCTATCTATCTATCTATCTATCTATCTATCTATCTATCTATCTATCTATCTATCTATCTATCTATCTATCTATCTATCTATCTATCTATCTATCTATCTATCTATCTATCTATCTATCTATCTATCTATCTATCTATCTATCTATCTATCTATCTATCTATCTATCTAGATCAGATGGATACTCTTGTCCTAAGATTGATATCTCCCCTCTCCCCTCCACCATGTACTTCAGGGCACCACTTCTAATTGTATCTAGCACATTCCTTCTTTCTCTCACTCAGTGCCATAGGCCACTCTTAGTTTATGCTTGTTTGTGTGACTGACAGTCATGCTTTTAGCGTCTTTTACTACCTGGGCTGCTTCTGCATCCTGACTGATAGGCAAAAAAATAATGTTGTATCTATATGCTCGCTTCTACCAGAAGCTAAAAATGACAGCAACAAAGAAGAAGGGCAGTGCAGTGTGGACTTTTTCTACAACTACGGAAAAGGACAATGGCAGGGGACATTTTTGTGGTATAGTGGTCTGCAATTGTGGCAACAAATTTACATAAACACATGAAAAAAGTTTGAATAGTAGTAATTAACTTAAAAAACAAAAACATTTTTAGAGTCTAAAATATATGTGTTTATCGTAAATATAAACTGACCCAAGGGGGAGAGGTAATTCATTCAGTGATCATGACTTCTCCATGTACAAAAATATTTGATCGGTATTGATCAATACTACCATGTGACTTTAAAATGTATGAGGAATCATAGAATGAGAAATAGGACTCAAGTTTTGAGGTTCAGGGTAAGGTTTTAACTGTTACTCTAAATTTTGGAACTTCAAAGTTTAATTATGATAATTCTGATTTTTACATTTACAACCAGCTTTAAAGTTAGCTATTAGATTGGGGTTCATTGTAGTGGGCGTAGACTAAACGATTTAAGATACATTATAGATTCATATGCTATTGTTCAAGCTTTGGGCACTGCCTCTGGATTTGTGATTCAAGGTTTGAGTAGGATGTTTTGCTTTCCTGAGACAGTTAAAGGATGGTAATTTGCATTCTTGAGCGGTGCTGCGTATGTGTTGTCCTTAAAATAAATAAAATATGTCGCTGCCTATATTGAGTCAAGACTGTATAATGTATTCATTTGTAACATGTTTATGTATTGAGTCATCATTGTGTAACTTGTGTTTTAATGTATTGTCAGAAGTGGCTTTAAGCATCAGTGTTAGCTTGATAACCTTACTTTTTTGAGTGCAATACACTATTTAAAAGAGAAAACATACAATTTGGCTCATGGCTAAATGTAGTTAGAGGCTATCATCAGTAGGACAGCGCCCCATTTAACCCTTTACAGATTATTATTTATCTGTGAAATAGATTTACAATTAGCTTTATGAACTTCCCATTTTGTATGCGAATGATGGTGAACCACCTCAACCTGTGTATATTTGAAATGCTCCAGCCATTTCCTATAGCTCATTAATGCAGAGGATATTCGGACAAAAAATACCTTTGAAGGAACTGCTCATCCTTTTTCAGACTCTATTTTGAAAACCTACCTACTTTCTACCCAGAACAAACAAACACCCTGGGGTAGAGAAAAAGTTTCCTTAACAAATACAACCAAGTGTTGGGCTCACCAAAGTCTCTGTTTTTTGGTGATTAGTGTTTAACCATTTGAGTTTGAAGCGCAGTTCAATATTTTGGAGTGTGAAACATAATAAAATATAGAGGGTGGAAAATCATCCATGGTATTAAAGTTTGGGTTGAAGTTAGATATTGGTATATTTGATTATTGGTGATTTTGGACATGCATTTCAATCCAGAAGGTTTGGAAATAAGCATTGTTTGGTTGGTTGGGTAGTTCTATAGTCGAATACATTTAAATTTGTTTTATTACAGTATGTAAAATGATGGGCTTTTTTACCAAGAAATCGGGATTAGGGATAATGGCTCAACCTCGGTCTTGATATCAAACTGTTGCAGAACCTTTGAACAAGCTGTTTATTGTTTACCTGTGTTGGAAAGAAATTGCCACAACTTATGGGACCAGAGCACTCGACAAAAGAGTTTGCCTAACTCTTTTGATTTTAAAAATGCTTTCCGCAATTTGAACCTTTGCAAATATGTGCCACCATCTCCGGGCTACACTAACAAAAATCCGTGTGGAAAAGCATACAATAACTTTTCAGCCCCTCAACTCATCCTTACCTACTTTCTAATGTGTTGCAAGTACCGAACACCTCTGTTAAAAGTAAGGTAAAAGCAGATAGGCGTGGTGGGAAAACAATGATGAAGTCTCTTTGAACTTAGTATAGCATTGTCAAAACATACTTAATAGAGAAAACTACTTTCAACTTTTTGAAGACACCTCAAATGACGCAGCCCACCTTTAACACATCAAATCAGGGTTTTTAGCTTGTGGTTCAGTGTTTGCTTGAGTTTCAATGATTAATATGGAGATGAGAAATGGAACACCTTCAATATCTCGCATTGTCCTCGGGTTGGGTTAACGTTTGGGGTTATGCATTGGGTTTAAATATTACAATATTAATTCAAGATTGTCTTTATTGTCATTAACAAAACATGCCAATATAATTTCCTTTGAGATCCCAGTGTGCAGTGTCTATAAAATACATCAAGGTTTAAGGTTTTGGCAAGTGTCGCCATTGTGTGTCGTTTGACAGGTAGTGAACTGGCTGTGGTTGAGGTTATTGCTTGTGAAAGTTTTTATTTTTGGATTGATCTCTGAGATGCCATTAGAAAAAAAAAACTATAATAACTGTTTGGACGAAAATAAATAAATATTTTATTTTCGTTTTATTTGAATTGAAGGATTATGTAAATAAACAAAAAAAAAAGAATCCATGCCCAACAGGCTGGTTGTAAAAGCCAACATGGCTGTTGTCTGTAGGGATAAGGGGGTTTTAGCGGCGGCGGCGTGATGAAACCCTTTGAAAGACAGCAAATTTAGCCTTGTTTGTCCGTCTGTCACACACAATTTTCCAGGCTAGCGTTTAACGGTGAGGCTTCATTTCTCTTCATTGGGCCGGGAACGAGCTGACAGCTCTCCTTAGAGGACGTCGGCGCAAACGTCTCCGACGGGATCAAATCATTTTCACCGTGTGACGCGCTCGCTTGCAGACAAACTGCATTCAGGCCTCAAATTGACTTGACGGGACTTTTTATTTTCTGTAGACAAAACGATTGAGCAGAAAGTTGTGTGAGTCGATAAATATGCAGCTACATCAAAGCAATTGGACAAGGAACTGGAAAGATAAAATCTGTTTTTTTGTATTATATCTTTAAACGTTTTTTTTTTTTTTTTTTCAATTAATAAATCGAAAGAAAACACTTTGAAAAAGAAGTATGGAATTTACTATTTCAATATACACTTTCAATATACACGTTTTCATTCACCAAATTTTCCGGACTAATAGGGACACTTAAAAACACTTAAAAACCCTAAATTGGCCATAAATTTATACAACCGATAATTTGGTGCACCTTTGCGCAGAATACAGTGGATTAGATCAAAAGTTTGTATAGTATTTACCAAGTGCGTTACCATACCCTTATTGCTGGGACACATTGGAATTCACTGCATACAACAGGATTTAAACCCAGGTGGTGACGTGAGGGCGCCGACACTTTAGCACTACACCTTTAGTGGTACAGATGACATACGAAAACGCATTAGAGCAGTGGTCAACATTTTTTTTTCAAGCCAAGGGCTAATGTTGTTACTGATTAGCACACATATCTATGGAGTATCCAGGTTGTCACTATCAATAGGGATGGCATAATCTTAATCAACAACTAACACGTTAAATCACTTAGAAATTCAACTTTCTATAAAATCAGAATTAACTATCACTAGTGAACTATTTTCAGAACCTATCAGCAGGTTGTTCATGATATTTGGTTCACACAGGCAGCATTTTGAAGACCCCTGCTTGGAACTTATATCATTCTGACACTATTTTTACTCGTGTTACCAGATACATTAATTTGCATAGTGCAGTCAGATAGGTTACTGGATTCTGGCGCGGTTGCCGCGGCGCCCAATAGGCCCCGCCCATGGACACCGTCTGAGGCGCATTGACTGATTGCTTTTTTGGAGTACTTAAACGCGTTCCTTCTAACTGTGCTTTGCTGTTGCGTTTGTTTGTTATACCTGTTAAACTTTAGTGAGACTTCTGTGAGATTTCTGCTAGTTCTGTTTGACTCTGAGAAATGCCTAGTCTGTAAATTTGCCATCGTTTGTTTTGTTTGTGGTCTGATCCGTTTGTTTTTGGACATTATTTTCTTTAAAGTGGATTTCTAATCCACTCCTGCGACCATCCATTCCCGGATCGATTGTGCGCCCCCCTCCTCTTTCCCCAATAAATTGTGAGTCTACGCGAATGGGTCCTTGTTTCCTGTTGCCCGTTCCGTGACAGGTTGTTTTAATCACGACTACTAAATGTCCACTACAACAAAACTTTATTTTCAGATAAACAAAACTGGCATATTTTTGGGGGAGACAATGTACCTAATAATAAACTTTAACATGTACCTATGCGAGTCATGCCGTCTAGTAAAGTGGCACAAGTTAGTTCAGTTACAGGTGCAAAGCTAAAAATAGTTTGAGTGGGAGAATCACTATACTTTTTAGCTCAAGCGATAGCATCTGTTTTTCAGTAATACGGTTTGGCTTCTCCTTTCAAGTGAGTTCTCCCCTATAACAAGTTTTTGCTCATAAATACACGAATAGCTAACTAATTATAAAGAAAAGATGCCTTTTGTCAGGAGTTTTTTGTTTTGTTCTTTTGATATCTAGCTTCACATATTCAAATTGTCATGAGGGCAGCACTGAACTATAACCATAAAAAAATAACTCTACACCCGCAAATGATGCGGATGTAGATGATTCCTACACAGAATTTGAAATACTTCTGATTGGCCCGGTGGGGGAACAGGCCCAACATACTCACTAGGTCTGACTTATTTGTCGCTGATTGGCTCCATCTCCAGGGACGATGACTCGCTGTCGTTGCCTTCGTTGCCGCCTGATTTATTTCCTTTCATCAAGTTGCTCGCATCTGCCCAGCTCCCAAAACACAAATAATTCATGTGCCGCTACTGTGAAATGTGCATCGGCAGCTGCGCGACACCGCAGACGCCATGACGACTTGGTTCTCATCGTCTCCGGAAAGCCGGCACGCCGCTGTTCCTGTGGGGGACATTTGACATGACCGTAAAAGCAAATGTATGTCCAGCTACTTGAAGGAACTCGGAATGGGACGACAGGAAGCGGCAGAATTGTGCGGACGAGCCAGGGGGGGTATAAGGGGGGGCAAGAAAACAATGGCAACAGGAAGTGGAGCATAAGAATGCAAACAAGCCCGTGAAAACGCAGCCTTGAGCACAAGAGGCCTGTTCGTCATCTATGCTACAAATTCTGCTTAGCGACAGGTGACAACTATAGACAGATACTGTATCTGCCAACAAACAAATAAGGGCAAATATAAGCTCTGTTGGACTATTGTAATAGGTCAATGAATATATAGTTATAATTATCTGAGTTTTCAAGTTATATTCATTTTCAGGATGGTGAACACATCACGCTAACTGTGTGAGGAACACTGCATTGACACACTTGGCGGCAAAACACCAATGGTGCCATGCTCTCGTACACCCGACGCTGAAAACAGCTGCGTCAATTTTCATTTCTGCTTCAAGTTGCTAACGTCCTGTGATTTTATGACCATTAAGGATGGCAATAACAAGGACGAGCACATATTTACTACTGAACAACGAGAAAACATGAATGAAGGCTGTGTCGTGTAATATATGAGCCCTTTAGTTCTAGACGACAGTTAAAGGGCATCCATACTGATAACTGGACCAGATTGGAACACCGATGTGAGATGTAGTCCGTGTTTTTTATATCTGCCTTTGCTGCGGTCATGGTCACAGTTACATTTGCTTGATATGGTTCTTCAAAGATCAAAGGTGACTTCAGCGACCTAATCTTGAGGACGATGATACAAAAGTGTAAATAGATATCTTCCACTGCTGTTTAATCTGGATGCATACATTGACACTTGATTTTGTGGTTGAAAAAGTTGAAACATGCTACGTACATTGTACATATTCAATAAAGTACTATCAAACCTAATGTTTTGCTCTTGTTATCGAATAATCCACAATATATTATATGAGTTTTTTTGTTGGACTTTGTTTCGTTGTAACAGAACTGTTCTCCCAGCTTTTGTTTAATCTGTCATAATGGCGCAATGTACCCTGATGTTTGAATTGGACATGTAAAGGGAGACAAAACACTCTCTCTTTCCTTTATTAGGGACTATGCTAGGCATGTGCCATTACAAGTGTTTCACGAATATATGAAAAATATTTTTTTTTTTTATTATTTTGTCTTGACGCTACATCATATTTTAAGAATGAGAAATTAGATTTCTTTAGTTTCTCTTTTGAGAAGAATAGTGTGTTATAGTGGGTTCCTTGTAGTTAGTTTTCAGTTTTCTCTGTTTAACTGTGGATCCACTGTCTCTTCAGGTTTTACAGTGTACCGTAAAATTCTGACTATAAGCCATGACCTTTTTTCCAAGCCTTGAACCCTGCGACTTATGCAATGATGCGACTAATTTATGCATTTTTTTCTCATGCAGTAATGGCAAGAGTGAGACAGGTTGAATAAATGTGTCGAGAATGACGCCAATTTAATGTAACTTTGCACCTTGTGAATGAATAAAACTAGCATGAACAGACGGCTATCATTGAAAAGCTGTCAACGAAAAAGGAGCACTATCTAACATATTGGGAATAATTCTATATAATATATATATATATATATATATATATATATATATATATATATATATATATATATATATATATATATATATATATATATATATATATATATATATATATATATATATATATTGCCCAGACAAGCTGATTCGTGGCCACATCCTTCTTAAGCCCCCGACTTCAGTTCAAACTTTGTCAGATCGTTGCGAGCTGTTGTGTTTCACTCAGTGAGCGTTCCCGTCCGACTCCGTCCCTGTTAAGACCTGTTTCCTGCCTGATTCCCGGTTTTCGACCCGTTTCCGAACCTGTCTACGCCTGCTTTGCCTTCCGCTCTCTGATCTCGCCTCTGGTCAAACAACTTGCCATTCCCGCCTTTCTTCTTCTGACACGGAAGTGTCATTCCCGCCTTGCTCGTTCCAGCTCTCCACCAGTCTTCGGATAAAGCAATCAAGCAAGCCTTACTCTCACTCTCTTTCAATAAAATCCGAGAAACGCATGCCATTTTTTATGTATACTATATATATATATATATATATATATATATATATATACTACTTGCGGGCCTTGTTATATCCTTTTCATAATGCATTTTTTTCAGTTACATCACAAAAAAGCACACTTAAAACATGAATGTTGCACTCTATTTTGCTTTCCATGGAAATGGGTACCAAATTCATGGAATAAGATCCACACTTTGGTAGGGAAAACAAAGTAAGACTCCAAAGATCGACACAACTTTGCTGTGCTTATGTTGCCATAGCAACATGCCAACTGCATCTGTCTGTCCAAATGTTGGCAGATTGCACGACAAATTTGTTGAACATAAAACACAATGTGTTCATATGTACACATTTAAAGGGTGAACAAACACTCTCATCATTTAAAATTATACACAGCAACGTTGGCGAGCTTTCGATTCATCACCAAGTGTTTGGTCACAAGCTCACAGGTGCTTTCTCCTTTTTTTGGGTTTGTTTTTCTTCAGACAGACCAGCGCACAAGATGATGGCTAGCGACCAGTCAGCGGACATAAGTGCTGTCATCCACGACTTGGAGTACAAATTTGGCGGCCAATCACACAACGACCTGGAGACGGCCATTTATCGCTTTTGCTTACGAGGAAGATGTGATTGGCAAACAAATTAAACTTGATTTTTGAACTTCCAAAATTTGGGGGACCTGGACTACTTCTTCAAGGCAGGAAGGCACAAGTAGGGCCTTCACTAACTATATATATATATATATATATATATATATATATATATATATATATATATATATATATATATATATATATATATATATATATATATATATAAAAACATTGAGGAAACATTGAGAAGGTTGGTAACGGAATTTGGAAGAGTATGTGAGAGGCGTAAGTTATGTGTAAATTTTGGGAAGAGTAAGGTGATGAAGTGTCCACGTGATGGAGTGAGCATGACGTTAGAAAGCAGGTTGCATGGACGGGTGCTGGAAGAAGTTGAAAGCTTTAGGTACTTGGGTTGTGATGTGGCTGCAGTTGGTGGAATGGAGTGCGAGATATTGCACAGAGTGAATCAAGGAATCAAGGTTTTGGGTGCTCTGAGGAGAGTGATGAACAACAAGATGGATGTTAAGAGGGGACTGTATGAGAGTGTGATTGTGCCGACTGTGTTGTATGGTGCAGAGACCTGGAGCCTGAACGGAGGTTTAAGAAGGAAATTGAATGTTTTTGAGATGAAGTGTTTGAGGACTATGTTAGGAGTGACAAGATTGGATAAATTGAGAAATTAATTTGTGAGGGACAGAACTGGAGTAGTCGTGGAACTGAGCAAGCGTGTTGATAAGAGAGTACTCGGTTGGTTTGGACACATGGAGAGGATGGATGAGGAGCGAATGTTGAAGAGGATCTACAGAGCAGAAGTCAATGGAAGGAGACCAAGAGTAAGGCCGCGATTGACGTGGATGGATGGTGTTATGAGTGCACTGCAGGAAAGAGGTCTAAATATAATGGAAGCTAGAGCTCTTGTTGGTGATAGAAAGGAGTGGAGAGGTGTTGTTAAAGGATAGTGGGATTGTGGACGCGTTCTTAAGGATGGGCTGGGCACCCGTATGATGCGGCAGGGGTGAACCAGTGAAAGCTGTCGGGCCCTGCTGTTGAACAAAAGAGTGTGTTGTGTCACCCTGACCCAAATGACATGGCCACTTTCTGGTTTCCCGTTTCATCTGGAGGGACGAAAGCATGACCAATTTAGGTGCAGAGGTGCCTAACTCTTTTGGGTGTTTGGGCAATTGGATTGGCCATGGTCAAAAAAATTTTGTGTATGTTTTTTTGCAATTTTTTTCCCTTTTATTTTCTTTGTTATTGTATGTGTTTGTCTTGCTGTCGGTCACCCCTCTTGAGGGATATGACCATGGTAGACAGATAGACAGAATATATACACTGTATACATATATAAACTACATGAGAGCAAGGAAAAACAATACAAAATGTCACCAGGTGGAAAATTAAGACATTTTGAGAAGGGATTCAACATCAGGTAATCCCCCGCCCAGAATGACCAGGCTGCAATGGATGTTGCTAGGGCAACAAGATACAAAGTAATTCAATAAATAATAACTAAAATTGTGCAAAAAGTCCAATCAACAGCAACGGATAGCTTCACCGGAAATGTGCAAACCCAGGAGATTGAAAGAGTGAACTCTTTTTGCACAGTTTCCATTGTTAATGTCTGAAGCTGGGTCCGAGCTTGTCCTGCTGAAGTCATGTATGAATTCCTTGGATTTTGTAGTGTCAGCATGTGTATTTTTCGAACACCACATTTTTCAGTGTCTCAAAGTACTCCGTATACGCCGTATTTTCCCCTTCAGAGACGAGGACTACCAAGGTAGTGTTGTCGATTATGTTACGTTGTGTTATGCTCCTGCGGGGTTCGTGTTGTAATGTATTTTGTTCATGTTACGTTCTTTTTGGATTCAAACTTGACAATCTGACAAGTGTCCTTTGCGCAGTTGCAAAGCTGACGTGGTGCCCCAGCCTACATGAAGGGGATTTGATGGAAGGGTTCAGGTTTGGGTTGGTTGTATTGGGGGGTGCTGACAAGCATCCCACGACACGAGGCTCCAAAAGGAAGATGAATAATGAAAAGTCGCCGATGCAGATGGTGTCTGCTTGGCAGCTGGACTCAATTCTCCCAGCATGCATCAGCCGTGTTTATCGCCACTGCCGAGCCGATCGGGAATGGGACACGGCGGAAATACTGCAAAAAAAAAAAAAACATCTGTGCGTCTTTCTTATGGAATGATACAAACACACAGACACACACATACAATCGCTCAAGACCTTTTGATAATAATTTTTCACTCCTCATGGTAAGAAATCAGACTAAATCTATTCCGAACATAAAAACGCCCAACATAATGATGGTAGAATAGAAATTCAACATATTGAAACAATGCTCTAAAACAGGGGTCGGGAACCTTTTTGACTCAAAGAGCCATAAAAGCAAAAAATATTAATTTTATTTTGGGAAAGAGCTACACCATATATTATGAGACAAACTTACTAAATTGCTAAACCGGCGCCCCAGACAAAAGCTTAGTCTTCAGCACATTTATTTTTGATGATTTGATCAAAATTATGAAAAGAGAATAATGCCAGAGCCCCTGTCCCAAATTCAACCAACAGACCACTTTAAACTTGTCTCTTTCTTGCAATTACTCAAGATCGGTTAAACTCCTTTTGAGCCTTTTTTTCATACATATTGGTTTCAAAACCAGATGCAAGCATTTATTTTGTAAAAACGTCACAACATTCTGAGAATAGGGAGCCTTATGTGCTTACCTTTGGCGAGAGATGGGAGGGAATGCTTGTACTTTTTGCATAGCTCCACCCATTCCTCCCACTCACCCAATCAAATGACTAAGTTCTCTTCCGGTGTTTTGGCGTATTTACAGTTCTGTGGATTCATCATAAAGTATCTGAACACTGAACACAGATTATATAGTGAACTTTTAAATAAAGGATTCTTTAGCGTTGTACAGCCAAAACGAGTTTTTTTTCCCCCCTTTTTTGTGTGACACCTTGACTGTAAATTGTAGTGAAAAACGTGCCCTATATATACTGCGAAGTGTTACTCTTACATTTAGCTTTGATTGGCTTTACGTGTACCGAATAGGATTAACAACTCCCGTTTTGAACAAGATGGAGAAATTTTGCATGCAATCAAATTGGTCTCTGAGCCACAGATATTCATAGAAAGAGCCATATATGGCTCGCGAGCCATAGGTTCCCGACCCCTGCTCTAAAAGTTATATTTAGCAGATAAAAGCCACTTCCTTGTGAACAAATCAGGAAAAAAAAATACTTAAACTGACAATACCTCAAACTAACTTTGCTGTAACTGAAGGACATTTTCTTTTCTGTAGAACAAAACTACTTGGACAGGAAGCTGACATATTTTGTCTATGTGCAAAACTGAATGTAAAGTCATTTGCTTAGCACTTTTCACAAAATAAAATGCCACTCGAAGTGCAAATTAAAAACATTCACTATAAACAAAAAATAATGCCCTTTCTCCTAACCCAACATCCCTGAATGTCATATACTCTGACATGCACACAAGAACTCTTTAAGAAAAGATGGCAAGGCACAGTCACCCATGTGATGAGAAACACCTTAGAGAATATCATCCACAATAATAGGAGTGCTGCTTACAGTCAAACGGAGGTTTTCAAAGCCCAACTCCGATCAGCTAGCTAACCACACCCTTGTCGTGTAAAATAGTGTAAAATAAACGCCAGAGTTCAAAACATTCTTAACACATACAAATATAATGGTACTCATGTCTATGTTCTTGCACATGTCGACTGCACTATGTTTACTGCTCACCTTGCACAATGTCTGACCATTTCTTTTTTCTGCCCTATGATGACTATGTTTGCACCAATGCACATGCTGACAATTTTTTTTGCACTATGATGACTTTTGCACCAAATGCAATATTGCACAACCCTTACGATACCAACGGTATCACGATAACACTGAATGTAACATCCAGCATGCTGACATTTCTTGTGTAAATACCATGTAAATTATAACTATAGCCTTATCCCCCTTGTTTTATAACCTTATCTTCTCTGTTCCTTTATCTTCTTGGCTCATACCTCACTGTGAATGTGTAAAAAAGTTTTTTTTTTTATCATCAAAACAGCCCAGAGATTATCATCAAAACAGCCCAGAGAATCGTCGGCTGCTCTCTGCCCAGTCTGGCGGACATTGCCTGCTCTCGCTACCTCAGCAGAGCAAAAAACATCATCAAGGACTTTTCTCACCCCGGCCACCACCTCTTCGACCTGCTACCTTCCGGCAAGCGCTACAGGTCACACAAAGCAAAAACAAACAGACTCAGAGACAGTTTCTTCCCCACAGCCATTACCACCCTAAACAGACACCGCACAAAAAAACTGTTGCAAAAAACTACCTCACACGAATGTAAAATGGTACTCACGTACATGCTGTCTGCACTATGTTTGTTCACTGCTCAAAACAGACACCGCACAAAAAAACTGAAAACTTGTGCCAACACTTCCTCATACGAATATAATGGTACTCATGTCTATGTTCTTGCACATGTCGACTGCACTACGTTTACTGCTCACCTTGCACAATGTCTGACCATTTCCTTTTTTCTGCACTATGATGTCTATGTTTGCACCAATGCATATGCTGACTATTTTTTGCACTATGATGACTTTGCACCAAATGCAATATTGCACAACCCTTACGATACCAACGGTATCACGACAACACTGTATGTAACATCCCACATGCCAACATTTCTTGTGTAAAAACCATGTAAATTATAACTATAGCCTTATCCCCCTTGTTTTATAACCTTATCTTATCTGTTCCTTTATCTTCTTGGCTCATACCTCACTGTGAATGTGTAAAACTGGAGTGTCATGCTCAATTTCGTTGTCACAATATGTTAACCCATTTTGTAACAATGACAATAAAGGTATATTCTATAATATTCTATATTCTAAAACTGGAGTGTCATGCCCAATTTCGTTGTCACAATATGTTAACCCATTTTGTAACAATAACAATAAAGGTATATTCTATTCTTCTATTCTATTCTACATACACAAAAGAGTCATATAAAATTTATTAAAATATAAACAGTACAATTCATAAAACAAAATACAACTATTATTATTTATTTTTTAAAGCAATAATAAATGAATAATTATATAAAAAATGATTTATTGTAATACTTTTAAAATGTGTCTTTATGTATTTTACTTGACATGAGCCTCGCCTAATGGGAGCTGACACAATCGCCTGCCACCTAGCTGCTGTGGATACCCAAAAACCTAAAAAAGGTTGAACAAAAAATACAAATAAAAAAATCTAATATTGCATTTCGGTCACTTTTTATTGTTTTCTATTCCATACTTAGTATTATTTGTGCTTTTAGCACTCACTTTTGGTTGAACTACACTATACTATGACGTGGAGTGATCAAATGATATAAACAGTAAATATTAGAAAAACATTTAAAAGCAGGGCAGCACGGCGGATGGGTGGTTAGCGCACAGCCCCAAGGTGCAAAGGTTCAGGGTTCAAGTTCAGATACTGCAGCCTCCCCATTTGCAATTTGCATGTTCTCCCTGTACCTGCATGGGTTTCCTCCAGGCACTCCGGTTTCCTCCCACATTTAATATTCATGCATGTCAGGGTAATTGGTCAGTCCAAATGTTCCCTTTCTAGGTGTGAATGAGTGAGTTGTCCGTCTGTGTGCCCTGTGACTGGTTGACTACCAGTTCAGGGTGTGTCCTGCCAAATGCCCGAAGATGGCTAGGATGGGCTCCAGCACCCCTTACTGAGGATAAGCAATGCAGATAATGGATGGACATTAAAAGGAATACTAAGTGTTGAGCCTCGGATATCTTATGGAGAATAAACTACTTCAAAACAAACCATTTATTTGACAAGCTAGGTAATAAAAAAACGCCTCATCAATTGTTTTGACCTTGATGAGAAACTTCTTTGACATCAATCTGATTAGAAGGAAGACACTTATATTAATCTTCAACCACAACAAACACACTTGTCACAAACTATTTCAGATAAATATTGAAAATCAAATGAAAAATGTTC
Source organism: Urocampus carinirostris (assembly GCF_059441175.1). Lineage (NCBI taxonomy): Eukaryota > Metazoa > Chordata > Actinopteri > Syngnathiformes > Syngnathidae > Urocampus > Urocampus carinirostris. The sequence goes on from NC_142357.1 coordinate 16,331,303, forward strand.
TCGAATTGGATTGTAAGACAGCTTTTCGGACCAAACTTGAATACGCTTTGATTAAGCTGTATCGAAATATCAAAATGTTTGCTCAAAAACCCAAACAAAATTAACAATGTGCATTACAGCAAACTCATTATGAGGAAAAGATTGGTCAACTTTGCTTGTTTGATCTAAATTGAACCGAACTAAAATGATTGGTTGAATGGGAGCCTGGCTGATTGAGCCGTCTGAACGTATCCTCAATTAACCGGGAGAAAAACACCTCACCCCAAACCCCCTTCCCCTGCAGGCTAATTACACCGTCAACTGCTTGTTGTGGAGCTTGTTTGATGAAATATGAGCGCAATAAAAGTCGTATTAAAGGAAGTGCGAAGTGCCGGCGGTGGTGGCGTCACATGGTCTTCTCTGTTATCTTCATCATTCTCGTCAAGAGCTAAACACCACTGTTGACGGGATGGGAGGGGGGACACGTGTAGGGACCGTAGGGGGATCACTCATTCATCCCCCAAATGTTATTTCTATGCAAATCAACGCAGGACCAAATTAGAGGAGACGGTCCTTGCGAGAGAGTCCTGCTGGTTGCTACGGCGACCGCAATCTCATCATCATCGTGCCAGTCGACTGGGGCAAAAGAAATTGAAGAGGAGCTCATTGAAAATTTACGAGAAGACCACAAAAATCTCGCCAAGATGCAAACCAACGAGTCCTTGGGAGGAAACGGAATCCAAAACATGTTTCCTAAGTACTTCAAACCACTAGGGAAGACTTCCTGTAACATGTGGGACATTTGGTTTCACGGTTGTATACAGTAACTCCTTGGTACTTCCGCTACAGTTATCGCAGGTTCACTGGTTGGCAGATTTTGAAGGGAACTGTCTTTATTGACATTGATATCAAGGTATCATACATTGTGTTTCGCAGCAGAAAGCAGATGATAAATGTCACACAGGAGCAGGGTATGTGTGTGTGTGTGTGTGTGTGTGTGTGTGTTGGGTGGGCGTGACTGCTTGTGTGCAGGACTGTAAAAGGGTGGTATATACAGTCAGTCAAATGGTAGGTTGGGTGCACAAGTCAATATGGCCACGTAAAGAAACTGCAAAGCTGTTGACAGCTATCTATTAGCGGGTTGCTAAATTCAAAAATAATTTATTAACTGAGACTCTGAGGGAAGTCAAAAGTGTGCAACAAAATGGTTATCACCAAAATGGTTATCACCAGTGGGTCTTCCACGGATTAGTATCGGGTTCGGGAAGTTCTGAAGAAAAGGATTACTGTATTACCATAGTTGTGCAATGTTTGCTCATTATATATAACAGTCACAAAACATTGGAAACGATAGGAATCAAACTGCGGTTGCATTAATTAAAGCATTAAATCTTAACAGCTAGACCACAAGAGTTGACCAATGGAAAAATATTCAATTTTACCATATTATAACATTATGTTTACCCATGGTAACAGAGAAGAATGTCAGAGAATGGAAACACAGAAAGCTGTCCTGAAAGATATGAATAAAGAAAAAAACCATGATGAGGGAACAATGTTTAGTGTATCTGACGATGAATCTGATATTAAGGACATTAAATATATGCATTGTACATTTTATTTTGGTATTCTGTTCACAGTTTAAGTTGTTGAAAAAGTATTTTAATGAAGGCCTCACATAATCATCAATGTTTGTCACTTACAATGCTTTTTTTGAACTGAGAAAAAGTGAAACCAAATTTAATAGTGATTTTTAAATCATGTAAAAATATAGCTGCACGTTATACACAGTTAAATACGATACATATCATGAGGATGTTAACTGCCCACTGATAAAAAAATACAATCGAAAAACATAAAAAAGGAAGTGAAAAGATAAAAAATGAGAACAAGAAAAAAAGAAAATAAAGTAAAATAAAAAATGTAATTGAAAAAAAGAAGAAATTCGGGGAAAATATAGTTTAATTTTATCAAATTGGTTTTGAATTAAAGTAAAGTAACTGTCAAGAACCGGATTAGGAGGAGTATGTGTAACGTTGCTCACATAAGTCTTTTATTTTCCAAGAAATGGGGAGTCATGCACGTTAGGCAGCAGTCTGGTGTGGAATGACAGGATGCCAGATATCGACGAGATCGATACCAATTGCCCAAGCAGATGGGGTCGATACCGGACAGGATGGGACAGTCAGGATTGATATCGAAACAGGATATTGAAATTAAACAGGACAAAATAGACGGGAACAATAACGGACAGGAAACGCAGGCAGGAAACCAGTCAAAGTCAAAACCCACGTCTTGCGGGGCAGAGGTTCGTTGACGGACTGACAAACGGAGAGTGAGACCACTGAGCTTGAATAGAAGGGAAGCCAAACTGTCAAGGAGCCCTAGCTGGCGCCACACGGGCGGGGCCAACTGGGCGACATGGCAACCGCGACAGTAACATATTAGGTGTTTTGTCGCTCGAAAATTGATAATACATACGAAAAAAACAAAAAAAAAATCACATGGCAAGCCTTGAAATATTGTTTTGTGATTACCTTAATTTAGAAATGTCGCCAATTATTTAAATGCTGGCCTTAAATGCAATACACAACAAATTATTAAAATATATGTTTTTATAGAGACCTTGTCTTCAATCTTGTTTACATACTTCTGTACAGTTTGTGTTTGTATTTATATACCAGCTATGTTCATAATGTCCTTGAAACAAATAGTTGGACAAAAGTGAGGTTCATTACGACTTGGATATTAAGTGTTAAGAGTATTCCTTTCAATTATTGTCAATTGTACATTTACGTTTCATCATAACAATAATTTGTTAATATCCATTTACGTCAGTTAGATATCATGATCACAGAATCACATAAAAAGACTCTTACACTGTGGACTTTACATATATATTGTTTTATGTCTTGTGTAATCGGCTGTTTATTCATTTCTGAAGAAAGGGGTACATACTAAAAAGTCTTTCTTGTAAAATAGTAGATAAGAATGAAAAAAAAAAAAAGAATAATCACATAAAGAAGACAAGTAAGAACCCAAACAGACGGTGGACCCAGACGCGTAACGTTTTCACACAAGCTTTATTTTACGGGAATGGGGCAGTCATGCGCATGAACACAAACGCCAGGAATTGGGCGATCGCTGGGCAGAAGAAGTGAGATAGAGAAGTCAGGTGCGAGAAAACAGGAAGTCAGAGCCAGACGAGATTGAAACTGGACAGGACAGACAGGATCGATACCAGATACAGGATGCACGAGCAGATACCGGACAGGACCGGACAGACAGGATCGATACCGGATACTGGAGCAAGATACTGGACAGGACGGGACAGACGGGATCGATACCGGATACTGAATAGTGGTTACACAAGCAAGATACTGGACAGGACGGGACCGATACCGGATACTGGATACTGGAGCAAGATACAGGATGGGACAGACGAGGTCAATACCAGATACTGGATACACAAACACGATACCGGACAGAATCAAAATACATGTCTTGCAAGTGCAGAGGTTCACTGACGGACTCACAAGGAGTGAATGAGAGCACCGAGTTCAAATAGGAGGTAAGCCAATGAGGCAACCATCAGCAGCTGGTGCCAAACGAGCGGACCCAAGTGAGGGCAATGGGCAAACGGGACAAGAAAAGGTGAAAAAAAAGCAAAAAAGAAATATTCCAACATCACATGTTTAGTTTTTTACGAGTCCGGCCCGGTGTTCGATCCTCTTGTTCACCCGTGTTCTTATATGATCGGATGGACAGCCATTTGTTTTAACAAAAACTTTAATATTTGTCATCAAGGTGTTGTCCATCAATCCGTTTTATGTTATTTTTTTTTATTTTTTTTTCCCAATGTGCCTTCCGGGCAATTTCAACATTCATTTTTTTGAGATTTACGTTCAGATTTATTTTCATTCAGGAACTTGCTTCGAAACCCTTCTCCGGTGGTTTGAAAACCGATAGCAAAACCGATGGTTGTATCCGACCTCCTGATAGCGGAAGCTGATAGCAGATCAATAAGGTCTTCATTTACCGTTATTTGGACATTTCTGAGTTGAGAAAACACCTGTTGAGCCACTGCCTTCATGTTCTGGTTTTTATCCGTATTTAGGGCGTGTGTCTGATCTTTTAAGTCCTGTAATGATTAAATCATTGAGACAGTTTTCACAAATTGGACTAATTGTGTTTCCTTTCATCAGAGTTCCTCCAAATGGTAATCAATGATCCAAGATTGTCAGCCTGAAAGTTCAGTGAGAGATTCTTTCATCAATTTTGATCACGGAGCCTTGCTATGATTAGCATTCACAATTTCCAATTCCATTCACTATCGGACTGTTGCTTTTTCTAACTTTGTTTATTGCACCGCTAATCCCTAGGCTGCATGTTGGACCAGGATTGTTGCTTCGCTACCTGACTTGTCACATACCGAACCCTGTCAGAACAAAGACCTTGATGACTAAACTAGTTTTTCGCGTTTTACTTCGACACCACACTGAGTTGGTTCTTTACACGAAGTGAATTTTTTTACAATGAGATTAAACATGATGAATCCTATCTAAAGGCATGGTCACACAGCCTTTTACGGGCGTATTGCAGCTGAATCACAGCCAGAAGTTTCTGCCCGTGAAGCAGTCGCGGTGGAAAATGTGCAAAATTGGCTAAACCCGCTGTTTACCGGTGGTATGCCCGCGAAATAGACGCCGGCGACTGTTCCACGTCCTTATCGCGGGTAACCGCAGCTGCATCGCGTTTGACCATGCTTACACGCGGTACTTACGCTAATAAAAATATTTACAATGCAGTGACAGTTGTGAGCATCGAAACAATAGTGCAATGAAATATTACAAAATTAAATGATAAATAAGATATGAAAACCCACTTTATATGCTTAGGAATGATTCATATATTTTCTCAGTCTTGTGCACTTGTTTAGGGTGGTGATGGCCCTGGGGAAGAAACTGGTCCATCTATGCACCATATCCACCAAAAGTAGTGTTTGTTTGAAACTGGTGTCAGGGAGAATGCCTGAAAGCATTCCACGAGGCTGCTTATAGTCAAAATGGCTGACAAAATGGGTACACTTAAAAGTATCTTTCTCTGTTAAAAATGTCCACTGAATTTGTGTGGATCACTGAAACTGATGCCGCGGGCTAATTTATTTATTTTCATCGCAAGTTGATGCCTTGTTCTGCCCCGGTCGACAGAAAGCAAATTAATTGAAAACCGGCAAACGTGTTGGAGCATTTCCTCATTTGAAAAAGTTGTTAGTGCCACTGGGCTGCTGTGTGAAGAAAATTGGCATTTTAAAAATGAAAAAAAAAAAAAAAAAAATGATCTGCAAAAGTCTGCGAGATGCCGGGTGGCGTACTACCTCCGTTCGGACTTCTTCAATATTTACAACAGTTGGCGGGCGCGGGCATGCCGGAGAACGCATAAAAACAAAAGCTGCTTTATTCCAGAGAAAATTCAGCACATTAAATATTTAGTGTTGTTTTATTTGACACGCACGCACACATACACTTTCTTCCTGCATTGCATGATTCCACTGGGCCCTCCTGCCAGGAAACACTCAGCCTGGAGCGCGTGGCCCGTCTGCGATAAAGGCAAAAGAAGAAGAAAACTCTCCCAAGTTTTCTTTGGAGTTGCAGCTAGCACTCGCAGTCACCCATTGTGCCTAGTCGGCATACAGCTGACTTCTTAGGAGATTGGAAGCTTTTAGGCAGCCCTCTATGTCCTTCTGTCTCAGCCAGGGTCTAAGATATCCATTGGTGACCCAGGGGCCCCAATGGATGACTTTCACAGTGGCCCCCTGCCTGGCCATTTTGTACATTTGGCATGATCCTTGGACAAAATATAGTGTCCTTTCCAGGCTATAAGGCACACCCAAGAACCACAAACTCACCATAAATTTGACCGTGCCCCTTATTATGATTGCAATTCTTAATAAATGTATTAATTTTATGGCTGACCATAATTGCATAACAACAGTGACAACAAGGATAAAACCTGACAGTAGGTAAAAACAAATTACTTCCCACTAAGCCTTTCCCTCTATTCTCTTCAGAATTATGTGTATACTTTGTGAGTCTGTGATACGATACTGTATTATAGTGGTCCTAAATGTTTTCTGTATCACAGACCAGTTTTATGTCTGATAATATTCTCGCGGCTTGGCCCAATCAACAACTTGGTACAATCCGAGTATTTCATTGCATACATTTAATTATTCATGTATTTTTTGATTCTCCCCATGTTTGCGGGGGTTTCCTCCGGGCACTTCAGATTCCTTCTGTCGTGTCCTGCACGGTCGTCATGGCACCCAGCTGGTCCCGCCCCTTGACACCGGCTGAGACACATTGACTCGATTACGTGTGGGATACTTAAGCGCTCCTTTTGGGACTGCCTGTTGCCAGACCATTGCTTAACTATGAGGGAAACCTGTTCATGCCTGTTTGTTCTGAGTAAATGCCTAGTTTGTGATTTTGATTGCCTTTAAGCCTGTTTTGTTTTGTCTTTGGTCCGTTTGTGTTGGACAACTTTTCTTTCCTAAATTAAAGTGACTGATCGTCTACGCATTTGAGTTCACACTTCCTGCTTCCTGGTCCGTTCCCTGACACCTTCCACATTTCAAAAACATTTCAGGGTAATCAGGGGGTCCAAATTGTCCCTAGTTGTGAATGAAATGAAATGAAATGAAATGAAATGAAATGAAATGATCTGCATTTATATAGCACTTTTCAAGTCAAAGACTTCCCAAAGCGCTTTACAATGTGCTCCACATTTCCCAATAGCGGTCTTGCAGCCATGTAAGGCGCTAACCTGCTTATTGGGGGTATTAGGGGTTCAGTGTCTTACCCAAGGACACTTCGACATGTAACACGGACGAGCCGGGATTCGAACTGGGATCCCTTGATCCCAAGACGAGCGCTCTACATCCTGAGCTACTGCCGCCCCCTATGAATGAATGAACGAGTCAGTTTTCTGTCTCTGTGTACCCTGTGACTGGCTGGCAACCACTTTAGGGTGTCCCCTGCCCACTGCCCGAGGATGGCTGGGATGGTGGTCTCCAGCACCCTTCGCGACCCTACCTTGGATAAGCGGTGCAGATAATTTATGGATACACAGTGTATTCATTGTCATTTTGTATTTATTGTATGTATTTGTTGACAGTATACCTAACAATTGTTTGGAATGCGTGCCGGTTTTTATTCTCGACCAACGCAGTTTCTACAAGGCTACAATTGCCATTTACGCTACACAATAACAGTTAGCTAAAGGGATGACAATAACAAGGTAATTTGCAGATATAAGTAATATGGACTCGATAGCAACAATCATAAACATTTAATTCATCGTATCGCAAGTTTTTTTGATGAAGGCGTCCGTCCAATGTTTTTGCGCCAGTGCAGAACTATTGTCTTGTTTCTTTGATCACGAGTGTCCGCTGGGATCCTGTCACACTTAAATTTACGATCACTCAAGTCTTTTCGTGAATTATGGCACACAAACACACATTATGATGACAACTATCAGCTACAACAGTGTTCTTTATATGTGACCGGCACTGGTATTATTTTGCCTGTAGGCTACGCCCCGCCCACCGGATACTATATTTACACATAAACAAATAAGAAGGTGTATAGTTCAGAGAATATGGTATGCTGCTCTCACGGCCAATGACAGAGACACAACAATTAATCAATTTTCATTTTGACACCTTTTGGTTCGCCCTGGTTCTGTTTTCAAACCATTTTATAATTGCTCGGCCTTGTTTGTTGACAATAACACGTTCTTAGGTTCCCGGTCAAAAACATCCACAATGCTGATAGATTGATTTATTTCTTTAATGCCAAACTAACTTTGTATTGCTAATTGGAATTAGTAAAAACATTTTGAATTTATTTTGATTTAATATAAATACGGCTCTTTTTGACTGACCTTTTGGTGAGTTGGACATAATGACACTCACAATCAGAAGATGACAAAATGTTCACTATCCAGTTCTCCAGGACCTAATTCTCTGTTTTATCTCTCTTTTCCTCCTGCTTGTCCTTGCCTTATTTGGTCACTCCTAGGTTCTAAATTCCACCCCAAAGCCGTTGTCATTTATTTTCATTTCCCTGTAGTTTTCCTTCCTATCAAGACTCTTCCTTGTTGCTATTTAAACAGGATCTATCTGCCACTGTGCTAGTTGTTTTTCTTGTTATGTCCTAAGACATGTGTCTCAGCTCTCTGTATTCAGGAAGAAAATAACATTTTGGGGATAAATATTAGACGGGTTTGACAGGTATAAGCCTGCTATAACAGTTTGCCTTATAACAATAATAAAAACCTGAAAAAAGAAGTATGTTCTTGTTCGAAGCTTTTATTTGATTAATTGACTCAGACAAATGAAAAGATCTAAATTGTGATGATTAATTTTCTTTGCCTAATTTGGTCAGCAATGCAATCGACAATCCACTTTAACAAAATCAGCAATAAGGTTTCCTTTTTTTGAGAGACGGCAAATGGAATGCTGTTCACTGTCCATACACCATGGATGTTTCCAATAATTTGAGCGAGATATGAGGGCCGAAGCGCGATTCTCTGGCGACTGAAAAAAAGTCGGTGGAGCGCATTTTTCTCCACTCTCATTTGCTACCTGCTGCGGGCACATTCATGCCTTTGATGCGGCTCTCTTTCAAAAAGTAAAACAAGACATGAATTTCACATCGCTGCTGTTTATCTAAAAGGAACAAAAATGTTTCTTTCGGTCCATGCGGTCGGGAAAAATTTAAGAGTTCAAAGTGCTTTTAATACGTCTGTGTGAGTTGTCGCCTCTTAAGGATTTGACGGCGCTTTTTAAAAAGGAGGCAAATACGGCCGAGGTGTTTGATGTGCCTGCCACCGTCTAAGGGGCCTCTAATGCTCTCTACACCATTTAGCCACCATTTATCATCCGTCGCTTTTAAAAGAGCGGCTGTCATCCTGTAACCCTCTTCGGCTTCACTCGTCTTGCCTGTAATACGGTTCCTTATATGCTACCATAACTATAGCTTGCTAATTTTATCAATAATTCAATTGTTTGGGGCTGAGGTGTGCGCTACATAATGATATCTGGTCTCGCTTGCCTTAGTCTGTAGCTGCAGACACTCAGTAGAGCAATGTATTACATACGGATTGTATATTCATAATAATATGTGAACATTAAGCAATTTTCCCAAGGAAAGTCCAAACATTTTGAAGTTAAATGAGAAAAAACGTAAGCACTGAATAAATGTAACTATTTGATTTTTAATTTTTGCTTCCCTGATGACGGATGAGGTTGTGAGTTACCATTGTCCCCTCTCTGCACGCCATTGACGCCAGTTTTAAGTCAACAGTTAACCCAACTCTGCACATCCCAAGGACCAGTGGTCCCTAACCTTTTCTTTAACACGTACCAGTCCAACCTCTGACAATATTTTCGGAGTCGGGCCCAATAATAGCATTAGTAAAAACAACAATAATAATGAAAATAAGCCAATATCCACATTGTAATCACTGGACCACTAAAGATGTTGAAAACATAGGAAAAGGTATTTATTGTTACCTTATTATCACACTATTTGTACTCACAGTACTAGACACAAATGTCATACTCAAGCACGAAAAAAGCACAAAAAGTGCTATGGAGCAATTGCCAAGCTGCTTGGTGAAAAAAGGTCCACTGTTGGATCAATCATAAGAAAATGGAAGAAGCTAAACATGACGATCATTCTCAATCAGAGTGGAGGCCGATACAAGATATCACCTCGTGGGTTGATTCTAAAAATGGTGAGGAATTAGCCAGGAAGTACAGGAGTTGGTCAATAACCTGAAAAAGCTGTGACCACTATTTCCAAGGATTCTGTAGGTAATACACAAAGACGTCATGGTCTGAAATCATGCATGAGAAAAAAAGTTCCTCTGGTTAAACCAACGTATGTCAAGGCCTGTCTTAAATTTGCATATGACCATTTGGATGATTCAAAGGAGTCCTAGAATAAAGTTTTGTGGTCGGATAAGACCAAAACAGAACTTTTTGGTCATAATTCCAGTATGCGTGTTTGGAGGAAGAAGAATGAAGAGTACAATCTGAAGAACATCATCCCTACTGTGAAGCATGGAATGGTAGCATCATGTTTTGGGGGTGTTTTGTCTGCACTTGGGACAGGACGAGTGCAGTGTATGTAGAAGGGATGACTGGTCTGGTGTACTATGAATTTTTGGGGATCAACCTCCTTCTCTCAGTCAGGACATTGAAGATGTGTCGTGGCTGGGTCTTCCAACACGACAACGACCCAAAGCACACAGACAGGAAAACCAAGGAGTGGCTCCGTAAGAAGCATATCAAGGTTCTTGCATGACCCATTTTCTGACAATCAAAAGATGAATAAGATTGAACTTAATTTATTCGTAAATATTACTGTGCCTCACCAAGTATGAACTTCACGGCACATCACTGACCCATGTCAGGTTTTCCCAACCCAGAGAAGCCAGAACAGAGCCAGTGTACTCGAAAAGTGGGATTGTATTTAATAATAAAAAAAGTACAAAATAAAAAACCCACACGCAATCACAAAATGCAGAAATGTCCAGAAGAAACGAAACCTGACTTTATGGTGAGAGACAACATAACTGATATCGCAAGCGGGATAACAATGACAGGGAAGTTTATTTCATTTGAAAATAAATCAGTCTATATTGTCTCTGTTTGTTCCAAAACAAAATGGCTGACTCGCACCAAAAACAACACAGTTTTTGATAGACAGCACGCCAACACAGACAAGTCCTGCAGGATCCGGACCGGTGGCCTGGGTCTACTCTTGTCAGTCTTGTAAGGGAGAATCTTGATCGACGTTATCATTCTGACAAGCATTGCAGCCGAACACAAACGCGCTGCAACAATTTCACTTTCTTGACAAGCGCAACTTATAAATGGAAGCTCACCAACCACCATACAGGTTGCCAGTGGCTATATTTCTTAAATCAGAATCTGTACAGTCCATATGTTGCAACAGTCCTGGTTGGGTACTAAATCTACCTGTCTTTCAAAATACTTATACTGGACATAATTTACTGTAAGCAGTCAGGACTATGACAAAAAAAAAAAAAAAAGGGTTGATACTTTGGAGTGTAAATAAATTAATGAATAGTTTGTCATTGTACGGTTAAGCAATTTGGAACGTCACTCGTGTTTTCTTTTTAATTGATCTATTTTTTATTGTTTTATTCATAATTGTATGAACATTAAGGGTAGAAATGGATGAATGATTGTAGTTATTTACTCCTTTTTTGTAAACAACGCTCTAACTGCATGTATTCTTTGTAAATATTGTAATTGTGTTTATTGTTTTATATTTATTCATTATCTAACAACTTTTGCAGACTGCAGGTTGCACCTAAGCCCCCCATGTTTTCCAGAAATTAAAAATCGCACCTTATGATATGGTGTGCCTTGTAGACTGGAAAAAGTGTAAATAAAATTGGGAATGTTCAATGAAATTATTCTACCTCAGTAACCATTTAGAAATGAATCAAGTTAATATAGTTGTTAATCTAGATTTCTTAATGATTTTACATAAAATGTGTTTTTTTGGTTTTTAATTCTTATATTTTTTAATGCAACATTAGATCCCACTTTATTTTTTCATTAAATATGTATCATAGTCTATTGTGCCTTATATATAAACCAAATTGCCTGCAGAAGAATATTTTCAGGGTTGCCTGATAACCAAATTCGCCTAAGAGTCCGAAAAATATGTTTGTTTTATTTTTTATTATATTGTATAAATCAGAACCCTACACTCCCTGGCCACTTCTCTTTAAGCTCTCCTCTCCTATCTAACAATTTAAACACATTGCCCCCTTGGCTCTCTGCTAGTATTGCCTTGTCATGTCCCAGCCTTGTCTTTTCCAATAAACGGAACGCTAGCCGCTTCTTCCCACCACGAGTACTGGCTGCCTTACCCTTGGACTTTCGCCTTTGCTGTAGTGAGTTAAACAGATCACCGACCCCTTGCCTGCCTCATGGACCACAAATGTTCTCTCTGGTGATTTCGATACTGTTACCCTGATACCTGACTCCCCGTGTACCAAACCCTGCCCAATAAAGATACAGTATACATTACTGCACGCATCTGTGTTTCTGCACTTGGATTCCAAGCCACCACGAACAGGTTCCTGGCAGCCTGGTGAGTATCAGCAAGGCTGTGTACAGCTGTCGTTAACATATTATTAGCAAAAATGTTGTCGTCGTTTTTTTCTGAACTTGCGTTTTTTGTTTCGCATTCGTGGACAAAAGTGGGCATCATTTATTCATAGCATCACCTTGCTGTCGGTTGGCGAGCTTGAATTAGCGCCGACGTGGTTCCTTTGACGGTGTTCGCGCACAATAACGACTTTTCCTTTTGGCGGCTTCCATCAAAGTCTCTCATAATCCTCCCTGCTTGACTTTATCAAGGAGGTCAAGGGCCCGGCATGATGCTATCTGGGTCGGGGTCACCTCCTTCAACTCGCTTCTCCTTTCATTTTCTCATCTGCGCGTCAGAGAAGAAAAGGCCGAGCCAACGCCGTGGCGATGATGCAAGTGGCGGGCAAGACGAGAGCTGGAAGAGTGCTTGCTGCCGCTAGCTATCTCGCAACGGGAAGGCAAACCCTTCTAGGGTTCAGGTGGGAAGTTGATGCTTAGGGACTGCAGGGGGGTGGGTAGGTGTTTTGGAGGGATATTCTTCGTGTTGTTTTTCTCCGTGGGGCGTCACAATGCCTGTGCCACATCCTCCTCCTGTCACCAGCGAGCCCCGAGGCTCATGTCGAGCGATCAAAGACGTTAAAGAGCGTCTCCAAGCACTGACAGTATGATGCACGTTTACACAATCATAACCATTCATTTAAAGGGACAGTGAGAAAAAAGCCCTACAAAAAACGTTATTAATTAAAAAAAATAATTTAAAAAAAATCACAAATCATTGTATGCACGTGGAGAGAGAGACGGCACTTAACCACTGGACCACCACTGATACGAATGACATATGAAAAGGCATTCAATTTCATCTCATTATCACACTATTTGTATTCATAGTGTCAGAAACAAATGTTGGAGGATAGGTAAAACAAAAAGTCCTCGTGAAATAAATAAATAAATGCGAAGTCTGATTCGTCATCAAATTCACCCGTTGTGCTTTTTTGAACGTTTTCCAATTTTACTGACTGATCAATCATTGCTTTGATATACACCAAAACTAAATAAAAAGCACAATTGCAACTCTTCTTGCAATTACTTTAAGTTCCATGCGCCTTATAGTCCTATGCGCCCCATGGATGAAAAGCATATGACAAAATACTTTTTGGGGTTGTGTCTTATAATCCCGGGATATTGATTTGAATAATAAGCAAATACATGGACTGTATTAACGTGCACTTCTTGTGGTATGCAGGTCCATATTATGTACATTTTCATGCTTTTTGTATATTCAACCAAAGAGAGAGCATTTTATAAACACTTGAAAATTTCACATGGGTTGTGAGCATATGTGGATGTTCAAAATGGCATTGTGCTGTGAATAATATGGTATTACTTTTGGAAGGCAACCGCATACTCTACACAAAGCGTGTTATGCACATTATTTGGACGTATAGACATCCATCATAATTCAGAATCTTTGACACAAACTTGGTGTATTTAAATGCATTTCCTGACATTTTGGTAGTTGTCTTTTGAGTGTCATGCAGTCAATTGTACACAAAGTAAAACATTTTGACCAAAAAGCTCAAATATAATGGTAATAATAATAATAATAATAAATAATACTTGCAATAATATGTGTCCCTGCGAACCACTGACTGCAGCCTCTATGATGCTGGTATTGCCCACAATGGTGCATCACGCGCATGACAATTCTTTAGCATTGCTTTGCAGAAATGTCTGCAAGCCAATGCAAAACATTTGTCATGCTTTCTACAATGTTTTAACAAAATCGAGGGTCGTGAACTTCAATTGTGTGTGTGCTTTTTGATAATGTTAAAGCAAATATGGGCTTGTTCACCCTGCGCTGGTCACCCTGCGCTAGTTGAAAGATACACAACTGATTTATTGGTGGAAAAGATACATCTAAATGGTTCCTGTGGGAAAGGTAAAACATTCAAATAAAAACTTGTTTGGCTCTCAACTATTATTGGTCAGTTGTTTGAAGTTGTCTGAGTGGATCAAGACCTCTTTGGCAAAAGGGATATAGGGGGACAACACAACCCAGCAAACATTAACGACCAACTCTGACTTAGGCGGGAAGGAAAGAAAATACTCAGCCAATGAGGCACTACATTTGGTCATGGAGGGAAAATCTGAACCCGAAGATTGTTTTTTTCTCAGACTATTTTGAGATAATTTTTAGCCGATTGATTGGCTGAAGGTGGAACAAACGGAAGTGTTTCTAACGACAATAAACCAATTAACGATGTGGAGGAGAAAGACATGGAGGAGGAATTTGCAAGATGATCTGGAAGAAGACGTGAGTGTTCAAAACATTTAGCGATCCAAAAAGAAGGAAAAACCATGTGGTCTTCATCACACAAAATGGATGGCCACTTTGTGACTCAGACACTGCTGGACCCCGGGCCATCTTTTAAAGCCATTGCCCGCATCAGTAGCCATATCATTTTATTTTATTTTTACCAAGTCTACATGCCAACTGCATACACAGTACTCGTTTTAGCCTGAATGTACAATTCAAAAGATAAGAATCTAAAGAGGCTGTGGAACAAGGAACTGGATCGTGTAATGTTTGCTGCAATGATGTCCGTCTTCAGGTTTAGGGGTAAATAAAATAACTTAAAATATGCATATGTATAGATAGGTCTCATGGCACCAAACATTTAGAATGGGTAGAAGTAAAAGATGTATTGATTTCTTACTGAGTTATACCACTCCAAGGTCCCGAGTTCTTGGTGAAACTGCTATCGCCAAAAACATTGGCATGTATCGGAAAAAAATAAAGGCCATGAGAAATATTAATCTAGTGTCATGATTACTCATTACACTCACCTGTGCCCGCCCGTTTGGCGCCAGCTGCTGCAGGTTACCTGATTGGTTCCCGTCCTATTCAAGCTCAGTCCTTTCACTCGCCTATTGTCAGTCCATCAGCGAACCTCTGTTTTCACGAGGAAAGCATTTTTGACTCTGACTCCTGTTTTCCACTCGTCTGTTCCTGATTTCCGTTTGTCCTGCTACGACCCATATTTTTGACCCTGACCACGTTTTGATCTCCCGTCCCGGCTAACGACCTGTTTTTTCCGTCTAACTACGCTACGCTCTCCCGCTCCGGAAGATCCACTTCTGCATTCAGAACATGCTCCGATCCCGTGAGCAGCTTGCCTCCCGCGTCCAGCAAGCACCGGATCGCTGGTGCTCATTTTCCTCTTTATTTCAATAAATTTGTGAGTAACGTTACGCATCTGGGTCCTCCTTCTGTTCTGGTCTTGACACCTAGAAATGTTATGCTTATATATACAGCTCACTTAGTTTTCTATATAGTCACCTTTAGGATATGTACTGTCCTAAAGGGTCAAGGGGGTGATAAATAAATGAAAGGAAATGCCTGTGTATGGATAGGTCTACTGAGCATTTTTTATGGATTGGAAGTCAAAAATATACATGCACGGCTGACTTATCACGCTTTAAGTTCATATCCAAATAATGTACACTGACATGTATTGTGTGAGGTTTTGGGCCAAACTGATGTGAAAAAATTGGCAGGTATTAATAAGAAAATTGTCACCACTTTTTGACTAATTCAAAGCTCTGATTAGGCCATATGAACTTTTCACAAAGAAAATGTACATATATATGGTAATGTTACCTGTCTCTATAGTTAATTTTAGGATATGTGATGTCCCAAGGGCAGGGGGGGACAAATACATTTAAATGTGTATGGCTAGGTCTAATGCCTCTGAACATTTTTGGGGTTGGAAGTCAAAACATATTCATAAATAGTTGAGTTATCACTCTTTAAGTTCACGTTTAAATCGTCTACACTGAAGTTATTAGTATTTATCTTACATAAGATGAGCCTCACCTAAAGGGAAAGGACATCGTTCCCCACCATCTTGCTTCTGCTGGTATTCAAAAACCTTAAACAGGTTGGCTAAAAGCATGAGGGGTTAAATGGCGTGTTTTGGTCAATTTGATTATATGTAGTTTGTATTCCTCTGTGTGTTTTTAGCACTCATTTTTGGTTGTACTACACCATACAGCGATGTTCAGTGGTCAAATGATACATGATGTCCCTTTAAATTTAAATTATTAAAGGCTCAATATTTTTTACACAGCATTCTCAAATGTTTTACATAATTAGTTTTTACAGTTCACAATTGTTAAATAAATATGTCTGGAATGGGTTTTCACAGATGTTCTGAAATCTTGTATAGTATGTAATTTTTTAATCTGTACAGGGTTTTGGATTTAATTTTTTTATAAATCTTTATCGATCTTCGACTGGTTGAATTTTTGTTGCTGTGATATTTTTGTTATTGTTGGCTCACGGTTATCCTGGCTGTTTACTGCATGTATTTGGTCAGCCGGCCTCCCCCTTTTTTCTGCCGCATCTGTGCTCTATAACATTCGGCTAGCCTGCCGTGATTATTTGGTATACAGTATAAAAGGCTGGGTTCGTGTTTGTTACTATGATAGTTTTCTGTTGTTGGCTCCCTGTTATCCTGGCTGCCTACAGCATATGTTTGCTCGGACAGGCTCCCGTTTTTTTGCCGATCGGTCCAGGATACGTTTTTTCAGTAGACGGCTGTCTTGCAGCGTCTCGTCTGGTTCAACCCGTGGTAGCTCTGTGTGTGTTATGTTTCCACTTAGCCTCATTTGGGCTGCTTACCATTTGTTGTACCATTGCTGCATTCATTGCTGCAAGACAACGCCTAAGCATTCTCCACAAAAACTACCAAAACTATGCTTAAAACACTCAAACCATCTTTGACTAATTCAGATATAAACCAATATGGTGACTGGCTTAATAGGGTGCTTGTGTTCTTCACATGACGTCAGTGCTTAGAAAGTCAAAGACGAGAATGTCTTCAAGATGCTTTATCCCGTAAACTAATTGGAATATACCAATGACAAGATACGTATATCGATGTTTTGAAAGACACATGTGCTATTTTCTCACATTGTGTATGTTTTAGAATTTGGTTATCCCTTTAAGTCAATATATATATATATTTTTTTTAAATAATGCTTGTTTTACCACTTGGGTCCCAATGATATGCAATGTCCCTTTAAATAATCTGGGTTCAAGATGTTTCACCCTGCTTTTTACATATGTATTTAAATAAATAATATGTATGCACTCATTTATTTTGTTAGTTATGATGTCAATTTTCAGCATTACATCTTGACAGCAGCCAATGATGAATAACGTGACGCCGCAACATGCAACCCTCTTTTGATGTTTAACAATTGATGAGCCTATTTTCTACTTTTGGTGACAAACCTGCTGGTACGTGTCAAAATTCCCAGGGGACACCCACCACATTGAATAATTTTCTAATTCATCAGAGAAAGAATCAGATTGCTTTTGAATCATTTAACACGAAGGGATATTTCAGGACTTGGGGGTCAAAGTTGAAGAGCTAATCAATTGTGACATACATGTCACATGAGCTACTTTGATGGTTGACGGCTTGTCTTCATTTTGCTCTTCTTACATCATCACCTTGTCTTACCTGGCCTCCTTGTGCTACTCTTTCTTGTCTTCCTCTTTCCAGCTTCTTTTTTTTTCTTCTTCCTCAGTAAGGTAAAAACACACACACAGCGGCTTTCTTTTTATCTCTTGACACTTGAAAGAGAATCCATGTAAAATTTAACACGGTTACGCTGCCAGCAGCAGTGATCCATTCTCGCTTGGCTAGGAGGGTGAAGCGGTTGGAGGATGCGAGGTAAAGTTAAGGAGAAAAAAACTGGCAAGTGAACACTAGGGGTGTTAGTAAACAAGTAATGGGTCTAAAAACCTTTAACAGTATATAAATACAATACTGATACTAAATCAGGTGTTTAAGACCAAAAGTCAAAACAGTCAAACCAAAAATCAGCAATGTAACAAGGAAGCTTTTTGGCTCTGTTGCCATAGTGACAACGCAATGGTTTTACATACATTTGTTCAGGAACAGTTATATGTTTACATGTTTGGTTGCAGCTCATTGATTTCTTTGGGGTTACCTATTTTCATGTATTTATGTACATTTCCAAAAGTAGTTGACCATTTTAGTGAAAAAAATGACACCAGGCATTGTCCTTTTCTGTAGTTGAAAAAAGTCAATACTGATCAGGGTGTTTGTATAGATCTGCCCCTTCATATTGCCTGGCAAGCAAGATGCAGCAGTAGGCCAGGTAGAGAGAGGCGCTAAAAGTGTGCATGTCAGTCACAGAAAGTGTCAGGGACCAGAAACGGAGACGGGACCCACTTGCGTTTGTTCCTCTCAGTTTTATTTAGAGGAAGGAAAAGGCTTGCACCCACGATCCGGTGATCGTTGGTCACGGGTAGCAAATCGCTCAGAACGCGGAAGTGGCACTTCCGTGGCGAGCGATGGCAGTGTGTGGAGCGGGGGGAGAACAGATCGATGGCCGGGACGGTGGAGCAAAAACATAATCGAGTTCAGAAAAGGGGTCGGAGCCAGGAATCAAACAGGAATCAGAACAGGAGAAAGTCAGGGTCGAAAAGGCTTGCCTAGAAGGAGTTGAGGTTTGCAGACGGACTGACAATGGGTGACAGGAAGACAGGGGTTGAAAAAGAGACAAGCAGACAATCAGCGTCCAAGGCAGTTGTCGCCAAATGAACGGACTCGGGTGCCTCGCATCAGTAATCATGACAGAAAGAGGCATAAACTTTGAGACAAAAGAAAGCCTACGCTATCAACATATAAATAAAACGCCTTGAGGAAATTGGTGTATGGGTGAAGTATCAATCCCAGTGATTTGCCCAGCCCTGGTGCAGTAGGAATAAAATTATGTTTTAAACAGAAGGAACAACACTGTATGATGATGTGTCTTCTTCCGCCATGCCTAAGCTAGTAAGGGTCAAAATATTTGGAAAATAAAAACGATAAAAAGTATCGAACTAAAACCACAAACAGAAAAAAAACAACAACAAAAACATCTGAACCTTTTGTCAGTTAATTCAGTGCCATAACTTTTATTTTATGTTTTAATCTTTATATTTTAGATAAACTTTTAATAAACATTTGGTGCAGTTCATCAGGAGATATCAAGCCTTTGGGAATTATTTCAGTATGATTATTCACCATTTGATGGCAGGAGTGCTTTGATCACATCTCTGTCCACACGTGGAGGGAGCCCCCATTTCCTTGTCTTGCGTTCCGTATTCAGCTGTCGAAGTGTGTAGGCGGCCCCATATGGCGAGTAGGTAGTGAAGCAGCGTGTTAGAGAAGCAGAGATATGGATAAGTAGAGACAGAGTTTTTTTTTTCTACCAAAGATGAAAACAACCTTTCATCATTGTAGGGAAGAAATTAGATGACATTTCATGCCCGTCCGCAGAAACGATATCGCCACGTTGACCAAAATCGTTTGTGCATGTTACAGGAAACATTGGGCGCTGAAAAGTTTTTGCAACGTTCATGGATAACTTCAGTGTTCTTATTTAGATATTGGAGGAATGATTAATTCCCTGAAAAAAAAAAAAAAAAAAAAAAAAAAAAAAAAAAAAAAAAAAAAAAAAAAAAAAAAAAAAACTGAAGTAAACATTCTGCTTGAATCTTTTTACAAAAAGCCATTTTTCTCGAAAGCTTTGTTGGACACCAGTATTTTTAAGGAACGATTGCTTACCAAACACCTGCTGTAGAGGAAATTAATACAATTGTTATTTGCTTTTTAATCCAAATGCGCACTAAATAAACATTACAAAAGATAACATAGTAGTGAAGGCACAAAATATATATTGAGGGAAAGAAAACATTAATAAATGTTTTATAATCAAACCTTACACCCCTGAATCATAATTTAATTGTGAGCCTTTCAAGATCTACAGCCTAACAGCAAGGGGGCTCTTTTTTGCCAATAATTTACATTATTTGTCCAGCCTCCACAAGAATGCTCTTTTGACCATGTGACCTCTGATCTCAATTGAGTTGGAAGTACCTGATATGAGCAGTGCATAGTCTAATAGTGAAAACATGAATAAGAGTGAGGGATAATAGTAAAAATAACAAACACATTTCCTTTGCCGGTGTCCAATATCAAAAACGGAAACAAGTGGAATAAACCTATCCTAGTAAATGTGCATATCTCGTGAGCCTTAATTGAAAAATCGAATGCAAACTTTGTTGCAGAGGCTAACCTTGACTTGAAACCCTAATTCATTTTAGTTATTTTATTTTGTACATTTGTGATAACTTGTTCAGACTTCACAACCTCACTCATTCATTGAGTCAGTGAAAACATATTAATTTAAAAGATAATGTTTCAAACAAGTTAAAGCTAATTTAATTAAAAATGTAAATTCATAAAAAATCTGTTTGTTTACTCCCATACCTTGCCACCAATTTCTTGAAGAACACTCAGAGCGACGGCTGGTCAATTATGCATACTGCATATTAATACTTAATTTCGAGCTGAAGAAGAAAAAGAAAAAGGAAAAAAAAATGATGTGCTGCTCATCTCTTGTAGCATGCCTAAAAGCACACAGACACAAAAATCCCATTTAATTATTTGATCCAGTGATGCTTTAAATTATTATATTATATACATAACTCTCATGTGTTATCTCCAGTTTGTCCCCTCAGGAAGAGGCTGGACTTATTGGAGCCCTTTGAATTCGGGCTTTTCTTTGCAACTTATTTTTACTTTCCAGTTGATCCAGAAGTTCTGGATGGGAAGTGTGTTTGGCTTTTTACAGTGGTGGGCCGTAGGGGACTGCAGGGCTTCCTCTGCTGGCCTAAAACATATCTCAATCAAGTGATGTAATTTTATTTTGTCTAGCAATACTTATGAAATACTTTCAAATTGTATTTCAGGTTTATTTCATTACTTTCTCAGTGGTTGCACTGTTTGCAGATTTATCCTTTCATATTTAATTATTAAACCAATCCCATTTCAGCCATTACTTGTTGCCAGGGTCAGAAATCAGCCTGGAGGTCTTCACAAACAGATCTAAAGGCTTTGGTTAATATAACATGGGTGCCAATGATGCAAGGCCTTCTTGCAGGTTTAAGGACATGTTAGCTAGTGGAGGAAAATGCACCTAAGTTTTAAATCTATTATTCTACTAATACTATAACAGCATATTTTTTCATTTAACAGTGAACTTTTAATTCATTTCACTTTTTTTATACTAGCAACTTAATTGTCACGTAACTCATAACCGCTGAAAAAACACACATCAAAATGTATTGACTTATTGCATCAACAAATAAACGATGAAATGGAAGAACAAACTATTTATCTATCTATATAACTTGGTCATATCCCTCAAGAGGGGTGACCGACAGCAAGACACACACATACTATAACAAAGAAAATAAAAGGGTAATAAATAGCAAACAAAAACGAAAAAAACACACACAATTTTTTGGACCATGGTCAACCCAATTGCCCAAACACCCAAAAAGTTAGGAACCTCGGCACCTAAGTTGGTGATGCTTTCGTCCCTCCATATGAAACGGGACACCAGCACGTTATTTCTGAAATACACAAGGAAAATATCAATTGAATAATTAAAGATGTACGAAAAAGACCAAATGCACTGCAATTTGAACCTTTTTCCACTAAATAAATTTAAAGTCAATGCCATAAATCCCTGTTTTTTTTTTTTTTTTATATTGACCAATCACAAGAAAAAAACTGTCTTGAAAGGGAACCTGCCCCCGAAGTGTCCTTGGGCAAGACATTAAATCACCGATGAGCAGGTAGTTGCCTTGCATGGCTGACACTGCTACTGGCTAATTCGTGAATGTAAGAGGGATAGTGTGAAGCACATTGTACAGCACTTTGGGAGGTCTTCATTAACTTGAAAAGTGCTATACAAATGCAGAACGTGCACATTTACATTTACATTGCTGGGGAGCTGGCTCCAGTTGTTCACTTTCAAGAGCCAGCTCATAGAGGCTGACTGTTAGCAAACACTCATCATTAAGGCCATTACTGAAGGCCTAGGTGCAAATTTGCCCTTTATTGGGTTTTAATAATCTTTCCAGCAACTGTATTTGAGGAGAAAGCCACCAAACTGGATCGTCATCAGCCATAGGCAATGCCGTTCATCAGTTGCACGAACATTTGTAAACGTCATATGGAATCCAAACTTTCCTACTAACAATAAATATTTGTTACACATACTCATTATGAAAACAATAAAATAAAAAACGAATTAATAAACAAGTTATCAATTCAATCCTGAAAAAAACTTGATATGGTGGACAAATCAAAGCTGTTTTCATCTATTGGTTGATAAGTGCTATGTTTTCAAAAACATTATTCCTGAGTGTCAATGTGTACAATTATTATTATTATTATTATTATTATTATTATTATTATTATTAGTAGTAGTAGTAGTAGTAGTAGTAGTAGTAGTAGTAGTAGTAGTAGTGGTAGTAGTAGTAGTAGTAGTAATAGTAGTAGTATTATTGCTGTTGTTGTTGTTGTTGTTATTGTTATAATTTGTATTTATTTTTCCGTGCTTTTAAGCAAAAAAGGCTTTGGTGCTTCTGATCAGTGTCAAGTATCAAGCCTCTGGAAATGATTTCAGTGTCATAAATCCTGTGTAAATGGCAGTGAGGGTTGTGATCAGAACTTTGTCCACAACTCGAAAGGCCCCCACTTCTTTGTCTTGCTTTGCTCCCTCTATCAAGTGATTGAGACTGTGTGGGCGGATGCTAGATGACGGAAATCGTGTCATCTCGTAACAGGAAACATTGGATGCTAAAAACGTATTGTAAAGTGAATGGATACGTTCAGTGTTCTTGGAATGAAATGTTATTTTGCAAGCAAAGTCCCTTGTGTTTATGGAAATTGTTGTTAAGATTGGAGGTGTCCCAATGCAAAAAAAAAAAAATACTTCGAATGCATAATTTTACAAAAAGCTGTTTTTCAAAAAAAAAAAAAAAACTATTCAAAAATCAACCGTGTACTAAATAATAGTGTACGCAAGAAAAATAATTTTCTTATAAGGAAGGATGAGGATTCAGGCTTTCTTTTGATACGTTCTTGCTTATATAACGACAGAACTACATGTTTCTGTAGGCCTTCAGAAATGAGTCAACATGGCTAACGTTGGCTGGCACAAGCACTTCCAATTTGAAAGTACTGTCTTACACTAAATGAGTTAATACAATTTTGTTGTGACCAAATACAGGGCAAAATAAGAGTCAAGTCAAGTCATTTTAATTTGTATAGCCCTTAATCACAAATAGTCTCAAAGGGCTTCACAAGTTATTACATAAAAGAAGTTTAGGTTATTCATATGCTATAGAGTAGAAGTGCGTTTTAAGCTTAGACTTAAACATGTCCACTGAGGCAGCAGATCAGATCTCAGGGGAAGAGCATTCCACAACACCGGTGTCCGGATGGAGAACGCTCTTGAACCAGCGGAACACTTCTTGGCTCTTGGGATCACCAGGAGACCTGCGCTCTCAGAACGAAGGCTTCGGGCCGGGACATAGGGGGAAATCAGATCTGAAAGATATGAGGGGGAAAGTCCATGTATGATTTTGTATAGTAGTAGGAGAACCTTAAAATCGCATCTTAGGCTAACAGGGAACCAATGCAGGTTAGCCAAAATTGGGGTGATGTGATCGTACTTTTTTGTCCTAGTTAAAAGCCTCGCTGCAGCATTTTGTACCAGCTGAAGACTCTTGAGTCTGGTCATCGGAAGACCGGAAAGTAGTGCATTACAGTAATCGAGAGGGGAGGTAACAAACGCGGGAATTATGATTTCCGCATCCGACTGAGAAAGTATAGGACAAATTTTAGCAATGTTACGAAGATGGAAGAAAGCGGTTCTAGTAATTTTCTTCACATGTGTTTGAAAGGACAGATCGGGGGCAAATATGACACCTACATTTTTAAGTGAGTCGCTCTGTGTGATGTGGCAATTGTCGATGTTCACAGCAGTTTTAGAGAATAAGTCACAGGACTTAGATGGACCAATAACTAACATTTCAGTCTTTTCAGAGTTAAGACGCAGGAAATTGAGTGACATCCACTCTTTTATCTCGGTGAGGCAGGCCTCCAAATTTCCACAGTTTAGTGTGGCAGATTCCTCCATCAGGAGATAGAGTTGAGTCTCATCTGCGTAGCAATGGAAACTGATATTATACTTGCCAATAATATCACCTAGTGGAAGCATATAAATGATGAAAAGAAGGGGGCCAAGCACTGAACCCTGCGGAACACCACAGGTAACACTAAAGGGCTCAGATGTCAATTTGCCATATTTAACACAGTGTGTCCTATCTGAGAGGTAGGATCTGAACCATAAGAGGACGTTTCCTGAGAGACCAATCCACTTTTCCAACCGTTCTAGCAAGATATTATGGTCCACTGTGTCAAATGCAGCACTAAGGTCCAGCAACAGCAAAAGTGATGATGCGCCAGAGTCCATTGCCCGTAGGAGATCATTGGTTAATGAGTATAGTAACTCAGTTGTGCTTTGATGCTGGTTAGGGAAATTGGAACTGATTTTTAATCACTCTGATGACATTTAGTTTTTCCACAAAGAGACAAAATACACAACAAAATAAATGAAAACATACTCAACAAAATACATTACAACAAAAAAATAAACACTGAATAAATAAATAAATAAATGACAAACTAAATGAGAAATATATGGATGATTAAACAAATAATACACTTCATATATTTTATACATTAAGGTATACCATTATTTATTTATGTGTTAACTTTAGGTATTCATGTATCAATACATGTATTTCTATACACGGCAGGATCGTTTCTCCATAACTTTAAAGTTGGAATGTAATTCCATATAGTAACTCAGTTGTGCTTTGATGCTGGTTAGGGAAATTGGAACTGATTTTTAATCACTCTGATGACATTTAGTTTTTTAAAGCAGTTTTGCATTTAAAAACCTTGTGGGAAAACATTTCCCGAAAGAAGACACAGCTCCATGAGTTGTAATAGATCATACGTCCATGTTAACCAATAATTGCTACCTTATGCATTGGAATACTGCTTTTGTCGGCTAAAAATGCCTACTTTCTATCTTTTTTTAATTTGCAGCTTTTTCAACAACAACAAAAACATCTTGACTCATTAGTAGTTCAGTAGTCTACGGCTGCTTTATCTCAGAGTGAGACTCCGTGCGTGAATTACCCGCTCTAACAATCTTTTTTGATTTCGCTTTTAGTAAAAGTATGCGACTTTCAGTTTTAAACAATCTATTTTTTTAAATAGTCTGGATACAGATTGGGTTCTTCCACATAGTGTGTGAAAACACCTACCACTTATTTTATGTGAAATGGTTCAAATGTTCTCATATCTGATCCAATATCTATTCTCAAAAAGTATACGTACACATTATCATAACTTTGCCCTTTCATCAAATATTTTCTTCGAAAGTGACTTGAAAGATAATGTGGGCTAGATAAATCTTTGCAAAGGTATACTAATGTTTGATACCACACTGTATCAGAGCTTTCTTCTGGGTTATTTGTCAGGAATCACAAAGCGCGAATTAGTCCAATCGTTGTCTTGATAGAAAATCCGTGATCCGTTCGAAAGTGTTCCGAGTCAGGAACAACCGGATGCCGTTTGCACTCATTTCTGTCTAATTTTAAAATTTCATTGACGTGAAGGTACTGACGAAAAACAAGAGTGCCGTTACCACGACGACACACTTTGGCCCGCTGACAAAATATTGAAAAACAAGGTTGGGCGGTAGACTCAGGGCAGCTGTTATTCTTATACAGCGTAATTACCCCGGCAACAGCTAACCAAATTGTCCGGACCGGTCTGGCCAATTAGGTGCGGGCGGAGTGGCTAATGGAGAGCCAATTACACAGACCTTCTCCCCATTAGCTTCCATTTGTAGCCAGGAAATTCGGTGGCTGCGGATAGACCGGCCGTGACGTCCAAATCAGATTAGTACTCGGGGAGCACTTAAACGCGGCCCGCCTTTTCCTGGTCTCGGACGTGGGTGTGGCCGCCCTTACCCTTCTCGCCTCAAGATGGAAAGTGAAAGTCTGTCAGTGGAGATCTGGTAAGAAGGGGGTGTCATCCTTGATGGATAGTCCAAGTTTTTGCTGCTCAACACAGCAAATTGGGCAAAGTAGTAAAAAATGAACGTTTCAAATTTGCAAATGATGAAATTACAGAACTACTTTCAGGGTTCGGACATGCCCAAATTCAAGCACCTTTTACATACTTTAAAAGGCAATTTTCCAATGACTCCAGTACCATTTAAAACAGAAATCGGCTGTGAATTGTGTTTTTTTGAACTCTTATATGTGATTTATACATGCAGATTGTTCGTGCATTTATCAAGAAATAGTATTTTTAGATCTTGAGTAAAACTCTGAAAATATTTGTGGAAATGGACAATACGTGTATAAACATTTTGAGAAAAATATCCTTACAGGTGTTGGGTAAAAATGTAATATGTTGCTTACATTTTCAGTTGCGGGAAATTCTTCCCAAAACAATTTACTACTGGGAAACACTACCTTAATGTTGGCCCATTATAAATATCCATAGTTGATTCGTTATCCTTGCACTAATACAGATTTCATAGTGCCCTGTTTAGGTGTAGCATGCCCCTGTGTTATTGGGCATGACCCATTGGGGGCCGTGACACTTCATAGGACAATATATACAAATGTGAGCTGCCGTTAATTACCAGTGTAAAATAAATACAATGGCAAAGCAAAACCACCAGAAAGCGGCGTCAGGGCCAATTTTAAGCAGTCTTGTTGATAAACACGTTATCCATTCCAAGTGTTTAGAAGAACTGAAACCAAAAGTAAAGCACGTTTCAATACTTGACAAGACAGCATCAAAATTAAAGGAAGCTTATGGATTTCAAGAACGAAACCTGTACTTTGCAATCATCACTTTACAAAACATATACACAAAGCAATCAAGTCCCAAATAATTTGATTTTCATATTTTTAACTCCTAATACATCTAGAGGACAATTTTTCTGTTAAAAGTAATCGGTTTGGAATTTTCAAAATTTCAGATGGCCATGCGCCTGCTTACCCTTCAACTAGCTCCAGCATTGCTTAAAACAATTCCGAAATCCGATCTTTGCCTTTGTTACTAAAGATTATTTTTCTTAGGACAGTATCTTGTCCGTCCTTCTATAACAGGGGTCGGCAACCTATAGCTTGCAAACCGGATATGGGTCTTTTCATTAGTACATATGGCTCAGAAAAAATAAATAAATAATCTGCATGCTAATATTGTCTGTAGTGTTCCACTTCTGATAAGGAGAGTTGAGTCTACTGTGCACATCAGCAGCATAGCACTAACATTGGTTTGGTCCGTATAAAGAGCATACTCCCCCCCTCGAAAATTGATTTTAAAGGCTGAAATGTTTGCAAAATTGAGCTGAAAATTCTCAACAATTTGAGCAACAAATGTTCTCTTTGTGAAGTCGACAACAATTTGTTGCAGGCGAAGTGAGGAAGAATGATGATGTCACTGTCAATAGCAGCAAGTTTCACTCTCACGCTTCAGCGAGCACACGAGGTAAGACGAGGGCTTGATGGAGTGACGTTTTCAACATGTGCTGCTGCCACAACCACCTTCTTGCTTCTTGAAAATGAAGATTGTGTTTGTGGGCGTCAGCGACGCATCTCGTCAGCATTTTCTGCTGGCCCGACTCAGGCGTTTATGTCATTGGTGATTTAGACTTTGACAGAAGGCATCTGCATATTCTGCTGATGCAATGTTTTTATTTGCTTTAGACTGGAAGCGTGCGTATGTGTGTGCACATACGTTAATAATGGCAACTATTGACTTGTAGTAAAGCCGCGGCCCCTAAGAGTATTTATGAGCTGCCTAAAAGGCCTTTAGCATTTCCTATGGAACGACTCGCTGCACGACTACCGCCTCCTTCTCCATCTTGGAGTTCATTGCAAAGCTTCCCCTGCACTGCCGCCTCCAATCCATGCGGTAAATAGAACCGGTCCGCGTATTGAACGTCAAGGCTGGACAAAGAATAAGCTAAGCTTTGAGGTTATGAGCTCGGCCCTTTTTGCTATTGCAGGTAAACAGAAACTGAAATCGATGCTCAGAAGAAAAAATGTTGGCAAGAAAACAAAGAGTTGGTCCTTGAAAGAAAAAAGTGATGATCTATAATGGCCACTTAAAGTATCACTAAAGAGACAGTTTCCATATGTTTTACCAAATGTATTTGTGCATACTCGAATGTTTCCAACCAGAAAAAAGTATGTTTTGGGTGCACAATATATCGATGCCTTGCAGTAGTGTATCACTGTAATTGTACTGATAGATTAGTCGTAAAATGCCATGACATAATTTTCTTAACACTGGATGCAATGGTAATCAAACCCAGATCAGGGCAGTGTGCACACTGAATATTGCATTATGGGAACGAGTTCAGCCAAGACATTGTTCTACAATGTGGTACCGTCAGTTAAAAAAGTGTGATGGTCAGATAAGATCAGATGCCTTTTCGGATTCCATTTAGATCTATGGTTGTTTCTTAACTACACAGAAGATGTTGACATCATTATCAAGTCAAGTCACATTTATTTATATAGCCCTTAATCACAAAAATCTCTCAAAGGACTGCACAGGATTACAATGGCACAATTACCCGATCCCAAAGCTGCACGTGGGCAAGGAACAACTTAAAAACCTCAGTGTGACGAGAAAAGAGAAACCTTGAGAAAGGACCTCACATGTGGTAATCCCCCTTCCAGGATTGACCAGGGTGAATCACAATTAGCATTACTGTACACAGAATAGTAAACACTAGGTAAGATGTTGAAAATGTCCGGAAAGAGCATGACACCAACAACGGCCCCAGCCTGTAAACTAGTCCAGAAAGTCTATGACGGCCACGACGCAGCTTCCCATCTCTGCCAGCTGGTAAATGCAGGGGTTGACATGCTTTAGGTCAGACGCTGGTCCGCTGACTCATCTCCAATCGTCCTTCTCCTTTGTATCAGCCAGGCAGGCAGTCGGAAAAAGACAGGACAATACAGAATATGAGGCGGGCATCAATCATAAGCTTTGGAATAGAAGTGTGTCTTAAGCCTCGATTTAAAAACTTCCGTTGAGGTTGCAGATCTTATCTCCGGAGGCAGGGCGTTCCATAACACCGGGGCCCGGCTGGAGAACGCTCTCGAGCCTGCAGACTTCTTGGCTCTCGGAGTCACAAGTAGACCGGCATTTTCCGAGCGCAGACTCCAAGCAGGAACATAGGGGGAAATCAAATCAGAGAGATAAGAGGGTGCAAGCCCATGCAAACATGTATATGTTAATAAGAGAACCTTAAAGTCACATCTTAAGTGGACTGGGTACCAGTGCAAGTTGGCCAATACAGGAGTAATATGCTCAAACTTTTTGGTCTGTCACAAGCCAGAAATGGAGACAGGACCGAATAGCGTTCGTTTTAATCAGTTTTATTGATAAAGAGAGAGCAGTGCTTGCTTCCACGATCCGATTATCATCAGACACGGGTAGCTGATAGCAGGAATGTGGAAGTGGCATTTTCGTGTCGAGCGAGGGTAATCGTAGGCAGCCGGAAAACAGGTTGATGGCCGGCACGGAGGAGCAAGGGTAGTAACGAGTCCAGAAAAGAGGTGGGCAAAAGGTATCAGGAAGGAGAAAACAGGGCAGGAGAATGTCGGATTGTACAGAGCTTGCCTAGTTGAAAGCATAGGTTCGAAGAACGGTCTGACGCTGGTAACAGTAATCATGAAAATCATGACAATTATCATAATTATTTTTATTTTTATTTATAATGTTATCTATCACCCTGGCTGCAATAATTTAGTCTGTTGTTAAAGCTGGTCTGTGGTATAGTACGGGTTCGCGTATTTAAAATAATGCACATCCATATGATAATGCCTGTATTTTCGCTTATTATTCGAATCAAAATGATTTTTTTTTTTCAACCATAGGAGGTGCCAAATAATAGACACGGTCCATTTAAGACTTCCTCCACATTATATGTTACACTAAATTCAGACCTCACTGTCAGAAATGTGGAACGTAAAATTAAACAAAGTAGGCTATAAAAAACACAAAATTAATGGAAGTAACTAATCCAAAACACATGTTTTTGAAATGGCAGACTCTCCGCGTTTAGGGTGAACATTTTCATATCTGTAATTCAAAAATTGGTCAAAATAGTTTGGTAGCTGAATTTGAACTACAAAACTCAATCACAACTTGTTCTATTTTGTATAGGAAATGTGAAACTTTCAGCTAGCGGTGGTGCCTGGATAATAGTGGCTAGCATCGCAAAGGCAGCCTCAAGCATCAATCTTCTCATTCAAAACATGGGGAAAAAAAAACACATAATATGCTGCAAAAAAAAAAAAGTGTTGAGAACATATTTCTATATTTACATATTTAACTTGTAGTTTTAGTATTTATTGGTATTGCTTCAGGCGCTGCTGGTAGCAACGAGCACAAACAAAGCTGACATCAAAGATGCTGTATTAGCCATAGCTCGATTAAAACATGCGAGAATCAATGCATTGCAAAAAAATCAAAAATCATTTTTTAAACATTAAGTCCATCCATCCATTATCTGCACCGCTTACCCTCAGTACGGTCACAGGTGGTGCTGGAGCCCATCCCAGATATCTTCAGGCAGTGGGCAGGGGACACGCTGGACTGGTTGCCAGCCAGTCGCAGGGAACACAGTGACAGACAACTCACTCGCTCATTGACACTTAGGAACAATTTGGACCGGCCAATTAACCTGACATGCATGTTTTTGGAATGTGGGAGGAAACCAAAGTGCCCGGAGAAAACCCACGCAAGTGCGTGGAGAACATCCAAACTCCACACAGGATGTTTGATCTCATGACCTCGCGCTAACCATTGCGCCGCCGTGTGGAGCGTAAACATTAAGTATTATTTTATTTTATTTTATTTTGGGCTGTCATCAGCCTGAATTGGGCACACATTTTACTCTAGAGTTTGTCTTACAGTATGTCATTCCTTTCTGGGCCAATAACTTTAGCAACTAGCATATCAGATTATTTCATTCCTTAAGACGTGTTCAGTCCGGCTCTCTGCTTTTAGGCAAATTTTATGTTTTGGCCCTTTGTCCATTAGACTTTGACACATTTGAATAAAAGTGTGCACAAATACCAAAAAGAATGTCAAAATATATTAGGTGATCTTTTAGGCATTCCTTGGGTGGGTTTTGTATGTCGACTTGTGGAACCTGTCCAAAGAAATATCATGTTCTTTTATTCAGGTCAGAATTTGGAACAGAACCCGTGGGGGGCGATTTGCACCATGTCGTTGGTCCAATATTCGGTGGTGTGAAAGACGTCTGAGCTTTTACGACTTCAAGGAGCCCGACTTGAGTTAATTATGCGGATGATTTACCGCTTTTTATTGCCACGCTGCACTAGCTTATCGACTGCACTGACTAAGCAATAAGAGAGTACTTTGCAACAACATCCCTGCACACTTTGACGGCATCGTAAATAAGAATGACTCAAGTGTTCTGTTGGGCAAACTCTAGAACATAGAGAAAAATGCACATTGTTTTGCAGATTGAGGCTGTTGCGATGAACGTTATGTAGACAATGCAAAGAAGACTGTTGCAATCAATCATCTTGAGGTTGTGTGGAAGTTATGTAGATTGGTATTGTGGAGCTTCTTAAACCACTTGTTAGATGCATACCTGTCAACTTATCCATCCATTATCTACTGCATATCCGTGGTTGTGTCGGGAGAAGCAGCCTCAGCGGGGAAGCCCATACTTCTCTATACCCAGCCACTACGTCCAGCTTTCCAGACAGACTCCCAAGGAATTCCCAGGCCGGCCTGGACACATAGTCTTTCCAGCGTGTCCCAGGTTGTCCCCGGGCCTCATGCCAGTAAGAAATGCCCAGAATACATCCCCAGGGAGGCACCCTGGAGGCTTCCTTATCAGATGCCCAAGCCCCCTTAGCTGGCTCCTCTTAACGCAAAGGGGCAGAGGCTCTACACTGCGTTCCAACCTTATGACCAAGCTTCTCACCTTATCTTCAAGGGAGAGCCAAGCCACCCTGCAGAAAAAACTTATTTCAGACACTTTTACTCATAATATCTTTCTTTCGTTCATAAACCAAAATGTGTGAGGGTACAAACCAGTGACATGTAATTTACACTTGGGTTTTCACTCCAGTCTTAATTAGTCATGTGTCGCTTGTGAATGAATGGGCTCTATAAGCCGGCTCTTGGAAGTGAAATGTACTATTTAATTTGTGAGGACTGTAGTGGAGTTGAACTGATTTGGGTATTCTCTGGCAATCACTCTCAGAGTCTGCTCAGCAGTTAGACTGTGCGGGTGGTTGTGAAAGCCATTCTTTTGTAACCGGATGTAAGTTCAACATGAATATTTCAAAAGAACATAGAAGGATGAATAACACCAAACAAAGTCAGCAAGAGAGCAGCTCAGCCTAACCCCAACGTAATGATTGACATTTTATGCCGACCAGCCTGAAAATCCCATCAGGTCTAAAAAAAAATATATATTATTATTTTGCCGTTCGCTTGCGTGCCACTGGTTAACCCCTGTCATAGGTTGCCGACCCCCGGTGTAATAAAAGATGTTTTTTTTTGTTAAAACCAATCTCGTCCCTTCCATTTTGGCTCTAATCTGGATTGTCTTTGTCACGGCAGCAGACGACACAGTTCACAAGAAAAGAGTTGATGGATAACTGAATCTGTTGATCCTGGATAAAATTGCAACAGCGATGTCATTTGGCAAAAAGTCATGACCCAAAATGTGCAGGGAGGACATCCTGAGAGTACTTGGGTATTAACGGTGAAGTCCAACTTGGCTAGCGACCAGAAACAACCCCCCCTTGTATGATAACGCAGTGGTTGACAGTTGCAGACATAACCTGCAACAGATGCACCGTCTAATAACACCCCCCCACCTCACCGACCTCTAATGGAGACAAATGGACAAGGCAGCCAGCGACAGAAGGCGGCAGGCATCTATAATCATCTACCTTAACGCCAAAATGCGTATTTTTGCAAGAAGCAGCTTTCTGTGCTCCAAGGGGCGCCTGACACCTGCCCCGTTGAATTGAGGTGCGGTTTTCCCCATGTTCATTTTCATTATTGAGATGAAGACCGTCAGTGAAGGGAAGATCAAAGGCATACACATGAGAACTCAGTAGATTTGAAGAATATAACTTGTGAAAAAGCTTCACCTCCCCTGATCATTGCAGGAGAAATAGGTGCCAAACCTTGTGTGATTTTGGAGTAACTCCAATTATGAAATCAGGTGAAATTGTCATACCTAGTAACTGATATGTTTTCACAGTATCGTATACGCTTTTTTGATCATTTCAAATTGTGTACAGTATGTAAGAATTTCTATATTATCTTTGTTAGACCGATCTCCTCTTGCCCATTTTTGTTTT
Organism: Urocampus carinirostris; assembly: GCF_059441175.1. Classification (NCBI taxonomy): domain Eukaryota; kingdom Metazoa; phylum Chordata; class Actinopteri; order Syngnathiformes; family Syngnathidae; genus Urocampus; species Urocampus carinirostris. The sequence goes on from NC_142357.1 coordinate 16,364,896, forward strand.
CATCTCTAATCCACAACGTATAATAAGCAGCACTACATGTATAGCCAGTATGAAAAGACCTAACAATATCCTGAAACAATTGCTAGTTTTTTAATGTGATAAATAGGACAAATTTGTTCACACAAAATATCTTTGTGTTTCTTATGTATAGGCTCTCTTGTTGTGAGCAAATAGGTGCCGCGTTGTGCTTGAAAAGTGGATTATCGTTTAATAAGATAAATTGCAATTAACAATAAGGGTAGCATTTGGCTGAGCTTGAGCTGTACAGGTACTTCTAAAACAATAGCATATTGTGATAAAGTTTATTGTTTTCTGTAATGTACTGATAAACATTAGAATTTAATATACTTTAGATTCATTACACAAACTGAAGTAGAATAAGTCTTTTATTGTTTAATAACAAAAACAAAAATCCCTATCTCAAATAATTAGCATATTTCATCTGAACAATAAAAAAAAGTGTTTTCAATTTAAAAAAAAAACAGACCATCACTGACTGTGGGTACTGTCGGTACTTGACAATAGACTTTTGGCATTTCCTTCTTCCCAGTCTTCCTCTAGACGTTGGCACCTTGATTTCCAAAGGACAGGCAAAATTTGCTTCCAGTCCTTAAAAAGTACTTTGCTCCACTGAGCAACAGTCCAGTGTTGCATATCTGTCGCCTAAGTCAGCCATTTCTGCCGCAGTTTCTGGTTCAAATGTGGGGAATGCGGCACACGTAGCCCCTTTCCTGCACACGTCTGTGGACTGCACTGTGGTTCTGGATGCTTCTCCTCTAGACTCAGTCCACTGTTTCGTCAGGTCCCACACGGTCTGGAATTGGCCGTTCTCCACAATTTTCCACAGTATCCGGTCACCTCTTATGGGTGTGCAGTATTTTCTGCCACACATGTTTCTTCCCATTAAGGTGCCTTGATAAAGCACTCTGGGAACAGCTTATTCGCTCAGAGATTTCTTTTTTTGTCTTACCCTCTTGCTTAAAGGTGTCAATTGTAGCCTTTTGGACAGCAGTCAGGTCAGCAGTCTCCCCCACGATTGCGGTTCTGAGTAATGAACCAGGCTGGGAGTTTTGGACAGCCCCAGGAATAATTTGCAGATTAACTCGTTGACTCGGATGATGAGGTCTGTAGCTCGTTTGGAGCACCTTTTCATGATATGCAAATTTTGGAGAAAGGAATTTGGGGTTTCCATGAGCTGCATGCTAAAATCATAAATATTAAAACAATAAAAGGCTCAAACTATTTAAGTTGGTGTGAAGTGAATCTAAATTATATGAAAGTTCTGTTTCTATCATTACACTTTAGAAAATAATGAACTTTAGCTTAATATCAAACTTTTTTTTCAACATCTGAAACATGAAAAAGGAACAAATGTGTTTTTTTTTTCTCACAGTAACTATCACCTTCTTCGACATGTATCCAATGGTCACTTCAAACCAAAATGGAAGCCTTTTGCAAAGTTGTTTTGGCTAAGTCACTCTGGCTCTAGCGAAAGGGTAGGAAAACTACTGCCTGTGGGCCACATCCAGCCTATTAAGGTTTTTCATCTTACCAAACTAATATGTTGAAAATAAAGGTGATAATATGTGTAAAATTGTAAGAAAAAAAAGTACTCTTAATGAAACTGTGTTTTAAATTTGTGTCAATCTTGTCCCTAGTGTCCTTAACATAACATGATTTACTTGCTAGTTCCACCGTGTATATATTTCATTCATTAAGACGTTTCTCAAATTTAATGATAATAAAAATGAAAAAAATCCTGAGCTGGCCATATTTAGTTTTGTAGTTTTTTTAGTCAGATTAAAAAAAGGGCTTAATTCATTTTTTTTTTTTTGCTATCTTCAAAAAATTGGATTCAACGTTTTATTTGTAAACAATAAAATATATTTTCAACAAATCTGCATGTTTTTTTTTTCTTTTATTCATAAATGTATATGGTCACTAAGATTTAAAAAAATACCGGTCTCTTTTGTTTTTGTCTGAATATAGCGTGCACAAAGATGTAAAATAAGTAGAAAAAAATTAGAAATAAATCTTTGAAAAGGCTACGGGGATATGAAAAAAATCAGATAGGCATCCATTATCTTTTGTATTGAGGAGGTAACAGATTTGAAAGACTATCGGTAGATACAATAAAGAAAGTCAATATTGTTTTTTTTCTTCCTGGCATTTTTCCCTTCAATGACTTGAAAAAATTGCCCACTCCTGCTCCAGGGTCTGAATTGACTTGAAAAAAAAAAAAAAAAAAAAAAAAAAAAAAATCCTCAAGATAGTCAGCTTACTGGGTTCGATAAAACATGATTTTTTTTTTTTTTAATGTTTTAGTAGGACTAGGTCTAGGTTAGACATGCCAAGTAAAGTACATGATTAGCCAAAAATTGTGTCAAGAAGTATTCCTTGTAATGTTCCCTTATACCATTTGCTACTGTCAAACTAAAATTTTAAATTCGTATAATATTTGAAAGCAAAACTTCAGTCATGCTAATCATGATTTGATAAATCGACACAATAGTAATTTGTTTGTGAACTTAAGGTTTTTATTTTTCAAGCACTTATAGGTGTAAATGCATAAGCATGGGTTATGTACTTTCAGTTTCAGTTCATTGACTAGTCTGCTTTTGTTTGTGGTGTTTTTGTCCTTGATTGATCTAAATAAATGGTCATTTATTCAAATAGCTCCAAAACAAGCTATATCTAGAGGTGGGTTTCCAAAGATTCCAGGGCTCACCACGAATATGTAATGAATATTCTAATAAAGGGTTCACATGAGCGAGTGTCCCTCCCATTTCTAAGACAATTCCCTTTTCAAGTGTGCAGTCTCTCCTCCATAAAACTTCATCCTTCCCCATTTTCTTTCGGAGGCAAGGGATAGGCCAAGACAATGAGCTCCAAGTCAGAGAGCGAGGACACAGCGCTTAACACATGCTTGCCTGCATTCAGCCGGGAATCGTAACCTCGGCGGTGAATTACAGAAACGTCCTTTTGACGCTTCCTTTTATGGCCGAGCCGCTTCGCTGCCAGTTCCTTGCGGGAACGCTTCGGCAAAGTCAAAGTGCTGCTGCTGCAAAGACCACGAGCGCAACACAAGAAAAGAAAGTCTGGTAGGTTCCGCTGTAAGAATTCCCTGCTTTACTTACTTTGGCCTTCAGATCGTAATTTGAATATAGTTGAAACAACTTCTCAGATTGTTTGATTGTGATTTATTTCGGCTAATAAATTAGAATGTTTTGCAAAATAGCTTAGAATTAGGTTTCACTCAGAACAGGAGTCTTTTCTAAAATGGAAATTGTAGGGATTGCCATAAAGCAGCTCATATGGACTAGCAGCAATCATCATTGGTGCCACACATTAGAAACCACCAACAATAGATCTATTCTCTCTTTTTTACACTACCCGAAATGCTTACATGTCCTTATAATTCTTGGATGAAAAGGACATTTGTTATATTCACAGAAAATCAGCTTACTAGTAAGCACAGTTAGCAGTTAGAGGTGCGGTCCAGAATTGAAATGTTTGTTACTCTTTGCCGCCAGCTCCAGGCTTGAAGTCCTAATCAAAGCCTTGGTCAGCTCGTTCTTCAAGTATGTACATTTCTTATATGTGGTCAAATAAACGTTTTCTGTTTGTTTTTCTTTTGTTTCTTTCTTTTTTATCGGTTGCCGTTCAGACTGTAATTGAAACAGGCCTTTTCTTGCATTTATCTTTTTCATGCTACACTAACAAAAACTGTGATAATGAACAAAAATGTCATTTTCCAACCTCCCCGTCATCCCTCACACTGTCCTTCAACCTAATGAATTGTGCGTTCCGAAACACTGTTCCTAAAAGTAAGATAAAAGTAGAGAGATGTGGTGTAGAACAACATATAAAGATTAATTGAACTCGATTAGGCATACTTAATATAGAACATATTATTCTTACATCTTAAGGAAGCTTCAATTGATGCACCCTACCATTGAGGATACTATTACGCAACAACCAGTTCAATGTGAGCAGATTTTAAATCAATTTCATGAATTCAAAAATTATTATTATTTTTTTTTTTTCAGGAGGAACTGATTAAAAAAAGTATTTCATTAGTCAGTTGTGTAATTTTTCGACCAAGTCTGAATGTTATCTGTATTTAATATTTTGAAAGGTAACACCAGGTAGACCCCAAAGTATACCCAAGGGCCTGCAAGTTCTGAAAATAGCTCACTAGTTATTGGCAACAGTGATTTCCGATCAAATTTAGAAATATAAAAAAAAAAATCAAATATTGGTAATGACTGTTTTTAACTATGAGAAGAATTTGGCAAATTTCAACATTGTAAAATTATTTCTTCTCTTGGGATTGAGTGAGTGTTATTACATTGAGCCAGTAAGAGTACATGTCCCATTAGTCTGGGACACAAAGCCAAGCAGGGAATGTTTAGCTTTTAGTGTGAAACAAATTGTCAGTTATCCTTCCGTATAAAGACAGTATGATTGCAATGCAGCAGGTATCAAAAATTGGGTTGCTGACTGAATTTTTAAAAAACAACAACAGTGAACCAGAATGAGTATGGAAAAAAAATGTTCTTGAACACTATGCTGGAAGCTGTAACACATTGCTTAAAATTGAGACTGTCCAAGCTAAACGTGGACACGTTTATTGCAAGTTTGTCATGCGTGGGGTTGATATCAGACACAAGGTGGGGGACACAGTTCTATTTAATTCATTTATCCACAATACCTTTAACAGAGTAAAAGGCCATACTTCAATAGTGACATTTCTCAGAGATGGGCAAAAATGTGTTGAGATATTTAAGATAGACTTGAGATGTGGCCACATGGGTTGTGCTTAAGATTTGTTGATAATTTGCAACCGTACAGGCTAGATGTTGGCTTTTAGGTATGTCGTGTATTTTGTTTTATCATTGTCGACCATTATATATCATTAATATACATATAGTAAAATAATGTGAGTATCTATGAATTTATATTGGAAAAAAAAATAATTGTGTGCCACTAAAATATGCAACCTATCAAAAGGGTTCATACAGGTGCTTGAAGTCCTTGAAAACGCTTGAAGTTTTTTCAAGGATCAAAAAAAGCTTGAATTTTTGGTGAAGTGGGTGTAAATGATTAGAATTGTCGCCATGTTTCTCAACAAGTCTCCTTAAAAATGATGCAGACACTTTTCTCTGGTGGTTTCACTTTGTCATTGCATTTCTTCTTCCCTCGGGATTCCCCCCCAAAACTAATATATTCGTATTTTACTCAAAATAAAAAATAAAAAAGTACTGATAAATGCATGGATATGCTAAAATATTACAAAAAAATATTTGTAGCTCTGTAAAATACATAAGTCACACTGGATATTTTTATTGTAATGCTACTGGTGAAATTGGATTGTTGAAAGTCTTTGAAATGGACTTGGATTTGGTCCTAAAAAAGGTTTAAGAACCCTGTAACCAGTTACCGTTGTTGGCAGGTTACCTCATCTTATACACATCTGCATGGAACGAAATTATCTTTAACTACAATAAATAAACAAAAAAACAATAATCTCCCCAAATGGCAGGCAAATATTATCAGCTGGAAAGACCTTATATTGAACGCTGGCCTTTTATTTACTGCTTAAACTATGAGCCTGAAGAGTGCCTTTGATTGAGGCTAATTTCTAATCTTAGCACAAATAGCATGCTCAAATGAAAATGACAAGCGTCCAGAGACAAGAGCTAAAGCCTTCCTCCTGGAACAGGATGATTAACGTTCTCATAAATGGAGGATCAGCGCATCTGAGGCTAACAAGCTCTCGCAGCTTGTTATTGATCCGGCGTCAATTGATCCGACTCAAATTAGAGCGGACGGGAGCTGATCAGGCTAATTATGTTAGCATCATGCATCTATTTGCTGCATTATTGGACTATATCCACTGAAAGATCAGTTTCTTAGTATTTTCTCACCCTTGGAAAATAAATTAGGTTAAGGCTAAATAATACATCTCCCGATATAGGCGTATACGACTCTACAACAAACAATCTGTATATTGCAGTTTATTGATTGTTTTCTGTTTTGGGATGTTTAAAATAAAATTAAAACAAAATATATTCTTAAAGCCCTATTTTTCAGGCAATGAATTGCCACTCAAACACTGAATATACAAACATGTGCCAATGTTAAAATAAAATTAAAAAAACAAATTAAATACTATTGCAAACCAAATAATAAAATACAGTATGTCACAAAGATGAGTGCATCCCTCACATTTCTGCAGATATTTCATCATAATCTTTAGTTGAAGAACAATGAAAATAAATTGCTTTGACACAATGAAAGGTAGTCCGTGTAAGGCTTAAATAGAAGTCCAAATTTATTTCCCCCCTCCAAAAAATCAAAATATAGCCATGAGTAGCGAAACCCCTAATAACAATAGAGAGTAAACGCTTATGTAAAATTTCTGGAAGTTCAATGTTTTGTGTTACCACCATGATTTTGCAAAACCATTTTATTCCTCCTGTCCATGGATTTCACCAGAGGCTCACAAATTGCCGCTGGAATGCTATTCCAGTTCTCTATAACAACATGATAGAGATGGGGGATATTTGAGATCTTGTGCTTCTCCATCTTCTACTTGAAGATGCCCCAAATACTTTCTATTAGATTACAATCTGGAGACATGGTTGGCCAGTCCATCCCCTTTACTCTTAGCCGCTTTAGAAAAGTATTGGTCATCTTAGAAAACTATTTGCGGCCATTGCTAGGCCCGAACGTTGCCCTGCAACCCATTCTTTAAAGGGAGGAGGTCATTCTCCACTCCAGTATTTCACAGTACACCCTTGGGTTTGGGTTTAGATGGATAGATTTTTATATTGTGCCAGTTTCAGAACAAAAACCAGGAGAGTCAAAACAAAAAAAGCAGGCGTGTAATAGAAATTAAAATTGTGTAGAACCATTTCCGGTAGAGAACTAAAACACCTTCTATTGCACAATATTTTGAGAATAAAACCAGGAATACAAAACAAAAAAAAAGAACAGAAGCATATCTAAATTTTGGTAGCAGCTTGTTACTCTCTGCAAGATGAGGTTTTGTCACAACATTTGTGGTGTTGCCACAAAAACAGACCATTTTACCAAACAAATTAAAACTGGCATTCACATTTTCCATAGTGTTTCTGCCTTGCAGGGAAAATGCAGCATCATGCCAGGTTAGGAGAGGTGCTAAAAGTGTGGCTGTCAGTCAAACAAAAACATATAAACTTGACGAGTGGCAAAAGGTGCTGGGTGAAAGAAAGAAGGGCTGTGCTGTTAAAATAAAGACCCGAGCATTGAGGATTGTTGATCATATCTAATTACTCTCTTACAATTGATAATAATAATGTTTAGATCGATCCACCTACCTTTACCGATAAGGAAAAAGCTTTTTAAGGGATAGTTTTAAACTATTTCTGGTTTGTTAAACTACTCAATATATTGTAGATACCTTGGTTGCTGACAAAAACTAGCCTTTTGGGCTACAATTTCAGCCAAGATCAGTTTTTATTCAATGTTCACCAGGATTGGTGAATGTTTGATTATGTAAAGCCTATTCAACTGACAAAGAAGAAAAATCATTTCAGGAATAATTTTTCGTGATAGTGGAACTTGGAAGCAGCTGCGTCGCAGTCGACGTCGATGACCTAAACTGACAAACATCATCCGAAGAATCATTCTTTTAAATCTGCTCGCCGTCTTCATAGTCTGTGCTGCCTGTGCTGCCTGTGCTCGTGCTAGCCTCACCTGCGCTTCTATTGAAATCTAAAATGTAAATGTCTTTCATTCAACACAGAAAAGCTCGCCGCGAGGTGAGCGCGGGGCAACAACATCTCGCCAAATCATTTCCCCGATGCATTTACATGCAAATTCAGCCCTCCACAGCCACAATGGAGCCGGGCAAATCATTGTCTCATCACACTGAGATGGATTTCATCCCCCGGCATGAATCGGGCTGAGCGCAATTCATATGCCGGCCGCTCCAAGCCAGACTCCGCTTCCTCCATCACGGTGGGGTGCGGGTGGGAACGGTAGGGGGAAGGCAAACAGCCCCGGACCCTTTAGCATTTGTGCAAATGTCAGCGAAAAGGACAGATCTCAGGAAATAGGTACAAAAAAGCTCAAAGAAAAAAAAAACGTATAATAGAAGCAATGGTGGTGCCGCTCACTGAGTTCTAAAGAACGATAACAAAGAAAAGTCATGAATTTATTTCTAGACGACAATTTTACCTTAATGCCTTAGCAATACTAAAAATGTTAGTATCAATCCGATCCAAGAAAATATATGGTAGTACGGATTGATACCGATCCAAAACTGAGACTTTTTGTTTGGAATTTTCATGATCATTGAATAAATCAACCCTCACTCTTGAGTTATTTTATATTCACAATACTGTAAACAAAACACAACGTTCTTGGGCATTTACAATGTTTCATTTTTTTAAATAAATAACTACAATTCAAATTTTAACAATATAAAAAAAAACATATTTGTGAACATTTTCATTTGTTTCAGAAAAAACAAGCTGAGAATAAAATAAAAAGTCACAATGTAATGGAAATGGAGACATTTTAACTAATGCCTTCCATTGTATATTTAAAAAAGAAAAGTCAGAAAGTGCAATTAGTGTAAACGGTATAAAAGATAAAACACTTCTACTACAACTGATACAAAGACAAGATCAAGAGAAGTAAACAAAAAGATCACCAATGTAATGAACAAGCCCTTATTGTACTGTTCCCATAATGTAAATAGATTTACAGGTTTTTGTTCAGCAACAGTTACATTTATTTACATCCTGGTTGCAGCTGGTTTCTCTCTGTACGTGAACTAATTTTCATATTTTTATTTAAATTTGCCACTCAAGTACACTACTTTACCACACAAATGACACATGACATTGTATAATGTAGTATGTTGTTGAACAAAACAAGTCTACAGCAAGCCGAACTTTCCCTTTGCCTCTGACATACCTAGCTTATGATAAGGGTATAAGCGAAGATTTGCCCCTCTTTTGACTGAGAGGCAAGATGAAGCAGCAGGCCAGGTAGAGAGAGGTACTTAAAGGCACATAAACAGGCATACACTTTGAGATTGGCCGAGAGCGCTGGGTGAGTGAGAGGACTGGGCTATTTACATATAGAAGCGACACTTTGAAGAATTTGGTAGATGGGTGAAGAACCAATTCCAGGACAATAGCATCTATCTGATCCAAGTACTCCCTTAGTATTAATAAGGGTTGGGTAGGCTTACTTTAACTTGATGAATAAAATGATGACTCACAACACGTGCTAAGCTTTCTCTCCTGGCTTTGATCTCTTTGATCTCCGGCAAAACTAACATAAAATGCGACAGAAACAAAATGAAAATCAATCCAAACAGCTTGCCAACATCATTTTTGCCGTTCCATGTATTCCGTTACTCCCCAAGCCTGCACAACATTTTGTAATTGTATTCATATTTAGTTTATTTTGTCTTTTATTAGCATATTTGGTATTGGAGTAATCCAAAAGTAATTGAAAGTAATCAAGTTAAAGTAACCCTACCCAACCCTGGTATTAATGATATCAGTAGTTGGGTTGATCAAAAACACCACAACGAAACCCTACCTCAATGTGTTTGTGGTAGATCTCAGGATCAATATCACCTTAATTCAGGGGTCGGTAACCTTTTTGACTCAAAGAGCCATAAAAGCAAAAAATATTAATTTTATTTTGGGAAAGAGCCACACCATATATTATGAGACAAATTTACTAAATTGCTAAACCCGCGCCCCAGACAAAAGCTTAGTCTTCAGCACATTTATTTTTGATGATTTGATAAAAATTATGAAAAGAGAATAATGCCAGAGCCCCTGTCCAAATTCAACAAACAGACCACTTTAAACTTGTCTCTTTCTTGCAATTACTCAAGATCAGTTAAACTCCTTTTGACCCTTTTTTTCATACATATTGGTTTCAAAACCAGATGCAAGCATTTATTTTGTAAAAACGTCACAACATTCTGAGAATAGGGAGCCTTATGTGCTTACCTTTGGCGAGAGATGGGAGGGAATGCTTGTACTTTTTGCATAGCTCCACCCATCCCTCCCACTCACCCAATCAAATGACTAAGTTCTCTTCCGGTGTTTTGGCGTATTTACAGTTCTGTGGATTCATCGTAAAGTATCTGAACACTGAACACAGATTATATAGTGAACTTTTAAATAAAGGATTCTTTAGCGTTGTACAGCCAAAACGAGTTTTTTTCCCCTTTTTTTGTGTGACACCTTGACTGTAAATTGTAGTGAAAAACGTGCCCTATATATACTGCGAAGTGTTTCCTTTGCAATTAGCTTTGGTTTGGCTTTACGTGTACCTGAATAGGATAGACATTCCCGGTTTTGAACAAGATGGAGAAATTTTGCATGCAATCAAATTGGTCTCTGAGCCACAGATACTCATAGAAAGAGCCATATATGGCTCGCGAGCCATAGGTTCCCGACCCCTGCCTTAATTGAATATATTTTAAGGCAGAATAATTTAGTTTGATTTCAAGCGCAAAACAAAAAAAGGGAATCTTCCGTTGTCCACCTGTGTTTTTATGTTTCTCTCCTTTTCTTCTGTCCATGCTCCAATCATCTTGCTCAGCCTCTTGTTTCGTGTCCAGTTGTCTTTTATTGTTTGGTGAGTGTTTCTTGAGTTCCCAATGTCAAATGTCATCTTTGTGAAGTTGGTGTTATCGTCCCTGTGGCGTTCCCGTTTGTATTTGCGCTTGCCAAATTTGGTTCAACCAATTTTTTCGTTACTGGTCTTAATGATTTAATACTTTTTACTCCGTCTTATAGTAGATTGTATTTTTTACCTCTTTTCCCTTTTTCCCCACGCCTGTGTTCTCATATCATGTCTGCTTGACAAAAAGGGTTTTGAAGTGCCTTACCTAGTACGAAATCTGTGATTTTGAACAGACAATGTGTAGTATTTGACCACAAGATGGCGCTGTAGGAACAATACAAACTACGGAGATTCAAAGTGATCAAACTGCAGCATTTTTATTCTCATTTTTTGGCAAAGGCTTTTTTTTGTATTTGAGGGTAGTGTAGCAGCAAGACTGTGGGAAATAATGTCAGCTCCGTTTTGCCTCATGTTTTGTAAAATGGATACAAATTTCTCATCCTACATGTATTAGAAAATGTCCCTTTTAAACAGATGGAGGTTGAGGGTAACATTTTTTTTCCAGCTAAGATAAGATCTTATTATGTTATGCTTTGTCGTTAGTGTGTAGCTGTAATTTGTTCACTATTATTCAATTATTAAATGTAGGGTTGAAATATTTTAAAATTGGTGGTGATTACAATTGCCTAGAAAGTCAAGACTACCCATCACCTGTGAGCTATTTTTAAAAATGTTTGGGCTACTCGGGTGTTTGCAGGTACCACGTTGAAGACCACTTTTTTTAAACCAACATAAACAGACTTGTTACATTTATATTGGTAAAGATGTCTAAATGATTTTTCCTTTTTTTGTGAAATCAAACTTAATAGTACTTTGTACCTACATCCTAAATTATCCAAACTCTAAACGATTGCAATTCATTTAAGGAAAATGAAAAAACTACAAAATAAATGAGATTTAAAAAAAGATTTTTTCATGAATGTATCAGAAAATGACAATCAATGATTAGATCATTTATTTTTAAGAATAGATGTGTCAAAGGAAAATCAATTTATTGTCAATCAAGTGTCATGGTCTAGTACCAGAAGGCCAAAAGCAAATTAAACTTTACGGAGGCTGCAGCAGGGAATAGCTCAAGGGCTTTACACCTCGCCGCCAAGACAAGAAACCAAGCGTGTTCGAGGGGCTTTCTCCTCGCCGGCAAGACAGCAAAGCAGGTGCGGCCGAGGGGCTTTAGCATTGCCGCCAGAACAGGAAACCAGGTGCAGCCGAGGGGTTCTCTTCTTGCTGCCAGGACAGGAAACCAGGGGAGAAAGGTGTGCTTTCTGCTCGACGCCAGGACAAGAAATCAGGCAGGGTGGAAGGGTGTTTCTCCTCGCTGCCGAGACAGTAAACCAGGAGCCGCTGCTGGGAAAGAGATTCTGAGGCCTCCCCTGGGTCCTTTGGTGGTCAGGTCATTTTCACTTCCACCACCACACCAGGTTTGTTCGTGTTTGTTTTTGGTTTATTTGTTACTTTGCTCAGTGCATATTCCATTTCCAGTTTTGGTCATTTAGTATGATTTGCAAATGATTTGTCAAATTTTGTTTTGATTGGACATTTTGTTGTGAAGCTATGATTTTCACGTTGTACCTCCTTACGTTATAAAATGTAATCCCCCTTTTTGAGCATATCTGCCTCAGTTCCTGTTTCCCCGACGTGGGTCTATCACCCCGCAAAAAAAAAACAACACCAAGTGGTCTTATGGGCGCCGCCATTTTATAACATTGGTAAAATGGCGGCGCCCTCTGTTGGCTACGGCTGCATCGGCTCGCTACAACGGGTCAGGTGTAACGACATTTCGTTCTGTGTACATTGTTACAAAGAATGACAATACAAAGGAAATTATTATTATCTTTCTCCAAATCCACCCCTGGTTTGTGCTATACAGCCTACCCGTGTTGAATTATATTGCGGGAGCATCAATTGTTTTCCCGGCCTCCCTTTTTTTATCATCATGATTAAAAGCAATCTACATCATCACGCCTAGAATGAGAAGTGTGAAAATATTGGCGCCGTGGCTTGAGCCAAAATAACCACACAAAAAGGGCAGCATCTGTCGATAATATGAACAATTCAGCAAAGTAGACTATGATTCTGCAACCGTTGGCTGTTCTGACCCAGCTGGTACCAGGGGACCATTTTGATTTGAGTCTGAAGGTACCGGGTCCCCTTTAAACATGACCTGACATGAATCCAAACAGGCACCCGCTGCGATGCAAAATGTCTAGCGTCTTCCGTTTCTCTCTGTGACTTTTAGTGGGGAATACATTTGCCTGCATCTACAACCGGTGAGTGTCCTTCCGTTGAGACTCCCGCTTTAATATTCATCGGCGACGTCCCAACAGGCCAGCCCTGCACCTCGAGGCCTTCAAACCAGACATGAGACAAAAGGGAGGTGGAGGGGGACAGCAGCAAAATGTGAATGTTTTAGTCAAAGTGTGGAGGAACCCAAAACACTGAAGACATATATTATCAGGCTTACGGCCAGTGTTGAGTTTGTTACTACTGAAAAACAGTAATTAGTTACATTTAGTAATCACTGAATTAAATTATCTAATAACAATGTCATCAGCCTCTGGCTTTCTCTTATTCCATGCCAGACTGCTGCCTATTGTTCATGATTCCCCATTTCCCACAAAATAAAAGGCTTGTGTGAGAAACGTCACGCATTTGGGTCCTGATCCAGTCCAGGTTCATGACACCCTCTCCACTTGCTGGCTACCACTCGCAAATGGTGACATACAACCAAATATGCACATACAAACCGACCCCATGATTTCTGTTTTTTTTTTTTTTCATAGTTGTACATATGGCTTGGATGCAGGTATGTACAGGAGGGTCAATATCATAAGGAAAAAGTTAGCATTTTCATATCCAGTTGTTCCTCCATTGAGGCTGACGTGTCGATAATTTGATGTAAAATGAAATGAAATGACCTGCATTTATATAGCGCTTTTCAAGTCAAGACTTCACAAAGCGCTTTACAGTGTGCTTCACATTTCCCAATAGCGGCCGTGCAGCCATGTAAGGCGCTAACCTGCTTATTGGGGGTATTAGGGGTTCAGTGTCTTACCCAAGGACACTTTGACATGTAACACGGAGGAGCCGGGATTCGAACTGCGATCTCTTGATCCCAAGACGAGCGCTCTACCTCCTGAGCCACTGCCGCCCCTGTGACCATATGATTGATAAATAATTATATATCAGAAATAAATCACCATTCATTATCTCCATGTGTTGATTAATGCAGTAAAGCTCCATGTAGTAACGAAAGATGTGTTTGAACATTTTATTAATAAGGTGTTACAGTACTTGTTAATGATACAAGTATATGTATTCCAGGAACGGGTTATCTTCTAAAGCACAGGTGTCAAACAGGCGGCCCGCGGGCCGGATCAGGCCCGCTAAGGGATTGAATCCGGCCCGCGAGACAACCCTCAGAGAAGCGCAAGAGAAAAACAAGCTGCAGGTTGAATTATGTCCACTTGATGTTGCCAAAGCCAGTTGCCTCGAATAAAGACACTCTACTTGTATTTCTCTCTCTCTCTCTCTCTCTCTCTCTCTCTCTCTCTCTCTCTCTACCCTTTTTCTCCCACCCTGTCTCTTTCACTCTATGTGTCTCTTTTTTTCTTTTCCTTTGTTGCTCTTTGTCTTTTTCTCTCTCTGTGTATTTTAACCTCTTTTGCTCTAACTACCTTTTTTCCATTTTCTCTTTCTCTCTTCCTACCCTTCACGCTTTCTTTCCTCTTTTCTCTCCTTCCGTCTTTCTATTTCTCTTTGGATTTCTTTTTTCCTCTCCATTTCTTTTCCCCCTCTCTCACAACTTTTTATCTTTTGTTTCCCTCCCTCTTTCTCTTATTTCTTTATCTCTCTTTTTTTTTTTCCTTTTGAATCTACTAGTCCGGCCCCGACAGAATGTTTGTTCTATGGTGGTGGCCCCCGAGTTCAAATGAGTTTGACACCCCTGTTCTAAAGCGTTAGTCCCTAACACAGCTTACATCACAAGTTCAAGCAGTTATCAAAAGGTGAATCATTCCCTGACGACGTCGATCGTGAAGACACTCATTACCAGAAAAATTGAGAATATATAACGCGACTAAAGTTAAAATAATCTGTTATGCTCTCTGGTGACACGTTTAAGTTTAGAATTATTGGAGTGTCAAACCTTGACTGGTTAAAGGAGGTTGATTGTGTTTTGTGACCCTGATTATTTTTATTTTTAAACTTGTTCATTAAAAAAGATCTTGGCTATTCAGGTTCATTCTCTCAATTTGTGAACATTCAATTTAATAATTAATAATTTACAAAAAAAAAAAAACAGTTTCTTCTGCTCCGTCAATTGTACTGTGCAACTATCTCAAGAATAACTCGCAAATGTGTGTCTGGCATGTTTTCCTCACGGTTCAAAGTTCCTGGGTTCATTTCCAATTAACAGCCGTCCTGTGTGGGGTTTGCATGAGTGGGATTTTGCCGGCTGCTCTAGTTTCCGCTCACGTTCTAATAACATGCATGGCAGATAGATTGTTGTGTCCAGATTGTCTTTAGGAATGAGTATGAATATGATTGGTTGTCAGTCTTTGTGTGCCCTGTGGTAGGATGGCAACCAGTCCAGTGTGTCTCCTGGCTACTGCTTAAAGTCAGTCGAAATTGGCACCAGAACCCAAGTGACCCTTTTGAGGATTGGTTATTGGATATTGAATGATTTACTTACAACTCCTGATTGTCTCTCGGGCTGCAGTTATTTTTGTCTGTGATGCATCTGTTGATATTTTCTGGTGCTCGACTGGGTCTCCCCAAACTTTTTTTATATTTTTGGTTTTTGGTTTTGTTGATTGAAACATATCTAGCTAAGATAACTTTTGCTGTTTTGGACGATTTTAAAACGCTAATTCCCCACTTAAGAGCCCCAAATTATGATGTTTCTAGGGTGATGCTTCATGAGTAGTTATTAGAATTAGAATTGTCTTAATCGTCATTGCTTAAAACATAGATAACATTATTTACAATTAAATTAAACATGGTTCTCCAGGTAAACATGCCGTTAACCTCATGCGACAATGGCATTACATCAATTATTTTTCAATGCTTTGTTTTATGCAAGGGAGGTAACACGACCATATAAGGCATACATATGTTTGTATTAACCTTTAATTTTTGGATTTATTTATATTATAAATTTCATTATTTAGCTGTTGGCATGCAATAACGGCCTTAACTACTTACATACAGAGTATGCAGCAATGGGCATTCATATGTACTGTAAGGGTGTTATCGCAAATAACATCATTTTGAAATCCAGTACATGTCTAGCACTGCACGATTTGAGGCACTTGTAGCACAGTGTGTTTTTGATAGTAACCTTTGTTACCTAGGTCCCAGCTCTCTGTGGGTCATTCAATAGCTACCCCGGTGTAGTTCTGGGATTATTTTTGTTCACTGCTCTTAAACCTTTTAACCCCAAAATGTAAGATCTCCAGTGTAGCCCCAGGTCAAGGAAAATTATCAGTGGTTTTGTAAGTTTTTCGTGTTATTACAATTGCTCCCACATTTAATTTATTTATACCAAACTGATTCAAATTCCAGATATCGTTTTTCTGGATATCTTTTTATTGCATTGTCCTAAAACAGTTCTTTGGTCTTAGCCATAATGGAGTTTTGAGTGTGACTGTTTCAAGTTGAGGATGTGGTTAGATCTTGATGTGCTTTATATAACTAAAAATATCGGGGATCCATTTAAAAAGGGAATGAGTGGAGGTTCTTAAATGAGTTTTTAGTTCAGTACATATTTAAAAAATGAGAGAAGAGATCAATGGACTTACAAGTACAGGGAGAGAAGTTTTTAGTGAAGAAAGTAAAACCGGTTCTAAAGGCTTTTCAATGAGCCCTTCATTTATTTTTTCACATGCACCTGATTAATAAAGCACATTTGCCCTGGCATCAACTTAATTGACCAATAGTGATAATGATGTAATGGTCAGTAATCAATAATGTGTGTATTTTTGCTTATTGTTCAACATACATTTTTGTTAGTGCATTACATTATATAGGGGTTGGGAACCTTTATGGCCCAAAGAGCCATAAAAGCAAAAATAATAAAAATAAAATTTTGAGAGAGCCACACCATACGTTTGAAGGCGAAATTCAACAAAGCCTCCAATCTTGCTCAGACAAAATCAATAATTTAGCACAATTTATTTAACTGTGTGTCACTTGATGATTTGATCAAATATATGAAACAGTATTAATGCTAGAGCCTATATTCCATTGCAATAATACACCACTGAAACGTGTCTCCCTCCCTCCAATACTTAAGAATGTTGAGGCTAATTTTGATTGTCACTTTTGTCCTAAATACTGGTTTTAAACAGAGGTCCGGATAATGCTTTTGCAAGTCCGTCAAAATACACAGGAAACGAGAAGGATGTCGTCGGATCTACTTTCAGCACAAACTGCAGTGAGCGAGAGAACGATGGAAGTGCCATGTGCTTTCTTGATCAAATTGCTCGGGAGGTTTATTTGTGTTTTCATGTGTGTTCAGTTCATTCTGTGGGTTTTGATCACAAAGTATCTCAAAAGTGAACATATATAGTTCAATGGGCTTCAATTTAAAAGATTCCTTAGCGACCTATTGCCAAATCGGGGTAAGTTGGTGTGACACACTGACAGTAAATGATAGTTTTGAAAGTACCCTATACTGTATATAATGGGCTGAACCACAAGTGCGCTCAGTCACCTGTGGCTTCGCATGTACTGTAATCAGGATCTAACCACTCGAATTTGGAACGTCTCAGATAAATGAGCTTTACTCAATTTTTTTCGGAGCCTACAGTATGAAAAGAGCCATATGTGGCTCACCATCCACAGGTTACCGACTGCTCTAACACAGAATACTTTAATTGACAATTACAATTATTTCGATAGCTTAATAAGGGTACGATAAAGGTTACACACCCCTGCATAGGAATTGTGTTTAAAGGTTTAACAAAAGGTGTCAAGAAGTCCACAAACGTGCAACACTGCTCGTCTGGCCAATTCTCGTTCCTCTCAACGGAAAGTCAAGCACAGCATCGCGCTAAAGAAAATTGTAGGAAATATCAGTCTGAACGATGGCGAACAACGTTTTATCGTCTCAGTTTCAGTCACGGTGGCCTTCAAGTAAGCTTGCACTTATCGCTGACAAACATTAGCGAAATGCGAGACACGTCAAAATGTGGCCGGCCCTCGAGTTAATGGCAAGTCGGAACACGAGATGCAAAAGCAGATAAGGAACAAGAAGTATCTGTAATTCACTTACAAGAGTGACGGCCATGATGCCGACTGGATGCCTGGCGGCTGATATGCACCTTTACTCAATAAGGGAGCACCTGAGATGCATCGTGCGGGCCTGACACGTGCGCGCCTTTTAGCCTCAGTGTGACCACACATGGACTGATATTTTGCAAAAAAGGCACATTTTCAAAGCAACTCGGCCTTAGATGTGTTGTTGTGTTCCTAAAAGCACTCTGCAAGCTTTGCAGAGGAGACCTCTGCATTAAATCCTCCATAAAAAAACTTTTCATAGGCCTCCTTCTATTAATGTTGGGTGATATTTCGTGGTCAAAATGCACAAGGTATCATCAATTACACTCAACATGTGACCTACATTTAACAGGCAAAAGGTGCCTTTCACCCCAAAATAGTCTGAAAGCAGTCTTATTAGCTCAGCTGAAAGGCATCAAGTTGTAGTCTGTGTCCACAAGTGTGTGCTTCTGACCAAAGAAGCAGATTTATTTTATGTTTTGTCTGGGATGTGGTCTTATTTTGACCTTTCTTAAACATTTGCGCTTCATCTCTCTGACCAAAACTGCCCTCAAACTTTGCAAATGGAGTTTTCTTCAGCAATTTATTTACAATTCAAAGCAGTTCCTTTGTATTTAGATTCACATTCTGTGACATTCCTGGGTCAAAACCAAAACGAATGAAAGGATAAAGAGATAAAAAGGAAAGTCTTGCTAAGTGAGACAATTTTTTTAGGCTTATGCTGTTGAATGTTAAATTATGTTAATGGTTCATTTTTCTTTATGATAAATTATACCATTCGGTGATGAATTAAATTGAAAAAAAAACAAAGCTCCGTCTAGCGTAAGTAAAGGTTCTAATTTTGTGAAAAAAATGTTTTCTTGCTTAAGAGAACATTTATATAAGGCAAATATGTCAACTTTTATATATATTTTTCCAGTTTTCCATAATTCATATTTATGTATGCCATGTAGAGTAATTTATTTTATATTCATTTAATTCAGATTCTAATTCAGTGGTTACCAATTCAGCCAGCAGTTAGTGCTCACGTTTTCCCACCAGAATTAATCTGACATAGCTTCAAATTGTGTCTAGCATGGATCATAAAGGAAGCAATACTCTAAACGTATATTAATTTTAGCTTTAAATTATTGATTTTTAATTTCATTGATATGGATAATAATTGATCAGTCCAGAGGTAAAATAGTAAGGACAGTTAGTTAATTGATGTTTGTATTTTGCTAGGAAAAATAAATAAATAAAAGAGGTGCGGAGATAGTCGCATCCCCCAGCCAAGGGATTGAGAAAAAGAGAACCATGGCTTGATTTTCCTATAGTTCTTTGCTAGATGGATGAAAGTTATCCAACTGGTTGATTATATTTTCAACAATAAAACCAATTGTTGATAATGGGCAACATTCAAATTTACACGCAGTGAACTAATTCCTGATATGAACAAGTGACACCTATGCAGATAATCTTTTGATTAAATATGAACACTTGGGGGTTTCAAATCTTCATTATACAGCTGAAGAGTTTGATCACCTCCTGTGAATGGATTGTTTTGTCAGTTGGGGGCATAGTCTTGACAGCCGTGTAACACTTTCTGTACAGGATTTTTTTTAACTTTGTCTTGGCCATTTTGGCTCTAATCCAGATCGTGTTTGTCTATGGTAGCAGACGACAACGACGTTGCTAATTTTGTCGCAGTATTTTACATAGTCTGTCTTGCTGTAAGTAGGGGCCGTGTTGTCTTTGTAAGGTTTATTATGACTTAATAAGGGTAATTGCAGTATTTGGTAAAGGTAACAATAGGCTGAGGTTGACCGTTATAAAAAAGCTGTGACTTTAAATACATATGTTGACCAAAACTTTCTTTTTGTCTTGGATATTTCTGTAGCGTAAACTCCGGATGACAGCGTACACTTGATTGAATTCCACATAATTGAATTTAAGAACAAAATTATCTTTGTACGAGCTGCACATTTTAAACTCAATTGGCACAAAAAACATTAAGACTTTGGCGTCGAGGCCCTTGACATCTTATGTTTTTGGTTTGTGTGACCATTAAACATGGTGATTACAAAAATGGTAAATATTTCCTACTACACTGAAATGAAACACAATTGGCAGCTGTGTCGCATAAAATGTGATCCCTATATTTCAAGACGACAGTGCCAGGGCAACAACTCAGTAGATAATGCCAGTTTGCAACACAGACAATTTTGTGTTGTTGTCATTGGTGTTTGCTGCAGTAATGGACAAAATTGCATTTACTTGTCATCGTTCCTCAAGGATCAAAGAAAACTCAGAACTGACACTGACGCAGATGTTATGGAATGAGAAGTGAACCCTTTTGTATCGATAACATCCTCTTCTGTTCAATTTCGGAATTTAATTGAGGGCTTGATTTGTGGGTAAAAAGGTGAAATATTGTGATTATGTTGTAAATATTGTCCTGGCAAACCTCCCTTTATGTGGTATATGAACAATGCTGGCAAAAAATCGACTAATTTATCCTCTAGAAGGGCATAAATGTTTACAGATCTTACTGCGGTGTTATTTATTAAGAGTACGGATCAATTAGTAAAAAGGTAGCGGCTTGTAGTCCATAATTTACAATAATCTCGAAATGTTTGGATGGCAAGTCAAAGTTTGGAGTTTCCCCTTAAAAATAAAATATTTTTTATTGCCTATGACTGATATGGAATATCTTTTTTGCTGGATCCACCTGGAAATATGTGGCACAAGCAAGATTTGAGTTCCAGCTAAAGATGACAGCAGAGGAGGGACGGTGGCTCGCGGAGAAGAGAATATTCTCCGAGGTGTCCCTAAGACGCCTTAAGAGCGCCACAGATTGAGTAATTACCCGCATTTGCTGGTTTTCACCGCAGCATTAATTCACCTTAATGCCAAAATATTACAGCCTTAATCTGAAGCAAATTCCTACCTGTCATGGCAGCTTGCGTGTGATTATGCAAGGCGGGCACCACGGAGAGGAAGGCTCCAATAGGGACCGCAGTTGCCTTGTTTTGATGAACTAAAAAGTCAATTGAAGGCAAGTCACCAGTAACCAGGCATTTTTTTAACATTTTGACAATTCCAGGCCTTTTTTCCCCCCACAAGCTAAATCAGGGGTGTCAAACTCAATTTACTGGAGCTGAAGTCTGGGTGAGGTTGGGCCAAATCAGGTTTTCCACAGGAAAAGCTCTGATAAATATTCCACAAATATTTAATATAATTTTGAACATTTTCTAAACATAATAAGATGTAGGAATAGAACATAAGTATTACTATTAAAATCAAGCGATCAGTAATTAATTAATCCAAAATTAGCGCAGGCTGCACTTAAAGTTTTGTATTCGATAGGCCTCAAATGATTAATCCTCTGAGCCACAATTGGCCGCCGGGCAGCGCGTTTGTGACTGCAGGGCTAAATGAACATTTATACACTGGAGAAAAAGTTGAGCTAATTTGTCTTAAACATGGTCAATAATTTTGAAAAAAATATAAATAAATCACAGATTATAGTTTTGGCCATTTGTTTGATGCTTTGCGAATTAGAGATGTGTTGTTCCCTAACGTAACGGCTCAATGTGCCGACTCTTTGAGGTGATCAATGGAAGCCCTTGATTTTCTTTTACCTTCTTTTATATGTAACAACTGACAAAATTATTTTTGTATGCCATAGGGCATAGGTTATTTGTTTTTTTCTCATATGTAAATAGTTTTAATTATGATTTTTCAGGGATCGAGTCTTGATTGACAAAATACATTTTTAAACATATGTATTCATTTTGTAAATAATGCTACATTATCATTGGTAGTATACTAATCAAAGCAACAAGAAAAAAAATCCGAAGAGCCGTTCAGCAGCCAAAAAAGAGCCGATTCTCTTCAGTAAACCGCGTTAAAAGAGTCGGTGTTTTGAAATTTCTTCCTCCCAATCAATACATTCTATCAATACCCAATGCGCACAACACTGATAAGCAAGCTCTCCAGTAACGCCACAGACACAAACAAGGAAGGCGACCAATCCCAGAGCTTCTGTCTTCTCGACCGCCACTTAAAGGCCTCTTGTGGATTGCTCCCAGATCGTCCTCATGCTTCAATCACGTTGCCACTTCATCAAGAAGCGTCAATCAGCAGCCTGCGAGGAAGCGGGCCAGCGATCGGTAATTACGCGGGTGTTGATTTCCCCACAGGCAGTCAAGCGGGCACACCATCGGCACTTTCAGTGGGTGTCTTTGAATCGGGCCTGGCCTCTTGGAGCTCGTCATCAGCGCCAACCGATGCTCTTGATTGACAATCATATGTGGGCCAAAAGGTAAAGAACACCTTGAATGTTCAGCTTTAGAGTATTTTTGACTTTGTAACTAGAGGCAGGCTTTATGAGTAGAGGCAAAATGTTCCCATTCATGTACTTAAGAACCTGAAACTTTTGTATGTAGAGGAATTTGTAAGGACACGTACCACAGTATTTAATACTGTGTTGTTACCGAAAACCTGCTCTGCGTATTATCATGAGTGTCCCGCGCCGCCGAAGTGATGCATCTCTCTCTCTCTTTCTCTCTCTCTCTTGCTTTCTCAGTTGGTCTTTCATCGCCCCCCTTTTCTTCCCCCAAAATTAAAAACATAACATCAACTAATCTAAAATAGTACTGGATTTCAACAGTTATTCTCTCTTGCTCTCTCATTTTGCCAGTCTGCTGGGCTTTGATCACACACCCCCAAAAAAATTGAAAATAAAATTAATAACTTGTTAAAAAGAGTACTAGGTTTGATTTTCAATTTGTTCCATTGCTCACTCTCTCACCTTCTCATTTGGTAGGTCGGCAAGTTTGCGCTAATGAAATCCACCCAAAAAACAACAAAAAAGTTGTGGATTTTTTATGTTTAATGGGTTTTCCTGGTCCCCATTAACTGTGGGATCTCTGGATTAGTTCCAATACTGTTCAATTCTGATGTATGAATCGTAATTCATTTGTGGGTAAAAAAGATGAAATATTGTGAGGTTATGGTCAATATCCAATAAAATATAGTCAAACATTTTGCACCTGTTTTGCTCCTTCCTTTGCCAGTGATTCATTTCAACTCGAATTTTGCATAACATGATTCTCTTCTGTTATTCCCCATAATGATTATAACAAGTACAAGTGACTGATTTATAATAACTGAAGTTCTGATTAGTCATACAATTTAGTTGGAACCACCCATTCATTTGTTGGGCAAAATATTTGTACGACCATGAAAGAAAAAAAAGGGAAGAAAATAATAAGCTGCACCATAGTTAAAGCCGCAGTGTTTAAGATGTTGCCAAAGAAAAGCAGCTTTTAGGCCAGATTTAACGAAAACAATAAAACAATGTGTCAGTACATCAGATGTGCATGTTCTTTAAACATGATCTTGAATAGGGTTTTGAAATAACGTTATAAATGAGGCATTCGTATTCAACGGTGGCTTCAAAATGAAGGTTACAAAAAAATCTAATTCTTGCTTGGTTCCTAAAACCGTTATGTATATGTATCCGCTTCTGAAACAATAATTCTTAATTGTCTTTGACTTTCCCTAAAAATGTTGACGCGCTCGCTTTGCCGAAGACTCCGCATTCGCAGTCCGTGTCAGAAAAATAATAACAAGTCCAATTACTGCGGTTTCAGTGGTGTTGTTATACTCATATTCCAGTAAAAGGGTAATAACGAGGCAATTAGATGACTAAACACGAGCGCGATGATGAACTTGATGGCGGCACATTACGGCACATTGTTTGGAAATTGCAGCAAGCACAAAATGAGCTTTAAGGCTCTTTAGGGGGGCCCCAAAAGCCTCCTCAAAAAGAAAGAGGAAAAACACAGCTCACACGAAGAGAACATCTTGGAAATGAAAAACACAAAGGCCGCCGTGTTGTAATCGAAACCGCCAAACAAATTTTCAGTGGATCGATAATTGACCAAGATATCCTCATTATTTAAAATTGTGCTGTGTGCTGAGAAGTCTTCTTACAATGTTAGAATGGGGTCACGCCCGCCTCTTACGGGTTTCTCAGTCTGAGTGTTTTGTGATTCGTGTTGGGCATGTTACTGAAAACAAAAAAAATACTTTACAGTAACTAGTCACTTAACTTAAAAAAATATTATTTTGCATAACCCCCAGATCCATGGTTCACAGATCCCTTAAATGCCAGGGTTGTTGGGGCACCACTTCCCTTGGTGTGTCTTGGGCAAGTATAGCCTGCTGGCGCCCATGCCTCTCCAGGCTGTGTTTTGGTGGTAGGGGTTTGCACCCCCACATGAGACAGTTTTTGTTGCCATGGTTATCAGTAGCAGGAGGAGCCTCCTGATCAGACTTATACAACACCTTCTGTCATGATTGCCAAAATGAAGACACCTGGGGCAATCGTTTGGCACGCAGGAGCGCGCCCTCTGATTGGCTGGCACTCTCTTCTTAAGCTGTCAGCGCCCAGAGGAGAGTGTCAGATTGTACCTGTGTCTCTGTGTGTGTGTTTGCCAGATTCCAGTACTAAAGACCTATCCTGTTTGATTCCTGCCTGCCTTCGGTTTCGACCTGTTTGTGTCCCACGTTTACGACCTGCTCTCCTGGCCGGGCCATCGACCCGCCCGCTAAGCCGTATCGATTCTGCCTACCTGTCACAGAACTGCCATTCCATCCAATTCTGCTAGCGACCGACAACCATCGGCTCCAAAAGCCAGCTCTGTCAGCTCAATCCAATAAAGATTTATTTTAAAACGAACGCAATTGGGTCCGAGTTTCCATTCTGGGTGGTGACACCTTCATCTTTTGGTTATCATTTTTGTTGTTACTGACACCCAGGAATGGTTGGGTTATTATGAAAGTAACTATCTACTTATAAATTACTGTAAATACTAACATTGAAGCCAACCCCCTAAATCGGATTAAAAATAACTACATAATAAAGAAATGATAATTGATAACAACAACAGGAAAGTGTGTACACCAACCTCTTAAAGCAGCGAAGCCTTCATATTTTTGGTTCGTGCAATCTTGTGCTCTTGGAACATAACTGTTGAGACTTTTCATATCCATTTTTTTTTAATCGTCAAACGCTTGGATATTTCCTTTACAATTATAGTGGTAATGTCCAAGATGTTTTTTTTATTTTATTTTTATATATTTTTTTGGAGCATGTAAGTAGTTAAGGCCGTTATTGCATGTTTAATTGCAAAAAAAAATTGTCAAATAAAAAAGTACAAAATGATGCACTCTCACCACAAATTATGTGTTCAAGTTTGCCCGATTGATTTTTCAGCACTAATGAAGGATCCTCCACATACAATGCCTTCTATTTGCCACTGGTTACACACAACCAACCATTTCAGTACAATGTTTGATGGTTGTATATATGGCTTTGATGTGGGTATATACAGTAGGAAGAATACTTAAATATCAGTTCTGATAAATTAAGTCAAGTCGAGTCATGTTTATTTGTATAGCCCTTAATCACAGAGTCTCAAAGCGCTGCACAGACCACAGATTATTGCAAACCAGATTCCAGCAGGAGGAGCCTCCTCTAATGAAAACCACCCTAAAAAACAACAAAAAAGTTGTGGATTTTCATGTTTAATGGGTTTTCCTGGTCCCCATTATCTGTGGGATCTCTGGATTAGATCCAAGACTGTTCAATTCTGATGTATGAATCCTAATTCATGTGTGGGTAAAAAAGCTGAAATATTGTGAGTATGGACTATTATGACATCATCACCTGATCTAAAACCTACATTAGGGCAAATAATACACAGCTACACAGATATTGTTAACATTGAATGTAGGTTATTCATATGTAATGGAATAGAAGTGTGTTTTAAGGTTAGATTTAAACATTTCCACTGAGGTTGCAGATCGAATCTCAGGGGGACGAGCATTCCACAGCACTGGAGCCCAAATGAAGAACATTCTCGAACCTGCGGATCTCTTCTTGGCTCATAGGATCACTAGTAGACCAGCATTTTCAGAGCGAAGGCTCCGGACCGGAACATAGTGGGAAATTATATCTGAAAGTTATGAGGGAGCAAGTCTATGCTTGATTTTGTATACTACCAACAGAACCTTAAAATCACATTTTAAGCTAACAGGGGGCCAATGCAGGTTTGCTAAAATCGGGGTAATGTGATCAAACTTTCTTGTTTTAGTTAAAAGCCTCGCTGCAGCATTTTGTACCAGCTGAAGGCTCTTGATTTTGGAATTTGGGAGAGTGGAGAGTAGTGCATTACAGTAATCGATACCGTAGGTAACAAACGCATAAATTATAATCTCCGCATCCGACCAAGACAGCATAGGGCAAATTTTAGCAATGTTGCGAAGCTGGAAAAAAGCTGTCCTAGTTAATCTTAACGTGTGTTTGAAAGGACAGATCGGGGTAAAATAAGACACCTACATTTTTGACTGAGTCACTCTGGGTGATATTACATTTGTCAATGTTGAGAGCTGTTTTTGAGAACAACTAACGGCATTAAATGGACCAATAACCAACATGGCATTACATTACATGATTTTATGTAAAGAAGCAATGTCACACGAAGCAAAAACATTTTCAGGCGGGTTTGTATTTATCTGTTGGCATTTTCCTGTGATTTGAAGTAAATGTTTTACACGGTTGGGTTCCATGGATTCTCCTTGATGCAACAAAGGCATTTTCATGGACATTCAAAGTATTTGGAGACGGACAGCGAGGGGACAAAATCATGAGTTACCTCAGCATTATAGTTTTCAGGTATCTTGTTTCAGACTGATAATAATGTTTTCTGTTATGCGTGTTGTTTGAAATATTCATCGTATGTTTAATCCCTAGAGTTTAAGCTTTTTGATGTTATGTGGCACGATGTATTTCAGTCACCGGTAATATTCATGTGACACATAATTGTTTATTAAAAGTTCAGCAGCCTGCCGGCAGGCCGTGAGACTGATAAGGGGTTAAATGCTTAAAAATGAAAGCACACATTCTGAATCAGTGCAACCAGTGGGAAAGCAATGAAGGGAATCTGACTCACAATTTGAAAATGTTCAATAAGTACTCATGTACAAAACATAATTAACACCACATGAACCCAGATCTATTTTTCAGGCCGGCACAAAAGACTTTGCAGTCCCAGAGGGTCCAATACTCGCACACGTGTGTGTATGTTTGTGTGTTGTGTTTTGCTGACTCAGCAGGTCACATATAGTCACCGCCTGGTCCTTCCTCTGCATTCGGCCATTGGCGCGTTGCTTTACTGCCGTCCCGTAAGAGGGATGAAACCACATTGCCCGTTAGAGAGGCAATTATTCTTAGAAGAAAATGGAGGTAGGGAACAGAAAGTGTCCCGAGTGGCAAAGGAAATGGTGGGTAATGAGGGTGCAGTGTGTTTAATTAGCGGTGGATCGGTTGGAGGGTAGAAAGAAGTAGAATGGAAACATCAAAGAGACGTCACATTTGCTTAGGAAGCAAAGAAGTAATTTTTTATCAACACCATACAAACTTAGTCTTTGAAATTGTCTTAAATGCTTGCAAAATCTCTTTGTCTATCAGTTATTTGCCTGTTCTGGATCAAAATGAGTGGCAATTGTCATTATTGAACAATTTAAAACAAAAAGAAAATAATCACAGACGAGTTTTTGTTTTGCCAAGTAACTCATTTTATATTTATCAATTTTGGTAACAAAGGTAACACATACATCTCTATGAAAAGCAAAAACAAACATTGTATTTTACATATTTTTCTAAAAGTATTTCAAACAATTTCCAAAAGTGGCCATTTAAAAGCGACCAGTTTACAGCCCTAAAACCCTTGCAACCGTGAATTGAATCACTGTTCTTATTTTCAATCAACTTATTTTGCCTGTAAGGCAGACATGCAAAGCAAAGAGCCATGTTTTCTCATCTCATCTCATTAGCCACACCGCTTATCCTCAGTAGGGTCGCGGGGGTGCTGGAGCCCATCCCAGCAATCATCGGGCAGTGGGCAGGGGACACCCTGAACTGGTTGCCAGCCAATCGCAAGGCACACGGGGACAGACAACTCACTCGCTCAGTCACACCTAGGGACAATTTGGACCGGCCAATTAACCTGAAATGCATGTTTTTGGAATGTGGGAGGAAACCGGAGTGCCAGGAGGAAACCCACGCAAGCACGGGGAGAACATACAAACTCCGCACAGGAAGTCTGGAGCTGGATTTGAACCCACGCAGGAGGTTCCCAAGACATGAACTGTGCCACACATGCGCTAACCACTGCGCCGCCGTGCTGCCTAAGCCATGATTTGTTTTCTCAAATTAATTCAGGACTCGAAAATGCAGTTTTCCTGATATGAAAAAATAATAAAAATCTACAGCAACATAAGAGGAAAGTGTTTTATGTTTACACGAGGCAAAAAATAAAAACAGACACAAAGGGCTGTATAAAATGCAAATAAGCAGTTAAGTAAAAAGCTATGATAACAATTGAATTATGATTTTACACGTACATTTATTTATTGGCAAATTTATATGAGTGCTTGCAAAACAGGATTGGTTACCAAATATCAGTCTTTTCCAAAAAAGTAATAATGATAACAGTGTACACAACATTCTTTTTGAATTATGTTGAGGTTTTTGAGTTTTTCCTTGCCCTCGTGTTGGTTTTAGATCAGGGGATGGTGTAATAGTAGTCTGAAATAATAGTCTGTGCAATAACCTGTGCAGCCCTTTGAGACTTTTTGTGATTAAGGGCTATACAAATAAAAATGACTTGACTTGACATTTTTTTCTTTTCCTTTATCCTTAGAAATGTGTTATGTATGTAGCTTGGTTGTTCTTTCAATATATCAATTTGTAAAGGATTTTGAAAAAGCATCTTTACGGATCACAATTTTAGCATTGTTGAACACTCACAACCTGATTGAATGTTCTCAAAAGAAAAAAAATGTGGTTCAATGGCATTCAAATGCTCTTTTATTTTTACCCAAAACACATAACATGCGATTTTTCCGACATAATAGCAGACCATGGGCTTTGTTGTTGTGCTAGGCCAGGGTTGGTCAAAGTTTTAGAGCTGAGGGCCACATTGGGTTCCAAGATATCAGCTCACAAAATAGACCATTTCATCAAATTGATTTTGAAATAGTCTGCGTTCTCAAGTAAAAATAGATAAAATAACATGAGTCTCTTTTGAAGCGCTAAATTTGCATTGAATAACCCAGAATGATAGACATTTTTTTCTTGCGTGAAATATATTGAACCCATTCAGTTTTAAGCAGTTCACAATACCTAATTCTATAATACCTAATTTTGTGAATGAGAAAGTGAGATATCTTTCTCTGTCCTTGCGACTGGCTGGCAAACAGCTTAGGGTGTACCCTGCCCACTCTGAGAATAGCTGGGATGGGCTCCAGCACCCCTGCGACCCTAATGATGATAAGCGGTGCAGATAATGGATAGATGTTTATCTTATTGTATTGCTTACTATTGCTCTTTGTTGTACTTCAATTATTGCCCATGAGGTGCAATAAATACCGCAAGGTTCGATAACTCAACATGTCTGTTCTTCTCTATTAAACTGACTCGAGTTCTGCTGCTCAGATATTAGATTTTCAAATTCTTAGACAACTTCATGCAACACATTAGATTTAGGCTTATGACCATTATTACTGTTCCTATTCTTACTCATGGTATTATCGGGCTGGGTAACGAAAATAGAGTCAGACATGAAACCGATCCGTGGTAGAGAAAAAGTTGGGGACCACTGTTTTAGAGTGCTTATCCTATACAAAAAAGTTCAGTAAACTTGGTATACTGCTTTCTTTTAAATCTTTTTAAGCATTTTCCTTTCCATGGCTTTATAATGTACTTCACACATTATAAAGCCATGGAAAAATATGTAAAATGAATTATAGTGTGTTACAACTGCCAACGCAGAAGAAGGCAGAGCAATGATGTTCCGGCAGACATCTTTAAATAATCTGAAATCCTCCTCGAGTCCCCCGAGACATTCTGGGTGTCGCGTCTGCGATGAGAGCGAATGAAAAAGAAGGTTAAAGAGTGTCGTTAATGGGCCATGGCGACCGTTCACCTTCGGCGGCGGCGGTCTGTTCCGCTCTCTGCTGTGGGGGTACGGTTTTTATCCATTGAGGATTCATCCCGCGTCCCTCAACTTTTGCTTTTTTTTCTTCTTGCCGGCAAATGCAAATCCGCTCTGTCACATCTTTTTAACAAGCCCTCCGCCCTCGTCTTTCTGGCTGGCTGTTGCGTTTTTTTTTTCCACTCCTTGCGGAGGATTAGCATCGGCGCGTGACTGATGGCGAGGAGATACGCCATCGGAATACCTTACAAGAATAGTCCGCTTTTTTGTTTGAAGTGGCGAAGAAGTAACTGAGGACTACGCTTGTCGTCTTTGATGTGCTTAAGGTGGCATGAAGAAACCAATTGTCCCTCGTGTTTACCAAAAACAAAATTTTTTCGGCAGAAATTACAAATTGCTTTGTATGGGCGCATATCCAATTCTTGATGCTTATGTATTTAACTTCAAAAAAAGGATATTAAGTCACTATTAAC
Source organism: Urocampus carinirostris (assembly GCF_059441175.1). Taxonomy (NCBI): domain Eukaryota; kingdom Metazoa; phylum Chordata; class Actinopteri; order Syngnathiformes; family Syngnathidae; genus Urocampus; species Urocampus carinirostris. The sequence goes on from NC_142357.1 coordinate 16,395,410, forward strand.
TAATTATAACCGTCATCTTTGTTTTTCCCCTATTTAAAGGTAATGGTGCGGGTTATAATCAATTAATAATCATAAATAATAATAATGAATGTCATTTTGTGTGTGTATGTGTGTGTGTGTGAGGTCTTGGGAACCTCCTGTGTGGGTTCAAATCCAGCTACCGGACTTCCTGTGCGGAGTTTGTATGTTCTCCCCGTGCTTGCGAGGGTTTCCTGCGGGCACTCCGGTTTCCTCCCACATTCCAAAGACATGCAGTTCAGGTGGATTGGGCGGTCCAAATTGTCCCTAGGTGTGACTGAGCGAGCGAGTTGTCTGTCCCTTTGTGCCCTGCGATTGGCTGGGAACCAGTTCAGGGTGTCCCCTGCCCACTGCCCGTTGATTGCTGGGATGGGCTCCAGCACCCCCGCGACCCTACTGAGGATAAGCCGTGCAGCTAATGAGATGAGGTGTGTGTGTGTGTGTGTGTGTGTGTGTGTGTGTGTGTGTGTGTGTGTGTGTGTGTGTGTGTGCGTGTGTGTGTGCGTGTGTGTGCGTCTGTGTCGGTGTCATTATTGGTGTACATAAGTAAATATGTTACAATGACATGACACATGAGGTTGAAATACATGACAGAGTACATTTTTAAATTAGAGAGATAAATTAAACACATGAAAAGCAAAGCAAAACTTGGTCAGATACACCAAGTCAAAATTACCAAGGCCTGCCACCAAATTTAGTCTGGTGCCCTGAACAATACCATTGAGCATTTTGTTTTTTTACCTAAAAATAAATCCTAAGTCTGAATGTATGTTTTTGGTTGTAATAAAAATCAAATTTAGGGCACTAGAGTTAAAGTTTAATACAGTACTCCGACCACTGGACTGTGATATAGACGTCATTTGAAGAGGCATTGGGTTTCATCACATTATCGCATTCTTTTGTAACATTACTAGAGACCAATATTATTATTGATGTAAATTTCATACATTCATACAACAATGACAATATATTTGCCACTCATGTTTTGACGTGCCGGCGGGCCGAAAGACTGTTGGTAAACAAAGTTGTGACTGTGTCACAATTCATCGAAATACGTTATGGCACATATCATTGAAAAGCCTTAATCTTTGGAATTCAACGTCTGATGAACTTTTCTAATTTTACTCAACACAAAAACAATACAATTTGAATCAAAATAGTAAAATACCCAACATTTTTAAAGCCGGTATAACTCACCCAAAAGTGCTGTGATTTTCCACTCATGGAACGACTATACATGAACTTGGTCTGGTTACATTTACAATAGTCCAGTTAATCCAACTGTGTAGATAAATACGCCAAAACACACCATAATGCCAAAAACAAAATCTGCCTCAAATAATCCCTTTATTGTTTGATGATCCTCGTTGTAATCGGCTAGTTTTGCTCCATAATTCCCCATCAAAAAACAACAGACTCGCCAGATAATTTCCAATAGGGTCGTTAGCCTCTGACCTTTTGACTGACACAACTCTCGGCCAATTGTAAGCTAATGTTCACGGTCACTAGCCTGTGACAACCTATGAGGACCTGTCTTGAAAAAAAAATAATAAAAATAAAACAAATTACATCACCTAATTTGGCTTCAAAAATCTTTAGCCAATGATTCAATTGTTGATTGACATATTGGTTATCCAATTTATATTCAACATAATTGTATGCAATTGTGTGGGCTGCATTCAAATCAGAGCCAAAAATAAACGCAACCAGGGATCATTTTTTTACGCAGGATTATCACGCAAATGTGAATAATCGTGGAGTGACTTCGAGAAAAAAAAGTCAAACATTTACAACTCCTTCACAAGTCAAAACATTGACTAAAGTAAAATACATGGTTGCAGGGGTTTTAGAACTGTAAACTGGTCGTCTCCAAATGGCCACTTTTGGTATATGTTTGACACACTTTTAGAAAAATATGTTAAATACAATTTTTAGTTTTTCAGATTGTGATCAATTTTGACGTTGGACCAGGTAAGCCTTTATGTATTGTCCCAGCTGTTTTCCTGCTAAGATATCCATGTTACACTCTTTTGCAGGCATGTGATTGCATAATAAAAAATACATAAATATAAAAAAATATTCAGGTGAGAATAAAACTTTGTTTTTTGTTGTGTTCTCCAACTTTGATTACTCAATGTTAGTAGCACACACAGTGATTATTTTAGTTTGGGGCAAAACATCGAAATGTTACCTTTCAAAAGAGACTGAAACAATCCATAATTTCCGAACTGTTCAGGAACAGCATTTAATTGACTTTGGGTACTTCTTGGATTGAGATGTTCGGAAAACTTTTACAGGTACGTTAAAGGGTTGATATTTATTTTCTGACTTCTCTGTGAAGAATTCAGAAGCGTCTTTTAATGGTGGCTTTTTAGAGAAACAATCCATTTTTACATCTGGGCACTCCTGCATTCGTAACACTTTTTTTCTGTTAAAAACTGACTTCCAACCATTATAGCATATGGGGAAAGTTATGTGGCCCTCACAAAAAATAATTTGAGCTAATTGGTCCTTGATATTTCCTTAAAAAAACAATGTTGAAGGTATCCGTGTGAGAGAAGGAGGTCCATGAAATGAAGTGAACTGTGATCTGTCTGGGTGGCCTCATAGAAACCCTTATTAGTGTCAGCATCTGAGTATGTTTGATGGCCGCTATGGATCTTGTGCCAATGTGTGTAAATTAAGTGCTTATTAGGACTTCTACCAGCACCTGCCCCCCTTCTCTCAACATAGGTGAAAACCCCCTTGCCAACCTAACAAGGATATCATCAGGAGCCAGTAACCACAATGCATGTCGGCATCATCAATATCATCCCCATTCCTGTTGCAGACAATACTTTGTTAGCTTATACTGCAACCGTGGCTTTCAGAGCAGCTGCATCAGTAGCTGGAACCCGTCTATTTGATCTCCAAAAGATCCGAAAATAAGACTTCTATTGTCATGTACCAACTTGATTAAAAATAAATATATATTTGTGTTAAAAAAAGTAGTTCCTAATCCATTCTGTGCTGAATTTAGAAAGAAAAGGACCAATAATGATTAATTGGTCAAAGTCTGTAAGGAAATAGAAAACGTTTTCAGAAACAGAATTACCTTTAAAAAAGTGAAAAAGTGATTATAAGGACATGAGGGTGAAAGAAAAAAAGTGTGAAAGCAAAGAAAAACTTAAACATGCCATGCAGAAAAAATAAAAGTGACCGCAGCTTCAAGATGTTACTGACCCCAGCCTCTTTTCTCATAGACTGGATGATCTCCACTAGAGCTAAGGTCTCCCAGGCACTTTGTGGCACAACTTGGTACTGCACTAAAGATGCACATGAAAACATTTTTTTCTAACTTGCCCTTATGGAAAATGAGCATGCAGAGAACTGCACACAACAGGGGTAAAATGTATGTATTATCTTTGTCAAGTGTTTTCTGGTTAGGTTTGTGGCTTCCTTGGAGGCAACCTTGGCAGAACATTGCCCATGTCTCATTAGCCTGCAAAAGGAAAGTTGAGCAACTTTTGTTGGTGTTGTTTTTTTGTTCCCGTCTCACGGGTGCGGCACAGCAACCTTAACTACAAAATGCTAACGTGAGTGAGTGAAGACGACATAAATAATTGATGAGCTGCCTCCTTCTATTAACATTTCAGCAGTGTTGCACACACACAGAAGCTCTAATATTTGTATTATACCATTTTGTTATCCGTTGCCTAATCGCAGTTGGATTTTCTACGCCGGTGTTGACAAACGTGTTTGTGCTCTGCAACCACGTGAACAAACATCATTTTTTTTGTATCCAAACTAAAACTCACGTGGTTAAGGAACATCCATACACCCATTATATGCACTGCTTATCCTCAGTAGGGTTGCGGGGGTGCTAGTGCCGATCCCAGCTATCTTCGGGCAGAGGACAGGGGGCACGCTGAACTGGTTCCCAGGCAATCGCAGGACACACAGAGACAGACAACTCACTCACTCATTCACACCTAGGGACAATTTGGACCAGCCAGTTAACCTGAAATACATGTTTTTGGAATGTGAGAGGAAACAGAGTTCCTGGGGGAAACCTACGCAAGGACGGGGAGAACAAGCAAACTCTACACAGGAAGTGGTTTGATCCCATGACCACAGAAATGTGACGCACACCACTGCGCTGCTGTGCTGGCCGTTAAGGAACATTATTATTAATATTATTATTGTTATTATTATTATTATTATTATAACTATTATTATCATTATTATTATTATTATTATTATTATTGTTATTATTATTATTATTATTATAACTATTATTATTATTATTATTATTATTATTATTATCATCAGCATTATTATTATTATTATTATTATCATTATTATTATCCATATCCAAATAATATTATACAGTCAATAGATGAATCAAACTAATAATCAAGCTATTTCATATTATTATAACTATCGGCATGACTACTATATTGTGTATTTTTTGTAATCTCATCACATCTCATCTCATTAGCCGTACCGCTTATCCTCATTAGGGTCACGGGGGGCTGGAGCCCATCCCAGCCATCTCCAGGCAGTGGGCAGGGGACACCCTGAACTGGTTGCCAGCCAATCACAGGGCACACAGGGACAGACAACTCATTCGCTCATTCGCGTTTCCTTATTATTATCATTATCAACATTATCAACTATATGACTGTTCTTATTGTCATTTTTTAACATTGTTATCGTTATTAAATTGGTGTCACCATTTTATTATACAAATCTGTTACAATTTGAATCTATATTTATAAACAAAACGAGGAGGTAAAAAATGTGTTGGTGATGATGGTGTATTCGGAACAAAATTCAAGAAATGGGGATACAATCACATGGGGATAACTTTTACAGACAACTCATAGTTAGGGCAGACAAGTGGGCGCTTTGATGCTGTAAGTACTTTGCTCAAGCTCCCATGACATGTCTTTTTAATGCACGGATAAGGACACTTAGTCAGTTGTCACCATGATCACCAATGATAATTATTGCTTTTATAATAGATATTATTTTTGATACAGTATGCTGAACATGTATGCAGACAGCAATGGTGATGCTGGTGCTGATGGAGAAAAAATTGATCATGATTGTGATGATAATGATGATGATGATGAAGTGACTGTGTATCCAATGCATATAAAAAGAATAATAAGGAGTGGCACCAAATAAGCATAAAAGCTACCCACTACTCTACTCTTTTGCTACTTTCATGCACAAATTAGTTTATTTTTTATTTTTATTGTATTATTTTATTTTTGATCATCTGCTTTTTCCCATAAAGCGGGATATGAATGTATTAATTGTCTTTAATATTATCATTATTTCTCTAGTGTCTTGTAATGTGAATCTACATTATGTAACGATGTATATTCGTGTGGTGTTTGTTATATGTAAATACACCGAAGAACTAGCTGTGAGACACAATTATTAAGGAAGTCTAAGGAGTAGGGTGAAATAAACACATGCTCCGTCCTACTCCGTTCAGGAGATGTTACATCAAGCTTGTTTTTGTTTTTTGACTTGTTGTGTTGTTTTAGTTATGTTCAAGTTAAAGTCCCATTTGTTCATTAATGTATGCAACCAATATGTCATAAAAGCAAAGGATGGCCCCTTCTCACCATTAAGTTTGTTATTTAAAAACAAAATGTAAGACACATGTAATGCACTAGGACATTGACCATTTATGAAAAAAAAGTTTTTTTCCCCAGCATTTTAGGATCGAGTATCGGCTTCAAAAATCTTTAGCCAATGATTCAATTGTTGATTGACATATTGGATGTCCTTTTACATTGAAATACAAGAGGGACCAGATGACCACAGTGCGGGATATAAGTCAATTTGGTTGGTTTCTGCGAGGACTTGTACCCAAGGAAAATATCTACACTACTATATTTTTCATGTGGGGGAGCAAACCCCTACCCCAAAACAGACCTGGAGATTGATGAGCCCCACCAAGCTGCCCAAAAACGGATGCCCCTACGACCCCTGGCGGTTAAGGGATCCACGAACCACCATACACAAGATTCCCTTCATTGTTAAAAAGCTTCATAACAACTACAACAGCAACAATTGAAATTAGTTTCTATGGTATCATACTAATAGCAACAAACAAACTCGTATCGAACCATACATTGTAAGTTAACAGCATCAACATTTATGCATTACTATATTTATCAGTTTTGGGCTGTCAGGGCTTGCAAGGCCTTCTCTTCTGACCTTGCAATATCAGAATCCATCCGTTATCAACACTGCTTATGCTCAGTAGGGCCACGGGGTGCTGGAGCCCACCCCAGCTATCTTCGTGCAATGGGCAGGAGTCACCCTGAACTGGTTGCCAGCCAGTCGCAGGGCACACAAAGACAGACAACTCACTTGCTCATTCACACCTAGGGACAATTTAGATGCGACTAATTAACCTTAGAAGCATGTTTTTGGAATGTGGGAGGAAACCGGAGTGCCCGGAGGAAACCCACGCAAGCACGGGCAGAACATGGAAACTCCACACAGGAAGGTTTGATCTCACAACTTCAGAACTGTGCCGCACACATGCTAACCACTGCACCGTCGTGCTGCCCTAATATCTGAATCCATCCATCCATAATATGTGCCGCTTATCCTCAGTAGAGTTCCTGGGGTGCTGGAGCCCATCCGAGCCATCATCGGGCAGTGGGATGGGGACACCCTGAACCGGTTGCCAGTCAGTCGCAGGGCACACAGAGACAGACAACTCACTCGCCCATTCACTCCTATGGACAATTTGGACCGGCCAATTAACCAGACATGCATGCTTTTGGAATGTGCCTGGAGGAAACCCACACAAGCACGGGGAAACATGCAAACTCCACACAGGGAGGTTCGATTTCATGACCACAGAACTGTGCCGGATACGCGCCACCCACTGCGCCGCCGTGCTGTTCTGATATCTGAATCATGTAATGTAATTATATTTTCTCAATAATTGTTTTTTGAATGATTCAAAATTGTCTGTCAACTTCCCTTTATTGCTTTCCCCCCGGTTGTGCTGCTTCAACATATGTGCTTTCATATTCAAGCATTTGACCAATCACATTTAAGACCTTAGTTGTTACCAGGCTCAGAAATCTGCCCAAAGGCCTTCACAAAAAAGTCTGAAAACCATATAGCATAACATGGGTGCTGATAAAGGCATTGGTCTAATCACATTTTGAGTTGGCAAAGTGAGGGCCTTCAGGAAGGCCTTGGGAAATTAGTTAGGGGGCAGTAATACAACAAGGTCTCAAATATATTATTCTACTGGATAATAATAGCATTTTTTCTTAATCTTCAGTGAACTTGTGACTAATTTAATTATCTTTTTTTTTACTAAGCAGCTTTCATGTCAAGAAACTCAGAAAACATATTAATTGAAAATCTTGACCTCTCAGTCCAACAACACATAATCCACTTTACATTTGTTTTTTAAAACACATGACCCCTGAACAAAGATAGGACACTTTAATTTTACAGATGTACAAAAAAGATAAAATACAAAACAATTTTAACCTTTTTAAAGTTAAAGTCATCCCTGAAAAAAAAAAGCTTTACAAGAGAAAAATAAAATCTCAAAGGGAACGGGCTCTTAATTGATGGGGGCCCAGGTCCTGTCATTTACTGGCGCCGGTTTCTTCGTGAATGACACATTAGTAAAGTCCTTCATTGAAGGCCTTGATGTGAAATGCACAGCCTGCCACTGATGTTCACGGAGTGAGACACATGATTGACATTATTTGAATTCTAGCATTATGGTTTTTTTTTTAAGGCGTTGTCTCAGGTGTGCGGCCTCCATTTTGTACATGAAACGTGGTACTTTGTCCTCTGAGGGCTGAAAGTGACAATCACACAAAATGTCTGCTGCTCCCCAACAGTAATTGGCACCCACACACACATTCACACGCACGTACGTGCGCAGGACCTGCCGTGCCCTCTTGTTTCCTATTAGCTTTAATTGTCTCGCTTTCCTTTTTTCGATTCGTTCTTCCGATAGTACTTGTTGCCGTGGCGACATGTCGCTCTGGCAGTAAGCGGCGTCAGGCGACTGACAAGAGGTGACACTTGGGGGCGGGCGACTGTCATGAAGGGCGACCTGCCACAAAACAGGAAGTCATGTTTCCCTCGACATCCCGTTCCCGGCTGTCACTGCAGGAACAACTTTACTCGTCTCCTCAGCTGTCAAAGGTCGGCCCCGACCTGCGTGGAAGGGGACTTCCCACAGTCTCCTCTGCAAAAATTGTCTTCTTCATGCGCACCAATTTTCTGATGAAATTCTCTATACAGACACCCCTCGCTACTTTGTGCTTCGGTTATAGCTCGTTCACTCCTTCACAGACATTTAATTGAATTGATATGTTCTTGTCAATAATCTCATCGTATTGTGCCTTGTGTTCTGATAGACAGCAGACAGCATGGACAGATTAGGTGCTCTCTGTTGGGTGGATGTGACTGTGTGCGCAACTGTGAAAGGCTGGTGTATGCTGTCAGTCAAATATAAATGCATGTAAATGGTTTGCATTTATGTAGCGCTTTTTAAGTCAATGAAGACCTCTGAAAGTGCTTTACAATGTGCTTCACACTTTTCCCTTTTTACACAACTCACCGATAGCAACGTCAACCAAACAAGGGAACTAACTACCTGCTATCGGGGGCAATAGGGATTCAGTGTCTTGCCCAAGGACACTTCCACATACAAGGCGTAGGAGGCAGGAATCGAACCAAGACGAGCGCTTACCTCCTGAGCTAATGCAGCCCCTAAAAGTGTACGCAAGAATCATTGTGGAGATATGGCTCAATTTGAGGACACCTGATGCTAGCGCCCAGCTAGGGAGCTGCTCTTCGAATTGCTGTGATACACTGAAAAGAGTAACCGTTTAATTGTGTTTGACTTTTGTATAATGCCAATTAAACCATTGATTCAACTGCAATTATTTGTCGTGGGCTGTTAATTATACACCTATAATTGCTATTTATTTACAGTACATAATTACATCATATCAAGGTAGGGGCTTTTATAAAGGTTTGACACTGCTTTGTGGATTTTCAATTTTTGCTGGTGTTTCTGGTCCCCATTAACCGCAAAAAACGAAGGATCTCTGTTGTAACTCAACAAGATCAGTCTGGGGGAGTAATGGAACACTAGTAACGGGGTAACATAATTAACATACAAAAAGATTAATTGTATTTTATAGCAGAGGAACAAAGACGTAATCAAATTACTGGTATATTTACTTAAAACGAGTATTACAGGATTACCATTTTATGTAAAACTATATTTACAGTGCCATGCGAAAGGTATTGACACCCCTCAAACTTCAAACTTAAAGCTGAAAAAAATAAAATATGATCTAACAATCAACAACATCTGAGACAATTAGACCGCTTATCCTCAATAGGGTCGCGGGGGTGCTGGAGCCCATCCCAGCAATCATCGGGCAGTGGGCAGGGCACAACCTGAACTGGTTGCCAGCCAATCGCAGGGCACACGGGGACAGACAACTCACTCGCTCATTCACACCTAGGGAGAATTTGGACCGGCCAATTGACCTGACATGCATGTTTTTGGAATTTGGGAGTTAAACCGGAGTGCCTGGAGGAAACCCACGCAAGCACGGGGAGAACATACAAACTCCACACAGGAAGTCTGGAGCTGGATTTGAACCCACGCAGGAGGTTCCCATGACTTGAACTATATATAACTATATATACAGTATATATATATATATATATATATATATCTTTGTTGAATATGAGTGTCATCATCTCTGTGTCTGGCAGCTTTGCACGCTGAGCATAAGAGGGGAGGTGTGGGGGTTGAGGGGTTAGTTCGGACTTCAATACGGAGGAACAAAAAGAAAGTGGTGTAGGTTAAAGAAAAGATAAGTGAGTCAAAGTAGGAGAAGGAATAAATTATTTTATTCTTAATATATTGATGACTCTAAAACAAAGTGCATTGACTAACAGTGGAATGAGAGGCCAAATGAGTCCCTCCTAGCTGAGACACTTCTAAATGCCTATCTTCATCGTAGACTTGTTTTTTTCTTTTTTATAAGTACATATTTTAATTTGTATTTGTGTGCTTGTTTTTCAGGGGTTGTACGTCTTCATTGGTTAAACTTGAGTTTGAATTGTTTCAAATATAGTTTATAGTTTATTTAAAGGACTACAGAGTTAACATCTTTAACCCGAAAAATGTTATCTTTAAGACATAATTGTTGGTTATCGTATTGCTAGTAGTACCCAAAACCTTGCGATATACTTGGCAAAATAAAAAAAGAAGAAACATGGTACAGTCTGGTCATTTTAAGTCTCTGTAATTGTTATTATCCCTTGTGCTTATTCACACTTGTTTTAGGCTGCACATACTAATACAGCAACATCTAGTGGTCAGATAATACATACAAATAAAAATGTGCCATTTTTTTCATGAGTCTTCCGTAAAAAAAATACAGCAGGTATGCACAGATTTCACATGCTATCATCCAAATTATTTCAACATTGCTTCAGTCAAATATTTGTTCATTCCCGCTTCTTTTTCTTTAGCGCTATATAAATGCAGACCATTTACCATTTACCATTTTTCTCTTTTCTCACCAACCTGCGAGTTATCACTCCATGTTTCTGCCCGTAATATGCCGAACATCAAGCGCAAGAAAGATCTGTCGTTGACGATATCACGGCCAGCTCGTTCTCGCCTTTGAACGCATCACGGCCAGCATAAATGCTAATTTGGATAATTACCAAACATAGATGTTATCCCGGGTGTGATGTGAGTCACAAATGGACCCATATGTGGCTGCCATTTTGCCACCGATAATTGCCTTTTACAGAGAAAAGGCTGGCTCCAGGCAGGAGGAGGGCAAGGGAGGACAGGAACGAATATGGTGGCCATGGGGGCAGGAGATGGCTGATGAGGGGGGAGGAGGGAGTTCAGTGTAGTCTTTGAAGCTTTTTGCCGGTAAAGCCTACTCCATGAAATCCATTAGCTTGGCGTTAGAGCCAGAGTGCCCACTAAAATCACTGCACGTGGACGAAGGGCGTAATTACGCGAAGACCTTTAAATAACTGTAGCCTATAGGTGCCATTTGAGATTGTGCAGGACACATCCACAGTTGTTTGTTGCTTAGAAAGGGCGGGGAAATGTAGCCCACCAAGCATTAGTGACTAGTATTGGACGCGTTACTGAAAAACAGTGTTTAGTTACAGTTACTGGTTACTTCATTCAAAAAGTAATTAGTTAGCATCCCAGATTACTAACACACAAAATTAGCATGCTTTTCTTAAAGTAACTAGTTTACAAACCATCAAACCATAGAACTGCTTTAAAAATGCCACATAATAAAATAAATCGATACAAACGTGTACACCAACCCATGATAGCGGTGAACCCCTCATATTTATTGTTCAATATCGAGAGCTTGGGAATCAATTCTCGGATGAAACACTCCATATCCATTTTGTCGCATTTCATTCTCCATTGATAGGTACTGTGCAAGACATTTTTTTTTCTTGTTGACTCACAATGTTATACTTAACATATTACAGTACTTGCTACAAATTAAGGTGGGCTTATTGTGTTCCAGTAACTTGGTAACACTTTAGTCACATCACTGTTTTTGGGTCACATTCCTGACAAAATGTCAACCAATATATGACGGATAAAAATGGCCTTGAATATATCGTATGAAAAGTACACAATTTTTCAAATGTATAATTTGCTTCATTTTGCCCTCAAAACGTTTTATAATCTGCATCTGCAATGATCTGCATTTTTTTTATTTTTTTTTATAGCGCTTTTCAAGTCAATGACTTCCCAAAGCGCTTTACAGTGTGTTCCACATTTCCCAATAGCGGCCTTGCAGCCATGTAAGGCGCTAACCTGCTTATTGGGGGTATTAGAGGTTTAGTGTCTTACCCAAGGACACTTCGACATGTAACACGGACGAGTCGGGATTCGAACTGGGATCCCTTGATCCCAAGACGAGCGCTCTACCTCCTGAGCTACTGCCGCCCCAATAATGGAGGGACTAATGTTATTTACCTATTTACTCATGTATGTGATTGATTTTATGTTTTTTTTTTTTTTTTTTTTTTGTCATACGCTATAGTGAAACGATCCAGGAGGAACAACGGTCATTAATCCATCCATCATCCATTGTCTGCACCACTTATCCTCACTAGGGTTGCAAGATGGAAACATATTTGTCTGAAAATGAAGTAAAAATAACTTTAAGGAAATTTACACTGTTTCACCAGTCTTTAAGGGATGCATGGGGATACGGTTAAAGAAGTGACATTGTACCGTCTTCATGAAAAATTCTGTCTACCAAACTAGTTGAATAAACAAGTCAATCAACCAGCAGAGGTAAATAGTATACATCTACTAACACATCTGTTTCAATTGGACTGTTAATCTTCAGACTAAAATTATAATAGGATTCCACTGTGTGTTCACAAGACTTCATGTTACCCGAGTATCATGAACATCACCTTCCAATACTTCATCCTAATGTGTCCAAAACCACATAACAACCTTCTGAAGCAAGTCTCTCATATCAAGCGCTGGCGCGTCACGTAGCTTGAATGAAAAAGAACTCTGTCAAATTCAACAAATGTGCGTGCACTTGAAGCAATCTCCAAGCACAGCGGCTGCAGCTGTGCCACACTCATCAATGCCGCCATCCAACACAAGCAACACTAATAACTGAGCAAAGTGACAAAAGAATATAAAAAGGGAATAATGTTCATTCTAGTCAGGGAAAAATAACATTATTGCATACTTCCTCTCTCATCTTCTTGAGAAACGTTCGATTGCTCTTTGGAGTAGATAAACATGTGTCACGACCATAAGTGGCGTTTCCTTTATGTATAGCCTTGAGACAGCTGCTGTATTATCTAGTTTAAACTTTGGTTGACTACTACTTCAAAAAGTATGGTTCAGTTTGTTTTGCTAGCCAATCAATAGGGACAAAAGGTACTGGAAACCACATTTTGATTGGTTGTTGCAATCAACAACTCCAACAACTTCACTCTTGGTACGGTTCTTCGGTATCAGGCCCAAAAACATACTTCATCCGAAATAAGGTGGCGTGTTCAGTTTTTCAGTTATCCAGAACAGTGATGTCCCTGAACTGGGCCAGGGGACAGAAAAAATAATACATAATCAGTGATGGTGAGGTTTTTGGCGGATGTCTAATCTTCGATGCAACAACTCACATAATACATTCTGCTAAATGCAAACTGCAAAAGATCCAACCACTGCCAAGGAATGGATCTGCAACCCATTTGTCAACAAACCCAGTGAAACCAGCATGTTAATGTGTGAAGAAGATCAACTGCTGGATATCACACAGGAGGTTGGTATTGGCTAAATGTCTGTTTGATACATCAAAAATGCAATTTTTGAATTATACTTGTGGCAGAGTACTCTGGGATCGCAACAACTGTGCTGAAAACACAGTTTCCTTTTCGGACATCATATCTGTGTGAAGCAGGGTTTTCTGTTGTGATGACAACGAAGACAAAATTAAGGAATAGACTGGACCTAAATAGCACATTTCGGGTTGCATTGTTTTTGATGATAAGACCGTCTCATTGCAGCAAAACAAACTCAGAGCTCACAAAGATTTAGTGCTGCTGTGAGTCGCCAGCCTTTATGAGTACTTTGTTCTTTTGTTGTGTTTTATTTTCATCAAAAGGTATGTTTTAATGTTACCATGGAGACCAGAGTGTGTTGCATTGGTTGGGGTTCATGTCCATTGTAGGTGCGATGTCAGAGGGACTTAGCTAATAACTTTGCGCATGATTACACAGTGGATTTACGGTAAGTATTAGAAATACCGTTATTATCATTATAGAGAAAATATGAGTTTTTTTTTATTTGATTTGTATCTGTTAAACTAGGCTGTGAAGATATTGTCAGACATAAAACCTGTCCACAGTACAGAAAAGGCTGGGTACCACTTATCAAGAACAGTGATTCTTAACTGGTCCACCCAAATGATAAGCCTCAACCCGAGTCAAGAAAAAAATGAATTTCTCAAATAAAAGTATTGTGCAGTTTAAAGTAGACCTAGCATAGTGCATTTACCCAGGTTTTGTTTTTTTGTTTTTTACCAAAAGGCAGCACGGTGGATGAGTGGTTAGCGCGTCCGCAGCACAGTTCTGAGGTCATGGGATCAACCCTTCCTGTTTGGAGATTTCATGTTCTCCCCATGCTTGCGTGGGTTTTCTCCAGATACTCCCATATTCCAAGCAAAACCAAAACAGCCTAAGGTATACCCTTGTATAAAGTCTACATTGCATACAAATGACCTGCTGAATCTGCTTTATGATTGCCATGTATTAAAAAAACGTGTACCCCAAATATTGATAAAAAGTATAACAAAAAACAATAAACATTTAATCATTTAGATTATAAACATAGATATACTGGTTAATAAAAGCTTGAAATATATACACAATTATTTTAAATTATTTACTGTACCTTCAAGTAGTGATTTAATGGCTGACACTCGTACACCATTTTCATATCTGTAATTGTTTCCTTTTTTGACTTGATCGTTGTTGTGACTTTGACTATTGACTTACCTGTATCACTAACTATTTTGGGACTTATTGGAATAGTAAGAAAAAGGAAATAAAAAGAAACAAAATCACCAATGGAATGGCGTCAATTAAGTGAGCAGGAAGAAGAGATCGAGCTGGGCATTATCGCCATCTATTGTTAAGGAGTGTAATTGACTCAATGTGTTTTCTTCTTAGCTTCTGACTTCACCATAGGAAGGTTGTGAAGTTTTTTTTTCAAAGAGGAAAAAGTCAGTGTTCAGGTCCTACAAAAGAGTGCAGTTGACAAAGGAGTTGATAACCTGCTGATCCTCAGCCACTCCCCAACAAGGTCACTTAATCCTCCAGGTGAGAGTCTGCACGGAAATCCGACATGTGAAGGATTAACGTATCAGCAGCTCAAGCAGACGAGGACAAAGTAGAACGGTGGCAATGGCCGTCTGCCACGCGGGCTGAGGGATTTGCTGTAACGGATGTTAGGCGATCCAACACGCTTTAATTGTTAGAGACGGGATCTTATTGTTCAACGCTAGCGCAACGATGTGTTGTGTAAAAGGCCACTGGAAGCTGAACTTGTGTCACCGACAAGCACTCGCTGCAACACTTCAATTTTGGAAATATTTTATAGATACTTAACAGGGCAGGACAGATGGAATTGATACAGGATACTGGAGCAAGATACCGGACAGAACGAGACCGAAACCGCGCGCCGAGAAACGAGAATGGCGCGCCGTGCTAGGGTCGTCGGCCGAGGGGGTTTCCCACAAAAAGTGAAAATCTGCAAAGTAGCGACGCCCTTTCAAAAAAAAAAAAATTTTTTTTTTTTTAACCATTACAGACAGCGAAGCTCTAAAGCCGCGAACGTCGAACCGCGAAGTAGCGAGGTCCCACTGTACACCTTCCTTTTCCTGATCCAAAACCTACGAACAAACCCAAACCTCAGGAAAATGAAGAAACCTTAAGAACGAACCGCAGATGAGGTAATCCCCCTTCCAGGAGGATGAGGCGGCAATGGATGTTGCAATACAAAGACATCATCAACGTGAAACATAGGTCATTCATAAGCGATAGAATAAAGGTGTCTTTTAAGCCTAGATTTAATTAGTTCCACTGAGGTTGCAGATTGAATCTCAGAGGGCAGAACATTCCACAGCAGCAGGGCCCGGATAGTGTATATTCAAACCTGCGGATCTCTTCTTGGCTCTTGGGAACACTAACACACCCTGAAAAAAGAGGGGCATGTAATATCACCCACAGTGACTCAATCAGAAATTTAGGTGTCATATTTGACCCTGATCTGTCCTATCAAACACCCGTTAAGAATATTACTAGAACGGCTTTTTTCCATCTTTGCAACATTGGTAAAATTTGCCCAATGCTGTCTCAGTCGGATACAGAGATTATAATTCATGCGTTTGTTACCTCCCATCTCGATTAAATATTATTTTAAACATGTTCAATGAAAAAAAAATGGGCCTCAGCTCAAAAAAGGATGAGAAACACTGCTAATAAACTGTAGTCCCTCGTAGTTGAAAAAGTCACCCTTTCCTCTCATGCACATACCTGTCAAGTTCAACCAATAGCTTTCTGTATTATTAGTTCTGATTTCCCTTTTTAAGCATTAGTAAACCGTACAAACACAACGCGGCACCTGTTTACTCACAGCAATACAGACTTTGAAGAATACCACAACAGTAGTAGCGATTTCTGATGAAGTTGTCGTCTGCTACCAGCGAATGCGACTATCCAGATTAGAGCAAAAATAAACAATATTAGATAGGTCTGACTGAAAAAAACCCAAAAACAAAGACCGTACACGGAAAAAAAAATAAAAATAAAATACTGGGGGATTTTATGAGTTGACGGTATGCAGGAAAGTCTTTATTCCTGGAATTGGGTATTCGGGTATTGGCCTCACCGGAGTCACTCCGTAATAATTTTCTCTTCTCTCTGTTGGGCACGCTTAACGTTACTCATGACTTTTGCATGGAAAATACAGACGGCATGATTGCTGTAGGTAATCCAGAGTTCGGTCATTGCATTAGTGCCCCCAGTCAGTACGTAAGTGCACCCGTGAGGCATTGGAGAGCGTTGGGTGGGAGTCGGACCTTTGTTGGAAGCGGAGACGAGTTGCGGCGGAGCGCATTCTGCAACCTTTGAACCTTGCCGGGACACACATAACACCGCCAACGCTGCTTTAACACACACACATACCGGCCCGAACAAATGAGTCAGCCAGCAGGGATGAAACACAAGCTCCATTTAACCTGGGCTACTTTAATACTGGACTACAAGCCACTACTTGTTTTCCGATATTTTAAACACCGGGGCTTTAAATATGACGCGGCCAGTTTTTATTTTTATTTTTTTTGCAAGGTGGATGGTCGCTTTGGTGTCTGTGGCGACTAAGGACAGGCGCCAGGTCCTTCCCGTTAATCTCCCAAGCAACAGTACCCTTGGCTGGGGCCTAGCAGCTGGCTTAGAAGTGGTGCGGACCAGTAAAAAAACATGTTCACCTTTACTATTTTTCTGTGTAAATACTTAAGAAAACGATCATACAAATATATAAAAAACACCGCAATGATGCCTGGAAACATTTCTACGAGATCAATGAGTCCATGTTTTGCCATCATGATTCATATCACAATAATCATTTTGATTTAATTGTGTTTACTCAATCAACAAAACTCTTTGCCTCCAGTATGTGTATTGCAGGAAAATTAAATAAAAGAAAAAACACCTCCATGTTTGAGTGATATTTTGTATTAGCTCATTTTGAATGGACCATGGCTAAGGGTTAGTGCAGAATGGCATGGAAACAAATTCATGCCACTCACCAATTAAGTGTGGAGCGCTCTGAACGATGCTTCTGAAATATTTATTTTTCTCCTTTTGGCCCAAAAGCTTTTTTGTTTGCCGTTTCCCTACGGCGGTAGCTAATTGCACGCTAGCTTACTTTGCGCTCTGCCGCTTACAAGGCCGCCGCTGCCGCCGACCTGCCGGCCCGACTGCGCTTGTCTTCTAAATATTACATGAGCGGCGAAGTGAGCATTGTTGTTCTTTTTGCCCCATCAACAATTCATGCCGTCTAAGTGAGGTGCACCATGGGAAAGACGTGACTACAAATTTGGGGGGTGCACATACGGAGCTTATGCTAACGGGTTCATTCTATCTCCTATCTGGCCTTTCAATGAAACTACAAAAAAAAAAAAAAAAAAAGCAAAATGTGAAAATGTGCATAGTAGAGATGCCCCACTATAAAAGCCCACAAAGTTTAAACTCACCTAGAGATGACGCCCTCACCAACTAAGCATATACGACAGAAACAAAGTAGATCAACAAAAACACAGAGTAGCAGGTAAATGAATGGTCTGTATTATCATTATACAAAGGCACATGAGAATGGAGAGCTTTTACTTTCAGTGTTAGAAAGCAATTAAGAAAGTGGTTGGCCAGCTGGACGGTAGCATCGGGTATCCTTAGAGTAATCCAGGTCTACATGATTATTAAAATAAAACTGTCCCGAAAGTAGCGGTTTCCTTTGGGTTGTAACTCCAGGTAAACTCTTTATTGGGTAAAGGAGGTGGTGTTGGTGAGATCCAGGTTTGGCAGGAGTGGCTTGGTACGTATCAGTAGGCATCACTATTGCTTTCTCTCCCAACGCAGCCATTTTTGGTGAGCGCCATTTTTTTGCACTCTTCGGATTGTCTTCAATTTATTGATTTTATTTTATTGTGTTCAATGTAACGAGTTGCTGAAATATAAGTTGAAGCTTTAGCCGTGCTTCGCAGTATGTTTTGGATGAGCACATTCCCCAACTGTTTGACTGGGAGCATACTTTAGCCTATCACAGTCAGGCCCACTCAATACACTCACACACACATATATAACCTGCCCTAGTGATAACATTTGCTGTGGGCTGTCTGCTGCAGACCACAATGCATGATACATTTGTATTAAAGTCTAAGACAACATAATTCAAAATTTGCAAACCATCAAA
This sequence comes from Urocampus carinirostris, assembly GCF_059441175.1. Classification (NCBI taxonomy): domain Eukaryota; kingdom Metazoa; phylum Chordata; class Actinopteri; order Syngnathiformes; family Syngnathidae; genus Urocampus; species Urocampus carinirostris. The sequence continues at coordinate 16,414,005 of NC_142357.1, forward strand.
ACTGTAAAAAGTAAATAGTGATGTAGCGGGAGACAACTGTACTGGCAAACGTCCACCTGGAACAACATATGATGCAAATTTGTCATCCAGATCAGGGTTCATACAAAGTTTTTAACCATTTTGAAATATTTGCTTGTGTTGCTTGGATTACTAACATGAAACAACGACACTTAATAACGAATATTTCAGTAGACATCCATCCACCCATCCATTATATGTCCGCTTATCCTCAGTAGGGTCGCGGGGGTGCTGGAGCCCACCCCAGCTATCTTCAGGCAGTGGGCAGGGGACACCCTGAACTGGTTGCCAGCCAGTCGCAGGGCTCACAGGGACAGACAACTCACTTGCTCATTCACACCTAAGGACAATTTGGAACGGCCAATTAACCTAACATGCATGTTTTTGGAATGTGGGAGGAAACCGGATTGCCCAGAGGAAACCCAAGCAAAGCACGGGGAGAACATGCAAACTCCACACAGGAGGTTTGATCTCATGCCCTCAGAACTGTGCTGCACACGCGACAAGCACTGTTCCGCCGTGCTGCCTCAAAAAATGTGTGAATACATGAACTGATTTTGAACTTGCGAGGACAACAAGAGAGGAAATTCCAACATGTTCTATAAAGCAGTCCACGAGCACTTTCTTTTTATAAAATGTTTCTAGTTTACAAAATAGATTACCTCTAAAGACTGTGAAATCACCTATGTAATCAGTACATAACAGACAAAATAACAAACAAGAGTGAGATATAATAGTCATAATAATGAACTGGCACACTGTGCGATCTTTGTTTCAGGTGTCCAATATTAGAAACAGAATAGTCTTTTCAAACACCACCGACTTAATTTTCTGAAACCAAAACAATATTAAGACACGATTATGATTCTCTTTAACAAACCTTGATCAAAAGGCACGCTTCTCTTTCGTAATGAACATTCGCTCTTTCAATTTTTTCCCAGGTAATACTTTATCTCGATATTTATTAAAGTGTGCATGTCCACCAAATTCAATTAAAATGGTTTCGACTTTTCTCACTTTCTGAGTCACAAAGTGTACAGAGCTACTTGAAACAATAGTAGTTCACCTGTTTCTCACCATCTTAAAATGTTTTCATGCTAATACTATCATTTCATCACATGCTGAATGCTAAACATGGATTTATTGACTATTTTTATACAAAAAAATAAATTAAAAAAACATTTTTACTAACTAATACTACAAGTTAGGATGTGTCACATTTCTTAGATAGATTTTTGTGCGCAGTTGAGTTCCTATTTCACGAACAAAGTTAAATCATCCTGCTGTTGTACACCTCAGGCATAGCAAAAATGATAATAAAATAAATTAACTCCCTTTAAAGATGGACATGTCCGTCCACTTTAAAGTTGATTGATTAAACAGTTTAATGGACTGATTACCATCCCCCTGCTCATACTTCATGTCCTTAAATTCAACCCGAAATGCTTTGAGCCAAAATGGATGATGAATGGAAGGAAACACGACAATTATGATCACAAATGTATTTCATCTCACGTTCAAAGTTTGAAAGTAAAAAAACAGGAGCAAAAGACTCCAGAGGAAACAGAAACTTTGTTCCATCTTGTTCTATGTTTTTTTTGGGTGGTAAAAGCGAGACAAGGCCATTAGGATATATGCTGTGGCTTACATAATAGTGCTTTTAAAAGGCTCCACCATATTGCACACGGTAGCCGCGTTCGCTTCAAAAGAACATCACTTTTACAAATCCAACAAGAAAAACAAAACATACCCAAAAAAATGCAAATTCATATTTGCTCCTACGTCAAGTTCATTTTTTTTTTTTTTTCCTTCTGATTCAGGTTAATCTGCATCACAGAGTAATATTGTATTTGAACCAACGACTAAGGCAATCCTTTGTGCTGTGTGGTTGTGTTTAAGTGTGTTTGGAAGTGGAGCAAGTCGTAGCCTGAGCGTCAGGTTTGTATACATCTATCTGTGACAAGCCGTGTATGCTGTCAGTCAAACAGCTACATTCAGGAGAGTTGTATTTTGATCATCGCGGAGACCTGGGCCTGCCAAGGATACCAAATGCTGCCCAATGTTGCATGCAGCTGTTCAGCCACTATTTAAATCGCTTTTTAACAGTTTAAGTACAATTTGGTTGTACTTTTGCAAAACAACAATAAATAGCATTCATTCAACTGCAATAGAATAGAATAGAATAGAATAGAATAGAATAGAATAGAATAGAATAGAATGGAATAGAATAGAATATATATATATATACCTTTATTGTCATTGTTACAAAATGGGTTAACATATTGTGACAACGAAATTGGGCATGACACTCCAATTTTACACATTCACAGTGAGGTATGAGCCAAGAAGATAAAGGAACAGAGAAGATAAGGTTATAAAACAAGGGGGATAAGACTATAGTTATAATTTACATGGTATTTACACAAGAAATGTCGGCATGTGGGATGTTACAGTGTTGTCGTGATACCTTTGGTATCGTAAGGGTTGTGCAATATTGCATTTGGTGCAAAGTCATCATAGTGCAAAAAATAGTCAGCATATGCATTGGTGCAAACATAGACAACATAGTGCAGAAAAAAGGAAATGGTTAGACATTGTGCAAGGTGAGCAGTAAACGTAGTGCAGTCGACATGTGCAAGAACATAGACATTAGTACCATTTATATTCGTATGAGGTAGTGTTGGCACAAGTTTTCAGTTTTTTTGTGCGGTGTCTGTTTTGAGCAGTGAACAAACATAGTGCAGACAGCATGTACGTGAGTACCATTTTACAATCGTGTGAGGTAGTTTTTTGCAACAGTTTTCAGTTTTTTTGTGCGGTGTCTGTTTAGGGTGGTAATGGCTGTGGGGAAGAAACTGTCTCTGAGTCTGTTTGTTTTTGCTTTGTGTGACCTGTAGCGCTTGCCGGAAGGCAGCAGGTCGAAGAGGTGGTGGCCGGGGTGAGAAAAGTCCATGATGATGTTTTCTGCTCTGCTGAGGTAGCGAGAGCAGGCAATGTCCTCCAGACTGGGCAGAGAGCAGCCGACGAGTCTCTGGGCTGTTTTGATGATCCTCTGGAGCTTTTTCCTGTCTGCTGCTGTGCACCCAGCATACCACACCGTGATGCAGTATGTTAGGATGCTCTCCACTGTGGCTTTGTAGAAGGACACCTGCAGCTGCTGTTTTAGGTTATTTTTCCTGAGCAATCTCAGGAAGTGCAGTCGCTGCTGGGCCTTCCCTACCACCGCTCTGGTGTTTGCAGACCAGGAGAGGTCATCGGATATGTGCGCACCCAGAAATTTGAAAGAGTGGACTCTCTCTACACAGTCTCATTTTATGGTGAGTGGTGCTGGATTCCTGCCATTCCTTCTGAAATCCAGAATCAGTTCTTTTGTTTTTGTGGTGTTCAATATGAGGTGGTTTTCCGAACACCACGTTGAAAGTGACTCCACCTCATCCCTGTATGCCGCCTCGTCCCCTTCAGAGATAAGGCCGATCAAGGTGGTATCGTCAGCGAACTTAATTATAGTGTTTGTGGGGTGGGTCGGTGAGCAGTCGGAGCTGTAGAGGGTGAAAAGCAGGGGGCTCAGTGCACAACCTTGGGGGGAGCCAGTGTTCAGTGTTAGGGTGGGAGAGACGTGGGTACCGAGTTTTACCGACTGTGGGCGGTTGGAGAGGAAGTCCATTATCCAGTGGCAGATGGAGGGAGAGAGTCCTAGGTGTGCAAGTTTCTCCACCAGGATCTCCGGGATAATGGTGTTGAAGGCTGAGCTGAAGTCCAGAAAGAGCATTCTGACGTAGCTCCCCCGGTGGTCCAGGTGTTTCAGCACGGTGTGAAGTGCTGTGTTTATGGTGTCGTCAGTGGAGCGGTTTGCCCTGTAGGCAAACTGGTGGGGGTCCAGTGTGAGTGGCAGGGAGTTTTTGATGTGCCGGGACACTAACCTCTCGAAGCACTTCATGACCACAGGCGTAAGAGCTACAGGCCTATAGTCGTTGAGGCTTTCCACTGCTGACTTTTTGGGGATGGGAATGATGGTGGAGGTTTTGAGGCAAGGTGGGACGGTCGCCTGTGACAGGGACCGGTTGAAGATGGTGGTGAAGACCCCAGCCAGCGGATCGGAACAGTCCCTGAGTACCCTCCCTGGTACTCCATCCGGGCCAGTTGCCTTCCTGGGGTTTATGGTATTCAGCGCACGCCTAACTTCATGCTCCTGAAATGTGAGGGAGTTGCTGCTGGTTGTTGGTGGGTGTGATGTGGCTGTTTGTGGCCTTCCAGCTTCAAAGCGAGCGAAGAACTGATTAAGGTCCTCAGCTAGTGAAGCCTCAGCCTCAACAGTTGCCAGGTTGTGGCCTCTGAAGTTGGTGATGTGTTGAAGGCCCTGCCACATCCTCCTCGGGTCATTTCCAGCGAAGAGGTGCTCGATCCTCCTTGTGTAGGCTGCTTTTGCCTTCTTGATGCCTCTCTTCAGGTCAGCCCTGGCCACCCCGTAAAGAGCCTTGTCTCCAGACCTGAAGGCGGTGTTGCGGTGTTTGAGGAGGGTGCGCACCTCGCTGGACATCCAGGGTTTTTGATTTGGGTAGTTTTTGATTTTTTTATATACTGTGACTTCATCCGTGCAGTAACGGATGTAGGATAAAACAGAGTCAGTGAATTTCTGGAGGTCATGGTGTTCAAATACCTCCCAGCAAGTTTGATCAAAACAGTCCTGCAGCTTGGAGAGGGCTCCCTCAGGCCACGTTTGTATTGTCCTCGTTACAGGTTTTGTTTTCCTTCGGTTGGGGGTGTATGAGGGGGTAAGGGATAGGCATAGGTGATCGGAATTTACTAGGTGGGGGAGGGGGGAAGCTTTGTATGCGTTTTTGATGTTGCGGTAAACGCGGTCCAAAGTTTTTTCACCCCTTGTTGCACAGTTCACATGTTGAAAAAATTTTGGAAGAACAGTCCTTAAACATGCCTTATTAAAGTCGCCAGCGATAATGAAAGCTCCATCGGGGTGTGCAAGCTGTTGTTTGTTTATGGCGGCGAGCAGGAGGTTTAGCGCTGTGCTAGCGTTAGCATCCGGAGGAATGTAAACAGCTATCACAATGAGCACAGTTAGCTCTCGCGGTATATAGAATGGTCTACACGATACCGCCAGAAACTCTAGATCGGGCGAGCAGTGTGCATCAATAATTCTGCTGTTATTGCACCACGCATTATATACGTAAATGCATAGTCCCCCACCTCTTTTTTTGCCGGAGTCTTCGTTGCGGTCGTATCGGTGTAGCTTGCGTCCTGCTAGCTGAACTGCAGCGTCGGGGATCCGCGGGTCAAGCCATGACTCCGTGATCACAAAAATATTGTTATTCCGTACGAAGCTGTTGGTAGCTATCCGCAGCTCAAGCTCACTGATTTTGTGTACGATGGATCTGGCGTTGGTCAGGAAGATACTCGGAAGCGCTTGTCGGTGTGGTCGTCTTTTTAGCTTCTCCGCTAAGCCTCCCCGAGAGCCTCGTTTTTGTTTACGTTCCCTCCGCCGTCTCCGTCGCTTGTTGGGCGGGCAGGTAACCCAGGGAGATCCCGGTGGTCTTCGTATGTCCTTTGGGATGTTGTTGTTGTTGTTGTAATCATGAAATGAATCGAAATCTAATCTTAGACCCAGGTTAATAAGTTCCTGGCGACTTAAGGTGATAGTTGCCGAACAGGTATTTATCAAGGAAAAGATGAGAGATAAAAGAACACTTAAAGTAAAAAGATTTACTGGAGAGACACGTGAAGCCGCTGCGTATAGTCGCGCCGCCATCTTGAAAAAAAAAAAAAAAAAAAAAAAAAAGTGTATTGTGTTTTTAATTTTCGATCCATAGTTTCTATCTTGCTACAGTTGCATACTCTCAGTCAATAAGGAAGTCATAATGATATATATATACATATATATATATATATATATATATATATATATATATATATATATATATATATATATATATATATATATATATATATATATATATATATATATATAGATGCATATATGTTGAATATATAAACCGTGTGTTTTTAATTCGTAAAATTACTCATTGTAATGAAACAGAATGCTTATAAATGCAACAACAGCAGCAGCAGTCACACATCTTACATAGGATTAATAAACATATTTGTAAGGGGGGAAATAAGTTTCAGTAAATCTCACTGGACCGACTTTAAGTAGTTCATCAAATATGAAATTTGTTGCTGATGATATTTGCGCTTAATAGAAGTCCACGGACCGAAACCAAAGCCACATAATTTGGGAGAACTGCACATTTAGTCTTACACACAGACAAAAACACTTACACACACACACAAAGTGTAATAGTGTAATAAGTCAAAGTGTAGGCGAGCAGACGGTGCATGAATATCAAATGCGGCCTAATTGATGAGTTAATTTATGCAATAGCCGGATTTTTTTTTCTCCATTTGAGCTTGAGATGGCTACATTTTTCACTTTTCAAGTCCGCCATTTGTGGCTGGTTCTACTGATCTGGTGAAGCAATTGTTACATTTCATCAAGGACTTAATGAGAAAAAAAATATATTCTTCAAAAGGTTTTTACTGGTCCATTGAAATCAAATTGCAAGTTCATTGTGATTATTTCTTTTCGAATCATGGTTGAGTGCACCCAAACTGATAAACCTGTAATTGGGAACACTAACATTTCAAAGGGACAACTTTGAGTTTGCACAAACTGCCAGGGTTGGGAGGGTTGCTTTAAAAACATTACCTTATACAGCTACTAGTTACTTGTTGAAACATGTAATCAGTAACATAATATGAAAACCATAATATGGCGGTAATGAAAATTGAGATTCATTTGATTACTTTTGGATTCTTCCGACACCAACCATGCTAATTAGACAAAATAAACATAATACAAAATAAAATAAATACATTTACTTTAACTCGTACAGTGCCATAACGTATACTTATGTTTTCAGAAGCATTGCTACTGAGAGCTAAAATGTAAATTTGTATTGTGTTCAATTACTCAATGCCCTCACCTATGCCCACTCGTTTGGCACCAGCTGTTGCTCACCTGTATCCTGCTCATGTATCCTGTATCTGGTATCAATCCCGTCAGTCCCGTCCTGTCGGGTATCCTGCTCCTCTGCCCCTGGCTTCCTGTTTTCCTGCACCTGACTACTCTGTCCCGCTTCTTCTGCCCAGCAATCGCCGAATCGCTGGCGTTTTTGTTCCCGCGCTTGACTGCCCCGCTTCCGTAAATAAAGCTTGGTGTGAAAACATTACGCGTTTGGATCTACCGTCTGTTTGGGTTCTGACAAATTGTTATTTTTTTGTTTGTTTATCAAATTATTCGAATTACTTTGACGCTGCTGATCAGTAAGTATGAAGCCTCTGGGAACTCTATCAGTATAATAAATAACCACTAGATGGCAGGAGTGACTTCAATCGGATCTTTTTCCACCTCATGACACTGTATGGGAGTATATCTGCGGCCCATACATTGTGTATGCACAATGTGGTTTGGAAATACAAAGAATACAGTACACACAGTTTAACGATTCAAAGCTTTAATCTTTCTAAAAAATATGACAAAGTCCCTTTGTCATCGATGGGACAGAGAGGGAAGACGTTTCATGCACGACCGCGATCAATATGACGACGGGACATGTGATCACGTCATCGTAAACATCTGGAGCTCAAAAGTTCCATTGAAATTCATGCATCGTTCATGCATAGGTTCAGTGTTCTAGCAGTGCTTTTGTGTTTATAGAAAGCATTGTTTAGGGGCCGGTCACACAGACATTTGCGGCTGAATCACGGCCAGAAATTTCTGCCTTTGAGGCGGACGCCATTGGACGCATTAAGATCGCCATTCAGACGAGATACAGCGGTGCTTAACACGCAGTCGGAAATTCGCACGCGGGTGGCAGCGCGAAATTATTTGGCGCTGCTCAAAATCTTCAGAGCGCGGGCACACAGCCTTTCACGAGCGTACTGAGGCTGAACCACGGCCAGAAATTTCTGACCGTGAAGCAGATGCTGTTGAGCGCTGTTGGACGTTTTGAGACCGCCATATAGACGAGATAGAGCAGTGCTTTACTCGCGGTCGGAAATTTTCACGTGGTTGGCCGCGTTCAAAACTTTTGAGCTGCTCAAAAGTTTGAGCACGTGTTAAACCGCGTGCCGCACACGTGGTCAACACGAGGTAATGACGCAGAAACTACGCGGAACGACGTGCTCTGGCCGCGGCCAGGGCGTGCTTACACATGGGTAGGACGGGAAATTTCAGCGGGTAATCGTGGGTGGAGCATGGTAATAGCATGTTCTGCGCCTGTATCGCGGTGTTATTACGTGAAATTAGCGTGTTACGCGTGTGACAGTCAAACGCCTTTCTCCGCGTATAAACAGCGCGAATGCCGAGCTTGTGACGTCAAGGGGGTGAACATGGATCCCCGTCAGCGTAGTTTCTCTTCATTTCGAATAAATCTTTCGGTGCATTCGCAACAGTCGAAGCAAGGCTTTAATGCCAGGATCTTAGCTTTGCCTTTTGGCTGAGAGTAAGAATCCCGGCTCCTAAGCTTTGTAGCGTATTATGAACTGATCGATAATGGATAATGAATGAAGAAGATAGACAAATTACCCTTAAACTCCCCCCCCAGGAGTCGGATTTGGGCACAACACCGGCTCGGGAGCTTTTATACCCGTGGTCCACACGAGAAAATGACGCAGAAATGACGCGATGAGGAAGCGGAACAGTCGCCGGCGTCTGTTCTGCGGGCATACCACCGATGATCAGCGGGTTGGCCAATTTTGCGCATTTTCCATCACGGGCAAAAAAAAAAACGCAAAATTTTAGCCGTGATTCAGCCGCAAACGGCTGTGTGACCGGCCCCTTAGATTTTGGCAGCATGGTGATGCGGTGGTTAGCGCGTGTGCGGCGCAGTTCTGAGGTCATGGGTTCAAATCCACCTACCAACCTTCCTGTGCGGAGTTTGCATTTATTCCGCGTGCTTGCGTGGGTTTCCCCCGGGCACCCCGGTTTCCTCCCACATTCCAAAAACATGCATGTCAGGTTGAGGTCTGAATGAGCAAGCGAATTGTCTGTCCCTGTGTGCCCTGCGACTGGCTGGCAACCAGTTCAGGGTATCCCCTGGCCACTGCCCGGAGATGGCTGGGATGGGCTCCAGCACCCCCGCAACCCTACTGAGGATAAGCGGTGCAGATAATGGATGGATGGATGTTTAGATTTTGTAGATCAAGCCATTTTCTTGGAATTAAGAATTTCAAGAAACTTAGCAAAACTTAGCTGTTGTTTCCTACACAATGATAAAAGCTATACACATATTTTTATAATAAAAGGTGAGGTTTCAAACTTTCCTTGAATGAGTCCTATGTGTATATAGGTACAGAGTTAAACTTCCTGTGGGCTTTAAAAAATGAGTCAAAATAGCGAGTGCCGGCTGACCCTGGCACTTCCTATTTGAGAGAAACGTCTGGCACTGAATAAGTTATGATAAATAAACAATGTAACCTTAAATAGGAATAGACGAAATCCAAATCCATGTAGTTGCTTGCAGCCCTACAATAAAATGCTTACGTTTTTACCACATAGTTTAGTTTTATTGTGGACTAAATACGCTGTTAACAACATTTTAGACGAACCCAGTGTTCCACTTCAAAATTTCCAACAAACTCTGGGATGTCTTGTGTAGGTTCAAGTTGTGCCCGTTTGGAGTGGGGATGCCACGCCTCTTGACAGGTTTCAGATTTACCAGGTAACGCATGCCGTGACAATATGAGCTGGATGCTGGTCTCATAAGTCGCGGCATACATGGAAACAACGTATCTGTAGCCAGGACATATGTCTATGCTGCAATATGCACTAACTTTTACTAAATTATAACAGACATACTTCATCTATCAGAACATAATGTATATGTAAATATACTTTTGAATAAAATGATAAAAATGCAAAGTAATCATTATTATTACTAAATACTGTAACGGAGTACAATTTCACTTGTTTGTATCCTAATTACGTAACGCCGTTACATGTATTCCATTACTCCCCAATCCTGCCAACTGTGGAAGGTTTCTGTTTGTTTCAATTGTGCTAATGCTCAAATAGCTACATGATGCTTCCAAAGGGATAGTGTTCCACCCGCCAAAGCGCCCAATGTGCCTGGCAGGGGCAAAGGCTCCGGTAAATGCACAAATCTTGTCGGCGCATTAAAAATGCAGCAAGGCAGGCAAGCGACGAAGCAGACCTGACACGACAGACATGATCTTAACCCGGCGGGACTCAGGCGCAAGCAGCGGAAAACAAAACAAAGTAGAGAAAGGGATTCCCTGGCGAGCGATGGCATGAAGACGTGGCAGAGTCACGGGGCTCTGGGGAAGTCCTCAACAACTATCCAAAGGAAGAAGGCGTGCCGAGCTAGCGGGAATATCGTGCTTGTCCAGACAATATGCATGACTCACTCAACGTTTTAATGCTGCAAACAGAGAAATGCAAGATTGTGTTTCTGCTCTTTACTGTATGTCTCTATTGAACAACCAGAGAGTTTGCGTCCTCGCTGAGTCGTAATTTTTTTCAGCCACGTCAAACAGAATTTTTGGGAACAATATGATTGTATTATTATTGTTATGATTACAAATTCAATTCAAAATATGCAAAGCAGTGAACCAGCGATAACGGAAATATTGAGGTGTCTCTGCATAATCTCAGTGTTTTGTGTCACATCTCTTCTGTTTTTCCAGTATTGATAGTGTTTCTACAATTTATCTTGCATCCTTAACTGTTTTTTTTTAAATGACAGATATGTCCATTTTGCTGAGGATTGACAAACACAAAGCGATTGGGCTGGACATTTTGGCAGGTTAAAGATGTAAAACGGATATTCCAAAAGTTAACTCACGTACAAATTGAATTGATAAGGAAAACTCTTCGTTTTGTGCTATCGGTAGCTTATGTCCCTGCTTTACCCTGTGTGTGTATAGTTTTATGACAACATCGTATTGTTCCTGAGTCATTCGTATGTCTCTCTTCCAACAAAATGGTTGTATTGAGTGTTTTGTCTTTTGAATGAGTGTAATATGTTCCCACTGTGTCGCTGAACTCTTTCTTTTCATTTTTCGTGTTCCAACTGCTGCTGTCATTTTTTATTGTTGTTTTTGTTTATTGTCAAGGTCTCCAACCAGGTTCTGACCACATGTGAGTGTCTTTGAAATGAGAATTTAGCTTTGTTTTTTCTTCCCTTCTTTAATCTCCTCAGATTTCCCAACAAGGTTGCATCTCATGTAACGGTCTTTTATTTATACGTGTGGCTTATTTTTGCATTTGTTGGAACTATTGGATGGAAAACCCAAAGGCTGGTGAGTGTCCTCATTCGTTGTTGTCCATATAATAAAGTGAGGAAAACACATGGGGCAATTACTTAGCAATCATGAAATAAATGTTCTCATCAAAAAGTTCAATTATAGGAAAACATGTTTTCTTGTGTGTGTTTTTATTTTTTTAAACTGTAGTTTGGGTTGGGAGAACGAGGCGTGGGGAGTAATTTTCAAGCCATGCAGTGTAGTTTTGGGGACAGATGAAAGGACAGTGGATGTTGTTGCCACTCACTAATTGCATTTAATGCCACTGCAACATTTCCTCTGATGAGTTTTGAGTGTTCATTATATCCATAAGAATGTTCATTTATAATAAGCTCTAGATTTTGGCGTGAGTACAAAGAGAGTCCAGGCAGTGGGTGTCTAGTTCTGTATTTTATTAATTGTGACTACAAACACCGTGCTCTGTATTTTCGCCGGCAAAGTGGGGGATGACATGATTAGATCACTCCATGACTCGTGTTCACCTTAATGTGACCTTGCTTAGTTTCTTGCTTTCTTAACCTGAAATTCCCATTAAAGAGCATAATGTTTTTAAATGTATCCGAAGTGATACAAATTTAAAGGGAAATTCTCGATTAATGTGTTATGTTAATTGTTTCTGTGAATAAAGTAATCAAATCACAATTAAAAAAAAAGGTTTTCACAATGAATCATGTTGAAATTTGAGTGAAACTTTTTACATTCAGATTAAATAATTGTTTTATCTGCATCATATAATAATCAGAACAATGTAACGGTTATTTGAAATTAGTGTTATATTTGTTTTTATTCTGATTCTTTACAATGGAGATTATGAGTCTATTTTGACTACATGATCCATGTATAATAGTCCATCTCACTAATGGACTATTATACACAGGTATGAATAAAATGCCATTATATGTGATGCAACCTTGTTGGGAAATCAGAGGAAATAGAAGAAGAGAAGATAAAACAGAAGGAAGAATTTTCCTTTTAAAGACATGTGGTCGGAGCCTGGCTGGAGACCTTGACAATAAACAAAAACAACAATAAAAATTGACAGCAGCTGTTGGAGGAGGAAAAACTGAACAAAAGACTGCAGCGACACAGTGGGAAGTGAACACACTCGTTCAAAAGACAAAACACTCAATTCAACCATTATTTCTGGAGAGAGACAAACAACGGATGACTTAGAAACAGTATAGATTCAAGAAACTCAACTGTCTTTAACTTAAAAGCTCAAAGACCTTTTCTTTGCAACCCCAGTGTAAAGATTTTTTTTGTAAATTATGTCTAAACGGGATACAATAAAATAAAATCTAATATATCTATCTACCCTGATCATATCCCTCGAGAGGGGTGACTGGCAGCAAGACAAACATATACAAAAATAAAGAAAATAAAAAAGGGAAGGAGTAGCAAAAACACACACACAATTTTTTGGACCATGGCCAACTCAAATGCCCAAACACCCAAACAAGTTAAGCACCTCAGCACCCAAGTTAGTCATGCTTTCGTCCCTCCAGATGAAACGGGACACAAGAAAGCGGCTGTTGAACAGAAAAAAAAATAATATGTACATATAGTCTCTGTTGTGTGAACATCAAGGTGTGATTGAGTAATAAAGTGTTTTATTAATATCAAACGTGTGGCCCTTCCAATCAGCAAGAAAAATACACTACGAGCTTCAAAAAGTTTGGTTATCCCTGCTATAAATATTTCAAATTAAACAGAGTTTTATTGGTATTTTCGTTAGTCCTATTATACTTTGCAATAGAGTGAACTGCCATTTATCATTGTTAAAGTATACTATAAATATGAATTTAATTTGTATCAGAATTTAAGTTTTGACTTGCAGTCTAAGTGGCATTTGCACATCATATTGCATATTGAATGGAGCTTAGGAACTGTAAATGGTCTGCATTTATATAGAATTTTTCAAGTCAATGAACACATCCCAAAGCGCTTTACACACAGTAACACACTGATAGCAGCGTCAGCCATTCAAGGTACCTGCTCATCGGGCGCATTAGGGATTCAGTGTCTTGCCCAAGGACCTTTCGACATATAACACAGAGAAGCCGGGAATTGAACTTGCGAACTTTTTATCCCATGACACGTGCCTAACTTCCTGAGCTACCGTCACCCCTTAAACTGATGGGAATCATGAATTAGGGCCAACCACGTAGAACCTACTGCATCACAATTTTGAGGGAATCATATCATATTGTTTGCAGTTTGGTTTTCTTTTGGATTTGATAGTTTTACTGGATGTACAAGTGATAATACAATGTCACCATTATTAGACAGAATTATTTGGAATCTTGATTGAAGTGAATCCCACGGGGAGAACCCGTCTGACAGATGGCCCAAAAAAAAAAAACGAGACAACATTTGATCCCGGACAGTTTTCACAACGCACATCCGAATGTGGATTTACCCTTTTGGATGTTTGTTATCTTTGGAGCTCTGCGCCTTGTCTTTGCCGGTTTACGTTTGTGCTCGTGCATAGCCATTTGTGTGTTCCCACATGCATGCTCACGACTGATAAGTGCCCGGCGCTGGCAGCAAAATGAAAACATCAAAGGTGGAGTCACGAGGCGGACTGTTGTCGAAATAACCTCAAAGAGCCGCCAGTGACCGCCCACTCCGAAGTGGGTCAGCCAAGCCGGGGCACGCTTAACGACGCCTGCTTTTTAATTGTGCCCACTACCCAAAACATCAATTAGCCACTCTCTAATTAGCCGGTAACAGCATCAGCGGCTTCTTCGATGGGTCGCTCCTCAACTCGGATGCCAAACATTACTTCTGTCAAGCGGCCAGCTAGCGTGCAGGTGCCTTATAAAAAAGATGGCCCTTCAACAGGAAGCCATGTAAGGAGCGCCAAACTTTTGGGGATGGAGCATGCTGGGGAAAGATTGTCATTTTTGTCTGCATTGGATCATTCGGAATAACAAACACAAAAAAAAAAAAAAAAGGAATAAAGCAAGTCAACAAATTTCTGATAAAGTTAGAACTTAGTCAGAATCCTCTGAATGCAAATATACTTTTTAACTCAAAGATTGTACCGAGTTTTCAACAATTTTCCATCCAAAAACAAAATAAAACGCCATGCCAAACAAACTTAAAAAGGACAGGCAAAAGAGCATTTCATCATCATACGTAATCATACGAAAGAAAAATCAGTATGCTTAAACGTGAGTAGCGTCATTTGATGTGTCCTTAATAAATTTGAACAATGCCAAAATGAGTTAAAAAATACATTTTATTTTATCTTCCACTGTGCCTATCTGCTTTTATCAAAACTACAAGGAGAGGAGAAAATTAGGTTGGAGAAAAGGGGGGCTAAAAAGTGACTTCTTGCTCGCCCCTCAGTTTTGTTTTGTTTTCTTTTGTCAATGTTGCATGAAAATGATGAACGTCAGACATGGCCTGCTTCTAGTAAAGTCACAACAACAATCAAACTAAAAGAAAAATGAAAAAGGAGTTTATTCAAGCTCATCTAAGAAATGCACATACCTGCATGTGTCAGAATGAGCTGACTAAGGCTGCAAACATGACTTCAAGCAAGGAGAAGGTGGCAGAAACATTTACAGACACTCCCCTACTTATGATCATTCGAGTTACGAAAAACGGTAGAAACGAAAACATTTTCGGGATGTCGAAAAATACTTGGACATTGCTGTGTTTTAGATTTTGTATTGTGCACCTTTTTCGAGTACAGGACAGCACTGTAGTGCTTTTTTCCGCCGCTAACAGCGTGTGGCGCTGTGAGAACTCATCCAGCATCTTTCCCGAAGAAGAAATTTGGCTTCTTCCTCCCAGTTTGTGTGTAATCATACTGTACTGTAAGAAAGCTTGATGCGGTTGAGAAATTGTTGGATTGCTTTTTTTCGTCCGCTTTTTATCACGGAGGAGGAAGTCGTCTAACTCTTGAAGCTTATCTTCCCAGACTATGTTCTTTATGTTTTAGTCCAAAATGATACAGGTCACTTATACAATCCTTAAGCATACTTATATAAACCTTAGACATACCAAATATAGTACTGAAGCAACATAAGAACAAATTCAACTTATGAACGATCGTCCGGACTGTATCTCGTTCTTAAGTAGGGCAGTGTCTGAAATTTTCAAATTCCGTACAGCTCCTTTAACAAGGAGTGTGGCGCAATGCACTACAAATACTGAACATTATATATTATGGGTTGGAAAAAAAGTTACCAAAGTCAAATCATCGTTCATTATACATTATACATTATACATAGCTTGATATCCCCCGCATTTTTTCATTACTTATATCATCCATCATCAGTGTTTTACAAAAGTTTATGGCTAAGCTACCCATAACTTTCAGTGTTTCAAAATTGTCTAAGCGCAGGCCATGAGTCCAGTCTTTGGTATTTTAAAGGAAGATATGTCCAAGTGAGGGCAGCACGGCGGCACAGTGGTTAGCGCTTGTGCGGCACAGTTCATGTCATGGGAACCTGTCGTGGGTTCAAATCCAGCTCCAGACTTCCTGTGCGGAGTTTGTATGTTCTCCCCGTTCTTGCGTGGGTTTCCTCCGGGCACTCCGGTTTCCTCCCACGTTCCAAAAACATGCATTTCAGGTGAATTGGCCGGTCCAAATTGTCCCTAGGTGTGAATGAGCGAATGCATTGTCTGTCCCTGTGTGCCCTGCGATTGGCTGGCAACCAGTTCAGGGTGTCCCCTGCCCACTGCCCGGAGATGGCTGGGATGGGCTCCAGCCCCCCCGCGACCCTAATGAGGATAAGCGGTACGGCTGATGAGATGTCCAAGTGAGGCATAACAGATCTTGGGATATCACAATTTAACCATTTTTCCATGCATTCAACATTTGGAACATTTCCACAAAGCATGAATGAGCGAACCTCTCTCTGCTACTCTTCCAACATAAAACATCCTCGAACAACCGCATTCTCAAATAATTAGACGGAGTAAAATAATATATATTCGTTTTTTTATATTGAATACATTTAAGTTTAGCTTCTCTTACAGATATCCTGACCTGGAAAGAATCCCCTCCCACATGTTTTAAACATTGTACAGGATAGATCATTGTGGAGGCAGTTTAAGGTTATCAATTATTTCTTATACCATCTCAAAGCTTGGCAGTTTATTTTAGGTGAATAGGATAAAGATCAATTGCATGTTTATGTTGACTAAGAGAGGGTATTGTCACCTGCGAGTTTTATTTCCAAATATTTCAAGAAATAACTGATTTTCAACTCTGACTTATTCAACTCTGACATTTTCACCTCTTCCCTAACACTCTTCTTATAACTTTTGTTCTTTAAGTTTATCATGAGAAAAAATATATCCTTTCATTCGTATGTCCTGAGACCTTGTAATTATGTCTTAGAGTGTGAGAGCAACCCCCCCATCCCACCACCCAGCATTATTTTTAAGTTACCCATGATAACAGAGAGACTTGCCCATGAAAACAACAGTGTGAATACAGGTCAGATTCCCCGGAATCATTGATCGACATGCTTCAATTGATTTTGTTTATGTATGTTTTCCGAAATATCAATGTAATTATAATGTTCTTTAATTATGTCATAGAAAAGAGTTTTCCTAAAATATTGAAAGATTTACAATGCATTGAAGATGAATAATCGCAATGCATTTTATTGCTCATAGGAATCAGGGAAATTGGCAGCACCATATTGTGAAGATACTTATCAGTTATCACTTAATTGTATCAGACTGCAGTTGTTACAATAAGCGAATTTGAATTAAAATGAATCATAATTGAAGGGAAATAACTTTCTGTCATTGCCAAATGCAATCTTCTCATCATTTAAAGATACTAACTGTTTTTAGTGTCAGTGCAAATTTTGAAATGGTCTCTTTTTTTAATTAATAATCACATAGTAAAGAATTTTAATATACTGATCTGAATAAAAACCTATGTCATTTGGAGCCAATCATTGGGTTATAGAGAAGGCTATTGTCCCGTAACTCAATACAAATGTATCGTATTGTATCCAGTTATGAATAAACTTTTTTATGTTGTAATTGGAATTCAGTGGAATGTGATATCCCATTGTCACCAGAGTGAATCGAATATTGAAATTTCGAGGCGAGCACCGAGGGGTGAATGATGTTCACAGAAAGATTGATTAGGGAAAAAAGGATAAACCAAACCTCCAACAGTGTCATGTAATGAAAACAAAAAGTCATTTACAATTGTAAAATCATTTATGCGAGGTGAGAAAAGAGCAAAGCAGGAACAAAACACTCTTCAGGAAAGACCTTTGGGAAATCACAGAAACAACAGGAACGTGACAGACGAATGGAACAACAATAAAGTGACACAAACGGAGGATACAACTCAACAGAACAAAGTTGACATTATTGTGAGACTCATGTGGACCTGGACACCAGTGAATGGCGGGAACCAATTGGTTAATGCAGGAGACTGTCAACTAGAATTAGGAAAGATTAAAGGTATTCCCAAACAGATGTATGTATTCCATTAAGCAGAGAACGAGCAGAGTTCCCCCATAAATATGCAAATGTATTGCAAAATATTCCACTCGCAGGAGAACCAAGAAATTTAGTCTCAACGTTGATGCATCTGGCTCATAGGGCTGTAACGTCATTGAATGGTAAATGATTAATGGTAAATTATCTAGCACTTTTCAAGTCACTAACAGAGTGCTTTACAATGTGCTTCACACTTCCAACAGCCTATCACAGTCGTATACACAGTCACGCCCACCCAAAACACACACACACACACAAACCACCGGAACCTGCCCCCGAGAGCAGCTGGTGTGTTTTGTCTGCTGCAAATAACAATGCACGATGAAAATCCGGGACGTCTCGAAACTGCAAACGGTAAACTGTGATATAGCGGAGGAACACTTATTTTCAAATGGAAAGTCCCATTGACACAACATGTGTGACAATCTCCAAAACAGACAGCGATTACAGTATACAGCGATTACATACCACTCATGTCTGCGAAGGGTGTCGTGGTGTAATTTTAGCCAGATAGCTTTTCGTAAGCATCTGGGCTTAGTTGACAGCAATGAAAGGCTTCCTGTTTTATAATCTCGACCGATGCCGCTGGTACTTCATCAGGGGTCTAAAACTTTCTTGAGAGCAGGGGGAACTCTTGTTTAGATATTGTTGGACCCCATCTCTACACAAAATAAGCTTGATATTGTTTAAGAAAATTAATCAATCAACCAGAAATAAATAAAACAATACCACAAATAAAACAAACTATGTATGATTAGAATATTGAATTATTAGGATTACGATTCTAATGTGTGTAATAACAGTCTTTGGCATTTCTTTTTCTGACAACCAACTGTTCTTATCGTGGCTCTTTTTGAAATAATGTTTAACGTACAATGACACAGTAGGAGAAAATACATTCAAGTTGTGTTTTATAGCATGTTTACCATACTTTAACATACAAAGGCTGAAACACAATTAAAGTTTGATGTACATCCACTATCCTTTAAGCGTTTACATAATAAGGCGAGGGCTTCACAATACTGTCTCGAGGGCTGCATGTTTGAGACCCTTGTTCTAACTGACGGCATGCATCAGGCCCATGTGCCGCAACTATGGCTAGGATTTCATGCACCATCCAAAATCTAGGCTCGTGCTTCACCCACAACATATTTTTATGTTGTTTTCTCATCTTGATTTATCTGACAATGTGATTGTGTCTCTTGGTCAGCTATTGCTTTTCCCAGATATTATCCCTCGTCCCATCACACCAGGATCTTATATCTGGTCTCTCCATGCCCATTCTTTATCTTCTTCTTCCTCTGTCATTCTTTTAATCAGCACAGCCGCCTTGCACAGTCGAAAGCGCGGCACTCGCGTCCTCCGTGAAAATCCATGGAAAAAACTTCATGGGTGGAATGACCGGGGTTGGCTGCCATTAGCCGTAATACCGCTCTTAGCTTCCCATCACGCCGCACGCTAACTGCACCTCATGCCCCGCGGCTGCCAGCTAAAACAAACACTCCAGAAGGAGAAAATGAGATGGAAAATGCTGTGAAAAAAGCCAGCCAGCACAGATGTCAGTCGGAAGCTTCCTACATGATTCATGTGAGCAGTAATATGAATCATGAAAGGCTGAGGGCTTCTTGAAATATGTCTACATCGACGCTAACAAGAAGCGTCAGGGGAGACAATCTCCTTGATGGAGAAACACAAGGAGCCGGAGAGTCCACATTTCTTTCCATCCTCTGTGGAACTGAAATCCCCACTTTTGATCTCCTTTACCTAAGAACCTTTTTTTTTTATTTACTTGTTGACCTTCAAAATGGAGAGGGAGCGTTTACTAACATCCCTTCAAAATAGAAACTTTCAAACACATCCGACACCACAAGATTCAAGTGTTAGGATTTCACAATCTTAACTTCATCAATGGAGCTTTTGAGGGCGTGCATTTCTTTATTTAATATATTGCTGCAGGGTTCTCTGGCTATTCGGTTGTCCAGTTACCATGGCTTCAACCATTTCTGAGCATTACTTTATCCTTTGTAGTACGTATTTTCACCTTGTATTTGTCCTCCGTCAAATTCATAATTGTAAACGCATGTTGATTATTTAGGCGTAAGGGAAATTTGAAGTTTGAATGAAACATAGAGCTTAAAAGTTGGAGCTCCAATAGTGGTTAGTTTAATGTAGGTGTACACAGAAGAAATGAAAACATATTAATGTAGTTCAGATTTTATTACACCCCAAAATAAATATGCATTCGTCTGACAAGAATGTTGTGTTCAGAAAATGAATGTTAGTAAAATGTTGCCAAGATCTTATCCTGCTGGGTTAATCAATCAGGTCAAATAACATTCACTTGTGCATTTCACTGCTCACGGATCCCTTGTGGGGGCGCCACTCAATGTGGTGTGCCGTGGGCACCTACAGCCTGGCGGTGCCCATCTCTCTACTGGCCATTTTTAGGGGTTGGGGTTTGCTCCGCCACATGTACCAGATTGATTTCCAAGGTTACCAGTATTAAGAGAAGCTTTCTGATCTAACTAAGGTACAGCACCATCATCATCTGGTTCCCGTTATTTTTCATCTTAGGGGCCGGTCACACAGACATTTGCGGCTGAATCACGGCCAGAAATTTCTGCCTTTGAGGCGGACGCCATTGGACGCATTAAGATCGCCATTCAGACGAGATACAGCGGTGCTTAACACGCAGTCGGAAATTCGCGCGCGGGTGGCAGCGCGAAATTATTTGGCGCTGCTCAAATCTTCAGAGCGCGGGCACACAGCCTTTCACGAGCGTACTGAGGCTGAACCACGGCCAGAAATGTCTGGCCGTGAAGCAGATGCTTTTGAGCGCTGTTGGACGTTTTGAGACCGCCATATAGACGAGATAGAGCAGTGCTTTACTCGCGGTCGGAAATTTTCACGTGGTTGGCCGCGTTGAAAACTTTTGAGCTGCTCAAAAGTTTGAGCACGTGTTAAACCGCGTGCCGCACACGTGGTCAACACGAGGTAATGACGCAGAAATGACGCGGAACGACGTGCTCTGGCATAATGCCAGGATCTTAGCTTTGCCTTTTGGCTGAGAGTAAGAATCCCGGCTCCTAAGCTTTGTAGCGTATTATGAACTGATCGATAATGGATAATGAATGAAGAAGATAGACAAATTACCCTTAACCCCCCGTCAACGTAGTGACCTCGTCTTAATCCATTTTTATTTCTTGACATTTCTTTTCAAGATGATTAAATAAAAATGATGCCATAGTTTGAAATCTTGATCTTCACGGGACTGTGTCTTGTGCGGTTATGGTTTCTACAGCCCGGTGCCGAGATTTGCAACCCCTCGCTACTACAACCACTTTTACCTCGTTTAAAATCACTTTTAGGGAAAGTAATGGCGAACATATAACCAAAACCACTTCGTCTTGCATTTGTTGGAAATATAATACAACTTAAACCATTCCGTCTTTGGGTAAATCCTCCCCCCCTCGCGTGAACGCGCATTCTGCTGCGCTTTCAACGAAAGCGATCGTATTCTATATAAAACGCTTATTAAAACTATAAAGCGAGCTAATTATAACAATTGGGAGATCATAGTCTATATGACGCGTTTATTTAAACAATAAAGTATGATCGTATTCTACAAAATGCGTTTGTTAACGTGGATGAAAAAGTCACGCGAGGGGGTGGGGCGGTGTGGGTGTTGCGTAGGAGTCGGATTTGGGCACAACACCGGCTTGGGAACCTTTATACCCGTGGTCCACACGAGAAAATGACGCAGAAATGACGCGATGAGGAAGCGGAACAGTCGCCGGCGTCTGTTTTGCGGGCATACCACCGATGAACAGCGGGTTGGCCAATTTTGCGCATTTTCCATCCCGGGCAACCACGGGCAAAAAAAAAAACACAAAATTTTAGCCGTGATTCAGCCGCAAACGGCTGTGTGACCGGCCCCTTAAAGTGTCATCCCGCTCCACAGACATGATCTGGACCTGGTTATTGATAGGCATCGGCCCCTTCTGGTATGCCTGTGACAATATTGATACCAGGTCCTAAATAATTGGGGATACACTTTTTGTGCAGTATTTATTCTGAAATACAATCTCAATGGCCTTCACAGAGCACTCTTACATGATCCCCTGATCTGAAAACTGCATGATGGAAAGGGCAAATTAAAAAAAATATAAATAATCATGAGCAAAATTAGGAGACGGTGAGTTAGGTAATCCCTCTCTTAGTATGATCAAAGTGCTGTGGATTTGTCAAGGGTATCAACAGACAATACACAGTCAAACATAAACATTAAATATGAGAAATAAAGAAGCCACGACAAGTTTCCTGTCTCAAAAGTCCATCTGATGGGCAGGTTTAATCTAACTGCTTTCTTTCTGTTCATTTTTTTCCTAAACTCGTCAAAGTTCCACAAAAGACTATGGTGCGCCGTCAGGGCCTGCAAGACCTACTGTGCTGAATTAGGTGATGTTAATTATAGTGTGTCCATAAATGTGTAGAAAATAATTCTACATTGTCTGTCAGCTTCCTTCCATTGCTTTTCCACTGGTTGTTCTGCTTCCAAATGTGTGGTTTCATATGTAAGCATTTAACCAATCAGATTTCAACTATTTCTTCTTGCAAGGGCCAGCAATCTAACCAGGGCATTTGAGTTTGCCTAAGGAAAGGTCAGCACTTTGACAAATTATGATTGGCAAGGGGGGTGGTACCGCAAGTATCCAAACAAAAAGATGAAGAAAGATCTCCCGAAGAGCACTGATTCGGTCGAACTGACATGTTCAGCCCTAAATCGAACAAAAATATATGCAACAAAAAATAAAGGCTCAACTTTTAGCATTAGCTTTAGTGGCAATAGGAAATAGCTTCTTGAACTGAAAAGCACGGAGAACAATTTACATCTTCTTGAGGGAAGAAAGTATGATGGATTTTGTGCACTAACAAAGATGATTTTTGGTGAGTAAAATAGCACTTTTACAGGGGTTATTATTGCTGCGTTTTTATTATTATTGCTGTGTTGAAGTTGTATCTGCAGTAATTTTTTTGTAACCATAAAACAGTTTGGATTGATTCAGACATAGCACTACTGAAAGCCTTGTTGCTAAATGCATGGCGTGCCACTGACTTAAAGCATGTATTAGCCCGTAGATGGAAAGTCCTACACCCGTTGAGTTTCTCGGGCAATCGGTTTTGTCATATTTTGATAATAGCATTAATTCACTGAGACCAACTATGAATAAAACTCCCGAAACAACATAACTTGCAAGCCATGATCATACATAGTTATATTTGAAACACATGTGCAAGGTGAACACCAGCACCAAAAGATTGTCATCCCAAAATTCCAAAATGTCTGCACTTTGGATCCCGCAAGAGCATAAAAAATCCAAACTTTTAAAACTATTTCATGTTCAAACTGCTCAAGCGTTGCCTCTGATTTCACACTTATTGGCATCACCATACCTAGCATTCAGTTTACAACAGATCATCAGCGGCGCCTGTTCGGATTTGGACAGTGGCACAGTGATGAATCCTAAACCCATTTTCTGTTGCTTCTTCCGCCTCCTTTTTCTCCTCCACCCCAGCGTCACCCGTCAAAGTTGGAGAGTTTAACACGGCGGCATAGGCGAGCCAGCACTATTTGTTTGACAGGTACATGTCTCTATAGGCCACTGCCTTTCCAATTTAAGAGGCCCTTAAGCCGGGAGCGGCCGCCTGAACATTATTCTCCGCCAAGAAGGGAGGCAGGAAAAAAAGGGAAATATTTTCTCTTCTTCTTTTAAGACGAAGGCCCCGTCGACCCTTCAAGGACGCCTGGCTGCAAGTCTTTCATCATTTTGCTTGAATTTTAATTATTTTCGCTGGCTTGTCAAGTCCCGCCGGTGAGCAGAGGAGCAAAGCGAGGTGACGAAAAGGCGGGAGTGACTTGGAGGGGGACGCAACAACACAAAAATTAATTAGCCTTAGAAAGTGTCAAGTTGCTTAGTGGTAAGTTTTGACCAAGGTGCTGGACCTCATCTTTGTTTTTGACATGTCAGCCCACAATTTTTTTAATTTGTTTGGACCCCAAAGTGTAAGTTAAGAGAAGAACACTGGGATTTTGGCTTAATTAATCCTTCATGTTTCCAAGGAAACAAGCACTTCATTCTTGGAGTAAATTGCCTAACTTATGTCAGGATACAGACTTCTTTCTTTATTTTTCCAAAACTGAAACTAACATGTTACCCTATACCTAAATTGCAACATTTTACCTAAACTTCAATGGGCATGTTTACATGCATTTCAATTGAAATGGGACTATCGCCCCATTCCAGTTATGAAAGCCGTTTAAACACGGACAAAAGTTTGGCCTTATTCCGATTATGATTTAAATGGTTTGTTTAGTCCATTTATCATCAGGTCATTTGTGCATGTATACCCATTTGAATGGTCCGATTGTGCATTACTGTGAACAATTGTTCCATCTGTGTACATATTGTTGTCTTCTTTTGTGCAGCTAAGAACTGTAGACTTGCAGTAAAGAGACAAGCAATAGATGCCTGCTCCACTATCTTTAGAAGCCTCATGTATTGGTTAATGTCTTTGAGACATTTACATTTTATTTCCTGTCCCCAGGACGAAAAAAAAACACTGTTGTATACATCCACATATAGGGTAAGTGCATGTTTCTGGTAAGCCACATTGCAAGCACAACTTGTAACGACTCTGGCTGCTGGAGCGAGGTGGTAACAGGAACAGTATTTTGTTGATTATGGTGGGAGATATGAATACAATTCCCTTTAATTTATTATCAAAAGTTAAACAATGTCCAATTGCGTAGGTGATGTCGCCCGTGCTTTACATCTCAGATTAGATACCTCACAAATGGTAGTTGTATGGGGTTTTGCTCTTTTGTCACCAGACATGTAATCGATTTGTGCAGAGTTCCAAAAATATTAATTCTGATTGGTCAGACGATTCCCTATCGGTAAACATTGTGATTTTAACCCTCAACCACTGCCACAAAACCAAAAAGGTTCATATATATCTAAACAATTCACAAACCCCTTAGCTCCTGACCCTCAGGCCAAATATACCCAAAAATCATCAGCAAGTTGGGAAATTCCTGGTTGCAATCTTTCTGAACGTATTTAGCTTCAAAAGGTACTTGCCTTTGATATATATATCCAAAGATTAACGCAAACCATATGGTAAAGAGGAGGAAGTAAGCTAGATTAATTTTAGGTTGCAAGTAACCAAAACCTGAACTAACTTTTCAAGGATGTCTATAAACAGTATTAGAGAATCAAATTACAGGCTTTCATAACAAGTAGTTTAACTGGAGCTTGAGTAGAAGCATTTGTGATTGAAGTAAACATGTGGCAGAGACTTTACTTTTGGACCTGTATTATTTTACCCTCATTCCAAGCCAATCCCTCTTTAAACACAATTTTGTTCATCTCAGGGATCAACAGTGTCAATGTCTGCCTTTTGATAAAACCATTTCAATGCTGTTCTAATGTACAGTATAGTCAATATTCTAGAAAGATGGACCAGAACCATGAACCCTAAACTCATCTAACCTATTCCAATCCCATGGATAGTTACTTATAAAGTATTGCACTGAATTGACATCCTATCATTGCCATGACTGTCCTCTAGCTTGACCACGTGAACAACTGTTGACCTCAAACATAACTACTCAATTGAAGGGTGAACAATCAACATTCTGGGCACAAACAGTCATTTTGTGGTCCACCATAACAAGACGTCTCGCAATCTCCGGGCCAATTTGGCGTCATCTCCATCACTGTCGACCCCGTAAATCTGCATCGGCGGAATAGATTTGGCAAGCAATTACCGCCGTGCAGGACATTACTAATTTGACGAGAATCTGCTTTGACAAGTCTGGACTAAGATAGAGGGAAGGAGGTAGTGCTATCCCGGTGGGACCAAAGGGGGGCGGGGCGGCAACAGACGCGGTAAAGCTGGAGGATCATTGCAGGAGGGTCAGCAATACATGCAACCACTGAATATCATGTCAAAACATGGCACGTTGAGCAAGTTGAGCCCACTGGGAGGCGGCCCACTGTTGCCCCGATCATGCTGTTGTGCAACATCGGAGCAATTCAAGAAAACGTTATGGCTTTCTGCAGTTGATACCTGCTTTATGATCTCTTGTCTTTCCATGTTTTGCTCCTTGAGAGCTCTTACCTGCTCGCTTCATCCTCAAGGCCCAGGTCCTTCTAACTTTTCACTTTCATGTTTACAACTGGTTTTGATGCAGAGTTATACAGTAATCCCTCGTTTTTTTTAACGGGGGTTGCGTTCCAAAAAGGACCCACGATGTTTAATATCCGTGAAGTAAAAACCTTAATTTATTAATTTACATATTGAATAATATAGTTTTCTTCATTTACAGGGTGACCCAAAAAGATGCGTACCCATAAAAATTTCAATTGTGGCTTTGATTAAAAAGCCATTTATCTCAACCACACATTATTTAGTTTATGGAAGACCATTCACCAGAGTTTCAGCTATTTCTGTCAATTTTTAGTCAATTAATGGCTTTCCCAAGATGTGTTCCAAATGTCCACCATTTCGTTGCAAGCAAACCTGTACCCGTCTGGCAAAGTGTTGAATCACTTTTACACACTCCTCTTTCGGGATGGCTCTTATTTTGGTGTGATGGTAGTTTTCAGTGCTTCAATTGTTTGTGGATTTCCCTGCTGTACCTTGTCTTTGAGGAAACCCCACTGATAAAAAAAAATGGGGGTTAAGATCTGGTGAGTGCGGGGCCCATTCCACATCGCATCTTCTTTATTAGTCTCTCATCTGTGAACCAAACGTTCTCAAGAAAGTTTTTATCATTTTCAAGCATATTACAGAACCATTCACACATTTTCCTTGTCAGCATTAGTTAATTTTTTGCTTTATTTGGATCTTGTATGGGTATAGGTGCAGATCAGACGTAAGAACACATCGCAGTGACTCTCTTGTCATTCAGAGTTCTTGGCTGCGTCTACGCACTGATTTCCTAGGGCTGCGTCCTACTGAGTCCCTCACTGCAGCAATGTTTTCTTCTGTCCATGCACTCTTCTTCCTGCATGAATAAGTTCTCCCTGTGGCTTTAGAACATAGGTCTACTACAGTTCCATGCTCTCTGAACTTCTTAATCCAACTAACAATTGTTGATTTTGATGGAAAGTTCCGACAATTGAAACACTTTTGAAACTGAATATGTACACTCTGGTATGATTTAGTCGCAAAATAGGTCTCAGGGGAGAATATCTTCTGCTGATTTGTCCAAGACATTTTCAGGGCAACTATAGCTGCAAATGATCATCCAAAGGTTCACCTTTCACGTCCTGCAACAGAAAAGACATTCGTTAAAAAAATTATTGTTTTATCGAATCAAATATGGTTACGCATATTTTTGGGTCACCCTGTACAAGCTCAAGCATTTGTTTAACTAATAAATAACTGTGTTTTATAAAGATTTTAAAATAACCTCTATACTTTCAAAATACAATTCTAAAAATAATATTGCTGTAATGTGGCATCTTGAATCAACTATTACTTCAGAGCATATTTGGTCGCAATAGTTTAAAGGTTATTGGCATAAAAAAAGGTGGCATAAAAGTCCTTTTACCCTTTTAAGCATGTGGAGAAGTAAAATGTTTTGGGCGATAGAAGGCATCTTCCTTCCCTTTTGGTGATTTTGTCGCTCCAGAGCATTTTGTCGACATGATGGCTTTAAGATTTGCGCGTAAGCAACGTAGGGACTTCAAATGGTATATGTAAAACTTATACCACAACATTATTTACGCACAGGTAGACACAGGAAAAAAGGAGGACTGTTTAGCCAATCAAAATGCAGAACAAATTGCAAGATAAGCATCCATTTGGTATTGAAACTTTGAAAAGTAAACCGTGATACAGTAATGGATTATAGCAATGGTTATACATTTGTGGTTGGGTTCTTAGTATTCTTTTAATATTGTGTTTTTCCAGCCTCTCCCAAAATCATAAGCTCTTTTTTGTCATTGCTTTTTTTTTCTGTTACCCTGCCAGGTAACTGTCACTTTCATTTGTGCGCGTTCATCATATGGTAATTTTTTTAACATTTTGCTGATTAATAAATGGCAACTGAGAAAGTTTTATGCTTTCAACTTTCACACTGCAAATGAAAAAAGGACCAAACATCCTCAAACATTATACGTAAATTCAATCTCTTTATCGCTAGTGCATCCACTTTCTAAATGAGGCTTTTGACTCTCAGCTCTTTGATGAAGGTCGCGCCAAAGTCAGAAATAATCACATTTTCTACGCTTTCAATTTAATCCTTAATGAATTTCGCTTAATTATGACTCGCCCTCGCTCATCGTCAACACTTTGGAGCGGCCGCATTCCCAAGGACACTTACGCCATCCTTTATTTCCAAAGCTTTAATTTCTGGTAGTGTTTATCCGCTTTGCACGAAAAACACGCCATGACAGCAAAGTCGTACTGAAATTCATTTATTGGATATATATGTGTAATATGGTACAAATGACTGTCTAATGGAGTCCCTCATGCCTGATAAGGTGGTCATTAAGCATGGGGGTGGGACACACATTGGGGGACTTTTAGGGGTCAGTAGACGATAAGTGCAAATTGAGCCTTTTAAATGTACATGTAATAAGTGACAAAGTGTCCTTTAAAGGCATTGCAGCTTCTTTACCTACGCACTTGACGCAGTTCATCATATCTCTGCTCAATGGTTGACACGTTTATGACCAATGGCGTGGACCATCGCCCTCCTCACTGGGAGGACGCGGTATCACAGAAAGGACACCTTCAAAACTCTGCGTTTCTTTAACAAGGTTGCATTCTGATTTATATTTAAAATAAATCCCAAGGGCTTAGAATTAGAGGTTTAGCTAAGGTAATGTAACTCCGGATGAACGCTAAACACGTTTCTTTTCAGCTCTGTCGAATTTGTACATTTTCACAGTACGCAAGATGTCATACATTATCCATCTGGACTAGAGATTTGAATGTTGACTGTTAAAAGATTCTTATACTACCTTAATATGTATGATTGGGAATAAAAACCCCGAAAATCTCTCTTAAGCCAGTGGTTCTCAAATAGTCGGGCGCAAGGTTTTGTCAAGGAGGCGTGTGTGACCTTAGGGTAGTTTTTTTTTTTTTTTTTACCGTCTAAGATCTAAGTGCAACCACACTTTTACTACACTAGGGGGTTGGTGGCACTCTTAGTTGGGACGGTGCGAGAGGTTTTCTTCTTCCCAAGGGCGCATGACAAAAAAGAAAAAAATATGCCTTAAGCAAAGCTTACTGGATATGACCAGTTTATATCCAAATACATTTGTACTTCAGAAAGTACTTCATACAACATTTCACCCACCTACCCACCATAGTGACACATTTTGCTGATGTCCAATAAAAAAAAATACATACAACACATTGAATCGTGACATTGGATTGGTACCGGTAGTTGTATACATGACAACTACAGATGTAAAAACAGAATAGTGAAACATCACAGTCCAAATGGATCACAGGAGAACATCATGGCGAGGCCTCAAACAGTGAAACATTACAACTTGTATTCATGGATTTGTTTCTGGCTTTGCTTCCGGCATGGCTATGTTTCTGTGATGAAGGAAAACAAAATACAGGTAGTGTGCAACAGACACTGAGGACCAATTGAACCAGTAGAGCGCTCGTCTTGGGATCAAGAGATCCCAGTTCGAATCCCGGCTTGTCCGTGTTACATGTTGAAGTGTCCTTGGGTAAGACATTGAACCCCCAATTACCCCAAATAAGCAGGTTAGTGCCTTACATGGCTGCACAGATCACGGCTGCTATTGGGAAATGTGAAGCACAATGTAAAGCGCTTTGGGAAGTCATTGACTTGAAAAGCGCTATATAAATGCAGATCATTTCATTTCTTTCGGAAAGTCTGCTGTATTTCTTTCAGTACAGTTGTTTTCGATGGCAACTTTGTAAGGAAGGCATAGTTCTCGACGCTCCCTCCCATTAAGTGAAAATTAATTTTGACGGCCAGAGAAATGGTCAAGAAGCTAAACAGGTGGTGCTGTCCTCGTCTCGGCAATGCCACTTCCACCATGCTTCCATTTTTCCACGCGTGGTTGCCTCCACATTTTGAAAAGAGGGGAGAAGTCTTTTCAGAGTCTCTCAGGGGAGGACTTTATTACTCTGGACCCCACAAAAAATGTCTCACAAAAAAAAAAAAAGAGAGGTGAAGGAAGGTGAACTCAGGTCAGCCGGGTGGTTTATTGAATTTATGGCGCCGTTATTTTGCCACTCAGCATGATTGTGTTCATATTACACCCCATCACACCAAGGTCGTCGCCCAAACGTCCCGCCCCCCTGACGTCCTTGTGCTGTTTGGGGTAGTGTAGCGTTACCTGGGGCCCCTTAAGCTTTCAGCTTTGATGGACAGTAGAAATAAAGATGGGAGCTCAATGACACACCGATGAACTGCTGCTTCAAAAGAGTTTACAGTGGTACACAAAGACAGGCAAGAGGTGGACGAGGCCACGCTAGGTCCGATGGTCACATTGCTCGAATGCGAGGACGCGATTGCCGTGTTTGTCTCCGCCGGCCACTGATCACATATGAGGGATAGCTTGTCCCTCGCTGAAGAGGTCACGGATGCCGTTTGACTCGCTAGCCATGACTCGGGGCAGCGCGGTCGCACTTTTCATCATATTGGATCCATATGTGATGTCAAAGTGGTGCTACCGAATGTCCTGATGTCACATTGGACCTTGCATTAATTTGAAAAATTCAACTTGTTGTTGCAGGTTCCAAGTTAAAGTGTAAACGTTCAATCTTCAGATATTCCTCTATATACAAAACTGTATATATATATATATATATATATATATATATATATATATATATATATATATATATATATATATATATATATATATATATATATATATATCTTGCATTTGATTTTCATTGCTGCAAAATTTTATTGCGCCAGCGAAAATATATACAGCGAACCCTCACTACTCCGTGCTTCAGTCAGTAATCGCTGGTTAACAGTTTCACGGATTTTTAATTGGAATGTCTTTATTATCATGTATATCAATGTATTGTGCATTTTGTTTAGCAAAAAGCACACAGCAAATGCTATGATGGGGGCCTATTGTGTGTGTGTTGGTTGGGTGTGACCTTCTGTGTGCGCACACGAGTGTTAACCAAAACAAACGGTGGAACATGGCGACAGCTAGTAGCTGTAGTGGGTGTTTACATTGACAATAAATTTATCAATTAAATCGGACTCTTGGGAAAATCATAAGAACATAAAGCTAATGAAGGATTGGGGATTTTTGTTGCTGTGGAATTTTATAGTATTTATTTTCATTGCACTATTGTTACAATGCATTATTCTTCTCCCTGGCACTATTATCATAACTTAGGCTAGTATCTAGCACTACATTGTAAATATTTGTATGTATTATCCTCATATTATATTTTTTCTCTTTTATTACATGTTTATCCTGGAGAGCCATGTCTAATATTTCTGCATACAATGTTTCACATTTTTGATATCAATGCCATAATATACAGCTCAATTCAATAACAGGGGTCAGGAACCTTTTTAACAGAAAAAGCCTTCAAAGTAAAATATTGACCTTTTTTCGGTGAGCAACAAACCATGTATTTAAAAGACAATTTAAAGTGAGCAGCCAAATAAAGTATCCTGAAAAAACAAATATAATTATTCAGTGCATTTAATTCTACTGTGTGATGTTTGATGATTTCACAAAATATATTAAGTAATAATAATAATTCCAGAGCCTGTGCACCATATCAACAGATATCCCATTGTTTTTCTCCTGCCATTACTCAAGATCAATGATGTCATGATTTGTCAATTGCCCTCACCTGAGGTAACTGTTTCAGCCCCAGCTGCCACTCCTTCCCTAATTAGTCATCCTCCTATTTAGCACTTCATTTTTGTCCACTCCTGGTCAGTCGGTCAGCTAACCTCAGCACATGCAAGGCAAGCACTTTTGACTCTGGCTCCAGTTTTGATCCCGACCTGTTTCCTGTATCGATCCCCGTTCCAAGCTCTGTTCTCCTGTCCCGGTTACCCGTATCTTACCTGATTCCGTCCCGTTTCCTGTATTGATCCCCGATCCACGCTTTGTTCTCATGTCCTGGCTTCCCGTATCGTGCCTAATTCAGTCCCCTGTTTCCTGTATCAAACCCCTGTCCGTAGCTTCCCAATCATCGCCAGTTACTTGTCTTTTTCCGATCTCTGACCACGCTGAGTTCTCTCGTCCCGACTACCCAACTAGTTTCAAACTCTGACCACACTCTGTGTCCCGTCCCCGCTACCCGACGTGTCCGGTCCTGTTCCACGTGTCTAGTGAGCACCAGAACACTGTATTTCCCCCTGTCCCTGACCTCCCTGATCCCTTAATAAAGCATTGAGTAAAACATCACGCATTTGGGTCCACAGCTTCACATGGTCGTGACAATTGAGGTTCATTTAGATCAGCTTGCATGGACACCGGTGCCCACTGAGGACAGCTGAGATGTCAATGGACCTGTTCTGAAAATAGTTCTTCTAGTAATTTTGTTTTTTGTTTCACTTCCAATAATTAACCTGGTAATAACATTGTTACAAAATAGTATCAAGACAAGTCAATATTTTAGAAATGCATTTAACAAAAAGTAGCTCTCCGCTTGAAACAGGCTGGAGACCCCTGATTTTGACCATCGTTTTCGTCATGAAAAATGTTTCAATACAAATTGCAAGCAAAGTTATTTCGTAAAATGTCACAAAATACTGCAAATGAGGAGGATATGGATAAACTCACCCTTATTTGTGCAGTGTTACTTTACAAAAAGTAATTAGCCATAATAAAACAAGTAATTGAGTTAGTTACTGAATTTCTCTATTGTCATAGCAAGTAGTTAGTTACCAGGGAAAGCAACAATTTCTATTACTCTAAAAATAGGTTGTATTTATACGAAATTGCACATTTTCTAAGCAGTATTTTAAGTCATTTGAATAGAGAAGAAAATGTAGTTGATCTATAGGGCCTTAAAATTATTATAGCACCTCATCAGCAACAAATTGATCTTACACTTGAAGTGCAACAAAAAAAAATGTAAACATTACAATGAAATAACAATCAGCAGTAAACTATATAAAATAGTTAAATAAACTAAAACTTACCCTACCAATCTGAGTTAACTGATCAACTAGACATTGGCAACTGAACTTGAAATATGTTCTTTACAACAAAAGTCAACAGTAAATAAAATTAATTTGAGTTTCACTCTGTAGCATACATCACAGTCTCAAGTCAGACAACTGGTCAAGTAGACATATAGGATTGTATAATAAATATTTGGTCACAATAAAAGTAAACATTTAACAAAATACACAACAAAATGTATTTAACACTGCAGTGTCAATCAAACAACCTGAGACAAATTAGACATTATGTACTTCTTTGATCATGTATCCAGCCAACCAGACTATCGTACTCCTTCTCAAACCAGTGATTTTATCTGAATAGCAGAGGCTTCTCAAACATCGTGTCAGATAGCTTTTCCTTAACAAATAAGACATTTCAACCAAGGACTAACAACAAACCAGCTTTTCACGTAATGCAGTTGATGCTACATTCCATTAAATTGGAAGTCTGAGTTTTCCAAATATCGACCAGTATGAGATATATATACCCCAACTTCGTGACTCAGACTCGCCACTTCAAGTATCATTCCACTGAGTTTTTCCATGTCCAACGTTTCTTGGAACACTTTTAGGTCGTATCTGGTACTTTCCGAGTTGGATAATAAGACCTTCCAAATTTCTTGAATGCAGCATTGTCCTAGCGGTCAAAAACCTTTTGCCCTTCTGGGTCAGATACCTGCCTGACAATACAACCACTGCTACAATTGTACACCACCATATTAACTTGCGCCACCCCATTGACACAACAGGAATAACAATGAATGACACAAATTTTGCCTCCGACGGGGCTTGTTTCTGAACATAGGGGGATCACATATAAACAGAGAAGAGTAGAGTAGTTTCCTTAGTTCATTCAAAATAACGCACCACGTTTGACCTTCAACAACGGTAACGGTGTAACAGCAGAAAAAGGATTAGTTAGATTACCTCGTTATTACGCTGTTATGTAATGGTATTATTTATATTGGAGTTATTCCCAACACTGCGGCTATGTGACGTCAAAGAATATTTTTTTAGGTAATACATTTCAACATCTTTGAAATTGACAAAAAATAATTTTATGTACTCTTGCATCGTTGTATATTTGTATATTTGTGTATATGTATATATATATATATATATATATATATATATATATATATATATATATATATATATATATATATATATATATATATATATATATATATATATATATATATATATATATATATATATATATATATATATATATATATATATATATATATATATATATATATATATATATATAGTGAGTTCTTCTTGGATTATTATTGGTTTTGGGAAGCTAAGCTAACAACTTTCTTAAACCACCCATGCTGACCTTTTATCTCACCAACACCAGAGCCATTAGCCATTAATCGGATTACCTGGATATCATGGGAAACTGCTACATTCAGAATGATTGTATTCTAATCATCACGGGGACCTGGATCAATTTGAGGACACCAAATGCTAGCGTGCCGCTAGCCAGCCGCTCAATCGCTTTCTTACGTTGAAAGAAGAAACCCTCCAATTTTAGTATACTATGCATTAAACTGCAATGCAATGTTTTGTGTTTTAATTTGTAGATCTATAGTAGTTATTTTATTACAGTTGTTTACTCTAAGTCAGTAAGGACATGATTCAGAGGTTAATATGACCCTTGGGGGGGGTTTAAAGGTGCTAAGCTAGTTTGCTGATTTTCACTGGCGGAGTATTCTAGTCTCCATTAACCGGGAGATTACCGGAAAATATTAGTAGGAAGTAAATATGCCCCTGATACTCTGTAATTGTATTCAGTTTTATTTTGTAGGTACGAATTAGGTCGGTCAATGCAATAAAGAACAGTTGATTCGACATATTAAGTGTGAAGTAAGAAGGGATTACTGTTCTGTGTTCTGTATTGTGAATCATTAATGTGACAGTACTATGTACCGAGAAAAACTCCCAACACTGTTGGACACGAAACACATTTATAATTACCACCATTCCAATAACTTGAAGTGTCAGAATGTCTCCAAAATATAAAGGATAACACCAAATGGGTGCCGTGGACATCGTGAGCCTTTTGTCGGGAGATCCAAGAAGGAGGTGGCAGTGTCATGGAACAGAACAAGGACTCGGATCCAATAGCGTCAGTTAAAGGCTTTATTGTGACAAGATTCGGTGGAGCAGGCTTGGGACGTCGAGCCTTGGCAGTGGAAAGCCTCTTGGGACGATATGGCAACTCCGTGGTGAAAACGCGTGGCGAAACGTAGCAGGTAAGTCGGTGGCCGGGGCGGAAGAGTAGATCGTAAACTTTTAACAGACAAGGGTCAGGCAACGAGACTCAGACTTGGAATATACATGGGCTTGTGGTACCTTGAATGTTGGAGGTTCACTCAGGAAATGAGGAAGACACTCGAACGTCCATCTCTGGACGCTGACAGCTTATGTAGTAGACTTCCACCAATCAAGAGATCGCGTTCCAGCACACCAGCTGATTACCTCAGGTGACTCCGGTTAGGTAATCACGACAGAACCCCCCCCTCAAGGGACGGCTCCAGAAGTCCCCCAGGGAAAAATAAAAATAAATCCAAACACGTCACATGGCAACACCGGTAATCCAAGGGAAAAAAAAATCACAGGCCAGTTACAAATAATTCCCCAAAACCCAAAATACATCACCAATAATCCAAAAATCGAGGGCCCAGAGGTCGTCCGATGAACCCTCAGAATTCTTCCGAGTGGATAGAGGCCCCTTCGTCCGCATCTGAAGGGGTGGTAGCGGGTGGGTCTGCCGGTGGAAGAGCAGCAGCGTCGGACCTACGACGACGACCACGGCGTGGTGCTGGTTGGTCAGGATGCAGTTGATGGAATTCTGCCACAAGAGATCGGTCCAGGATCTGCCTGCTGGGAATCCATGATCTCTCCTCCGGACCATATCCCTCCCAATCGACCAAGTACTGGAAGCCCCGACCCCTGCGTCGGGAGCGGAGCAGGCGGCGCACTGTATAGATAGGCTCCCCGTCCAAGGAGCGTGGAGCTGGGGGAGGAGGTGGAATGGGTGCCAACGGACTCTGGCTGACGGGCTTGATTCGGGAAACATGAAACGTGGGGTGCACTCTCATAGATCTTGGTAGACGGAGACGGACTGCTGAGGAGTTGATAATTTTTACTATAGGAAATGGGCCAAGATACCGAGGAGCCAGTTTCCTCGACTCAACCTTCAGTGGAAGATCAGCTGATGCGAGCCACACCTTCTGGCCCACCTGGTACTTCGGAGCAGGACTCCTCCGTCGGTTAGCCCCAACGGCATGAGTCTTGCTTGCCCGAAGGAGTGTGGCCCGAGCACGAGCCCAAGTTCGCCGACAGCGACGTGCATTCGCCGTAGCTGACGGGCAGTTTACTTCCTCTTCTTGACTAGGGAACATAGGGGGTTGGTACCCATACACACACTGGAAGGGGGACATTCCAGTGGATGAGCTAACCAAGGAATTGTGAGCATATTCCACCCATGCCAATTGCCGAGCCCAGGACAACGGTTCACTAGAGACCATGCAGCGAAGTGCCGTTTCCAAATCTTGGTTCACTCGTTCAGACTGACCATTGGATTGAGGGTGGAACCCTGATGAGAGGCTGACAGAGGCACCCAACAGACGACAGAACTCCTTCCAAAACGCGGATGAGAACTGGGGACCACGGTCAGAAACAATGTCCAGAGGGATGCCATGGAGGCGGAACACATGCTGCTGGACTATCAATGCAGTTTCCTTGGCGGAGGGGAGCTTCGGTAGTGCCACGAAATGGACCATCTTACTGAACCGGTCCACGATAGTTAGTACAGTCGTCATCCCCTCGGATACTGGCAACCCCGTAACAAAGTCCAAGGAGATGTGGGACCATGGGCGGCGGGGAACCGGAAGTGGATGTAACAGACCGACCGGACGTTGGTGGGATGTTTTGTTCTGGGCGCACACTTGACAGGCGGAGACGTATTCCCTAACGTCCTTGGCCATGGTAGGCCACCAGAAGCGTCGGGACAAGAAACTGTGAGTCCGAGCCGACCCCGGATGGCAAGAAAAGTGAGAATTGTGCCCCCATTGGAGGACCTCGGACCGTAAGGGTTCGGAGACGAATAGTCGACCCTCGGGACAGGAGCTGGGACCCGCCTGATCGGGTATCGCCTCTCTGACTCGGGACTCGATATCCCAGGAGACTGCTGCCACCATACAGGAAGCTGGAAGGACCGTTGCGGGACCCTGAGGTGTGTCATTGGAACTCTGGAATTGTCGGGACAGCGCGTCGGGTTTCACATTCCGAGATCCGGGTCTGTAGGACAGAGTGAAGTTAAAGCGGGTGAAAAACAGGGCCCAACGTGACTGGCGAGGATTGAGCCGCTTGGCCGATCTAATATATTCTAAGTTCTTGTGGTCAGTCCAAACTATGAACGGCACCGTTACCCCCTCCAACCAATGCCGCCATTCCTCCAGGGCTAGCTTGACGGCCAACAACTCACGATCCCCCACGTCGTAGTTGCGTTCGGCCGGGGACAACCGCCGGGAAAAGAAGGCGCACGGGTGCATTTTCTGGTCCTTGTCCGACCGCTGGGACAGGACAGCACCCACTCCCACATCTGAGGCGTCCACCTCCACTACCAGTTGGCGTGCAGGGTCCGGTACCTGGAGTATGGGGGCCGTAGAGAAATGGGTTTTTAGACGGTTGAAAGCTGCATTAGCCTCGGAAGACCACCGAAATGGCTCTCTAGGACTGGTAAGAAGCGTGAGGGGAGCTGCCACCGAACTGTAGTTCCTGATGAACCTCCGGTAGAAATTGGCAAAACCAAGGAATTGTTGGAGTTTTTTCCGAGACTCAGGGACAGGCCAAGAGGTGACTGCTGATACCTTGGCAGGATCCATCTGAAGGGTCCCCTCCGCCACGATGTAGCCCAGGAACGAGACTGTCTTGGCGTGAAACTCGCACTTCTCTGCCTTAACAAATAAAGAGTTCTCTAGGAGACGACGGAGAACCAGCTGGACATGTTTTCGGTGTTCATCGAGGGACTTTGAGAAAATCAAGATATCGTCCAGATACACAAAAACAAAACGATTAAGCACATCTCGTAAAATGTCATTTACCAAAGATTGGAAAACAGCTGGAGCATTGGTTAATCCGAACGGCATTACCAGATACTCGTAGTGACCGTTGGGTGTGTTGAATGCCGTCTTCCATTCATCACCCTCCCGGATTCGGACTAAGTGGTAGGCGTTGCGCAGATCAAGTTTAGTGAAGACCGTGGCCCCCTGTAGAAGCTCAAATGCAGAGGCAAGCAGAGGCAAGGGATAGCGATTTTTAACCGTGATTTCATTAAGGCCCCGATAATCAATACAGGGCCGGAGTGACCCGTCCTTTTTTCCCACAAAGAAGAACCCCGCCCCAGCAGGAGAAGAGGAGGGTCGAATGATACCAGCCGCCAAGGCATCGGAAATGTACTCCTCCATGGCCTTCCTCTCGGGAATGGACAAGGAGTAGAGGCGGCCCCGAGGAGGAGCAGACCCCGGCAGGAGATCAATTGCGCAGTCATAAGGTCTATGAGGGGGCAAGGAAGAGGCCTTAGCTTTACTGAAGACCTCCCGTAGGTGGTGGTAACAGGCTGGGACCTTGGACAGATTGGGTGGAGCCCTCGTGGAAACAGGATGATTTGGGTAAGGAGCGGCTTGCAGACAGGTTTGGTGACAGTCCATGCCCCATTCAAGTATCGACCCAGTGCGCCAGTCGAAATGGGGGTTGTGTTGCACCAACCAAGGATGACCCAGGACAAGGGGTTGGTTAGGGGAGTGAAGTAAGTGAAATCGGATCTTCTCTCTGTGATTTCCAGACAACTGTAGTTCAATGGGTTCCGTTATTTGAGATACGGTGCCTAATAGGTGGCCATCCAAAGCCCGAGCTGATACCGGGTTAGGAAGGGTTTCAACAGGTATCCCCATCTTGTGTGCGAGTGACAAATCCAGGATATTTGTTTCGGCGCCAGAATCGATGAGGGCATGGAAGGGTTGAGATGTACCGGAAATAATGAGATTTGCCCGGAGAACAGGTCTATCAGTCTTGGGGGACGATAATAAAGCTGAGCTCAATCGGATGTCCCCTATATCCGACGAGCGTTGGCTTTTAACGGGCAATTGACCACCCTATGTCCCTGGCCGCCGCAGTAATAACATAGCCGTTCGGTACGCCTTCGCTGGCGTTCTTCGACGGAGAGAAAGGTGCGGTCCACCTCCATCATCTCATGAGGTGCGGTAGAATTGGTTGGGGGGTTCGGTATCTTACTAATGTCTTGACTTTGCCGGGTGATGGGTTGTCTGGGATCTTCTCTCTCTCTGCGTCTTGCCTGAACCCTACGGTCGATCCGGGCGGTCAGTTCGATAGCATTGTCAAGAGTTACCGGAGGAGCGTGGGAAACCAATTCGTCTTTGATATAACCGGACAAGCTATGGAGGTAGGCGTCGACCAGCGCCTCTTCGTTCCAGTGACTCTGGGCTGCTAGTGTGCGAAAGTCAATGGCATAGTCGGCAATGGAGCGTCTCCCCTGGCGAATGTTCAAGATTGAACGAGCAGCATCGACTGATGAGGCTCCAGAATCAAAAACTTTAATCATTTCCTGGCTAAGCAAATTAAAAGAGGTGCATGCTGTCGCCCCTCGTTCGTATTCTGCCGTTCCCCAAAGGCGGGCTCTGCCAGTCAGATGATTTATCACAAAAGCCACCTTCGCCTTTTCGTTCACAAAGGCTCGCGGTTGTAGATCAAAAATTAGTCGGCAATTTATAAGAAAGGGGCGGATCTGGGCGGGCTCTCCACTGAATCTCTCTGGCGAACCTACTCGTGGTTCAACACTGCCGACCTGATCAGAAAGGGGCGGAACTGGATCTCGTGCTCGTGTTGCCGGGGAAGCTTCGTACTGTTCAAAAAAATCTTGGTGACGTTGTACTTGCCGGACTAGTGTGGATACGTCGTGGACGATTTGTTGTATTGCGCCTTCGGTGTGTTGTAGGCGCTGTAGCGCGGATTCCTGTTCGGCATTTCCGCATCTCTCAGAGGTGGGACGAACTGTCGCTGGATCCATGCTTTGGTTCGAGTGTTCTGTCATGGAACAGAACAAGGACTCGGATCCAATAGCGTCAGTTAAAGGCTTTATTGTGACAAGATTCGGTGGAGCAGGCTTGGGACGTCGAGCCTTGGCAGTGGAAAGCCTCTTGGGACGATATGGCAACTCCGTGGTGAAAACGCGTGGCGAAACGTAGCAGGTAAGTCGGTGGCCGGGGCGGAAGAGTAGATCGTAAACTTTTAACAGACAAGGGTCAGGCAACGAGACTCAGACTTGGAATATACATGGGCTTGTGGTACCTTGAATGTTGGAGGTTCACTCAGGAAATGAGGAAGACACTCGAACGTCCATCTCTGGACGCTGACAGCTTATGTAGTAGACTTCCACCAATCAAGAGATCGCGTTCCAGCACACCAGCTGATTACCTCAGGTGACTCCGGTTAGGTAATCACGACAGGCAGGGCTGTTATCTGGAAAGAGCAGCGTGCCGACTGATGACGAGATGTGAGAAGGTGCGATAGTCGACCTTCACTGACAGCTGAAATTGTATCAGGAGTCAATCAGAGCCCGCAATTAGTGTGCCTATGCCGGCGCTCCCATGGATCCTAAGCGGGGTCAATTAGGGAATATGAAGTCGCCGCTTCCACTCAGGCGACGCGCTGCCGTCCGTCATCCGGCCGCCGCTTTTTTAAATCAGGCCATATAAATGTATCTCACGCGCCATCCCTTCATCTCCCGTTTCTCCCGAACCAGCCCCCTAGCGACGCTGACCCGGTCAAACGGACCTTTTCTTTTCACGGAAAATAGCTTTCCATCCCGCTACCGAGGTTATCGGTGCCTGATGGAGACTACTAACCCGCTTTCTCATCTCCTCTTTTTTTTCAGTTACCGATCGCTCTATGTTATAAACAGCATGTGCATTTAAAACAGTATTGATGGTGGTGAGCTCGCTAAAAGCTAGGAATCCCAGTATGTTTTAAATATTGGTCTCCTAAGGATTTTAATCTTTTTGATTAAATCACGGCTTCAGATGTCATGCCCAAAATATTAAAGGCTGCAGGATATTTTATCTGTGAATGCACCGAGCCTACTACAGGAAAAAGTTGATTCAGTTTTTTTGCCAGTAAAACTGTGGTCTCTGTCTTTTTCCAGTTGTCTTCAAATGAGAAGTACAGAACAAGAGGAATAGTTAGCTTTATGCTAATACCAGTGACACTTGAAGATGTTATACGGTAAAACAGACTGAAAAGGGATATCGTCCAAGTAAAGTTTGCTTTACAAACGTGTCTTATTACGTCTACTATAAAGAAAGGTACCCATTAGGGGTTGGTGATACGAGGAATTTTAGTTACTCTCCAATCCAAGTAAATGCATGGTAATATTGATTAATACCAATCTGATACCTACACGTTTTGCTTAAAAAATATCATGATTATTGAATAGTTCAACCATTCCCTCCTTGATTTAGTTTAAAATGTTGATAAAGAAAGCACAAATATTTTAGGCACTTAAAGATGTTATTTTTGAAGTAAAAAAAAAAGGCATTTTAAATTTGCACAGCAAAACATATACTTATATTACAACTGTTTCAGCACAAAAGCAAACCTAAAATAAGCTATGTAATGAATATACAAATAATGTTTAAAAATGTCATCCAGATAACTAACATAATTTCCACACAATATTTTGAAAATAAAGTCAGTAATGCAATTGTCTTCCTTGCCATAGTGACAAAAGATTTGCAGTGTTTGCTCAGGAAGAGACAGATGCTTAAATTTTGGTTGCAGAATGTTCTCCTTTAAGGGTGAGCCTTTTTCCGTGTGTTTATGAAAATGTGTGGTTTTGTCACAGGAGCAGACCATTTATATATTACATAAGACATTATCCTTGTTTTGAGTTGAAAATAATTAGACACTGCACTATGCTTTCTGTTTGAAGGGTCATTTTTAGAACTTGTAGGGCTTGGCATATAGTTTTGGTCCTCTCTTTTGCCTGGCAGGAAGGAAAAAGAACCATTCCAGGTAAGTAGGGATGCTATAAGTGTACAGTTGAAACACTCAGGCATAGACTTAGAGAGTCTATAGGCGCTGGGTGAAAGAGGAAGGGCTGCCCTATAGATAAAAAGAAGCCAAGTTTTGAGGAAAATGAAGGAGCGAAGTATCAATCCCAGGACAATACTAAAGAGATAATCGAAGTATGCGTTTATTATCGATAATATCAATATCTGGATCTATACTCCTACCCTCAGTATATATAGTTCGGCTGATTTGCTAACACATGGATTTGGTACTAACTAAATGAACTTCAAATAATTTCAAAAATATTCAGAAGTCTCATACACACTTTACATCATATCCTATGTAGAGTGAATTGCTTTAAATTATATTTATTTAATTCGGAATTAAATTGGTGGTTACTTATTTGGCAAGCAAGTAGTGCTAACGGATCCCTACCCTAATTAATTCGACCTAGCCTCATATTGTCTCTAGCATTCATTATGAAGGAAGCAATGCTCCAAACATACATTGATATTAGCTTTATATTGTTGATTTTTCAGTTCGTTATTATGGATCGTGATTGATCAGTACAGAATGAAATTGTAGAGACACATAAATAAACAATACACTCTTTGATATTAAGAAACTACAATTATTTATTCGGCATGGAAAAAATGAATTACACACAAAAAAAGCACATTGTTGACACAAGCCACCGCATTTTTCGAAAATGGAACAGAGAAAACAATTTGATTACAAAAACAAAAATATTGATAATCAATGCATTTAAATGATCAGGAATTATTTTTAGCACTTGTCAGAAGTGAAATACTATTGATCCTTCACCAAAGTGTTGTGAAATATTTTCTCAGTTTACCTGACGGGAACAAAAGGAGTCACGGCCTTCTGAAAAAACAAAGCAGCAGTCCCTGTTATAACAGCAACAATGAAGCAATACATGAAAACTCGAAAGTCAATTGTGCCTTTTGTATTTGAACGAATCAATCATTTCTTTTGGTCTTTTTGAATAGTCAACCAGATATTTAATGGCTCAGGTGATGTCAGCTATGCGAGTCCTGCCTGAATGCACTCTAGCTTTCTGTGACCCTGAAACAGCTGAGAAAATGGATGCACGGAGGGAGGTACAGTATAATATTTACGCTTCCTTGACAGTATTTTACTTTGATGGAAGTGAGTTGCCTTGACTGGCTGGATTCATTATCTGACAAGTGATTGATGGCTTCAACCTCAGCGAAAAGTTTCCTTCTTAAAGTTGGTGTGCACAGTTGAAGATGTGTCTTCAAATTCATTCAAAGCATTTCAACTGGATGGCAATGTTGTTGTTATCATTGTTCAACCACATGTGGAAACAGATGAGACAACTTTATTCTTGATAACAATAAATCACTAATAATACCATATATTTTGTTTCCTCATTTTTCTCAATCATATTGGAAAGGTCACTTCTAAAATTAGGGAAACATAATGTTTACACCAGTTAGCACCTATTGTTAAAGCTTTCTTCAGTCCGTACGTTTGCAAGCAGGGAAGGGTGCGATTAAAATCAGGATATTGTCAATATTCAGGTTTTTTGAGGTCATGTAAACAGAGCTGTTTCATAATCTGAATGTGCTTTTAGTGAGATAACAATAGCATTTAAAAGGGTAATTTTAGTTCAGCAAAAGCACTTACAAATTACTGAGTATAATTTATCTGGGAAATACACATTTGTGTTATTACCTGACCTCCAGTCATTGGGTAGGTTTACTTAGTTAGATATAGATCAGAATTTGAGGAGCCATCAATTATGGTACTTGTCTGTATGTAGGCTACAATGCCTGTATCAGCATGAAAAAAAAACAATATTTCAATTATTAATGTATATTTGCTTATGCTTAGGCCTTTTCAATGTGGTTATTCCCAAACGTCATGTATATAGGTTTATTGCTTATCACTAGTCATGTTAACGGATTGTACATATTGGTCCCAAAAAAATCAAACTATTATCGATATTCAG
Organism: Urocampus carinirostris; assembly: GCF_059441175.1. Taxonomy (NCBI): domain Eukaryota; kingdom Metazoa; phylum Chordata; class Actinopteri; order Syngnathiformes; family Syngnathidae; genus Urocampus; species Urocampus carinirostris. The sequence continues at coordinate 16,458,173 of NC_142357.1, forward strand.
GTTTTGTAAGGTCATGTAAGCGTAGTAATTTTACAATCTTAACATGCTATCAGTTAGATAACATTACAAAAAGGTCATGTTGGTTCATTAAAAATTAAAATAATCGTGTATGTAAACCTATTTGACGTAAACTATGTTCTAAGCGTATGAACACCTTTTGTCTGCTGCTAGTTATTTTCTTCTTTTTTGGTGCCGCAAAGGTTATAGGTCTTGTTGTCGGAAACTAACAGGGTTGGGTAGGGTTACTTTAACTTGATTACTTTCAATTACTTTTAGATTACTCCAATACCAAATATGCTGAAAAAAGACAAAAGAAGCTAAATATGAATAAAATTACTAAATTCTGTGCAGGCTTGGGGAGTAACGGAATACATGGAACGGCAAAAATGATGGATGGATGGATGGATGGATGGATGGATGGATGGATAGATAGATAGCGTCCCTGTGCTGAGAAACAATACAATAATAAAGCAAGTTAAAGTAACCCTTTCCAACCCTAGAAACCAATTACTGTATATCCGCTAACTCAGGCTAAACATGCTTCACGCAAATATGTTGATTTTCTTTTTTTTTTCATATGTATAAAATTGAATCAATGTTTTGGCTAGCCATGTACAGGGACAACTTGTAAAGACCAGAGATGTAGCAGCAAAGTGTAAAGAGACATCAACTATGGTACTTTAATGACTGTATTGGCATGAAAACAAATCATGAATGATATTTCTCATGCTTAGGACCTTCAAATATTGTTATTCCCAAACATAATGTATATGAGTTTAACACCAGTAACTATTCATGTGAACTGATTTTTCAATATGGTCCAGAAACCCAAATTCTAAATCCCGTTCCGACTATGTGAACCCTGCCAATGACTGTAAGTCTCTCAAAAACAAAACTAATGTTCTTCTCTGTGTATTTCCCAAGTACATGTTCTGCTTGCTGTACTAGTTGTTTTCAAGTGATTTTGTTGGTTAAACAGTGGGCTCAAACTTTGCAAATAGCGCAATAGGTCTGTGTTTATGTTCCGTGTGAGCTAAAGAGTAAAAAGAAGTAATTGCACACGAGGGGCTGTGAATGCAAGCGCGTGGTGGGCATTTGGCGGTGTGCAGCGGTGTGTCCGACGTGACGGCACAGGTGTCAAAAAAGTGCGTAATTACCAAACAAACAAACAAACAACCAAACCAGGCAGAGAAAGGCCACGAGAGAAACAGCTCGTATAAGCGTGACGGCAAACATCCCGGACGCGCCACCTCCTACTACCGTTAACCACAACATGGAATGTCAATTCCTACCCAACCTTTGTGGTTGTTGTTAGCGGAATTATTTTTTTTAACTACAAAGCCTCTCAAATACCGTTCTAGTTTGTTAAAACAACTTTCTGGCATGCATTCTCACATTGGTCCAAACATTTTGAATTTTCTAAAATGTCATACCAGCCCTAGTTACATTCTGGCAATGCATCCCTCCATTGTCACACTATGGCAGTCTTTGACGTACTGTATATGGAATGGTTGGCTAAGATATTCACTCAAAAGTGGCACTCAAACCAAGCTGCAACTTAACAGTTAACATTTTGAATTGCAGTGGTCACAGTTGTCTAAGAACTTCAAAATATGAAAGCCTTTTCGGTCAATACCAATTCACTATCGAGATACTATATGTTTATTCCGATCCTCTCAGATGAATTCTATAATTTAGAATAGAATAGAATATACCTTTATTGTCATTGTTACAAAATGGGTTAACAAATTGTGACAACGAAATTGGGCATGACACTCCAGTTTCACACATTCATAGTGAGGTAAAGAGCCAAGAAGACAAAGGAACAGAGAAGATAAGGTTATAAAACAAGGAGGATTAGGCTATAGTTATAATTTACATGGTATTTGCACAAGAAATGTCGGCATGTAGGATGTTACATACGGTTGGTATCGTAATACAGTTGGTATCGTAAGGGTTGTGCAATTTTGCATTTGGTGCAAAAGTCATCATAGTGCAAAAAAAAAAAAAAAGTCAACATATGCATTGGTGCAAACATAGTCATCATAGTGCAGAAAAGGTGAGCAGTAGACATAGTGCAGTCAACATGTGCAAGAACATAGACATGAGTACCATTTTACATTCGTGTGAGGTAGTGTTCTTGCAATTTTTTCTGTTTTTTTGTGCGGTCTCTGTTTTGAGCAGAAAACAAACAGTGCAGTCAACATGTGCAAGAACATAGACGTGGGTACCATTTTACATTCGTGTGAGGTAGTGTTTTTGCATGAGTTTTTCAGTTTTTGTGCGGTGTCTGTTTAGGGTGGTAATTGCTGTGGGGAAGAAACTGTCTCTGAGTCTGTTTGTTTTTGCTTTGTGTGACCTGTAGCGCTTGCCGGAAGGCAGCAGGTCGAAGAGGTGGTGGTCAGGGTGAGAAAAGTCCTTGATGATTTTTTCCTGCTCTGCTGAGGTAGCGAGAGCAGGCAATGACCCCCCAGACTGGGCAGAGAGCAACCGACGATTTTCTGGGCTGTTTTGATGACCCTCTGTAGTGTTTTCCTGTCTGCTGCTGTGCACCCAGCATACCACACCATAATGCAGTATGTTAGAATGCTCCCCACTTAGAAAAGCACCCGTGAACACGTCATCTTAACATGCATCTTGTGACGTTCTACTTGAAAGCAGACAAGCATCCTTCACTCGACAATGCAGGACTCAGTTCTAGCATGTTTGCTGTCAACATTTAACGAAGGAAAATGTATTGGTTATGTGCTGCTGCCCGTTCGAGACACCAGATGAAAGGTTTACGCATCAGCTTCTCAGTGTGAAGGTCAAGGGTTCAATTCCAGCTACCATGGTCGCCATATGGAGTTTGCATGTTCTACCCGTGCCTGTGCAGGTTTTCTCCGGGCACTCGGGTTACCTCCCACATTCTAAAAACATGCGTGACATGTTGAGTGGGGGTCCAACTTGTCCTGTGACTGGCAAACAGTTTAGGGTGCCCAGTAACAGTAGTGAGCTGGAATGGGCTCCACTACCCTTGAAACCCTAGTTAGGATAAGAGACACAGAAAATTAATGAATGGATATACTGCTGCCCGTCAATATTGAAGCCCTGCTTATCTCTGAAGAATAGGAAGAAGCTTTGCACCGAAAACAATGGCAAACAGATAATGAAAGTGCTATATCTGAGTCAGATCAGGAGGCTTCTCCTGCTACTGGTATTCATAGATTTCAATACTTTCTGTTTCATGTAGGGGAGCAAAGTCCAAATGGAGATATATGGGCACCACCAGACTGTACCTGCCCAAGACACACACAAAAAAGGTACCCTGATGACCCAGGTGGTAAAGGGGATCTGTGAATCACGGTCTACATTTTTTGTCATTTTATGTATAACATGGTCAATGATGCGTCGTTTTAATCAAATATTTGAATTAATTTGCATATACACTTCAATTGGGCTCTTTCAACATCTTCATCGTGAAGACGAAGGCCTCACCACACTTTCGCTTGCCCATGTCAGCCTGCTGTTCTCACCTAAGTGCCAAGTGCCACCTATTAACTCACAGCAATCTAGTCAGCCGTATTCAATTAAACACAGCACACACTGCGTGCTTTCAAACGAATGTCGGTGCCGTGGCGACCGCGCTCAGATGCGTCCTCTGCTAGCACGACTCTCTTGAGAGTCAAACGCTCAGCATGCTGACATTGACATTTGCTCGCTTTCTTCGCTCTTTTAGTGTCATTTTCATTTATTGGTTGGCTATGCAGAAAAGCACCTGTGAACACATCATCTTCACATGCATTTTGTGACATTCCACTTGAAAGCAGACAAGCATCCTCCACTCGACAATGCAGGACTCTGTCAGTTCTAGCATGTTTGCTGTCAATTAAACATGAACATGTTTGTTATTGTTAGCGTCTTAGTTATTTCAGAAGTAATAGGGTCAATTCCATCTCCCAACTTTTCTGTTTGGGGATTGCATGTTCTCCTCATATCTGAGTAGGTTTTCGCCAGGCACTCCGTTTTTTTTTTTTTCCTTATATACCAAAAACATACATTGCGTCTACCACTTATCCATCAAGAGCCTGCTGACAAACTGCATTTCCATATGTTACAAGAGCTGCATTGAGGCGGACAGCGGGAGGCTACAGAGTTCAGTGAAAACAGGACAACATATCATTGGCTGCCCTGTTCCCTCCCCGATGGACATCCACTCCAATTGGTACCTCAGCAGAGCCCAAAATATTATCAAAGACAGGTTACATACATGCACTAATCTGTTTGACCTGCTACATTTGGGAAGGCGCTACAAGTACATCAAAACAGACAGAAAGATGAACAGCTTCTTACCAAGAGCTATAACCACCCTCATCTCCCACTCTCCAGTGTCCATAAGCACAATGTACTGTAAGACTTCAACTGTTGATATGAATACATCAATTTTATATCAATAAAATATTATTTTTACCACCTTTGCACATTTTAACTTTTAAGTTTGTTGTAATGGCACCAAATGGACAAGCCCTCTAATTATGCTATATTTGTACAGTGACAATAAGCTATTCAATAATCCATTGGTGGGTCAAATAAGAATAATTGTGGGGGTTAATGGTTGTCTATGTGTGCTCTACTACTGGCCGGCCAATCAGTCCAGGGTGCCCCATGAACCATACCAAACTTGATGCATAAATTACAAGTTCATCATCAGATGGCACTCTATTTTAATCACTTCGTAGAAATAAAATCATTTTAGTAAAAGAATGTTCTACCGATTTTTGGTTGCATTACAATCAAACAGAAACGCCCTCTTCAGGAAGCTGTCAATCAAGCGGACCTATTTTACTGAGAGATTGTTAATCATGCACTGGCACATGTTTGAAAAAGTCTGTCAATTCATTGTGCGATAAACATAATACGTTTAAGTCACTGTCAAAAAAACTGTCTTTTAATGACAGTCAATCGATGTTTCAATCAGCACTGACATTGTTACTCTGCTGTCAATCAATCTTACTGTAATAGCCTTTCGATTGGCGTCCATCAACCATGAACTTGTCCCTTTCAAAAGTACCAATTTGTGTAACTTATCATTAAAAAAAAAAAGAAAGTGGTCAGATGAATGCGTACAATATGGATTCTCATGTATCTTGTAACGGATGAGAATCAGTATCCCATCTGTGTGGTTTGCAATGCCAAGTTGAGCAACTCTATCCTCGCAAAATTCAAGGAACACTTTAATAAGCTGCATGGAGACAGGAATATAGAAAAAAAAAATAATAATAAACTGTGGATGCTGAGTTTATGGTGATAGCTAAACTTGATGGCAAGGCAACGGCCATATTTGTTGATCTGTTTTCTCTAATACCATATTGAACTTTGATCACTAATGTATCCTTATAAATTTTTCAAGTCTATCATTAAAAAGCAAATCTTATATTTTGGGGAACTGAGGGCGTCCTCAGTTCATAATGATGTGAAGATATATTTGTTTATGTTTTTGTATACAAGTATAACTTTTGCTATTTTCATTTCATCTGGAAAGTTTCCTCATGAATTGCATATGTAGCTATTAGTTTCATAATGTTATCAATAATTTGCTATGTCAAAACAATCAGTAGAGGTTTTATTCTTATAGTTCACCATGTCTATTATCTCTTATCCCACTACCCCACACAAAAATATGGTATTTGGTTTATTTTTAATAGAGGACTCAAATTGTTTACCACTGTATTCAGGAATATTTACGGCTAGTTCCGGTCGAACATTTATTAACAAAAAAGTTGCACAATTTGAATTAAATCATAATTGTCACTGTGCTTATTAGTGACACAGTTTACGTAATTTATTACATTTTTAGAGTATTTAATAGTCCCCAAATGTTTTTAATATTGTTTTTGTTTTGTTGTAATAAACTATTATAATCTAATTTTACTAGCGCTTAATATGCCTGTCATTTTGTTTTTATACTGTATGTATTTACATTGCTTTCTTGTTTTTTTAGTTTAATGAACTTTCTATATAAAGCTTTTTTTTTCTTGCAAGCATTGTATAAACCCTTAGTTATCCCTCGGATGCTTTACTGATTCATTGGTAATGTTGATTTGTCTCATTGGACAATTTTCATTAAACTCTGCTCTGAATATTTCCAAAGACATATAAAAAGCACGATCCACAACACCTGTATCATATATTCTTTTTCCATCCATCCATCCATTATCTGCACCGCCTATCCTCACTAGGGTCGCCTAAGTGACCCCATCCCAGCTATCTTCGGGCAGTGGGTAGGTGACACACTGAACCGGTTGCCAGCCAGTAGCAGGGCATTATTGTATTCCCGCTTCGTTTAATCATGTTTTCATTAAGTGATTAAATTGTCTCTTCAGTTATTACTCATTTGCAAATTTATTCTAAAATTGATTTTTGACTATTACCATCCTTACCATCTTACATTGTAAAAACTGTCAGGTGGTCAGAAATATCACACATCAATAATCCACTAGCTTTATCAAATACAATAGTATTCATAAAGATATTGTCAATAAGTTGTACACTGTGTGAAGTAGTTCTACTGGGTCTTACAATAGTTGGGTATACATTTGTGCTGTCAGAGGATGGTGTAATAATAATCTGTAGTTTGCAATAATCTGTGGTCTTTGCAGCCCTTTGAGACTCCTTGTGATTAAGGGCTATACAAATAAACATGCCTTGAAATCAGTGGTTTTATGGTTGTTTGGATTCATCAGGTCAATGTTGAAATCTCCACAGAGGAATAGTGATGTGTTGCTTATTGCAGAATACGTTTTTTAGCCCAATTTGTGGAAGTTTCTAGATTGTAGCTCTGTGATCTGTATACACAACTGACTATAACATTTCTCCTTTTTTCGTTTATAATTTCGAATGTTAAGCATTCACGTAAATCATTGATTGTCAATGACATGTGTTGTATTATTTTAAATTTAAATATCGTATGCACGTATATTGCGACTAATTATGCTGTTTTGTTTGATCTTTTTATATGGTTTAAATTATAGTCATTCAATTCAAAATCGACTACCTTTTCTCATTGAACCAGGTTTTATCGACTGCATTAACACTGAGTGGGTTCTTGTACTGCTGTAAATATTCTGTAATTGCTCCAAAGTTTGCTTTTACTGTTCAGGTGAATCATTAATAATTTCCCTTCCGATTTAACACTATTATTGTAGAAATCTTCAGTATAATACTTGACCTTTTTTGAGATAGATGATGGGAACTGTTTGTCTGGGTCTCACTGATCATGAAGTTCTTAATGATTATTGTTAGTTTGGTCAATACATCTCAGTTCTGATAGCTCTTTGTCTAATACATTTTGATTGAGTTCTATTTTACAATCTGTAATAAATGAATTTTGGATACATCTCATCACATGAGTTTATCCTCAATGTCTTGTGACTGTACATCATTAAGTCACTTGTACTTGTATTCATATTTATTCAGTTCTCCCATGTCCCAAATTACCAACACTTTGGCTAGTTTGAGGGGTCCGTTAAGTTTTATATATATTTTACAGTGCATAATCCACTTGTTCTGTATATTATTTTGTTTCCTTAGCTATGTCAGCATTTATATTTTAATCAATATTTAAGATATACATTAGTACCTCTAAATTTCCTCCCTTGGTTTATCAGCTCAACCTTGTTTTTCCTGTAAATCTCTGGATGAAAGCTGGGATATTGTTCTGTTTCATTGGTAGACATTGACAAGCTTTAATTGTGTCCATGTTTAGTTTTATATTTTTCGATGTTAGGAAGACCGAGTTCCGCAGAGTTACTTTCCATGCTGGGCTCTACCTCCATGCTTGTCCCGGTAGCCGCTGCCCTTGCATACAATTGGGGTTAAATCATCAGCCCGGTCACAATGACATCAGTGATTCTTGAGTATTACTCCAGGTCTTCAACCTTTCTTTCCAGTTCAGCAGTTTTTCTGTCTCTCTCCACAACATGCATTATCAGCTCTTTCAATCTGTTAACAGATCAAGTAACATATTTTGTTTGTTTTTAATGGTATTTATTTTGCTTGCTAGAATGTGCTTTTTCTAATATCCTCTGTCTTGTTTTTTTTTCTGCCCCACATCCGCTCAAGCTCTTTGCAAGTTGTTCCTGCACATGCTAAATAATCTGTCATTTGTAAAGCTTGTTAGATTAGCTTGTCCACTGTGCCACATCTCAAACTTTTCCGTGCAGCGAAAACCTCCTGGAACACAGAGGGAAACCACAGCCCAAAAAGCAGCCTGGAACAAAAACAAACAAAAACAGAAAGTCCTCGAGTGCCTAAAAAAATTCCTCAATAGCCCAAATTCAAACACCAAACCGGAATTAAGCGATAAGAAGGAAACTTGGTCTTGAACTTGAAAAACATAAAAAAACAAATACATTCTTATATAATGGTAGGGGTTTAGTTTATTCACATATGAAATAAGAACCATTGAATGCCTTTTTGGAAGTCATCTAGACCACTTGTGGTCTAGCGGTAGAGCTGGGGTCCCAACATATACCTTAAGAGTGATTTAATATACATTAGGCTTTTTATTGTTGCATTTGTATAGCATTTTGATATACTCTGTCATTATTATCATATTACATTAAATTTCATCACTAAATCTTAATTATTAATAAATATAATATAATCATACATTTTTAAAAAAGGAAAACATATGACATATGTCTTTGTGATAATACCGTTAATTTTCAGAATTTGGAGGTTTTTGATTTGTTACTGACATTAGAACATTGATGTTAAGGCTGACGTGCTAAAATTACCACTAAAATCGGCCGATAGACCGTTATCGTCATGATGAGCACCCCATTCGTTGAGTGTTAGCCCGTCACTGCCTGACCCATGTTCAAATCCCGTTCAATAATGTATTGTGATTTAGGCCAGTGATGATTATCGATTGTTTAATCATTGCTCAAATATGATAGTACTGTGGTATATCTACTTGCAAATGTATGTAATTTGTCCCAGCAAGGATGTCGTTTGACAAAATAAATCAAAATTGGATCAATCCGTTCCAAGGTCATCAGATGCAACCAAAACCCCATTATATCAACTGCAATTGCTCTGTAGGTACACTAATGTTCAGTCGATGTTCATAAATATACAGTACAATATAGTTTAAATTAATCAATAAATCAGGCTAAAGTAATGCAAAAGACGAAGTTACTGTACAGTACAAATGTCTATTAGCCAAGTTCAGTAATAAAAAAAAAACAAAAAAACAAAAATTAACGAATGACAATGATAAAATGTAAACAAATCAGTTAAATGACTTGGCATGATTTTCCACTCACTGTTCCGATTTGGTTGCTGGACAAAAAAAAATAGGGATCCAGCGAATGTTGTTTCTTTCTAGATCTCAGAATGTTTTTAAAATGTCTCGGATTGTTTTCATCGAACATTTTCATTGACCGTCTGTTTTTGGCTTTATTGTTATGTGTTTTTTGTGATAAAGCCTGCTGTTTTTTTCCCAGCAGGCAAACATTTCCATAATTCCTGCTGTCGACAACATGATCGTGTCCCCAGCGAGCTCTTTTTCTCATATCCTAATAATAAGAAGCTTTTCCATATCCCCGTTTATTGCGGTCCTCCGGCTTGATAAAATAATAACGGAAGGGGTTGCATGGGTCTCACCTAGCTGCTAAACCACACAGGACGCTGTTGGTGAGCACCTACACGCACCTTTAGTGGTAGTGTTACTGACTTCGGATACTGGAAAACTGATCTTATAACGTGGAAGATTTTAGTCTGAAGCAAGACCTGGAAGCAAACATGACTATCCGATGAAAGATCTGGACCTGAAAATGTCTGCCGTCATTACGTCCCAACTTCCTTTGTGGTCATTAGCCAACGCTTGTCAGCAGGCCTCGACCTTAACGAGGAGCAACCGGCTAATTTGCTAATGCCTTCGTCTTCCTGTGGGCCATTAGACAACTCTGTACACACACCAACCCGGCCTCCGCCCCCATGTCCCTCAAGCTCATCAGCGCTGGACCACTAATGGTGAATGAAAGCATTTACTCGCAATGACAGACAAGGCGACCCGTCACGGCAACATGAGCATTTTGTGTCGGACACGCCATTTATTCCGGAGCAGGCACTGAGAGATAAGTAAGGGTGGTTGCTACTGGTATTTTTGGTATCAATCCCATCCAAGTAAATACAGAATAGTATCAATAAGTACAAACCAGATATTTTTTGCTTGGAAATCTCATGATTGTTAAATTATTGAACCCCTCACACCTTTAATTAGTTAATATGTAACATAAAAAAGCGTCTTTTTTTCTCAAATTACTACCATGCAAACTTTAAAGGAACATTTTTTGTAATGTTTGGTCAATAGATGCATTGTCTAATGCAAACGAAAACAGGTGCCAAAAAAGCATGGGGTAACAGCAAAATGTCAGAAAAACATGGCGCAGACCATTACATATGGATTTTGCTATGTAAATATAATACATCTTTTGCCCTATGAATATTAATAAATTATAACATTGGTATGATAGCATTATTGCCTGTGTTTCTCTTCTTACTGAAGGGTTTTTTTGTACCACTAGGGGCAACAAACTATTACACTATGTCCCTTTAACAGTATAAAAACATAAACATACTTGTATTACACCTATTTCAGAACAAAAAATCAAAGAAATTCAAACCACAAAAATCAGCAATGCAAATAGAACAAAATTAACATGAGGACTATGGTACTTTTCATGTCACAATATTGAAAAGACAAAGTCAGAGAGCAAACGGTGAAAATCAATTCGTGTGGAAAGTGGATGTTTTGTTATTTTTATTTTTTTATTTTCTTTGGGTTGCAGTTTGTCATGGTGGATCCTAAAGTCAGATCATTTGAGAACCACTGGTGTAAACAACATGATGTAAAAACCTTTAAGTGCATGAAAAAATAAAATCATTCAATGATTGTTTTGGAACAAAAGTCTAGAGGGACAAACCAAAAAGGTAATGTAACAAAAATGCAAATATTGTGTAAGAGCCTTAAAAAGAAATCTAAAATATTGTTAGCAAGTATACAGTGTACAAGGCGAATCAAATCACCTTAATTTATCTGATCTACTGTTTAATTGTATATATATATATATATATATATATATATATATATATATATATATATATATATATATATATATATATATATATATTTAGTGTTGTTCAAAATAATAGCAGTCCAATGTGACTATCCAGAATATCCGATTTTTTTTTTTGTATAGGTACAGGCTGCAATTGTGAAAATAGCACAAAGGGCGTGTTAAAAAAAAGCATTGTGGCAATCAATCTCTGAGTTAATCAATTTTGGGGCCACAGACCATGTTTGGGACGACCCCCAAACTCTGAATTCAAACCTCTGTACACACTGAAGACGGTGAAGCATGGTGGTGCAGGTACAATGATCAGGGCATGTTTTCTCCTACTCAGATGTTGGGTCCGTTTATTGCATACCAAGGATCATCGATCAATTTGTGTATGTCAGAATACTTGAAGAAGTAATGTTGCCTTATGTTGAAGAGGACAAGGCCTTACAATGGGTGTTTCAATAAGAAAATGACCCCAAACACACCAATAAACGAGCAAAGTCTTGGTTCCAAACCATTAAAATTAATGTTACGGATTGGCCAGCTCAATTCCCAGATATCAATCCAATCGAGAACTTGTGAGGTGATATGAAAACTGCTGTTTGTAAAGCAAACCTGTCATGATTGCCATGGCGCCCAACTGGCCCCGCCGTGTGGCTAATTAACAGATTGGTTTTCCGTCTTTTTAACCTCAGTGCTCTCTCTTACTTTGTCAGTCCGTCAACAAACTTCTGCCCTGCAAGACGTGGGTTTCGACTCGGTCGTGTCCCTGTTGGTATTTCCTATACGGTATATACAAACCCAAGAAAGGTAAATGAATTGTGGAATGTTGTTCGGCTATCATGGAGTGAAATAACAACTGAAAGGTGCCACATGTTGGTTGACTCATATGTGAAGCAGTTATAAAAAACGGTGCTCATGCATTTTATTATTGGATTGCTAAATCATATCTTTGTTTTGGAAAATACAAAATAGTTTTGAGTCAACAGCAGACACAGCTGTTTTTTTTAACACACACATTTGAACTATTTGTCCAATTGGACAGTTACCCGAGTATGCCTGTTATAAATGTTGGGTCTACTGAACCTAGTGGTACCTCTTTTGGCATGTAACAATAAAACAATATACTAAAACCTGAGATATTTTGGTGAGTCACATTGCACTATATATAATACCCCTCCGCAACATTATTTTAATAATACTTAAAATGGGAAGACAAAACCAATCCGAAGACAATAGTATTAATCCAATCAATGTACTTGCTCACTAATAATATCGATATTTGGATCGATCCACCCACCTTTACTGAGAAGATCCGGCGGGCTATTGATTCGGATGGGAGTCGAGCACTCCCGAAGCTACGACACGTAAAATTGTGGATTTATTAAACAGGACACTCGAGTTCACGATGGCCGAGGCGAGTTTTCAAATTCATTAGAGTCACTTGGCAGCTCATTAGGGACACTGGAATTAGAAATAAACAAACAAGAAGCTTGCCATAAATACTTCGTTCAAACTTCAAGCGGGTTGTCAAAGGCTAACACTCAAAGCTAACACGCATTGACACTTTGTTTTTTTGTTTTTCCCTGATTTAAATACACCCGCATTCTAAAAAAAGATGATTAGAGAACAATTGAAAGCACAGAAAAATAAGCATCACCAATGATGAGATGCAGCCGCGCGGTAAAAAATGTGCGACTGTGTGTGTTTTAGCTCCATTAGCGATAACGAGACAATTTGAGGCATTTATTTGAGCACATGAGAATGGGAGTCAATAAAAGACTTAAACTTATCCACAAGTTTGTGTTTTTTGCTGGGTGAAAAAGTCAACGATAAACACTGAACATATCAAAACTAACAACGTATATATAGTTTCCTACTAATGCCACAAGAAGTATCTGATTCACACACAAATAGGTCTGATTGACAGCAGCAGAGGAAAAGGAACTGAATTTGCTTTTCTGTGTACAAAACAAAGCTTTTTTTCTTTTTTTTTTTTCAAATGATGATCATTTGCTACTGTTGTCAATCATTTTATATACTCTCAAACAAAAATATACACACTGTCATGTTGCAGCTCTACAGCAAATACGAGCTACCTAGTTTTGAAGTCTTCTGTATTGTTTGTCAAACTTCCCTCAGTAGACTTCCCCAAACACACACACATCATCAACAAATCATCCAATAAAATAGATTTTATCAAAGAGCTGATATTTGAGAGGATGCATAGTTCATGGTTCATACCAGTGTTTGAAATCATACAAAATGCTTGAACTTGACTGTGTTTTGGGTGGTGTGCTCCTAAGTGCTTAAAAAGGTTGCCATGTTTCACAACAACTGAAAATGACACTGTCACTGCTCTATGGTGACTTGGGTACGCCTCTGCATTTCTTCTTCCCTTGTGATTAACGGCAGCTGGCATAAGTTTGTATGACGTTGTACTATGTAGAGTCTTCACCCCTGCAGATCGATACAGGAAACAGAATTAGGATACGGGTAGCCAGGACAGGAGAACAGAGAATGGATCGGGGCTCAATATAGGAAACAGGTCGGGATCAAAACAGGAGCCAGAGTCAAAAGTGCTTGCTTTGCATGCTCTAAGGCAGGGGTCGGGAACCTTTTTGACTCAAAGAGCCATAAAAGCAAAAAATATTAATTTTATTTTGGGAAAGAGCCACACCATATATTATGAGACAAATTTACTAAATTGCTAAACCGGCGCCCCAGACAAAAGCTTAGTCTTCAGCACATTTATTTTTGATGATTTGATCAAAATTATGAAAATAGAATAATGCCAGAGCCCCTGTCCCAAACTCAACAAACAGACCACTTTAAACTTGTCTCTTTCTTGCAATTACTCAAGATCGGTTAAACTCCTTTTGACCCTTTTTTTCATACATATTGGTTTCAAAACCAGATGCAAGCATTTATTTTGTAAAAACGTCACAACATTCTGAGAATAATAATAATAATAATAATAATTTCCTTTGTATTGTCATTCTGTGTAACAATGTACACAGAACGAAATGTCGATACACCTGACCCGTTGTAGCGAGCCGATGCAGCCGCAGCCAACAGAGGGCGCGGCCATTTTACCAATGTTATAAGTCTTTGGTATGACTCGGCCGAGGCGCGAACCAGCGACCTCCCAGTCTCAAAGCGGGCGCCTTATAGGGAGCCTTATGTGCTTACCTTTGGCGAGAGATGGGAGGGAATGCTTGTTCTTTTTGCATAGCTCCACCCATCCCTCCCACTCACCCAATCAAATGACTAAGTTCTCTTCCGGTGTTTTGGCGTATTTACAGTTCTGTGGATTCATCATAAAGTATCTGAACACTGAACACAGATTATATAGTGAACTTTTAAATAAAGGATTCTTTAGCGTTGTACAGCCAAAACGAGTTTTTTTCCCCCTTTTTTTACACCTTGACTGTAAATTGTAGTGAAAAACGTGCCCTATATATACTGCAAAGTGTTTCCTTTAAATTCAGCTTTGGTTTCACTTTACGTGTACCTGAATATGATAGACAACTCCGGTTTTGAACAAGATGGAGAAATTTTGCATGCAATCAAATTGGTCTCTGAGCCACAGATACTCATAGAAAGAGCCATATATGGCTCGCGAGCCAAAGGTTCCCGACCCCTGCTCTAAGGTTTGCAGACTGACTGACCAGGAGTGAACGAGAATGACGTAATAAAATAGGAGGAGGGCCAATTAGGGAACGAGTGGCAGCTGGGGCTGAATGAGTGAGCACAGGTAAAGGCAATTGGCAAATCATGACACATACTTTTGTTCCTCCAGAAGATAATTTTCAAAATACATAATTCAAACCTTTTTTTTTTCTTTAAATGGTATTGGAAACATTATAAATGAATAACTTTGAAATTATTCAAAAAGTGCTTGAATTTGGCCATTAAAAAGGTGTATGAAAACCTGATAGTTAGAATTAAAATAGTTTTCATTGTCATTGATAAGAAGATGGTGAGCATTGTTTAATATGATATTAGATATGGCAGGCCAAGTTAAACAAGTTTACGTAGTGCAGCCGAAACAAGTGCTATGGAGACTCAAAGTGACCAAACCACACAATTTGTATTCATGAGTTTTAACCGGCCAAGCAGCAATATGGTAGACAACCATGTCAGCTCCCATTAGGTGATTCTCATGTTATGTAAAATAAAATAAATATATAAATCCCTTTAGAAAAGAAAAATAAGCCAAAACTAATTTCAAAATAAATCAGCAAAAACATTTACAAGGTGGAGACTGGCTAAGTGCATCATACATCACGCTGCATTGAAGAGACGTTGAATTTAAACAACTCCGTAACAAAATGTAAATTCAGAGTTTCAACTTTCAAAGTAAAAAAGTACAGAAACTTCTTTGACCAGCTTCAAATGCATGTCAAGTCAAGTCATGTTTATTTGTGACGCTCTTAATCACAAAAAGTCTCTAAGGCTGCACAGACCACAGATTATTGCAAACGACAGACTATTATTTCACCATCCCCTGATCTAAAACCCAGAGGAGAGCAAGAGTTAACTCAAAAACATCAGCATCGGGAAAATGAAGAAACCTTGAGAAGGGACCGCACAATACATAATCCCCTTTCAGGATGACTAGGCTAAGATGGATGTTGTAATAACAAACAATACGAGGATGATGTCAACGTTAAATATAGGTCATTCATAAACTATAGAATAGAAGTGTGTTTTAAGCCTAGATTTAAACAGTTCCACTGAGGTTGCAGATGGAAACTCTAAGGGCAGATCATTCCACATCACCTGGCCCGGATGGAGAACCCTCTTGAACCTGCGGATCTCTTCTTGGCTCTTGGGATCGCTAGCAGACCGGCATTTTAAGAGCAAAGGCTCCGGACGGGAACATAGAGGGAAATTAAATCTGGAACATCCCCAAAGTGGCAGCCACCATGGCATAGCTGAACAAGTTTTGCAAGCATTTGACATTTGTATTTTATTTTAGTCACACGGGTTCACATGGCACAAAGTAACTTAGAATGAGTGTGTAAACAAGCACTTGATTAGTTTGTGAACTTAGCTCGAGTTGTTTGAACTTTTTAACTCCTTGCTTTCATTTTAAACAAAAATCAGTGGTTCCACAATTGCATATCAGGGACATGTATAAGAAATGATACGTTATCTCTTGCACATTCCCAGGGGTGCTTTAAATGCTATCTACTAGAAACATTAGCTATTGCTACCAAAATTGAATAGGAAAAGTCATAGTAAAAATATGGCTTTTTTGTAGTTTTGAAGTTTTGCCACTATGTTATAGGCAGTTTACAGCTAAAGTGAATCATAAACAATGGGAAATCCCTTAGGCGTTGCTTCTTGTATGCAGAAGTGGGGATGTTTTCCAGAATTTTAACAGATGCCGCTCGGTCCGCCACATTCAGAGCACTCTTAATGACCCTCGAGAGCCACCCGGTGCAAGGCTGCAAAAGTCAGACACAAGTATGATGAATTAGTCCAAGATTCGCAACAGCAACTCCAAACAACCATGAATCTCACTTAAATGAAAATATGTTTTAGATATAAGACAAATGTCATTTTTGTTTGAATTTTTTGGGTTGTTATTTCGGCTTTTAAACTTTGCAACCTCCTAGCCTATCCTTCAATAGATTGAATTAAGGCGAGCAAAAAGTGTTTACTTTTATCATTGAGCCAAACAACATTTGTAAAACATTTGAGCTCTTCAGGGAAAACACATTTGATAATAAAGTATTGAATGTATTTAACAAGAAATTTGTTGACATATATTCAAGCCACTCAGTTTGGTTGCACTAAGACAGAGGTTGGCAACCCAAAATATTTAGGAGCGCAAGAAATGCAATAAATGTATTTATTAATTTACAAAAACAAAAAAAAATACAAAACAAGTTTAACCATTTTTATGATTAAGGAATGTAAATCGAATGATTTTATACATTTGACTATAAAGGATTTTGTACAATCAATAACAAATTACATTTAATGCAAAAGATATTCACTGGCTGGGCTGTGGGGCTGGTCAGTGCAACCTAGTGAAGAATGAGGTTTACAGAAACACCGGGAACTGGGACGAAGGGCTGATATGAAAATTAGCACTTCCTGACGCAAGAGGGGCCCTGGTGACGCAGAAACGCTTGGGGTCCAGACATCGAGGTGAGGAGGTGGAGCCCACGTGGGGATTCTCTGGCATGCCCACGAGAGGAGCCAGCACACCAGCTAGCGGAAAAAATTTGGGCAGAGGAAAAAAAGAAGAAGATCGAGAGAGGGGGCTTGACGGAGAGTAAAGTGACGCTAATTCGATGGAGTTCACTTAGTTAAATAGTTTAAGAAATTAAATCTGACCCCGTGTGGAAATACCGGTCTCTTGTCCATATTTTACCATCAAAAAACAAGCGCGCATTGTTAGGTGAATGCAGCTTGTGTTTAGTTAATGGAGTCAGATAATTAATTCGAACAAGTTGGTAAATGGTACATATTGTAATATTAAATTCCTAACAAAAGTCAACACCACAGAATCCCCCCAAAATGGATATTGACCAGTCGTAAGAAAAAACAGGCATCTCGGAGGGAACCAGTCATATAATATTGGAGAACCGGGCCCCTTTGTTCACTTCCAATAGTCGGCTCATGGAGATATTTCATTGTTGAACGACGCAAGTCAGGTATTTCAAAAAGAGGGCTATCATATTTCACGACTCAGCATTCAACCCCCTTTTCTTTCAGCACATAAATAAACACTATATTGGTGATCGCGATATACCTACATGTTAGTCACTATTTAGAATAGTGACATGATCCGTAAAAACACATAGCTGAAAATGTCGCCGGGGCACCCCGCATTGGCGTTATGCAACCAAAGTAACACAACGCATTGTAACAGCGGATAAAACAATGAGTTACTGAAAGAATAACGGCGTAACGTTATTTATTACGGCACATTTCCAAACAATGGTTTTCAATATGCCATGGGCTGGAGATGAGAGCCAAATTACTTTTTTGTACAACTGACAAAGTATTGTGTAATAGAAGGTTTGCCTGTTGTCTTTGTATTTTCGTTGTGCTGCTTTTTTATTTGTCTTTATTGACTTCTTTTCTGAAACAGTTGTGTTCAAGGAGAGGTGTCCCCTCTTTCAAGGATCATGACATTTCCATGTAAAAAGGATCAATATCAGATCAGTATCGATCGATACAACCCTGTCTTTATTTGGACCGAATCGGTATTAAAATTCCAAGTATCGCCCACCGTTGGCCCGTGGATACTTGTTGCTCAAACAAAACGTTGACATTAGTCTTCAGAGAAGGTAGAAAACCTCTCCGTCAACATCCCATATCCGACTCACGCTAACGAGTGGCGCTGTCTAGCATACGCTAACGTCAGCTTCCATTTGATGGAGGGCCGGGCCCCGTGCTTGTAAGGTGACGGTGGCGCGGTGGGAGCGTGTAGCCGCTGATAATTAGTCAGACTGAGCGGCGTGCGGCATGTTGCAGCTGTCACAGGTGCATTGTGGGAAAAAGCACCGCGAGGACAGTGGCGGCAGTGACAGGCGTGACGGCGCCATCTGGACCTGTTCGTGTCCGTGTCTGCAACGCGTCAGCTCTACCATTGACGAGCTCACGAGCGCCACACGGACGTGAAAACGTGTGTGTGCGCTTCGATATTCGATGTGTTGGTGCAGGGCTGTCAAACTCGTAGCTTGGGGGCCAAGTGGTAGAAAAAAAACTTTCATGCGGGCCGGGCCAGTAGATTCTGGAAAAAGAAGGAAGATCAGTGAGAGAAAGAGAGAGAGAGAGAGAGAGGGTGTGTGGAAAAAATAAATAAAATAAAAAAACAGAGAGAAAGAGCAGGAAAAAGGGACAAAAAAGAAGGAAGAGTGAAAAAATAAACTAGGATAGTGAGTGAGTGTGTGTAAGAGAGGTAGAAAGTGACAGAGAGAGATAAAAAACATAAAAATGAGAAAAGGAAAGAAAGAAAGAAAGAAAGAAAGAAAGAAAGAAAGAAAGAAAGAAAGAAAGAAAGAAAGAAAGAAAAAGAAAGAATGAAAGAGGGAGAAAGAGAACATATTAAGTGCAAGAGAGAAAAAGGGAGAAAGAAAGAAAATAGAGAGAAGATAAAGAGTCTGACAGAAAGAAAGCGAAAAAAGAACAAAAAAAGCTAAAAAACAGAGATATGGAGAAAAAATATAGAGAAAGAGCTACATAAAGCAATGACAAAGATAAAAGGAAAGACAGAATAAAGAGAGAGAAAAAGAAAGAGAGATACACAGTAAGAGAGAAAAATGAAAGGAAACTCATAGAGAGGACAGAGAGAGAGAGTGAAAAATAGAAAAACAGAGACAAACATGAGGGAAAGGGAGAAAAAATTAAAGAAAAAGAATGACGACAAAAAAAGGGAAGAAATACAGAAAGAGAAAAAGAGGAGAAAACTAGAATAAAAAAGCAATACAAATGGAAAGAGAGATAGAGGGAGTGAAAAGAAAAAGAAAGATGGTCATAGATAAAGAGAGACAGAGACAAAGAGTGAGAAAAAGAGAGAAAGAGAGACACAGAGACAAAAGGGAAAGTAAAAAAAAGAAAAAGACAGAGATGGATAAGAAAAGAAAAAAGAAATAGTGATAGATAGAGGAAAGGCTAAAGTGACAAGGAAAACAGAAAAAGAGAGAAAAGGAAAGAGAGAGAATGAAATACTGCTTCAGTTGCTTAGTGAGTGGTGCCTGGCTTTGGCGACATCCAGTGGACATACTTATAAATAGCAGCTCATATCTCCCCTTGGTGGGCCTGATCCAGCCCATGTTGCAAGTTTCAAATTCTGGGTCCTCTGTGCACTTTTCCCAAGTGTTTGTGTACATGTGCATTTTTCTATTACTGGCAAGCCTGCAAGGATGAGATCTCGTCATACATGTTCACATGAGGTTTCATGTTATGCGCATGTGATGCACATCACCGACACGGTTTCTATTAATAAAGCTATGAATATTTATAGCGATCAAAAGCCTGCTTGAATTAAGCTTTTGAAGTTGTGCACGTGTCAAATGTCAGCAGTGTGCGTTTCCAGTTTGTGTTGTTATTATTGTAGTCAGATGTTATGTCAGACCAAAGCAAAGTTGATGATGATTTGAAAATGTTTTAGCAATATCGGTATGCTCATTCATCTTCCAAATGTATCATTTGTAAACGAACAGGCTCTGCAAGCTGGCTCTTATCAGTGAGGCCTATGGTGAAGGAGACACGTTAAAAGTGTATTTTGTAATGAAACCCAAGTCAAACAAGACAGTATAAACAAAGTGACAACTGTTAGGGAAAACAACTATATTACAAATGTTGCATTTGCCAAAATGTTCGAATTAGTTATCTGACTCCATTAATCAAACACAAACTTCATTCTCCTAACAATGCATGCTCGTTTCTTAATGGGGAAATGAACAAAGATAGCCGGCATTTTCACACGGGGGCAGATTTATTTTCTTAAAGTATTTAACTATGTGAATTCCGTAGAATTTAGCCAAATTATTGTCGAATTAGTCTAGTTAGTCTTCGTCGAGCCTCCCTCTCATTCTCCCATTCCTCTTCCATCTTCCCTCTTCTGTCCACATCTTTTCACAAGTTGTTGGCTCCTCCCCCTTGGGCGGGCCAGGAACTCCCCACGTGGCAGACTCCCCACGTGGCCTCCACCTAGTCGCCACCTCGTCTGGACCGGTCAAAACATTCCCGCGCGCTTCCACGTCATCAGGACTCCGTTTTCCAACATTCGCCTACCACCTGCGTCAAAAACTCTGTTATCAACAGAACTAAACAAAACGTTTGCATTCGAAACGGCGCGACCCAATTTTAAGCCTCCTCTGTGAAAAATCTTCATTGCATTCAATAACTGTGATTTGTATACAATTGTATAAAATCCCTTAGAGTCAAATAAATAAAATATAAAATCATTCACAACGAAAAACAATGAATGGTGGATAATAATTAGAAAAAACTCTGTGAGACAGAAGCTAGCCTGACACGAAAGTATTAATTGATAGATTAGGCCCGACCAGTCCGAAATTTGAATCGGGTGGAGCACGGGCTTAAAACAAGGATGTCCAAAATTTTCAAAAAGGGGGCCAGATTTGCAAAGCTGAAAATGGGTGAGAGCCGACTTTTGAACCAGGCATTCTTTGAACCAAGTATTATCAACACTAACACCCAAAATATGCATGAGAAGCTAAGAGAACACTGCAAATTCTCTGTAGGTGGGAATATGAGCGTGAAGGGTTGTCTGCCTCAATGAAGCCCTTTGGGGTACAACTCACCTAGGTTGTACCCCTCCCTCGCTCAAACAATGCTAGGATATGCTCCAGAAAACTATGGGACCCTAAGCTTGGGAATATAAAAGTAAAAAAATGAATGATTATATTTATTGGAAATGGCAGATCTTATTTTGTTTTAAGTTTGTATAAAATCACATATCTGTCACGATTTGTCAATTGACCTCACCTGTGGGGACGGCAGTAGCCCAGCAGGTAGAGCGCTCGTCTTGGGATCAAGGGATCCCAGTTCGAATCCCGGCTCGTCCGTGTTACATGTCGAAGTGTCCTTGGGTAAAACACTGAACCCCTAATACCCCCAATAAGCAGGTTAGCGCTTTACATGGCTGCAAGGCTGCTATTGGGAAATGTGGAGCACATTGTTAGATGCAGTTTGTGTAAAATGCAGATCATTTCATTCCAATTATTCATTCATTTTCTTCATTAAATTATTGTTGGTAATATAGTGATTAAAGGGATAACCACAAACCTGTCTTTTTTTCATTTTCTCCTATTATACTTCCTTTTTTTCTCCACTTTTTTATACAACATAATAATTCGTAATATAATGCATCAAAGCAAGTGAGCCATTTGAAAGCCGGCTCTCTTTAAAGAGTTCAGCCGGAAAAGCCGGTTCTCTAAAAAGAGAAAGACTTCCTTTCACTACACGACTACCACGGAATGATGCATGATGGGAAATCCCCAGTAGTATTAAGCCGCTCGCTTCGTTTAAAACGGAAAAAAAAAAAACGATCCAGAGATAGAGGCTACCGCGGCAAACTCGTTTGACTTGATTGATTTGCCGTTTCGTGATAGTCGGTGTATACCGGAGGGTACCCATAATTGACAAATTTGCGTTTTTCCGTACAGATTTTATTGTACGTCGTACACGTCTTAAAATGTATAATAAACGTACTTTGTCCGGCAAAAACGTACAGGTTGACAGGTATGAGTTTAATCAGCTGACTACGAAAACTCGTTATTGGCTATAGGTTATCCAATTTTGTGTTTGTATTCCCACAATTAAAGGTAGTAACAGCACACTTTTAAAGGATGTAAACAATCATTGTTTTATATGTTTTAATATTTAATACCACAGCAGTTTAGGGCAGTCTCTTTCACATCCACATTCAAAGCTGATTCTATTTTAAAGTATTGTATTTGTCAATAAAATCAAGGCAGTGCTGCCCATGTCCAAAGGATGTCACAGGGATCACAAATGTTGTTTTGCTCAAAATGAGGAATAATTGTGGTGATCGGATTCTGAGTGCTGGGGGTCGCGACACTCTGCGTCGACCGCTTGGCAATTAGCTGTGTGGGGGCCGCACTTTGCTTGAAAAAAGCTTGAATGCAGTCCTCTGCCGGGGTCAGGTGGAAAATAACCGAGGTGACAACAACATTCTCCTTTCCCCGGAAAATGCAGGCAAGTCACTTTGAACTGCCTCACTTCATATGCACTTCATGTTTATTTTTGTTTTTTTTTTTGTTTTTTAGCAATCAGATGCAATGTGATTGGTGCTGGCGAACACAAACATGCACACACGTGAATACAGTTTGTGTTTTTGTTTATACATGTATATCAGTGGCGGGTCATTAGGGCTTGCAAGGGTTCTCTATGCAGGCCTAAAAATACCTGAATCATGTTATAATAATTATATTTTGTCCATCAATGCTTAATAAATAATTATAAATTCTCTTGTCAGCTTCCTGTCATTGCTTCTGCCTGGTTGCACTGCTTCCAGATGTGTGCTTTCATATTCGGCCATTAGTTGTTGCTGGGCTCAGATATATACCCAACGGCCTTCACAAAAATGCCTGAAAGCCGTGTGACGTAGTATTAGTGTTTGATAAAGTGGTTAGTTTAGCCAATCAGATTCGGAGTTGGTGGAAATTGGGTTTCTGGGTGGAAACGTCAAACTATATTAGCTATTGTGCCAACAGCCGTTAAACTTGAAGAAAATGAGCTGCACAAGAAAAAATATTGTGTGGTTTAACAGCATTTTTGTAAAGAGGGAGAAAAGAGGGTAAAAAATGATTTCCCTTTCGCTGACTTTTTAATTTTGTATTAACTACATTTTTTTTTATTTTCCGTTATTTTTCTTTATCAGTTTATTCAGTCTTGTTTAACATAGATTTTGTTACAAAAGACAGGCTTTATGTGTTGTTTGGCGGCACCTTCCACACCCCATCTCCCCCTTTCGTTACCAGCTCCTTGAAAAGACCGTGTTCGACGGCGCTAACCAAGCATGGAGCGGGAGCCAAGGTCGGCTCAAATCACCTTTCCGCATCTCCTCAAAATATAAATAGGAAATTAAACTTTCAAGAGTTGGTTCATAGAGCCGGTTTGTAGGCGAACAATGCATCACGAATTCAGACAGGAGTTGAAAGCCTATGTGTGAAATACACGTCCTGTCACTGGTGTATATGTTTATATTGGGAGCTCGATAAAAGAGCAAAGCCTCAGCCCCTATCTACATCTGCTGAGGTTAGAATGTTCCTACATTGTGTGCCGAGGATCTCAACATGAGTATCTCAACCTAAATGGATGTCTTTGTATGGCGCACATCAAGAAACAAAGGACATCCAATCAGTGGGCTTGAAGCAGTTTTCATTGCGCTAATGTGATGCCTGGAGAGGTATGGAGATGTGGGAAGGGTCCTCACCCTGCGTTTTGCTGGTGAAAACACCTCGTCTGCATGTTTCGCAGTGTAGGGCCAATTAAATGCTGCGCGCTGCTTTGAAGAGACAAAAAGCAGTCGCAACTTTTTGAAATGTGTTTTTAGCCTTCCCAGTTGCTTTTCAAAATCATGTTGAAAGGCTTTGAAAAGAGCGGAAGAGGGGAAGAGGCGGAGGGGATATTAAGAGAGTCAGTCATTAATATACTTGATGCAACAAAAGCTGAAAGCAATTTAAGGGTGAGTCGATATAAAGCACCGGGCGGCTCTGTGACTGAAAGAGGAGAAAAAGATTTAGAGCTTTGTGAGGCCGAAGGGATGCTTAGAACTCTTTAACCGGGAAATTATTTGATTGTGCACATGAGCTACATTTGTGTTAGATATTTTTCCAACCTGCCTTAGAAGTGGCGAGTTGAGCTTTTTGATTTTGCCCAAACGGCACATTTGGAAGCATTGATGGAGTATATTTTCCTAAATATTTGTTTTTCGTATTTTTGCATACAATCCCATTAGGGCTAAAAATTCCATAAAGTCCAGACTACAAAGACGCATGCTCGAATTAAGAAAGAAACTTATGCTGCCATCA
This sequence comes from Urocampus carinirostris, assembly GCF_059441175.1. Classification (NCBI taxonomy): domain Eukaryota; kingdom Metazoa; phylum Chordata; class Actinopteri; order Syngnathiformes; family Syngnathidae; genus Urocampus; species Urocampus carinirostris. The sequence goes on from NC_142357.1 coordinate 16,482,834, forward strand.
CTCCCAAGTTTTACCGATTTGGCCAACTAGACAGCTGGTGACCGTCGTCCCAAATAAACAGACTTATTTTCTTTTAACTTCTGTTTATTCGGGTAATGGCCCCGACAATTACCCTTAAAGGTCGCCGTAAAACTGGAACAAAAGCACAAAAAAGTGCTATTAGCTTTGAAATGAAATTAAATGATCTGCATTTATATAGCGCTTTTCAAGTCAATGACTTCCCAAAGCGCTTTACAATGTGCTCCACATTTCCCAATAGCGGCCTTGTATTGCAGCCATGTAAGACGCTAACCTGCTTATTGGGAATATTAGGGGTTCAGTGTCTTACCCAAGGACACTTCGACAAGTAACACGGACAAGCCGGGATTCGAACTGGGCTCCCTTGATCCCAAGACGAGCACTCTACCTCCTGAGCTACTGCCGCCCCCAGCTTTCTAACTATACAGAAAGATGTCTCGCTAAGCTAACACAGGGACATACAAAAGTACATAAATGTGTACGAAATCCTAAAATAAAAAAAAACAGTATATCCAGAAAGTCATGACAATTTGTTTCATATGTACAGACAATACTTGGCCAATGCAACAACACATGTGAGGATATTTCCACAGAGTGTAACACTGTGCTTCTGAGGTGCTTTAGTCTCCGTGTTTCTGCGGCGTTCACTTTCTTTTCCAATACAATTCACATTTTGGACTTTAGAGGGCGCTGAAGACCACTCTATATTTTTTACCACAAGGCGAAACAAAACTCGTTTTTTTTCTCTGTACAAGCCGCACCGCGTTTTAAGCCACAGGTTTAAAAGCCATGCATTGAACTAATGCATGTCAATTTCTTACATTTTGAGCCCGTTGCACAATTGATGCAGAATGCCAAAAGCGCAGTGCCCCCGCACGCCTGACATTTTAGCTGCATCCTTTTCAGTTTTGCGCCAAGTTGTTTGTGTCACTTGTTTTCGAATCATGCCCCAAAAGTAAAGGCGAGTGAGGGAAACATCCCATAAACCGTGAGCCCTATATCTTGAGACGACAGCACCAGGGCAACCATACAGTGGAGAATAGTGCCAAATTACATCACAGACATGTGTTTTTGTGTTTTTGTCATTGGTGGTTACTGTAGAAATAGACTAAATTGCATTCACTTGTTATCGTTCCTCAGGGATTAAAGAAACTTTAGCGACCTTACATTGACACCAATTATACGGAAAGATAGATAATATTCACTGCCTGTTCAATTTGCATGTATGAATTGAGGACTTGAATTGTGGTTGAAAAAGTTGAAATATCGTGAGTACATTGTAAATGTCAAGTAAAGTAGTCAAACAGTGTCACAATTTGTTTATTTTCTTTTTCAAAACCCCTATGTTTCCAAATTTACCGTTCAAATACGAGTATGTGGCTGCCACAAATAACTTGACTCATTAACACCTCCAGGAGGGGTGATAGGAGAATTATCTACCGCATGTCGAACCTAAAAAAAACCAAGGACTTTTACAAGCATGTTATCTATGCTTTCATTTAAAAGGAGCGGTAGGTGGATAGCATTGAAAAATAAAAAGTTATTTTTCTTCACTACAGTTTGTGTATTAAGGAAAATGCTGGTGCTCGGTAAAAAATATGTTAAATCTTGCTAATCTAATGATGAATTCGCTGTAAAGTAGGTTATTTGAAAATATGGAAGAGCCCAAACAGACATTAACCTCACTGCACGCCACTGGAAAGGATATAGATAATGGATGTCTGCTATTTTTATTGAGAGCCATCATTTTATGCTAGCCATTTTTCCTGATTGTAAACTGTGGTTATCATATCTGAAAAGTCAAAACTCAACAGCAAAATATTTGGTAGGCATCTTTGTCTATCTCTGCAAAATGGCTGTGTTCTGCTCATATGGCTTAGCTGCTTCCAGTTTGCTTCTCTAAACCCCAAACCAAATTACTATCAAATCCAAGAGGCATGTCCGTCATTTTCAGAGTTGGATTGTGTTACAAATGAAAGCGTTCTTGGAACGCAATTACTTTTCTTGTTAACACGTACTGTAATGCATTATTAATAAAAAAAACTCAATTATCATTGCTACATGGTGAATTATCCAGTTACTTATTAAAAGCAGATCATAAATCACACTGTCCTTCGATTGCTATCTGTTCATCCTTCGCTCAAAATCTAACATACAACCATGTAATCACCAGCAATCGTTAAGAACAGAGTAAAAGGATATTTCTTCTCATGGAGTGGTGTTTCCTACCGTATATAGTCACATTTAAGCCATATTTTGGACAAAAAAAAAAAAAAAACTCATCAGGGGGAGGATTTACGTGTTCAGATTTGGTTGTGTGTCACCAGTAGCGAACAGTAGCGAACGGTAGTCATCACGTGGGGAGGGTGTGTGGCTTTTACAGGAACAACAAAAACAATTTGGCAAACTTGAGCACATAATTTATATTAAATGTGCAGAATGTTGGGTCACGATTATTGATGCGAGGCACCTGTGCCAGCTCCTTTGGCGCCAACAGCCCGGATGCCGACTGGCTTCCTGCCACTTTTTAAACCCCCGGCTTTCTGTTACTGGTTTTCAGACCGTCTGCGAACCTTAGCCCACGCGAGGCAAGCGACTCTGTCCTGTCCTGATTCCTGTTTGACTCCCAGCTCCGACCCCTTTTCTGAAGACTACCGACACTGACTTCGCTCGCCACAGAAGTGCCACTTCCGCGTTCCGAGCGATCTGCTACCCGGGAAACAACAATCACCGGATCGTGGGTTCAAGCCTTTTCCTCCTTTTAAATAAAGCTGAGAAAACGAACGCAAGTGGGTCCTGTCTCCTATTCTGGTCTCTGACAGTTGGTCATTTTAATTGTAAAATAATTTTTGCAATACACGATGCCTGGAGAAAAAAAAAAGGGTCCGGGACAATACGGGAGAAAGAAATGTTTGAGTGGATTGCCTTTGAAGCCCACGGACAAAAGGGATACAGAGTGTCTCAGCAAAGTGTTAATTTGAAGCACTCAAGATTGCACAAGCCAATAAATATGAAGGGTTTGCCACTTCTTTGGATTGTGGACACATTTTTTTTAATGATGTGGCTATTTTAAAGCAGTTTAGGAGGCTGACTTATGCGGTTATATTGAAGTTTTTAATTAGGTAGTGAATTTCAGAGTATTGCGCTGCTGTTGGTGTCAGTAAGCTAAAATGTGACCATAGGTGGGTAGAGTAGCCACAAATTGTAGTCAAGTACAAGTAATGTCACTTCAGAATAATCTAACTCAAGTAGAGGTAAAAGTAGTCACCCAAATACTTGCTTGAGTAAAAGTAAAGAGTACCGTAGCAAAGTTGTATTTATTGATATTGTTTTAAAACCACCAATCAGATCATCAAATGATCAAAGTCCATACATTAAACTAAAACATAAATTTAATTTAAAAGTAGATTGAACTAAGTGATGTAAATCCAAGTGCTTTGATAAACAATAAAATCAAAAAGTATAAATCAAATCAAAAAATAACACACACATGTAGCGCATTTAAAGCCCCATCAAGCTACAACAAGCTAGCCCATGAACTCGAACGAAGGAGAAATTGCATATTGTAGCTGGTTTTTGGCATCCTTTTCAAGGGGAAAATGCTTCTGATTTGAGGCCATGGGTGCTCTTACTCTATTGTGCTTTCATAGGCGGTATTGTTAAGCGACATTTTCGATCTGTTTCATCCGTGAACAATTTCCTCCTCGCTGAAGTTGAATATTGTCACGCGACGAGGCCCCTACGTTTGACTGGTTAAACATGGTAGAGCCTGCCTACGTCGTAATAAAGACATACGTGTACTTATGTGGAGCGGATTTAAGTAATGAAGTAACGACTTCAATGTTGCATAATGTAGCAGAATGAACGTACATTTTTTTTCTTCACAAATTTACTCAAGTAAAAGTAAAGGTTTGGTTGATTTGGACACATGGAGAGGATGGATGAGGAGCGAATGTTGAAGTAGATCTGCAGAGCAGAAACAAATGAAAGGAGACCAAGAGGAATGCCACAATTGACTTGGATGGATGGTGTTATGAGTGCACTGCAGGAAAGAGGTCTAAATATAGTGAAAGCTAGAGCTCTTTTTGGTGATAGAAATGAGTGGAGGTAGGTAGATAGGTAGGTAGGTAGGTAGATAGGTAGGTAGGTAGGTAGGTAGGTAGGTAGGTAGGTAGGTAGGTAGATAATGGTAAAAGTACCAGCTCGGTAGCCTTGGGGGGAGGGCGCCCGCTCCGAGACTGGGAGGTTGCTGGTTCAAGCCTCGGCCGGATCATACCTAAGACTTCCAACATTGGTACTCATTGCCTTCCTGCTTGACGTTCGGCATTAGGGGCTTGAATTGGGGGGGTTTGGTCACCTAATGACTCCCAACGGAATGTTGCAACACATCAGTTGGGTTGAGCGAGGGGGGAATCCTCTTCTCTGTATAAATCTCCCAGAAAGAGTCGGAAGTATGAACATGTTCCTGACTCTAGCCACCCCCCACTAGGCGGATATAGCTCCGGAATATAGATATATATATATATATATATATATATATATATATATATATATATATATATAGATATATATATATATATATATATATATATATATATATATATATATATATATATATATATATATATATATATATATATATATATATATATATATATATATATATATATATATATATATATATATATATATATATATATATATATACTCGAATACTCAAGTACGTTTCCCAAAACTTACTCAACTAAATGTAATGTAATGTAAATGTAAACTACCAACCTCTGAGTGAGACCTAATTAATTTTTAAATCAAGTGACCAGTAAATGTAACCCTTTGCAATTTTCCAGAACGTGCCAAACATTGATCATTTCTAACAAAAAAAACAAAACAAAAAAACATTCACAATAAGACAGGAAAAAGCACTGAAAGGAAAACTCTTCCGAGATATTTTGTCGCTTTCATTCTATTCCAAGCTAATGACACAGTTGAGTAGTTTGTGATGAAGCGCTGAGGTCAAAATGCTTCACAGGAGCCTCATTGCCTGTTATGTATTCGTCTCTACATTTCCACTTCTTCTTCCCTTGATGGGGACACGCACGCTTCATCATCTCCTTCTCACGTGGACGCTACATCCAGGTGCAATTGTTTTTTTTTTTCCTTTTTTGCCATGATGAAGCCATCCGTTATATACCGAGACAGACGGGAGGACAAAAATCAATTGTTTCGATGCGAATTAATCACGTCCGGCTTTGAATGTTAATGAGCGTGTGAGTGCGCGGTGATAGCAGAATCCATTAAAAGAACAGAAAGCGCATTAAGTGGAAGTCCGGCGCAAGTGCACGCATCACGCATCCGTGACAAACATCAGATAATCTTCACTAAATCTCACAAATCCGAAACAAAATGGATGATTATTTCACCAAAGAATGCAAAACTTATAGAAATGTGTTTTTGTGTGTTTCAGACTAAAAAATAAAAAACTTATTCCAGACATAAACGCTTGTTGAGTGATACAATGACATCATTGTATCATCTGGGCTGATTAATGTTAGCATAAAATTTGAATCTGATTTGTTTTTATTGTCACTGATAAAGACGGTGTTAAAATTGTTTACAACCAAATTAAACATCACACTCCAGGATAAACATGTATTAAAGGCTCAAATGAGGAAAAAAAAGATAAAAACAGTACTTTGATAATGGGGCAAACATATTCACGAGGTAGTGATTGGAGACTGGGCAACGTTGTAAGTATGTAAGGCGCACCTGACGAAGAGGTACATGAACCTAAATCTTATTAGTATAAAAGAAAATAAATAAATGAATAATTCAACACACTAATTAGTAAGTCTGGTTTCACAGGTAGATTAATTTGTTTCATACGTAAATGGTTACTGTTTATAGGGTCCCATTGTATAGTTGTTTTTTTTTCTTTTTTACTGTGTTTCTAGTCTTTAAGTCACACTTTCTCATTTCTGCCACATTCTTGTTTTGGGTGTGTCTTATAGAGGAATAAGTCTGGGAAAAATATATAAATAGCATTCAAGATATATATTTTTCAGTCTTGTACGCTTGTTTTCATTTGTATTTATTTTTTGTCTCCCAGATTTTGCTTTGGTTGGATAGTTGGTTCATTGACCATTTACAGAATATATGAGTAGTTGAGGGTGAAAAAGTACATTCAAAAAAGGAGGATTATCAAACGACCATCCAAAGGAAACAAGATCGACAAAGTTAACATACTAGAATAAATAAGAAGAAGTATGAATACAGTGATATGCATAACATTTAATACAGTGGAATCATCTTCTAGTAAAATGTTATAACATGCAAAACGACAACACAAGTGAATATAAAAATAAATTAAAAAAATAAGATAGCCCATGCTGATTTGTGTGTCACAATATTGCACTCAGGTTGCCATTTCTTTGTAGGTTCCCTCTCTACCATGATCTCTTTCTCCGATCTGATAACTCTAGACCTCATCTTATTTGGTCAGTCACTTCCGGGTTAAATGTTCCACCTCAGAATTGCGGTCACTTGTCTTGATTATCCTCCTATTACAACTCTTCCGTGTCATTATTTAGATGACCTGTCACCTTGGCTCGTTCCTAGTTTTTGATGTCTTCAATGCCACATCCTTGTCATAGCATTTTGTCATTCCAGTGTACTGCACCCTCGCCTACCCCTGCGGATCACGGGAACTACCCGATGAACCTCAACTGCTTGGGTTTACTGGAACACTAACCCCTCGCCTGCTTCCTGGATTAGGATCGTTACCTCAATGTCCGACTTCCTGTGTACCAAATCCTGCCCGGATAAAATACCTCATCTTTTAATGCTAAACTATTCTTCTGCACCACCCAAAGTAGTTTCTCGAGAGTTGGATTTTTTATTTGTTTTTAATATTAAGATTTAAAACGTCTTTACTGATAATCCAACTGTTTACCTTTTTAGATTTGTAGCTCATAGCTATTCTATACATTAACTCATTGTGAAGCAACAACCATGTGCAGTTTTGGGTTCTGGTCTTGAATTTTTAAAAGTGACTCACTTTCCTTAACGTATGACTGCAAGACTCTCTGATTGTGGGAAAACCGCAATGCTGTTCTGGTATTAGTGATGCTTCTTTATTACTTGTGCTGTTTTGAATTCAACTATGTCAAAATGGGTCTGGTCATGTGTATGACTGAATCCTCATTCAGCTAATTTTTGTTTCTGAAAACAGTCTATTTGTTTTACATAGGTTTCCCCATAAATCAACACAAAGTCAGGCGATGAATATATAAATAATCTCCCAAATTAATAATTTTCAATTAATCGAAAAAGTGGCCTAAAACCGCAATTAACAGCTCCCTAAATGTACTCAAACACATATATTTCTTAATATCCAATACAAAGTATGTTAAACTAACTGCTGAGCCTAGTGCGGCGAGTTATATCTTTGGCCAGTCACTCCATGTAACTATTTATATGAAATACACACTGCATGCATGACTCATATCTTCAAAATGTTGCAGTTTGACTATTTATTATGCCAGCAATACAATAGGAATGTCAGTGCCAGCTGTGTCCCTGAGGAGGCGCTCCAGGTGAGGAAATTTTCACAAGTCACCTGTCATCTTGCAGTCACCATTCAGGAGAGGAGGAAGAAATATGGAAATGTCGGCCACTGTGCCCCTTAATTATTCATACTCCGGTGAATAATCAGATTACAGTTGATGAGCATCCTGAATAATTCAGCCGGCCGTGATTGGCCCCTGGGAAATTGAACCGGGCCTATCGGAAGCATCCCTGTGGCGGCAAGACAAACTACCAGACGCCCCCTTCACCCTCCCGTCCCATTCTCGTTGCCTCCCCGTGGTGACGGCTTCCTCTTCGGTCCCTCTTCACCGTTTTCTGGTTCGGTGGTTGGGTTAATGACCACAGATAGAACAGGAGGGGGTGAGTAAGGGGGCTTCATCATTTACAGCTTATGCGAGCAGATCAAATGCATCACATATTCTGTCTTGTCGTTTGGAAGGAAAACAATCCACCTGTTCCAAGTAGCAACTCTTTAGCTTTAATTATCGCCGTTGAAAAAAGTCATTTCCTTAAAATGTTGATCTTGCTTGCAGCTTTTTCCAAATGGAACAAAGTGCCCGTCGCAGTTTGGCAAATGAGGAAATATCTGCCCCTTGAGGAGGAACACAAACTGTATTTAGCTAAATGTTACGACCATGAACGTGCGGGACAAACATCCCGCGGGGGACAACATTCATTAAAGCTGCAATTAACAGTCCCTCGAACCCTTTTTTCATGGCCAATACTCAAAACTATCATCACACTCTGTCACTAAGGTCCCACAGCAGATGTTAAAGCAAAAAAGCTTTGCAATTTGGCCAAATCCCTCAGCAAGGATAGCGCCTGAAAGTTCCACCTCTACACCAAATTTGAAGACTAAGCTACCTCAGAATTTGGGGCCTGTTTTATTGTCTGTGTTATGAAATGTTTGTCAAACCAAATGTCTTAAAAAAATATTGTTGGGGGCTCATTATTTCATATGATCAAAAGCCACCTGTGGTCTCATCCTGCCTCAACACATTTGCCATCAACATTTTAATGTGTCAGAAATAGGGGTGAGTGACATTGAGAATTTTGGTATTAATCCGATTTAAGTAAATATAGCGTACAATCGTTCGAAACCAATCCAATATTTTGCCTTAAGATCTTCTGATCATTGAATAATAAAGTTCCACGCCCCGTGAGTAAATAACTATGATAAACACACCACCAGGATTTTAGGCACTTAAATGTTTTAATTTCTCATTCAATAACTCTACCAGTAAACAAACAAATATTTATCAATATATATCCATCCATCCATCTATTATCTGCACTGCCTATCCTCAGTTGGGTCGCAGCAGGGGGTGCTGGAGCCCATCCCTGCTATCTTCGTCCAGAGGACACGTTGAACAAGTTGCCAGCTAGTCGTGGGGAAATTGCCCAATCAACCTGACATGCACGTTTTTGGAGTGAGGGAGAAAACCAGAGTTCTTACGCAGGCACAGGGAGAGCATGCATGAGGCTTCGGTAGCTGGTATTGAACCCTCGACCCCTGCACAGTGAAAACTATACTTTCCATTGCACAAAAACATGTATGGAAAATGTCACCAAAAAAAAAAAAAAAAAAAAAAAAAAAAAAAAACAATCAAGGCTTTCCAAACCAAAAGATTTCTAGTGAAGTTCAAGCTCTCATCAAAGAACGTCACACTCACTACAAGTCACGGGACAAGGCTTTTTACACCATGACCAGGGCTGAGAGAGGTTGCCAAGGTGGCCTATGCAAGGAAGACTGAAGATCACTTTGCCACTTTGAGATAATGGCAGGAACAAGAAAAATAAAAAAACTTCAGGGGCCACAAACTGGCATTCCACCCTGCCTAAAGACCTCCGCCATCACCCCCATCCCAAAATGTAATCAGTGGTATGCCTAAATGGCTACAGGCCTGTAGTAATTACGCCTGTGGTCATGAATACCTTTGAAATGTTGGTGTTGCAAAACATCAATGGTTCCCTTCCTCTGCATTGACACACGTGACCTTTTAAGTCCCCGGTCCAGGGTGTAAAACCATTTACTTACAACAGTGTTATTTTTGTTCATTAGCCTTAGACAACATGGACACTACAGAATGTACAAGGTGAGGTACAATTCCCTTGTGAATTGTATTTAAGAAATGTATTAAAACAGCAGCCAAGGAATAGAACACATAGCGTCCAATTTCTGCCTCTCAAATGGTTTCTTCTTGCTAAAATTGTAACGTGTTTCTGGTGAACACAAGGGGCGAACACAATGGGTAGATACTATCAGTCCTGGGACAACAGTATCCATCCGCTATAAATACCTGTTCAGTATCAAAATATTGATATTTGGATTCATCCTCCCAACCTCAATCACAATCAAACCTTGATAGATAGTCATTACTTATTTCCCTGTGTCCTGTCAAGAATCATTTGTGGAAAGAAAATATCTGTCCCAAATGGCGCTTTTGAAGCAAAGTCGTTAACTTCTTCTAATTGGGACGATGAGACAACATCCACCTCCTAAAATCTCCAGTTTTAATGACACTGCCCGGGGCATCAGAATACTTACAAAACAAAGTAAGAATGACCAGTGGAACAGTATCCTTATCTCACAAGTGTCAATCAAACAATCACCCCTGGTCTTGATTGACGTTTACAGTTTAGGACACATCGTCCCAGTGAGGGTTTTAATTAACGAGATAGTAAAGTTTTTCGAAATGTTTCCAGTAACTTCTGACATGATCTGTCATCTCTGAGGATTTGACTGACGAGCGGCTGTCAAAAGCCCGATGGCGTAACTTGGTGGAAATATTCACAACTTTGAAAGTGTTGTCATTTCAAGACTTCTATCCTTTTTAAAACCCAATGCCTTGGTCAAAACAAGCAAGGTCAGTGCAGAGTAGTTTGTGAGGGTTCTTTTGCAGTTAGAGTTTGAGTTAGGTGGGTAATAAAATCAATATTTGATCTGTGTTCAGGTCAGGGCTAGTGTACGGTTGTGGGATGTTAACGTAAATTATTGGGTTAAGTGTATGGTTTGGGCTAGGACTGTCTTGACATTTATGACTACGCTTAAGGATTAGAGGTTCTGGGCCAAAGTAGGGAAAATCAAGGCACATTCCTTGACTTGGGTTAAACTAAAATTGTTATTTTTTTCTGGCTTTGGTTTAAACTATATAACTGGAAATGTTCTCATGTGAAATTGACATTTTCACAATTAGTCCAAGTACTGGTGAGCGTGGCTCACCCTTGCAAACACTTTGAGGAAAGTTCTTAGTAACACGGATGAATGACTTTCTACTAGTTTGTTGTTTGAATAGGAATTAAGGCAAAATATATTATTAAAATGAATGGTATGTTTTGAAAGGTTGCAACCCCAGACAGATTTATGGTACAGATTTTAGGAGTGAACTGCTCCAAATGTAGCCCTAGCCAAGCCCCGTTATCTTGTATCCGGTATCGATCCCGTCTGTCCCGTCATGTCCGGTATTCTGCTCGTTATGGATCTCGTCTGTTCCATATCCTGTATCCTTTATCGACCCCTGATCCAAGCCCCATTTCCTGTTTTCCCGCGCCTGACTTCTCTACCCCGCTTCTTCTGCCCAGCGATCGCCGAATCCCTGGCGTTTGTGTTCCCGCACATGACTGCTCCGCTTCCGTAAATAAAGCTTGGTGTGAAAATGTTACGTTCGGGTTCTAAGCTACATGTTAATATAAGCAGTATGAAACAAAAATAACAAAATCAAAATAATTTGCTAAATTCATGAAATAAATCAAACATATATCTCGGCTTTGTGGCTAGTCAAGTCAAGTCAAGTCAAGTCACATTTATTTGTATAGTACTTAATCACAAAAATGTCTCAAAGGTCTGCACAGGATTACAATGACACAATTACCTGATCTTAAACCAGCATGCGGGCAAGGAACAACTCAAAAACCTCAGTGTGAGGAGAAAAGAGAAACCTTGAGAAAGGACCTCACATGTGGTAATCCCCCTTTCAGGATTGACCAGGGTGAATCACAATTAGCATTACTGTACACAGTATAGTGAACACTAGGTAAGATGTTGAAAATGTCCGGAAAGAGCATGACACCAACGACGCCCCCAGCCTGTAAACCAGTCCAGAAAGTCTACTGTATGACGGCCACGACGCAGCTTCCCATCTCTGCCAGCTAGGGTGCACCTTGTCTTCATCAGAAACATGGTAAAATTTTAGCATGAAAAAAACATTTGAGTGGCGGAAATTTGACGCTATGTGTTCTATTCCTTGGCTGCTGTTATAATACATTTCTTAAATACAAATCGCAAGGGAAGTGCACCTCACCTTGTACATTGTGTAGTTTCTATGCTGTCTAAGACCCATGAACAATAATAACGCTGTTGTAAGGCTCGCACACAAAGAGCTCTGGCCACTCCAGACTCCCGTAGGCACAGAGATGAAGCGCACCCTTGGCCGAGCAATGATTCGCGTTTGACCAGATCTGCTCATAGCCGTACAGATGCCTGACCTAGTTGGGCTGAGATATTGGCTAGCGGCCTCAAGTCAGGCTAGACGTCATCACCGTCTTACACGAATCGACAAACACATCTGGAGAATGAAGGGGACATTATTAATCATACTATTCCTAAACTCATTTACATGCCAATGATTCCAATTTTAAACATTTGAGTTCTAACAGTTTGATCGGAATTACTTCCCTAGATTTCATGATTTGGGAAGATGATATTATACTTCATGATTCCAATCGTTTGTGGTGCAAAACATAATTTACTTCGAAAGTTGATTTACCAAAAGCCAAGAAACATAAAGTCTACATTTTTGGTTTAAACTTGCCCATCATCCGTAAATAACCCTCCATGAGCGATGCTTCAGAAACAGCACATAAGGTAATGCAATTTTTGTTTATAACATAAATATTTAAATCTAAGGGGTTGGGGAATTTCTTGAGGTTACCATATTCAAGCCATGTATACTACCGACCCATGCTTTAAAATGGCAACATATGTATTATTTTCATTCTCACCCTCATGGTGCAAAAAATAAGACATGTACCCAATTGCCAGAAAACCCTGCTTTATGGAGCTGTACAGAATTTGAAACTTTGTTATCTCCTTCTTTAAAGTCATGTTTGCCTCAGTTGTCTCATTCACAACGCACGTACATTTATTAGACACAATCGAGTAGAGTAAAATTATTAACTCTATTTATTTGAATCAGAATCAATTTTGGTGGTTACCTAATCAGCCAGAAGGTAGGGATCAAGGTTCCCTATCTGAAATAACTTGTGATAGCCTCATATTGTGTCTAACATTTTTCATGAAGGAAGTATTACTCTAAACATATTTTACTTTTAGCTTTCAATGATCAATGTTTTAGTTAATTGATATGGATAATGTTTGAAATGACTAGAAGTAGGCGATATGGGCTTTGGCGTGACAGACTGTGATGGAAGACTGAGGTGGAAGGTGACTTCAAAATGATTGATCGACACTAGGGCAACCCATCCAGAGGGCCAGCCTTAGTCCCTACACTGTAATTGGAGACATTTCTCCTACACTTGAATAAACTCTTTTTTCGTCATTCTTGGGGTTTGGTTTGGCATTTGGACTTTACTAGAAACAGGACTTTTTTTTACTTTCACCATTTTCATTAAAAACCTGCGAGGTCAAGTATTAGGTCATACTCCAGCAATCCCCCAGGCCCCCTTTCCTACTTTTTTAAATATTTTATTGGATACAATGAAAACAAATATACAAAACTAAGATAAACAAAGCTATGAATTAGCAATGTTCTTGAGCCAATGGGCCAATTGAAAAAGGCAAGTTACTTTAGATTTTTTATTGGTTAAGAAATTGCTATGTAACTAGCAGTGTGTAATGTCATGCCTTTGGTTAACAACCATAATGGCCTTTGTTCATTGAGAACTTTTGTGCATAGAAGCATATTTTTATAGCCAGCTTGTGTTTGTATTTTGTAGTATTTATTTTCAGCAAACAAGAGGGACAACAAGCTGGACTTGGTGTTTGCACAGCTTTCGCTTTGTGTCAGCAAGCTTGTGGCCACATTTCATGCCTCTGTGACTCTTAATGAACCCCTATAAGCTCCTTTTTTTAGGGAAGCTCCCTATCGCCACATATCCGCACAATATTGCCAAAATAACACCGCATAAACAAAGATAACATTCAAAACATCACAGTTTTAACCTCTGAGAATAGAGATACGAGTGTGATGGATTATTTATTTGTGATGCATTTAAAATAATGACTCTGGAATCAAAATATTTGTATTTGTTTTGGGTCGGACCGGGTGATTCACATAAACAAAAGGAATGTTGTAACAAACAAAAATAGTAACCTTTTAAAGTCAGTCGTGTTTGTGTGTGTTTTGAACAAATAGGTCCGTTAACCCAAGTATAAATAGCAAGACAATGATGCCAGAGAGAATCATACTTTTAAAACGAGCAGGCAGGGGAGAGTAGTCTGTGGCCCTCGTTTTGGAAAAAAAAACAAAAAAAAAAAACATACATACATACATACTGCAAGAAAGCAAGAAAGTAAAAACTATATTAAAAATGAGTGATTTTTATGAAAAGAAGAAACATTTGTACCTGTTTTAATAACATTGATGGCTCTTCATTATCGATCTATGGTGACATCATCCTCTACCATTGACCGGGACCATACGCTTTAGAGCCAAAATGGGCAAGATAAGATCGGTCTTGTTGAAAATATTTTCTTTGGCAAATATTGTTATACGGCATAAACAACCTGAAATGATTAACAATACAGGTAAAACGCGTATAAGTTGAAAGTTATGCAATTCCAACTGCACAAGCAACAATTCGTTTTTATGTGTAGCTCAAGGTCGGCCACCTAAGGAAACAACTCTCTTGAGCCACCCATGCTCAGTTTGTATCCCACCAAAACCAGATATATTACCCATGAAACAGATGACCTGGAACTACAACTAGTGGTAAACAGTTACATTCAGGACGATTGTGTTTTAATCAGTGACACCTGGCTCGATCTGAGGTTACTTAATGCTAGCATGCAGCTGTCCAGCCACTCTGTAATGTCCACTACATGGTTCTGGCCTTCCTCCCCTTGCCACGCCCAGCCTTTTTGGGTTTTCCATTTTGAAAACGTAAATGCTTTTACACCCTGGACCGGGGACTTTAAAAGTCACGTGTGTCAATGCTGACCACCAATTGGTTTAGCGACGCCAGTCACTGCAAAACAATGATTGGTCATGGACGGATCTTCTCCGAGTTCTGCATCCAAGAGAAGCCGCCTTTGTGTGCCCTCATATAACCTAAACAAAAAAACATTTTTTTTCGAGTTAAATATGCGTAATTCTGCCCGTGGTCAGTCGGGCGAGGTACAGTCGATGAACTAAATGAAGTGGTTCGAATAAGCAAGGGGGTAATCTAACATAGTAGCTTTTAGCTAACATTTTGCATTAGCGTTTCAAAAAATCAATAGCTGAGTATTTATTTGTCCTTGAATGTTTGCCAGATGTTTAATCTATATTTCTCAAGCGTATTTGTGGCGATACGTTATTAACTAATTTCCGTTTCCAACAAATCTAATTATGTCAGCAGATAATAAAAGTGAAATATGTCCATTTAAAATTTGTCATTTTATCTAAAAAAACTATTAGCATATGTGATTGCTTATTATAAGATACCATTTGCCAAGATAACATGACAGTAGAGTGGGGGTTTTCAACTTTTTTTTGAGCCAAAGCACACATTATTGTTAAAAAAATCTCACACTCTGAAAAATGTTCATAAATGTATTCCTGACAGTTTTTTTTATATCTGTATGCAGTTCTTCAGTTCATTTTGGTTCACAATTTTACTTGTAGTTTGTATTTCATTCTATGTTTGACCTGTTTTTCATGTTTCACAAAATTGTATCTTGTTTATTTTTTCTGAAAAAAATAACAACAATCTTACAATGAGGGAAACAAATATCTGACAGAGGGAACAAACAATTTTCCTACTATATTCTACCCTTTTTTTCAGATGTTTTTAGTAAATCAACAATAACTGCATCAGCTAAATTATGTGCAAGATCTTTGATTTTATAATTTATGCAGGGGGATCTTGCCTTCTTAAAATGTACCTTTTTATTTCATCTTTCTATAAAAACATGTGTCCGTTGTTTCACCAAACTTGGGTTATTTGGACCCAACTTATTTTAGTGTAACGGTTTGGGTAGCCTTAAGAGCCAATGTGTGTTTGGAATAAAAATGAGTACTGTACATTAACCTTACAATTTGGTTGAAATGTGAATTACACATCAAACATATTAAAACTATGCGATTGGTTGATAACCTTCAGCCTCTGCCTTTACATATTAAAATGAGTATGTTATTTGTGTATTCCAGATCTTTCATTGCTGCTGGACACCTTGTCTGGTAATCGAGTTACTGAATGGTAATGGCGTCTTGTCATTGATCCATGCTTCAACACCACACAATGTCCGAAGAATCCTTCATCTTTGCATCCGTACCTCTGTGTTGGATGCACCTTCTTGTATTGTTTCTATTCTATTTTAGTGTGAACATAACATTCATAAATATGTTTACATACTGTACAAGTGTTTCCCTTTGTTTTTGTCAAACAGTTTTTTTAAAAGCTTCTGGGAATTGAAATGGCTCAAGCCCCTGACATACAAAACCATGACAAAAGCGTGTCCTTCAAGTTACAAAAAAAATGCTTATTTATACGGCAATGATTTCTTAATGGTGTTGAGGTCCATCCCAAAACTGGATCAGGATCTTCAGGGAGTCAGGTGCATTTTAGAATCAGAATCACTTTTTAATCATTGGATTGCTACAACAAGTTACTGCTGTAATCCATTTGGAAAAAATAATAATACACTAAGAAAAAGAATAATAAAACGAAAAACAAAGTGGTCACCTCAGCTGTTAAGTATTTGCATTTGAAATAAAAACCATACACAACTGCAATTAAAACTCACTAGTCAACCTGTCAACTGAAATACCTTATATTTGCATATAGCCATGTAAATTAATTCAAGTGTAAATAAAGTAAATAGTACATTGTAAAAACATGTATGCAAAAAAATATGTAAAAACACTTTCAGTTGGACTGAAAGGAGAAGCCCTCCAATTTTGTTGTACTTCTGTAGGACAATAAATAGCAGTCATTCAACAGCAATTCTGTGTTTTTATTTGTAGATACAGTGGAACCTCGGTTCTCGACCATAATCCGTTCCAAAACCCTGTTCGAAAACCGATTTGTTCAATCACCGAAATCGTTTTTTCCCATTAAAAGTAATGTCAAATTGTTTTAATCCGTTCCAACACCCTGAATGTTTACCATGAACCTAAACACGAAGCTCACCCAGGCTAATCGTACGTTCGCGTTCGCGTGATCTTCCGTACGAAAGATTACGCTAACATGAACGTGTAAAAATAAAAAAAATGATTATGAATAGGATTTCTTACTTTTGTGGTGGACGGTAGGGAGAGAAAAATCATCAAAAGTTTTTTCAACCTCTTCCAAAACGGCAGTTGCTTGCTTATAGCACTAACTTCCTTAGCCGCATCACTCGATTTCACAGCCTCCTTATTTTTACAATCGTACTGATAATAGATTTAGCCATGCTGTATTCACTAGCAAGATCGGAAATTCGTACACCTTTTTCATATTTAGCTATTAAGTCTTTCTTAAAGGCAATATTTATACTAACAACTTGTTTTTTTTTCATCTGTCCTGCTTGCACCGACCTTCTTTGGAGGCATAATTAGGGGCTAAAACACCCGTACGCCGCTCAGCATCACACCCTAACGTACCGGCGTTCGAACTCCGATTTTTTTGACCGAACAGCGAAGCAAGAATTTCTGGAAATTTTTGGTCGAACACCGATTTGTCCGAACTGAGAGGCGTTCGAAAACCGAGGTTCCACTGTATATAGTTGATATTTTGTAATGTACAGGTATATGCCGTATACTCTCAGTCAGTAAGGATGTCATCTTGTGTTGAGTTTGACTCTTGGAGTTTTCTATGACAATGCGTCCTAACTCCACGGATTTTCCCTTTTTCCGGGGGGTTCGGTTTTCCATCAACCGCGATAACCAAATATGACTGTACATTGAATTGATTCCATGATATTAGGGTGAACAAGATACATATCCCTCCTTTTCATTAAAAAATAAATCCATTATTACACATAAAAAAACACTCTATCAAAGCACACAATTGGTTGTTCACTTCTGAATTGCAACACCAATCTACCATCACCTGCGCCGCCACTCGCCCGGGCGGGCAGATTTTCTTCACACCAATGCGTCCGTATGCTCTCCTGTGAAATTCGCATGGGTGCCTCACCACCTCTGATACTATTGCTTGCGTTTTGCCTTGCTGCCGTGCCTAGCTGTCTTTTGTGCTTGCGTATATGCGTGGCTGACTTCTGCCAGCCCCAGGGGCTTCTGGGTAACGATACACTCTGGTTGCAACTGAGCGTCTGATTGGCCGTTTGAGAGTGTGGTGTCTCCTGTAAATAAATCACTGGCCACCCAGCCGCCATTTGTGCTACATGTGCGTGTTTACTGTCAAACCAAACACAAGCCTTGGAATGTCGGACTAAGGGGCCGGTCACACAGACATTTGCGGCTGAATCACGGCCAGAAATTTCTGCCTTTGAGGCGGACGCTATTGGACGCATTGAGATCGCCATTCAGACGAGATACAGCGGTGCTTAACACGAGGTCGGAAATTCGCGCGCGGGTGGCAGCGCGAAAAAGCCTTTCACGAGCGTATTGAGGCTGAACCACGGCCAGAAATTTCTGGCCGTGAAGCAGATGCTATTGGGCGCTGTTGGACGTTTTGAGACCGCCGTATAGACGAGATAGAGCAGTGCTTTACTCGCGGTCGGAAATGTTCACGTGGTTGGCCGCGTTCAAAACTTTTGAGCTGCTCAAAAGTTTGAGCACGTGTTAAACCGCGTGCCGCACACGTGGTCAACACGAGGTAATGACGCGGAAATGACGCGATGAGGAAGCGGAACAGTCGCCGGCGTCTGTTTTGCGGGCATACCACCGATGAACAGCGGGTTGGCCAATTTTGCGCATTTTCCATCCCGGGCAACCACGGGCAAAAAAAAAACGCAAAATTTTAGCCGTGATTCAGCCACAAACGGCTGTGTGACCGGCCCCTAATCGATCCACATTGTCAATAGAAAGATATTAGTCTTTTCGATCTTGGGACAACATTTTTATAGACAATTTTATAGACAATATCAACGATGTAGAGTGAGTTTTGTGTTTGGTGAGGCACAATCTGATTTGCAAATGGATCAACCTACATCTTATTTATCATTTGATTGACAGAGCAAGAATGCAATATATAAACTGTCGCGAAGTGAAAAAAAAAAAGGTCTTTTCATATCTTCTAAGTAAAACATATGCACTGACCCTTTTGATATCCTCATCTTTAACACAAGGCAGAAAAGTTTTTGATCTTTTGTCAGGAACAGAATAAGTTCCAATCTTGAGTTTTGAAGTGTGTGTGGAATTGCACAATTGCCTGCACAAAAGTGCCAGACATTATGTTGCTGATATTTGGGTATATATGTGCAGATTCATTGGCAAACTGCACAAGACAGAGAATATTTTTGTTCAAGGTTTTGATCAAAACAATATTGCATGTGAATGTACAATTCTAAGCCTGAGTGCAGGCGGGTCACAATATGCTCCAGTTCACCTTTTTAGTGTCTTGAGGGCAAGGCAACCAAAGGAGACATTTGGTGGCACACATGTTCAGTCAAGTGTCAGGCAGTATGCCGGGTAGAATTACAGGACTTGTCGCACGGACAGCTTGAGATAAAAAAACAACAAGATGCCCATCAGGTAGCCGACCGGTTGGAAATCCTGAGGGTGATGATAAGCAGCTGGCATCAAAACACGCAAGCAAGCACTTTAATATGATCTTCTGGTTTATTCCATTTCCAAAAGGAAAAACTCCAAATGTTGTAGCACAGAAGTTTTCTGGTGATGACAAAACCTTTTTTTTTTTCTTTTTTACTTTCAACAGTCAACCGCCTTTGTATTTGGATGCACCACTTCTGTCTTCAAGGAGGCATTATTGTGTTCATGTCACAATCCTGCACCCTGAATTTTGTTTATCTCTCTCACTTCACTCTTACCTCTTTTGGTCTATCATTTCCAGGTTCTATTTCTCCCCTCTTAGCCGTTGTCATATACCTGTATTTTTACGCAGTTTTTACTCCTGTCATGACTTGACCGCTTCCTTTTTTTCATACTTTGTCCCCTGGGTTCCTATCTAGTTAGTTGCCATTCTCATCAAGCTCCAAGCATCCTTGTCACAGCGCTCTTGACTTTCCAGTGTAATTTACACCGTGCTGAGCGTCCAGACTACGAATAGTGCCTAATGAAATTTTAGACAGCTTTGAGTCGCTGGATGCCCTAACCTTTTACATGTCTATTTGTTAACACACGTTTGCCTCTGATGCTCTGTGTTCTGGATACTGTTGCCCCATTGCCTGACATTCCGAGTGACCAACCCTGGTTTGAAAAAAGGACTTCCATTTAAATGTGGTAATCTCTGCTTATGCATTGTGCTCCAGCACCATCTCGAGAGACCCCCTGTCAGTTGATAGAAAATAATTCTGTTGCAACTGTAACTGTTGATTCCTCTTGAAAAGGTGTTCTTTGAATTATTTCTAATTATCAAATAAGAATCTCTTCTAGCACTCCTGCACAGCTATATATATATATATATATATATATATATATATATACATATATATATATATATATATATATATATATATATATATATATATATATATATATATATATATATATATATATATATATATATATATAGATATATAGATAGATAGATAGATAGATAGATAGAGAGACAGAGAGAGAGAGAGAGAGAGAGAGAGAGCGAGAGAGAGAGAGAGAGAGAGAGAGAGAGAGAGAGAGAGAGAGACAGAGAGAGAGAGAGAGAGAGAGAGAGAGAGAGAGAGAGAGAGAGAGAGAGAGAGAGAGAGAGAGAGAGAAAGAGAAGTATAAGAAGAATTTAGAATATCAGTCATGCATCTGATCTATAATTGAAGACGTATTCTATTCTGGTCAGTAAGCACTCCTAAGGCATGCGGTCCAATTAGACTCAATGCCTCCTTCAGGCTGATTGCCGTCAAAAGAAGTCTCTTTTTTTCAGTCAGCCAATGACTTTTCCTAAAGTAGCGAAGTGATCATTGGAAGCCCCCTAAGGATGCCAACACAGTAATCTGATTTTTATCTCAAGGAGTTCATCAGCATTCACAACCCCTAAGGAAACCGTACACACCCGCACATGTATGTATGTGCTCATGCACACACAGGCACCAAAACATTCACACAAACACACGCAGAAGCATTTGCACAATATTTTTAGCAATGTAAGGCTCACTCAATCATTCCTTTGTCAATTTTGTCTTTCTCATCAACTCACCAAATGCTAAAACCGCAGTCATATGGGTTGAAAATTGACATTTTCAGGTTGGATCTCGAAAAAAACCCAAATCTAACAGTGACTAATAAAATGCTACAGAAATTCTACCCCAGAGGCCACTTATACAAAATAAAATGGAATTTGGGCGCCATGGCTATTAAAAGGACATCCACAAGAATTATGCCTGAAGGCATCATGCATCCAGAAAGGCCAGGTTGAACCCATGTCCATAATTACTGTTAGGAATATGCTAAAGAAAATCGGGATGTCAGCTATTCTCCATAATTGTTTGCCACATTTCATCTATAAGGGCTTTTAAAACATGTTTCCTTGTCAATGAGAAGCCGTTGTGTGTTTAAAATGAGTAAACATGGACAAAATAACTGAAACATTGGCTAAACTATCCTTTGCTACTATTGGGAATTAACCATCAAAATGTACCGTTTACCAAATTGTTGAAATTAGTTATCTGACTCCATTAATCAAACACAACCTACATTTATCCACAATTTATGCGCGCTCGTTTCTTGAGAGAAAAATGACTAGGAAAGCCGACATTTGCACGGAGGCGGATGTTTATTTTTCCTAAAGAACTAAGTGTATTCCATCGTAGACGGTCGAAGTAGTGCCGTTGGAGTGTGTGTGAAGCATTTTTCTGAAGTCCTTTAGCGTTCTCTTATTGACCCACGTCTCCCCGCAAGATTGTCAAGTCAAGTCACATTTATTTATATAGCCCTTAATCACAAAAATGTCTCAAAGAACTGCACAGGATTACAATTACAAGATTACACAATTAACTGATCTTAAACCAGCATGCAGGCAAGATGGCTTCTCGGCTCCTCCCATGGGTGTGCCAAGCAGTTGTTTTGCGCCCAACGTTCTCACAACACAGCCTGACTGGCTTTCCAAAACAACACCTGTCGTTCAGCGTCAGCAAATCCACGAGTACTGTTTATAAAAATTTCCTAGACAAAATATTATGCTTTTCGAACAGCATGGCCTGACATTGAACTGCAGCCCAGTCAGTGAATATGTTTATTGCATTAAACGTCAATCGTCTAAAATCCTTTATAGTCAAATGCATAAAATCGTTTATTACGCATATTTGTTAGAAATTGCAAAGATTTTTCCTTACTTAGCATAATTGTATGGAAGGACTTTGCTCATTAGGAAATAATGCAATGTGGTTGAAACCTTGGAGGAAATGTTCCTATTAAACATGAAACCAAAATAAAATTATTATCTTGCAGCTATTTTCAACTACTACCATGACTATTTGGCAGGGGTGCGTGTGATGATTAGGGTTATCAACTGTTTCTATTGTAAATACCATAGGAACAGTTGATAATCACAAGCTACTCAGAAGTGTTCCGTATTGTGTTGTCAAAAATGCACTTTGCTTTTTAGCCTAAAGGAATCTGTGAAACAATTCAAAACATTAATTTCTCATTTATCTTTTACTTCACTGTTCATGATAAAATCCGATATCAGATTTTTTTACTCGTTTAAATGTCACCACCATGCAGTTTTGTTACTTCGCTGCTTACATTCCCTGCACAAAAACCTTACCTAAACCTGCTTCTACATTATGCTTCTGCGCCATCCTGAGTAAGTTCATTAGAAAAACTAGGTTTTTGTGTAGACAGCGGAAAACAAACAGACAAGTTTAAATCTAGAAACTATAAAAATGCATAGAGCAGCACTCAACGAATATCTGAATGGGTTGTTACAATGGCAGACGTCAAACTAGCCCTGCATACTAAGTGAAATGGGCTGTCTATCTGCACGTTCCTAATGAAATGGGGGATAATGCCAAAAGGAAATGTGGTATGTAAAAAAAAAAAAATCCACCAGTAAAAGTTTTTGGGAAAGAAATTCTATGGGTGAACCATTTTTGTAGCCTACAATTGATTGCAAGAAGTTACATCAACCGTAGTTATAAGCAACGTTAGGTATGTTACTTCAAAAAAGTAATTAGTTATAGTTACTGTAAATTCCGGACTATAAGCCGCTATTTTTTCCCAAACTTTCAACCCTGCGGCTTATTCAGTGATGCGGCCAATTTATGTAATTTTTTTATCGGCCGCCAGCGGCGCTCGAGTACAAGAGGTAAGATTTAGACTGCACCTTCTTAGCTTGTGCACAAATTAAATTAGCAGCGACATTTCCTCATCATGCAAATTGCAAAAGAAAGGCACATGACACAACTTTCAAGCTGAACGCAAACGAGCAGTCCGATATAGAAGGTAACACAGCTACCGCACGTAAAATTTACTTTGCGAGCGTGATGATAGCGTGTTTTTGATTAAGGGAGCGTGGGGCGACGTCTATATGACAAAGTCTCTTTCCCATAATGAAAACGTCAGTTATAAGGAGGAAGATGAGGACGGTTTACCGTGCTTACTACAAGCACGGAATATTACTTTAACAGAGTTGATTACAGAGTTGATTACAGAGTTGCGAGCCTGTTTCTAATTGCGTTTTGCTACCCTTCACAGGCACGGTTTGGGATGAAAGTTATAATATTATTATTAAAGCTTTGAAAACTCTCTCGGTGTACCGTCTTTCTTTGTAAATATGTGTAACCATGTATAATATGTATTTGCAACTGTATATTTTTGTAATGTATTTATTTTAGAAACTTATTCTGTTATGTTTTGTACGAGCAAATGAGAAAGAAGGGGTGGGGCAAACGCGGGCTGACGGGAAGTGGAGTAAAGGTGAGACGTGTTTGTCGACTTGGCCGACAACAGTGGATATATATTTTTCCCACCCTTACCTTTGGAAATATACACTTTTTTCCTTGGATTACTTTCAACTGGCACCTGGACTCTGCAGGTCTGCATTAAATCTTAAATTACCGGTATCATTTTCCGCTCATTTTGCCGGCTGTGTTTTTTGGACTGTATCGAGTATGGGTTAATTTCGTGTTTGCATTGCGTTTTTCAATGTGGGCGTGTGCGGCTAATATACAGGTGCGGCTTGTGTATGTACAAAATCGGTTTTCCTCTCGAAATGTGGTGGGTGCGGCTTATAATCAGGTGCGCTCTATAGTCCGGAATTTACAGTACTTCTTCCAAAAAGAAACAGAATTACTCTATATTACAATTAACTAATTACTAAGGAAAATAACCATTTTTGTTACTTTAAAATGAAGTTGTATGTCAAAGAATTTGAAATTTCATGAGCAAAATTTAAGTCAGTTAAATAGAGAAGAACAGGCAGGTAGTTTTGTTATAGAACTATGTAATATTTATTTCATCTCACCAGCAACAGATTTATCCTACACTTGAAATGCAACAAAAAGAAACGGTTAACAATACAATATCATGTCAATCAGCAATAAGCAATGAATTCAATCAGCCTTGAATGGTCAGTTGTAGAAATTGAAATTCCGACTCTTTTTGGATTACCGGCCTGTTTGGCTCATTAAAAAGAGTTGGCTCTTTTGGCTTACAAATGGCTCTTCAGGTTGTTTTTTGTTGTTCGTTCCATATATTACCATTCATGATGTTATACTATGAATGACTTAAATCGGAAAAATTAAAGTAAGATAAACACTTAAACATTTACAATGAAAACACAGGAAACACAAATTAATAGATTTAAAAAACTCCAAATAAGAAGATAGAATACAAAACAACTTTAACCTCTTTCATACTCATTGAATTCAAAGTCAACAGAACAGAATCGCTAGAAAAACGCATTTCGGCCAAACACAAGGGAAAAATTAGCGTCTCGAAGGGAACTGGCTCTCCATTGGTGGGTAGCTGGCACGCACCTTCAAGAGCCGACTCATGGAACCATTTTGTTCGCCAATGACGCAAGTAGATTGCTCTACCACCAGTACACCTTTTATATTAACGCATAATTAGAAACTGTATTCATAATCTCTTTCTAAGTATATGGTTGTCGCTATTTTGAATGGTGACATGATCCCAAAAGACGTGACGGAGGAAAGCAAAAAAAGCGACATTATAAAGAGTGCCAGATGTGCAAAGATACGCCTCCATTGGCGTTCTGCAGCCAGAGTAACAAACCACGTTTAACATTCAGTAACGATAACGGCGTTGTTACGGCGGAAATAGTAATTAGTTAGATCACCTTGTTACTGAAAAAATAACGTCGTCACGTAACGACATTATTTATAATGCTTTAATTCCCTACACTGGTTCTGAGTAGGCCCACAAAACATTTCAGGAAACTCAATGAAGATCCAAGATGCTGACAAGATTCCTAAGCATCTATGGCTGAGAGAAATCTGGCCATGAGGAAACATAACTGCATGCAAGCACTTGATTCATTTGCCCTCCTACAGTTTTGTCAATCTGCACGCTCTGTCGACAGCCAATTGTGGTTATTTGGATGTTTCACAGGTAAAAAAATGTTTTAACCTGACAAAATTCCACACTGGATAATTCCTGAATTTTCACCAGCCCGTGGCGTGTTACAGCGGTCTTGATTGCCATTACTGCTTTACTTGATGCCAACGGCCACTGACCAATGAGTCGTTGCACTTCTTGTTTATGACAGCGATTACACACTGCATAAGTAAGAGGTTTGCCTAGGCAAATTTCCCAGCGGCACAATGGTGAACGATGGTGGAATCACACATGAACGGCAAGGACCATATTTGATGACCGCACAGTACAAATAGTTTTAGGGAGAAGAACATGCCAGGAGATGTGACAGCAATTAAGGTAAACATTTTTTTTTTGATGGCTGGTCATAAACTGGAAAAACGAATGGTCCAACAACTGGCAACAACATTGGCAACGTTCATCTGTTGAAAGCTGGTGGATGTTGACCAAAATGTTAAAGCGGAATTAGTTTAATGAGGAGTATGAAATAAAATTGAATTTAGAAAATATGATCTGAACAAAAATTACATATTTTACTTTCCTAAATAGTTTCGGGCTATTTTGGAGTAAGAAACATTAAAACATCAAACATAGTGGTTTTCAAACTCAACTAATTCAAATCCAAATTTGCTGATATGATCAATCCATAACTCATTCCTATCGTTTTGTCAGTTAATATTGGGTCTTTTTGGAAATGTTATTCCAATGAAGTACAGTCAAGTTAGTGACTGGTGAGGGAGTCAGTTTTACAAATAAATGAACATTTGTTAGAACCCGAACACACGGTGGACCCAGACGTTTTCACACAAGCTTTATTTTACGGAAAACAGGGCAGTCATGCACAGGAACACAAACGCCAGCGATGCGGCGATCGCTCGGCAGAAGAAGTGAGGCAGAGCGGTCAGGCGCGGGAAAACAGGAAGCCAGGAGCAGACAAGATTGAAACCGGACAGACGGGATCGATACCAGATACACGATACACGAGCAAGATACCAGACAGGACGGGACAGACGGGATCTATACCGGAAACTGAATACACGAGCAGGATACCGGGCAGACGGAATCGATATCGGATACACAAGCAAGATACTGGACAGGACAGGACAGACGGGATCGATACCGGATACTGAGCCAAGAAAAGATCTGCAGGTTCGAGAGCATTCTCCATTCGGGCCCCGGTGCTGTGGAGTGCTCTTCCCCCTGAGATTCAATCTGCAACCTCAGTGGAAATGTTTAAATCTAAGCTTAAAACACACTTCTTCTCTATAGCATATGACTAACCTATATTTTATGTTGACAATATCAGGGGATGGTGTCATAATAGTCTGTAATAATAGTTTGCAATAGTCTTTGATCTGTGCAGCCCTCTGAGACTCTTTGTGATTAAGAGCTATACAAATAAACATGACTTGACTTGACCTGACTACAGGAGCAAGATACTAGACAGGACGGGACAGATGGGATCGATACCGGATACTGGATACACGAGCAGAATACCAGAAAGAGTCGAAATGCAAGTCTTGCAAGTGCAGAGGTTCTTTGACGGACTGATCAGGAGTGAATGAGAGCACTGAGTTTAAATAGGAGGATAGCCAATCAGGCAATGAACAGCAGCTGGCGCCAAATGAGCGGGCACAGGTGAGGGCAATGGGCAATCGTGACAAACTTCTATTGTCTTCATCATTGAATTTGCAGAGCAAGAAGGCAACTGTAGCAGAAAAAAATATTGAATTGTCTCATGAATTGACTTTAAAATGAAGTCCTGCTCCTTTTGAATAAAAGCATTATTGAAAGGTATTTTAACATTAACACTAAAAGTATATACAACAAGAAAATAATTACCGGATGGCTTGACTTGCTGTTAGCTTGATGATAGAATGACTAATTCTACTGTCTTGGGCTGAGGTGTGCGCCAAATCAGAATTGTTGGTCTCAATATTATCCTTTGCCATGAGGCAAGATAATTCCATGCCTCACTCTGCATCTGCAAACAGTCACCAGAGTAATACGTGATCTACTTATTGTATTCACAATTTTTATGAAATTATTTGAAAAATAAAACCCAAAATATTGAGAATCCAAACATAGGAAAAAAAAAAAAACATTGGGTGGATAAGACCATTCAATATATTTTTAATTTTATATTTCCATGATGACACGTGAGGCACAGCCTCATATGCCCACCCTTACTGCACTTCATTCAGTTAATTGGGTAATTTATGAATGATCTGAACAGTGTAGGCTAGAGAATGCCCCCTACAGTACAGACCCATGTTTATTTTTGTCCAGTAAGTCTGGCTGTTGATATGTTTTCTTTTTAATGTGATAAGATGTAATTATTGAAAAAAAGGTTTCCAGAAAATAAAAAATGCCCAATTTATTAAGTGACATTTTGTTTGCTCGATTTACTCATCGAAAAAAACTTCACGGTTCGTCACAGATTTTTTTTTTTTTCACGGAGTTTTAAAAATGATTCTAATGGTCAAAAACTGTTACTGCTGTTGCTTGGATTGAATTGATCTACTTTCGTTTTTCTGTGCAAATAACGTGCAATAGAACAACGATAAAGCCTAAATCTGAGTAGTCAGTTGTTTGCCGTTGAAAGCGAGCATTGTTTGTCCGCTTGAAGACGTTTGCCGTCGGCGCGGGTGCGAGCAGATGGCTGCGTCTGTTTACGTTTTCTTTTGAGTAAAGGTTAAACAGCACCCACCAAAATAGATGCCTCCATCTGCTAGAATTGAGCAAGAGCGGCGTAAACTCCTCAAAAAACAGAAAATACGTTTATTGTACGATGGGTGGCTCTGACCTCGCCGATGCCAGTCAAATGGTATTCAGAAATCATTTGTACTTGACTTGACTGTGCTGAAGCAAATACAATATTCGGCCAACAGCCAAGTTCAACAGAAAATCTTTAATCAAGGTAATGCATTTAATGGAGAAATTACAGGTGAAAGCTGACCTGAAATGTTCTCCAATCGACTTGTTGGAACGCCGACCATATGCCGTCGAGCTTGGAATTAGATGAAAATTGGGGAAGTAGGTGGCATTTTTCACATTAAAATATTTACTTGTACCATATTTTCCTCACCGGATTATAAGACGCATGCCCCAAAAATAGTTTTTTGTCATATGTTTTCACATCAAAGGCGCACTGGACTTTACGGCGCATGGAATTCAAACCGCACGATGAGATACAGTATCTATTAGTGAAGAATCATTCCAGATTTTATACACTTACTGTATGTATAAGGGTAAAGATTCATCTTTCTATATTTTCCAAAAAAGTTACATCGAACAGGAATCAGTAACGGCAGTGAAAACCCCCAAAACTTAACCACTTGCCCACTAATGACAATAAACAACTTTGAAAGGGAGTTAAATGTTATCTTATTATCACGCTACTTTATTCACAGTGCCAAAAAGGAATGTTAGATCCTAATGGAAACAGAAACTGAATAAATGCAAAAATAGATTAATGAATAAAATAAATCAACCAAACAATTATTTTGTGTGTCTGATGATGAATTGTTTGTTCATATCTTTCAGGGAAAATATGTGTTTTATCAAATCTCGAAAATTTGTTCTGGCACTGAGAAATAGTGTAATACTGATGTAAAATTGAATGCCTTTTCATATGTAATTTGTATCTCTGTTGGTCTAGTGTAAATAACGGCTGCAAATTCCAATTGCATACAATGCTTTGTGATTTTTGTGATTGCGATGTTTTTCAATTATTCGATCATTGCACAAATACGGTAATGTACCGTAAAACCTCGTGCAGTAACACACACGGATACCCCATTTTGGGGATATATAAGTCGCACGTTCAAATTCCTGGCTGATTTGTTTTTTTGTTTTTTTTGGTGTGCCTCGTAGTCTGAAATTACAGTACTTATATTTGTTGTACATTTTTTCCCTTTACACTGAATTTTAAATATATTTTTGTGAATTCGTAAAAATGTGGCTTTTTGGTTGATTTATTTTGCAGTTAAACCGAACAGCACCGAACAACAAAGCTTGATTCATTCATGTATTCTCTTTTTTTTGCACGTGCACATGTGCACTTGTGCATGCGTGCATGTGTGTGTGTGTGTGTGTGTGTGTGTTTGTTTGTGTGTGTGTGTGTGTGTTTTACTGAGTGGTTTACATGTCCACCACACAGTTCAGTGGTCCCGGGTTCAGCTCCAGCTACTGACCTCCCTGTGTGGAGTTTGCATGTTCTTCCCGTATCTGGGTTGGTTTTCTCTGGGAACTTTGGTTTTCTCCCAAATTTTAAAAACACGAATGGCATGTTGATTGTAAACTCCAAATCCTCCCCAGGTCTGGATGTGTGTGTGAGTCTCTCTATGTCTATATGTGTCTTGTGATTGGCTGGCAATCAGTCTAGAGTGTATCATGCCTACTGTCCAATGGCTTCACCTGAGCATAAGTGTTGCGGAAAATTATTAAATTAATATTTTACCTAGTAATGATACATAATAGCAGCACGGCGGCGCAGTGGTTAGCGCGTGTGCGGCACAGTTCTAAGGTCTTGGGAACCTCCTGTGTGGGTTCAAATCCAGGTACCGGACTTCCTGTGCGGAGTTTGTATGTTCTCCCCATGCTTTCGTGGGTTTCCTCCCACATTCCAAAGACATGCATTTCAGGTGGATTGGCCGGTCCAAATTGTCCCTAGGTCTGAATGAGCGAGCGAGTTGTCTGTCCCTGTGTGCCCTGCGATTGGCTGTCAACCAGTTCAGGGTGTCCCCTGCCCACTGCCCGATGATTGCTGAGATTGGCTCCAGCACCCCTGCGACAGCTAATGAGATGAGATGTGAATAATACATTAACATTTGGATGGTTTAACCCCAAAAAATACACATACCAAGCCAGTTTTCTTTTGAAGTGTGTTCAGCAGTAAAATATGTTCAACAAAAAAAATTCCACGCCTAATTTGAATGTGGTTGAACACGAACACGTTTCAGAACAGGCTCGGAGACACTGTCTTCCCCGCTGCCATCACCACCCTAAATAAGCGCACAAGAAAGCTATATTATAGAAAAGTGGTATTTATATCTTCTTTTTTGACTCCTTTGGGAATTTTTGTTCCTCCTAAAAGTAATTAATTGTTTGTTCACGTTTCTCTTTAATGCATTAAAATGTTTCTTTAATGCACTAAGAAACATTGCTCATGGTAACATTAGAATATTTACGTCTCTGTTGATTAATAATTTATATTGCTACTTGACCTGCCTAATCTATCTGTAAATATACAAGTTATTGTAATTAGCTCAGGCTACAAGTTGTCACCTCTTTCATGTCTTTAACATGTAGTCGCAAACAGCTTGACGTTGTCAAAGTTTATTATTTTAGACACAGAATGTTTCTTTTGTTCGGCGTTTTCAAAGGCCAGGTTTTTTCTTCCCTCCCAGGAAAATTCTTCAGTTCCTTGAAAGATTGGAAATCCGAGTGGCGAGCTACCCCAGATCAAATTGGGATCTGACTCATCTAGACGTCTGCATCCAGGTCGTGGATAGAATTGTATTATTCCTTTGAACTTGATTATGGACTCATGAACTTTGGATTTGGGACTCCTGGAATTTGAAAACATCAGAAATTAGTTTTATTCACTTATTTGATGGACCCTCCATCATTTTTTGCTTTTTGGGGAACCTTCTTGTCGTTCATTTTAAATTTAATTGAAATTTAAGGTGCTATTGTGTGACTTTAAATTCCAACACAAATTTAGGTTGGTTCTAAAACCCTAACAGTAAATAAATAAATACATGTAAATCTTACAACTACTAATAGGTGATCAACCAAAATTCGGGTAAATTACTGGTCATCAAAGTAATAATTAAAACGAAACAGGGTTAGTAAACCAAGATTAACCAAACTTATGATTTATCAACTAAGATTTTATACCAAAGTCTTGTTTTACTGGAATGTGTGTTAAATGTTGTCTTTTGTCCCGTTAATTCTTCATTACATTGCAGGCTATGGATTAACTTAATTTTGACTCTCGTGTCTCGTGTTTTCCCCCCCAACATAGGTGCAACATATCGCCTCTCCTAATTCCAAATGCACCAACGAATATGCCGTTAATAAATGTTAACCTGAACTCAAAGCGGTAAGCAAACTAAGTGAAACAACAAGGTGAGATGCTTTGGGCTGTCACGTTTCTCATGAATCAAACATAGATCGTCCGACGTCCGTTTCGGCCTTGATGAAAATGGAAAAACAAACACACGGATGCCTGTTTCTCTTTGCGTCCCCCGAGAAATGATCTTTAACGCCGTGTTTGAGTTGCGTTTTCCCACCGCCAACGTGCCCCCCCCAGGACGAAAATGCCGCTCTGCGCCGTAATGGAAGTGATGAATATTGATGGTGTTGTTTTTCAAGGACACGTGGAAGCCGCCAGCTCGCCCACCGCCTCCGCTTTTGTCAAATTGCACTCTGCTTCTCAGACACTTGATAGATTTTCAAGACGTCGTCCAAAGACGCGATAACGGCCCCCGGCATGCATTGAGATTCACACTACATACCACATTCTTCGTGCGTGACGTTGAGGACGAAGTGTTTTCTAAGAGGACGTCGTACTTCCCTAACCGTTGGCAAGACTTCACAGAAGTGTACATCGATGAAATGTTGCATTTTCAAATTCTTGCGACTTTCACTTCAAGGCTTCGTGTTCGAAAAAAAGATCCCAAGTAAGACCGTCTTGAATAATTCAATAAAGAAAAAAATCGAAGTAATTTAGGGGGCTTAGCAATTAAGGGTAATTTAGTACCCCATCCAAAACATTAAAGGGTAATATGCTAAAAATAAAGGACAGGGTTTGAACGATAAACATACAAAAAATGTATATATATATATATATATATATATATATATATATATATATATATATATATATATATATATATATATATATATATATATATATATATATATATATATATATATATATATATATATATATATATATTTATATATTCAGCATGGCATATAAACCAGGGGCCTCAAACCCGCAAGAACACAGTTTCAGGATACCTCCTTAACATAAAAGCTTAATGTTAGTGTGGCCCGCGTAAGGTTGATATTGATGGTCATTAGTAAGATAGTGCTCAAACGTCACACGCAAATGTTTGGGATTAATGAACATCCATCCTGCAATACAATTGCGTAGCTACTTCCTAGTTTGACCCATGGCTTTCCGTACACACCACAGATTATAAATTGGAACAAATTAGCGATCCAGTAGCTAATATCAAAATCGTATTTAATTTGAACTCCGTAACAAGGGGCTTCTGGGCTGGTCGGAGGAGATAGTCACTGCTCTTGAACTAAAGCTTAAAGGACATCCGATGCATCTGACATGAAACTCTTGGCGAGTTTCTGCCTTTGACAACTTGTTGCAGCCCAACTTCACTTGGACAGTTGTTCAAGGGGCCCTCAAGTAAATTGTGTTTTAGACTCCGTTTATATATTGTTTTTTTCTTATTCACTTTTTTTTTTTTTTTTTAACAAAATGTCTTTATTTTTAAACAAATACGTTTTTATTTTGGCTTTGAGGATGTTTTTCAACTAATTAAACTGTCACATATAAAACATAAGTATTAAAATATATTGGTTTAATCACATATTGTTATCGTCTGCAAAAAAATGAAATACAAATTAAAATAAAAAATACAATGAATTTTCACTTAAAATAGAAGACCAAAAGTTACAATAAAACCATGCGGGGAATTTTATTCGTATTAGTTTTAACTTGTGTTGTATTATATTGTGTCATAAAAAAATGCACTTTGTTTTTATTCTTTTAAACTTTTGTTACATATTTGTGAAAAAAATGATTTTATTGTTAACATTTATTATTTAATGGATGTTACAAAAATGATCAATCAATTGATTGATCCATTGATTGATTGAATGATTGATTTATTGATTGATTGACTGATTGATCGATTGATTGATTGATCGATTGATTTGGTTTCCTCCCAAATTCTAAAAACACAATGGCATGTTGATTGCTAACTCCAAATCCTCCCCAGGTGTGGCTGTGTTTGTGTGAGTCTCTCTATGTTAATATGTGTTTTGTAACCTTGAAGATTTAACTTAAATGAATGGCTCGGGGAAAGGCTTTTAGACTTTTTTTTGGAAGGCTTCCTTCCCAGTCCTTGCAAGTTTGAAATCCATTGATGTCTTCTGTCCTCATTGTGAGTGGCTGCAAAATTGTATATAAAAAAATAAAAAACACACATTTCCCAGTCATGATGATTCACCAGTTGATCGATGTTGTGTTTGAAATTTGGTTTGGTGGTTTGGCATTGCCATTTAAATGATAATAACACATTTTTGTCACCTTAGCTCGACAAAACAAGGTTGAAACAATGAAACCAAAACAATCATGTCAGGATAAACACGATTCGACGTTGCAAAATGGAGACGGCGCCAATGCTAGTTTAGTACGGCGAGACAAATGATGTGCGGGTTTGCGTCCCAAAATGGCCGCTGTCGCACAAACAAAGTCGAATAGAGCTGCCGGCTCACCCCAGGACAGATACAATCTGCCAATATGCTGCACAGATGCAGAAGCGGAAATGGGAAACAAACATAAAAAGATATACAAAAAAATGGACAGATTCTAACTGGGAGCTGGATTTATTCTAATCATGGTCTCTGACTTGGGTGTTTTTTGTGGTTTTTATGGGGCAATGTGTCTAAGGGATTAAAATTGAGCCATGTGGCACCTTCTTGTTCAGCATATTATACCTATTACAACTCCAGTATAATTTAGAGCAGAGCTTGAGAACTTATATCTTGGTAACCAGATGTGGCTCTTTTCAGAAGATCTGGCTTCTCATTTTTAACGCATTTAGGGAGTGCAACACCGTATTTCTACCACTACCAGCGGGAGAGCTGTAGAGTTTTTTTTAACTTCAAGGTTGGTAGAATGTAAATGATGTGCTTTCATATAGCGCTTTATGAGTCAATGAAGACCTCCCAAAGCGCTTTACAATGTGCTTCACACTTTTCCCTTTTACATACTAACTAAACAATAGCAGCATCACCATGCAAGGCAACTACCTGCTATTTGGGGCAGTAGGGATTCAGTTTCTTGCCCAAGGACATTTCGACATATAACACAAAGGAGGAATTGAACCTGCGACCTCTTGATCCCAAGACGAGCGCTCTGCCTCCTGAGCCACAGAAGAAACGTTATCACAAAGTGTTTCTATGTCTTTTAGTCTATGAGATGTATCAGAATAAGCATGCGAGTGTTAGGTTTTCCTTCTACCATCATCTGGATATTGTGTGAAATGATTGAAAAAAAGACAAATTGTCAATGATGTGCTGTTGAGACAATTTTTTGTAGATTCCGAAGATGTCAAAAATGTACATCTGTAAATGTTAGTTAATGATTCCCAAAGTAAGGACTGTGATAATAGAGAGATTACTGTATTTTACAAAATCTTCAAACATCACATACTGAAAATGTACTGAAGAAATAGCTCTTGTCTTAAGATCAGTTTTGGTGCTTGTTTAATTTTGTTTTAAAATATATGGTATGTCCCTCACTGAAAAAAATCTAAATATTTTGCTTTCATGGGTCTTTGAGTCAAAAAGATTCCCAACCCCTAGGTTAGAGCAAAGATTCACTTCTGACGTGGCTGAGATTTGTTCACCTGTTGAAATATTTAGATTTCTACCTCTGTTTTGAGCACATAATTTAGTAACTTCCTTTACTTATCAATCCCATTTTCAAATATTATTTATTCCAAATGTCATTATTATAATTGGATCTTAACCTAAAACACAAGCAACAATGTATTGTACTTCCTCTTGAGTTTCAATGTTAATGACATCAAGATTGTTGCTGCTTGCTGCCCCCAAGAGGCCAGCAAGGGGACATTCTACTGGTCATTCAGTTCCAAGCATGTTTAGGGCAAGAAAAAGGCATTTTTGGTGCGTGTCTGTGTGTGTGTCCGGTATGTTTTGACCGTATGGTATGTTTAGGATGCGTAGGAATTTTTACCTGCGGCTTAAAGCAACTGAGCGCGGATCTCA
This sequence comes from Urocampus carinirostris, assembly GCF_059441175.1. Lineage (NCBI taxonomy): Eukaryota > Metazoa > Chordata > Actinopteri > Syngnathiformes > Syngnathidae > Urocampus > Urocampus carinirostris. Next base: position 16,518,320 of record NC_142357.1, read on the forward strand.
AATTATTTATACGGGTTTCAGCGTGGAGGAGCGCTTGCAGGGACGGCAGCACCACACCGCGTGGATCGGGTATTTACGCGTGCATGTTTGTGTGTACTCCAAAATCATGGGGGGGAAGCGGCCGAGGGGCACTGTGTACAAGTGTGTGTGTGTTGTAATTCCCTCTCCAAATCAAAGTCCCTGACAGGTGCCTTAATGCCGGCTGCCTCTCAGGTGATGAAGGGCTGACCGCCCAAGCTGAATACCTCCATCACCTCGTCTTGCATCCCCCAAGCCTCTTTGACGTTCCTCGTTCTCCCCCCTTTTCCTCCCGTTGACGTCCAATCAATCACGTCATCCGTATCCCGGACGCCGGCATGTATAATTAAAGTTTATTCCCTGGTCCCTCCCAGCCCCAAAGAAGAAGATGAATATAAAAGCAGTCATTCATATTTCACAAGTGTCAGAACGCTCCTGGCGACAACCGGTCAGCAAAGGCGTGGATCAGACTTAGCACTTTAAAAAATGATCAATACGAGCCAAATTCCACAAGTGAGAAGTTGTCATAATTTGAGAGAACCAACACACAGACAACCGCAGGCCAAAATGCGCATGTGGCTCACCTGGCCAGACCCGACTTTTTGAGAACAACCGACTTTTATTTGAATCTTGTGTTGACGGGATTTGAACTTGCAAGCAATTCAAGAAAATCTCAAAGATAAATTTTGTTTGGACAGAATGTCTAGTGTTAAACATTAGCTGGAGGTTCATATTTCTCATACAAATTTGGATTTGGAAAAGGGGCTAAGAAACTTCACTAAGGGCCCGGTCAGACAGCCTTTTGCGTCTGTATCGCGGGTAAAATTTTGCGATTTTTTTTTTGCCCGTGGTTAACCGCAGTAGAAAATGCGCAAAATTGGCCAACCCGCTGTTCATCCGTGGTATGCCCGCAAAACAGACGCCGGCGACTGTTCCGCTTCCTCATCGCGTCAGTTCCACGTCCTTTCTGCGTGTGGACCACGGGTATAAAAGCTGCCGAGCCGGGCTGTAGAAATCATTACCGCTCAAGACACAGTCCCGTGAAGATAAAGATTTCAAGCTATGGCACCGAAGAAGAAGCCAATATGTTAATATTGTAATAGTTTTTCATTTTTATTTTATTATCTTGTTATGAAATGAAAATAAATGTCAAGAAATAAAAATGGATTAAGACGAGGTCACTACGGTGACGGGGATCCATGTTCACCCCTTGACGTCTCGAGCACAACTGACGTGTGCTCGGCAAATCGCGCTGTATATACGCGGAGAAAGGCGTTTGACCGTCACACACGTTACACACGCTAATTCACGTGATAACGCCGCGATACAGGCGCAGAACAAACGTGCTATGACCGTGCTCCACCCACGATTACCCGCTAAAATGTCACGTCCTGCCCACGTCTAACCACGCCCTGGCCTCAGCCGTAGTACGTCATTCCGCGTGTGTACCACGTGTGTCACCCGCGGTTACCCGTGGTCTAAAGTTTTGAGCAGCGCAAAACTTTTTCACGCGGCCAGCCGCGTGTGAATTTCTTGCCGCGTGTAAAGCAAGGCTGTATCTCGTCTTTATTGCGACCTCAAAGCGTCCAACAGCGTCTGCTTCACGGGCAGAAATTTCTGGTCGTGATTCAGCCGCGATACAGACGCAAACGGCTGTGTGACAGGGCCCTATCTAACAAAGTTGACTGGCTTTGATTTTGGTTTGTGGGCATCCATCCATCCATTATCCTTACCGCTTATCCCCAGTAGGGTTGCGGGGCTGCTGGAGCCCATTCCAGCTATATTGGGGCAGTGGGCAGGGGACACCCTGAACTAAATCAAAATTAAATTGATCAAATATAATGCATTGTGATTTCTGGATTTTTTTCTTTTTAGTTTATCTTCCCCACAGTAGACATGCACCTACGATGAAAATATCAGACCCGTCCATGATTTCTAAGTGGGAGAAATAGCAAAATAGCAGGGTGTTCAAAAACATGTTTTCTTCAATGTATTTCCAAAACAAGTCGTGAAATAAGTTATGAATACTCACCCGTCTACACATGCTGTAGGTATGATACACATTTTTTCACTGTTTTGACGGTGGTGATGGTCCTTCGAAAGATACTGTCTCTGAACCTGTTTGACCTTGGTTTAGAATTACAATTAAATTAGTTTTAACAGAACTCTCAGGTTATAGAGAGGAGTCCTTTATAATGTCGGCTCTGCTGTGGTTTTGTGAGCTGGCAATGTCCTCCAGACTGGGCAGGGAGTAGCCAATGATTTTTTAGGTTGTGTTTAGTGTGTGTGTGTGTGTGTGTGTGTGTGTGTGTGTGTGTGTGTGTGTGTGTGTGTGTGTGTGCGTGTGTGTGCGTTATGTCTCCTGCCGTGCTCCTAGGATACAACTTTGTGATGCCGTATGCCAGAATGCTCTTCACTGTGGTTCTATAGAAGGGCACCAGCAGCCTCTGTTTCATGTTTTTTTTAGTGAACACTCATAACAAGTGGAAGCTAAACCTAAATGAATTTCAACCGAAATTAATGACTTCTTGTGTATGGCCTTAATGGACGTTCTGTAGGCTGTCTTCCCTTCTTGCTAGGACGCAAGTTGAGGCGTGATCAGCCTCGGCTGGGTCATCTGGGCAAGAGTGTCTGATGTTGCGAGACCCGAAACACTCGATGAACCCAGGCTACATCACTGATGATGCATCCCAGTTGCATCCAGGAGATGATTCCTTCAAGTTGAGTGAAAGTACCGTATTTTTTGCACTATAAGGAGCACCAGATTTTAAGTGCCCGAAGGAAACCCACGTAGGCACGGGGTGAATATGCAAACTCCGCACAGGAAGGCTGGTAGTTGGATTTAAATCCATGACTTTAGAACTCTGCTGCAGACGTGCTAACCACTCAGCATCCGAGCCACAAACTGGTATTATACTTGCCCATTTTGTGTACCATAGTTATGCATTTATTGATCAGTCGGAATGCATCACTTATTACAATTGCATAACATTGGATGCAACAAGAATCAAACCCGGATCAACGCGAGGAGCGTGCCGGATCCTATCCAATAGACCACCAGGGATTGAAACGGCTCATGGATTTTTTTGTTTTTTTTTCCATCACATTATTTTTAGTAATGGTACCAAATTGTTGATGGGAGAATACTGTCACACATTCAAAAAGAAATGTGGCACAGAAAATGTTGGGGACTACTGAATTACAGTGTTGTATCCCCTACTCGCAAGTCTATACGAAGCACGCGGGATTCTTACCTGAAATAATTGGGTCGTTCTGAACTGAATGAAGAGAAAGGTGTAGTGGGAAGTAATACCACCATCCTGAATGATATAAATATATGCTTGGCATGTATTCAAAATGTTTGTCACTTCTAATGCTTAGTGTAAGTTCAGAAAAAAAATGAAATACAACACAATACATCTCCTCCTTGATCTGCTACCTTATCGTGGTGGAGGAGTTTGTGTGTCCCAATGATCCTAGGAGCTATGTTGTCCGGGGCTTTAAGCCCCTGGTAGGGTCACCCATGGCAAACAGGTCCTAGGTGAGTGGCCAGACAAAACGCAGATCAGAAGACCCCTAATGATGAGAGAAAACTTTGGTCCTCGATTTCCCTCGCCCGGACGCGGGTTACCGGGGCCCCCTTCTGGAGCCAGGCCTGGAGGTGGGGTCCGCTGGCGAGCGCCTGGTGGCCGGACCCTTACCCACGGGGGCCGGCCGGGCACAGCCCGAAGGGACGACGTGGGACCCTCTTCCCATGGGCTCACCACCTGTAGGAGGGGCCAAAGGGGTCGGGTGCGCAGAGAGCTGGGTAGCAGCCAAGGGAGGGGTCCTTGGCGCGACGATCCCCGGCTACAGAAACTGGCTTTTGGGACATGGAACGTTACCTCTCTGGCAGGGAAGGAGCCCGAGTTGGTGCGTGAGGTTGAGAAATTCCGACTAGATATAGTCGGACTCACCTCTACGCACGGCTTGGGCTCTGGTACCAGTCCTCTCGAGAGGGGTTGGACTCTCTTCCACTCTGGAGTTGCCCGTGGTGAGAGGCGCAGAGCCGGTGTGGGCATATTAATTGCTCCACGGCTCGGCGCCTGTACGTTGGGGTTCACCCCGGTAGACGAGAGGGTAGCCTCCCTCCGCCTTCGGGTGGGGGGACGGGTCCTGACTGTTATTTGTGCTTATGCACCAAATAGCAGTTCGGAGTACCCACCCTTCTTGGGGTCCTTAGAGGGTGTGCTTGAGAGCGCGCCCCCTGGGGACTCCCTCGTACTGCTGGGAGACTTCAACGCTCACGTGGGCAATGACAGTGAGACCTGGAGGGGCGTGATTGGGAAGAACGGCCCCCCTGACCTGAACCCGAGTGGTGTTTCGTTATTGGACTTCTGTGCTCGTCATGGTCTGTCCATAATGAACACCATTTTCAGACATAAGGGTGTCCATATGTGCACTTGGCACCAGGACACCCTAGGCCGTAGTTCATGATCGACTTTGTCATCGTTTCGTCGGACCTGCGGCCGCATGTTCTGGACACTCGGGTGAAGAGAGGGGCGGAGCTGTCAACTGATCACCACCTGGTGGTGAGTTGGCTTCGATGGTGGGGGAAGATGCGGGCCCGACCCGGCAGACCCAAGCGTGTTGTGAGGGTCTGTTGGGAACGGCTGGCAAAATCTCCTGTCAGAAGAAGTTTCAATTCACACCTCCGGCAGAACTTCGCCCATGTCCCGAGGGAGGTGGGGGACATTGAGTCCGAGTGGACCATGTTCCGCGCCTCCATTGTCGAGGCGGCTGATCAGAGCTGTGGCCGCAAGGTAGTCGGTGCCTGCCGCGGTGGCAACCCTCAGACCCGTTGGTGGTCACCGGCGGTGAGGGATGCCGTCAAGCTGAAGAAGGAGTCTTATCGGGCCTTCCTGGCCTGTGGGACTCTGGAAGCAGCTGGCAGGTATCGGCTGGCCAAGCGGAATGCGGCTTTGGCGGTTGCCGAGGCAAAAACTCGGGCATGGGAGGAGTTTGGCGAGGCCATGGAAGCCAACTTCCGAACGGCTTCGAGGAAATTCTGGTCCACCATCCGACGTCTTAGGGGGAGGAAGCGGTGTGCCATCGACACTGTGTATAGAGCCGATGGGGCGCTGCTGACCTCGACCCGGGACGTTGTGAATCGGTGGGCGGAGTACTTCGAAGACCTCCTCAATTCCACCGGCACGTCTTCCTCTGGGGAAGCAGAGCCTGAGGACTCTGGGTTGGGCTCTCGTATCACTGGGGTTGAAGTCACCGAGGTTGTCAAAAAACTCCTCGGTGGCAGGGCCCCGGGGGTCGATGAGATCCGCCCAGACTTCATTAAGGCTCTGGATGTTGTGGGCGTGTCATGGTTGACGCGCCTCTGCAACATCGCGTGGACATCGGGGACAGTGCCTCTGGACTGGCAGACTGGGGTGGTGGTTCCCGTCTTTAAGAAGGGGGACCGGAGAGTGTGTTCCAACTACAGGGGAATCACACTTCTCAGCCTCCCTGGTAAGGTCTATTCAGGGGTACTGGAGAGGAAGATCCGCCAGGAAGTCGAATCTCGGATTCAGGAGGAACAGTGTGGTTTTCATCCTGGCCGTGGAACACTGGACCAGCTCTATACACTCTTCAGGGTCTTTGAGGGTGCATGGGAGTTTGCCTGTCCGGTCTACATGTGTTTTGCGGACTTGGAGAAGGCATTCGACCGTGTTCCTCGGGAGGCCCTGTGGGAGGTGCTTCGGGAGTATGGGGTACCGCACAGTCTTATCCGGGCTGTGCGGTCCCTGTATGCCCGGTGCCAGAGTCTGGTCCGCATTGCCGGCAATAAGTCGGATTCGTTCCCGGTGAGGGTTGGGCTCCGCCAGGGCTGCCCTTTGTCACCGATTCTGTTCATAACTTTTATGGACAGAATTTCTAGGCGTAGCCTTGGCGGGGATGGAGTCCGGTTTGGGGGCCTCAGCATTGCGTCACTGCTTTTTGCAGATGACGTGGTGCTGTTGGCTTCCTCAGCCCGTGATCTTCAGCTCTCGCTGGAGCGATTCGCAACCGAGTGTGAAGCGGCCGGGATGGGGATCAGCACCTCCAAGTCTGAGGCCATGGTTCTCAGTCGGAAAAGGGTGGTATGCTCCCTCCGTGTCGGGGAGGAGGTCTTGCCCCAAGTGGAGGAGTTCAAGTATCTTGGGGTCTTGTTCACGAGTGAGGGTAGGATGGAACGGGAGATCGACAGACGGGTCGGTGCAGCGTCTGCCGTCATTCGGACCCTGTACCGGTCTGTAGTGGTGAAGAGGGAGCTGAGCCGAAAGGCAAAGCTCTCGATCTACCGGTCAATCTACGTTCCTACCCTCACCTATGGTCATGAACTTTGGGTCATGACCGAAAGAACTCGATCCCGGATACAAGCGGCCGAAATGAGTTTCCTCCGCAGGGTGGCTGGGTTCTCCCTTAGAGATAGGGTGAGAAGCTCAGTCATCCGGGAGGGACTCGGAGTAGAGCCACTGCTCCTCCGCGTTGAGAGGAGCCAGTTGAGGTGGCTCGGGCATCTAATAAGGATGCCTCCTGGACGCCTCCCTCGGGAGGTGTTCCGGGCATGTCCCACCGGCAGGAGGCCCCGGGGGCGGCCCAGGACACGTTGGAGAGACTAAGGCTGAGTCCCATTCTTCGCACTTTCACTCGCTATGTGCCCTAGTCACTCGGTTTGCGCGTTCACGTGAAAATGGGGTGTGTCCCGATACTCTCAAGACCGAGGCAGAAGTGCCCTCAAACCATGTCGTAGCCACTTCAAGACCGAGGGGGCTCTCGACCTCCCTTGGCAGCGAAGTGACTACCCAGAAGGCTTTGCGAATTCTCAATATCAACAAACATGCCCGGAAAGGAACCGCACAAATGTAAGTAGTTTTCCACAACTACGCATGTATTTGCAACAAAATGTATTGAGATATCTTAGTTGGACGTAAATGCAATAGAAAATCGTATTTTCGCGTTAAAACATGAACATTGCAAAATCGCTACTTTACGAAGTGCACAAATCTACCAAGGGAGCTGCCAAAAAATAATATTCACGCTACAAACTCAAAAATAGGATAACTGCAGAAAATCACGGTTCAGCCCATCCCTGTTTGTATCTTAAACGAGTCGTGTTTTTACATGTACATGGCCAGTCGCTAAAGGAGCATAGTCAGAATAACGTTCTGGACATACGCGCTTGTTTACTGCACACAATTTCGGGTGTCGTGTTTTATTTACAATATGATTATTTCATGTGAGATCAGAATGCATTAGTTTTCATCATGCATTATGAGTAATGTCTCCGAATTTCACGTGGAAATACAGTTGAAACAAATTACTATCACACAGTCCACTGCCTTCTCTGTAAACACATATTAAGTAAACTAATTACCTTTTCAAAATGTTGTCCAAATGTGGAGACAATTCTAAAGCATATGTGATGCTGGCCAATAGAAGGCTCTTACAGCCATAAGAATAACATGTCAATTTTGTGTATCTATTCACTATCAAATAATTATCCAGAACACATCCTATAATTTCTCACATCAACTTGTTGAGCATCCTATACACAGTTGTTTTTGTGCAATACACAAGCATTAAGTAATTCTTGTTTTTTCCACCCAACCTAAAGGCCAATGTAGAACGTCCCGTGGAAGAGCTGGCCACCATCACAGCTACCACGCCATCCACACCGACGGGCACGTCGTTGGCATCTTCTAATCCGGCGCCAAACCCCAAATCACCCAGAAAAAAAAGGAAGCACGATACACTCCTTGACTTTTTGAAAGCGGAGTCTGCCGGAGTGAGGAAAAGGCTCGAGGAAACTGTGGCCAAAACTGAGCGGTTCCCGTCCTTTTTGGGAAGCTCGTGGACAAATTTCCAGAACAGTGACATCCCTGCAATGTTTCCCTTTGTTTTATAAAAGGAAAATATTTTATTTTATTAAGAACTCAATGAAGTTCCAGTTTGTGTTTTCCAGCTTTATGGAAGTATTGGTATATTTTTGTTACAATTTGTGACATATTATTTATTTACTATTATGTATTTCGGCCCAATGTGATTTTGTTTTTCTGAAAGTAAACTATTATTTAAACTGGAGTGATTTGTAGTTGTTTTCTGTCCAACAGTCACATAGTTCACACACAGTATCTCACATCATTATGAAATAAACCACCAAGGTGTTACTCAAAATAAAGATGTTTATTGAATAGTAATGCAGAAAAGCACGGAATGCAAATGTGGGTCTGACTTCCAAAGCCTAAAACATGGCTTTTGGGCAATTTATTCCATATTAACTGTGGACAATTCTGTGTATCGTGGACCTGGGAACCCTGAAGACCCGTGACACCACACGGTAGGACAGACCGTGGGCCAGCCAGTATAGGCCCTCCAGCCATGGCCCTGTTCCCTCTTTAGCAGCTCCTGCAGGGCCCACATGACCTTCTTGCTCAACCTTAAGTCCTGAATGAGTTTTGACTTCACATCGAACCATAAGCACAGGATGGGAACATTCCTGTCCAACCTGTCCACGCTTATGGGACAGCCACTCTGGAACACAATAGATAACAGACAATTTAGACATAAATGTGGGCATAGATGATGTAAGCATCATGAAAACATGTTGAAATGAGCTTTTTTATATCCAATGACAACTCTTTTGAATTAAATTCCTTATGAACCAAGGTTTTTGGGTCGTACAGGGAAGTTTGGTGACGATATTATGTCAGCTTAAGGGTCAGGTGGACTGTTCTTGTGTTTGTTTACTTTTCATCATGTCACACACTAAAGACCCCTACTATATGTCATAAAATGGCATTAAGATACTAATAAGTAGATTGACATTTATGTCTCCACAAACATAAGGTATTATGTGAACGTGCATTGTATGTTAACTTTTACTGTATTTGACCGAACGGGTCATTTTTTTAATGAGTGTACGTACCTTGTAAAGATGAATCAGCACTACATAGCGCCGAAGCTGTCTTCAGTATAGCACATTTCTCCTCCGTTTATTGGAGACACGGAAAAGATGATGAGCTTTCAGGCAATCGGTAATAACACAGCAGTAGCGGGCATTTTTAACATTGCACGAACTCTCCAACTGACACACTACGAGTTGAGACTCGAGTTGTTTACATGTGACGTAGACCAATACGTCACTGAGGTCTACAGCCAATTAATATTACCGCCATCTCCTGGACAGGGGTGGAACCTTGCAAGTCTTGTCCAAACCTTTTCCGCTTTGCACTTCACTCGCGGAGGGCACTCCTCTTCGAGGGACCTCACTGGAGGGTCCTCAGGGCCGAGTGAGAGAAATGGGATTGGGCCTATGTCTCTCGGCTGGCTTGGGAACGCCTCGGGGTCCCGTCGGATGAGCTGGAGGAAGTGGCTGGGGATAGGGACGTCTGGGCTTCCCTTTTAACGCTGCTGCCCCCGCGACCCGACCTCAGATAAGCGGAAGACAATGGATGGATGGATGGATGGAACACAATACATAACAATGAGTTTTCTAATTTCTGTAACGTATCCGGTGCAATGAATAAAAATATCGTAATAGTGAGATAAGACACAAAGCCTTTTCATGCATTCTTAATATCCATAGTGGTCTAGTGTATAAGATCCAGCACTCTCCCCGCTGTGATTTGGGTTTGATTCCTGTTGCATGTAGTGTTATGCCATTGTGAACAACCTTCCATTTCCCCAGCAGCTCACTGGTTAGGATTCGATGCTCTTGCCATTACTATCCGGTTCGATCACCATTTCTACCAATGTTATGCAATTGTGGTCAGCTATATAACTTTATTGACTGATAATTGGACAACTATGGTTAACACATTTTCAATGTTTACGCTTAATGTGCAATAAAGTGCACCGTATTATAAGGCACACCTATAAATATCTGACCAATTCGGGTTTTGGGGTGCCTCAAAAAATACCAAACAGTGGTACCTCATTTTATAATAGACCCATCTTATGAATATTTCGGTATTTTCCATGTTATACAGTCAGTTTTCCAGTTACCGGAGTCAGTGACGCTACCACTAAAGTTTTGCGGAGGTACGTTCCAACAGCATCCTTTGTGGTTAATCAGCTAGGTAAGACCCTTGCAACCCCCTGCATTAAATTGCCAAACGGTTAAGTCCATAAATTCATTGGTTGTAGCCACTAGGTCTGACAGGGACGGTTATTAATGTTTACCAAGGACGGTAATACAGTAAATGGAGATTTGAAAGAAGCTTCTTATGATTTGGATACGACAAAATCCTGTCATCGACGGCATAATTGAAGGAAGCATTCGCCTGCTGGGAAAATACCTCCAGATATAGCCGAAAAAAGGCTGGCCAATGGAGATATTTGATGAAAAAAAAGTCTGAAACATTTTAGAACTCTTCTGAGATTTAGACAGAAAAAAACAATTGCTGGATTGACAGTGGAAAAGCATGCCAAGATATTTAACTTTTTTCATGGTATGATTTTAATTTCGTTGTTGTTTTTTTGTTGTTTTTGTTCTTGGCTATTAAAGTTGTACTCCACAGTAACTTCATCCTTTATGGTTTTTTAGCCTTTTTTCTTTGATGTATACTCTGTGGTATATTTATGAACAGTGACTGAACTTTGGTGTACCTACAGGGCAGTTGTCATTGATTTAATGGGGGTTATGTTGCATTTGATGACCTTGGAACAGATTAATCTCATTTCAATTTATTTCAATGAGAAAATGAGTTTCAATTTATAACTGTTTAATTATACAACATCACTGCTGGAACCAATTAATTTTATGAGTGGAGTTACTTTTTCACCATGCGGAAGCCCTCAAAATGTGGATGAATTTGTGGTGGTGTTGCTATAGAAACTGTCATACAGTAGCAGGTACTAGGGAGAAGTAAACAGGCGAGTGACAGCGATGTTTGTTTTTGCGTCCGTCAGAGAACAAAAGAGCGGAAAGTGCCCGCCGCCGTCGGAGTTCAGAGCGTCGCCGCGCGAGCTCGTCCGCCTGTGTGATGTTTGTCACGGCGAGGGCGCGTCGGGGTTAATCCCGTCTTTTGTTCAGCGAGGCGGCCGACGCGGGGACTTGAAAGGTCGGCCACTCGGATGCCCGGGAAACAAAAGCGGCGCGGCGACGGCTGAACTGAGACGACCCGACGGAGTAAAGCGTTTTTCGGGGATAAAAGACTGTTTACTTCTTGCCACAGCAATCTCGGCCACGGAGAAGCGGCGGACAAACGTTTTGACGAAAGCCGTAAAGGAACAACTATAACTGTAGTTTTCAAGCGGAACTTTAATTCAAGAAAGGGGGGGTCGGCTCTCTTTCTCTTGAATTATTACATACGAAACCCATGGTTGAAAACATTTTCAAAATATTTCAAGCTTCTGTCCTTGCACATCTGTTCTCCTCTGCACTATCGTACTACAGTGTTATTGTTACTGTTTACGTGACTTGTTTACCTGACTGCCCATTTTGCACATCTGGTTAGCTGCTCCTCTTGCACTCTTTGCACTACTGTAAAATACTATACATAGCCATAATTATTCAGTATATTAGTAGTACTTCAATACTCCAACTCAATACAAAATTGTATTTATATCTGTACATTCAAGGGTCAGATGTATCGACATTTCGTTCTGTATACATGTGTACTAGAATGACAATAAACTATATCTGAATCTGAATTTGAATCAGAAAAGATTATAATTATTTCGTTAAAAAGTGAATACTGAAAATGAAGCTGAAAAAAAACATCCGGTGGCTAAATTTGGACAAACCTGCAAGGCACTATTAACACGGTTGCCCACTTTTCAACTACTGTACTCAGGGATGTGATTTTTCCGCTAATTCGCGGAATTCCGCTTTTTTTATCTCCAAAAATAAAATTTTAAAATTTCCGGTGTTTTAATTGGTAAAAAAAAACGATTTCGTCTCGACAGCATGCCATTTGAGTGTTTCCGTAACTGAAATGAAACGTACTTGCGATTGGTTGAAGTCTCGTGTTGACCAATAAACGCGCTTGTTATAGGAGTGTGCCATTGTTCATTTCTCACACGTTTTTGCCGGGTGTTTAAAGAAAGATGTCCGTGATCGAACGCAAAGATGCTCCGCGAGCTAAAGAAATTGATAAGATTGTAAAAAACAAGTTTCGATGGGACTGGTTGGAGAAGGAATTATCTACGAATGTTGGAAAGAAGACTGTGACGAATTTGTTCAATGACTTTATTCGGAAGATCGATCGTGCCGGGAAAGCACTTTGCATTTGGTGTCATGATACCATCGACTATGGTGGGAGAGGTTTCAAAGCTCTTGAAAGTCACGCAAAGAGCAAAAAACACGTGAAAGAACTCCAGTCAAGAACGACAAATTATTCCATCGCTGGAAGTTTCGGTGCCCAAACGAAAACTCCAAAACTTTACGGCCTCCATCCCTTATTGACATCACAATCGGAAGCGGTAATAAAGAGACGTGATCCACCCCAACAACCTGTACCAGTTGCTGATAGAGTCGTGAATTTTGAGGTAGGTGGTAAACTTTTCAAATTTATTTGACAGTTTTCCCATTTTTTTCGAAAATATTATAACGTAATAAAAATGGCCATAAATATTTAACAATTACAATAATAGATTTTCATGTGTACATTACACCAACACTTTACTGTAGGGCCTATACTTATTGTACTTTTTACTGCCCTGGTCCTACCTGGTTTCCCCCCCCCCCAGCTAGCAATCACCCCCCCCCCCCCCCCCCGCTAATTTTCAGATAATTTCACTTTGGTCAAATCACATCCCTGTGTACTTTCCGCACTAAAAGGCGTACCGGGTTATACCATAACCCCCCCAAAAATGTTATTTTGCCAGATATCTTTCATGATTAAGGAGCACTAGACATTAAGGGGCTTGAAATTGAGACTACACTAAGAGCTGCCGTGTTTATTCTTTAAACACTAGCGGAATACTTAAAGCCAATGATTACCCGTTGATCATTAATTGTCACTGACAGAAATTGCTAACATTGTATTCTATAAGGATTGAACACGTTACGGGTCACATTGGGGGGTGGGGGGTGATTTTTTTTAAGGGTTATTGTTCTGTCTTCTTTATTCATTATCCGTTATCGGTCAGTTCATAATACGCTGCAAAGCCTAGGTGCCGGGACCCTTACTCTCAGCCAAAAGGCCAAGGGCAAACAACTAATTCACTGGATTACCAGTGATACAGTTGACAAGAAGAGAATACCGGAAAAACACATGTAGTAAAGCAAACGTGTAATTTCCTTAAGGTTTCCGATCATAGCCACTGTTTTTTGTGGTATATAAGGCACACCGGGTTATTTGACAGTCTTAAATTTCTGGCCATTCTGCAGTGCTTAGTTGCGCATTACAGTACTTTGAATACAACTACCTTTATCAGCATGGCCCGTTTGAACAGTACAGTAAGTGTATCCTTTGTTCCCATTAGCGAAACAATTGCCTTGAGGTCACTGCACATTAGCGAGACAACTGACTTGAGGTCACTGCAATTCACGTGATGGTCTGTTTCCCAATTTCCTTTCTCAACATGTCACAAAACAAACATCAAATCATATTTGAAAAATTGGTATAAGTCACATTGGATAATTTATCGACAGTATGTGTGCATTCATATGAGTGTATTTGTGTGTTTGTTGCCGGAGACCTTTGGGCTGTGGGGGGCACACAACATGAGCTACAATATTGATCAGCCTCACATTTAACCCCTTCAGAGCATGTCATTTATCACACGGCCGCGTAACTGATGCCAGAAAAGGTATAAAGAAATACATTAAAAGAGAAAGAAATGCCACAGATGTGAAGGTGGAAAATAAAACTCTCATCAGAGGGTTTAGCGTCATAGATGATGAGATCGGCAGCGTGGAACTTGACTTGTTAAAGCGCCGATGTGGTGGAGGTGGAGGTGACAGCGCTCGGCTGGAGGCGGCAACCAAGCAAATCGTCTTTTGGAGTAGGCCTGTCAAATCGTAAATTAAACATTAAAGCTGCTCAGTTTTGTTTTCAACAGTGTGGTCCAAGTGTATGCCTTGGCCTCTAGCTTTGTTTCTAGGCTGTGCTCGTCAGAAGTGAGAAGCTCGGGTAATCACAAGGGTTTAGTAAATGATCGGAACAAACGAACGAAATCATCTGCAAATAGATCAAAATGGTGAATGCGTTGTTTATTTTTGTACTCAAATACATCAAGAATTGATGGATTTTAAAAAAATTGCATGTTTTTTTAACAAAGAAGTTTGGCCTTACAAATTGGAACTTTCAAAGTTTCAAGGCAAATGAGTAAAGTGCAATGATGAAAATGAGTTTTACATTTGTCTGAATTGCATAAAACTGACAAAAGCTTCAGCAGTAATTTTTAATCGGTGTGAGCTTGTCTACTGTGCCGCGTTAAATTGCCCAGTTGTATCTTTACAAAAATTCTGCCTTTATTAACTATAATAGGCTTCTTCCAGTGATCAGCAAAGAATCTGTATAATCATCCATACCAGTAGGAAAAGAAGATTATTTATGTATTTATTTGTAACTACTATTTAACTGCTCATGAGGTATAGTACAGTGAAACATATTAGATCATTAATAACTTGTTCAGTTTGATGAAAGTGTTTTAAATGTAGCTGCGAAAATAGTCAAATGAATCAAATAACGTACATCATGTTGTTGATTTTAATAACACAAAAATGAAAGAGGGAAAAATATATTCTTGGGAAAAATTCCACTGTCAAATGATTGTTGCTCATGTTAAGTAGTTTTGATTTTCAAACAAACAATGGATGAAAATAGACCGCATAGTGACAGTAAGAGTGTCAAATCCTTTCCACCAGGCTACTGACATAGATAATATAGGAATAGGCAATATTTACTATCTCATTATCACACTATTTTTAGGTGTGGTACCAGAAACAAATGTTAGAGAAATGAGAAAACAGAGTAATTAAAAATTAGTATAAAATGTCACATTTTCTTCCTCTATTTTAGTATTCTAAGTGTCAAATGTTATATATGTGCAGGAAAATGTTTATTTATATTTTTCTCGATGACCACAATACGTCCTACAATGCTTTCTCTTTATTCAGTTCAGAATTACAGGTGCTTTGTAAAAACGAGTCAGCATTACAATACTGTATCGCCGCAGTCCCCAATATTTTTTTGGACAACTGATTAATAACATCAACCACACCGTACTGTGACTTACAAAAAGTATGATGAAGGCCTGAAATTGAAAGCCTTTTTGTATGTGTCATCAATATCCATAATAGTCTAGTTGATAGTATTTTTCACTCTCCTCAACAATATCCATTCCTGTTGCATCCATTTTTTGCAGTAATCTGCAATTTATTTGGATCATTCAATCTATGTAAAAATGTGTTACCGTATTTTCCGC
Source organism: Urocampus carinirostris (assembly GCF_059441175.1). Taxonomy (NCBI): domain Eukaryota; kingdom Metazoa; phylum Chordata; class Actinopteri; order Syngnathiformes; family Syngnathidae; genus Urocampus; species Urocampus carinirostris. Next base: position 16,533,731 of record NC_142357.1, read on the forward strand.
ACGATAAGGCGCGCCTAAAAGCCTTTAATGTTTTCAAAAGCTGACCATGCGCCTTATAATACAGTGCGCCTGATATATGGATCAATATTGAGTCGCAAGGTCTCGTTACTAAGGCAAGCAGCCGACGACTAGATTGTTTTCCCATAGGTGAAGTAGTCCACAGTGCATGCTGGGATATATATACCGGCGTTTCATTTCCTAACCAATGTGTCAATCATCATTTGAATTGGTCACTATTGGCTAAAGTTATTCAGAGGTAAAGGAGGTTGGGCCTTTTAGCATTTATAGGCTTGCATAGGCTAAAGCGGGGCAAAACAAAGCCTACAATTATTTTGTTTGTCGGCATTATTGCGTGTTTTTGAGTGGGTAAATATGTTACACGGTTGGATTTACGACACTCACGGATGTAAGAGGACCATGGTTGCATATTATTATTGATTGTGATGGCTACAAGACGACTTTGGGGAGCTACAGCGGCTTTACATTTTCCCAGTATCTTGTTTCAGACTGATATTGATGTTTCTGCAATGAGTCTATTTTTAAATTCAATTCAATTTAATTCAAAGTGTTTGTTGTTATATGCACAGTAAAGTACCATTTCCCAGCAGAATGAAATTCTTAATTTGCTGTCAACACAGTTGCCAGCTAAAAATAAAATATAAATTAAGAAATGGTTGGCATTTCTTGAATCCCAAGAGTTTAACCTTCCTAATGATATGTGGAATGACGCATTTGACTGATTGGTGACATCGTACAGACACTGTGTCCTTATGTGTCTGAGACAAGGATTTGCTTCTTTGCGAGCCGTCGGAATGTTAAGGGGTCAATAAGTTCGACTGAACTATATGTCAGTTTTGTTGACGTTCCCATTGTAGTGCCTTATAGTCCGGTGCGCCTTATGTATGGGAAATATATAATTAAAACTAATTTTGGGGGATGCGTCTTATAACCCGGGGAAAGGGCCTGAGGATTTTATGTTAGTAAATCGTGTGAAATCATCCTAACAAAAATAAAGTCAATTGAGTGTCATGAAGGAGATAAACACATCTTTTATTTTTTTATTTTGCGTCGAGTACTTGTGAGAAATGACGCTGGCTGCGTTTTTCTTCTGCTTTGCGGCGATGGGACATGAGAGAAACTTCTTTGAGGGATGATAGGATCTTTTTGAAGTGCTAAGCGTGTGTAAGTTCACTATTAGCATTTGGGAATCTTTTCTCGTTCACATTTTAATTGAATCTCTTCAGGGGCGGACACCACGCTTCAACCTCTGCTCTTCACACGCACACATAGATAAATCCATTCAGAGCAGATTATAGCCTGTAATCTGATTACTTATAAGGGCAGTGAGGTTCACATCTATCAGGAGCAGTCAGGCAGACCTGGAATGTTGTTTTTTTCTTTTTTTCTTTCATTTTCCTTGTTCTCACTTTGAGTTCACAGTTCAAGAAATTAACTCGTTCAGTGGCATAACACATAAACATTTTCAAAAGCATTTCCCTGAGTGCCAACATGTAAATATACTTGTTTTCTTTCTTTCATTTTGAAAAGCGATTATAAAAGGTTTGGTGTTGCTCATTAGTAAGTGCCAAGCCTCTGAGAAATATGTCAGTATGATAAATAACCAATACATGGCAGGAATGGCTTTTATCAGATATATGTCAACAAGGAAGCCCCCAATTCCCTTTTCCAGCAAATTGTTTGTGTAAGCGGCCCCATGAAACAATTAGTTGTACTGAAGCAGTGTGATGGGATGCATAAGGCATATAAAAATGGACAGAAGATCTTCAAGAGAGCTTTTTCCTTTCAAGAAAATACATCATTGTCATCGTCAGAGAGGGATGTTGTTTTGTGCAAGCCCGAGGGAACGTGATCGCAATGACGACCGGAACCATGTGATCACTTCACCTGAAAAATTAGTTGCTAAAAAGTTCTTGCAGAGTGTTCATGAAAAGTTCATGAATAAATTCAGTGTTCTTGAAACAATGTTATTTTACGAGCAAAGAACCCTTGTGCTTATAGAAAGCATTGTTTAGGTATTGGAAGTTTCACATATGCAAAAAATAAGGTTCTCAAGTGAAAGTTCTGCTTGAAATGCATTCTTTCCCCAAAAACTGTTTTTCTCAGAGGTTTTCTTGGAAACGAGTATTTTAGTACGTTCAACTGTTGTTTTCTAAACAAAAACTTGAAACATTTTTTTCCCTAAGGGAAGATTGAAGTTAAACATATCATTTGATAATTTGTATGCCTACATTGTTTCATAACTTAGTTATCTTTATTATGTTTTATCTTTATTTTATATCTTTATTTAGAAATGTCTGGCATTAAAAAAGTTAAGAATGGTGTAATGACGAAGTTGATTTAAGTAATTCCAGTGCGCAACGTCAGAACCTATAGACAGAATGATGTCTTCTGTGATTATCTTTTGTTTACCAGCTTGAATATTAAAACAACTCCCCTCGTGTTCACACACGCAATCATCAATCGAGGAAAGTCTAGAATTTTTTGGACAAAGTAGTTCAAAAAGCATGCTTATAAATATTTCTGAAAGAAACAAAACCCAATGGCGAATGACGTGTGCAATATGGGCCAACGTGAACATACTTAAAAATAAAGTTGGCCAACGGATGAAAACCAAAAGTACAACTGACGTCTCAAGTGCTTCCCAGCTTTGAGGAGGTCACGGCAAGTGTTGCGAGTTTCCTGCCGCATCCCAAACGCAAACTGCTTTGGAAATGAAAGTTATTCGCAATCTCCAGTCTCTCTAGGAAGCCTTTATCAAATATTGTTGTGATTAAAAAATAATTTACCAAAATTTACAAGCAAGGATGCATATCTCCGGAGAACCACAGATTATTGTGTCTTTGTGAAAAGCCCAACACCAAGTCTTCTAAAGGAGTACGGGATTTTCTGGTTTCTTAGGTGCACCAGATAATAAGGCCCACGCTCCAAAAATAGTTCTTTATGAAATATGATTTATATATGAGGTACACTGGATTATAAAGCACGGAAAAAAAGAACTACTGCGGGAAATCAGGTCGCATTAAAAACAAGGGCAGAAATACAAAAAAATAGCCTTTTGTAGAATACAAGTATGATGAATTCTGGTTTCAAAACACCAGTAAATTGATAGTCGTAAAAGTTAGCTTTTCATTTATATCATCCATTTCCAAAATTGTATTTACAATATTTTCCGGCTTATAAGGCGCACCTAATTATTAGACAAACCTTTGAAATTCTAAAAAATTCTGGGTTTTTAGGTGAGCCTTACGAGGTCCATAAAATATGGTGTATTGTCGCTGGCACGTTATCATTGTTTTTCAGAAGGATAAATTACGACCATTCGACATACATTTTTTTCGGGATGTCGAAAAATATCCGGACATTGCTGTAAAATAGACCGTGTATTGTGTGCAGATTTTTCCGATTACAGATAAGAACTGTAGTGCTTCTTTCCGCCGCTACCGGCTTGTGGCACTGTGAGAGGTCACCCAGCTTTGATCCCGAAAAATAAATCTCCTTCCTTTTCCTAGTTCTTGTGTAAACATTCTATTCTGTATCTCCAGCGCAAAAAGAACTTTGACATTTTTATTGCTTAATATCCCGTGCATCCGTTCAATTTGGTTGGTGTAAAGTGTAAAGAGGCGTGCCGTTTCATTTGAAATTGAAGTGGAATATGGAAGCTTGATGCTGTTTAGAAAATGTTTGTATCGCTTTATTCCGGCCAATTTTTTTACCACAGAGGAGAAAGTGTTGAAGCTCATCTTCCCAAAGTAAGTTAAACTTAACTTTATTTATCTTTATAGAGAATATTATTTTATAAAATGTTTATTGTTTAGTACAAAACACTAAAGGTTACCTATACAAGCGTTGAACATTAAACATACTAAATATGGCACAGAAGCAACTTAAAAACAAATTCATCTTACAGACGATTGTCTAGTTTGTAAGTAGGGCAGTGTCCTTAGTGATCCCCCCCAAAAATTGGGAGATGTTTTTTTTTTCTTTCATGAATGCATTGATAATTTACATTTTTCGTAAATAACCACACTTTAAAACAATTTCTTAATAAATCATTAAGGGACATTTGGATAATGAACTAACAAAAAAACACATTTGTAAGACCGTTTTTTGTCTGCAGGATAGCGACAATGATCTTCTTTCACAGGAAATTGTTAGAATATTGAAATATATCACCGCACATAGTAATAATTGTGTGAGCTTTCATTTTATGTCATTTTCATTATTTTAAAGCATCACAAGTTCATCATATAGTGGTAGATGTTTATTGTACTTATGTATTTCTTGCTTTATTTACTTGTCACCATGATGTACACATTTATATATTCGTTAAACAATATCCACATTGTTTTAAGAGGTTTTCCAATGTACTGTTGGGAGGGAATCCTTGAGTCTTGTCAAACCACCTGAAGGATTCAGTCTGGACAAAGGACAGGTGTTATGTTAGTGACTTGTGAAGTTTCACTAATATCTTTTTTTGTGTCAGCTATTTTGAAAGCACGCTTGGGATTTTATCACAGGCTCTTTCTGTATTCACATGCCCATAACATCCTACTTTATGTATTTCATTGCAATAAAAACGGCCTACCCCAGGGCTTTTTTTTACCTGTCTCGTGACCTGGATGTTTATTTGAGCATGCAGGGGAAAGAAAACTAATTATCCTGTTTAAAAACGTTTGACTAATATGCAGTACAGCATGGGTTGGGTTTGATGACAAGCATTTTAAATTTTTTGACACCTTAAATAGCTAAGGCCGAAAATCAACAATTTACAAACACAAGACTGAACAGACCACCAATGGATTTGAAAAGGAAAAGGGGTTTATGCAACACAACCCCCCAGCCATACAAGGCAATCACAGTCCAATAGTTCACAAACGACTTCTCAGCTTTGAATATCACATTTTTGTTGTTTTTGTCCTTGCAAATCATCAGTTTTCAGCACCATCACATTCCCTAGCCACAACACTTTTACAACTTCGTTATTTGTATCTCGGCATCCTTGCCATTGACTTGCCTTGAGCTTAGTCGAGATCGATGAACACAGTAGGTGAGGTTTGCCTCAATCCCAGCACAAAATGCCTTTCCTTCCCAGATTTTTGTGCTTATGCAATCTAAATCCCGACATTCCTCAAAACTCATCTTTCCAGAGCGTTGACATGCGTCATGAGTGAGGCACGTTTCACTCAGGTCGCGGCTTGCTGAGTGCCGGTGAGCCGAAGCATATGCTTGTAAACAAAGTTGCCACAAGTAACTCAAACAGAATCTTCAGCGGGCTCCCGGAGGAGAAGGACGCTCCTCTGCATTCCCAGAGGAGGCTCCTGGGCTTCCGGGATCCGACACCGGCTGAGCTGAGGAGTAAATAAAAATGGTGCATTGCCGCAGATACACGACGAGAGTTGATCTCCTGGCGACGTGCGGACTTTTTTCCATCTGCTCGCCGCTAATTAACAGACAGAAGCTTCCCCATAGAGCTTCTTACTCTTCATCCACGTCCTCTTCCTCATCCACGCCAAGGAAGCTCAGGCCTCGGCAGATCCACAGACCGGGCCGGCGAGGACGGCTAATTGCTGACGGATCTGCTTTGACTACGGAGGAGCGCAACGGACGCTTGGAGAGAAAATATGTGATTCAATTTGTCAAGTGGGACCCAATTTGCCGTTTGTATTACTCAAAAACTTTTTCTCACCCAGCTTAAACCACTTTAGTAGCTCACAATTGCCAGTAGACGGGGCTGTTGCAAAACTGGTCGGGTCACTGATTAAGATCTCAACTGCTTACATCATCTGAACTCTAAAATTCTTGACACTCAAAAACATTTCTGGCAATGTGAATACAGGCCAAAATGTCGGGGAAAAACATGTCCCTTCCGCTACTCACAAAGTAGCATGTATAACAACAGGCACACACACACACACATTTTGAAAGTAAACGTTGGCCCTTTCAGGCTCCTTTTGAGAGGCGAGGCTACAAGAGAATCTTGTGTGGCTCCACTTGCTGCTTTTCTAACCTTTCTTTGCAAAAGAAGAGCTGCCGATTCTGATTCACACTCGAAATAAGTTGTGATTTATGGGCAGTCTTCATCTGCCAGAAAAGAAGAGCGTACAAGGAGTGACCTACAAAAGAACTGGCCTTCAACAGCGGATGTTTTCCAAGTGCCATGTCCGTCCACTCAAAAAAAGACTATGCCAGCCATCTTCGGCGACTCGTCACTAATGGCCACCTTTTGACTGAGGTGAGATCACATTAAAGCACTCTTCCTTGACAGTTTTTTTTTTTTTTTTGATACAAAAGAGTGATATTGGGAAAAATATGCATTATTTGTCCTTCCAGTCTCCTGGAGAATAGATTTAATATCCATCCTGCAAATAAAAGCAGCAAGCCAGAAAAAAAAATGCACAGGTGTACTCAACTAATAGCACTTTACAAATGAACAATATTAATTACAATTATAATCAAGGCGGGTAGTTTTATAAACATAGATATTTATTAACATTTTCTCTCTAGCAAAAAATAAATAAACGAAGAGCACTAACAAAAATACCAGAAATACCATGGACATGATTTAGTCCAAATACAGACGTCTAACTGAAACTGAACCAAATTGAGTAGAAAAAAATATAAATGTTTTTTCTTCTTCTGTTGTTACTATTGGAAACATGCAAAATAGATTACATAGGATTCCACGGTTGTGTCACGACAGGTACGAGCAGTGGATCTAAATACATAACGCTACATATAATGCTTCATTGAGGGATTGGGGAAGTCAGGGCGAGAGGAAAAAACAACAGTGATCCGGTGCTCACTGGGCGGGAGGAGGAGGAAGCTCCGGCAAACGTAGAATGGTCAGAGATTGGAAGCAAGTCCGGCAGCCGGGACGGGAGAACAGAGTGCGGTCGAAGATCGGAAAATGTCGGGTAGCCGGGGAGGGAGACGGAGCGTGGTCGGAGATCGGAATAATTCAGATTGCCGGGGACGATCGAGAAGCCAGGGACAGGGGATCGATACAGGAAACAGGGAGGTAATCGAGCAGGATACAGGAACAGGTCGGGACAGAGGGGAGCAAGAGTGAAAAAGCGCTTGCCTTGCAGGTGCTAAGCTTTGCTGACAGGCTGACAAAGAGTGAACGAGAATCACATGCTTAAGTAAGCGCTTAGAGCACGACCTTAAGAACCGTTTGGAACTTTCTTATCTTGAGGATTTTTGTACAGTATTCCTGTGGGAATTTTCCCTGGGTTGTCTGGTTTCCTCCCACATTTCAAAGATATGGTTGGCAGGCTAATTGCTGACTCCAACATGTCCCTTTGTGATTTGTGTGTGAGTGGTTGTTTGCCCTGTGTTTGGCTGGCAATCAGTTCTGGGTGTCCCGTGCCGATTGCTAAGCTGCAATGAGCACCCCTGTGACCCAAGTCAAGCTTAGTGATTCCGAAAATGAAGGAATGATGACAATGTAGCAATAGCCATAAAAGTAATCAAAGTTGTGCAACTGTCAATGCAAACATTTTGACTGGCAAATAAAACCATGCTAATTTTAAAAAGTTGACAAAAATCACATTTTGAATATCTTTACTTCTTTGCAAATATTTGGAGGTCAATGGCTTGAAAAATTAAAACGTCACAGGCCATTGACTTGAACATACCAAAAACTCATAAAAGATACAAATGATCAAAGTGTATTCCTTCATTCTCAAACGCATTAGTATAATCATAAAATAGTATACATTTTAAATTGTCTGCTCACGGGTTAATACCTTGTGGCATTAGGAGGAACGTACTAAGATTTTAGCCTACAAGATTGTTCCAATGCGCCTACAATTATCTTCTCTATGTGAACATCTTTAAAGGACATTGTGACTATTACTGTTGCTGTCACCGTATTGTGCAGTGCAACGGAAAACAACCGCTGCAAGCACAATAATAGAATAGTCTTTGTTGTCATTGATAACAATATAATGAACATTGTTTGCAATAAGATTAGACAAGGCACTCCAGGATAAACACGATAACCACATAATAAAATACTGTCAAAATAAGAATGATGTGAACAACTGTCAGGAAAAATAGACTGTACTTTGAGACTGGCTTAAGTTGTCCAATTCTCTTATGTAATAATAGTGCAATAATATTTTGCCACCGTTTTTCAATACGAATGGCATGGAATATAATTTTCCACAGTTTTGCACGCTGTTTAAGGGTGATGAGATGGCCCTGAGAAAAAAACATACTCTGAGCTTGTTAGTTATTAGTTTTTTAAGTGAGATTTCGTATCTAACAAAGTGCAACAGGTCATAAAGGGGGTGTCCTGGGTTAGAGGAGTCCTTTATGATATTGTTGGCTCTGGTCGGCTATGTCCTCCAGACTGGGTAAAAAGTAGACAAAAACATGTCTGGGCTATGTTGATTACTCTGTATGGTTTGTATATAATGTAGAGTACAAACTGTGAAGACTCAATGTGACAGAATAATTTTCTTTTTTCTTGCCCAATCATTCACAAGGTTTTTGCTTTTTAGGCGTACTCGTAGCAGCATTATCATGGACGATCATGTCCGCTTCAGTCTAGCTCTAGGTTCGCATCATGTTATTTAAAATACATACCAATTTCATTACCTACAAAGATTTAAAAAAGATAGTTTATGTATTTCTGCTCCAACTAATATTGGATTTTTTAAACTCTTTAGACCTGGCGTACACATGCATGTACATCAATGCAAAGAAAATCTAGGGTCTCAAGAGTTAGGGTTCGTGTTTTTTTTGTTTGTTTGTTTTTTGGTTTTATTTTTTCTTTATCACATGAGGTGAAAAATAATACACAAAGTCCCTTTAAAAGTAAATTAATTCATCAGAAGTATCTTTATTGTCACACTTCTATTCCAAAGCGTATGTTTGATGCCCACCTCATATTCTGTTTTGTCCTGTCTTTTTCCGACGCCTGCCTGGCTGATACGAAGGAGAAGGATGATTTGGGATGGGTCTGCGGACCACCGTCTGACTTGCAGCATGTCAACCCCTGCATTTACCAGCTGGCAGAGATGGGAGGCAGCGTCGTGGCCGTCATAGACTTTCTGGACTGGTTTGCAGGCTGGGGGCGTCGTTGATGTCATGCACTTTCCGGACATTTTCAACATCTTACCTAATGTTTACTATTTTGTGTACAGTAATGCTAATTGTAATTCACCCTGGTCAATCCTGGAAGAGGGATTACCACATGTGAGGTCCTTTCTCAAGGTTTCTCTTTTCTCCTCACACTGAGTACATGCTGGTTTAAGATCAGGTAATTGTGTAATTTTGTAATTGTAATCCTGTGCAGTCCTTTGAGACATTTTTGTGATTAAGGGCTATATAAATAAATGTGACTTGACTTGACTTGAATGGGATTAACAATGTAGCTAACATTGTTTAACTGGAGGTTAGACTTGGCACTCCAGGATAAACACATGGACAAATATTAGAAGTGAAAAATAAGATCAAAAGAATGTTGGGATAAATAGGCCAATATATTTACAAGACTGCTTGGAGACTGGCCTAATTTGCAATTGCATCATAACTCAAGTGCATGAAAAACAATAGTGCAATTAAAAGTAGTGCAATAATATTTAGCAGGAACAACGTTTGCAGATAAGTCCAAATAAAATACATAATCATGAATGAATTAAAATATTGAAAATGATCTTTCGATAGGTACAAACTTATCGCCGAGTGAATGTACAGTAGCAGGAACCGCCATTGCCGCTCATGCTGTGGTTGCATCATTTCACGCTATGTGCGTCAGCACACCCAAGTGCAAGAAGACCGGTCGCACTGCATTCAAGCAATAAATTCCTGACTTGATGTCACACACCTGCTTTCCTCCCTGCCGCTCACGTTTTTTTTTGCACTCAAACGCAGCTTATCTGTGAAACACAGCCGAGTGAACACATGACACACACATGAAATGATGGAGTGTACAAAAACACACACGGGCGTGCAAACACATCAAACACAAAAGACGTCATGAAGCCACAAACACAAAGAGAATAATCAAAGTGCAAAGGTGACAACTTGTTACGATTCCAATGACGAGGATTTTATATTTGATGTCATCCGCCTGGCGCGTCACTTTTGTCTTCATAAACGATCACGACTGTCATGGTAATAAATCATCCCCCCTGAGGATGAACAAATGCCGCTGAAACCACAGGCGGCTTTTAAGAAACAATTCATCGTTCAGAGTAGATAAATTCATGCTTTCACAAGCTTTGAACTGAAGTTCAGAAATTCTGATATGGTATAAATCAAACCTAGTTTTAGGGTAAGGAGTAGCAAACCCGTCAACACAGCGTAACTCAAATGTGTTCACATCAAGCTAAAAAATACAATTTTCTTTTTTGTGTGTGTATGTGAGGAATGGTGCAGGGGGGAGTAAGTTGTTTTACAGAATTACATTTGTGTAAGCATACTAACTGTAGACCAACACTGAGGGTAGCGAAAACTCATTCATTTGTCTCATCGTTGCAGACTGTCTTATCGGGGAACTTTTTTTTTGCTTTCATTATTTAGGATTTGCACGGAATTTGGAATTTGTTTACTCTTGGCTGCCATCTCCTGGCTTTTGTTATCTTAGCAGCCTCTGATCAGCTTATCTTGCTTCCAATGTATGTCATTTCCACGATGTGTCTGCCAGAAGGTAATTGTACGAATATATAACAAAAAACCTAAGCCTATAAAGAGGGGGAAAACCAAATATTTAAAATAAAAAATACATCACAAATGAAGTGTTTCAACCAAAACATACGTTTTCTTAGAAGTCTGAAAACATTGTAAACTTGATGTTTTCTTGCGAATACTCTACAGTTTCAATTTGGAAATCATTGAAAACCAAATTTCAGCACGGTGGGGCAGTGGTTAGCACGTGTGCGGCACACTTCTGAGGTCATGCGATCGAACCTTCCTGTGTGGAATTTGCATGTTATCCCCGTGCTTAAGTGGGATTCCTCCGGGCACTACGGTTTCCTCCCACATTCCAAAAACATTTAGTTAGGTTAATTTACCGGTCCAAATTGTTCCAAGGTGTGAATGACCGAGTGAGGTGTCGGTCTCTGTGTGCCCTGCGACTAGCTGGCAACCAGTTCAGCGTGTCCGCTGCCCACTGCCCGAAGATTGCTGGGATAGGCTCCAGCACCCCCGTGACCCTACTGTGAATAAGCACGCAGATGATGGATGGATGGATGAAAAACAAATTATGCAGCGACTGCCGTCATGCGGACCCTTTATTGGTTCGTCATGGTGAAGAAGGAGCTAAGCCCAAAGGCAAAGCTTTTGCCGGCCGATTTGCCGTTCCTACCTTTACCAACGGTGATGAACTATAGTTCATGACCAAAAGATCAAGATCCCTGGTACAAGCAGTGGTTGGGTTCACCCTAGGAGACAGGGTCAGAAGGGACGACATCAAGGAGAAACACAGTGTAGCGCTGCTGCCCCTTTTCATGAAGAGGAGCTAGCTGAAGGGGCTTAGGCATCTGATAAGGAGTTCAGGGCATATCTCACCAGCAAGAGGCCCCGGGGACAACCCAGGACACGCTGGAGAGACTACGTCCCTAGACTGGCCTGGGAATACCTCAGGATCCCGTCGGATTAGTTGGATAAAGTGGCTGTAGATAGGGAGGCCTGGGCTTCCCTGCTGAAGTTTTCTAGGGATAAATGAGTACTGGGTGAAGGTGTACTAAATATGATAGACATACTCCAATACTTCGGGAAATACTGGAAGTGTGTGTTATGACATTAGGCTGGTGAGTTGGGGAATACCCCAACAAGGCGAGCGAGGCTAACAAGGGTAACCTGGTAAATTAAATTAAGTCAACTGTTTAGCCAATAGAGTCACCATAGTTAGTTCAAATTTGTTGGATGAAGTTCCGGTTGCAATATACATTACAGTGACATCTCATGTTCAAATATTACATAATTTATCTTTGAGTCATATATTAACGGCACTTGTCTCACTTCTTTTTATTACGATACTTAATTAAACGTTTGTACTAATTGCACCTTTCTGGAATTGCTTTCTGTTTTTGAAAGATGTAGATATACCAGTTGTTTTTTTTACCTTTTTAGCTGCTCAACCTGCCATGTTTTCATCAACAAATTCTCTCCATGGTGCCTAAATTTAACAACAATAATCACCATAATGGAGCAATAGGCACACACAATCTTGTGTGATATGTGATCGTTTTTAAACAATGGGCAAAGAAAATGACAACCAGTATTTTAAAATAAAATTCCTTAACTGCCTGACTTGTCAGGGCACCACTTTCTGTGGTGTCTTGGGCAAGAACAGCCTGGCAGCACCAATCGCTCTCCAGGCAGTTTTTAGGGGATTGGTAAAACAGACCTGGCAGGAAACCCAAGGCTTTTTAGAAAGAGGCACTGGAATTAAGAAATTTCCAGGCAAATTGGTCTCGTTCTGACGGACACATTTGGAATGTAGAAGAGCAGACGACCATCTTCAGAAACAGTGAAAAGTGGCAGCCCTTTCGATGGACAGAAAAGGCCAAACTTGACTGGTGGGACTCCAAAAAGCACAAATTAAAAAGATATATATATTAAAAGTAAGCAAAACATTGTATGTTGAATGAGATCACATTAGATTCTGAAAGCAATTGTATTCAAATATGTCAGCAAAATTGTGAATAAAACATGCACAAGTTGTACAGGTTGACAGTTATGGATCAGAATTCAGAGGGTTAAGGCTCAGGTTTAGCTTCAGAGTGTGATGTTCAGCAGGAAATCTCTGCTTTTTTATCTCCTTAAATAAATCCTTAACCGTGCATGTGTGTGTGGGTTTGTGTGTCCCTCATCCATCACTGTATATTGAAACAGGCAACTGACTGCTGGCTAAGCAGAGGCAGCAGAGCAAATTAACAAGATTCACTTACATACACACACACTCACTGAGGTACACACTCTGTGACTATAAAGCATTTCCAGGTGAATTTTCAGGCAAGTTTAATGGGCTTGATCAGATCCTATCCTTAAGATAGAGCCATTAAATGAAAGCTATGTAAGATTTTGCAATATAAATTGGGCCGTTGTATGGTCGATGACTTTCAATTCCTCCAAATGTTGGCAAAACGTAATCAGACCTCCTTTTGGTGTCCAACCCAACTTGCTGGTTGTTCATTGACATGATAAACTGCAGAGTGTTGGGTTTAAAAACTTGGCAGGAGGGCGGGGCCAGGGTGAAAAAAAAAAGATTGATCCTTTTCGATCAATCCTATGTATATATATATTTTTTTTAAATAAGTATTTACGAACAAATGAATATGCTGACATTTTCAGTCTGATTTGGTTAAAAGTTGAATTGTAAATATCATTTTTTAAATTTTGTAAACGTACCAGTGAATAATAAAAATTAGGATGCCCTTTGTGACTCTAATACCAACTTTAGAAAACAGTTAAATGTTGAGGGGCAGAAGAGGGGCAGCAGTTCGAAGTCAGAAGTTTGAACGTAGCGCGGTTGTGAAATTACAATACAAATATTGACATCTATATTGTTATACTCTCAAAATTTGCAATGTAGTTATTAAAAAAAATGTTGCCAAAATCGTTGAGCTGTGTATATCGAAATTATAAAACTCAAGGGGGAGGGTTCAATTTTTCAATGATCGTGACATTTTTGAGGAACAAGTGTCAGTATCAGATCGGTATTGATCGATACTACCCTGTATTTACTTGGATCGGATCAACACCACGTTTTACAGTATTACCCACCCCTTATATAAGTCTGGCACCATATTGAGGTCGTAGCACCGTACTGCCTTTAGCTACTTATGATCCAGATTGAAATCCCTTTTTAGCTCTTCTTTCCTTCTCGCTTGTTGTTTTCAAATCCATGATTCTTTTTCATTTTCAAGGTTTACACGAGTGTTCCTGCAACCATCCTATCCACGCTTCCTCCTCCATCTGCACACCTCATCTCCCGCCACAGAAGGCGTAACATCCTAACACTTTTTACAAGACAAAACATGCGGCGGTTAAGAAGATGGTGAGCCAAAGTCTGGCAGCGCACCCAGGCGTGCTTCCAAAAAACGTAGAGAAAAGAAGCCTGCAAAAAAAATAAAACAGGGTCCTCAGGGGCGGTGAGACAAAACGTTCGCGGCAGGTGCACTTAAGTGGAGGAGAAGGGAGGAGAAGAGGAGGAAAGGAAATGTTGAAATGAAACACTTTCTTCCACGCAGCCAGGACAACTAAACACACACGTTAATGCTTCTTTCCTCCTTCGGGACAGCAAGAAGGCGTAGCTAAGGCTCAACTCCCCGCGGCTACGAACGACAGCAGGTGGAACGCACACGTACATGCACATACACGCACGCTGTGCCATCGAGTGTTTTCTTTTAGGAAGCTGGCATGGAATTACAGAGAGGGCTCACTACTTCACTTATTGCTGGTTCACTGCTTCGCAGATTTTTAGTCAAATTAAATTATCTTTATTGTCATTGATATCAATGTATCTGCCCAGCGACTGGCTGGCAACCAGTTTAGGGTGTCCCCTGCCCACTGCCCGAAGATAACTGGGACGGGCCCTAGCACCCCGCGACCCTACTGAAGATAAGTTTTAAATAAAATTAAGAGATGAATGGATATCAATGTATTGTGCATTGTGTTCTGTAGAGCAGGTTGGGGTGGGCTTTGTGTGTTGGGTAAGTAAGGCTGTCTGTGCGCGGCTGTGATCAATGTATCTGCCCAGCGACTGGCTGGCAACCAGTTCAGTGTGTCCCCTGCCCACTGCCCGAAGATAACTGGGACGGGCCCTAGCACCCCCCGACCCTACTGAAGATAAGTGTTAAATAACATTGAAAGTTGAATGGATATCAATATATTGTGCATTGTGTTCTGTAGAGCAGGTTGGGGTGGGCTTTGTGTGTTGGGTAAGCATGGCTGTGATAGGCTGGTGTATGTTGTCAGTCAAACGGCAGGGCAGGCGCTCAAGTCAATGTGTTCAATAAAAACAAGCTGGAAAGTAAGCCACTGCTAGTAGCTTTAGCGGCTCGTTACATTGAAAATACATTCTTCAATTAAATCGGACAATAAGGAGAGTCAGAAGATCGCAAATAAATCGTGATCACCAGTGGGTGCTCTGTGGATTGTTATGGGGTCTGAGAAGTGACTGAGACGAAGTAGGGAAAGGGAATATGCAATAGGGATACTACAACTACCCCGCATCATTGCTTAAACCAGTGTTGAAATCTTAGGAAAAAAGTTGCAACTTATAGTCCGAATTTTACAGTATATAAAGGGTTTTATGAAGTCAAGATGGTGACGCACACATGTCCAGGGGCTAATGTCCACTATGATGTTATCAATAAAGATAAAAGTCTGATTTTGTGTTTGAAATACAAATTTGAAGACTTTATGTTGGTTTCCAAAGTTTGAGATTTGGGTTTTGCACTAAAGACTTGATAATGTGAAGTCAAGGTTTAGGATCAATATTTATGTGATATGTCACACATCTAAAATGAAAACTTATCATTGAGGGGTCAACATATTTTTTAAAACAAATAACAAACTTCATCTACCACCAAGGGCACATTTGTTTTCTACTAAAGCAACTGGAAGATGAAAGATGAAGCAGAGTTGCTGGAGGACCAAAATGTGAAAGCGCCAAGGCAGCTGCGGGTTTCTGCCAGCAGAATCCATCTGTCCCAGGCCCAGGCAGCGAAGCGGCCCGCCGTGAATCAGCCCAATGTGTCGACGGGCGCGATAATCTGCCGCCTGCTCATGTAAAGTGTGCATGTTGTGAGCAAGGTGTTGACTTTGGTAACAGCGGGATACATCAAGGCCACCAGCAGATGGCTACAGAATAAACACTGTCCGCATTCAGTGAATTTATCGCGGTACGATGTTGGTCAGATGTATAATTTTGCCGTCATAAACTCAGTTAGCTCAGTTGTTCGGTGGCGGCTTGCCCATGGAATAATCTTAGTCTGTTTCACTCAGCAGCCTGGCTTGTGTACACAGTAAATTGACCAGTGTACATCTAACACCTAAAGAGTGAATTTTAACACTACCCAAGTGGGGGCGGCAGTAGCTCAGGAGGTAGAGCGCTCGTCTTGGGATCAAGGGATCCCAGTTCGAATCCCGGCTTGTCCGTGTTACATGTCCTTGGGTAAGACACTGAACCCCTAATACCCCCAATAAGCAGGTTAGTGTCTTACATGGCTGCAATACAAGGCCGCTATTGGGAAATGTGAAGCACACTGTAAAGCGCTTTGGGAAGTCATTGACTTGAAAAGCGCTATATAAATGCAGATCATTTCATTTCATAACACTACCCCAGTGCATAAAATTAGTCCTTTCAAGGTGGGGTGTGTCATTTGAGGTGTCTTCAAAAAAGTTAAAAGTATAATATTTTCTCTAAGTATGAGTTAACCATGCACAACTGAGTTCAAAGAGCCCTATGCTTCATTTTCCACCACACCTATCTGGTTTTATTTTACTTTTAGCAAAGCTGTGAGGGATTGGTGGGTCTGCTGGAGAGTGACCTAATGGTCATCCCCACAGGTTTGTTTTGTTTTTATTTATAAGTGTAGCATGAAAATGGTGCATTTAAGAAAATGCCTGCTTAGAGTAGAGTCCTAACGAAAACCCAAACCACAATAAAGATGAAAAAGAAAATTGTATTTGAACACATCTAAGAAATGTGCGTACCTGTACGCGTATCATGAACAAGCTGACCTAGGCTGCAATGATGACATACGCCAAGTGATGGCAGCAGCAAGTAAAAAAGTTCCAAATTCCATACAGCTGCTTTTGTTTGGCGTCCCGTATTATCCAGGGGGAAGGTATATTATAGCTAGCTGCCAACAAGTTATCCTGCTGGCTGTTTTTTGTACTTGAAGACACCCACTCAACATTGACTGATGTGCAAATAGTAGCATACTTTAGACTATGTTCAACAAAACAAGGACAGAAAACTAGTTTCTAACAATTTACCTAAAACTTGCAAAGACAAGGGGCGATGGTGATCTCATACTTAAGCTCAATGCGGGGTTACCAGGAAGAAAGTGGCCGTAGCTTTCAAGTGTCAAATATTTTCTTCTCTTTCAAGAGTCAATGACCGCCCCGAAGTTCGGAGGACCTCGGTTAAAATCCAGCTATCGACCTCCCTTTGCGGCGTTTGCATGTTCTCCCGAACCCTGCCTGGGTATCCTCTGGAAACTCTGGTTTATTCTCACATTCCAAAAACAGCCATGTGATGTCAGGTCTATGTGCGGGTCCAAATTGTCCCGAGGTGTGTGTGAGCGAGTAAATTGTCTTTCCCTGTTTGCCCTGTGAATTGCTGGCAACCCACTGCCCAGAGACAACTGGGGTGGTCTCCAGCCCCCCTGTGACCATTATGATGATAAACGCTACAGAAAATGGATGGCCAAGTGGATGGATATACTGGAAAGGTATTTTACTCCTTTAAATAACTCTAAAATTGATAGGTAAGAGTGACAGTGAAAAACCTATGTGAACTATATATTTGTTTACCAACACAGTTTATTTTGTTCCCTTTTACTCAGTCCATAATTAAAAGAATACCAGATGAGTTAAAACACTTTAGGAATGCCCAGTAACTAGTAAATTTAATGTGTATTCAAAATAAGAAAACTCCACTCACAGGAACTCAGCAGTTTGACTATACCTGAAAAAAAATAATGAAACACAGAAAGTCAAGTATTTTGCTTTGAAGTGTTTTATTATAAGGTTTATTCAAGTCAGAAAACTTAAATGAAAGAACAATGAAAAATGATAAAAGTATAATGTTGACTCCATAACAATCTATTTTTGTTCACATTTTACATCAGTGATTCAAACAAGGCAAGATATTTGACCCTGCAGTGGGCGGTTGAGCAGTTGCTATTCAGGTTATGCGTCACCTGAGCTCAAACACAGTTTGCCTCCTGGCAAGTGGACGGCGGTGCTTGGCTAACTAAACATCACCTCAGTAAACTTGCTAATTGACTTGTTTGTAAGCATAAGCTGCTGTGCTAATTTGTCCAACAACAATGTAATGGGGCTGTGGTATCTTTAATTACTGTACTCAGTTGCTAATTATGTGCAAAATCTGGACTGTATCATTAAGTTTCCATTTTGACTACACCCGTACTTCTTCAAACTGTAACTTTGAAGCACTCTTCCGTGGTGGTCCAAAAAGCTCAATTTGTTGCAAGTGTCATAAAGTTTAATCAAGAATAGATTAAATAAATGTTGCAGTCAACCTGTTGTAGAAAACAATATTCTGTTCAGAATACTAAAAAGTCATATTCATGTGCTCTGGAAAGGCAAATCAGCTGCCGCATGATAACTACTTGTCTAAACAGTCCTGAAGCGGACAGCATTTGGATTGTTTTTTATCACACCGATGAGTTGGTTTCCGATCTGGTCCGTCTCACAAACCTTAAGGTCATCAACTTTCAATTACTCTTTGAGATTGATATGTTTTACTGTCAAATTGTGGTCCCTTATCGCTATCCACTCACTACCCTCTTTCTAAATTAGCCTTGTCCTTCCTGACGCTTATTCTCTTATTCCTTACTATCTAGCTTCAGTTTTCGAGCATGTATATACTATTTCTATGACTTTCTTTTTTGTTTTTTTACACTTGCGGTTAATTGACTTCCTAGTTGATATGGGACTTTGGGCTGACCACAACAAGGAGACCTGGTGTCCTTGGTCCTCGTAGGCTTCTAACGGGTGTAAATTGTCAGTGAGGAAGCATGCCTGGGGCAACCATGCACGACGCCAGCACTACTTGTATTGGTGTGAGAGGAGAATAATTGGACAAGGTGTTCATGTAAATGTCGGCCGGCCGCCGATTGTAAGGTGGAATCTGCGCGTTCGAGCGGGTGACAGCTTGAGCTCCCGCTTTTCTCTTACCCATGCTGGATGCCTAATCTAAGAGGATTGGAGTGTAGCTCCAAAACCAGGAGGGTGACTGGAATTAAGGGTACTAGTAGTCATAAAACCAAAAACAAAACAAATGGAATGAAATTAAATGATCCACGAGAAAAAATAATATAACCTGCCGCACTGTTGCTGTTAAATTAACATCATGAAAGAAATGCTTTGTCATTATAGATAAATGAGTTGTGCCCTGTATAAAAATGCGTGACCTTTTCCAGGGACTTACAAAAATTCAACTGTTTTCAGGGCTTTTCAAATCTGTCTGTTACTTTTGGGCAATTACAGTGTTGGGTAGGGTTACTTTAACTTGATTACTTTCAATTACTTTTGGATTACTCCAATACCAAATATGCTAATAAAAGACAAAATAAACTAAATATGAATAAAATTATGACTCACAACACGTGGTAAGCTTTCTCTCCCTGCTGTGATCTCTTTGATCTCTGGCAAAACTAACATAAAATGCGACAGAAATAAAATGAAAATAAATCCAAACAGCTTGCCAACATCAGTTTTGCCGTTCCATGTATTCCGTTACTTCCCAAGCCTGCAAAAAATTTTGTAATTGTATTCATATTTAGTTTATTTTGTCTTTTATCAGCATATTTGGTATTGGAGTAATCCAAAAGTAATTGAAAGTTATCAAGTTAAAGTAACCCTACCCAACACTGGGCAATTATTAAATCGAAAAGGAGTCAGGAAATGACCAAGGAAACTGTTTTGGCCTGCTGAAAATCTGTTAGGAACCCACTTGAGGTGGTGCAGCAGAAAAGTTATTAGTACAGCAAATAGTGGTGTTTTATTTGGGTAGGGTTCCGTACACAGGAAGTCACGTATCTATCTATCTATCTATCTATCTATCTATCTATCTATCTATCTATCTATCTATCTATCTATCTATCTATCTATCTATCTATCCAATGCCTGACAATATTCTCGCGGCCTTGCCCAAAAATAACATAAGTAATTATGTCGATAACATTGATAATAATAATTGGCCTGAATCCCCTTTGCAATTCCGAGACCAGTAGGTATCTAGACGGCATAGGAAAATGTGTTACATTTTTATCTCATCTTTAAACTACGTTTACTTGTTTCGGATGTACTCTTTACCATAATACTCCTTTGCAACATCGTATAGTGGGGCACTGCGAGTAAAAATCGTGTGATAATGAGAAAAAAATCGTATGATTTTTTCCTAGTTCAATTACATTCCCTGTGGACAAGGGGTTAGGATTCTGTGCTCTTGTTGCCGTGTTTCAGGTTTGATTCCTGTTGCATTCAATAATGTTTGCTTAATGTTTGCAGCAATATTTGTCAACCTATCTTATATTGCTCTAATATGGTAACATACACATGCAAAACCTAGTGTATAAAGCATACTCAAACCTAGAATTTTTTTAGGGTGAGGAAACTGCATGCAAACAAAAATAAATATGTTTTAACCAAAAATAAGGCAACTTTTTTTTCATTTCTTTGCAACTATTGTTGGCCCCTCAATGGGACAATATAATGAAAAGAAAGTGTCACTTCATAAGCATTCTTAATAATGTGAAAACATGAATCCAAGGTTGAAACGTGTGAAAATATCGCATGTGTCGTGTGTCAGACGGGAAAATAAACATGTTATGCGAGCTATTATTTAAAAGCGCTGTACAAGTGGTGTTTTGTATCCACACAAAGCAAACAATCAGCGGTGAGAACTTCAGACTTAACTTTTCCAAAAGCGTCTTCAGTTAATTAACGGGGATGTGGGCGGGCGTGCACTTGTGCGTGCGTTTGTGCGGTCAAACAGTGTGCACTTAATGACAATGGCAATAAGATAAGCATAATTGCATATCTGGCTGGCCTACATATTGATTTCCACTCTTAGAGTAATTAAAATCAGTTGGTCCTCAGTGGTGAAGAAACACTCCACATAATTATTGTTACCCCTGTCGCTGATGCCCCGCCTCTCTCTAGAAATTCACTACCGCATTCCTTCCTCTCTGTCACAAAGTGACACCTGTGACCCACTGCTGTGAATTCTATTGGGTTGCCGTTGTTGGCCTCAAGGGGCCAGCTGAGAAGGTAAAGCAACACCAGCCTGTTGTTTATGGAACATACCCTTCACTTAAGTATTCATTTATTCATTCAGTCACACACAAGATCCATTTATTGTTCATTTTTACTGACTATGGCCGGAAATTGTTTTGTTTGACATGCTAGAATGTAAAAAAAACCCAAAAAAACACAGCATTTTCTCATTCAGTTAGGCTGTTCTTCTACCAGTTGCCCAGTTAGAGAGTTGAGTAGTTAGTTGATGATAAAATTCGGCCCGCGGTTAGATAAATCTCTTGGTCGTTTTGTTTAAAAGTGTTGTTTTTATAGATATTCAAATCAAATACTTCCTTTGGATGTAGTCTATGCCAATCATTTTATGTCTATGGGGGGACAAACATCACACGATCATTCTTTATTATGTTGTGAGACAGACTCAAGGGTGGACGCATGAGCTGAATGACTAGGATTCGTTAGGGGGCAAAGGGAATGAACACAAGGCGCACCTTAAATGGGGGGGTGGAGAAAAAATAGGAACAAAACACACAAACTAAAAACTCGCAGTTGGCAAGGTGCATTAAGTTCAAAATATTTCGACAGGTACACTCAGGCAGATCCGGAACATCAAGGGCAAACAACAATCCAACAGCCTCTGCTGTTGGCACAGTATTTTATTTCAAGTGCCTGATTAAAGTGAGGTGCAGGAGATGACGAACACGTATCGGATTCTTCAGTTTGTCTGTCTGTTGGTATCCTCAGGAGAATGGTGGTGGGCTGGATCCTTCCAAGTAAAGTTTTCCAAAGCATTAAATCTATTTTGAATAAATAACAAATATGAAATTACTCACATTAGTGCATCGACCTTTAAAAATATGTTTCCATGAGGCTTTTTTTGTGTGTCCCTAAGCAAATTTATTTGGGGGCAGTTATGGTTTTTTCAAAATTTTGGGTTGCCGACATCTGAGCTAGTCAGTTGAGGAGTCACCAGCAATACAACTGACTGACTGAAAGACTGACTGCAGTAACTTAGTTTTTCAAATGTTATCTGTTAGTCAATTATTGACTTACCTAAAAGCAAGTTGTTCTGTCCTGCATGGCCTGCCAGTGAAAATTATGTATCAGACATTTCTGATTCAGAGAAAATTACAGATGAATAACCCTGTGACCAAATTACATCATCAGCCATACTGTGAGTGTTCTTGTACCTAGGCTTTGGTAGTGCTAATAGTGCTTTATTGCCGTATATGAACATCTACCGATCCTCGAGAGCTTTTCGAGGAGCTGAAGCGGACTCATTAGAAGTCGTCTGCCTTGAGTTTATTAATTCCTCAAGCGATTTCAACTTTCTTCCTTCCTTCATAGGCAAGCAGAGGATTGTGGCGAGCCGGGTATCGTCTCCTAATCAGCTGTGATAGTTCCGTAATTAATGGGATTTGCTAATTGGCTCTTTCCTCTTTGGGGACGCTGGCTGTGAATATTTACAGGACGCGCCGCCAAGCATACCCTCCAAGCCTCCCCCCTCATCTCCCGTTCCCCTCCGGCAGCCGCTTGAACTCAGCCTGTCTTTGACACAGCTTCCCCCAGCCGTCATCTTTGTGTTTACCGGCTCGCTACAAGGCCTGATAACTCCCACAATGCAATTCCAATCGAGTTGCTTCCCTCTTCAAACAAGACTCACTCCCCCCATACTACCCTCCGCCCTACTACCATTCCACCCTCTTTGGGTTTGTCAAGCTAGAAGTGTGGGAAACCGCGATTGGGGCGATCCCGCCGCCACATGAAAAAGTTGTTTACAAAGAAGGCGTCGATTTTACAGGCTGCAGGTGCAAGCGAGCAGTCGCTGTGCTTAGATGTCGGAAGGAGGAAAATGTGCGTCATGCTATGGCAGCAACATCGTACAAAACAAACGCCACAACTGACGTCCTCGTCACTTAGAGACAAGCTTCTTAGCATCCTGTGCTCGCAAGTAAGTACCTGAATTGTTCATCAAAAAGTATATTTGCTTGACTGCTGACTAGGGACTCAAGGACCAGGACATTTTCTCCTTGGATACATTCCAAATGTTATTGCTGGAAAAAAGGAGATCTTTCTTGAAGCCTTGAAACTGAAATATCTTAAAGGGTTTGGAAAAGATAGAACAGTTGCTTTTTTTTCATGTTTTCCCTAAAGTCTTGACAGCTCTTATTCAGTTTTACAATCAAACCCCAGATATTGATTTGTGGCCAAAACCTGGACGAGCTTGCATCATTGCATGTAATGTAAAAGGCACTGTTATGAGTCTTTAATAGGAATAATTAGATGGCCCTCTCAAAAGCACATCTAAATATTATGCAACTGGTCTGCAACCAACATGTTTACTGTTCAGAATTATCCGGTAATAAAAACAGACCGGATCATAGTTACCTAGAATGACTTCAGTAGGTTTTATGAGACACCTTTTTGACAGAGAGTATATAACAAAATAACAAACTATAGATCTACTAATGAAAACAAAGAACACAGAATTGTGGTTTAATGAGTACAACAAAAGAATCATTTCAGTGAGAGAAAGTGATTGAGACTGGCAGCTAGCTGTTTGCTAGCATTGGGCATCCTCAAATTGAGCTATGTGATTAAAAATATCAAACTGTCAAGAAAGTTTCCAACAATTTGATTGAAAATATACAAAGCAGTGATCTTGCAATAACCAAAGCGCAAAGTAGCGAGGGATTACTCCATAGTATATCTGTCTTTTGCTTTCCTGAGCAGGGTTAGCAGATCAGTGTGGTTGGACACTCATGTGTACCCTGGCCAGGTGTGACATGCAACATCTCTAGTGCCAATTCTATATTTCAAATGGAAATCCGAAGTCATTCATGGAAAAAACAATTGACTTGGTTATATTTTGAGAGTCAGTTGATCTACCCTGACACTCTCTTTGATGGCATTATAAAACTCCTCACTGTATTTCTAATGATGATACCAGCCACCCTTTGATACGACAAAAGTTTATCCCAGCCACTTGTACAAAATCCTCAATCTTGGCGAGTCTAGGAAATTAGCTCAGTCAGCAAATGGAGGCATTATTTTCAGTACAACAAGCAAAGCAATCTTGGTCTTGTAGCCAATGGCAGACCTTAGTAATCTTCCCTCATATGTTCCGATCAGTTTTACTTCTTGGTCCTAAATACCTCCCCACTTCCTTTGATCAATTTGTTCACCCTGCCTTTTCACACTTGGCTGTTTAAAAGGGAAGGTTAGATAGGCAGTTTGATCCCTGTTTACAGAAGGAATCTCTATCCACGCTGCTGCGAAATTGCATTCTTCCCTGGCCTTATATTCCACAGCAGGGTTTCAATGCAAAACTGCATCTGGCGCTGCTGACAAACCTGACATGACAGTAGAACGAGCCTTTCACCAGCCTTGTCAGCCCGGCAGAGATTTAAATAAAACAAAACGGCCCGCCTCCAAACAAACAGGATAATTATGGCCTGGGGTGCCAAGCGCTGTCTGTCTTCCCGTGTTGACTTATATTGCGCCGACATTTAGGCGGCAAAGAGTCGCCACTCGTCGCCGAGCGGTAGAAAACGTTTGGCGCAGGAAATCAAGCGTGTGATGGATCAGAATAAATCTTGCCGCTTGGCGCAGTGTGAAGACAGAGGACAGAAGCTTACGTAAGATGCACGGAAGAGATGCTAAATCTCCTTTGTTCCGTGGCTTACGAGGCATTAATCATTTACCACTTTATTGGGTGGAACGCCTAAAAAAGGACAATGAAGTCTAGGCAGCGCATCTCAGTGAAAATATCACAGAGAGTTGGGAGAAAATCAGAGCATTTCAAGTAATTTGTTTGTCCTCGTAGGACGTTACACTTAACAAAGTTTGCCTTCAACTTGTGAAATGAACTTCCCTTTATCAGACTTTGATTTTATCTTAGTAGAAACTTAACCTGATGATCAAGGTGTCCTGTTTTAAGCAGTGTTAAGGTGCATTTGCCTAATAGGATGTGGTCATTGTGTTTCCTACAAAATGTAACTCACATTCAACTCTCGAATTGTTGACATGACAGCCTCACTTTCTTAAAAGCACTGTTGCTAGGTGATAGTCAACTACAATACTTTTACGCATTTGGTTTGTTTAGTCCTATACATTTTGTGAGCATTAACATTCCCAAAGTGGACCATTTAATGTCCAGATAGACCACTTAGAAATATCACAACAAGGATGTCATGAAGAATCATTAGATGTCTATGTTGTTGCCTTAGTCCGAAAACCATCATCCCCCGTTGTGTTCAAATCTGTTGTCTCTTTATCTTCATCACAAGCGATGTTGAATAACATATGTCCTTGTTGCCATGTGAAGAACTCTCAGGAGGCCGATATTCGTCTGGCTATCGGCTTCTTCATCTTCTTTTCACACCGACAGACTGAAACATCAAGACAAATAGAGAGTGTTGAGCTATAATCACGATAAGTAAACAAGATGAATCAGATGATAAATACGAGGAATAAAAGACAGCATTTCGGAAGGCCCATATGTGCGTCTGCATAGGTACTTTTGTCTGATCAATTTCAATCTTAATGAGCATCAAAGTGAAACTCGGGTAAAACAATATCATAAGACCAATAAGAGTACAAATGTTGGAGAAACAAGAAGGTTTCACTTAAAAATTGCATTGACATAGGCAAATAGAAGTGGAATCAAACAAAAATGTACAAAGTGATTATCTAATAACCACAAGCAAGTCATTAAGTCCATAAAATAAAGATAGTACAGTAACATCTCGCTATAACATGGTTCACCTTTCACGGACTTGCTGCTTCACAGATTTTCATCATGCATTATGTTCTGCATTGACACTAACTAGCACAAAGGACACCCAGTTTGATATGCTTTTTACAAAATGACAATGTATCATGTATTACTATGTTGTTACCAGGTTTATTATTGGGTGTAGGGTTAGATTGTATCAGTCAAAAACCTCAAAAAATATTTTACAAGAAAATCACAATAATCCAGCATTCGTAAGCTTTTTTCAGGACAGGTCTTCTGGCACCTCAGTTGTCCTTATGGGGCCCAGGTGGTGTCCGCTGGCACCACGTTGAAGACATTTGGGCTAAACTTGAGTTCACAGTTCACGACTACTTTCGCCACATGCATTGTTGGATACCATTTCCTGAGGTGTGTCTTGGGCAAGTGTAGCCTTGCATTCCTCTCCATGCCGTTTGGGGAAGGGGCTTGTTCCCCAACACAAAACAATACTGGTTTCCATGGATACCGTTGGCAGACAAATCTTGCTGATCTTACTCAGATACAGCACCTTTAGCATATGGTTGCTGTGTATCGTTGCACATTTTCAGTATCACATCATAATCCTCTCCAGGAAGATGTTGAATAAAGTTGGAGACGGAATGCAGGTTTGTCTCACACCAACTGTGGTTCGATCAGTACCGCACTGTTGACATTGATATACAGTTGCTCAATAATCTGAACACGTTTTTGATTTTTGACTGCACAGACTCTAAACATTACTTTAAAAAATATTTTTGCCTAGTCATCCTGTGACAGTCTTTTGTCTTAGTTTTACTCTTTAAAGTCTTAACTACATGTTTACCCTGGAGTGCCACATATAATATTGTTGCATAGAATGTTTCACAATTTTTATATCAATTACAATGTAGATAATTTAAGTCAATGGAACCATTTTCGGCATACATCTAGTCAATTTTAGACATACATTGACAACTTTTTGAATATGTAGTTTAGTGTGGGCACTTTCTGTCAATTCATATTTTACCTTTATCTACAGTAACTTGCTATCAATGATAAATAATTGGTAATCTGAACATCACAGAGCAGAGCCAAACCATTATAGATCTTCTGTCAACGTCAAGGATAACTTCCAGTTGTCAGTGGTCACATTACAAAACTGTTTTTCTTGCATTAAGGAGTATAAATGTCGACAAAGAGCACACACTCTTAAAGTAGTCGGGTTCCAGTCGCAGAGAAAAATTAGCCGATAAAGAGGATGACAAAAGGGATGATTGCAGGCAATTTGTTGGGTGTTTCGGTGCACTCGCAATCTTTGCATGATCAATAAAGGATGACGCTCTTGCATGGATCTTCCCATATTGTATTGAGTGGTCGGCAGACCGGACACGTGGGTCCCTAAATCAAAGAGAAATAATCGCAGACTGTACAAGGAAAGCTAGCAGGCAAACGTGTGGAGAAACAGACAACACACTTTGGCAGCTCCCGTAATTAAACGTCATACTCGGCATGTGTTTTATCACACGGATGCTTTCTTACGGAACTTCCGACTGTCATTTTAGTTTGGCCTTTTTAAAATTTATCAGATGGACAGTGGATAAATCAAGAGAACCAGATTTATTTATTTGTTTTACCCAAGGGTGTTGTGATTGAAACACACAAAACAATATGATGAACACCATGTCTTCAAGACATTAGGGTAGAAAGTTGATCATCAGTGCAAGTTCAGTATTTTATTTTCATAATCATCACCTACAAATTAGCGTTTTGTGGTATCTGTTGTTCAAACCGTTAAAAACTTTCATTTTACTTAATTTACTGAACAGGATGTTTTTTTTCTCATTAATATAGAAAAAAATGTGTCGTTATTTAAATCTGGGCTGTCAAAATCAAACGGATCGAATCAACAAATAAAAAAATGAACCTACTGTCCGTACACTGAAAAAAGTTAAAATCACTCATATAGACAGACAAGTGAACCTAAAGTAAGGATTTTTTTTTTGTCTTTTTCAGTGATATTCAATTTTCAACAGGCACAAAGGACAAACTTTGTTTGTGTAAAATCATTACATAAAAGAAGCCAGTATTATTCAGGCACAATCAGTAGCCAATATTTTACATTTTAACAAAAGTTGGATAAAATCACTTCGAAGAAAAAAGTAAAAGCAATTTTCTAACATTCAATAAACTGAAATAAAATAACACGGCAGGAAGAAATAACATTCAGTAATCATATATTTACATTGAACTTTGGCGTATAAAACAATAATGAATACAAATTATCTCAGGGGCCACAGAAAAGTTCTAATGTGATTTGAATAATTAAATCCTGTAGACAACAAAACAGTTTATTAACATAATGAGTTTAATGATCAATTTAGATAATGGTCGGACTTTTATCAGTAGCTTTTATTTTTTTGTTCAACCTTAATTAAAATTGTCAAGAAACGGAACAAGAGGAGGACCCATATGCGTGACATTTCTCACACAAGCTTTACTCTGCGGGAAATGGGGCTAGTCATGCACTTTAACTCAAACGCCGGTGATCCGGCGATCGTTGGGCAGAAGACGTAAGGCAGCAGTCTGGTGTGGAATGACAGGAAGCCAGAAGCCGACGAGATTGATATCAATTGCACAAGCAGATATCGGACAGATGGGGTCGATACCGGACAGGACCGGACAGACAGGATTGATATCAGGCACTGGAGACTGGAGTCCGATAACAAGCAGGACGAGATAGACAGAAAGGATTCCAGACACGGGAGATCGAAATTAAAAAGGGCAAACTAGACGGGAACCCTACCGGACACTGGATATTGATAACAACAGAACAAAATAGCCTGGAACGAAACTGGAGATCGATATTAAACAGGACAAAATAGAAGGGAACGATACTGGACAGGAATCACAAGCAGTAAACCGGAGTCAAAACCCATGTCTAGCGGGTGCAGAAGTTCGTTGACGGACTGACAAAGAATGAGTGAGAGCACTGAGCTTAAAGAGGAGGGAATCCAATTAGTCAACGAGCCGCAGCTGGCACCAAACGGGCGGGGCCAATTGGGCGTCATGGGCAACCGTGACCATTTAAGTGAACTCAAAGCAAATACGAGAACATACAGAGACCCTTTGTAATTTTGTGCTTGAAGTGATTTGTCTATTGTAATGTATATCATAGCATGCATTGTGCGAGCAGACAGCAAATGTTATCACGGGGGCAGGTTAAGGAGAACTTTGTGTCTTGGGTAGTTGTGACTGCATGTGCGTAGGACTGTGATGGCTGATTCAAACTGTAAATCACACAGCAGAGTGGGCGCACAAGTGGTCACAAAAGCAAGCTGCGGAGCATGGCAACAGATAGCTTTTAGTGGCTTGTTACATTGAACAATGAAATTAGTTAAATAGTTCAAGAAGAGCGCAAAGAGATGGTGATCACCAGCCGGTGCTCTGTGGATTAATAATGGGCTCGGTAAGCAACTAAGGCAGCGTCGGGAGATAAACTGATAGCAAGGCTGGAGGTCTGGCCTGTTGCTCCAGCCAGGGTATAAAAATGGTCTTATGCCACCCCTACTGAGCCTGTATCTGGTCTCAACACCCAATCAATTTCCCTTGAAACTGATGACCTGGAGCTACAACTCTTGGGAAACTGCTCCTTTCGGGATGGTTGTATTTTAATTATTGCAGAGATCTGGCTTAATCCAATGATAGCCAATGCTAGCGTGCACCTAGCCTGTTGCCCTCTAACTTGCTTTCTTACTCTGAAAGGAGAAGCCCTCTAATTCTGTTGGTCTTTTGAAAATAAAGACCATTCATTCAACTGCAGTACTTTGTTTTGTTTTTTTATTCGTAGATCTTTAATTATTTTGCTACAGTCGCATACTTTTTTTCAGTAAATATGTCATCTTGAAGTAAGTTTGTCACTAATTGGGCTTTTATACTTTGCATGATTTCACTTTTAGCAGGAGGGCCTGGTTCCCACTAACCTGATAACCAACTGGACACACTCTTTTAACCACAATGTTTGTTTTATGAAAAGATTCCACTTATGAGGATGTTCAAATGTTGGGTAAATGTATTCCCAACATGTTTTTATTTCAAGCAAAAGGTTTGTGCTAACACTATTTAATTCTATTGATAAATAAATGTCAGGATTCAGAGCAAGTTTAAGAAAATATCAGCTACTCAAAAGCATAGCGTCAAATATACAGTAAATATCTTGTGAAAAGGTCCTTAACCTCTGCAATTTTGGTTATCACATATGTCATTTCAAATCCCTGAATCATTTTTATCACCAAAGTTTTTGTTTTTCTTTCTTGCATCTAATTATTCTCTAAGCTTGTCTTTTTGACACCACAACTATATTTTTATTCCTCATCGTAACTTCAGTATGCGCGGCAGATGTTTCTCACTTTGCTTTTCACACATCCGTTTATTTTTTCATATTGCAGCCCATGTATTATCTGACGAAGCTGCAGTGCACGCCTCTTCAGGGTGCAGCCTAATGAGCACAGGGGGCGGCGCCATTTTGCTCTGCGGGGGCCAGAGGACATCTATTCTAAACGCACTCATAAATAAAAGAAGGCTGAAAGACAGAAGCCTCATCCTGCAGTAGATGGCCCACCCACCAAATGTCTTGCTGGGCTCACATCGGAGCTACTGTCACCCTTCCAAGGCTTCTTGCAGGCACTTATATAGAGATGTTTGGTAGAAAAATAATATCACAAGTCACAGTATTGTCCTGAGAGTAGCAAAAAGAGATATTTTTGTTCATGTTTTGTGAGGTTTCCTTGTTTAACTTTGTTGATACAGATAAGGAGCTCTTTAGCAGGCTGGCAGGATCTTGTAAACAATTCTGTTGATTGCAATCACCCTATTTGAATAAGTTACACCTCCAAAACACGCATATTGTCAACGTCATTTGAAAACAAATAAATTTTCAAATTAGCTTTTGTTCATTATCAAAGTCAAAGTCAGCTTTATAGTCAATTCTGCAACATAAACATAAAATTGAAATTATGTTTCTCTCAGCCCTAAGAGTCTAGAACAGGGGTGGCGAACACGTGGCTCTAGAGCCGCATGTGGCTCTTGGCCAATAAGAATGCGGCTCTTTGCCTCATCATATTTTCTATATACTGTGGCTCATTGCCTTGTTTCATGTTTAGTTATTTTTGTGTGTATTGAGGGTGGAGGGTGAATCAACACAAGAACAATACTTGTATTGTAAGGAGAGGAGTGTGTTATGGCAAATAATGTTTTTAATTGTGTGTGTTTGTCTGTCATGGCAGGTCAGTGCGTGTTGTGGCTCTTTGACTCTCAGAGTTAAAAATTACGGCTCTTTGTGTCAAACTCGTTCGCTACCCCTGGTCTAGAAAATAAAAAAAACACTATGCTAGGGCACACTACACTAAGACACACAAGTAGACAGTAAATAGACTGCTTGGAAAATACGTCATAAAGTGATAATGGTACCTTTGTGAACCAAAACATCTAAACTGTCCTTAAAGGTGGTGTCTGTAACTTCAAAATATTGTACTGGATGACGCTATCTGGCTGAAATCATTATTGCGGCCCTTTTTGTTGTGCATAAGAAGTTTCTTAGACGCGCTCAAAAAACTCTTCCATTTTTATCTTTTTGCGGGTTTGGGTTCGCATTTGGACTACATTTGAAACAGTACATTTCATAAAATAAAAGAAAGCAATTAGAACACGCGTGAAATGACTCAACATCCACCGCTTCCTACACCCCCCGCCTCCTTTTCTCCAGCGTTATATAGTCAATTGCCGAAACATCGAGAATAAAAGTAGGCACAGTGGAAAACATATAAAAAGGCTCTTTGAACTAATTTACAAAGTCAGTTCTTAACATTCACGGCTGGCGGGATACAAGAAGACTGCAGTCAGGCAAAAAACGGGTATCCAGTAATTAGAAAACAAGCACAAGCAGACCATCAACATGGCACAAAGACCATCAACATTGAACAAAATGATCTGAGTACTACTGCTATCGGCACAGTCATTATGAGCATGATTGTTAACAAAGGTCCAGACTGTGAGATTAGAGGACAGTGTCATCCTGGTACCTAACAAGTAAGTTATTCTTTTTTTTTTTTTTTTTCGTAAGCGTTTGCACATTATTTTACAATGCAATGAAAACTAGGGGCCATTTCTTCCGTTTCATACTGAAGCCTGACTTCCTTCCCTACTCTGTCCTTGTTAAGCCCACACTTTCATTACTCAACCAATTCATGCACAGGCCGAGTCACTTCCGAAATATACATCGTCACGTTTATTCATAGATTTGTAAATATCTTCCTCTGTGTCCACATTTATTGGACTTGCTTCACCAGCCACGTCGGAACCTGACAGTTTTATTGCTAGGGAATCATGCTACAGAAATATAGAGGCCTTGTCTTGCTTTTCCTAAAACCAAAACAAAAGGATCCACTTTTTTTGTGGTAATTTAAATGATTTTAAACCGCCGCTAGAAGTTTTGGAGCTGCAATGATTGATATTGATGCTAGCGAGTGATCGAACGAGTGCATTCAACACACAAATTCGTGGAAACTTCTTCCCAGTTAATGAGGTCCAAATCGCAAGAGTCGTCGTCGTGGCGCCTTTGCGCCTACAGCTTCCCAGGCCGTCAACTGTTTAGCACAGCTAATGATTGGCAGGGCTAACGGATTACCACGCCTTAATGAGCTGCGCCCGGAGACGGCATCCACCATGCCGCACCATCACTTCTCAGAGATGTTAAAGATTTGCACCTTCCTTCCTTCCTTTTCCTTCATTAAGGACTCCGATGTCCAATGGCAACCTGCTAGGCTGTCAGACTGCCTGCTTGCCTATGCTGATGATGCAACTCATCCATAACACTAATTGGAGGGAAAGACGAAGGCAAATCCTCACAGTGATCAAAACGTCAAAGTTTTCAAAATGAAATGACGCATTTTCTTTGTTCAAAACCTAAATGAGGTTCTCAGAAACATGCGAGAAAGTTTAGATAAAAAATAATTCAAATAATAACCAATAATAGTAATAAATGTAGTATTATAAAAAATGTACTGCGTATGTTTAACCATTTTGGTATAATGCATTCAGTTATAACTTATTTTCATTTAGTTGCTTTTGTGTAACTTAATGGAATACACAATTAAAGAAAGGAAACGTTAATTTCAGCTTATAAAGTGCTGTGATAAGCGTAGTCGGTCAAAAACCAAGCAGGCGCACAAGTCAAACAAACTGCAAAGTAAGGCGTGAACTAGTGTTTAAGCGGCTCATTCCATTGGAAATAAATTCATAAAGAGCAAGAGCAAGTAAAAGCCATGGCGCTGATCCAGCCCACTTCTGTGGCTATGTCTACAACCCACACAAGCCACCCCTTCCTAACCTGTATCACACCAAAACCTGATCTATTACCCATTAAACGGATGACCGTGTTCTACAACTTGTGGGAAACGATACAATTGTGACTGTAGTACTTTTTCACCATGGTGACCTGGCTCAATCCGAGGGTACTTGATGCTAGCGGGCAGCTAGCCATGCGGTCCCTACATCTTCCTTTCACTAAAAGGAGAAGCCCTCCAATTTTATTTTACTATTGTATAATGACAATAAAGACCAATCATTCATTCAAGTGCAATTTCATAGTATGTGTTTTATTTGCAGATTTGTAATTGTTATTTTCTTACAGTTGTATATTTTATATGTTACTGTTATCTAATAAATAAATTAATTTAATTTTTCTACTTCGGGGATTTTTACAATTGAACTACTTTTTGGGAACAAATGAAAATCATTCCCTATCTTGGGTGTTAAAATAACACTAGCAGTTCTGTGTTCCCTCAATATCGCTACTGACGTTCGCAAACATTTGTTGTATTCAATTCCAAGGGCAAAATAAATGGCACAATATGTTGAGCTTTTAAAACTGAATGATGAAAACAGCTTTGAATTGAATGGATTTTTTTGCACATCCAACGCTTCCAAAAAAGTCAAGCTTAGATTCAAGTTAATATGTCGTGAATGTTTGCCGATCTCGTCACCCAGCATGCACCACTCCCTGGCACCTACCCCGAGGGGCCCGACACAAGTGTTCAGCACGAGACGGCTTGACGCTTGATTTTTTTCAGCCTTTTTTCCCCCCCTCTGTCTTTCTTTGGTGGGCTTCTGTAAAGCAAGGCTGTGTTCAGGTGCCAGCTTCTTCGCCGTCTTTTCTCCACCTGCCTTGTGTATCAAAGCGCTTGTGATGGCGAAAAAAGGAAAAGAGGCAGAGAGCATGGCATAAGCCCATTTGTAGTTGGGCTTGAAGCCAGCTGTCAGGTTTTAAGACAGGTTAAGGTGGTTTTGATTTGACATTCAAGTTAAAGTAAGTAGTAATGGGTTGTTTGTAATCAAAATGGCTCTGTTAGCCGGCTCTTTGAAGCGGTCAAGAGCAGGCTCCCCATCAATAAGGAGCTGGCTCCCCTCAAGACGCTCTCTCTATCTGTCTTCCTCTTTCCCCCTCTCTTGAAGGCGCTGGAGACTAGTCAATATGAGTGGCGTCAGCTATGT
The DNA here is from genome assembly GCF_059441175.1 of Urocampus carinirostris. Classification (NCBI taxonomy): domain Eukaryota; kingdom Metazoa; phylum Chordata; class Actinopteri; order Syngnathiformes; family Syngnathidae; genus Urocampus; species Urocampus carinirostris. Next base: position 16,568,007 of record NC_142357.1, read on the forward strand.
GTCTTCTTGCGTTACGCACTGAGCAGAGGGGGGAAGGGGCGGCAACCTGGAGTACAACACGAAGACAACCCGAAAGTAATGTATGAAAAATTAAAAAAAAAAAAACGCGATTCGAAGGAGGAAAAGGAGACAAATTTTGACATATTTGAATTATATTACAATAAAGAAAAAGGACAGAATAAGCCAAATCTTTCTTTCAAAGCTGAGGCACTTTCTAAATGCCAAATTTCTGTCTGATCTTTTCCTTTTTCTTTTAAACATTTAATCTATATATGTGTCCATGTTTTTAGGGGGCTATGTGTCGAAGCGGGATACATATCTAATAGTGAATGCATTTGTTTACTTTTATAGTTTTTTATGGCACTAAAGAGTTCATAATTTTAGTTTAATTGTCTGATGTTTTTCTTTTGGTTTTTTTTTTCGTTTTTTAGGACTCCAAATCTGTTGAGTGTGTAAAAAGCCAAACTTATTTTGTATTTTACTTTTTATTTTTGTAGATCTATATTTTGATTTATATATCCTGTGTCTGTTTGGGGGCAGCACGGCGGCGCAGTGGTTAGCGCATGTGCGGCACAGTTCATGTCTTGGGAACCTCCTGCGTGGGTTCAAATCCAGCTTCAGACTTCCTGTGCGGAGTTTGTATGTTCTCCCCGTGCTTGCGTGGGTTTCCTCCGGGCGCTCTGGTTTCCTCCCGCATCCCAAAAACATGCATTTCAGGTGAATTGGCCGGTGTGAATGAGCGAGTGAGTTGTCTGTCCCCGTGTGCCCTGCGATTGGCCGGCAACCAGTTTGGGGTGTCCCCTGCCCACTGCCCGATGATTGCTGGGATGGGCTCCAGCCCCCCCGCGACCCTACTAAGGATAAGCGGTGTAACTAATGAGATGAGATGAGGTGTCTGTTTGGGATTCAGTGTTTCACTTTATATTTGCCATGGGTAAAAAAAAAACTTTTACTATTTATTGTATTTCATACTTTATTTGTTGCTGGAATGAAAATTAAATATTTGTACTTTACGTTTTGTCAACTTGTGTTTTTTTTCAGGGATTCTGTGTTAATTGACTTTAAAATTGCTTAGTATTATAAACTTGAAAGTTTAAATTCGCTAAAAGTTCATTGTCAATTGAAATGATAAAATTAACTAACAATTCATTATGTGCATATTGTATTATTATTATTATTATTATAATTGGTAATAAATCATTTAGAAAAAATAAGATGAGCCAAAAAGAGACAGAATTCCCATAATGAAAAGTTGGCTCTAGGGTTGGGCAATACTGGAAATGTTGGATTCAATCCGATCAAAGTAAATACATGTTAGTATCGGTCCATACCGATCCGATTATTTATTTTTAAATGTCAGGGGTGGAATAAAAACGCAACAATTTAAGAAGATACAAATAAACCAATGTCAACATGTCAACTATGCAATCTAAAAACCTTGAATGGTATAAAAACAAAATACCTTTTTTGTGAAACAATTTTTTCAAAACAAAAGTCCAAAGAGTGAAATAAAAACAAAAACAAAAAACAACAATGTAATAAAAAAGCCCACCTGGATTTTTTGTTAAACAACAGTTTCGCAAGTTGAAATTTTTGGTTGCTGCCCGTTGCTCTCTGTTGGGTGAAAAATGTCTTCGTTCTTTTGGGTAAATTTTACACAGTCGTAGACCACGTTACCACTCAAATGACACATGACCATGAACTTTTCTGTTGTTGAAAAAAAAACTCCACATGGTGCTGCACCTTTCATTTGCCTCTGTTATATTTAGCTTTTGACAAGGGTAGAATGCAGATTTGTCTCTTTCTCTCCTGCCTGGCAAGCCAGATGCAGCAGCAGGCCAGGTAGAGAGGGGAGTCAGTCTAAAACTCATGCATAAGAGAGCGGTCAATGGCGCTGGATGAGAGAAATTGGCTGCTCGATTTAAGTTGAAAATCGGCGTTTTGAGAAAATTTGGCGAGTGAAGTATTGATCCCAGGAAAATAGTATTGATACGATCCAAGAACTTATTTAGTGTTTTGATCAATCCACCCACCTCTAGTCGACCGAAGTGCCGTGAACAAGTAGTTGCCCCCGCCCCGATTTCTGTGTTTTTTGCACATTTATCCCTCACAAAGGTTCCAGATCGTCAACCAATTTTCATATCATGCAGCGACAACCCAAGTAAATTCATATGCAGTTTTGAAAATGTTGATTCCAAAACTCAAAACTCGTCTTGTGAAAAAAGTAATTGTGCCCCGAACTCTAGGGTGAGCTGGTCCACCTTTGGCAGTGACAACATAATTCAATTATGTATGATAATTGGAAATAAGACTTTCGCGACGCTCGTTTTTGCATTTTTTTTTTTTTTTTTCAAATCTGCTATGTTGGAGGGTTTTCTAGCATAAGCTGCCTGTTTGAAGTCACACCACAGCACCTCAATTGTATTGAAATCCAGAATATGACTTGGCCACTCTAGAACCTTCATTTTGTTTTTTGGAGTGATTCAGAAGTGGACTTGCTGGTGTGTATTGAATTGTTGTCCTGCTGGATAAACCAAGAGCACTTGTGGTTGAGGGCACAAACCGATGGCTGGATGTTATCTTTCAGGATCTCCTGGTAAACACCAGAATTAATTATTCCTTCAAGCACAACAAGTTGTCCTGGTCCCTAGTCAGCACAGCAACCTAAGACCATCACACTTCCACGACCATGCTTTAACGATGGCATCATGCTGTTGTTGATGTGAAATAAAAATAAATAGATAAATAAAAAAATAATAGTGCATTTTTTGACTTAGTCCGCAAAATGTTACTCCAAAACTCTTGAGGATAATCAAGATGCTTTTGCAAATGGTTTTATTTTGTGACAGCAGAGTTTTTTGCCAGGGAACTCACTCATGGATGTTATTTGTTCTCATTATAGTGGAGTCATAAACGCTGACCTTAACTGGGGCTGCTTTGCTGCATCACAACGAGGTACCAAAGGTGGCCCACTCGCTATTAGATTCAGTGGGCAATTACTTTCACATAAGCCCAGGTAGGTTTTGATTTTGTTTTTGTGCCTTATTAAATCTAATTAAAATTGCAAAACAGCCTTTTGTCTTTCTTTGGTTTGTCTCCGTGTGATGTTAAAATGTGCTTGATGATCTGAAACCTTTGTGAGTAATAAATGTGCAAAGATAACAGAGGAACCGGGAAGGGGGCAAATACTTTTTCACGGCACTGTATTCCGTAAGGATCTGAGCCAGGAAATGTCCTGCTCGCATTGGATCGAAGTTTAAAGGGATATTTCGTGGCCAAATTGCAGATAGTGAACTCAACCCATGTACCTAACAAAGCGACCGTTGAGAATATAAAAACCGTGGAGGTGAAAGAACTCAATAGATGCACTCTAGTGGCAAATAACATACTTCAGCCTGTGAATCATCAGAAACGTATAGAAATTCACACGAACACTGTGCGTATATATGCATGCGCCTTAACACTTCAGCTGCTGTGCAATTGCACCTGTGAATGTGACATTTTATATTTATGATTTCCTTCCCGTCTTAACACTTTGGAGCCACGCTCTCCTGCCATCAATCCACAAACGTGTACACTCTGTCATTTTACGCTTCAGAGTCTCTCCACGTTCTCGAACCTTTTCGAGGCAGAGGCGGCAATGGCGGCAGATAAACACGAGCCGTTGCTCACAGCGATTGGAAATTTTGGGACAAAATCAGCGTTGAGGTTGATGGATTATTTTTCTCCCCGTGGTAATTAATGCATCTCTTTACTGAGAAAATCTTAACGCACTGAAGCGGGGACGCCCACCCACCGACACTACCATCAGTCAAAGAATGACGCCAAATTCACAATTGCAGCAGACTCTTGCACAAATCACAGCCCTGGCAAGTATCTAAAATAATCTAAAAAGACATCATCCTGATATTGTTTATTAAAGATGTCGTTGGCAGCCATGTTGACATGTCCTCCAAGGAACAACATGAAGCCTTCTGGCCGCGCTTTATTGAGTTGTCAGACTAATGTTTTCATTTATGCAGTGTTCTAATTTGGATACTTCAAAATATAATTTATTCACCAATCCATGGCCGTTGTGAGGAAGAATCAGCTTAAAACAGGATAAAATTCATAATGACAACCTGTAAGGCAGGGGTGTCAAACTCATTTTAGCTCGGGGCCACAGTTGAAAAACATTCTCAACTTATGAATAATTGTCATAAAAAGTGTGCCTGAGCTGGAGATCTGGGGGTCCTTTCTGGGGCCTACAGTTATATCACGATTAAGGGATGTAACATTTATAATAAAGCATTTGTATTATTTATTTTCCTTCACTAAGATTGAATTGCTTGTAATCTTTACCAACGCACGGTAAAAAAGGCAAAGCAAAACAAATATTTAATTCATTTCCAAAATAATTTATTTAACGCAGGTAAATAAACGCAGACAAGAGGGTGACAAACAAAGTTACAAACACAAATTTACATGATTGATTTAAATTATTACGTTTTTCTGCTTTTTATTTTTATATCAAAATGTTTCCTCGAATATGGGAACTTCTATTCAAAGCGATTATAAAAGACCCTTTTTTCCGAATTTGGCACAGAACGAGTAGTATTGTTCCCCACAAACATGTAGATATTTTCCAAAGTATTCCACGCACAATGGATCTCAACAAAATTATTTTTGGCTGCTCGCCATTTGTTGTACCATTGCTGGATCCATCTGTAACACAAAGCCAATCCATTGTCCACAAGAAACTACCAAAATTTGGCTTAAAACGCTCAAAACCTTTTTGACTAGTTAACACGTAAGGGTGACTGGCTTGATAGGGTACTGGTCTTCTCCACGTGAAGTCAGAGCTCAGGAAATCAAATGCATTGTATCGGAAAATTGTTGAAATATACCACTGGCATACATACATACTTCCATTATCGTCACCACTTTTCATCAGTATGGTCGCGGGGTGTTGGTGCACACCCTATCTTCGGGTAGTGGGCAGGCGACACCCTGAACTGATTGACAGCCAGTCGCAGGGAACACAGAGACAGACAACTTCACTTGCACATTCACACCTAGGGACAAATGTGGACCAGCCAAAAAACCTGAAAAGCTGATTCTATTTTTTTTTAATATGGTATATTTAATTTAGCCTTAGGTTGACTAATGGTAGTCAGCTTCGGTGGGTGCTTTGCGAGTGGCTCTTGGCTTTGGTGACACAACAAGTTATTGGGGTAATGCAGCAGCTGCTCATTTTTCTCCTGTTCTTCTCTCAGCATTATCTCACAGGTCACTAAAAATGATGCGGCAGGCCACATTTGGCCCCTAGGCCATGAATTGGACATTGGTGCTCTAAGGCTCATTAGTGTGTGTGGAAGTTACCAGCAGGAGAATATTTATAGTGGTAACGTTTTGGACGCAACCAATATATTTAGTTAACACCCTCAAATTCACAAAACTGGACATTCTTTTTTGTTATGTGTCAGTTGTATATTGCTGTGTTTGGGAATTTGGCAACCAGCAGATGTTTGGGCTTTCTTATTTAAAGCCTTGGAAGCATTTGACAACATTTTAGTTTAAAGGGAACTCAGTCCAACTAAGAGTTCCAGAACGTATGACTCACGAGCCAGGTGTGGCTCTTTGAATGAGTGCAGCAGGCTAGGAGATAGATTTTCCTCTTTGAATGCATTTAGGCTCGAAGTGTATCGCTATATTGCTACCACAAGCAGCAGGAGCGCTGTACCGCTCTTATTTACCTGTAAGGCTGGTAAGAAGAAATGTCATCAGAATTTAAATCATAATACACATTTGGTGTGCTGTTTGCCTTTGACCTTTTCCTGGATATTTCTTGGGCGTAAAGTTTGCTCAAGTTATTCAAAAATGACAAATGATCAACGATGCACATGCCGACTTTTAAAAATAATGTAGATTTCTGTGATGTGACAGATTTGTATTTGTATAACGGAATGGGGGACATGTAATGACCTCTCAAGGTTAGACATCCCATAGCTAAAGGTATATACTATATATTTTTCTTTGCTCGCATTGTGTTTTAATAATGAGGACAAAAATGAATCTAAGCAACTGCAGGAGGGAGACAACATTTAATTGTTGACATAGGTCACAGGCTCTGGCATTTTTATCAGTTCATATCATCATTAGCTGCACCGCTTATCCTCAGTAGGGTCGCGAGGGTGCTGGAGCCCATCCCAGCAATCATCGGGCAGTGGGCAGGGGACACCCTGAACTGGTTGCCAGCCAATCGCTCGCTCTTTCACACCTAGGGACAATTTGGACCGGCCAATCCACCTGAAATGCATGTCTTTGGAATGTGGGAGGAAACCGGAGTGCCTGGAGGAAACCGGAGTGCCCGGAGGAAACCTACGCGAGCACGGGGAGAACATACAAACTCCGCACAGGAAGTCCGGTAGCTGGATTTGAACCCACACAGGAGGTTCCCAAGACCTTAGAACTGTGCCGCTCACGCGCTAACCACTGCGCCGCCGTGCTGCCCTCAGTTCATTTATTTTATCAAAATTTGAAAATATCACAGATTCAAAAATATACTTGAGAATTACAATGTGTCTGGACATCAGGTTGGTCAACTATTTAGTTTTGTTCTAAAATAGTTGGTATAGCTTTTACTGAAATGGACAAAAAAAATCCAAACTCGGTCCGTGGGATGATATTGTGAGGCCTTAGCCTTAAAATGTGAGTCAATTGTAAATGTTCAATATGGAGGCTCCTTCCAGAGAGGATATTGTCATCGCCATTAAACTAAAGCTTAATAACTTTCGTTGAGCTTCTGCCTTTGAGACAAGTGTTGTATCTGCTTGACGATGGTTATAAACCACAATTTGGCTGTCTTTTGTCAGCACCAGAACGGAAACAGGACCCAATTGCGTGACTTCAACCACAAGTTTTATTGAAAGAAAGAGGAAGGGCTGCGCCCACGATCCGGTGTTCGCTGGACGCGGGAAGCGAGTCGCTCTCGGATTTGGACTCTGATCCGAACACGTGAGTAGATCTTCTGTAGCGAGCGATGGCGGTGTCAGGGATGGACAAACTTGTCGCCGGGACTGGGAGAGCAAGGCGTGGTCGGGGTCGGAAACAAGTCGTAAGTCAGAACGGGAGAGAAGACGTAGTCGGGGACAAAAAGAGGTCGTAAGCCTGGACAGGAGAGCAGACGTAGTCAGGATCGAAACAGGTCGTTGACTGAGACAGATGGGAGCAAAAACGGGACAGGTGGGAGTCAGGGTTGAAAAAGGCTTGCCTAGTATACACTGAGGTTCACAGATGGACTGACAACAGGGGACTGACAAGACTGGGTTCAAATAGTGAGAGGGAGCCAATCAGAACCCAAGGCGGTTGGCGCCAAATGAGCGGGCACAGGTGAGTCACATCAGCAATCATGACAGTCTTTGCCTCATGAAATGTCACAAATGTTAAATTCAACAATTAAATGTTTTGCAAGAAGCCAGAATCAAAACAGTTAACATACTTTTAATCTGAATAATAGCATTTTTTTTTGACCCGCAAAAATAGTATTTTAGCTCATTTAATTTACTTATGTTCTTATTGATTCTCATTTTTGGTTTATTGTTAGAAAAACATTTTTTTTAAGATATTTGAGAGCAGTGGTAGCAATCAGGTTTGCCACTTGATTCTGTCTTCCTGCACCGAATCTATGATTTATTTCTTTTCGTTTTTTATCTAAAAGTTAAGTCACATAATTTTGCTATTTAAATGAAAAGTTAACCTTTGCCGCAAGTCTTGCTCCTTCAAACTTAGTAAGAGTTCTGATTGACTTTTAGGCAGTCAAGTTGTCTGAGTTTAATTTGCGATCAGATTAATCAGTTCTGGGTCGCTGTTTTACGACCAGAGATTTATGTTCATTATGTATTTTATCCACTTTGGTCAAACTCGTGGTCTGAGGGCCATAGGTGGCCCGCCTCATGATTTTATTTGGCCTGCGAGACAATGCTTAGAAAAGCTCAATAGAAAATAAAGCGTCAAACAAAGACTTGCCAGTTCAGATCTTCTAGATGTTGCCAAAGCTAAAAACCACTCCCAAATCTTTATTTGCAGGATACCATTTATCAACCAAAGAACGTTGTGGTAACACATCCCAAACTTGTTTTACTTAAAATAAAAGTCCCAGCGACATACAATTTAAAAATTAGCACCTGAATATATAATATATACAGTATAAGTTTAGAGAAGCTGTAGCTCCTTTCTTTCATATATGTGATGTCTAAAGGTGAAGTTCCCATTTTAATTGAAAAAATAAATAAATAAAAAAGCAGAAAGACTTTTATATATTTAAATAAATCAGTAATGTTATTTTTTGTAAGTTATTTCTGTCACTGTCCCGTCTGCATGTGTTTCTCTAAATTAAATAAACAGTAATGGAAGTGAGGGCAGCACGGAGGCGCAGTGGTTGTTAGCGCGTGTGCGGCACAGTTCTGATGTCGTGAGATTAAACCTTCCTATGTGGAGTTTGCATGTTATCCCCGTGCTTGTGTGGGTTCCTCTGGAAACTCCGGTTTCCTCCCACATTCAAAAAACATGCATGTCAGGTTAATTGGCCGGTCCAAATTGTCCCTAGGTGTCATTGAGCGAGTGAGTTGTCTGTCTCTGTGCCCCGCAACTGGCTGGCAACCGGTTTAGCGTGTCCTCTGCCCATTCCCCGAAGATATCTGGGATGGGCTCCAGCACCCCCGCGACCCTAATGAGGATAAGGGGTGCAGATAATGGATGGATGGATGGTAATGGAAATGAACTCAATTTTGGCTTTTTTGTTATGAATACACAACTGATAAACAGTAAAAGAGATTTTATCTTCGTGAAAGAAAAAAAATTGAGGAAAAAAAAAACCTTATTAATTGTTTTATAGTCAAATCTACATCCCTGAATTATAACTGAATTATGAGCCTCCGTAAATACCCCCAGCCTTTTAGCTAAGGTACGTTATTTATGATGTCCGTTTACTCGTTTGGGCCCCGTAAAAATGTTGTTTTTCACTATGTGTCCCCTGGCTAAATGAGTTTGACACCCCTGATTTAGATTTTTGCCTGGATCTTCTACCTCTTTTTGGCCACCAAAGTGGCCATTATTCGATCACCTGTCCATTTCGTACAAATAGTTGTAACTGCGTGACTAAAAGACCTGCCAAAAGATCAATATTTGGAAAATTTAACAAGAATTTCACGCACACAAAGCGAAGCTACGCTTACAGCTGGCTGTCATAATAACACACGCTGGCAAGCCGATAAGGTGGCGGCCGACCGCTTGGATTTAAGTGACGCCGCGGAGCGAATCAAACACGCCTAGCGCACCGGCTTTGAAGCCGGATTCCACTTTAGATCCTTCAGCGGGGAGCGCCGAGAGCGTAACGAGGCTCGGGCGCAGAGGGCCGCTAAAGCTTCTCGGCCCCCTGCTCTGTTGCTCTTTTATCAGTCCGCCCGCTAATGTCCGCTGGCGTTAATTCAGCCTATAAAGTATTTTTACAGCTGCGCCTGTGCTCGCAACCTGACCCGGCACACACACACACACACACACGCCTCGACCATAAACTGATGATGGACGTGCACATCACATCGGCGTGTGGGCAAGTGATGCTGCCGTCCTCCTCCACACTCGCTTCCTGCTTCACATTATTCACTTCACACTAGCGAGCTCTTTCGGCTTAGTTCACGACAAAGGCCTCCAAACAGCTCCTCAGATAGTATTTGGTTGTAATGATAGGGTAGCAATAATAATGAAACATGATGCACAAAACAATACAAAATTCAAAATGTACTAGTGTGTAACAGGTGACATAACTCATATTGGTCAGTCTTGAGTGAGAGAGAGAGAGAGAGAGAGAGAGAGAGAGAGAGAGAGAGAGAGAGAGAGAGAGAGAGAGAGAGAGAGAGAGAGAGAGAGAGAGAGAGAGAGAGAGAGAGAGAGAGAGAGAGAGGGATAGATGGATAGATCGAGAAAAAATATAAACATGTATGTACATAGAGATAGAGTGAGGGAGAGAGGGAAAGAAACAGAGCAAGAGAACCAGAGAGAGAGAGAGAAACTGGGACAAAAAAACAGAGAAGATAGAAAGACTGACAGAAAGAGATAAAGAGTGAGCAATAAGATATGTTTTTTTTAAAGGGAGCCAGCTCTTTATTGATGGGGAGCACACTTCAAAACCAAGAGCATTAGAATATTTTGGCCACATAGATTTGTGTTAATTTATAATGTTACCTCACTCCTAGCTTATACTCTTTAATGTACTAAATGCATGCTCGGGAGGCAACACAGCACTCCAAAACTCTTTCGCATAACCCCAGTCCACATCCTGGTTGGCAAATTGGATGATAAAGGATATAAATTAATATTTAATAGCACACTATGACGCTTTTCGTTTCCGCAGGTACTCATGCCCACCAATAAGGTACTCTAAAATGACCACAAACTACCAGTACACTCATAAAACACTGTAGTACTATGATAGCCCTCATATATGAATCCTCGACATAATAATTGTCATCATGTGAAATTAGCACTTAAAAATAGTTTTACCTCCAATTTGCATTTGATGACTACCATATGTAAACCGAATTTCAAAATATAAAATACAAAACTGAAATCAAAGGGGTTGTCTTACATGCGCACAAAACAAAATGAACACAAGGGGGCGGAAGTCAGACATACCCAATCAATAGTCCGTGCGGTGTCCCTGTGCTCCACCCTCGCTTAATCTCTTCTTCCTGTTCTGTGTGTGTGTGCCATTCCAAATATATTGAGAAGGATCACATCTCAATTTATTGTCAGTTAGTGTGTTTTGTTGCCTTATTTTGTCCATAACAATTTGTACTAAGAAAGTTAAAGATGGGGGGAAGGAAAACTCTAAAACAACGATAACAACAATGATCAAATCGAAGGAGGAAATTACAACGAAATATGAAAATGCTGTACGTACGAATATCTGCGATTGAAGCGGTGCTTAAAGGTACAGTAATAGGTTGTTTAGTTTTGTTTTTTATTCCAGAATATTTTCTTATCATGCAGACATTTGAATAACTATTGTGGTTTAGGTAAATGTTTCATTGATATTTTGGGTACATATTTATTTTAGTATGTGGCTATTTTAAAGCGGTTTTAGTGTGTTTGCCTATATACGATGTGGGTGTATATGCGAGTATCTTATGGTTTAAGGTCCATGAATCCCTTAACCACACGGGTCGTAGGAGCACCACTACCTGGGGTGAGTCTTGGACAGGAACAGCCTGGCTCTGCCCATCCCTCACCAGGCTGTTTTTTGGGGTAGGGGCTTTCTCCCCTACACGACACACATAGTACTGGTTTCCATGTTTGCCAGTAGCAGGAGAAGCCTCCAGATCTGACTAAGATACAGCACCTTTATCATATAGTGCAGTAAATTATTAAACATTGCTCTTTTTCTCTCCTTATTAGTAGCACTATAATCTCTATTTTCTTAACATTTAGTTTAGGTACATGTTTCTTTTATATTGATGGTACTTATTTTTTCTATAATGTGGCACTTTTAAAGCAGCTTTAGTGGTCCAGCTCATATGCAACGTAAGCTTATATGCGGGTACATTCAGTAGTTTACTTGCTATGAATAAATGGCCTCGCACAACTTTTTCAAAGAAGACCAGAATGTCTTTTCCGTAGTAGGACGGTCTCAGCTTGTTTAATTTCACCACAACACCTGCAGGTAACTTTTTCTTAACATTTCTTATTTTTTTTCTTATTTTTTTTGGGGTGGTGTTGCATTCATTTAAATGTTCCTGGACTGAGATGGTCTGTTATTTGGTAGAGGTGCACAGCAGACACCTGTCATCCACATTAATTACACCCCAGGCAAACATTTCAACGCGCTAGAGCAGGTGCTACCCACTAAAGTGATTTTATTTTTTTAGGGTTGTTAATTTTTTCAGACTACACCGTCTTCTTTTTAAGTCTGTTATTTTTATACCACAGTTACATAAACGTTATGAGCCCTCAACAAATTTGTATTAGTTATCGTTTTAAAACTTCAACATGCAATGTATAGTTTAGAATAAAAATTTGAAATGTAATTGACAACAACTTAAATAAGTGTTTACAATGTTATTAGACGTGGCCTTCCAGGATAAACAGGTAATTGAAATGAAATGAAATGAAATGATCTGCATTTATATAGCGCTTTTCAAGTCAATGACTTCCCAAAGCGCTTTACATTGTGCTTCACATTTCCCAATAGCGGCCGTGATCTGTGCAGCCATGTAAGGCTACTAACCCGCGTATTGGGGGTTCAGTGTCTTTCCCAAGGACACTTCGGTATGTAACACGGACAAGCCGAGATTCGAACTGGGATCCCTTAATCCTAAAACGATCGCTCTACCTCCTGAGCTACTGAGACCCAAAAGATAAAAACAAGAAAATAAGACTAAAAAAATATGCTAAAACCTTTGGGTTTTGCGGGTAGACTCAAATAAATGGAAGAAGGACTTAAGGCAGGGGTGTTCAAAGTAAGATAGTTTTTTGATTTTAAAAAGAGAACAAAGCAACAAACAAACAGTCATGAAGCTACACAGATGTTTATATAAAATCATACCTGACAATGTCTGATCCAAAAACAAAAAGTAAAAAAGAAAACATAAACAGAATTTCAAAGAACAGACAAATAAGGGGTTACAAAACAAATGCTGTTTCCAAACAAAATCATACATGTCCAAATCAGAAACAAAGACAGAAATGGAAAAGCAATGACCGGACCCAGAGTGCTGTGCAAGCAATCAATGTAACATATTTGGATAATTACGGACAGATGTGAGGAGATTGAGCTCAGTTGTGTCTTGCTCCAGACCTGGTCGGTACCCTCTGAGGGAATGTGGTTTGCCTGACAAAAATATTGACAAGGTAGGGATTGGAGACATTGGCCAGTTCTAAGTGCATCATAACACTAATGCAATGAAAAATATTGGAACTGACCTTAAAAAACAAAAATAATCAAAATAAAATCCCGACATAAGTTATGAGTACCTATTTTCCATACGTAAGCAAAATTGTTCAGTCTTCTGTGCTTGCCTAGGGTGGGGAAGGCCTTGGGGAAGAAACTGGCTTGAGTCTGTTAGTCCTTGTTTTAATCGTAGCCTCTACCAGAGGGCAGTAGCTCAAAGTGGTGTTGGAGTGAGAGGAGACCTTTCTAATGGTCATCGCAATGCAGCAGTGTCATCCAGACTGGGCAGAGGGCGGCCGATTATAGTCAGGGCTTTTTTGGTAACTCTGTTTGTTTTCTCTGGCCCTTAGCATAGGCATAATTAGCATGCAATGCAATTCATGATGTCGATAACGGGGATGAGATGGCATACAAAAAAGGAAATGGAGATGGGGGTTGAAGCGGTGTTTGAAAATTAAACTAATATTCAACACCACAAAATCCATGGAAGTCATATGAGGGCCAGCACAGACCTAGCTCCACTCATCATCAATGGAGACTCGGTGGAGAGTCCACACTTTCAAACTCTTGGGTGTGTGCATCTCTGACATTTCCTGGTCTCCCAACGCCAGGGCTGTTGTGGGATAGGTTCAGCAGCCACTCCATTTCCTGAGGGTTCTCAAGAGGAACAACATGGAACAGAAGCTGCTGGTGTCCTTATAACAAGCCCAGGTAGAAACCATTATGGCATAAGCTGGGAGCAGGGCAGCAGACAGGAAAAACATAATTAACATAGCCCCAAAGATCATCGGCTGTTCTCTGCCCAGTCTAGAGAACATTGCCGGCTTACCGTACTGTAGCAGAGCCATACACATTTAAAAAAGACACTTACCATCACCTCTTTGACCTGTTGGTCTCTGGCAGGCTCCACAGGCTCAAAGACACCGTCTTCCCCAGGAGCATCAACCCCCTAAACGAGTGGGCGAAACTGTGTTACCATATTTTGCGACTAACTTTGGTGTTTCTTATTTCGTTGCTGATAAATATTATTGTGAAAAACTGGGAAAATAGATACCTTGTGACTAATTTAGTTTTTTTCTTTGGTTACCTTTATGTTAGAGATAGAAGTTATGGAATTTTTTTCATTGCACTTTTCTTCGATGCACTATTAATTTTTTCTCATGAACATTGCAATATTATTATAACTTAGGCCAGTGTCCAAGGACCATCTTGTAAATATTCTATTCTGATTTTAATCCTGATAGTGTTTTATCTTTTTTTTTTATCTTTTTTTTTACATGTGTACCCTGTAGTGCCATGTCCAATATTTTTTCATACAATGTTTGACAATGTTAATATAGTCAAGAATAGTCAATACAATTAAAGCGAAAAGGGACTATGTTGAACGTCAAATCACTTTCGCAGGGTGTCTTCACTTAACCCGTATTATAAGATGAAACTTGAGCGCTGTCCTACATATCAGAGTCTTGTCATCCAAATTTGTTTACCTGCTGTGCTGCGCACTGAAACACGGACGGATAACGAGACGAACATTTTGTACATCTCCAGCAGCAGAGGGAGAGAAAATTGGGATGCCTGTTTTTGTTTTTTTTTGTTTTTTACTCTGCATTTTTATTTCCTGTTCCAAACAATCAGCTGCAAAGCGCTTTGGACGGATGCAAATCACCTTATTAACTCCACAACCTAAATCCATTCGGCGGCAAGAGAGCGTGAGGAGACGGGAAGAGACAGCAAGCCTGGAAAACGGCTAGAAAAAAAAAATGGGAAAAGAAAAAAACCCGGTCACGACAAAAACATCTGGCAGATCGGGCCATCTGTGCCAATGAGGGAAAGCGGGTCGGAGGGCCAAGATAAAAAATGGACGGAGTCATTGTGCCCACAGACACAAACTGTATGTATAGAAAAATGGGTATCTTATATCTTATTTATCAACTCATTTGGGGATTTTCTTTCTGCCTTCTGTTCTTGTACCACTTTTTTACACTATTATATGATGCACCTACTAAGCACTATCTTGTAAATATTTTGCCTATTTTTGCAGAAATTCCTTGTACGGTATATTATTTTTCTCTTTGTTACATGTTTATCCAGGAGTCCCAAATCTAATCTTGTTGTACACAAAGTTCACTGTTTTGTTATCAATGCTAATTGCTTTGTTCTTAAGTTCCTAAAAAGCATAGGAAAGATAGAAATTACGGAGTATCAAATAGACCCAAAAAAAGCACAATATTAATTTTCGTTTTTTTTCCATTTACAGTGTTTTAGTTTTTGGGGGTAGCCGTAGCAGCAAGATGGAAGACAACAGTTTTAAGCTAGGTAAGGCATATATTATGTAAAATAAATACACATTTCTCAACCTCCGAGCATTTTTTTAAATGCATGTGTATACGATTATTTGTGTCCATCCGTCCATTATTTGCATCGCTTATCCTCAGTAGTGTCGCGGGGGTTTTGAGCCTATCGCAGCTATCGCCGCGACGAAAATTTTCATTGCACTTCTCAAATTGACCCTTTCTTATTTTTACCTTTTCTAGTTTTCTGTGTGTGAGATCGATTCATCTTGATGGTGAGTTGTATGCTGTGGATCAAGATGCAACTGCCCTAGCATATAGTGGGTAAAATAGTTTTAATTGTTTACGCTTCCTACCGTGGTTTTGACATAGGAATTTATCTAGGAATGTGTGTATACAGAAACAAATTTGGTGTAAACAAAAACAGGGCTTTCATTTTTTTATTTTTTGGTCGGCCCGGTACCTGGTGCTAGTCCGCTGCCCGGTGGTTACTGACCATTGACCTACATGAGTTACACTATAGCTCAAAGGTTTATTTCTTGATGATTTTGAATATGAAAGCTGATGATCTTCCTCTTTGGACGTGCGTGATGTTTAAAGAAACCAAATAGCTGCAGGAGACATCGGCATTGTGCCAACATGCACAGGTGCACAAATTGTTTTGCGGCCTGGCGGGGATGAAAAAGGATCCTTCATCTCTTTGCGTATCCCAAAAGAAACAATTATATCGCGCTGTTGTCTCTGGCGGCCATCTTGTGGTTGACATCCCAGCCCTTGGCGCTATCGCCCGTTGCCAAGCTTCCGTTCCGAAGGGATTTCGTGCTGATGTCGGCAGCGAGGCTGGAGTGGCGCAAAGGGAGGCTCGAGGTCAGTGTCGCACAAGATGTCTACTCTGTTATCGCCGCACGGTGGCGGGGGGATTATTATTATTATCGGCAGGATTATCAGGAGGATTATCCTGCCACAGAAGGAGAGATTAGTTCATGCCGCCAACGACAAACGGAGAGAAAAAGACATACGCAGATGCATCACCAGCCAGGAGAAAATGTGGGCACTTTAATCCAGGCTTGACAAGATCCCATGTGTCAAAAGAGCCGTTTTTTAACGTTGAGCTATTAGAATAACCAACAAACTGACTTGTTTTGCCTCAAACTCAGAGCCGGCCCAAGATATAAGCGAGCTAAGCGGCTTCTTAAGGCCCCGCAAACACTAGGGGGCCCCAAAGAGTGGTTACCTTTTGGGAGGCCAACATTGCCCCATTGTCACATTGTAGAAGTATTTTTGAGTGGACACACAAAAATACAACAAAGACAATACACAATAACTACAAAACTTAACATCAAATATAGTGCTTCAAAACGGGGACCTCGTATATCATTTTACTTTCATTCTGAAAATAAAAGAATAGTATAGAAATACTACAAAAATATTACAACAGTAATACTATATTAGAAAATACTACACCAAAGTTATTTACTCCCAAAATACTGCAAAAAAAAACAACTACGGTAATATTACAAAAATACTTAAGAAATATAATGGAAATAATACTATTGAAATACTACAAAAATGTACAAATATACTACTAAAATACTGCTTTGGCAATACATCAATTATAGGTCTACTGAAATACAAAAAATAAAAATACCAATCCATATTACTATAATGTAAAATACTACTACAGAAATAGTACTTCACAAATACTACCACAAGAGGTTTACAACAGCAATACTGTAAATTACACCTGCAGTGATACCACAAAAATTATCCTTTAAAATGATCACAAAAATAAGCCTCCAGTATGGAAATACCACAAAATGGAACAGAGATAGTACAAAAATACATAAAAGAAATAAAACTACAGTAATACTACAAAAATACTATAATAATAATAATAATAATTTCCTTTGTATTGTCATTCTTTGTAACAATGTACACAGAACGAAATGTCGATACACCTGACCCGTTGTAGCGAGTCGATGCAGCCGCAGCCAGAGGGCGCCGCCATTATACCAATTAGGTATGTCTCGGTCGAGGCGCGAACCAGCGACCTCCCAGTCTCAAAGCGGGCACACTACCATCTAGGCTACTGAGCTGGTATCATGAAACTACTGTAATATTACAATAAATAATATGAAAACACTACAGACATACAAAAAAAAAATCTACTTTTGAAATACAACAAAAGTATGACGGAAATTCTCCAAAAATACTACTATGGAAATACCACATAAAAATTACTTCAGAAATACCACAACACAATATTACAAAAATAAAACTACAGTAACACTACAAAAAAACTACAGAAATTCAATAAAATTCTGAATTCAGAAATACAAAAAAAAAAAAACTAAAAAAAAAACGACAGCAATATTTCAAACTAAATAACAAATGAAGTGCAGGGACCTAATATACTAATATATACTAATGTTTTGTTCTAGTTGTGGTTGTTTCAAAACCAATTCGATGAAACTCATCTACTTGAAAAGAATTATAACATGTCACATGCGGCCCCTGACTCCAAATAGTTGCATACCCCTGGAGTAAAACATGGAATGAGTTCTAGTAGATATGCAAATTGACAAGTAATCGGGGGCTCCAAATCTAATTTTGCTTGGGGCCCCATGAAGGCTTGGATGGGTCCTGGTCAAACTGACCCATTGCTAACATGACATTGTACCACTTGCCATTCGGCATGTTAACCAGCTCAATTAAGGGTCAAATTAATGTGTTTTATTTTATTTTTTTCATAAATATCTTTCGTGTGTGCCATATGATTGATTGGTTCTACTTGAAACATGAGACTTTTTTTTTTTTTTACTTTGAGGACTTGGCCGTTTTTAACATTGAAATCTCTGTTAAGTCATGATTTAGATTATTTGTCAAGAACCGTAACAAGAGGAGGACCCAGAAGCGTTACGTTCTCGCACAAGCTTTATCTTACGGGAAATGGGGCAGTCATGCACAATAGCCCCAAACGCCAGAGATTAGGCGATCGTTGGGCGGACGACGTAAGGCAGCAGTCTGGCGTGGAATGACAGGAAGCCAGAGGCCGACGAGATCGATACCAATAACATGAGCAGATGTCGGACAGATAGGGTTGATACCGGACAGGACGGGACAAACAGGATTTATATCAGGCACTGGAGTTCAAAATTAAGCGGGACAAACCAGATGGGAACGCTACCAGACACGAAACACAAGAAGGAAACCCACGTCTTGCGAGTACAGAGGTTTGTTGACGGACTAACTAAGGTTGAGTGAGAGCACTGAGTTTAAATAGAAAGGAAGCAAATCCGTCAACAAGCCGCAGCTGGCATCACCCGGGGGGTTGGCCAATTGGGCGCCATGGCAATCGTGACATTAATATATTTTAGATCATAATGATTCCCACCATAATTGAATCAGGGTTAAAAACTGTATTTAGCATCAAACTGACCAGTTTCAGATAAAATTAAGTCATTTGAGATTTAAAATCCTTTTTAAACAGTGGGTCTACTAGACCCATAGTCGTGGTCTTTTAAATGACAGTACAAAGTAAGTCAATTAAATTTCAAATTTTTAATTATTAGATGCCACTGTATTGTGTAGCTCAACCAAAAAACAGTGCTTCAAAGCTTACAGAATAATACAATTTATTAAAGATCACACTGACCAAAACACAAAATATATCTTCTCTTTTTCTTTTGCCCAGCCTTTCACAATGTTTTCGGCTTTTGGGGTGCCCGTAGAAGCAAGGAAGTCGACATTCATGTGAGCTTATTCAAGGCGAGCCTAATGTTATGTAAAATATCTACATATTTCTCGACCTACGAGTATTTCTAAAAAATGCCTCTTCATAAGATAGTTAATATATTTTTGTTTGTTATTCAAAACAATCCATCCATCCATTATCTGCACCGCTTATCCTCAGTAGGGTGGATGCTGGAGCCCATCCCAGCCATCTTCGGGCAATGGACAGGGGACACCCTGAACTGGTCGCCAGCTAGTCGCAAGGCACACAGAGACAGATAACTCTTTGGCTCATTCACACCTAGGGACAATTTGGACTGACCAATTAACCTGATATGCACGTTTGTGGAATGTTGGAGGAAACCGGAGTGCCCAGAGGAAACCCACGCAAGCAAGGGGAGAACATGCAAACTCCACACAGGAAGGTTCGATCTCATGACCTCAGAACTGTGCCGCACACGCGTTAACCACTGCCTCACCGTGCTGAAAACGCGAAACCAAATTTAAAAATGTTGGTATTTTACTTTTGGTGATTGATATAAGTATTTTTTTTACCAAAAATAACTTGTCAATATAGTCATTTATTCATTTACTCACCCCACAACTTAAAATTGGGTCAATTTGACCCACCTCATAACAGGAGGATTAAGTTGCTTGATTAATGTGCACTGCATGTTCCCGTGAGATAGTCGCCCCCTCACCTTGTGTGTAACACGTCGTCTTTGCTAGTTCACACTGCTAATCTGCAGGAACACAATGTGCCTCCGTTGAATACATTTATTACCTTGACTGATTGATAGCGCAGCCGCCGTTGATTTTAATTAATACAGCAGGAGGTGAATGTGCCTCGCTCGGACGAAGATTTATGCCACCGGTGGCCGTTTTGGAAAACTGCATAATCCGTCAGCTCTTTAAAATGCAATTATGGATGATAGCGCTAATAGTGGAACACAATCTGCAGGCGAGAAGATGATGCGGAAGAAGCAGTCGATAATTGCGAGCAGAACGCACTCGGAAAAAGTTTCGCTCAAGTTGAAGGAGATCCCAAGGCTTGTTTGTCTGACCAATAAACTACTTAAATATAAGATTTACAGAAAAAAACAGGAGAGTTTCGAATGGACTATTATGTTTTTCTGCTTCTTTGGGTTACTGTTTAAAATGAGTACAATGGCCCTGCTACATAAAACATCTTTTGTACATATTTTTAATGGCCAAATTCATGCACGTTCGGTCAAGGACTTTCAAAGCCAATTTTTCTGTTTCCTCAAACCAACCAGTGTGAATCATATTCTCTGCAGATCCATAAATATATCTGCAATGTATAAAAACAATTTTTAACCTTTTTTATACTCAACAAATTCAAAGTCAACAGCAAGGAATCCCTGCAAAACTTAGAGTAATCACAAGAGAAAAAGTGTTTCAAAGGGAATCGGCTCTTGATTGGTGGATAGGAGGCTCCCACTTCCAAGAAACGCTTAAATGTAGATGTAAATGGACCTCCCAACATGCTTTAAAATGTGCTTCACACTTTTCCCTTTTACACACTAACTATCCGATAGCAGCGTCAGCCATGTAAGCAAACTACCTGCTATCGGGGGCATTAGGGATTCAGTGTCTTGCCCAAGGACACTACAAGAAATAACTCAGAGGAGCCGAGAATCGAACCTGTGACCTCTTGATCCCAAGACGGGCTTTACCTCCTTAGCCAATGTCGCCACACAGAAGTCTATCGTCGTATTCACCAAATCGCCTTTTCTTTCGGCACTTTAGTAAATACAGTATTTGTCATTGCAATCTAACTCTTTGGCTGTTGCTATTTTGAATGGTGACATGATCGTAAAAGACGTGACGTAACCAACTCGGTGGAGAGCAAAAAATATGTGCCCCTCATAACAGCGTCAGGTGTGTGGGGAGACACTGCCGTTGGCGTTCTGCAGCCAAAGTGACACAATGCTTTTGACTGTCAGTTACAAAAAACGGCATTGTAAGTGCAGAAAAAGTAATTTGTTGGATTAGCCCATTACTAGAAAAATACGGCAGTTGCTGTATGGCGTTATTCATAATAGCGTTATTCCATACACTGGTAACACCATAATAAAAACATGATAACATGTTATTTTAGAAATGCATATCAATCTGGGTGCTCTTTGTGCTAGGTAGAAACATAAAGTAGCTCTCAGCTTGAACGAGGTTGGAGACACCTGCAGTCAACGTGTTTAATGCTTGTCTAGCATCAAAAGTTTGCAGCTTGTTAAAGAAGCAGGTGCTCTCCTTCTCCTTCAGCTACTTTATCCTGCACCAGAATCGTTTATGAATGATACTGTTGGGAATTAATTATCAAAATGTATCGCTTACCTAATTGTTCAAATTCATCATCTGACTCCATTAACCAAACACAACCTACATTCCCCCATCAATGTTTGCATGCTTGTTTCTTGAGGGAAAAATGATCAGGAAAGCCGACATTTTCACACAGGGGCACATTTATTTTCCCTAACAAATGAACTAAGTGAATTTCATCGGAGACGGCTGAGGAAGTGACGTTGGAGTCTCTGAAGCCTTCTTCTCCAGTCCTTTAGCTTATTTCTTCTTGGCCCACGTCTCCCCGCAAGATGGCGTCTCGGCTCCTCCCATGGGGGTGCCAAGGCATTGTTTGAGCCCAAGTTCTCACAACACAGCGCCCCGATGTCTGGAACATTCTGTGTCAGCACACTCATGCGTCCGTTATCAACAAAACTAGACAAAATATTATGCATTTAGAGCAGCCTGCCCTGTCATTGAACTAAAGCCCAGTATTGCATTAAACTGAATAATTTGTAGTCAATCGTATTAAATCCTTTATAGTCAAATGTATAAAATCATTAATACTAACCATATACTTTGTTTTTTTCTGTCCTCTCCTGCTGCCTGGTTGGTGGCTACAGGTTACTGGTTGATGGCTACAAGTGAGAAAGACAAATCCGTATAAGTCCATATAAGTCAGTAAACCAGCACCTGGACCTGAGACATGTTTGCATTCACCAGCTGTCTGAGATGGGGAGCTTCGTCAAATATGTTTATTTTTTAGGTTGTCTGTGATTTATGTATTGTTGTCCAAGCAACATCCATTGCAGCCTGGTCATCCTGAAAGGGGGATTATGTCTTAAGTCCCCTTCTTACAGTGTCCGATTTTCTTCATGCTGAGTTTTTGAGTTTTCCCTTGCCCGCATGCTGGTTTCACATCAAAGGGTGTTGTAATTGTGGTCTGTGCAGTCCTTTGACTTTTTTTGTAATTACACAAATAAATGTGACTTGACATACAGTGGCAGGCAAAGGCGTGCCAATCCAAATCATAGTCCACCGTTTTGTTCGGCTATGGTTGAATCAGCTTCAGTCGCCAAAGAACTCCAACTCATCAGTCTCGGTTTCCTGGAACCAATCGATGTGTCGCTGATGGCAAGACCAAAATGTGTGACCAATCCTTGCACCCAGGCGACCGTAACAGAGTGTCACCCTTACCCATGTACAATCACAGTAGAGTAGAAAAAAGGAGGAAGAGGGTGTTTGGGGGGGATTTGGAGGTTGGTCTCTTTACTCTCATCAGACACGCCACAGGCGGGCAGGGTGGAGCAAAGTGGCCCTAACCTAATTCTCAAGCTGTGATTGGATATTGAAAACTCAATATTGGTGAGAAAAAAAGTGGTGGAGAGGATCAGGTGGCCATTTACACCTGCCGTCTTTCCAGCAGCACGCTTAATGTGCGAAAAGTGGATTTAGCTAAAGTCCCTCCAGCAAGGAATAGGATCCGTTTATTTGGAAGCCCTCCGGTTGGGCATATGAGACTGCTAGGTCGAGGGCGAAGGCTTATTGCGGTCAATTTGACATATTTAATTCACCAATATGTTTCCAGGGACAAAAAAAGCATTTTTTAATAAATAAAAAAATTGGAAAGGAATGATGGCAGCATTGAGATGCCTTGGGATGATGTAATTCAAATGTAAATAAGCCACCAGTATTAGAGCAGGGGGTGCCAAATTACGCATGCGCCCAAATAGGCTTTTTCATCTGGCCTGCCAAACAAAAATGTTAAAAATGTAATGATAATATGTATAACCAAGGATCCACATTCAGGCTGGACTTGATGGTGAGGCTTTGATTTCAGCAACGTTAGCAGCGCGCTGGAGACTGCAACACAACATACACACACCATGTGGTTAGCACCTCTACTGGTTCTCAACATCTGTGAGGGAAATTACCTTTTCAGTGGAGTACAACGTACGGCAAAACTAACATAAATGGCTACAGAAACAAACCAAAAATAAATCCAAACAGCTTGACAACAATGATTACATCACTGTGTATGTTGCAAGATTTGTCAGTTGTGGTTTTAAAGTTGTCAAGTAACTTTTTGCGGAGCACCAAAAGATCGTGGCTCACCGTTAGCAGGGCGCTGGAGACTGCTAACAATATCCGCCTTCCAGTCATAAAATCAGAGGATAAACTAAACCTTACCCCATATCAGCAGGTGGCGATGTTGGACTCTTTTTCAGGACACTGATACACAAACTATACAAACATATTTCAGCAGGAATTCCAACAAAACAAAAGGTATTATTACACCCGTTACACCAGTACTAATAGAAATGTGTTAGATTGGTGCCATTCTTTCCCCCAGTGTTCCCAGCACTCAGATAGCTGGGTATTTTTCTTTACTTGCTAATTTTGACCACTTATTTATTTTATTTATCAAGCTCTTTATCAAATGTAATGAAAAATTAACATCTGAGCCTGCCATGTTGCATTTGCATTGAAGGGAGACTGTGTAAAACGTCACCACTATATGTCACTGTTTTATGCAGGCAAAAAAGAGTGCTATAAGATAAACAAAGTAGAATTCACACCGCGGAAACTGCCTCTTTTTCCCTCTCATTTTTTTGTCCTGCTTTTTACAATTATTGTTTTTGGGGGTAGCCGTAGCAGCAAGATGTTGGTCCTTATTGTCAGCTCCCTCTAAGTGAGACAAATTTTGGGTCAACTAAATACAAACCCCTCAACCTTTGAGTATTTTAAAAACTTTAATATGATAATTCATGTTGTATACATATTATTGAAATCAATCTTGTTTTTGTCCCGGCTCCTCCGAGTTATATGTCAAAGTGTCCTTGGGCAAGACATTGAATCCCTAATGCCCCTGATAGCAGGTAGTTGCCTTGCATGGCTGATCAGTTAGTTGGTGTGTAATAGGGAAAAGTGTGAAGCACATTGTAAAGCGCTTTGGGAGGTCTTCATTGACTTAAAAAGCGCTATATAAATGCAGAACATTTACATTTTAATAAATGATGTTTTTCTACCACTCACGCGGCTAAATACAGTGATACACAACGTCTTTTAATTCCAAGTGCTTCAAATCCAATTTGATTTCATGTTTGTTTTATTGACAGAAAAAGGAAATATATATACTTGTAAATGTCTGCATTTATGAAGATTTATAAATGCATACCATATAATCCAAACACTTTCTTAGTATCTATACTATCAATATTTGGTTTGATCTGCCTCATCACTGTTATGCGACTCAAAAAGTTTGCCCACCACTTATTTAGAGTATTTTTTATCATCTGCATTGAACAATTAAGATCAGGAAAGTGCAACTCGCAGTGTAACTAAGATTAAGCAACAAAAGTACATTAGGTTAAGCAACAGGTTTCAAACGAGTTAATTTAATCCATGATCTAACAATGGGCTTTTTGTACTGGGTTTTTCCACCTTATCTGTAACATTATTTTTTTCGTAGAGTGCAGATAACAAACAGGAAGAGTCCGTTATGGATTTCTACTCTGGCAGCACAGCGATCGATACATCACCCTAAAAGTAAAATGCGCTCGTGCCAATTATTGCGCACGTCGGCCGCCTCGTGTGAGTAATCGGCCAATTTAGAGGACGGCAGCGGGGCTAAGCGTGGCGGCCGCAGTCATAAATCGCCGCCGTCCTCGCCCGACCGTGCGCCCGCCGCGTAATTAAGATCCCAAAGCGCATGTGTTAATATGGCCGCCGCGGGCTGAGGCATGCACTGCGCTTTCGCTGACTCGTCCTCTCTCAGGATGATCCTCAAATCGGACGTTGGCGATAAAGCCAACAGCTCAGCAGAGACCAGCTCGGTTTAGATATCACCTTTCATAGTTTTTCTAACTTCTTTCTCATCAAAGTGTAGTTGTGTCTCATTTTTGCAGGTAATTTATTTAGAGGTTTGTGTTTTGCGTAAAAATCCAGCCCAAGGTGTTAAAGCCCAACCCAGCTGGGGCCAGACCAATGAACTCATTCAATGTCAGACTTTTCTCTCAAATAGGAAGAGCTGGCGCCAGCCAATTGCTGCTATTTTGACCGATTTTTGAATGTCTACAGAAAATTTTCTTCTGTTGCATGTTAGACATAGGACATATCAAAGAAATTCTTGAACCATCATCTTTCATTGGAAAAAAATGCATATTTTTTTTATCAATATCTAAACAGTGCTTTCCACAAACTCAAAGGCACTTTGCTTACAAATTAACATCCTATTGGAAGAACATTAACCTTATTCATGAATTTTGTCTAAACTTTGCAAGAACTTTTTAATGTCCGATGTCCCCAGGTGACGTAATCACACAATATGAGTCACCAAGTCGGTTTCACTTCCAAACACAGCTCAGGCTTCGGGTCCAGTCCTTTTGAGATGGGTTGCACTTTCTTCCAATCTGGAGCAGAGATGCTGTGAGACTATTAGATAGATAGATAGATAGATAGATAGATAGATAGATAGATAGATAGATAGATAGATAGATAGATAGATAGATAGATAGATAGATAGATAGATAGATACTTTGTTCATCCCCGAAGGGAAATTCACATTAGTTGCACACCACGGCTCTGCTCCTACACGTTGGGGTTCACCCTGTAGACGAAAGGGGTAGCCTCCCTCCACCATTGGGTGGGGGGACGGGCCTAGTTGTCTGTGCACAAAACAGCAGTTCAGAGTAGCCATCCTTCATGGAGTCCTTGGAGAGTGTGCTTGAGAGTCGCCCCCTAGGGACTCCCACGAACTGCTGGGGGACTACAACTCTCACATGGGCAATGACAGTTAGATCTGGAGGGGTGTGATTGGGAGGAACGGCCACCCTGATCCAAACCCGAGTGGTGTTTCATTATTAGACTTCTGTGGTCTTCATGGCTTGTCCATAACTCACATGTTCAAACATAAGAGTGTCGATATGTGCACCTGGTACCAGGACACCCTAGGCCGCAGTTCCGTGATCGACTGTTTCATCAGACCTGCGGCCGCATGTTTTAGACACTCGGGTAAAGAGAGCAGCGGAGCTGTCAACTGATCGCCAACTGGTCGTGAGTTGATTCCGACGGTGGGGGAAAATGCCGACTAAACCCTGTAGACAAAAGCGAGTTGTGAGAGTCTATTGGGAACGTGTAGCAGATTCCCCTGTCAGAAAGAGTTTCAACCCACACCTCTAGCAGAACTTCACCCAGGTCCTGAGCGAGACAGGGTTGAATCTCAGATCCAAGAGAAGCAATGTAGTTTTCGTCTGGGCCATGGAACTGTGGACCAGCTCTACACACTCTAGGGTCCTCGAGAGGGCGTGGGAGTTTAGCTATCAGGTCTACATGTGTTATGTGCACTTGGAGAAGGTATTTGACCATGTCCCTCGGTGAACCCTTTTAGGGGTGCTGTTTGACAAATACAATTACCCTATAAATATGTTTTTTTTTTACAAATAGCTACTGTACTTTCAAATAATTTAGAAGGGCAGAGTATGTTCAGCCATAAATGCAGAACATAATGGATGATGCAAATCTGTTAAGTGGCAAAACCGTAAGAGTGAACCTCGTCATAGCAAGGGATTACATTGTATTCAGAAGTCTGACAAATAGGCCTGACATGTCATGAACAGAACCTCAAAATTAACCACCATTAAACATGAAGAAGACGGTAACCTGAAAAGACACAGCAAGAGTTGCACTTATGTATGAAATACAATCTGATTGTTTTGTTATTGCCTTCAAAGGCTTTAAAGTTGCATCAAAAGCCATCGTCCGACCGTTCCAACCAGGCCGGCCAACAAATGAAGTCAACAAAGCTGCGGCGACATTGCGACTGTTTTCATTTTCCTTCACACATGTTGCATCAAGTAACTCCACTGCGCCGCATCCGTTGCATCAGCAGCGTCGCATCGCAGCCGCTCGTTACGGAGCGCCGGAGGACTCAAAACAGCGCCTGCACTGAACAAGCCCCGAAATAATGGCTAGATGAAAAGCTTGTTTACGGGGCAGGGATTGGGGTGGGGGATAACAGTACTAAAAAGTCTACCTGGGGCATGTGAAAACATCAGCAGCACAGTGTTAGCAGATAGGCCCTCCCCCTAACTCCCTTAGGTCATTGCCGGGCCAAATTACTGTTTAATTACTGCAACCAACGGTCAGATGCATGGATTTGTATAAAGGTTCGTGTAAAGTAAGCCGGAGATTGTGTTACAGTTTTATAGAACTGGAAGACAAGAAAGGGCATTAATTGTTTAAAAATGTTTTCTCGACTTCTGCGGATCACTTTGGTTTTGGAAAGATGACTTCTTTTTTGAAAAAAAATACAGAAAAATAACAATTTTCAATTGGAAATAAAAGGACGATTGATT
The DNA here is from genome assembly GCF_059441175.1 of Urocampus carinirostris. Taxonomy (NCBI): domain Eukaryota; kingdom Metazoa; phylum Chordata; class Actinopteri; order Syngnathiformes; family Syngnathidae; genus Urocampus; species Urocampus carinirostris. The sequence continues at coordinate 16,595,612 of NC_142357.1, forward strand.
GTTATAAGTTTAAATTCCAGTAGACACTAAAAATGAGGTGAGAAGACATCAATGGATAATGAACTTTCAAAGAGAACCAGGAAAAGTACTCTCAGATAAGTAAATGCCTTCCCTTCTTAAAACACTCTTTCTAGACCCCTCTTTTTATTAAGTCTTCAAGGTACAAAAGCAGATCAGTCCTAAAGGGTGTGTATTTCAAAGACTGAATGATTAGTGGATATCAACAGTTATGCAGTAGTCAAGACAACAAACAACCGCCAGTCCAAAAAAGGAACTGGCATCCCATTAAATCTCATTTGTTCTTGTCCAAAATTAATACACTTATCAGGCTGAACAAAGGGAAGATCCTCTTTGAAAACTTTAATGAACTGAACTCTGATGTGTGTTTTTGATCTATTGTAATTGTGTAAGGTGTTGCGTTGTTATATGCAGGTTAGTAGTCCTGGATAATGGTTAGTAGTCCTGGCTAATATGCTATTCATTTTTTTTAGTATTGGACACCTGCAAATGAGATTGCATATTACCAGTTCGGGTATTTGGACTTTTATACCTCACCTGCTGTTGTTGTTTTGTTTAAGTTTTGACAATTATGCACTGTCCCTTTTGGCCAAACGTGTTATTGATCTTTGATTCCCGCAACCTTTGGGGTAGATCTCCTTTTCCTAACCTAGAATATCTATTTTTTATTTATTTATTTAAAAAGGGCTTGGCGTGGACCTCTCAGAACAGGTTGGAATTTCTTGTCTGAGGGATGAGCACTCTCCTGTTCTCCTTGAAAGTTAAAAATCCATTGACATCTTCTCTCCTGATTTTGAGTGTTTACTAAACTATAAACTTATCATGTAGGTCCTTTGAGCCATATCTTAGCAAGCACTACTTTGAAAATAGGTTTTTGTCTCTTTACCATGCCATTCTATTAATATTATATTTCTTATAAAAGTCTTTATTACGTGTTTATCCTGGAGTGCCAGGTCTAATCTCATTGTAAACAATGTTTACTACGTTGTTATCAATGACAATGAAGACAGTTTTAATTCTAATATGCGAATAAAAATAAAGGGGACAGTGGGGGGTTCAAAACAGGTTTGGATTTTGTGTATATGAGGGTTGGGTCCTCCCCTGTTATCCTTGCAAGTTTAAGATCATTTTTTTCCTCATTATTTTGAGTATCTTATGAACTATGCATTTATCTTAACGAGGCTAGATAGGTGTTTATTTTTTCTTTGGCTGTTTACCAGGTTCATTTTGCATTTGATAGTGATGTACAAAACTGTGTGTGGATGTGTTATATGTACAGTAGAGTGCAGATTTTTTTTTTTGTTCAGGACACACACAAAAATAAATCTGCAAGAAAGTGAATCCATAAATAACACTTATTGGAGGACAATTGTAATTTAATTTTGTGGGAAATTCAGGTATTTTGCCAATGAAAAAAAAAATGTAACTTTAAAATTGATAACTATAAAGCAATCGAGGGTATGACAATGATGAATTTATGAACAAAAAACAATTCCTAAGAAAAGGTAATATAAAAAAATAAAAAGTATGAAACTGTTGGAAGAGGACCAGGCAGTAAAACAAAAAGGTGATTTTATGAAGAAAAAAAAAAAAAATCCTTCCCTTTACAAAGAAAAAAATAAAACGATTCTCCAGAAGTCTAGTAAAAACACTATTTCACAATGAACACTTTTGACAAGGATAAAATTATATATTTTTTTTCTTCGAACCTTGACTTTTGTAAAAGATAACTTGTTTTTGAAAAACAGCCCTTTGAACTTTGGATAAAGGGAAACACGTTTGAGCTTTGAAAAAAAAAAAACTCTTTGAATTCTGTGACACCTAGAGTCTCTTGGTAGTCTTCTGTGTTTGATACACTCTCTTTGTATTTGATGCTGCTCATTGTTTTAGAGTCAATACATGTTAATAGCTGAACTTATGAATTAGCATTCGTAATTCCCATTAGTCAATCAAATGTTTGCATACTCACCAATAATACTGTATCATGCATTTGACTACTGCTTTTCTCCTCTTAAAAACTCTGGATTTGTTTTTATTTTATTTTTTTAATTTACACAGTAACTGTTTTGTCTTAAAGAGATACTTTTGCTGCATTCGAGAAAAGTGGAAGCCAGATTTCTACCACTCGGATGGTACCAGATCCAACCACACAACGTTCCAAGGGAATGTAAACAGAAAAGTTGGCTGCTCCCAAAAAGTTGTTCTTTATTTCGGTCATTAAAAGGCAAAAACAAACCCGCCTCCCCGCAAGCGCTCAATTTGCGGAGGAACATGGTGGCCCAGGTCAATGGCGCATAGATAAATATAATTATATAATTGTGTAAATTATGTTTTACCATTCGCTGTGTGTTTGTCCATCGGCATCACTATTTTGTGGTCAGATTGAAGCAACTCGATGAAGGTGAGGTACGCGTTTTTTCTCTAACTTTGCAACTAGGACCACCTACCTCGAGTGTATCTTCCTGTTCGGAGGTTGGAGAACTCCCATTTCTCACTTTTTTGAATGCAGTATAAGTATGTGTACATGAATAATGACCGCAATTCATATCCGTTATGGTGAAAGTTTACCATTTTTAGTTTGAAACAAGCAAAATATGTAGTTGTTGTTGTTTTTTATTCTTCTGGAGTAGGATTGCCTCTTAAGGGTACGTTCCGATAGTTCTGCTTTTGCATTCAGCCAGCTGTGCCTTGTTGCCTGTTTGGCTTCCCTCCCATTTAAGCTCAGTGCTCTCACTCCCCCCTTGTCAGTCCGTCAATGAACCTCTGCACCCGCCAGACGTGTGTTTTGACTCTGTCCGGTATCCTGCCTGTGTATCCTACCAGGTATCGATCCCGTCTGTTTGATATTTGACCCCAGTCGCCAGGGTCTGGTATTGATCCCGTCGGTCTTGTCCTCTCCGATATCTTGCGTCAGTGTCCAGTATTCGGTATCGATCCCGACTGTCTCATCCTGTCTGATATATTGCTACAGTCTCTCATATTCGGTTTCGATTCCTCCTGTCTCATCCTGTCCGATATCTTGCGTCAGTGTCCGGTATCCGGTATCGATCCCGTCTGTCTCATTCTGTCTGATATCCGACCCAAGTCTACGGTATCTTATACCGATTCCGCCTGTCTCATCCTGTCCGATATTTTGCTTCAGTCTTCAGTATCCAGTATCGATCCCGTCTGTCTCGTCCTGTCTGATATCTGACTCCAGTCTTCAGTATCTAGTATTGATCCTGTCTGTCCAGTCCAGTCCGTAATCGATCCTGTCTGTCCGGTATCTGCTTGTGTATCTGGCATTGATCCTGGCTGTCTCGTCCTGTCCGGTATCGACTATGTCTGTCCAGTATCAGCTCGTGTATCTGGTATTGATCTCGTCTGCCTCTGGCTTCCTGTTTTTCTACGCCAGACTTTCGTTTTACTTATTCCGCCCAGCGATCGCCAAATAACTGGCGTTTGTGTTCACGCACATGACTGCCCCATTCCCGTAAAATAAAGCCTGTGTGAAAACATTATGCATCTGGGTCCTCCTCCTGTTCTGGTTCTGACATATACAGCATTAATAACGCCTAAATGAATAATGGGATGATCAAAGAAATGATGTGCTGATTAAAGGTACAATAACTACAAAACTCATGCAATAATGAATACATATTCAGTGACACATTTTAATAATCTAACAGAACCATTGCACCATACTTGATGATCTACAGGGTCCCGACCCAGAGGTTGAGGAAAGCACCCAGTGCACCCCTAAGGGGTACCACCTGTTACTCTCGATGAGCGAACAAGCGCGAACCACCGCTGCAAGATAAGACAAGTAGGCGTCCCCCCCCCCCTCTTTCTCTCTCTTCTGATGCCTAGCTCCGTCATTATGGCACTGAGAACGTTTGATTATGCTGGCTGGCTGCAGGAAGTGTTTATTTGGTTTCCTCTCTTATTTACTGCGACGAGTGAGGCGCTGCAGGGGCCCCAAAGAAAAAAAGAATGACATCCAAAAGACAATTGTAGTATTAATGCTTTCATGCATGAATTACCTCCTTCAAGTGTGAATCACCAGGCATGACGGAAACATTATCAAAAGGGGTATCAAGCCAGCCAAAAGAGCTTTTCTGCCTTACACAAAATTGCACAGCCGATGGCACTTTGCCACATCATGTGTTTAGCTGCACATCAGTCAAAAGATGCTCAGATTCTACACTCTGTAATATGTGTTGATCATCTATTTAATGAAGAAACGTTCCTTTCTCAATCACTTTTTTTTATATAAAATCAGCCATGCGAGGTGTTGGGCGCTTTACTAAAAACAGTATTTGGTTACAGTTACTAGTTACTTCATTTAAAAAGTAATTAAGTAAGCCCCAGCTTTGCTTTGCAAAGGCCACAAAGAAACATGCACACCTGCATGTTATGGAGAAAAACAGCTATTTATAAACGGTAGCATAGAAAAACTTTTTATCGTCTTACCTCAACCTATAAATAAAGTAAATTAATGCAACAGGAAAAAAATAGTAGCTTGTTTGACTTGCTGTTAGCTTGCTAAAATTATCTGCATGTCACGAGGTGGAAGGGGTGACCGGACCAGAACGGAGGCAGGAGGCAGGAAGGGAGAACTCAATTGTGTACGATCAAAGCTTTTATTTACCCAAATAAAAGTTGTCCAAAAACTCCGGGACAAAACAGAACAAAAACATTCTTACACTCAGAATGGTCAGGTACAGGTTTCCTCCGACTTAAACTAAACAGGACAAGGCATAACAGAACAGAAAAGGTGTAATGAGCCAACCTCCGCAATACCCACAACCCAACATAGCAGCCACGCAATTAGCTGATCTGCTTCAGCTGGTGCCCAGGGGGCGGGGCAGACCGGTCGCCACGGCGACCATGACAGAGCCCCCCCTTTAAGGGACAGCTCCTGAGGTCCCCAAAAAGAAAAAATTACTACCTCGCGCCCCATAATGGTTCGACGCTCACGATTGGGGCAACCCCGCTCCCTCCTCCGAACCCGCAGGAACGGGAAGAGGCAGACGCCATCTGTGTCGGGCGGATAGGAATCGGCACTCGGTAGGGGGGGTCCGGCGGGCTAACTGGACAGGCGAAACCGGCGAAAACAGGGCAGGTAAACAAGGGAGTCGGACAGGCAGAATCAGAACCTGTAAAATCAGGACAGGCAGAATCAGAACCGGCAAACAAGACAGAATCAGAACCGGCAAACAGGACAGGTAAACAAGGGAGTCGGACAGGCGGAATCAGAACCGGCAAACAAGACAGAATCAGAACCGGCAAGAAGGACAGGTAAACAAGGGAGTCGGACAGGCGGAATCAGGGGAGTCGGAATCAGGACAGGCAAAACAGGAGAGTCGGACTCAGAACAGGCGGAAACAGGAGAGTCGGACTCAGAACAGGCAAAATCAGGAGAGTCGGACTCACGGCAGGCAGAATCAGGAGAGTCGGACTCAGGGCAGGCAGAATCAGGAGAGTCGGACTCAGGGCAGGCAGAATCAGGAGAGTCGGACTCAGGGCAGGCAGAATAAGGAGAGTTGGACTCAGGGCAGGCAGAATCAGGAGAGTCGGACTCAGGGCAGGCAGAATCAGGAGAGTCGGACTCAGGGCAGGCAGAATCAGGAAAGTCGGACTCGGGGCAGGCAGAATCAGAACAGGCAAACAGGAGAGTCGAATCAGAACAGGCAAACAGGACAGGCAGAATCAGACAGGACAGGCAGAATCAGAACCGGCAAGACAGGACAGGCAGAATCAGAACCGGCAAAAACAGGACAGGCAGAATCTGAACCGGCAAAAACAGGAGAGTCGACTCAGAACCGGCAAACAGGACAGGCAGAATCAGACAGGACAGGCAGAATCAGAACAGGCAAGACAGGACAGGCAGAATCAGACAGGACAGGCAGAATCAGAACAGGCAAGACAGGACAGGCGGACAGGCAGGCCGGGGAGTCGAACAGCCAGGCCGGAGAGTCGAACAGGCAGGCCGGAAAGTCGAACAGGCAGGCCGGAGAGTCGAACAGGCAGGCCGGAGAGTCTAACAGGCAGGTCGGAGAGTCGAACAGGCAGGCCGGAAAGTCGAACAGGCAGGCCGGAGAGTCGAACAGGCAAGCCGGAGAGTCGAACAGGACAGGCAGGGGAGTCAAACAGGACAGGCGAAAACAGGACAGGCGGAGTCGGACTGGCAGGCAGCGGAGTCGGAGTCGGACTGGCAGGCAGCGGAGTCGGAATCGGACTGGCAGGCAGCGGAGTCGGAATCGGACTGGCAGGCCGCGGAGTCGGACTGGCAGGCCGCGGAGTCGGACTGGCAGGCGTCAAATCCTCCCGGGACCCCATTCGAGGCACAGCATTGGCCACGACGGGCGGGGCCGTGGTTCGATTGGGCAGGGAAGGTTACTTCAATGGGTGCTTGCCAAACGGCGTCCTCCAACTCTCCCCAAATTGCGCTGGGATTGTTCGCTGAGTTCACTTCTGGTTGGCTCATTCTGTCACGAGGTGGAAGGGGTGACCGGACCAGAACGGAGGCAGGAGGCAGGAAGGGAGAACTCAATTGCGTACGATCAAAGCTTTTATTTACCAAAATAAAAGTTGTCCAAAAACTCCGGGACAAAACAGAACAAAAACATTCTTACACTCAGAATGGTCAGGTACAGGTTTCCTTCGACTTAAACTAAACAGGACAAGGCATAACAGAACAGAAAAGGTGTAATGAGCCAACCCCCGCAATACCCACAACCCAACCTTAAATAGCAGCCACGCAATTAGCTGATCTGCTTCAGCTGGTGCCCAGGGGGCGGGACAGACCGGTCGCCACAGCGACCATGACACTGCAATTCTACAGTTTAAGGCTGAGATGTGCGCCAAAGCAAAATATTTATTCTCACTAACGCCCTCTGCCATGGGACAAAATAATTGTATTCTTAACTCCATTTACAGACGCTCAGCACAGTAATATGTTACATACTGCTCATTTTGAATAAAAGCATTAATAGTCCATTATAAAAGCCCATGCATTGAGAAAGTTGCTGTTAACTTGCTAATACTATCACTAATTTTGTTGTCTAGGGCTGAGGTGTATAATAATTCAGCACTCTGCAATGAGACAAGGTAATTGCGTACCTCACTCTGTATCTGTAGACGCTCAGCACAGTAAAACATCACATACTAATTGTATTAATAATATTCATAATATAATGACAAAATGTTGCAATTTTAAAAAAGAGAATCCTAAAATTGTTAAAATACAACCATTCAATGTTTATTTAGTTTCAGTGATGATGGTCGAGGCACAGCCTCACCTACTTCCCCTAAATGCACATCACTCTTAACTCAAGTCAAGTCGACAAGTCATGTTTATTTGTATAGCCCTTAATCACAAAGAGTCTCAAAGGGCTGCACAGACCACAGATTATTGCAAACCACGGACTATTATGACACCATCCCCTGATATAAAACCTACATGTACAATACCCAATAGATTAGTTTAAAAGCCATCCTCTCTGGTGACAGATCTATTTATTTTTAGGACTTATGCGTCATAGAATCTGTCCGTCCACAGCTTATGATCCTGAGCAAATAAGGCAAGATGTGAGAGCTGCCAATCAACCAACACACATCTCAACACTCCAGTTGTGGCAAACTTATTTTGGAGTCAGAGCGTGCCATCCCGCCTGTGACGGAGAGAAATATCGGAACGTATCCCTGACATTTCCCCTCCCAATTATACACTAATCCGGCATCCCCGCCACAATGTGTCTGCATTTATCAGTGGAAATTGATGCCATTTATATTCATTTTGCAGCGCTGCACAATAGCATCGTACGGGAATGGATTGACTTCTTAAATGGGCGGGCATGGAAATGGCCCGATAAGACGTTCTGCAGCCCGAGCGGAAAGATGAAGATTTAAGGATTTGGGATCTATTTTGTCAACTGTGTGGAATTTTCCCCTCCATTTTTGTGCCTGTTGGCTGTTTTCACCTTCGTGGAGGAATTCCAAATGAGAACGCTATCTGCTGTCACCAGTCAGCAAGACTTATGTGGGGCCTGAGTCGCTCACAAATTGGACTTGGTCGTCATGTTTCATTTCAAATCATGTCAGACATGAGGGCTCATATTTGGAATTAAAATATCACATTCCACTGAGTCTGAACTCTTGAAGTGGCTATCCATAATGTGTTTAACAGTTTTTTAACAGTTTTCGGCTCAAAATATTTTGACCTTACATAGTTGCTTGGGACAAACATTTTTTAACATATTGGTGCGCTTTTATTATTATTTTTTTTTTTGGTCCACTTTCGTTCTTTTCCACTGAATGTACAGGAGCGTGGTACAGTCAGTGCTGACGTAGCAGAGTGTGCGCCTAATGATCGATTGACAGCATCTAGTATTACCAGGCAGTTTCCCATCCACATACTAACCAGGCCCGACCCTGCTTAGCTTCCCGAGAATGGGCGTTCTCAGGGTGTTATGGCCGTGAACAGGTCTAGGTTAAGTTCTAACAACCTTATCTGAAAATGATTTATTGACCTAGTTTCAGGTTCTCAAATATTTCCTGATGGTGTAAAATCCTTAGTCTCGGTCAGCGGGAATCGAACCCTAGGTCATAACGGTGAGAGTGTCGAGTCCTAACTAAGAGACCGTCAAAGCTTACCTCTAATGTAAAAGTTGTAACTGTTGCATTACTTTATTTAGTATTCAAGCCTATAGTATTCACTTGTGCTGAGCTCCTTGCAGTCATTCATTGCTTTGAATAGCATGGCTAGACTCCCCAAACTTTTGATTTATACATATAAAGGGATATGTTTGATCTTGTTTCTGTTCTATTAATAAGTTACTACCAGTCTCCCTCTGAAACTGCGTTTCTCAACCTTCAGTGGGTTGTAAGCCTTTGCTAAGAAAAAAAAAGTGACGGTGATTTAACTCCTTGATAGTAAATGGTAATTATGCCTTGCAGATGTAAGTTCACTACCTTTATCCATTTCCCACTATAGAAAAAGACTGGTAGAGTTGATTTACACATGTTGACCATGGCCAAACACATATAAAACAGCGAATATATTAATTGATTGATTGATTATTGCTCCAGCGAAGGTCGGGGGGTCCCGTCCCTGTGCGTTGAGCCGACCAGATGAACCAGGTTTTTCCATTGCTGGGGGTCTTGTGCCAGCTGTTCTGCATCCTCGACAGCAACTCCGTGTTGTTGGAGGTCGCCCGCAACGACGTCGAGCCATCGAGTGCGGGGTTTCCCTCGTGGTCGTCTCCAGCCTGCTGCCTTTGGGTCAAACTGGAGAATGGCTCGTGTCGGATGGTCTGGTGGTAGACGAAGGACATGGCCAAACCAGCGGGTGCGGCGTTGTGCGACCAAGGAAGATGCTCGGGGCTGGCACGTGCGGGCTCTGAGCTCTTTATTGGAGACTCGCTGGGGCCACCTGAATTTCTCGGTGGTTCTGAGAGCCCTGCTATCAAAACCGTTGATTCTTGTGGCGAGGGTGTCGTTAAGGGGCCATGTTTCTGTCAGGTGGTAGTTGCCGAAAGACACTCCGGGGAAGCGCTCACTAACCCTGAACATCGGATGGTCGATGATGCAATTAAAAAGGTCGGGAGCAGCCACGCAGCCTTGACGAACGCCGCTGGAGATAGTAAACCAGTCGGAGTCAATGCCGTTGATACGGACACAGCTCTCTGCGTTGCTGTAGAGCAGCTTGAACAGGGCTATGATCTTGGGTGGTGCTCCGAGAGCTTGGAGGATGTTCCACAGTGAAGAGTGGCAGACGGTGTCAAAGGCGGCCTTCAGATCAATGAATCCGATATATAGATGGCGATCTTTACGGAATTCACGGGTCTTCTCTACCAGCAAACGGACGGCAGAGATGTGGTCCGTTGTGGAGCGGTTGGGCATAAAGCCAGCCTGCTGGGGACGGCGGCAGCTTCTGATTGCTGGAAGGGCACGGCTGAGCAAGATCCTGGTAAAGCCCTTGCCCGGGATGGAGAGTAAGGTTATACCTCTGTGATTTCCACAGACAAGCCTGTCACCCTTGCATTTCGAGAAGGGCATGATGACTCCTCTGGTCCAGTCGGTGGGCAGCTGCTCCAATTCCCACACCTGGTTGAATAGGCAGGTTAGCCACTCCACCATGCCATCACCGCCGGCCTTGAGCATCTCGCCGGTAATGGCACAGATGCCGGGGGCTTTCTTGGTGTTCAGCTTCTTCAGAGCAGCTCTCACTTCCTCGGGTGTTACAGGGTCTGTGCAGCAGGCGTCGCTAGGAGGTGCTGTGTTTGCAGCCACTAGGAGGGTGGGATCAGCCGGGATGGTGCTGTGCTGCAAGAGGAGGCTAAAGTGCTCCTTCCAGCGCGCGAGACAGTTGGCTTTTGTCATGATGAGGTTGCCGTCTGAGTCTTTTACCAGGGCTGTCTTTATGTGTGGGCCGCTACGGGCTTGGCGTAGTAGACTGAATACGCGGCTCATGTTGTTGTTGTTGGCCGCGGACTCAAGCTGTTGGGCCTCTGCCTGCCAAAACCTCTCCCTATCTTCAGCAATGGCCACATTGCGCAGGCGGTTCATTCTCCGATACTCCGTGAGGTCGCCTCGGAGCCGGCCCTCACGCCACTGGTCTATGATGTTTAGTGTCCTCTCTGATATCCAGGGCTTTCTCGGGGAGGATCGCGGGCGTCCGAGGACATTGTGAGCAGACTGGAGGACACTTTCCTTGAAGGCCGCCCAGTCTGTCAGCTTGTCAGGAGCCAGTGCATCGAGAGTGCGGCGGATGGAGCAACTGAAGTCTTTGGCGATGTTGGGGTCGCTGAGTCGGGAGGAGTCGGGGCGAGGCAGAGTCTTGTGCTGGTTGGCTCGGAGCTTTAGCTTGAGCTGGGCCACCAGCAGACGATGGTCTGTGTTGCCAAGCTGTGCTCCTCTGAACACCCGGCAGTTGGTTACAAACGACTTCCAGCGTCGTGATATCAGAATGTGGTCCAATGCCTTCCTGGTTCTGCCATCTGGGCTGTACCACGTCCAGTGATGGATGCATTTCCGGGGAAACCAGGTGTCAGCAACACAAAGGTTGTTTTGGTGGCAGAGGAGGAGGAGGCGGTTGCCATTGTCGTTTGTTGTGCTGTCAACGAAGGTGGTGCCGACAGGTGAGCCGGGGGACCGATCATTGCTGGATAGAGTGGCGTTGGCATCAGTAAGGATGATGGTGACGTCGTGTGGTGGGGCTTGGTTGACAGCCTGGTGGAGTTGGTCAAAAAACGCGTCCTTCGCATCCTCATCAGCGACATCGGTGGGGGCGTAGGCGACGATCACTGTCATATTGCCGTGATGGTGGAGGAAGCGAGCAGACAGTAGTCTGTCGCTTATTGGTGTCCAGCTGATGAGGGACCTCCGGAGGGCTTTTGGAATGGCGTGAGCCACACCGTAAAGGCCGGTCCGACTCTCGGGGCCACTCCAGATGTAGCAATGGTTGCCAGCTGTTGTTTCACCATTGCCTTGCCATCGTACTTCACAGAGCCCTGCCAGGGTGATGTTATAGTGACAGAGCTCTCGGGACAGCAGGGTGGCAGCTCCGGGGCGAAGGAGTGTCTGGACATTCCAGGTGGCAACACGGGTCTTACGACGAAGGTCGATCCGTACTCGTTGGTCGGGGGCAGGCTGGGGTCCGTTACCGTGTTGGTCAGTCCGGCTTCTTTCTCTGGTCAGTTTCGTAACAAAGGAGGTTTCTCCTGGGTGAGTTGTTAGCCCTCCGCAGGATAGTCGGTTGGTGGGGCTGCCACCTCACAGCGTACCGACACGCTGGGGTCTTTGTTTGTCTGGAACCTACCCCGGAGACCGGCCCGCCATGGGTGACCCTACCAGGAGCAAGCTCCCGACGGTATCGCTCTCCAGGGTCACTGGAACACGCAAGCCCCCTCGCCGCATCAAGGCCAGACCCATCCGAGGGGGGCGAATATATGGTTATATTTTATTAAAAATGCAACTATTTGAATATTTGAGAAACAGGGTTTATTATTTGACCTCTAAATGTCACTGTATTGTGAAGTGCAACTGAAAACAAGTAATAAAATGCAAAAAGAATATAAGTGTCATTTTATATCAAATAAATAAAAACAATTCTTCCTAATCGTCAACCTAAAATTATTTTAAACATGGATATTTATATGTATGTTTGCTTATTTTTGTATCAATATTTTTCATTTTATGATTCTTTTTTTAGTCTCAGGAGTTGTTAAATTATATATATATATATATATATATATATATATATATATTAATAATATCATGAATTGTCATGACAATAAGGCGCACCTGGTTATAAAACGCACCCCCCAAAAATATTTTTTGGGCAGGTATTTTCCATACATAAGGTTCACCGGACTATAAGGCACTACAGTGGGAATGTCAACAAAACAGTCATATAGTTCAGTTAAACCTATTAACCCCTTAATATTCCGACGGCTCACAAAGAAGCAAATACGTGTCTCAGACACATACAGACACAGTGTCTGTACGACGTCACCAATCACTTAAATGTGTCGTTCCACATATCATTAGGAAAGTTAAGCTCTTGGGATTCAAGAAATGCCAAACATTTCTTAATTTATATTTTCTTTTTTGCTGACAACTGTGTGGACAGCAAAGTAAGAATTTTGTTGTGCAGGCAATTGTGGTTCTTTACTGTGCATATGACATTAAACACTTTGAATTGTATTGAAAAATAGACTCTTCACAGAAACATCAAGATCCGTCTAAAACAAGATACTGGGAAAATATAAAGCCGGGGTAGCTCACCGAAGTCATCTTGCAGCCATCATGTTCAATGATAATACGCAACCATGGTCCTCTTACATCCGTCAGTGTAGTAAATCCAACCGTGTAAACGTTTTAAACACTCCAAAACACAAAAAAAACAGAAAGAAATCCACCCAGAAGCATCTGCATCGATGGAGGTTGCTGGTTGCGAGCTGTCTGTTTAGCCCCATAATTCCTGTTTACAGATACCGACTAGTAAAAAATGTTTTCTCTATGCCATAGAGCAGTGGTTCCCAAAGTGGGCAGTACCACCCCCCTGCTGGTGGTGGAAAGATCTGGGGGGGTCGGGAAGGAAAAAGGGTGTGGCAGCGGTGCAGCAGTCCGATATCGAAGTCAGAAATTAAAACGTTTGGGCTGCACGATTAACCGAAATTGAATCGACATCGTGATGTGACGTGGTGCGGTTGTAAAACCGCAAAGCATTGTTTTTTTTCAAGGTTTTGTAGTGAGTTATGGCGTTTTGGCCAACCACAATTTTTACTGTTCGAGTTTTAAAAGCACCGACCAATCAGAGGCAAGTTTTAATAATAGCACAAGCCAATTCAAAAAATCCAAACGCAATTCAAAATTTGAAAGCACGCCACTATGCCACACTCACCGTGTGAGCTCATTGAGTGTCATGGCAGACTCCGTAAACATAGTTCCAGAGTCAACAAACGACAAGGAAACAAAGCTTGCACCAAAGAAGGATTACACTAGCCAAGGGGGTGCCAGCCTGCAAAAGTTTGGGAACTATTGCCATAGAGCAACCTGACCTTTGATTCACATTCAACTTTTTCGGCCAATTGCAGGCTTTGTTTTGCCCCACTTTAGCCTATGCGAGCCTCCAAATGCTAACAAGGACCCGAATAGTGACGAATAGTGACCATATATATATATATATGCTGGTCTTTTTTGAAATTCCACTACCTCTGTTTCAAACAGCACAATAATTGCATTCAATTATTTTTTTCTTGATGTGGTTCCTCATCTTGTAATTAGGGTGGGACGGTGGGTCCTGTAATCACAGTAGTTGAGAAGCCATGCTTCTGACTTTGTGCCAACTGCTACACCATGATTTGGACATTATGCTTAAGTCTTGATTCAGACTCAACTTATCATATCTGTACCTTCAATTGTTATTAGGTGTTTGAAGCTCAGATATTGGCCTTGCCTTGCCTCAAAGTCCTTTTCAAAATGAACATTATCAATGCTAAAGTATTGGTTTCACATAAGTACTTTAGCTTTCGGTTTGGGTCTCACTATGTGGATGTTGTTTTGGTCATAGCCATCATCTTAGCATACATCATTTCCACACTTCAGCCTCATCATAAGAGGCACGCTGGTCCTCATTTGTCAATCACCCGGCATTCTTTTTCTGCGTTTTTATCAAGTGCCACCTGTGAGTATGACTACATGTGGTACAGTATCTAATTGCTGCAGGCGTTTGCAGTTATGATTTCTCCCCCTGTTGCCAGCCGTCTAAATCCTCTGCGTTATTGTCGGCACATTTTCATTATCTTTGAGAGAGTCGGCGCTCTGGGTGCGCTTTGATGAGTTTATGAACAGTGGCACCTCTAATCCTAGGCAAGATGCTCTGGAGAGTTCACATCAGAGAGCCAGCAGCCGGGGGGACCCGACTGATGCAATTTTACATTTGTAATAATAATCTTGGAAGCCTTTAATACGACTCAAACAAAGCGCCGTCAAAAGGAATGCGACCCAGTTGATATGAGGTGAGGGAAGCTGCTGCTCTGGCTTGTTTGGCACACTCAAAACAGTTTTCTCATTACCATCTTGGTCATGGGTATGAACTTCATCGGCACACGATTAGAAACGCTCATCGGGAGCCTCTCTTGGAGATTGGAGAGGGATTCGCCATCTGTTTTACATTACTTTAGTCATCTAGTCCAGGTGTGTAAAAAACGGTTCTGAGGTCCGCTGTCCCTTGCATTATGGATTTTTCTTGCTTCCATCATACTTATTTGATGACAATATATTGAATGTTTTTCAAGGTTAATTACGGCAGGGCAAATTACTGATAAGCAGTTTTATTTGATCAGGTTTTACCAGTCATTGCTGTGTAGTGGAAAACTACTCTATTTTGATGCATTATTTAAAAAAATAACACCATTGGCCTGTCCTTATTAGAAATATTATAGTCGGAACCAAACAACAAAAGAAAGATACACTACAACGAATATGAAATCAATGTCTATTGTTTGAATCACTTACAGACTAGGTTGCAACTGATCTTGATCCAATGAACCAAGTTTTTATTCTGAGGCAGATATACGAGTGTGTAAAGCTAGCAAGTACAGCTAGCCAGATATGCTAGCAAAGATGAGTGAGAGCAGCCGGGGTGAAGGACATATGACAGGAGCATGAATAAAACACATCAAACTTTGGGAAACCCTAACACAAAGGATGAAAACATTTAATGTGTGGTGCCATAGATGTGATTAAACATTGTATATTAACAACAGTTGAGCCAGAAAGGTATGGTACTGTGCAAACCTATTTTGCATCAACCCCTGTCATTGTCAGCCTTTAAAATACCTACTCATATTCTGTGCTTGAATTTTGACCTCAACGTCACACTTCAGTCACCCATCCATCCATTATCTGCACCGCTTATTCTCAGTAGGGTTGCGGGGGTGCTGAAGCCCATCTCAGCTCTCCTCGGGCAGTTAGCAGGGCATACCCTGAACTGGTTGCAAGCCAGTCGCATAGCACGCAGAGACAGACAACTGGCTTTCTCATTCACACCTAGGGACAATTTGAACCAGCCAATTAACCTGAAATGCACGTTTTTGGAATGTGGGAGAAAACCAGAGTGCCCACAGGAAACCCACGCAAGCAATGGGAAAACATGCAAACTCCACACAGGATGGTTTGCCCCTCTGACCTCAAACTGTGCCATGGACGCGCTAACCACTCCCCCACCGTGCCGCCCACTTCGGTCACTTTAACATATTATTTTAAAAGCTCCTACTCTTGTTTGTATTTTTCAGTTCGGTTTCAATAGATAGGAAAGGCCGTTGCCGTAGCGACATTTAGGCTATATTTTTTTGTGGTCTGCTTACAAAATGAGACCCGCTGTCACCTATAGCCGTCATCTCCAAGATTGCTAGCGATGATGGGAAATATTCAGGCCATTTTTCCATAAATTGACAATTAGCTTTAATGAGAGCATTCATTTTAATGAGATGCGCCATCCACGTGCACGTCAACACAATCATAAGCCGAGCGACCGGTCAGCGAAGCGCCACCCAATCAAGGTTGATTTCGTCCCACCCTCACCCCCATTCCGCCTTCCCGCCTTTCCTTTTTCCTTTTAATTTTTTCATTTATTTCTTTGCAGCCGGGATGTCGGTCCGTCTTATTCTAATGAAGCTTTGATTTCTGCGCGTTGTGGAGCATGCGAGCCGTAACGATCCACCGCCCGCAGCCCCTGCCTCAATTAGATTATCCATGGGAAAGGCTGGGGCAGGCACGGGGCGGCAAGGGCCCTGCACGATGTTGATGGTGGTGGTGGGAAGCATTAAAGGCAGTGGCATGACTGACCTCATGCCGGGGTTTGATATAAATTGCCTTAATGGTTTTAATCCCTCTGAGTGCACATGTTAGTTTGACAGGACTTTTCTATTCAACACGAGAATGATGGAGAAGTATGTTCAAATATGGTTGCTGATTAAATGCCGGAAAAGTAAGCTTTCTTGGTTGCAAAAGTCCATTCAGGTTTTGGCAAACGGTAGTGTTCCTAAGGCTAGCTTTTAATTCCATCCTTTACCACACTGCAGTTGAATCTGGTTATATTACCATATATACCCTTTCCCATTATTACTGTGCCTCTTTATATTCTTGGTATTTGAGCTCCGATCCAAATTGTGTCTTAAAACTCTTGCAAACCATTTGAGCAGTGCATATCTGGGCCGGTGTCATGATTACTGATGTGAGGCACCCGTGCCCGCTCCTTTGGCGCCAACTGCCTCGGACTCTGATTGGCTCCCTGTCACTATTTTAACCCTTGTCTTTTTGTCACCTGTTGTCGGTCTGTCTGCAAACCTCAGCTCACGATAGGCAAGCTTTTCGACCCTGATTAACTACTGTTTTGGCTCCCGACTGTTTCCCGGCTTCGACCCATTTTCTGATCTCGACCACGATTTTTGCTCCCCTGTCCCGGCTTCTGACCTGTTTTTTCCGCTCCCGACACCGCCATCTCTTGCCACGGAAATACCACTTCCGCGTTCAGAGCAACCTACTTCCCGCGACCAGCGATCACCGGTTCGTGCATTCTTTCTCTTCTTCCCAATAAAACTGAGAGAAACGTGCGCAAGTGGGCCCTTTCTCTGTTCTGGTCCTGACAGCTGGTGGCCTGCAACTTTAATTGCCAGCAGAACCGGGTTTTCGTGTCAGAATCTTGCTCCAAAGTTTTTGTCATTAGCGTCACTAAAATTTGCCTTCCATCCCTTTCTTGCCAGCGTACTTTTATAAGGTCTTTTCAGTTTTCTATTTTCTATACTTTGAGGTCAGTATTCGTTTTTCACAATGTGTACTTTTGATGTTTGTCATTGAGTTTGCTTTTGACTTTATAGACAAAGAGTCTCAAAGGGCTGCACGGATCAAAGACTATTGCAAACTATTATTACAGACTATTATGACACCATTCACTCATCTAAAAACATGGGGGCAAATAATACAAATATTATCAACATAAAATATAGGTTATTCATATGCTATAGAGTAGAAGTGTGTTTTAGGCTTAGATTTAAACATTTCAACTGAGGTCGCAGATCAAATCTCAGGAGGAAGATCATTCCACAGCACCGTCATATTAGTTTATTCATAACTCCTTGTTTTTTTCCGGGTTTCTGTATATCTTTAATTCACATTCTGATGTGATAGATGTCCGTTGATTTGCTTAAAGATATGTTTTCACAGCTTCTTCATTTCCATTGTCCATCACATTGATCTCCAGGAAGGCCATTTGTTTCCCATTCATTTCGAAAAATCCAACATGCTTTACCTTTCAAGTTTAGTGCTCCTAAACTCAAATTCCAAAGCCTGTCATGAATAATAAAAATAAATAATAATAATAATAATTCATATTATTTTGAAGTGCCTTTCAGACCACCCAAGGTCTCTTTAAACAGAATGGGCAGGTTTGGAACAGGGCACAGGTGTGTCCAATATCCACACTCATGTCCCTAACTATCCAAACTGTTGATACGTATGTTTTGAACAGAACATGAGGTTGGATCATTTTCTTTCCACTGTCACGCCAAGTCTGCTTTCTTTGGTTCTTGGTTCTTTCTTGTTTGAACATGTTATGAGAAGTTTAGTTTGTTTGTTACTTTGTTCCTTTCCTTTGCACATTCCGTTTTTTGTTTTGGTCTTTGTTTCAGGTCTGGTTTTGTGGGGACTTTTTTGTTTTTGAACCATTGTTTGTTTTATCACTTTGTTCCTTACTTTTTTACTAAATACCATTCCTCTTTTTGAGGACCCACACCTCTAGATTGTGCTTCCCCCACATAGGTCCATCAAGCTCAAAAACATATCAGACTTACCTGTTGTTGGAGTAGGAGAGTCAGAGAAATCACACTTTTGTTCAACATATGTTAAAAAACAGCTTGATTTGTTTCTGATGTATTTCAATAGTCCTGATACATGGACTTGTACCCGCAGCCAGCTGCAGACAACATTATCACAGTGATAAAAATGGATGTAACGGTTCTAACAGAAGGGGGTCGCCTGCCCACTTGTTGACAGGTGGCGAGAAATACAGTTGTGAAGACTCACCATTACGATCTTCTGGACACTCCAAAATATGCCATACACTTTGTGGTGCTGTATGAATTCGCACGAGTGTTAATGTGGAAAATATGCATTTAAATTGTCGGGAACAAACATTTTTGCTGTAAAGCTGAAATCTTCTTGTCAAGGAAATGTCAGCCACTCTGGCTGTGGTAATTGCTGCCCAGTCACCATTCACAGTTAGCACTTATAACTCCCACACGGACCTTTAAATGCGATTTAGGATGGGGAATAACACAGCTCGGAGTGTTAGATGTGTGTAATTAAAGGGGAATAAGCAATAATGTTTCTAAAGCCAGGTCATCTCTTGTGTGCCACTGTGGGGACGTGCTTGGAGAAATGCAAAATTTGCATTATATGGCATCATGAATTTTGCATCACCTGCACATTCTAATGACCTGCTGTATCACAGAATTCAGCCTTTACATAGAAAAACACAACTCTAAAGTATTCTGCTGATCTCAAGACAGAGGTTAATGTGTAAAGGAAGCCTTTTTGGGATGAAACCTTCTAAATAATTCAATTTAGAGGGCAAGCTGAGCGTTTTTGTTGGAAGTTAAGCTTTCAAGAGGGAATTAATGTTTCTAATTAGGGTGGTTGTTGCAAATGAATGTTTTAAGCTAACACTGGACTATTCATTTTGGGTTTTAAACAAAGATTAGGCTTTAAAGCCTGGGTAAGAATTTTAAGCACATTTAGCACATCAACAGCAAGTGGCGCATCCATGTGTGGATGTGAATGCGCGTGCATGAGTTTGTGCAGAACAGCCTCGGGGTGCTTGTGAACAAGGTTTGAGTTGGAGTCAGAAGAGAACCGGAGGGGAGCACGTTGTCTTTTCTGGCAGCTCACGTCCATCCACAAAGTCCATAAAGTGTCATGTGGACACTGTATGTCTGCAGGTCCAAACAGACGAACATTCGAGCAGATAGAGAGAAAGAAAATAACAAAAGCAAGTGAGCAAGTATCACGCCTGCAGGCTGATTTATTTCACTGTGCCACATCCACATGCTACTTTGTTTACTGCTGAGAGTGTGACGTGAATCTATATTTCCACTTTATATACTGTGCTCGTAGAATGCATTTTAACAATTCAAAGCAAAAACATGTTTCCTCCACTCTAGACACCAAAACGCCAAAAAGGTTCAACACATACTGTATGTTATTTCATGAATGGATTCTGCAGACCTTTTTATGGGTCCACAGAAATATTTACTCATGGTAACCCTCTTGTTAAAACTAGCTTTAAGTACAGTGCTTTAAGTGTCCCTTGGAATGAACGCTAAAATCACCTTTGTCAAGAAAAAAACTAGATTTCGGCTTGCTAGAGCGGGCCGGCTTCAGTGGATTGATTTTTTTTTTCTTTCTTTTGAAGAGTGAAGTAGCCCTGGAAAGTACCCTAAATGGCCACTCAAGATAAAAATGGGAGTCGACCTGTAGTTTGTATGTGTTTTTGCGTATTTGTGTGTGTGTGTGTGTGTGTGTGTGTGTGTGTGTGTGTGTGTGTGTGTGTGTGTGTGTGTGTGTGTGTGTGTGTGTGTGTGTGTGTGTGTGTGTGTGTGTGTGTGTGTGTGTGTGTGTGTGTGTGTGTGTGTGTGAGTGTATGTCTTGAGACTTTTTTTTAATGATTGGCATGCCTTTTGTTTGTTTCCCAATTTGTTTCCCAATTTCTCGTCCATTCCCACTGCATTAACAATAATACTGTGACTCTTCATGCAGTGTCTGTGGTTTTACAAAAGATTAAGCCTGCAATAGTTGCATGTTGCTAAGTCAAGCTAGATTTAATAGAATGAATAAAAGAGAATTGTCTTTATTCTCATTTTCCAATATAAGTTTGAACTACCAGTGACAGGAATTCCAGTTCATGTGAGAGAACCGGCTTTTTGGCTGGGCTCACTAAAAAGAGACAATTCTTTCACCTTCAAATCAGCTCCTCAGATGTTTTTTTTTTGTTTTTATTTTTTTTTTGCTTTGCTTCATCAATGTATTACTAATTTTTATATGAACTTTATGCAAGAAATTATTTAATAAAAAGGTAAAAACTAAAGGAGGAAAAGAAGCAAAAGAAGAAAAAAAAATCCTGCTTTTTACCGCTAGGAGCGTAAAGGGATTGGAGGCCTTTAGAAGCGAAACTCGCGTACGCAATACCTCCTTTTCAGTGCAGGGGCGACTTTGATGTAGTAAACCCATGGAGGCACAGGGAGAACATGCAAAGTCCATACAGGGAGGCTGCTGTAGCTGAACTTGAACTCTGGACTTCACCGTGAGGTTGTGTGCTAACCACCCAGCTGCCTTGCCACCCTTGATCCGGCGCCGTCAAGAATGGCAGCCACTCCAGCAGCTCCCGTGTTATTTTCGCTACTTTTGTGATTTATTTATTTATTTTTGCTTACTTTCTATCTTACTGTTCTCAGCTCAGGGATGCTGCTGGAAATGTGAATTTCCCTTCGGGGATGAATAAAGTATCTATATATCTATCTATCTATCTTGATGGTAATCAAGAATCAAATACCATACATCACAGCAGATGATAATAATTTTAGGAAATGGCACTGTCTGACAAAGTCTATTGATGACTCATTTGATGATAGAATACCATTTCCTCAGATAGAACTTGCCGCTGCCCATTAGCTATTGCGTATTTTGTTTTTATTTTAGACTGTGCACACAAATTATTTGGATATTGCGATTAAAATCAGACTGTACGTGGCTTGTAGGTCGAGAAATTTGGTTGCAGTCAATATTTTGCGAATGTGGGCAGTTATATGTTTGACTGATAAATCATTTAGCAAATATCTTCATAGCCTAGCATAGTCACCCCAGCCCTTGTTGATAACACGCACCTACATTTTTAGTTTATTTGGGGTAAAAAAATAAATACAGGAACTTGTCCTCAGTTCAAATGAGAGCAGGATGGAATGGCACATTTTTATGACTTGGACCGCATTGGAACACATTGATACTCCCGAGTGAGAGGAATTCCCTTCCGTTATGGCGAATCAGGGAAGAAGACGCTTAGGGGTGGCACAGCTGACAGTTTACGGAAACTTTTGACCCACCCTTCAGTACATGGCCGCCTTCCCCTGCCGGTGGTCCTCCTACGGAGAAGAATTACGCTTCTGCAATTGTCCACTTCCGTGTCCCCCATCAGAAGACGGGGGCTGACAGTAGGTCGACCCAGCCTCAGGATTAACATTGTCAGGGGAGGAATGTCAAAAAGAATGGCAATAGTGTCTGCAATCTTCCTTGTCATGGCACCAGGGTCGATTTCAGACTTTTTCATGGCAAAAGCTCTTTTAATTGGCTGGTCAGTCGAAGATGTTCTTGCATTAGCCGAGGAAGTGCACACGAAACCATCCCTAGAAAGACATTCAGACTCCTTATTTCGAGATAAAACAATTTGAAAAGGAGCTGTACGGAATTTGGAACTTTTTTACTTGCTTCCGCTACCTTGTGGCTTGTGTCATTATTGAAGCCTTAATCAGCTCGTTCACGATGAACGTGCAAGTACGTGCATTTTTCAGACGCACTTGGAAAAACTCTTTTTTTTTATCTTTCTTTGGGTTTAGGTTGGCGTTTGAACTATACTTGAGCCAGGCCTCTTCATACGTTCAGCATTCTCATGCTACACTATCAGATGGAAACAAAACATAAATCTATGGGATAACCATGATATTACTCTCCATTAGTCCCAATCATCCTGCCTAATGTGTTCCGCCTCGAAAGCAAGCGGTGGAAAATAGTACATAAGGGCTCTTTGAACTCAGTTGGGAATTGTTAACACATAATTGAGAACGTATTTAACGTTCATCTTTTTTAAGAACACCTCTTTTACTGCCAACATTTGCATATTTACCACACTAGCACAATTTGTACAGGTGTCCCTAATACTCACCAAACAGAAAAACGGGCCTTTTTTAAGACAAGAAAATATTTAAGAATGGGCAGCACGGCAGTGCAGTGGTTAGCGCGTGTGCGGCACAGTTCTGAGGTCATGAGATCAAACCTCCTGTGTGGAGTTTACATGTTCTCCACGTGCTTGCGTGGGTTTCCTCCGGGCACTCCGGTTTCCTCCCACATTTCAAAAACATGCATGTCAGGTTAATTGGGCGGTCTATATTATCCCTAGGTGTGAATGAGCGAGCGAATTGTCGGACCCTGTGTGCCCTGCGACTGGCTGGCAACCAGGTCAGGGTGTCCCCTGCCCACTGCCCGAGGATAGCTGGGATGGGCTCTAGCACCCCCGCGACCCTACTAAGGATAAGCAATGCCGATAATGGATGGATGGATGGATGGATATTTAAGAATCTGAATGAGGGGTATAAATGCAATGTATCCGCTCAGTTATCAACAGTTGCATCCTAACTGTGTCAAGCCATATCTGCTCTTCGCTTAAAGATGAAATCCTTTTTGTCAAAAAAGCTACCGTCATTCAAACTAAAGCACGATCTTACGGTGTTTGACTGAATGACCAACAATGATCAGAAGCTGCTATGCCCGTCAGAAGGCTGTTGAAACTGCGGTTAGAGTTTTTGTTTAACAACATTGCTCCTCCTTATTCAAGAAAAGCCTCCTATTTGTGACAGTAATAGAAAAATGCTACTTCTACTTCTTAATATGCGCACAACAATGAACAAAATCGAAAAAAACCATCAATAGATGAATGGGGAACTTTTTTTTCTTTTTAAAGCTCCGAAGTTCATATTGATTTTTACAGAGTGGAAATGTAATTTTTTTGTCCTTCCTCGCCTGCCTGACAATCAGAGGTGCGAGCAAGAACTCCCGCAGACATCTCGCACTTGACAGTCTCATTTCCAGGATGGGAGGCCAAAGTGGCGGCATAGCTAGAGAGACGGCGGCCGGTTGGCCTCTTTTTTCTCTTATTTTCTAGGGAAAAAGAAGGGAAAGAAAAATCAGCAGGCGAGTATATGCCAGTCCTCCTGACCACTCGTCCATTAACTGCCAAGCTGATTGCATTGTTCCAAAGGTACCAAAAGAGTGAGGGGAAGGAAATTAGGGAATAATGGGTGTGAGTAATGGAAGACAATGAAAAGTGGCAGCCCAGCTCATCCTGGCAAATTCAAAAGAAAAAGAGAAAATAGCGGGAGAGAAGAAAAAGAGAGGCCAGTCTCGTGAGATGAGTGCAAGTAAAGTCCATATTTATGTTTTTGGAGATCTTGCCAGTGGTGCAGTGACAATGGTTAATAAGACTAATCGCACTGTATCCAAGCGCCGATGTTAGCCGTGTTTTATCAACCCGTAATATCGCTTGCATTCATCCTAATACTAACTAATACTTTACTCAGAGTCAAAATAATCCTAAAAAATGTGAAATAAAAGGTTGCATAGAGAAAGAAAAATCGAAAGTGAAAAAAATACTTACCAGGTTTCATCTGTTTACTTTGAACACAGCCAAATGCTAGTTATAAGAGGGAGTCCAGACCTTTGCAGCTGAATCTGAGGTTGTCATAATTTGTTCTAATATTATTTGTGTTAAGTTTATCATTCAGTAGACACTCAAAAAAGGAGCGAAGACATCAAAGGATTTCAAAGAGAATAGGAGTGGACCAAACTGTCAGGTAGGATATCCTAGCCTGTTCTAAAAGTTCCTCCTCCAAGCCCTTTCTTTTTATCTAACCTCCAAGGTTACAAAAAGCAACCCCTCCTATAATGTGTGGAAATCCAACAACAGCAACATGATTGGCATATTTTGACAATTATGTAAACAGTGCATAATAGTCAAAAAAACGAACAACAGTGACATATAAATTGGTGAAAACAACCAACTGACATCCTCTGCCAACGTCCTATATCAAAAAACGGTTAAACTCATCACTTTGTTTTAGTTCAAGTTTACAGAACTACATTTTTAGGAAACAATTTAATATTGTTTAATTTCTCAAAAAATGAATGAATATAATTGGAATAAGGGTGTGCATATATTTTTCGTAGAACACATGCACTCATCTTTTGTCTTAACTCAAAAATGTTTTACTCAATCTTGGATGGAATTTGAATAACTCTCACATAAAACGGGTCTTGTGAAAACTAGGAGCCTATTATCGCTCTGTTAAACATTTGCAAGGTTCCAGTTCACAATGCGTATCATGTGTTGTCTGTTGGTGCTCACTTACTGAATGAATAAATGAATGAATGAATGAATGAATGAATGAATGAATGAATGAATGTAGGGTCTTTATTATCATTAAACGGCAGTATAACATAATGTGAAGGTTTCTCCTTTCTGTACAAGTAAAACAGTAAAGCAACACTGTCTTAAAAGGGAGATTACCACATGTGCTCCCTTCCAAAAGACTCTCATATTTCCTCATGCGGGGTTTGGGAGAGTTTGTTTTCTTCTTTTCGTCATGCAGGTTAAACATCTGGGGTTGTTACTGTATGTAAGCTGCAGGCTTGTGTAACCCGCTATGATTTAGGACAATAATAAATGTTAGTTGACTTTATACAAAAATCCATCTTTACCATTATAAAAGGTATGGTAGTGTTTATATACACCAATAAATGAGTATACATTGTGCATTTGTAAAATATCCTTGCAAATGTGCACAAAGTTGTATGATCAAATTCACTTGCGATTGCTTTTAAGTCACTGATTGATACATTTGATTTAAATCAAATAGTTGATGTGCCCACTCATAAAGATGGGAACACTCTAGATCTTGTTCTGACCCGGGGCGTAGTAGCCTCAAATGTTACAGTATCCTAATGCCATCTCTGTTCACTATCTTGCTAAGTGTGAGTTGCTGTTTAATGTTTACTGTGATGAGGAAAATGTAGGCTTTAGCAGTCGCAAAATCCGCCCTACAACGGCATTAGCTTTAAAAGAACTATTACCTACGGTAACTGCAGCCCTTCATATACTGGGTCTGTTGACTCACTCACAAAAAACTTTAATACTGCTTTGGTTAATGTTCTTGATTCTGTGGCGCCCTTAAGAAATACATTTCGACCTAAGAAGCATACACCTCGGTTTACTGAAGAAACCAGGTCAGTCAAACAAGATTGCAGGAAACTTGAACAAAAATGGCGCACTACAAAGCTGGAGGTCTTCCGACTGGCCTGTTGTGACAGCTTGAAGGGCAAAAACAATTACCGTAAAATCAGGACTATAGAGCGCACTTGATTATAAGCCGCACCCACCACATTTTAAGAGGATAACCGCTTGTGTACTTACACAAGCCGCACCTGTATATAAGCCGCATGCACCCACATTAAAACATGTAACACAATCACAAAATTAACCCAAATCCTACTTTGAGTCCCGCGATTTTAACTGAACATAAAGTACTCAGTTTGAAAACCACAGCCGGCAAAATGAACAGAAAATGATACCGGTAGTTAAGATTTGATGCAGACCTGCTTGAAATATAAAGTAGCTCTTGCCTCAGCCAAAGCATCGTTTTTCTCTAAGTTTATTGTTATACATAAGAATAATCAGAAATTTTCTTTTGACAAAATGGCGAAACTTACCAGAAAACAACATAAACCAAACTACTTATTCTGCTTATGACTTTATGGAATTTTTCAATAAAAAGATTCAACTCATCAGGAATTAAATTTTAAATGAACGCTCTGTAACCTCGTCCTACCTCAAAGATGTTGAGGTGTTGAGTAAGGACCGTGTCGGCGGTTGTTCAGAAACATTCTCCAGTTTCAATGATTTGTCCATTGATAGTCTAACACACATGGTCAGTAGGGCCAAACAAACTACTTGCCTGCTTGATCCGTTTCTAGCTTCACTGGTGAATGATCTGTTAGGACCATCAGTTTTAAATAGTATTAATATATCGCTATCCTTGGTATTGTTCCTATAGCCTTCAAGTCTGCCATCATTAAACCCACGCTTAAGCGGCCTAACCTTGACCCAGAAAGCCTAGGTAATTATAGGCCAGTGTCAAATCTGCCTTTTTGGCAAAATTACTTAAAAAGGTCGTTGCACAGCAGCTAAATGACTTCATGTCAGGAAATAACCTCTTTGAAACTGGCCAGTCAGCATTTAGGGCATATCACTCTACTGAGACAGCCCTGGCTAAGGTAACCAATGATTTCCTTTTAGCAATAGATTCCGGTGCCTCATCAATGTTACTGCTGCTGGATCTCAGCGCTGCTTTTGATACTGTCGACCACAACATATTACTGGTTCGTCTAGAATGCATTGGTATCTTAGGAACTGTACTCTCGTGGTTTAGGTCGTACCTGTCAGACAGGATGCAATGTGTTAACTATGGCAATCTGACCTCTAAACAATCTAATGTCCCCTGTCGTGTTCCTCATGGCTCTGTACTTGGCCCCCTTCTTTTTAGTATTTATATGATCCCGCTTGGTGACATTATCCGCAAGTATAATATTAGTTTCCATTGCTATGCAGATGACACTCAACTGTATGTGCCACTGGAAACAACTGTACAGTTAAGTTGTAGAAATCTGGAGGCTTGCCTTACTGAGATTCATAGATGGATGTCACTTAATTATTTGCGCCTTAACCCAGAAAAAACTGAAATGTTTATTATCGGTCCAGCTTATAGTCGTGAGTTGTTTTCAAACACTGCCCTAAACCTAGATAAAAGTAATATTACCCATAGTGACTTGGTCAAAAATCTAGGTGTTATATTTGATCCTAATCTGTTGTTTCCGTCACTGAGAGAGCTATTAAAGATATTAATCTACTATTGACTAAAGTAATCAGGCAGAATGCAAATTTGTAGTTTTAATGCCGCTGTATAGACGGAAGAGGGAGAAGTGGTATGTTTCTATTGGACCAGTCCAAATCCCTCTCACGACGTTTGTAGGGAGCAGAACAGTTTTTATTCAGGACTTCGTGCATGCGTAGAACTTATCATGACGTCACACATACGTCTTTTCCTTACATACAATGAAAATACCTGAAGTATTTGTGTGTATTAAAATCAGACTATGTGTGTGTATTTTAATGATTACTCATACATTCAAAATGGAAAAATAGAAAACAGAAGTAAGAGAAAACAAGTTAAATGCGAGTTTGTTTCATCAGGATTATTCGTAACATAGGACACAGAGAAATACACAATGAACTAAATGTAATCTACTTTACTGTAACACGTGAAAAATATTACTAGAATAGCTTTCTACCACCTCCGTAATATTGCGAAATTCCGTTCGATGCTCTCCCAATCAGATGCAGAGGTTTTAATTCATGCGTTAATTCCTTTTTGGCTCGATTACTGTAATGTATTGCTTTCTGGTCTCCCGATGTCTAGCTCTAAAAGTTTGCAGCTGGTTCAGAATGCGGCAGCTAGACTATTGATTAAAATGTGGTGGGTGCGGCTTATAATCAGGTGCGCTCTATAGTCCTGATTTTACGGTAATTGTTTTTGCCCATCAAACTTGCACCGGCGGTTTAAGATCAGGTAATTGTGTAATTGTAATCCTGTGCAGTCCTTTGAGACATTTTTGTGATTAAGGTGTATATAAACAAAGGTGTCTTGACTTGACTAGTTATGATAATATAAATAATTTACAGTGCATGTATACGTCTCACGCTTTCACTATTTCAAGGTTTTGCAGCGTACATTTTGTTCTGCAATATGATTGGGTAAATAATCTAACTGTGTATTATTTGACAGTATGGTTCCACGTTCCCCTGACCATCTAATCACCTGGCTCGTCAGGTTCATCACTTCTTGTGGTGTGTCTTGGGCAAGAACAGCCTGGTGGAGCCTATTCCTCTCCAGGACGTTTTTAGAGGTAGGGGTTAGCTCCCACATGAAACAGCTAGTCCTGCTTTCTGTGGATACCAGTAGCAGGAGAAGCATCCTGATCTGACTCAGATACAGCAACTTCATCATCTGGTCACTCTTTTTGTTGGTGTAATAAAGTGTCTTCCTGCTCTTCAGAGATGAGTCGTAGATTCTAAATCACTGGAGGAAAACTATTGTTATCAGTAGTTATTTTCAAAAAGAAAAAAAAGGAAAATTGTTCATGTAACAAATTTTTTTGTCAAACCAACAATGAGCTTTGTGAAAAAATATCTTCTTTGGTTTCTGTGTATGATGGAGTATCTAAACTCTACTTACCGTAAATTCCGACCTATAAGCCGCTACTTTTTCCCCAAACGTTCAACCCTTATTCAGTGATGCGGCCAATTTATGTAATTTTTCTAACAGCCGCCAGCGGCGCTCGAGTTCAAGGCACATGACGCAGCTTACAAGCTAAACGCAATCGAACAGTCCGATAAAGAAGGAAAGAGACCTACTGCACGCAAATTTTACCTTGCGAGCGTGTTGCTAGCGTGTTTTTGAATAAGGGAGCGTGGGACGACGTTTATATGACAAAGTCTCTTTCCCATGCTAAAGGAGGACAACGTTGATGACGACAGTTATAGGAAGGAAAATGAGAACGTCTTACCATGATTTCTATATGTACGGTATGTTTTTTTTTAACAGAGACCGTCTTGTTAGTAGCGTCTTGCTACCCTTCACAAGCACGGTTTGGGATGAAAGTTATAATATTATTATTAAAGCTTTGAAAACTCTCCGTGTACCGTCTTTCTTTGTAAATATGTGTAGCCATGTATAATATGGATTTGCAACTATATATTTTTGTAATGTATTTATTTGTATTTATTTTGGACACTTATTCTGATAAGTCTTGCACTGACCAATTAAAAAGAAGGGGCGTAACAGACGCGGGGGATGACGGGAAGTGGGGACCGGTAAAGGTGAGTGTTTGTGGACACGGCAGACAAAGGTGGATATATATTTTTCCCACCCTTACCTTTGGAAATAAACACTTTTTTTCCTTGGATTACTTTTAACGGGACCCGGACTGTGCAGGTCTGCATCAAATCTTAACTACCGGTATCATTTTCTGTTCATTTTGCCGACTGTGGTTTTCAAACTGAGTACTTTATGTTCAGTTAAAATCGCGGGACTCAAAGTAGGATTTGGGTTAATTTTGTGATTGTGTTACATGTTTTAATGTGGGTGCATGCGGCTTATATACAGGTGCGGCTTGTGTAAGTACAAAAGCGGTTATCCTCTTAAAATGTGGTGGGTGCGGCTTATAATCAGGTGCGCTCTATAGTCCTGATTTTACGGTAATTGTTTTTGCCCATCAAAGGTTATTCTTGGAACTTAGCCCCCGCGATAAACGAGGGATCACTGTACAGTAGTTAATGTCAAAGAACAAACATTGCATGCATTTTTAATGGCTGTATGTGCACATACAGTTATCCGAGTGTGTAGCTCGCTCAGTGCATATTGATAAAATGAGCTGGAGTTTTTTTCTCTGACATTTTAAGGTTTACCATGCCGGCATAACACAAATAGCACGTTGACCCCTCCTCTGTTTATTGACCAGGAAATGATGAAGAGCTCTTTTTTCTTTTTTTCTACCACCCCCTACTGCCAATATTGAGCACAATGAGGCGCTCAGCAGGACTCTTTAGCAGCAGCGCGCCGCTAACAAGCAGTTGAGGGAGCACCGAGGAGAAGAAGAAGGAAAAATCAACAGTTTGATTTGCAAAATGTGCCCAGGCCAGGCGGAGCCCGTTACGGGAAGAAAGAGGAGAAAGCGCAAGGCGGAGGAAGATGAGCAAGGCCAGGAGAAGGCGGGATGGGTGTCGATATCGCTGGTCCAATTACGGCCTTATAAATGGTCTGCGATGTCGGCGGGAATGAGCGCCTCCATCCATCTGTCCCGACAGCCGCGCTCCTTAGCTTGTCACTCCGGCTCGCAGCCGCAATCTGTACCTTTCAACTTGGCCCGGCAAATTGATAATCCGATTTTGCCGTAACCTAGTTAGCCGCCGCCTGCACCCCAGGAAGACGCAAAGGAGGAGGGCGAAGCCGGTAGGCTTGAGCGAGGCGCTTCCTGGGAAGTCAGCGCTATGGATCGGTCGGGGAAATTTACAATTGTCAATGAAGGAAGAAGTCTGAGAAAGACCCATGTCCGAACCCATCAGAAGACGCCATCCACTATGATTGCGATTCACTCAATTATGGTAGCACACACAGCAAACCAAAATCTTCGGTATTCGAATATTGTTACAGTATGGTAAGTTACAATATAAAATCCATATTCCATTTTCTCGGCGGCCCGATGAGTGGGTGGTTAGCGTGCAACCCCACAGTGTGGAATTCCGGACTTACTAGATATTTATCCTTTCGCCTGTCTAATTTGTAACTAGTAATGGGGATGTTACTCAGAAACGGTTATTAGTTACAGTTACTAGTAACCTAATTTACTCTGGTGGCGGCCTCAGTCAGCTTTTCTATTAAGTCCAGGCCTTTCCTAGACGCGCTCGATTAAACTCTTTTTTTTTGAGGGGGTTTTGGTTGGGTGGATTTAAAACAGGCCTATTTTACTTTTTCAATTATCTCACCACACTAACAAAAACAATGATGACGAGCATTAAGTAACTGTTCAACACCCCACCTCTCTCAGTCCGTTCTTTCGACTTAATGTGTTACTCGTTCCAAACAAGGTAGCTAAAAGTAAGACAAAATCCAATAGGTGTGGTGGTTAAAAAAATTACAAGGGCTCTTTGATTTCAGTTGGGCATTTTTACTACATCCTTAGTAGATAAACTATTTTATTTCCAACTTTAACCCACAAACGACACACCGTACCTTTAAGAGATTATATAATTCAAAAATATCTTACAATAAGCAAAATATTCTTTCCATGGAAGAAAAAAAAACGTTTTTGTTCTTTCATTGAAGACACATCGGACTCAGACTCCAGTTTTTATAGATGTCTTCCTCTTGGCACAATGTTCTGCAAAAATGTCCTACCCTGTCGAGACGTCCAAAGGCACAAATTGCTATCAGTGTTATGCTTGTGCATGCGCATGCGCACTGGACATCAAATGGGTAGGAAGGAATTTCAGAACACTGGCTCCTCTGCTAAAACAATGTTTTACTAAATATTGCCTGCCACTCAAAAGGTTTGCCCACCCCTGTTCTGCAACATAATGGCGTCTATTGTGATTAATTCCATTCACAGTCCTAGTTGTGATAGAAAGCAGGCAGACATGACTGTTATGCCACGCCATCGCCAACACAACGGTCCCTGTTCCTACTCCTCACCGCTGGCCAGCCTTCCACCTAAGCCAGCACAGGTAGGGTGGATCACAATCAACCAAGCTGTAGCTGCCTCCCATCAAGACTCCAGCCTTCAAAAGCTGCTGGAGACAAACAACCGGTGCCTGAACGTTGATCATTTGTGGTAAGTTGAACATGATCCATGTTTGACCCTTTTAATTTATATTCTTGATTCCATCTCCCAATTTTACCTCAATGTCCTGTTAACCTCTCCTTTCCTCTTGATCCCAGACTTCCTCTCTGCCGAACAACAGTTTTTCCAGTTCCACGCTCGCCCCACGGTTACCACCCCCTCCATCAGATCTTAGAAGACTTCCTTCAGACTCTGGTTACCCAATCCATGCTTACACTTCGCATCATTATTTCATCAAATCCTGTCCTGTGACATCATGGTAAATGTGAACTCACTACCAAATAAGACCAACGAGTGCTGGTGGAAAACATCGAAGCGCACAGGGAGCTGTTGTGTTTTGCTGCTGTGTTTTGCGGAAACGTGTCTCACGTTAGGCACCCCGGACGCTAACGTGTAGCCACCCGGAGCTACCCGGAGCTATCCGGCTTCAGCGCCGCTATACAGAGACACGAAAGCCTACGGGAATCGGAGAGGAGACGGACTCGCTAACACGAGGTGGTGTATCCCTGGACACAAAGAAAAAGATTTCCATCTGCCGCAGGGATGTCGAACTTTTGGACTGGCGTGTGACGTCATCCACTCCGCTACAAGCACCCCTAGGGCATCATGTTAATCTGTTAATAAACAACAGGGTAGACTGCTGGAAGTGTGAATTTCCCTACGGGGATGAATAAAGTATCTATCTATCTATCTCTCTATCTATCCTAGTCTAAGTCTGTTTTATTTGACTATTTTGACTATCCAGAACATAATGACAGTTAGATTACGCCACAATTGGATTCCTTCCAGTTTACATAAACGAAATAAGATCGGCCTTGAATTCAAAACACGGAAAAACTGTGACTTTTCCGAGCATGTGGTCGTGCGCCATTATTCGCAGAGTTGCAGTTTCGCTTTTCATGGATCTGTTTGCGCGACGCAGGTGGCGGCGTTCATAAAGAATGGGAGCGCCGGTGCTCGGCAGGCGATCGTTGGCCGAGGTTGAAGGAGCCGGGCGATCCCTCGTCGGGCGTCGTATCGATCCCGGGGCTCTTCTGGAGACTCGCGGCAGATGAATGGAGCGGCGGCCGCGTAATTGAGTCTTTTCGCTGTGCACGTGAAGACGGCAGAGGTGGAATGGCTTTCAGATTGTCAATCTGCTTCTCCATTACGCCACTTGGATGTGCGTGTTGGCCAGGCGGCCGCTCGCATCTCAATGAGCTTTGTGCCTGGCTAGCAGCCGCTTCTCTTTTTTCATCTGAAAATGTGAGTGAGTGAGTGAGTGAGTGAGTGAGTGAGTGAGTGAGTGAGTGAGTGAGTGAGTGAGTGAGTGAGTGAGTGAGTGAGTGAGTGAGTGAGTGAGTCAAATTTGATCCAATATCGCGTCATTTTTTGTGTTTGGCATTTTAAAAATGTGTCAGTCATTTGACCGTTTAAGTAATTGTGGTACTTTTAGGGTGGCAGAAACTCAGGAGGTAAAGCGCTCGTCTTGATATCAAGAGGTCACAGGTTCGATTCCCGGCTCTTTTGTGTTATATGTCGTAGTGTCCTTGGTCAAGACACTGAATCCCTAATAGCCCCGATAAGCAGGTAGTGGCCTTGCTTGGCTGACCCTGCTATCGGTATGTGAGAGTGTGTGACTGGGAAGTGTGAAGCACATTGTAAAGAGCTTTGGGAGGTATTCATGATTTGAAAAGCGCTATAAAAACACGTCTTTTCATTCAAAATCAACCTTATTTTTAGATAAAAATCCCAATAAATCCAAATGTGCTAGCTATGAAGACATAAGGTTTAGTTTTTTTTATTATGAAAGCTCTAGCAAGATAAACCAGCGCTCCATGTTAGCAAGCAACCTAAGGCTCAATACTTCAAGCAAGCAAGCAACTTATTGCTATAAACTGCCAAGCAAAAATAAGGCCGCAAACTTGCAGGCAACCCAATGCAAGCGAGTAAATTTCATATTGAAAATTTTGGAGCAGGCGTTCCCAACCTTTTTAAAGCTGAGTGCTACTTTTTGTTACTAATTACCGCAATAACCACACAGTTTGATATGCATTTCTATTTTAACAACTTTTCATGTTAGAACTATGTTGTTATGATGTTATTAGCAGGTTTATAATTAGAAGTACGGTTAACCACTATCATTTTACAAGAAAATCACAATGACCCAGCACCGGTTGGGTATTTTCCCAACAAATTCACCTTAGCTGTCCAAATGGGGCATCCTAGTGCACCACGTTGGAGACCGCTAATTTAGAAGATGATTACTCTTTAAATAACTTTAGGATAAACCCTTCACAGATGAATTAAGGAATAAAAGTACAAAAGTATTTTTCACATAACAGTGATATAATATTAGTATTATTTTTGGAATGTCTGACATTCTTCAACACCAAACACAATCACTTCCAAACTGATTATAATATGTCAAAAATGATTTTCAAAATACTTAATTTGTCATCACGTGTTAATGACGTGATTGTAATTCAATAACTAATTTGTAAAACATATTACAATTAGTGTTTAAGTGTGTGATTGTGAATATTGAATTTATATAAAGTAGCAAAAGTACATGATTTTGGAGACATTCGTTTTATTTACATTAAAGCAAGAATGCCTATTATATTGAAACATTTAGAGAAAAAGTTATCTTTATACAGTATTTATTTTCAAACAATCCTACTGAGATGATTAAATATTGAACAAACCGGAATAAAACTGAAGGTAAGTTTTTTTTTCATAGAACAGTGATGACATTTTAAGTATTTTTATTGAAAATCCTACATTTTGTACCATGAGAAAATCTCAGTTAATTCCTAATTAATACATTAAATCATTTGGAAGAATGAACAGTTCAAAATCCATGTCTTAAAAGTAACTTTGATATTGCATTATCAATTAGATAAAACAATCTTAATTGGCGTCTCTCGTTTACAAATTCTCTTGAACAGTTAATTTAGAGGAAGTAGCTAAATTTATTAACAGTAAATGAAGAGGTCCTCAATAACTGTCATGAAAGTAGACTATAATAATCATTTACTTTTTTTCAACTAATCCTAGATGATGCTACAGAAAATTGATTAATTGAAATATCAGATTTGCAAATTGTTTTTGTTTCTTTGGAGAAAATCAGAATGCCTAAAAAAAAACCACTCAGGCACAGGGAGAACATGCAAACCCCACGTAGGGCAGGCTGGCGGGAGTCTGCCTTATTTCATTTCATTGTTATTGACCATACAATGAAAAGTGATGCGAAATGCCCTTCAGCGGGCAAAATGCTGCTGCCTCTCATGCCCCTACTGTACCTCATCCATGCCACGGTCGCCATGGCGATGGGGAAGGCTCGGGGGAGGAGTCATCGTCTTCGGATGGCAAGACATCTACAGCTTGCTACGCCGCCAACTGTTGCTGTCATGTGATGGGAAAGAACGTCTTTGAGCCGACATGAGCTGACTTCCTGGGAGACTTCCGCATGTCACAACCGAACTGCCATTCTCCTGGATTGTTTTCCTTCTCACCCTTTAACCTTTTTTCCTCAAGTTGTGTGCCCTGTAAGGAAAATTGATCGGCAGGCTTGTCAGGCCCGCAAGTAAAAAAGGTCAACACAGCAGAAATATTCATTATTCTAATCTTACAAAAGTTAGTAGGTTCCCTTGCTACTTCGCGCTTTGGATAGTTGTACTTATTCTGCTAATGACATTATGGAATTTTTTTAATAAAAAGATTCAACTAATCAGGAATGAATTTTTAAAAGAACGCTCTGTATCCTCCTCCTATCTCAAAGATGTGGAGGTGTTAGGTAAGGGCCAGGTCACACAGCCGTTTGCGTCTGAATCACGGCCAGAAATTTCTGCCTGTGAAGCAGACGCTGTTGGACGCTTTGAGATCGCCATACAGACGAGATACAGCAGTGCTTTACACGCGGTCGGAAATTCACACGCGGTTGGCAGCGCGAAAAAGTTTTGCGCTGCTCAAAACTTTAGGGCCCGGTCACCAAGCTTTTCACGGACGTATCGAGGCTGAATCAGGGCCGGAAATTTCTGCTCGTGAAGCAGACGATGTTGGACGCTTTAAGATCACCATATAGACGAGATACAGCAGTGCTTTACACGCGGTCGGAAATTCACACGCGGTTGGCAGCGCGAAAAAGTTTTGCGCTGCTCAAAACTTTAGGGCCCGGTCACCAAGCTTTTCACGGACGTATCGAGGCTGAATCACGGCCGGAAATTTCTGCTCGTGAAGCAGACGATGTTGGACGCTTTGAGATCGCCATTTTGACGAGATACAGCAGTGCTTTACACGCGGTCGGAAATTAACACGCGGTTGGCCGCGCGAAAAAGTTTTGCGCTGCTCAAAACTTTAGACCACGTGTTAACCGTGGGCGGCACACGTGGTACACACGAGGTAATGACGCGGAAATGACGTGGAACGACGTGCTATGGCCGCGGCAAGGGTGTGGTTACACGTGGGTAGGACGTGAAATTTCAGCGGGTAATCGTGGGTGGAGCACGGTCATAGCATGTTCTGCGCCTGTATCGCGGTGTTATTACGTGAAATTAGCGTGTTACGCGTGTGACGGTCAAACGCCTTTCTCCGCGTATATACAGTGCGATTTGCCGAGCACATGTCAGTTGTGCTCGAGACGTCAAGGGGTGAGCATGGATCCCCGTCACCGTAGTGACCACGTTTTAATCCATTTTTATTTCTTGACATTTTTTTCATTTCATAAAAAGATAATAAAATAAAAATGAAAAGCTATTACAATAATAACATATTGGCTTCTTCGGTGCCATAGCTTGATATCTTGATCTTCACGGGACTGTGTCTTGAGCGGTTATGATTTCTACAGCCCGGTGTTATGCCGAGAAATGCATCCCTGCCGAGATTTGCATCCCCTCGCTACTACAACCACTTTTACCTCGTTTTATCTCACTTTTAGGGAATGTAATGGCGAACATATAACCAAATCCACTTCGTCTTGCATTTGTTGGGAATGTAATAGAACATAAACCATTCCGTCTTTGTTTTTGTTGTGAACGTAATCGAACGGTAATGCACACCGTATATAAATCACTTTTGAGAACTGTTATGCACTCTACCGTAAAGCTTATTATGCCGAAATAAGGTAGAGTGCATAACAGTTTCAATATGAGCGATTTGAATAGAAAAAGGCAAAATAAACATGTTACCCGCTCAAAAGTGATTTGTATACAGCGTGCATTACCGTTCGATTACATTCACAACAAATACAAAGACGGAATGGTTTAAGTTGTATTACATTCCCAACAAATGCAAGACGAAGTGGTTTTAGTTATATGTTCGCCATCAAATTCCCTAAAAGTGATATAAAAGTGAGATAAAACGAGGTAAAAGTGGTTGTAGTAGCGAGGGGATGCAAATTTCGGCAAGGATGCATTTCTCGGCATAACGCCGACTCGGCAGCTTTTATACCCGTGGTCCACACGAGAAAATGACGCGGAAATGACGCGATGAGGAAGCGGAACAGTCGCCGGCGTCTGTTTTGCGGGCATACCACCGATGAACAGCGGGTTGGCCAATTTTGCGCATTTTCCATCGCGGCCAACCAAGGGCAAAAAGAAACCGCAAAATTTTACCCGCGATACAGACACAAACGGCTGTGTGACCGGGCCCTAAGGACCGTGTCGGCGGTTGCTCAGAAACATTCTCCAGTTTCAATGATCTGTCCCTTGATAATCTAACACAGATGGTCAGTAGGGCCAAACAAACTGCACGCCTGCTCGATCCGTTTCCAGCTTCACTGGTGAAGGATCTGTTTGGGATCTCAGGACCATCAGTTTTAAATATTGTTAAGATATCGCTATCCTCTGGTATTGTTCCTGTAGCCTTCAAGTCTGCCATCATTAAACACACGCTTAAGCAACCTAACCTTGACCCAGAAAGCCTAGGTAATTATAGGCCAGTGTCAAATCTGCCATTATTTGCAAAATTACTTAAAAAAGTCGTTGCACAGCAGCTAAATGACTTCATGTCAGGAAAAAACCTCTTTGAAACTGGCCAGTCAGCATTTAGGGCATATCACTCGACTGAGACAGCCCTGGCTAAAGTAACCAATGATTTCCTTTTAGCAATAGATTCCGGTGCCTCATCAATGTTACTGCTGCTGGATCTCAGCGCTGCTTTTGATACTGTCGACCACAACATATTACTGGTTCGTCTAGAATGCATTGGTATCTTAGGAACTGTACTCTCGTGGTTTAGGTCGTACCTGTCAGACAGGATGCAATGTGTTAACTATGGCAATCTGACCTCTAAACAATCTAATGTCCCCTGTCGTGTTCTGCGCTCGGAAAATGCCGCTCTACTTGTGACTCCGAGAGGCAAGAAGTCTGCAGGCTCGAGAGCGTTCTCCGTCCGGGCCCCGGTGTGATGGAACGCCCTGCCTCCAGAGATAAGATCTGCAACCTCAACGGAAGTTAAGACACACTTCTATTTCAAAGTTTATGATTGATGCCCACCTCATATTCTGTATTGTCCTTTTTCCGACTGCCTGCCCGGCTGATACGAAGGAGAAGGACGATTTGAGATGAGTCAGCGGACCAGCGTCTGACCTGAAGCATGTCAACCCCTGCATTTACCAGCTGGCGGAGATGGGAAGCTGCGTCGTGGACGTCATAGTCATTTTGGACTAGTTTACAAGCGGGGGGCGTTGTCGGTGTCATGCTCTTTTCGGACATTTTCAACATCTTACCCAGCGTTTACTATTCTGTGTACAGTAATGCTAATTGTGATTGACCCTGTTCAATCCTGGAAGTGGGATTACCACATGTGAGGTCCTTTCTCAAGGTTTCTCTTTTTTCCTCCCACTGAGGTTTTTGAGTTGTTCCTTGCCCGCATTCTGGTTTAAGATCAATTTTGTAATTGTAATCCTGTGCAGTCCTTTGAGACATTTTTGTGATTAAGGGCTATATAAATAAATGTGACTTGACTTGACATGGCAGCCCCATTCCTGTCAAATAAAGCTTGTGTGAAAACGTTACGCATCTGGGTCCTCCTCCTGTTCGGGTACTGACAGTAAGTAAGAAAATACCTGCTTCAAGTAGAGTCCAAACCAACCCAAACTCCTGGAAAGATGAAAAGAGAGGAGTTTTTTTCGAATGTGTCGAAGAAATACGCATACTCGCATGCATGAATGGGCTGATTGAGGCTGGAATGATGACGCGAGACAGGAGATGGTCGCAGCAAGTAAACAGTTCTAAACTCTGTGCAGCTCCTTTAAAATGTTTATACTTTTTTCTTTATTCCAATTTTGAAGCGACACTTAAATTTCCTGTCAGTTTCATGTTCTGTCACCCCATTTGTTATTTTAAACTTCGATATAACGAAAGGCTTAGACATACATCCAAGCGAGAGCGAAGGTCTTCTTTCCGTTGAAGGAAAGTGAGGTGAATATGTGTAATGAGCACATGCTGTCAACAGTTTTACAGCAGCAAAGCTTGACAAGCTAAAGCCTGAAGGACGCCGCACATTTGCCTTTTGGGCCGCGACCTCGACCCGAACCGGGCCGCGAGTGCACTTGACAAGGCGGGGTCAGCGACCCGACTGGCTTTTACCGTCTTCGAACCTTCAGGCGCGAGCAGAGACGAGGCTCGGACGCGTCACCTTTCGTCCAAGTTCAGGAAGAAAAAAAACTGGTGAAAAGAAACGCAAAATCCCTTTGGACCTCATTGTGTGCGCAGGCTTAGAGATTATGCCATCCACTTGAAATTGTTCGGACCAGAAGACAAGAAGACCTTTCTGGGCACCAACTGAAAGATGTGGATGACCACATAAACATGAGTTTATTAAACTGGAAGTAAGTTAAAAGTGGTTTCAGCAGTTGTCATTTCATTGGCTTTTTTAAAAAAAGGAAAAAACTAAATACAGTAGAAGACCCCATATGAATAGCATTATAATTTAAAATTTGAGTATGAGGGTTTTTTTTTTCATTTGGACTTGAGAAACCACACTGATTAATTACTGCTAAATACGGTGTTTCTTTTTGGTGCTAAAACACCAATGCGGTTTACAGCAAAGGGAAAAATATACTTTTTTAATGTACAAAACCAAATCTAATATTTAAAAAAATAGTTGAAAGAAGGGAAAAATTTAAAGAAAAAAATGAAAGTAAAAAGCAGGGAACAAAGAGAAAAAAAATTAGAAACTAGAAGGAAAGAAGCAAGAATAGAGAAAAGAAAAATGAGAATTGAAAACAGAAAAATAAAGAATAAAAAGAAACGACAAAAAGAAAATAAGGAGTTAAAAAAGGAGGAAAGACACATGAAAAAAAATTTAAAAAGGGAAAAAATAGAAAATAAAATAAGAAAAAGTTTTATTTATTCTACAAACCATTCAATTGCATTTACTTACATTCATAACTTACATCAGGCCTCAACAACAGTGTTTCTCAATTGGACCCAAAAATGGGTCATGGACCAGTTTTCAGTGCAGAGCTGGCCTTTTTCTTAGCAAAACAATGGAAATAAAAGGAAAAAAAAACAGAGGGACGATTACTCTTGTCAACAGTAGATGGCGATAATGCCCTGCTAGATCTCTTTTTCCTGTTTACTCAAATGGCACGTTTGGGAGGAACCAAATCTCATTTTCTTGTGGTTTTGTTGGTTTTATTTCCTTTTCTGTTAATGATATTGGGACACAAAAAGTTATTGATGAGGGTAGGGAAAAGTGGAAAAACAGTAACAACAGTGATTAAGTCAAAAAATAAGAAAAGGGCATAGAGTGTTTGCCATTGAAGTGCTGTTGGAAGATACAGTAAATGGTTTAAGAATGTTATATTTTCAGGTTGTTAGGTTGTTTATTTGCTGCATAAATAAATAGGAACATACATTCTAAAAATGTTGAATTTCTTTTAGTATGTGGCTATTTTAAAGCAGTCTTAGGGAGTCGTTTGGTTGGCTTACATGCGAGTATACACAGTACTTGAAGTGGTTTTGGGTTTGTTAGTCATTTTATTTTTGGAAAACTGGTATATATATACTACTTTCACTGCCTTAAGCTTCACAATCCTTCCATTGGATGGCATTGAGAAGTGGAAGTGTTGTCTTTATTAGGGGTCTAGCTTGTCTTTAGGGTGGAATGGGGAGCCCTCAAGTCAGACCAATTGAGAACCACTGCCTTGGAGGACAGCCATTAGTGGCCTCTGTGAAAATGAGAGTGGCACCTTTCTTCTACATAGTCCTTCTTGCTGTGGGTAAATGTGTGCTGTGTTATGTTTGTAAGGTTTATTACCACTTAATTAGAGGAATTGGCATAATTAATAAGGGGGACAGGCTGAGGTTGCAATACATGAAAGCGTGCCTTGGCTCTAAAAAGGTTGCAGAAAACTGAGCTAGTAGAAGCACAAGTAAGGTAAAAGGCCGCTGTTAAAAATATAAAACAACATCTTAAATATATTTTGGTTTACATTTGGAATGACGATTTAAACTGGGGCTTCATCGTTCAGTCTATGTGCCACTCTGGTTGTCATGAGGTTCTAATCCGGCTCTCATCCGCGTCACTGCCGCCTGAGTGCAGTTGCGGGGTCGGTGGGATCACGGCGCCCCCTAGAGGCTACTTTTTCTTATTCCTCATCAGCAGGGCACCTCATGCATATTTCATCAGGTTTAACTCCGCTTAAAATATGCATTCTAATTGGGCCTAAGTGGCGCAGCTCAGCTCCCTAAGTAGCTCCTCCGCTCGTATGCGCGCACTTCCTTCTCCCCAGCTTGGTTCGGTTCGGTCCGTTTTCTCCGGCGAGCCGCTTTATGTCCTCCTTCTTTTTCCCGTCTCGTCTCGCTTCTTCTTCACACGTTTGACCGTGTTAATCGTGTCCTATTGATTTGGCTTTGAACGCGGCGTGCAAGAGAGGAAAAGAGGCGATGCGGGGATGCTGTGCCTCGGGAGTGGGTGCTCATGTTAGCTTGTCCAAGATTAGGATTCGATCAACTTTTGACCAAATTAAAAGGAAGATGTATTTGATTTTAATAAATGACTATTTTTCTTGTTGCAACCAATTTGGATGCTGTGTGATCAATCCAAACTTTCAAGATAGCAAATAAAGGTATAGAATGCATTTGCTAACGTCAATAGCAATAAATATGTTTCAAATATTGAAAGGGATATTGTGTAATGTTTAGCACCCATTAGTGGTCAAAACAAAACATTAATTTACTCATTCAATGCCAAATGTTCTCTCAAATGAGAAATGCGGCTGCCAGCCATTTTTTGCCATTTTGACTAATTTTTGAAGGCCTGTAAAAAATGTAGTTCTGAAGCTATATACTTATAAGCAGTGTTCCCTCTAAGCTGCGCGCGTGCGCAATTGCGCACTGCTCGCACATTCTCAGCACACAAGAAAATCTGGCCAGCGCACAAAAATGAGGGCTCAAAATTACTTATTAAGAAGCGATTTAAGTCAAAGTTAGGGTGCATGAAGGTAAAAATACACGGGTTCCCCTGACGTTGTGTCCTAAATGCGGTATTTTGAGGTCGAACGAAGTTGAGTAAGGTTAGTTGAGTATGTCAAGAACCGGCTTCTTCGGCTCGGCTCACTAAAAAGGAACCGGCTCTTTCAGGTCCTAAACGGCTCTTCAGGTTGTTTTTGCCTTTTTAATCCCAACATGACCAAATATTAAGTAAAATTATGCACACAATTACTTAAAGGAAGGGGGGAATAGAACAAAAAAGAAAAAAAATGAAAAAATAGTGAATAGCTGAGAAAAAAAAGAAACAAAAGAAATGTAGGAAAAAAGTAAATAGAGAACAAAAAGAAAAAGTAACAGCTCGGAAAAAATAAACACAATGAGATTTTTTTAATATAAGTTTTTAAAAAAAGTAAAAAAAAAACACCGAAAAAAGAATAAAACGTTTGTGTTGCATTCAAATAATTTCCAATTATATCAAGTAAATCTTGTTGCCAACATTGTACTTCCACTAACAAATGTGATTAAGTACAGTTCTGTATCTTACAACAGACTAAATAAGCCCCCAAAAATGTTAATATTATGCGACAAAATATATCAGGAAATAAAAAGAAATGGATATCTTGTGATAGAATTGTAAGAACAAACGACATTTGTAGGCCGTACAAACTTTGCAATAGTACATGAGTGAGATCATTCAAAAGAGAAAAATAGTTTTGCATTGCCGGAAACTCAGCAAAATGTAACTTTATGTCAAGTTTTGGACATGTTTGACAATTAATTATCTTGCCACACTCGGGATTATGGTGGCTCATTGTTGTTTCAAGCGTTGCTCACCGACTTTGTGTGAACGCTCAGACCCGTGGAAAATTAGAGGGAACATTGCTTATAAGACATATCAAAAGAAAGCTCCATCTTACATAAGAAAAAAGTATGTTTCTAGCTTTTAACACTGTTTGGAACAGTTGAACCTCGCTAAGTTTCTTGAAAATACTCGTTCTTCCCAAAAAAAGACTGAGAAAATCGTCTTTTGAAAGAATGCACTTCAAGTAGACTTTTCACTTCTGAGCTTTTTTTTTGCAATTGTGATACCCCTAAACATATCTAAACAAAACTTTACATAAAGACAAAGGCACTCTGGATGTGAAATAACATTCTATTGCAATCACTTATGCATGAACAATGCAAGAACTTTTCAGCACCCGATGTTCCCGGTGAGGTGATCACACAATTGTACCTTTCAATCGCTGGTTAGAGGAAGCAACACAAAGAATTAGGGGCTGTTTGATGTTGGACAAAGAACTGACCAAGGCCATTTTTACCATCTAGCGATGCTTTAGTGTACTGATTTCATTCCCAGAGGCTTGATAGTTTTTAAAAATAAAACAAGAAAACATGTTTTTATGTTTTGGCAGTCAGTGACATTGCTTCTGGAAACATATTTATATGTTATGGCACTGGATGAGTTAGAGAAAATATTATTGATTCTAATACTAAGCAGCACCACATGGACTAATATAAAAAAAATGCCTTTTTAAAAATTGCTCGTAGATCGAGAATGTTGTGTTCATTCTACATGAGGCTAACCTAGAGGTACCTGAGATAATTGTGGGCTATCGTTCTACTAAGGGTACTGCAAAAAATCAGATACATTTTGATGACTGGGCAACAACTAAGAATAGTCAAGTCATGTTTATTTGTATAGCCCTTAATTACAAAGAGTATCAAAGGGCTGCACAGATCAAAGACTATTGCAAATTACAGACTATTATGACACCATCCCCTTATATTGTCACCATAAAATATAGATTGTTCATATGCTATAGAATAGAAGTGTGTTTTAAGCTTATATTTAAACATTTCCACTGAGGTTGCAGATCAAATCTCAGGGGGAAGAGCATTCCACAGCACTGGGGCCCGGATGGAGAACGCTCTCAAACCTGCGGATCTCTTCTTGGCTCTTGGGATCACTAGTAGACCAGCATTTTCAGAGCAAAGGCTCCGGACCAGAACATAGGGCGAAATTAAATCTGAAAGATAAGAGGGAGCAAGTCCACGCATGATTTTGTATAATACCAACAGAACCTTAAAATCACATCTTAAGCTAACAGGGACCCAATGCAGGTTAGCTAAAATCGGGGTAATGTGGTCAAACTTTTTTGTCTTAGTTAAATGCCACTGCAACATTATAAAAGAGTGTCCCTTTAAAGTGAGGATTTAAAAAAATACTTATTTTTTAGTGGATTTTTATTTTTTAAGTCAGAATTTGAAGTCATAATTCTAAGGAAAAGGTTATAATCCTAAAACTGTTGTCATGTGCACATGCATTGTCCATAATCTACTCAAATATTACACTGTGTCCCTTTAAATACTAAAACAAATGTGATAATAAGTATAAAAACAAAATAGTATATGTTGAATATAATGACAAATATTTGCTGTGTGTGCTTTCATTTTGTGATGTAAACATTGACAATGATGTATAGATTTATGGATGCTTTATATCCATAATATCATAACTGTATACATGTGAATTGTAATAAATGTTAATAGATTTTGTTGGGGACTGTTGCCTTTTTTTGTGGTTGACTGAGCACACTTAAG
This sequence comes from Urocampus carinirostris, assembly GCF_059441175.1. Classification (NCBI taxonomy): domain Eukaryota; kingdom Metazoa; phylum Chordata; class Actinopteri; order Syngnathiformes; family Syngnathidae; genus Urocampus; species Urocampus carinirostris. The sequence continues at coordinate 16,640,473 of NC_142357.1, forward strand.
CCCCACTTGTAATTACAACTAGTAATTATATAATAGGGTTTGCACAGTGGATGAATGGTTAGCCGTGCAGAGGTCCCGGGTTCCATTCCAGCTACCGGCCTCCCTGTGCGGAGCAAGCATGTTCTCCGCGTGCCTGCACGAGTCATTTCCAGGCACTCCTATTTCCTCCCACATTCCAAAAAACATGTAAGCTTGATTGGCGAAACCAAATTGTTAGGTATAAGTGAGCGTAAGAATGGTTGTACGTCTCCATGTACCCTGCCCACTGCCTGAAGATAGCTGGGATGGGCTCCAGGACCCTGGTGACCCTAGTGAGGATAAGCAGCAAAGAAAATGGATGGATGGAACAATATTATAGTCAAACAGTGGTATTATAGTAATAAAAATGTAACTGTTATTTCAGAAATGCACAAAAACTGGTAATACTGAACACTAATCGGTAAGTAGTTCTTGTTACTCTAAAACAATTGGTGTCCCCTTATCTTAATTGTGTGTGTGTGTGTTTGCCAAAGATCACTACGAATATTATGTATTTTACTACACAAATTGATACCAAATTATAAAATACATTTTTTGTATGAAAACTAAAACAATATATATTCAAAACAATTAAGTAATGCTCCTTTTTTATTTACAATGCTGATTTTTATTTTTATTTTATAGATAATGGTGCATTAGTCACAACAGCAGGACAATTGCAATAACAGCAGGTTTTGTTTGCTGTTTCTTTTTAAGTGATTACAATGTCCTGGAGTCACATTTGACTTAAAAATGGCACTCTTAAATGCTACAACCGAAACATCTTCTAAATCTGCAAATTTTCTTTATCCATTCTAAAATATAATTTTTAATGTTTGGCAACTCTGTACCTTTTTATGTTTCCAACTGTTTTTTACTGTACTGTACATACAAGTGTATAAGATGTAAACTATTTAAACTAAATAGTTGACAACACACAACAACTTTGTGTATCAGTCTTTGTCCTCATCTGCGCACGCACACAGAGAGCGGGCAGCCTTAGTTAGTGTTGCCAGCTTAGCGAATATGGTGGAGTGTGTCGGGGCCTCGGCGACATGATGGAGCACACGCTGAGGTGGGAGGCAGCGCTTTGTTTCCATGGTGATGGCAGAGCAACTAATAACATGGTGGTGGCAGATAAGGAGGCGCACAAGCACACACCGACAGTACATGCTGGAGTGGAGGGTGTGCACAGATGATAAATGTGCAATCAATCACTCGGCAAACAAACTTTTTCGTAAACTTCAAATATGCATTTTTTGGCACCCCCTAGGCTTGTTTTGTACAATAATCGAAGGGAGCTATCCGTTCACATAGATTCATGTGCTTTAGTTGTAGTTGTGTAACATTTTTCTGTTGAAGAAAAATATGGTTCATTCCGAACAATTTGGTGTGTAATTGCAGACGGTATTGTATTTTATGTCAGGCACCTTAATCTGCAGCTGAGGTTCTTCAGGAAGATTGTTAGTAGTTTTCTCTTTCGATTAAGGTCCTGTATATGTTTTAAACAAAGTTTTCTGACAGAAAAATGAAGACAGAGGATAATGTTTTTTGCCAAATTTGAGCTTTGTGTATTTTCTATCAGGAACCTGGCTGGGCAGATAGAGGTCTTTGAGAAGATATCAGACTATAAAATATAGAGATAGACCAGGATTTGTCAGGCAACTGGCCCAGGCAGCTATGTGCGTGCAGAAAAGTTTGTAACTTTTGTTGTAATGCTTAAGGCATTCTTCTGGGGAATACTATTTACATTACATTTACATTAAGTGTGAAGCACATTGTAAAAGTGCTTTGGGAGGTCTTCAGTGAGTTGAAAAGCGCTATATAAATGCATTTACCATTACATTATTTTGTTTGCCGTCTTTTGTAGCATTCTTTGTTTGGTTTTCTGTCTGTTTTTAAACCGAGTGCCTAAATTGAGCAACTTTTATTTATGCGTATCCTTGAGACGTTTATGTCTATTCGGTCATCATTTGTTAAAGTTAAATGTCGATTATTTTGAAAGACTCTATACCAGAGGTATCCAACTTATTTGAACCCGAGAGCTACTTTTTGCTACTGGCTAGCTTAAAGGTTACCAGTTTGAAATGTATTTCTAAAATAGCTTTTTATCTTATTATCATGATGTTCCAATGTTATTATTATGTAACAACCAGGTTCAAATATTAGAAGTAGGGTTTAAATAAGCACAGCCAACCACAGAAACATTATTTTCAAAGCTATTGATTTCTCATGCCAGATAGAAAACCAAATTTTCTAAAATCACTACAACCCATCACTGGTGAGCTATTTTCAGGACCAGTCCATGAGTTACCTGGTTACCCTTAAGTGACTAGATATGAGACCCCTGCTGTAGACTTTGTGTTTTGCAGATAGTATAAGGTATTTATGAAAACCGGAATGCTTTCAAGGCCCAAGATAACAATACACTAATTTGGCAGTTAAAAAGCCACAAATGGCATCGTTTGTTGATTTGAAATGTGGAGAGAATAAGGCAATGTGTTTCTAATCCTACCAACTCAACATATGTGTACACATACACATTTCTGGACACACCATTTAGAAATGCAATGATCCAAATTATAAAACTGCTCTGCTGGTTAGAATACTGATTCATTGCTTTTTCTTTTCTTGAGTTGGAAATCTATGCATCTGTCAAAGGCATTTTGGCCAGTAGGCTAGACATCGCCTCCCGTTGAGCCGGCCACCATTAAAAGTCCAAAAGACGTCAATACATAAAAAGGGTGCACATAAACTTGTCTGATGCTCAGCTTGATGTCTCGAGTGAAGTTGTCGCCTTACATAGAGCGTGTGCTGACCCCTCAGTTTTCGCGGTTAATGGGGACCCGAACCACCCGCGAAAAGTGAAATTCGGCGAAGTTGCATCGCACTTTCATTAAAGCATTTAAACTTACCTTGAGATGTCATTACTGACTCAGAGTTAAGGAAAAAAAACAATTATGAATCTACAAATGATAAACACCTAATAGCAGTTAAAATAATTGCGTTATTGCCATTATACAAAATGAAAACACAATTGGATGACATTCGTCAAAAGCACACGCAGGTATGAGCAAAGAGCCACTACTTGCTACAACATACACCCCCCACCTCCCCCTGTGTGGTCCGGGCTAAATCACCGGATCACTTGGACCCTTGTTTTTTTTTTGTCATTATACAGAAATAAAACAAAATCAGAGGCCTTCTCCTTTCAGTGTTACAAAGCAACGTAGAGCGCGGCCAGCTAGCTGCTCGCTAGAAATGTGTGGCCTCGAAAGGAGAAAAATCTCAGCCATGATTAAAGTAAGACCATCCCGAATCTAGTGGTTTGCCACAAGTTTTGGCTCCAAAGTCATCCATCTCATGAGTAATTAACCTGGCGTTAGCAAGTTGCAAGGTTCGCAGCGTTGGCTTCGGGGAGTTGTTAGCCTAGCCGGACCAGAGGCAGGGCTTCTGCCTTCTCCCAGATGCAGTCTGAGTCGTTTCTTGGACCCGATAATGATCCCGTGAAGCACTGGTGATCAGTTTTTGGTTGCATTCTTCTGACTTTCCTCAGAATCCAATTTAATTCATTGATTTATTTCAATGTAACAACCTACTTGAAGCTAGCGGCCCTTCCCGACTTGTTTTGATTCCGAGACGTGGACTGTGCATTCCCACCCTGGCGGTTTGACTGACAGCTTACACCCTCCTATCACAGTCGTGTATACAAACGGTCATGCCCACCCAATACACGCACACACAATATGCCCTGTGCAACAGTTACTCTGTGCTATCTCTGATCTCAATGAACCATACGTCGATATTAATACTAAAAAACAGTTCGATTAGAGATCTGTCAAGGAGTGAACCAGCGATAACTGAAGAGCAAAGGAGCGAAGGGTCTCTGTACTTGCTAAAACTAAAACTTGCTACGGTGGGTCGATATTGTACTTTTTTTCAGCGGCGGATGAGGAGATGGAAAAAGTTGGCGTCTATTGTGGCGCCTTTATTTGCTTGTTTTTGTCAGGATATGTGAAGGTGGGGGACACAAGTGCGGGGAAGTGAGAACAAGAGAGCAGGAGAGGGGTTTGATCAATAAAAGTGGTACAAAAGGAGCAAACAAAACTCAGTGGAACAAGAAAAAAACACTCAAGGATTAAAAAGCATAACAGGAACTGACCTTGTTCAAACAAGGGGGAATGTGGACGCGGGGGGTCGATGGCAGCAACACAGAAGGACTTTGGACAACATAGAACCTGACAAGACTAACATGCACCAAAATTCCTCACCTTTCAGAAAAATTCACAGTTTTGAAGTAAAAAACGGGTGTAGATCCGAGAGAGAAAATGTTTATGGGAGGGAGGGGTGTTTGAGTATTGTCAAACATTGCTGGATTTTACTGAAGCTAAGCACCACTCCTAAGATCTTAAAAGCCCAATGCAAAGTTCAATGTTGGGTTGGGCTCAGGGTCTGGGAGGTCACTGGTTTACGCCTCGGCCAAGTGATACATCAGACCTAGAACATTGGTACCCATTGCCTCCCTGCTTGGCACTCGACAATCGGGGGTGGAATTGCTAAATTCGGTTACCGGTTTATTAACCCGGTTGCAGGCTCGAGAGCGTTCTTCATCCAGGCCCTGGTGCTGTGGACTGCTCTGCCTCCGGAGATAAGATCTGCAACCTCAGTGGAAGTTTTTAAATCTAGACTTAAGACACACTTCTATTCAAAAGCTTATGATTGATGCCCACCTGATATTTGGTATTGTCCTGTATTTTTCGATTGCCTGGCTGGTGGTGATACGAAGGAGAAGGACGATTTGAGATGAGACAGCAGACCGGCGTATGATCTGAAGAATGTCAACGCCTTGACAAGCTGGTAGAGATGGGAAGCTGCGTCGTTGCCGTTGTTGCTGTTATGGACTTTCTAGGCTAGTTTACAGGCTTGGGGCGTCGTTGCTGTCATGCTTCCGGACAAATTTCAGCATGTTACCTAGTGTTCTCTTTTGTTAATGTTTACTATGTTTGTGTACTGTACCTCAATGCTAAATATATTCCACCCTAGTCATCCTAGAAGGGTAATTACCACTTGTGAGACCCCTTCTTAAGGTTTCTCACGCTGAGGTTTTGAGTTTTTCCTTGCCCACATTTTTGTTTAAGATCAAGCGATGGTTTAATTAATCCTCTGCAGTCCTTTGAGAGATTTTGTGATTAAGGGCTATGGAAGTAAATGTGACTTGACTTGACTTGACTGATCACACCCTACAATAGTTTTTGAGACACATCCGTAATGTAGAACTATTGTCGGAAGCAATTGAGTACTGTCAAAGTTGCCCGACATGAGAATTGAA